>NC_090939.1:551260647-552479593 GCF_040938575.1 Ambystoma mexicanum | reverse complement strand
GAGCGGGGGGGGAAGGGGAGAGAGACACAAGGCATGAGTGCGGGTGTGGGGCAGGGGAGAGAGAAACAGGCATTAGCGGGTATAAGGGTGGGGGGTAAGGGGAGAGACACATGGGGCATGACTGGGGGTTGGGGGGAAGGGGAGACACACGGGGCATGAGCGGGGGGTGGGGGGAAAGGAGAGACACACGGGGCATGAGCAGGGGTGGGGGGAAAGGAGGGAGACATGGGGCTTGAGCGGGGGTGGGGGGAATGGGAGAGACACACGGGGCATGAGCGGGGGAAAGGGGGTGACACGAGGCATGAGCGGGGGGTGGGAGTGAAGGGGAGAGACACGGGGCATGAGTGGGGGGTAGGGGTTGTAACACAAGGGAGACACGGGGCATGAGTGGGGGTGGGGGTAACAGGGGAGACAGGGCATGGGTGGGGGGGTAACACAAGGGAGACACAGGGCATGAGCGGGGGATGGGGGGAAGTGGAGAGACACACGGGGCATGAGTGGGGGATGGGGGAAGGGGAGTGACAAACGGGGCTTGAGCGGGGGGTGGGGGAAGGGGAGAGACACATGGGCAAGAGCAGGGGGGTAGGGAGAAGGGGAGAGACACACGGGGCATGAGCAGGGGGTGGGGGGAGAGGAGAGAGACATGGGGCATGAGCGGGGGGTGGGGGGAAGGGGAGAGAGACACAGGGCATGAGTGCGGGTGTGGGGCAGGGGAGAGAGAAACAGGCATTAGCGGGTATAAGGGTGGGGGGTAAGGGGAGAGACACATGGGGCATGACTGGGGGTTGGGGGGAAGGGGAGACACACGGGGCATGAGCGGGGGGTGGGGGGAAAGGAGAGACACACGGGGCATGAGCGATGGTGGGGGGAAAGGAGGGAGACATGGGGCTTGAGCGGGGGTGGGGGGAATGGGAGAGACACACAGGGCATGAGCGGGGGAAAGGGGGAGACACGAGGCATGAGCGGGGGGTGGGAGTGAAGGGGAGAGACACGGGGCATGAGTGGGGGGTAGGGGTTGTAACACAAGGGAGACACGGGGCATGAGTGGGGGGTGGGGGTAACAGGGGAGACAGGGCATGGGTGGGGGGGTAACACAAGGGAGACACAGGGCATGAGCGGGGGGTGGGGGGGAAGGAGAGAGACACACGGGGCATGAGCTGGGGGTGGGGGTAACACAAGGGAGACACGGGGCATGAGTGGGAGGTGGGGGTTAACAGGGGAGACAGGTCATGAGCGGGAGGTGGGGGGTAACACAAGGGAGACACGGGGCATGAGCGGCTGGTGGGGGGTAACACAAGGGAGGCACTGGGCATGAGCGGGGGATGGGGGGAAGTGGAGAGACACACGGGGCATGAGTGGGGGATGGGGGAAGGGGAGTGACAAACGGGGCTTGAGCGGGGGGTGGGGGGAAGGGGAGAGACACATGGGGCAAGAGCAGGGGGGTAGGGGGAAGGGGAGAGACACACGGGGCATGAGCGGGGGTGGGGGGAAGGGTAGAGACACACGGGGCATGGGCAGGGGGGCGGGGGGAAGGGGAGAGAGTCACGGGGCACGATCAGGGGTTGGGGGGAAGGGGAGAGATACACGGGGCATGAGCCGGGGGTGGGGGGAAGGGGAGAGACACACGGGGCATGAGCGGGGGGTGGGGGGAAGGGGAGAGACACACGGGACATGAGCAGGGTGTAGGGGGGAAGATAGAGAGAGACACGGGGCTTGAGCGGGGGGTGGGGGGAAGGGGAGAGAGACACGGGGCATGAGCTGGGGGTGGGGGGGAAGGGGAGAGAGTCACAGGGCATGAGAGTGGGGTGGGGGAAGGGGAGAGACACACAGGGCATGAGCGGGGTGTGGGGGGGAAGGGGAGAGACACACGGGGCATGAGCGGGGGGTGAGGGGAAGGGGAGAGACACACGGGGCATGAGCGGGGGTAGGGGGAAGGGGAGAGAGACACAGGCATGAGCAGGGGTGGGGGGAAGGGGAGAGAGACATGGGGCATGAGTGAGGGGTAGGGGGAGGGGAGAGAGACACGGGGCATGAGCAGGGGGTGGGAGGAAGTGGAGAGAGACACGGGGCATGAGCGGGGGGTGGGGAGGAAGGGGAGAGACACACGGGGCATGAGCGGGGGGTGGGCGGGAAGGGGAGAGACACACAGGGCATGAGCGGGGGGTGGGGGGAAGGGGAGAGACACACGGGACATGAGCGGGGGGTGGGGGGAAAGGAGAGACACACGGGGCATGAGCGGGGGTGGGGGGAAAGGAGGGAGACATGGGACTTGAGCGGGGGTGGGGGGAATGGGAGAGACACACGGGGCATGAGCGGGGGTGGGAGGGAGAGACACACGGGGCATGAGTGGGGGAAAGGGGGAGACACGAGGCATGAGCGGGGGGTGGGAGTGAAGGGGAGAGACACGGGGCATGAGTGGGGGGTAGGGGTTGTAACACAAGGGAGACACGGGGCATGAGTGGGGGGTGGGGGTAACAGGGGAGACAGGGCATGGGTGGGGGGGTAACACAAGGGAGACACAGGGCATGAGCGGGGGGTGGGGGGGAAGGAGAGAGACACACGGGGCATGAGCTGGGGGTGGGGGTAACACAAGGGAGACACGGGGCATGAGTCGGAGGTGGGGGTTAACAGGGGAGACAGGTCATGAGCGGCTGGTGGGGGGTAACACAAGGGAGGCACTGGGCATGAGCGGGGGGTGGGGGGGAAGTGGAGAGACACACGGGGCATGAGTGGGGGATGGGGGAAGGGGAGTGACAAACGGGGCTTGAGCGGGGGGTGGGGGGAAGGGGAGAGACACATGGGGCAAGAGCAGGGGGGTAGGGGGAAGGGGAGAGACACACGGGGCATGAGCGGGGGGTGGGGGGAAGGGTAGAGACACACGGGGCATGGGCAGGGGGGCGGGGGGGAAGGGGAGAAGTCACGGGGCACGATCGGGGGTTTTGGGGAAGGGGAGAGATACACGGGGCATGAGCCGGGGGTGGGGGGAAGGGGAGAGACACACGGGGCATGAGCGGGGGGTGGGGGGAAGGGGAGAGACACACGGGACATGAGCAGGGTATAGGGGGGAAGGGGAGAGAGACACGGGGCTTGAGCGGGGGGTGGGGGGAAGGGGAGAGAGACACGGGGCATGAGCTGGGGGGTGGGGGGGAAGGGGAGAGAGTCACAGGGCATGAGAGTGGGGTGGGGGAAGGGGAGAGACACACAGGGCATGAGCGGGGTGTGGGGGGAAGGGGAGAGACACACGGGGCATGAGCGGGGGGTGAGGGGAAGGGGAGAGACACACGGGGCATGAGCGGGGGGTGGGGGGAAGGGGAGAGCGACATGGGGCATGAGTGGGGGGTGGGGAGAAGGGGAGAGAGACACGGGGCATGAGCTGGGGGGTGGGAGGGAAGGGGAGAGAGTCACGGGGCATGAGCGTGGCGTGGGGGGGAAGGGGAGTGACACACTGGGCATGAGTGGGGGTGGGGGGGAAGGGGAGAGACACACGGGGCATGAGAAGGGGGTGGGGGTAACACAAGGGAGACACGGGGCATGAGCAGGGGGTGGAGGGGAAGGGGAGTGAGACACGGTGCATGAGCGGGGGTGAGGGGAAGGGGAGAGACACAAGGGGCATGAGCGGAGGGTGGGGGGAAGGGGAGAGACACACGGGCATGAGCAGGGGGGTGGGGGGGAAGGGGAGAGAGTCACGGGGCATGAGCCGGGGGTGGGGGGGAAGGGGAGAGACACACGGGGCGTGAGCAGGGGGTGGGGGGAAGGGGAGAGACACATGGGACATGAGCGGGAGGTAGGGGGAAAGGGGAGAGACACACGGGGCATGAGCGGGGGTGGGGGGAAGGGGAGAGAGACACGGGGCATGAGCTGGGGGGTGGGGGGGAAGGGGAGAGAGTCGCGGGGCATGAGCGTGGGGTGGGGGGAGGGGAGAGACACACTGGGCATGAGCGGGGGGTGGGGGGGAAGGGGAGAGAGTCACGGGGCATGAGCGTGGGGTGGGGGAAGGGGAGATACACATTGGGCATGAGCGTTGGGTGGGGGGAAGGGGAGAGACACACAGGGCATGAGCAGGGGGTGGGGGGAAGGGGAGAGACACACGGGGCATGAGCATGGGGTAGGGGGGAAGGGGAGAGAGACACGGGGCATGAGCGGGGAGGTGGGGGGAAGGGGAGAGTATCACGGGGCATGAGCGGGGGGTGGGGGGAAGGGGAGAGACACACGGGGCATGAGCAGGGGGTGGGGGGAAGAGGAGAGAGACATGGGGCATGAGCGGGGGGGAAGGGGAGAGAGACACAGGGCATGAGTGCGGGTGTGGGGCAGGGGAGAGAGAAACAGGCATTAGCGGGTATAAGGGTGGGGGGTAAGGGGAGAGACACATGGGGCATGACTGGGGGTTGGGGGGAAGGGGAGACACACGGGGCATGAGCGGGGGGTGGGGGGAAAGGAGAGACACACGGGGCATGAGCAGGGGTGGGGGGAAAGGTGGGAGACATGGGGCTTGAGCGGGGGTGGGGGAATGGGAGAGACACACGGGGCATGAGCGGGGGAAAGGGGGTGACACGAGGCATGAGCGGGGGGTGGGAGTGAAGGGGAGAGACACGGGGCATGAGTGGGGGGTAGGGGTTGTAACACAAGGGAGACACGGGGCATGAGTGGGGGGTGGGGGTAACAGGGGAGACAGGGCATGGGTGGGGGGGTAACACAAGGGAGACACAGGGCATGAGCGGGGGATGGGGGGAAGTGGAGAGACACACGGGGCATGAGTGGGGGATGGGGGAAGGGGAGTGACAAACGGGGCTTGAGCGGGGGGTGGGGGAAGGGGAGAGACAAATGGGGCAAGAGCAGGGGGGTAGGGAGAAGGGGAGAGACACACGGGGCATGAGCAGGGGGTGGGGGGAGAGGAGAGAGACATGGGGCATGAGCGGGGGGTGGGGGGAAGGGGAGAGAGACACAGGGCATGAGTGCGGGTGTGGGGCAGGGGAGAGAGAAACAGGCATTAGCGGGTATAAGGGTGGGGGGTAAGGGGAGAGACACATGGGGCATGACTGGGGGTTGGGGGGGAAGGGGAGACACACGGGGCATGAGCGGGGGGTGGGGGGAAAGGAGAGACACACGGGGCATGAGCGATGGTGGGGGGAAAGGAGGGAGACATGGGGCTTGAGCGGGGGTGGGGGGAATGGGAGAGACACACGGGGCATGAGCGGGGGAAAGGGGGAGACACGAGGCATGAGCGGGGGGTGGGAGTGAAGGGGAGAGACACGGGGCATGAGTGGGGGGTAGGGGTTGTAACACAAGGGAGACACGGGGCATGAGTGGGGGGTGGGGGTAACAGGGGAGACAGGGCATGGGTGGGGGGGTAACACAAGGGAGACACAGGGCATGAGCGGGGGGTGGGGGGGAAGGAGAGAGACACACGGGGCATGAGCTGGGGGTGGGGGTAACACAAGGGAGACACGGGGCATGAGTGGGAGGTGGGGGTTAACAGGGGAGACAGGTCATGAGCGGGAGGTGGGGGGTAACACAAGGGAGACACGGGGCATGAGCGGCTGGTGGGGGGTAACACAAGGGAGGCACTGGGCATGAGCGGGGGATGGGGGGAAGTGGAGAGACACACGGGGCATGAGTGGGGGATGGGGGAAGGGGAGTGACAAACGGGGCTTGAGCGGGGGGTGGGGGAAGGGGAGAGACACATGGGGCAAGAGCAGGGGGGTAGGGGGAAGGGGAGAGACACACGGGGCATGAGCGGGGGTGGGGGGAAGGGTAGAGACACACGGGGCATGGGCAGGGGGGCGGGGGGGAAGGGGAGAGAGTCACGGGGCACGATCAGGGGTTGGGGGGAAGGGGAGAGATACACGGGGCATGAGCCGGGGGTGGGGGGAAGGGGAGAGACACACGGGGCATGAGCGGGGGGTGGGGGGAAGGGGAGAGACACACGGGACATGAGCAGGGTGTAGGGGGGAAGATAGAGAGAGACACGGGGCTTGAGCGGGGGGTGGGGGGAAGGGGAGAGAGACACGGGGCATGAGCTGGGGGGTGGGGGGGGAAGGGGAGAGAGTCACAGGGCATGAGAGTGGGGTGGGGGAAGGGGAGAGACACACAGGGCATGAGCGGGGTGTGGGGGGGAAGGGGAGAGACACACGGGGCATGAGCGGGGGGTGAGGGGAAGGGGAGAGACACACGGGGCATGAGCGGGGGTAGGGGGAAGGGGAGAGAGACACAGGCATGAGCAGGGGTGGGGGGAAGGGGAGAGAGACATGGGGCATGAGTGAGGGGTAGGGGGAGGGGAGAGAGACACGGGGCATGAGCAGGGGGTGGGAGGAAGTGGAGAGAGACACGGGGCATGAGCGGGGGGTGGGGAGGAAGGGGAGAGACACACGGGGCATGAGCGGGGGGTGGGCGGGAAGGGGAGAGACACACGGGGCATGAGCGGGGGGTGGGGGGAAGGGGAGAGACACACGGGACATGAGCGGGGGGTGGGGGGAAAGGAGAGACACACAGGGCATGAGCGGGGGTGGGGGGAAAGGAGGGAGACATGGGGCTTGAGCGGGGGTGGGGGGAATGGGAGAGACACACGGGGCATGAGCGGGGGTGGGAGGGAGAGACACACGGGGCATGAGCGGGGGAAAGGGGGAGACACGAGGCATGAGCGGGGGGTGGGAGTGAAGGGGAGAGACACGGGGCATGAGTGGGGGGTAGGGGTTGTAACACAAGGGAGACACGGGGCATGAGTGGGGGGTGGGGGTAACAGGGGAGACAGGGCATGGGTGGGGGGGTAACACAAGGGAGACACAGGGCATGAGCGGGGGGTGGGGGGGAAGGAGAGAGACACACGGGGCATGAGCTGGGGGTGGGGGTAACACAAGGGAGACACGGGGCATGAGTCGGAGGTGGGGGTTAACAGGGGAAACAGGTCATGAGCGGGAGGTGGGGGGTAACACAAGGGAGACACGGGGCATGAGCGGCTGGTGGGGGGTAACACAAGGGAGGCACTGGGCATGAGCGGGGGGTGGGGGGAAGTGGAGAGACACACGGGGCATGAGTGGGGGATGGGGGAAGGGGAGTGACAAACGGGGCTTGAGCGGGGGGTGGGGGGAAGGGGAGAGACACATGGGGCAAGAGCAGGGGGGTAGGGGGAAGGGGAGAGACACACGGGGCATGAGCGGGGGGTGGGGGGAAGGGTAGAGACACACGGGGCATGGGCAGGGGGGCGGGGGGGAAGGGGAGAAGTCACGGGGCACGATCGGGGGTTTTGGGGAAGGGGAGAGATACACGGGGCATGAGCCGGGGGTGGGGGGAAGGGGAGAGACACACGGGGCATGAGCGGGGGGTGGGGGGAAGGGGAGAGACACACGGGACATGAGCAGGGTATAGGGGGGAAGGGGAGAGAGACACGGGGCTTGAGCGGGGGGTGGGGGGAAGGGGAGAGAGACACGGGGCATGAGCTGGGGGGTGGGGGGGAAGGGGAGAGAGTCACAGGGCATGAGAGTGGGGTGGGGGAAGGGGAGAGACACACAGGGCATGAGCGGGGTGTGGGGGGGAAGGGGAGAGACACACGGGGCATGAGCGGGGGGTGAGGGGAAGGGGAGAGACACACGGGGCATGAGCGGGGGGTGGGGGGAAGGGGAGAGCGACATGGGGCATGAGTGGGGGGTGGGGAGAAGGGGAGAGAGACACGGGGCATGAGCTGGGGGGTGGGAGGGAAGGGGAGAGAGTCACGGGGCATGAGCGTGGCGTGGGGGGGAAGGGGAGTGACACACTGGGCATGAGTGGGGGTGGGGGGGAAGGGGAGAGACACACGGGGCATGAGAAGGGGGTGGGGGTAACACAAGGGAGACACGGGGCATGAGCAGGGGGTGGAGGGGAAGGGGAGTGAGACACGGTGCATGAGCGGGGGTGAGGGGAAGGGGAGAGACACAAGGGGCATGAGCGGAGGGTGGGGGGAAGGGGAGAGACACACGGGCATGAGCAGGGGGGTGGGGGGGAAGGGGAGAGAGTCACGGGGCATGAGCCGGGTGTGGGGGGGAAGGGGAGAGACACACGGGGCGTGAGCAGGGGGTGGGGGGAAGGGGAGAGACACATGGGACATGAGCGGGAGGTAGGGGGAAAGGGGAGAGACACACGGGGCATGAGCGGGGGTGGGGGGAAGGGGAGAGAGACACGGGGCATGAGCTGGGGGGTGGGGGGGAAGGGGAGAGAGTCGCGGGGCATGAGCGTGGGGTGGGGGGAGGGGAGAGACACACTGGGCATGAGCGGGGGGTGGGGGGGAAGGGGAGAGAGTCACGGGGCATGAGCGTGGGGTGGGGGAAGGGGAGATACACATTGGGCATGAGCGTTGGGTGGGGGGAAGGGGAGAGACACACAGGGCATGAGCAGGGGGTGGGGGGAAGGGGAGAGACACACGGGGCATGAGCATGGGGTAGGGGGGAAGGGGAGAGAGACACGGGGCATGAGCGGGGAGGTGGGGGGAAGGGGAGAGTATCACGGGGCATGAGCGGGGGGTGGGGGGAAGGGGAGAGACACACGGGGCATGAGCAGGGGGTGGGGGGAAGAGGAGAGAGACATGGGGCATGAGCGGGGGGGAAGGGGAGAGAGACACAGGGCATGAGTGCGGGTGTGGGGCAGGGGAGAGAGAAACAGGCATTAGCGGGTATAAGGGTGGGGGGTAAGGGGAGAGACACATGGGGCATGACTGGGGGTTGGGGGGAAGGGGAGACACACGGGGCATGAGCGGGGGGTGGGGGGAAAGGAGAGACACACGGGGCATGAGCAGGGGTGGGGGGAAAGGTGGGAGACATGGGGCTTGAGCGGGGGTGGGGGAATGGGAGAGACACACGGGGCATGAGCGGGGGAAAGGGGGTGACACGAGGCATGAGCGGGGGGTGGGAGTGAAGGGGAGAGACACGGGGCATGAGTGGGGGGTAGGGGTTGTAACACAAGGGAGACACGGGGCATGAGTGGGGGGTGGGGGTAACAGGGGAGACAGGGCATGGGTGGGGGGGTAACACAAGGGAGACACAGGGCATGAGCGGGGGATGGGGGGAAGTGGAGAGACACACGGGGCATGAGTGGGGGATGGGGGAAGGGGAGTGACAAACGGGGCTTGAGCGGGGGGTGGGGGAAGGGGAGAGACACATGGGGCAAGAGCAGGGGGGTAGGGAGAAGGGGAGAGACACACGGGGCATGAGCAGGGGGTGGGGGGAGAGGAGAGAGACATGGGGCATGAGCGGGGGGTGGGGGGAAGGGGAGAGAGACACAGGGCATGAGTGCGGGTGTGGGGCAGGGGAGAGAGAAACAGGCATTAGCGGGTATAAGGGTGGGGGGTAAGGGGAGAGACACATGGGGCATGACTGGGGGTTGGGGGGGAAGGGGAGACACACGGGGCATGAGCGGGGGGTGGGGGGAAAGGAGAGACACACGGGGCATGAGCGATGGTGGGGGGAAAGGAGGGAGACATGGGGCTTGAGCGGGGGTGGGGGGAATGGGAGAGACACACGGGGCATGAGCGGGGGAAAGGGGGAGACACGAGGCATGAGCGGGGGGTGGGAGTGAAGGGGAGAGACACGGGGCATGAGTGGGGGGTAGGGGTTGTAACACAAGGGAGACACGGGGCATGAGTGGGGGGTGGGGGTAACAGGGGAGACAGGGCATGGGTGGGGGGGTAACACAAGGGAGACACAGGGCATGAGCGGGGGGTGGGGGGGAAGGAGAGAGACACACGGGGCATGAGCTGGGGGTGGGGGTAACACAAGGGAGACACGGGGCATGAGTGGGAGGTGGGGGTTAACAGGGGAGACAGGTCATGAGCGGGAGGTGGGGGGTAACACAAGGGAGACACGGGGCATGAGCGGCTGGTGGGGGGTAACACAAGGGAGGCACTGGGCATGAGCGGGGGATGGGGGGAAGTGGAGAGACACACGGGGCATGAGTGGGGGATGGGGGAAGGGGAGTGACAAACGGGGCTTGAGCGGGGGGTGGGGGAAGGGGAGAGACACATGGGGCAAGAGCAGGGGGGTAGGGGGAAGGGGAGAGACACACGGGGCATGAGCGGGGGTGGGGGGAAGGGTAGAGACACACGGGGCATGGGCAGGGGGGCGGGGGGGAAGGGGAGAGAGTCACGGGGCACGATCAGGGGTTGGGGGGAAGGGGAGAGATACACGGGGCATGAGCCGGGGGTGGGGGGAAGGGGAGAGACACACGGGGCATGAGCGGGGGGTGGGGGGAAGGGGAGAGACACACGGGACATGAGCAGGGTGTAGGGGGGAAGATAGAGAGAGACACGGGGCTTGAGCGGGGGGTGGGGGGAAGGGGAGAGAGACACGGGGCATGAGCTGGGGGGTGGGGGGGGAAGGGGAGAGAGTCACAGGGCATGAGAGTGGGGTGGGGGAAGGGGAGAGACACACAGGGCATGAGCGGGGTGTGGGGGGGAAGGGGAGAGACACACGGGGCATGAGCGGGGGGTGAGGGGAAGGGGAGAGACACACGGGGCATGAGCGGGGGTAGGGGGAAGGGGAGAGAGACACAGGCATGAGCAGGGGTGGGGGGAAGGGGAGAGAGACATGGGGCATGAGTGAGGGGTAGGGGGAGGGGAGAGAGACACGGGGCATGAGCAGGGGGTGGGAGGAAGTGGAGAGAGACACGGGGCATGAGCGGGGGGTGGGGAGGAAGGGGAGAGACACACGGGGCATGAGCGGGGGGTGGGCGGGAAGGGGAGAGACACACGGGGCATGAGCGGGGGGTGGGGGGAAGGGGAGAGACACACGGGACATGAGCGGGGGGTGGGGGGAAAGGAGAGACACACAGGGCATGAGCGGGGGTGGGGGGAAAGGAGGGAGACATGGGGCTTGAGCGGGGGTGGGGGGAATGGGAGAGACACACGGGGCATGAGCGGGGGTGGGAGGGAGAGACACACGGGGCATGAGCGGGGGAAAGGGGGAGACACGAGGCATGAGCGGGGGGTGGGAGTGAAGGGGAGAGACACGGGGCATGAGTGGGGGGTAGGGGTTGTAACACAAGGGAGACACGGGGCATGAGTGGGGGGTGGGGGTAACAGGGGAGACAGGGCATGGGTGGGGGGGTAACACAAGGGAGACACAGGGCATGAGCGGGGGGTGGGGGGGAAGGAGAGAGACACACGGGGCATGAGCTGGGGGTGGGGGTAACACAAGGGAGACACGGGGCATGAGTCGGAGGTGGGGGTTAACAGGGGAAACAGGTCATGAGCGGGAGGTGGGGGGTAACACAAGGGAGACACGGGGCATGAGCGGCTGGTGGGGGGTAACACAAGGGAGGCACTGGGCATGAGCGGGGGGTGGGGGGAAGTGGAGAGACACACGGGGCATGAGTGGGGGATGGGGGAAGGGGAGTGACAAACGGGGCTTGAGCGGGGGGTGGGGGGAAGGGGAGAGACACATGGGGCAAGAGCAGGGGGGTAGGGGGAAGGGGAGAGACACACGGGGCATGAGCGGGGGGTGGGGGGAAGGGTAGAGACACACGGGGCATGGGCAGGGGGGCGGGGGGGAAGGGGAGAGAGTCACGGGGCACGATCGGGGGTGTTGGGGAAGGGGAGAGATACACGGGGCATGAGCCGGGGGTGGGGGGAAGGGGAGAGACACACGGGGCATGAGCGGGGGGTGGGGGGAAGGGGAGAGACACACGGGACATGAGCAGGGTATAGGGCGGAAGGGGAGAGAGACACGGGGCTTGAGCGGGGGGTGGGGGGAAGGGGAGAGAGACACGGGGCATGAGCTGGGGGGTGGGGGGGAAGGGGAGAGAGTCACAGGGCATGAGAGTGGGGTGGGGGAAGGGGAGAGACACACAGGGCATGAGCGGGGTGTGGGGGGGAAGGGGAGAGACACACGGGGCATGAGCGGGGGGTGAGGGGAAGGGGAGAGACACACGGGGCATGAGCGGGGGTAGGGGGGAAGGGGAGAGAGACACAGGCATGAGCAGGGGTGGGGGGAAGGGGAGAGAGACATGGGGCATGAGTGAGGAGTAGGGGGAGGGGAGAGAGACACGGGGCATGAGCAGGGGGTGGGAGGAAGTGGAGAGAGACACGGGGCATGAGCGGGGGGTGGGAGGAAGGGGAGAGACACATGGGGCATGAGCGGGGGGTGGGCGGGAATTGGAGAGACACACGGGGCATGAGTGGGGGGCGGGGGAAGGGAGAGAATCACGGGGCATGAGCGGGGGGTTGGGGGGAAGGGGAGAGAGACACAGGGCATGAGCGGGGGGTAGGTGGAAGGGGAGAGACACACAGGGCATGAGCGGGGGGTGGGGGGAAGGGGAGAGCTATACGGGGCATGAGCGGGGGTTAGGGGGGAAGGGGAGAGAGACACGGGGCATGAGCAGGGGGTGGGGAAAAGGGGAGAGAGAAACGGGGCATGAGCGGGGGTTGGGGGAAGGTGAGAGAGATACAGGACATGAGCGGAGGGTGGGGGGAACAGTAGGGAGACACAGGGTAGGAGAGGGGGTGGGGAGGAAGGGGAGAGACACACGGGGCATGAGCAGGGGCTGGGGGGAAGGAGAGAGACACACGGGGCATGAGCGGGGGGTGGGGAGGAAGGGGAGAGACACACAGGGCATGAGAAGGGGGTGGGGGGAACAGGAGGGAGACACGGGACATGAGTGGGGGGTGGGGGGGAGACACGGGACATGAGCGGGGGAACGGGGGAAGGAGAGAGAGACATGGGGCATGAGCGGGGGGGGGAGAATGGGAGAGACACACAGGGCATGTGCAGGGAGTGGGGGAAAGGAAGGAGATACACGGGGCATGAGCAGGCGGTGGGGGGAACAGGAGGGAGACACTGGGCATGAGTGGGGGGTGGGGGGGAGACACGGTACATGAACAGGGGAATGGGAAAGAAAAACGGAGCATGAGCGGGGGGTGGGAGGAACACACAGAGAATCAGCGATGGGGGAAACATGGGAGACACGGGCCATGAGCAGGGGGTGGGGGGAACAAGAGAGAGACACGAGGGTCTGTGCCTCACCGCCTTTTCGTGGCCACAGCCCATCTACACTGTGCAGGCAGCAGATCCTCCTCCGATAAACAAAGATGGCGGGCGTCTCTGAAAATAGACGCACTGCACGCTTCACGGCAGCCAATAGAAAAGCACGTCAGATGTCCGCGGACATCACGCAAGCTGCTTGTCCAATCACCGTCCTGTTCGCGGAGCGAACAGGGAAGTGTGTCCGCGAAGCGAACACAGATATCACTAATTTTTTTTTACCTACTTTTTGGTCATTTAAAAAAAAACTGCTGGACGGATTTTCACCAAATTTGCAAAAGCACGCATTCGGGACCAAGCCGCTGCTCCTGGTCAAAATTTGGTGAAAATCCATCCAGCGGTTTGGGCTGTAGTCCGGGCAAAGTTTGGTGAGGATTCGTCCAGGGGGAGCAAAGTTATAAGCCGCCAAAAAAGTGCTCTTCCTATGGAAACAGCAACTTAACCATAACTACATGGCCACTACCGTGGCCATGTAATATATATATATATATATATATATATATATACATATATATATATATATATATATATATATATATATATATATTTATATATATATATATATATATATTCAGTGAAAAAACTTTGTTAAAGGGACGTTATGGTTAAGTTGCGCTACTAAAAACCTATGGAATTCAGTAAAAAAACTTTGTTAAAGGGACGTTATGGTTCCAAGTAAAACCGAAAAACCCTTGAAATTCTCCAGTTATGGTTAGCTAAGCAACCATAACTCGCGCCACCACCATGCACTGCTAAGACTAACACCCATGACATCAAAGATGACATCACAAATGTCATTGATGACATCACTGATGACATCACATGTCTGGCCCACTCTTTTTTCTTTTGCTGACATATCTAAGCCACATGGTTTTCTTCAGTAAAAGTCAGAAACTAAAAAATGTATTTTATTTGTAGACGTATCCTTCAAGTAGGTTCTTACAGTAATTCCCTTAGAGTGCAGTCACATCATAAGAAACATAAACATACGGGAAGACACAAACTTGAAAGACAGCAATCCTTTTTGTGCATAAAGATAATCAATAGACTTATCCGCACTTTCTGATCGTTCTGTTATTTTATTATGGCTGTACTTTCCCTGTATATGGTCATATTTGTATACATTGTACTCACACTACTTTCCTTAGGGTCCAATCACATTAAGTGATACATATACATAGGGTAAATAGCAGCTGTGAAACAGAGCAAACATTCATTTGTATGAAAATAATCAGTTAAGTTATGAATTGTTTCTGCTACTACTTGTGCTTTTTTGCTAACTTCACTTTACCTTCACTTTACTTTACCTTCACTTTAGCAGGCGTTAAAGTGCAACCCGCAAAGGGACCTCGTAATCAGGCGTTAAGGATTTAACGGCGCCGACACCTTTTACTCCGCCGTTAACCCCTTAACGCCTGGGTTTTAATGAGGCCCAATATGTTCTAAAATGGAATATACCAAAAGAAGATAAATTGGCTTCCAACATAATTACCTCACAGACACTACAGAACGAAGAACAAGACCAGACCTACACAGTACTTAGAACATATATTACCTGAAATAGTAAGTGTACTTCATTTTACTCATATATTTATAAACTTTCTGTATTAGATAAAAAAAATATATATTATCTTTTTTTTTTCTTACAGAAATGTCTAGTACTCTGGAATGGCTACAGGAGCACTTCCCACATGACGAAATGTCAGAAAATAGTGAAGCTAATGGTACACACTTTACAATATAAACCATTTAATTGTTATTATTTTATATATATTTAACATATATATTTCTTTTTGTACGGAGCATACCAAAATAGAAAATACCTCTGAAGAAACTGTTATGGATAACAAGCTTGACAGCCTAAAAGAGAAAATGGATTTATTGTTGACCAATTTTAATAATTTGAAAACTTTTGTTGAAGATCATTTTAAAACAAAAACCTCATACCATTGTCCCACATGTACTTGTCCCACCTCACCATATCCCAGTCAATTATCCCCAAATCCTCTCCATAACCCAAAACGTTTTGATGAGACTTCCATCCCTTCTTCACCTGATACCAATCATGTTGAAACCCCTAATTCTCCTGTTTTTGTTTCCGTTTCTGCCTCACCTTCTTTGTCATAAATTATTAATATATGTTAAATAAAGTTATATTTTCATATTGTGTTGTAATTAGTTTCAGTTTAAAAAAAAAAAACAATGTAGGTGTCCGCGGACAGCGGGGGTGTTCTGAAATGTTCGTAAATAAACGAAAATGGAGCTGTCCTGAAGAACACTATACCTGTCCGTACTGTTCGCTAGCAAGTTGAAACTGTTCTAAGAACACACGCGGTGTCCTGAAATGTTCGTAAATAAATGAAAATGGAGGTGTCCTGAAGAACACTATAACTGTCTGTACTGTTCGTTAGCAAGTTGAAACTCTTCTAAGAACACACGGGGTGTCCTGAAATGTTCGTAAAGAAACAAAAATGGAGGTGTTCTGAGGATGCTATGTCTGTCCGTATTGTTCGCAAGCAAGTTGACACTGTTCTAAGAACAACCGCCTGTCCGTAACTGTTCGTTGGACGTCTGACGCACTTTTAATTACTTCAGGACCCGAACAGTGTCCATAGAACATCAACGCGCATGCGCAAACCAATGCCCGTGCATTTGGTGTCCTGCGGACAGCCGCTTCATTCGCGAACATGTTTGCGAAGCGACCATGTGACCGCGCCCACGCTGGTCGCGTGTTCTGAATGTGGACACTGTTTGTGTCCCCAAACAATTTAAAAGTACATTTTCAAGTAATCCACAATATTTTTCAATAAAAACTCACCATAGCACAAGTCCCACATACTAATTCTAAGTTTATACATACTTTTTGAAACCTTTTGAACCTTTTTTGTGTTCGATCTGTCCATGGACAGCACGCATGTCCGTGGACCGTGCACAAGCACCCCTATAAAAGACCACGCCATAGAGCTTATTCTCATTGTGTTTCTGGCTATTCTACAGAGCACAGAGATTTCTGTGGCAACCTTCAGATTTCCATCTTCAACCTGATGGCTTCTGTGGCTCCACTGCTGCTACCTGGTGCTGTGTCTGCCTCAGCACCACCCCCACTCCCTCCACCACCTTCCCAAGGGCCTGAAGAGGGGAACAGGAGTGAGGATGCAGAGGAGGAAGAAGAGGATGACGAGAATGAGGTAGAGGAAATCCCTACTACCCGCACTAGGCGTGAGTCTTGGGTATGGCGGTTGTTTATCATTCATGGGAATGGTCCTAAGGCTCAAGCGATCCGTGTCACCTGCAATGAGTGCAAAATGATACTCAGTTGTGGGAGGCACAGTTCGTGCAGCTTTGGGACCACTACCATGAAGCGACACCTGAGGTCATTTCACTCTGGGGCTATTCGCAAGGTTGTACCTTGCGAAGAACGTAGTAGGTTGATTTCCTCTACTTCATCCTCTGTTTCTGATCCTGTCACCACAAGGACCACCTCTGTGGGACATCGTCTTCCTCAGGCTGCCTCACAGGCCATAAAGAATTCTGATGACCCTTACCTTCCGAGGGTCACAGTTGTATGTATGTACTGTGACACAGTACTGTGCAGGGGGAGTGACTTCGCAGTGGTTTTGAGACTATCGTCTCAGAGCATGAGAAGACCTGCTCACTACCCAAATAAAACCCACTCTACATCTTCCTCTCTCAGCTCGCCCTTTCTTAACCCTGTGGTTGGTGTCCCCCCCTTTAACCTCCTCTCTCCTCCTCTCCTAGTGTGTTGTGTATAAAAAACCAAAAACAATAAAAAATTTAAAAAATCAAAAAAACATAAGGCTCTTTTCAGAGCCGCCTTTCACAGTTAAAAAATAGAAGTGAAAATAAATGAAGCAGGGCCCTTTGTATTTTTTAGAAGTCCGCGGACAGTCCGCAGACAGTCCGCGGACATCTAAAAAATTGGGTTGCTACCCTATCATAACGATTGCAATTTTCTCTGGTAGGAATTGGTGGCTTTGAAAAGAGCCTTTGGGAGGTGTTTGTATGTCAAAAATTATAGATACTTAACACCTACTTCAAAATAGATCCTGTAATTCTAAAAAAGGTCGTAATGCATTTTGTATATTTCTCAAAATAATCTGATTGCCAGCATAAGTAAGATGTCCATCTCTGCGAAAAATGTA
Organism: Ambystoma mexicanum; assembly: GCF_040938575.1. Taxonomy (NCBI): domain Eukaryota; kingdom Metazoa; phylum Chordata; class Amphibia; order Caudata; family Ambystomatidae; genus Ambystoma; species Ambystoma mexicanum. The sequence continues at coordinate 552,462,432 of NC_090939.1, read as the reverse complement.
TGTACTACGAAACATAATATTTTCATTGTGAAAAGAGTACATGCCAAAATCTCTTGGAAAGGCACAAACAGCCTTATTAACATTGCACCTTCCTTTTTTCATTTGTGGACCAAATGAAGAAGAACAAAGCCACATTTGTCTCTGTGCAATCCGTGAAAATATTACTTGAGAATTAGGGAACATGTCCATGACCTTTCCAAGTCCTTCTTTCATAGAAAATTGCACAGAAATTCCAGACACATGTCCTAAACTGTTCCCTCCACAATGAATTACAATTATGTCTGGATGTTGCTGTGTCTCCAAACTAGCACAAAGAGATAGCAAGTCCAACCACTTCATTCCACGTACTCCATGCCAGTGTACTTCCACATGTGGAAATCCAAGATCTACAGCTACTCCACAGCTTTCTGCATGCTCCTTCAACCAATGTATCCATGAATCTCCCAAAATCCAAACAATCTGTTTTCTGAAACACAGAGCCATAGCTATCTGTTCTCTCAGCAAAAAGGGTATCTGAGAAACTCCCTCCTGGCACAACACCCCCACTAAACTTTCCTGACCAATCCCTTTCAGTGCTCATTCTCATTTGCATGACTTCTGAACCCAAAAATCCCCGGATGTAACACCCGATGTCCGCGAACTACAGCCATGTCCGCAGACATATCGTAACATGAACAGCCCTTCTACCATTTCCACTTCACTTTCTGTGCCATTCCCTCATTGGATGTAGCTAAGAAGTCTCATGACCATCCACCAATCACATTCAAGACCTCTACATCTAACTGCATCATCATAGATCAGCACTGCAAATGTACTGTGAATCTCTCTGAGTACAAGTGTCATATCATTGGCAAGCACCATCTACAAGAAATACTGTACAAGTCTCCAAGATTTCTACATGCAGCTCCATGCATATCCATATGCATGAACACAAACTACAGGTATGCATATTTTCTATACAGTACATGAACACATTTTCAAACTGACTTAATATTTTTGTTTTATTTCTTTATTTATTCAATTACTTTAATTTAAGCATGACATTGAGGCACTATTACCTGGAAGAGTTTAGTTACAGTAATAGTGTTATTCAGTGGTACATTATGAATTTCACAAACATAGAAAGATATTTTGTTTGCTACAGTTAGTCATTACAATACAATTTGTTCATTAAGAACATATCATATGTATTGAACTTGTGCAGCATATCTTAGGTAAATAAAATCATTTTAATGGTTTTGAGGAAGGCGCTGAGGATTTCAATTAAAAAAATCAATGTCTAAATTAAAAACAGTGCTATATACAAATAAAATTACTAATTTGTTTCTTTTACAATTGCAGTGAAGACCATTCTCCTGAAAAGAAGCAACTGAATTTGAAGAACAAAGAAGAACTGAGAAGTAAACTGTTCATTTCAGAAAAAAAGTAAGTAGGATATCACCATAATATTTGTATTATTGCTGAAAAACACTGTAAAGTTAATTCATGCTATTTCTGTGCCTAAAAATAGAGATTGTGCCCCATTCTGTCCAAAAATCCCCATGTCTTAAATAGCGATTTACTGCCAGAATGGTCCACAAATTCCTATTTTTGGACACACAAATTACCCAACTCAACCGCTACAATTTTGATATTATAGAACAAACAACTATTTTAATTGTATACATTAGATTTACTATTTGTACTTCTCCACACCACTAGCTTACTTTTTTTCTGTCATCTGAACCCCAGTTTAGTAGCACATATATTCAAGAATACCCATCCCTACTAGTTGTAGTTCCCAATGCACAATCACACACCATTACATAAATCTTTATCATCTTACTCAAACACGCATGCACACAGCACACATACATTGCAGAACACCCCAACCCATACCTTCTTTATTATTTTCAACAGACCCTAAAGAATGCCTACCAAAAGTCAAGTCCGTAGAAAGCAACGCAGAAGTAGAACAAATGAAAATACAAGTGTCCAACATAAGCATCCATCTCTAGCAGAATTTGTAAAAAAAGTTGAAACAAAACAGCTAATACAGCCATTTAGTGAAACAAAAGAAGTTTCAAGTGCAAAAACTTTACCTCCTCTATCAAAATGTAAAACAAACCTGAAAACAATGAACAAAAAATCAGCTATCACTACAGATAAAACTGCTTCTATAAATATTGATAAAGTTCAAAGTAAGCATACCAAGAAAAGTATTTTAGCCAAAATGTTCCGTCACAGAGTCATTCAAAATCTTATAAAAACAGGAGAGAAACCAGGTTCAACCCTTAAAACCTATCGTAGGAAATTAATCTTAGAAACATTGATAGATAGTGCAATTCTTCTCAAAAGAAAGTTATTTATTTTAGTGTTAAACAAAATGAAACCACTAACAAAACTAATAACTAAATTACAAAAAAGACTTCTCAATAAACGAAGTGTAAACAGAAAGAACTTCTTAAATATCTGCAGAGGTGAATGGAATCAAACTACGAGCACAGAACCATACTTTAATGAAGAAGCGTACAAAAAAAAGCAAACAAATACAATTGCCATACATAGCTATGGTTGAGGTGCTGAAAAAGTGAATAATACCATAATGGAACAAGAAGTACTCCTTACAAAAATATGCCCTGAAAACTTAGAATTACCCGTCCATTCAACTGAATCAGAACATCTAGTGTACAAATGGCCATGCATGTCAATGTGTAACATTCCCAAACAATTTTTCAAGTCTTTATGCCAATTCCTCAATCAATATGTAAAAAGCAAAGACAAAATCAAAATTAAACTACTGCAAAATATGGATACCTGTCCAGTGCGCAAGTACACAGGACTACAAGGACATTCATTGGCCTGCATTACATGACCTACTTGTAAAACCACCTTCCATGATATCGAAAGGATATCAACACATCATTCAACTATAAGAAATCTAGTTTATAAACTGTACTATGCTAAAAGTCCTGCTTTAGCATTAGCAAATTTAAATAACATTCTTCTACATGGTACAGCAAAAGACCTACTTGAAGAAATTCACTATATCCAGAAAAAATATTTTGGAAGTGAAAGCCATTTACAGAATGAAATAGCTTCAAACCAATTAAGCAACAATTCTACACATGACAACTTTATGCTAAACACATACAAAAAAGAAATACTAAAATTTAAAAGTACATCAGCTGAAGTACCAAACCATGTATGTGTATGTTGTCGTAGAACATTTTATAAAAGTAACACAAAATCTGTAGACCTATCATACAAAATAGAAGACAATGAAGATTCTAAATGGTTTGAATTAGCTCTCTACCTTGTAGCAGAAAACAAATACGAAATTACTGAGCCCTTAATACTTTGCAGTTACTGCACCACAAAACTTGACAACAACCAAACTCCTTCACGTGCTATCACAAATAATTTGGAATTATACCCAGTACCAAAACCCCTACAACAACTTAATTTATATGAGAGCATCATAATTCAAACAGTGCACCCATTTCAAGCAATAATACGCCTTCAACCAAAAACAGCAAAATTACCTCTCTCTGAATTGGTAAAAGGTATTCGTGGAAAAGTAGTTTATTTACCATTAGATTTAAAAGAAAATGTGCATACTGTAGGAGTGCAACGTCCAATGCAGCAATCTTTAATTATCTTAGTAAATGGAGTACCTACAAAAGACAAACAAATATGGCAACAGCTGGTAGATTTACATAAAGTTAGACATGCCTTGCAATATCTTAAAGAGAATAATGAATATTACAAAGAAATTAATATTGAAGAAAACTTGAAGGATACAACTGAAATAATTCAAGAAACACAGGAAGCTGGTCAATTTGAGCTACTGGATCCTGCTACAATATCAATCACTTTAGACCATTACACAATTCATCCATTGCACTCTAATGACACCATAGAAGATGCACTGGAAACGTACCACATGTGTCAAACAAAAGGATCATCAATCAGCATATGGGAAAAAAGTATGGAAGCACGTGCTTTTCCTCTACTCTTTCCTACTGCCAAAGTAGGAAGGTACGATGATAGACCTATTCAATTATCAGCTTCAGAATACCGCTCATTACGGATGTATTCTGAAGATCCCAGATTTTAACAAAATGTGGAATACATATTCCACCTACTCTTTGAAAGTGAACTAGCAACTTTATGTTATGGAGTTGCAAACATATTAAAATCAGGATCACACTTTCAAAATATGACAGCTACACAATTATTACAAAAAGTGCAACAAAAGAATGAGGTTTTACAATCAAATATTACAAATCTATTAGCAAATATGCGTCGTACTAAAGAGTACTGGTTTCGACGTCATGGAGATGTACGTTGTATGGTCAGAAACCTTGGGCCACCCACTTGGTTTGTTACATTAAGTTATGCAGAATATGCATGGGAAGATTGACATGATTTCCTACGCATATCAAACAAAAACAAAACAAACAGATATACTAACACATGGAGAACTTTGTTCTTTGGATCCTGTTAATGTTTCAAGATATTTTCACCATTGCTTCATTGCTATGCTACATTTTATTTGTAATAAAACTGTTCCTCCCCTTGGAGAAGTGCAACACTTCTTTTGGAGAAAAGAATACCAATCCAGATGAGCACCACATATCTGCATGCTTTTATGGATTAAAGATGCTCCTAAATTTGGTCAGTTCATTGAAAAATATGTCACTTGTGAAATTCCATCAGAATCCACAAATAGTGATCTTCATGCACAAATTTTACAATTTCAAAGGCACAAACGTGGAAAATATCGTCGTCGCAAATACAAAAACAAAGGGAAATACTACACCAAATGCCGATTTGGTTTCCCTAGACCAGTTACAAATACAGGTCAAGTGAACAACCTCATGTCTTCAGTTAGATATAGGGCCTCATTCGACCCAGGCGGTAACTTACCGCCTGGGTCGTACCCTTACCACCATGGTGTAAACTAAGTTTACACCATGGTGGATGGCGGATTTACCGCCCCATTCCAAGGTGAGTGGGAAGGTAAATCCCCATTTCCCATTTTACCCTTCCCCATTCCCATTTTTGCCCCATAGGGCATAATGGGAGTGGGGAAGGCGCTAATTACGCCACCGTAAATTACGGTGGCGTAATTAGCACCATGGTCCCTTAGCGCCATGGATTTTAACGCCTGCAAAAAGCAGCCGTTAATATCACCATGGCGCTAACGGACCTTGTAATCAGGCGTTAAGGGTCGGCGTCATTTACGGCGCCGTTAACCCCTTAACGCCTGATTCGTAATGAGGCCCATAGTGTTAAAGGTAAGTCACCTAAAAATACATATTACATAAAAAGAAAGAAGAAGAAAAATATATCAATGATTGATGCAATCATTGCCCACTTATGGAATGCAAACATAGATGTGCAGTACATTGCAGAAAATTCTACTGCAGTTGCACGATATGTCACAGCATACTTAACCAAAGCAGAAAAGACAGAGCTCCAAGAACTCTGGAATGACCTGTCATCAGATAAAACAGTGTCTCAGAAATTATACAGCTTGGGCATAAAAATGCTCTCCCATAGAGAATGTGGATCATATGAAGCAGCTGATTGTTTAACTAGTACTGCATTGTATGGTAAATCTGAAAATATAGTATGGCTAAGTCTTGGTCCAGCTAAATCTAGAAAAAGAGTTCTAAAATACTACGAAGATATAGAAACAATAGCCAAACGTGATCCCAACAGCCAAGACATTTTAAAAAACAATTTATTAGACACATACTACCCAAACAGAAGTAATACTTTGGAAACCATGCGTCTATACCACATAGCCCAAAACTACACATACAAAAATAATATAAAACCTGATGAAAGAAAAGGTAAATACAGAGTGACAAACTGTGAAGGCAGCTTAGTTAAACTCACTAAACAAAATGTAATTAATCATATCAAATTGTCATTAAAGACTCCTCAACATAAAGAAGTATATTACATGTCCCTGCTACAAATCTTTAAACCATGGAGAAAAGAAGAAGACATACTAGATAACTATGACTCATATGAAGATGCTTTCAAAGCAAATGAAAGCACTATAACTGATGTAAACTTTGCACAGTACAAAACAATGTTGCACAATGACCAGCAACACGAAGAAGAACTCCAGGCCCAACTAGATAAGGACACTCCTGACAGTAGTCAACCATCTGTAACAGGAAGCCAAGAACCACTGGGAGAGCCACTAATAGCAAATGAGGCAGAATTAGCTATGATAGAATCAGAAAACACCATGTGTCAGTATGAAGATAAATAAGACTTAACTATACTACAATCAAAACTAAACAATGAGCAACGTAGCATTTTTCAAGAAGTAACAAAACAAATTGCACATGGTGTACAACACGAAAATAAAGAATGTTCCTGACATAATTATAAACCTATACTACTGTACATCAGTGGTGAACTTGGTTCTGGCAAAACATGCCTAATCAAAATCATCAGTAAGTTCCTTCAACAGTTGACAAACAAAAAACTGTCAGATGTTGTCACTGCTCCACAGGTTTAGCTGCCTACAACATAGGTGGTGTCACGTTACACCGATTACTACTATTGCCAGTAGAACACCAGAACAAATTAGTCTATTACAAACTTTCTGCAGAAGCTGCAATGGAACTACGCAGAGTATTGAAACAAATGAAAATGCTACTAATAGATGAAGTGAGCATAGTCTCCATCCTAATGTTGGCTTTGATTCATCTCAGATTACAAGAAGTACTCAAAACAAACTATGAAGAGCTCTTTGCAGGAAAACACATTATTGTTTACGGAGATGTTCTACAATTGACACCACTAAAAGGTGAGCCTATTTTTAAAACATTAGGACACAAACTCTGCCGTAAAACTGTTGGCAGCATAGGAAATATCAACCTGTGGCAACATTTCCAATACAGAGAATTAACAGAAAACATACGGCAATCTACAGATCTCACTTTTGCCAACATCTTAAAAAGAATCAGAGTTGGTATACTTTCTAAAGAAGCACAAGCAATAATGAAAACCCGGCACATTAATGCACTTTATGGCGATAATGCATGTGCTACAGATGTTATGGAACAATTAGCCCACAAAAATGTCAATTGTATGGCCTTAATGCCAACTCTTGCAAGCTGTTTCAAATTCACTGAAATAATGTTAAGTTAAGAAATGCAACCAATAATGGAAATTAACGCCACAGACAAACTAGATGTACATGGTATGACACTACCTATGTGTGACCAAGCCACAACAAGACTAAATAGTTTAGAAAAATCAATCTCAAACACAGCAGTCTTAGAAAAGATATTAAAATTATCCTTAAATTGCAGAGTAATGCTTAAACGTAACCTTGACATGGACCAAGGACTAGTTAATGGAGCACCGGGTACAGTTGTTGGCTTTCAAACATACCCACATGACAACAAAATTCAGTTTGTCAATATTCTCTTGGAAAAAACTTTCAGAAGTAAAAAGGATAGGACGCTCAACAGCTCGATTCCTTCTCTTCAAAGACATGTATGTACACAGAGAACAATGTTCTCTAACTCTTGCATACGCAGTCACAATTCATAAATCACAAGGTCTTACCCTAGACAAAGCAATGATAGATATTGCTAACACAGTCTTTAAAGAAGGCATGAGCTACGTAGCACTATCACGCTTACGTACACTTGACGGTCTATTTCTAATCAACTTTGATGCAAGTAAAGTAAACGCTGATATTCCTTGCATTTTAGAATACAATAGACTTCGCTCACTATGCACCCCCCATCTAAACACATATTCTGTTCCACAAAAAGTAAAACGTTATAAAAGAAAAATAAAGCAAACAGAAATGCAACAGGATGTCACTGCAAATCCTCCAAAGAGAGTAAAAGAAACTAATACTTCATCAAGTCCCACAAGCAAAAAAAAATCAATTAGGGAAAGTAAACCAGGTACTTCTTCAAAGAAGGAAGACAAACCCCAAAGAAAGCAGTCAGATACAGAACTACCTGGTTCATTTAAACTCTCAAATATAGTTGGTGTAAGTTGCTACGCAAATGTAGCAATGAATATTCTATTTCAATTACCACCAATTGTTGACATTTACTTACACAGTAAAGACCAATTGTGTTTGCAAATGTTAGTACTTCACAGAAATGCAGCAAACAATCCTGATAACACATGTAGTGTTTATGGAATAAGACAACAATTGGACTACTGTGCTGGAATGGTGAAATTCACTATAAAGTCACAGGAAGATCCAAAAGAATTTCTCATGTACTTACTACAAGTACTGGAAAATAAAAACATACCTATAAATGAAATCTTCCAGATTTACATGCACTCTCTGCAACAATGTGACACAAGAACAAATCCCCAATGAACGCTTTGTATATATATCAATACCTAATTGTGAATCCATTCCATTTCAGCAACTTGTACAAAATGCAAACCATTGTAGATTATGTTCTACCTGCAATTCAGATAATCGCTCCACGTTACTAATACAAACACATAGTAAATATGTAATACTAATGCTTCTACGTTACAATGCAGATGGTACCAAAAACAACGGCAAGCTGACTGGATTCACACACGGTCAAGTATCACTTGGTAAGAAAACCTTCACAACAATAGGTATAATCTACCACGCAGGAGCCACAACCAGGGCACTACACTGCATATATAAAAAAGAAATGTGGATGGTTTGAATGTAATGATAGTACCATTACTCTAAAGCAGAGATTACCAGCAAATCTTACAAACGCTTATTTAATGTTCTTAAAACCAAAATGTGATAACTAAACTGTACTTAAACCCTAAGTAAACTTGTAGAAAAAAAATGTAAACTGTTAGAATATTCCAAAAGCTATCTAACTGCCCACACATTCTACAACAACTAATCAGATAAATGAATACCACTAAAATATATTAAAAAAAAATAGGCAGTTAGAATAAACCTACTGGTATCTAACTGCTCCAAAATTTTATAATATCCAAACAAATAAATAATATGTTACTGCTCCAAAAAAATGCAACAAGCCAATATATAAAGCATTACCCAGAAACAACAAGTGAACACTGATAACAAACAAACAAACTTTAGCATAACAGAAAAAGTTTTTTTTTTCATACAACATGGATTTTGTTTTTCTCCCACAGATCCAATGATTTTAGCAACAAACACAGAAACTGAGCAAATTGCACAGTACTCTGGTTTGTAATCTACTAAATATGAGGGTCCAAAAAAAAATGTTGATTATACAATGTAATAAGTCATTACAAAATACTAATACTAACATGCTATTTTCTTTTATCACAGAAATTAACAAGAAATACATGTACTCCAGTTACTAACCCAAACAGTAAGTATATTATACACTCTATGCCCTGGCCACAACCATAACACCATATCACACCCATAGTATCTTATAACTTTGTTCCTTATAAATTTGTTTTTGACCCAAAGTTATAAGCAACTATAAGTGTGATATGCTGTGGTGGTTGTGGCCACAACCACCACAGCATATCACATCCATAGAGTCAAACATTTCAACTATTGCCTATGGAAACTTTTAATGTCCGCGGACATTATGAGTGTTCTTAGAACACTTCCAACTTGACAACAAACAATACGGACAGCGTCCTCAGAACACTTCCATTTTGTTTATTTATGAACATTTCAGGACACCGCGAGAGTTCTTAGAACACTTTCAACTTGAACAATACAGACAGCGTCCTCAGAACACCCCCATTTTGTTTATTTGCAAACATTTCAGGACACCACGAGTGTTCTTAGAACACAATCAACTTGATAAAGAACACTACGTTCAGCGTCCTCAGAACACCCCCATTTTGTTTATTTGCGAACATTTCAGGACACCGCGAGAGTTCTTAGAACACATTCAACTTGCCAGAGAACAATACGGACAGCGTCCTCAGAACACCCCCATTTTGTTTATTTACGAACATTTCAGGATACCGCGAGTGTTCTTAGAACACATTCATCTTGCCAGAGAACAATATGGACAGCGTCCTCAGGATGGACAGCGTCATCAGAACACCCCCTACGACCATTTCAGGACACCACAAGTGTTCTTAGGACACATTCAACTTGCCAGAGAACAATACGGACAGCGTCCGCAGGACACCCCCATTTTGTTTATTTACGAACATTTCCGGACACCTTCAGTGTTCTTAGAACAGTTTCAGCTTTCTTCCGAACAAAACGGACACATATTGAGTCCTCAGAACATCCCGCATTCAGTTTATTTAGAACATTTCAGAACACCCGTGATGTCCGCAGACAAATCGAACACACAAGAACGTCTACCACATGAAAAAACACAACTTTCAACCTATCTCATACTCTCCCACCCTCCCCAAACAATCCTACACACCAACACACTCTACTAAATACAAATTTTGAGCCAAGTTTCACCGCGCTGTCCGAGATGGCGGGCGCCACCAAAAATCTGACGTGCTTCACGCTCCACACATGACGTAAGCCGATCGGCCAATCAGGACACTGTCCGAGGAGCAAACAGGGAAGTGTGTCCGCGGACCAAACACAGATATCACTAATTTTTTATGACCCACTTTTTCATAATTTTTTAAAAAACTACTGGACGCATGTTCACCAAATCTGCAAAAGCATGCTTTTGGGACCAAGCCGCTGCTCCTGGTCCAAATTTGGTAAAAATCTGTCCAGCGGTTTGGGCTGTAGGCCATTCAGTCTATGGGAAAAAAATAAATTTTGGGACCCCCCTATAACTTTCCCCCCCCTGGACGAATCCTCACCAAACTTTGCAAAAGAATTCAGAGTGGGCCATATACATTTTTTGCAAAGTTTGGTGAGGATTCGTCCACAGGGAAGCAAAGTTATAAGCCACCCAAAAAGTGCTCTACCTAATACACAGTGGCCTATTAAAAACCAAATTCAGTAAAAACATGTTGCTGAAGGGACATTATGCTTCAGTTGCCCTAATAACAACCCAGCAACTTCAGTGCAAAAATGTTTGTTAGAGGAATGTTACAGTTACTTTGCACTAATAACAACCTATCCATACTATGATTACAAGTAAAACCACAGAAATTCGTCAGTTATGGTATGCTAAGCAACCATGTCGTAGAAGGGCACAGATAGTCTTCTTCACAATGTACCATGCTTTCTCTATTTGCGGACCACATGAAAAATAACGCAGCCACATCGATGTCTGTCGAATGGGATAGAATGTTATGCAGTAGATCGGAAACAGACGCATGACCTGGGCAAGTGCCTACTTCATCGCAAACGGCACAGAAACACGTGTAACATGCTGTGCAATTTTCCCTCAACAATGAAGAACAATAATGCCGGCAAGATCACGCGCCACCAAAGTGTCACACAGACAAACCAAAATCAGTCACTTCATTGTAGGTACTCTATAGCACTACACATCCACATGATAGAATCCAAAATGAGCAGCCACTGCACAGTGTTTCCATTCACTTTCAATAAATGTATTTCAAACTCCCCAAAACCTGCACGCGGTGTCTCCTGAAACACACAGCCATAACCACACCCTCTGCATTCATGTCGACAAATACAATGTGTACCACAGTCTTTGGGTACACACCACATCCAGAAACCTTATTGACCAATCCATAGCCTCTACAGGCCCATTTCTATAACCGTCATCTGCAAAATGGGAGTATGTAACATGTGTCACCCTGCAACTATCGCGATGTCCGCTGACTTTTCGTGCTGTACACGCGAAGGAGTGGGGTAATAACTTTCAACCAAGGTAGGGGACGTTGTTAGTTGTGTTTTGTACGTAAACTCACATTCTTGCAAAAGGGTCTGCAGTGCAGCCTGTAGATTGTGAAGCAAAATATAATTGCCACTGGTCGACAATGACATGCCATTTGCTTTGAAACGTTTTACATATCGAGAACCAGTGTTCTCATTCTCACAGGAGAACATTCCACCAGCACACAAGAAGTCACACATGCTTCTGTTGATGAGACCCCTTGATCCCTCTGGCTGGCAACAGTAATCATTGTAATAGTCCCATACTATTCTCTGTGCTATATATGAGAAAAACACCTTGGCAATGGGAAAAATGTGCTTCACTGCTTTCATGACCTTATTCAGTTGACGGTACACACAGGAACAAGCCATGGTACCCAAATGAAATGATGCATAGTTCACGACCACACCATGTACGCTAGCCAAAGTGGCCACTCGTCGATATACTGCAAGCACAGCACCGAAACTGCATATAGGGCCACAGCACCACAAAGCCTCCACGCCCTTCAAATCGAAATTGCCATGAAAGCCTTTTTTGATGGCATACCAGAACACATCTTCCACAAAGGCATCACCAACTATCAAGACAGTGAGTTTCGCCCTCTCTGCCTGCCACCCTCACTTCAGAGAGTAACGAAAACAAATCTTGCCACCTTTTCATGCGACACACACCTTGAGCACCTGATTGGACAATCCCCACAGTCCGATTTCCGTTGTCCAACATGGTGAGAAGCGCAGACTGTCACACGTGCACTTCCCCAAGTACCGCAAGGGCCGCACCCCAGTAAAGCAGGAGGAGACCTTATTCCTATTGCCGCCCTTTTCTGTGATGCACACCCTGAACACCTGTTTGGCCAATCGCCACACTCCCCTTTCCATGGCACCCTTCCTCAAAATCCATATATGTGGCTTTCGTGTTGCGTGCAGGCGTGGGGGAATAACTTGCAACCAGGGTAAGGGGAGTTTGTCATAAGGGGCAGCTCTGAAAAGAGCCTATTTTTAGATGCTTATAGAGAAATACATTTTTGTGTTTTTGATTTGATTTTGTGTTTTCTTGTGCTCACATTGTTACAGTAAACTCTTCACCACATCTTGTAGACAGTCAAACAAAACAGCCTTACCAATGGGCGGCAATGAAATGCCATTTGCTTCAAAAAACTCAGCATTTCCACAACTAATTAGGTCATTGTTGCAGAAGAACATCCCACCAGCGGACCAAAAATTGTACATGCTTCTGTTGATGAGACACTTAGCTGCCTCTTGCTCGGAACAACATCCAGTAGCATTGTCTCATACTCTTTGTGGTGTTATGGATGAGAAAAGCACCTTGACCGTAAGGGAAAAAGCCTCTTCACTAAATTTAGCAACCTCTTCAGTTGACGGAACAAACCTAAACAAGCCACGTAACCCAAACGCATGCCGCGGTAGTGGATGACAATGACATCAACAGTAGCAAAAGTGACCAGGTCTTTGCAAAGTGCATGCATGTTGATGAAACTGCGCTCGTACACAGTGTTCGACAATGCATCCACTCATTCCAAACCAGAATTGCTTTCAACCAAGGTAGGGGACGTTGTTTGTTGTGGCGGCTCTGAAAGAGCCTGTTTTTCTTTTTTTTTTTTTAAAGGTGCTTCCATAGAACCACCTTTTTTTCAGTTTTTTATGAGTATTTTTGTGTTTTGTACGTAAACTCACATTCTTGCAAAAGGGTCTGCAGTGCAGCCTGTAGATTGTGAAGCAAAATATAATTGCCACTGGTCGACAAAGACATGCCATTTGCTTTGAAACGTTTTACATATCGAGAACCAGTGTTCTCATTCTCACAGGAGAACATTCCACCAGCACACAAGAAGTCACACATGCTTCTGTTGATGAGACCCCTTGATCCCTCTGGCTGGCAACAGGAATCATTGTAATAGTCCCATACTATTCTCTGTGCTATATATGAGAAAAACACCTTGGCAATGGGAAAAATGTGCTTCACTGCTTTCATGACCTTATTCAGTTGACGGTACACACAGGAACAAGCCATGGTACCCAAATGAAATGATGCATAGTTCACGACCACACCATGTACGCTAGCCAAAGTGGCCACTCGTCGATATACTGCAAGCACAGCACCGAAACTGCATACAGGGCCACAGCACCACAAAGCCTCCACGCCCTTCAAATCGAAATTGCCATGAAAGCCTTTTTTGATGGCATACCAGAACAGATCTTCCACAAAGGCATCACCGACTATCAAGACAGTGAGTTTCGCCCTCTCTGCCTGCCACCCTCACTACAGAGAGTAATGAAAACAAATCTTGCCACCTTTTCATGCGACACACACCTTGAGCACCTGATTGGACAATCCCCACAGTCCGATTTCCATTGTCCAACATGGTGAGAAGCGCAGACTGTCACACGTGCACTTCCCCAAGTACCGCAAGGGCCGCACCCCAGTAAAGCAGGAGGAGACCTTATTCCTATTGCCGCCCTTTTCTGTGATGCACACCCTGAACACCTGTTTGACCAATCGCCACAGTCCCCTTTCCATGGCCCTCTTCCTCAAAATCCATGTATGTGGCTTTCGTGTTGCGTGCAGGCGTGGGGGAATAACTTGCGACCAGGGTAAGGGGAGTTTGTCATAAGGGGCAGCTCTGAAAAGAGCGTATTTTTAGATGCTTGTAGAGAAATACATTTTTGTGTTTTTTATTTGATTTTGTGTTTTCTTGTGCTCACATTGTTACAGTAAACTCTTCACCACATCTTGTAGACAGTCAAACAAAACAACATTACCAATGGGCGGCAATGAAATGCCATTTGCTTAAAAAAACTCAGCATTTCCACAACTAATTAGGTCATTGTTGCAGAAGAACATCCCACCAGCGGACCAAAAATTGTACATGCTTCTGTTGATGAGACACTTAGCTGCCTCTCGCTCGGAACAACATCCAGTAGCATTGTCTCATACTCTTTGTGGTGTTATGGATGAGAAAAGCACCTTGACAGTGTGGAAAAAGCCTGTTCACTAAATTTAGCAACCTCTTCAGTTGACGGAACAAACCTAAACAAGCCACGTAACCCAAATGCATGCCGCGGTAGTGGATTACAATGACATCAACAGTAGCAAAAGTGGCCAGGTCTTTGCAAAGTGCATGCATGTTGATGAAACTGCGCTCGTACACAGTGTTCGACAATGCATCCACTCATTCCAAACCAGAATTACCATCAAAGTGTCTTTATTTGTGCAGATTTACCACAAAGGCATCACCCAAAGTCAACACAATGTGTTTTGCCATGTCAGGCAGCCTCACTATGCAGAGTAATGTACAACAGTATGACCACTCCTTCCTGTGAACCACACCCACACTACCTGATTGAATAATCCCCAAAGTCCCCAAAGTCCCGTGTCCATTGGCCAGAATGGTGAGAAGCACACATTGTAGCACATGTGTTTCCAAAGAAACGCGAGGGCCGCACCCCAGTACAGCAGGAGCAGTCCCTCTTCCCCAGTCACTATCTTTTGTCCACCACTACCTCATTGGATACGGGTAAATAGGCACACATGATTCCACCAATGTCCACCAATGCCATCCAAGACATTAGCATCTAACACTGTCAGTTCTGCACAACACTTCATAGGTACAGTCACAAAATACCCCTGCAAGTGTCCTGTCACTTGAAAGCACATGCAGTAGAAAGTTCAGTAAAAGATTGCAAGATTTGTACATCCACATGCCTCCACATGGGCACCCAGCACTATAAACCTGAGGTATGAAAAAATGTTCTGCAGTATGTTTACCACTGTGTTATAAGTGCCTCTGCACACAGTATCTGGCACTGAGCGTCCATTTCAGTCTTTAAAAGCATACTGTCTTTTTTTCCCATCCCCTACCATCAAGTGGCACTTCAGTGGTATGTGCTTGCAACGTTTTCATTTACCCATATCATACATTGTAATATCGAAACAGGAGCTCTCTACTTTCCTTCCGGCGATGCTCTGAAATTCTTTCCTCACTAACCCATCTCCTACATGAATCGTGAAGTTACGCCACCAAAAGCAGCACTGCATGTATCTTACCAACCTAAAGCAAGTATGCAAAAGGTCACTGTTTGCACAGCTGTGCTTATGGCTAGCCTGCACTATTGCAATAGGCTCTTTTTAAATCTGCCCGCTTCTACTCTCTGCACTCTGCAACGCATCCAGAAGAGGACTGCGCGACTTGGGATGGTATCTCGTTCTGCGCTGTAATGTCTGCTATAGCTCGCAGTGTCTGCGAGGAATAAGGTGAAAACCCTCAGCAGTATGCACAAGGCCTTCTGGGCACTTGGACCTCAATAAATTAAACTCTCACTTACTATATATCTCCTTGCTTGCGCTCTTCCCTCATCCACCTCCAACTCCCTCAGGGTCAATCGCTTCTGCAAGCAACCAGTTGGTGGTAGATTTTTATTTTGGCTGGGGCCTCCCTCTGCAACAGCATCGCTGGTTCCGGAAGCACCTCAAAGCTTTTCTCTTTGCGTCTCCTCCTCTCCCCGGCTGACTGCCTGACTTAAACTGATTCTGCACTGCTTACCTGGCGAGTCTGTGATGTCGGGCCCATACCACCTTATCCTTGAACTTGGCACCATCGGCCCGTATTTTTACTTATTGTCATATCTTCTTCTACCCATGAACTGTACCTTCCCCTCGCCCCACCCATGCACTTGGGCAATGTAAGTCACACCTGGCCTAGTAGGTTTGTTGTCTCTGTCTCCCCTCTGTTCCCCCATCCCTTGGCTTGTTGCGCTTTGCTAAACATGTGTATAGGCACATTCAACATGCCATAGCATACAATTGCACATCATATCACTTCATACATAGAGTGCATTCATACAGTAGGATGCCAGCTACTTACCTTATACACTGCATAGGTTTTTTTTTTGTCCGCAGTACCCCCCTCACTGCACACTTTTCAAAAATTATAGCTCCCAAACAGCACTGCATTCATCTTATGAACTCAATGTTTCTTGTTGCATGGTACATCTAACCTATCATGCCATATTGCTTATAAGCAACATGTCGCGTTTAGCCTATCATGCTATATGGTGTTTCTCTTAGCATGGTGCCTTTAACCTATCATGCCATTCTGTACTGTTGGTAGTATATTGTATTTAGCCCATCTGCCATTCTATGTTTTTGCAGCATATTGCATTTAGCCCATCTGCTATTATATGTTTTTGGAGCATATTGCATTAAGCCTACCTACCACTTTGTGCCCTCGACAGCATATCGCATTTAGCCCATCTGACACTCTATGTGTTGTAGCATATTGCATTTAGCCTATCTGCTATTCTATGTTTTTGGAGCATATTGCATTCAGCCTACCTACCACTTTGTGCCACGACAGCATATTGCATTTAGCCCATCTGCTATTCTATGTTTATGTAGCATATTGCATTTAGCCTACCTACCACTTTGTGCCCTCAACGGCATATTACATTTAGCCCATCTGCTATTCTATGTTTTTGTAGCATATTAAATGTAGCCCACCCACCACTTTGGCCTTCTTGCACCGAACTGCCTATTTAAACCTGCCAAACCACTCACCTAACTTTATATTGAACCCTATGCCTGGTATACATAGCTCTGCACACCCTCTCCTTCAGTTCCACACCATACCAAAAACAGCTATGCTTGGCTGGATATTTATCATTATGTTTGCATTCTGCCTTATCCAAGATAGCACACCGTGCACATTTAACCACTTCCGTGCTTTTAGAAACGGTCTCGCCAGATTGGCCTGCCCTAGACATTACCCCATACCCTGCCAGACGCCCTTCCTACCCCCATCTCACCATTTCCATCTAGCTTAAACTATGCCCATAGTCCTATTATCATCACCACCATCTTTGGGAGAGAGCCTTCTCCTACGGATCTTACAGCTGACCACTCGCTCATCCCCAAATCCACAGTAGGCATCAAAACCTACACCATTGAAGGGAGTGATAGAACGCTTCACTTAAGATCACATACCAAACAACTCCATCGCGGCCTCACACATGGTGACATCCAAACGTTCCAAGTCCAACGACTGCTGGCAAAACAAAAAGCACAATCCACTTACTGCCTCAAAAACAAAAAGAACTCTTAATGCCTCTTATCCTCAGCTGACCAAGCCTGCTATTGTAGTGGAACCCAAGCCACCCATTAGCCTCAAAAGCGCCCTCATTAACACCCGATCCTTAGGAACTCATGCAATTGAAATCCACGACCTAATCACTGAACAAAACCTGGACCAATTAGTAATCACAGAATCCTGGCTTCACCAAGCCTCAGGACCACTGCTAGCCCTGGGTATCCTACCTGACTACTCCATCCTCAGAGCCGATAGAACCAAATCTACAGGAGGTGGTGTAGCCATCATAGCTAAGAGTAATTTACAAATTAGATCAAGTTCTATCGAAGACATTGCACGGTATGAACTACTGCTAGGCAAACTCGACATTAATGAAAATACCATAATCAATTTCGTGGTGATTTATAGAACACATAGCTCAAATAGTCACCCAGAAATAGACATCCCACTACTACTTGCACCTATCATTAAACCTAACACGAAATCCATTATCCTCGGAGACCTGAATCTAGGTTTCAATGATTACCAAGACCTTAAAGCTGCAGCCCTACACTCAGTACTCAAAGACATGAATTTCATCCAATTGGTTAATGCCCCCACTCATATCAAGGGCAGAACCCTTGATTGGATCCTCACACTTAATTCACCATAGACTCAATTACCCCCCTCGGCTGGTCGGACCATTTCTGCTCAGAATTCACCCTCATGAGCGATGATCCCCGACCTCCCAAGGCCAAAGTAGCGGACACCTTTTAAGGTAGAAACCCTTGGAAGCTCACTACAGAGAATTTTGCCCCTATCCTCAACAAAACACTACAAACAAATTCAGTCATCAGCAATGATCCTAGTGTCATTGCCGAGTACTACCATAAATGCCTTACCCCTACTATTGACGAAGTAGCTCCTTCCACAACTAAAATGCGACGTGCCAACAAAAAGACTCATTTCTGGTTTAACAAAGAACTAGCTTCCCTAAGAAGGACCAAACACTCTCTTGAACACACCCATAATAAACATCCAACGCCTGACTCTGCCAAAGCTGTCAAGGACGCCAACAAAATCTATAAAACAGCCATCATTTCCCATAAAGCTAACTCCTACAACACGTGCATCAGTAATGACTCTAAAGAATTCTTCTCTACCTTAGAGAATTAGAAAATCCCATACCAACCACAACCTCTGCCAACTCCAGTAAAGAATGGTGCACCATCATACAAGAGGCTCTTTCCTCCAAAATTGCCCTGCTACAAAACAAAATAACCACCAAAAGACTGTTATTAGCAGATAAAAATACCTCAACCCCTAACCCCCTCCCCACCCCCAATGATAACCCTAAATCCCTATTCCACTTTGCCCCAGTCGCCAAAGAACTAGTGCTTGACACTATCTCTAAGTTAAAAGCCTCTAATTTCAAATGGGACAGCGTCCCAGCTAAACTAGTCAAAGCATGTGCTTCCACCTTTGCCTCTACTATCACCTATTTTGTCAATTCCTCTTTCAACACCAACACAGTCCCAGCCAGCATTAAAGAAGCCTGGGTTACCCCACTTCTAAAAAAAAACAACTCTGGACCACACAATACCGACCAACTATCGTCCAATAACCACGGTCCAGTTTCTACTTAAATTCATAGACAAAATGGCATACACTGAAATCCAAGCACACCTGGAACAGCACCACCTCCTCGGAACTAGACAATCTGGCTTTAGACCGAATCATAGCATGGAAACAGCCCTCCTGGATCTCAAAATCCAGATGGATGCTATCAGAGATTGAGGAAAACTTTGCATACTCCTGTTGTTAGACCTGTACCTGGCATTTGACCTTGTAGACCATGCCAAACTGTGCACCTCACTTGCAGAGGATTTCAACTTCTCTAAAGATGCCACTCTGTGGGTGAAATCCTTAATAGCCAAACACCCTTCCAGAGTCTACATAGGCAAAGAAGCTGCTGATCCCATCCCAGTCCCCATCGGAGCACCCCAAGGATCATGCCTCTCTCTTACACTATATAATGCCTACACAAAGCTCCTCGTTTTAGCATTAGACAATATGGGTGTCATCTACACCAATTTTGCAGATGACACCCAGATCCTCATACCCATTTCAGGTAACTATGACCACTGTGACAATCAATAAAACATATGCCATCATCCAAAATTGAATGGCACTGAATAGTCTCCATCTCAACGATGAGAAGGCAGAAGTTCTTATTGTGGGATCGTCATATAAAATAGCTGCCCACCACCCAGTCCACTCCTCCATCAATATCAACGGTACTCTGATCGCAGTACTGAAGCAAGTAAAAACATTAGGCGTATATCTAGACGCCAATCTCACTATGACTAAACATATTAACGCGCTCCCATCACCCAAGTCGATAATTTCTGACCCTCACCAAGTGCCTCAACTTGGCCAGAGCCCTGGTAGTGCCTAAGTTGGATTACTGCAATGTGTTATTGTTAGGGACCTCCAACTACAACTTCACTAAATTGCAACTCTTGCAATATAAAGTTTTAAGGGCAGCACTAGGGATAAAAAAAGTCTGATCACATCTCTAAGACAAGGAAGGATGCCCACTGGCTACCCATCAAAGCTAGAATTATCTTTAAAAGACTATGCATCGCGCATAAATGTCTTGCCAAAAAAGCCCCAATCTACCTCAACAACACCCTAAAGAAAAAAGAATCCACTAGATCACGGAGCTCCAATGACAATCTACTATTAGAATCCCCTTGCTACAAAACTACAAGGGCAGGTGGTAGTAGCTTCCTTGTTCTAGATCCTAAACACTGGAATACCCTCCCCCTCAATTTCAAAAAACAGTCTTCTTTCCCTGGCTTCAAGAAACAGCTAAAAACATAGTTATTTAACCAATATTAGCATGATAATCTTTGCTAGCTTAAGCTCTCCGACGGAAGCTGTAAATTATGTTCATGAATGTGTTGCATGATATTCTGTCTGTTATTAATTTCTGTACAATGTAACAATGTATGACCAATGCCTAAGCTGTCTGTAACCACACCGTGATACACCAGGGGCTGGGTGTGTAACAAATAAATAAAATAAAAAAATAAAAAAACAAGTACATACAGTTCATGCATGCACAGGATGCCTGGCCATTACCTTGCCCACTTCCACCATAGTCTTCTGCACTTCTTTGTACAAAGAGACCTTCAACAACACTTTTGCGTACACACACAAACCTCATTGAGGAGTGTCCTTCGCTCCACAGTCCCATTTCCATGGCTCCCAACCTGAAAATGGCAGGATGTGGCACGTGTAATATTCAATGTACAGCGTAATCTGTGGTATTTTCATGCTACGAGGGTGGGGGAATTGGGAAACAGGGTAGGCGATTGGGTCTTTAGTGGTACCTCTGAAAAGGTTTTATTTTGTCTTTGTTTTTCTGCTTTTTACAGATTTTGTTTTTGTTTTTTACGTGCTTGCGAACCACCTTTTTTGTTTTTTCTCTTTGTATGCCTTTCTGTTTGCTTCTTCTTCTACATTTGTATCCAATTAAGGGCAACGCTTCATGCACAGTGTACAAGACAATTGTAGTGCCAATGGCGGTCAAAGAAATGCCATTTGCATGAAAGCAGTGTATGTTTTGGAAATTCATTTTCTAATAGTGGGTAAACAACATGCCATCAAGGCACATAAATGCAGACATGCTTCTGGGCAAATTATACTGGCATGGTCCCGTACTCCATATGGGGCAATGGGTGCGAAAATGACCTTGGCAGTGAGAAAAATCCACATCACTGCAGTCATCAACTTCTTCATCAACTTTCATCAACGTCCATATGACATGCAACCCAAATGTAGACCTCCATAATGCACCACATCTCCTTCACCAGTAACAATGGAGGCCACATATCTGCAAAGGTAAACCATCCCACCAAAACTGCACGCATGGAGACTGGCCCACAAACCGTCCACTCCTTCCAACCGGAAATTACCAGCAACACCTCTTTGCATGGCATACCTGTACATGTCTTGTACACATGTATCATTCACGATCAGCACTGTGCGTATCTCCATGTCCACCAACCTCATTACACAGAAAGTATTGGGAGAAAGTTGTATTGCCCCTTCCTGTGAATCACACCTTCGACACATGATTCCATAATGGCCACAGTTCCATTGACATGGCCACTATTCTCCGAGTGGCAGGATATGGTGCGTGCACTTTCTCAGCTACAGGGAGGCCTGCACCCCAGTAACACAGGGGCAGTCCTTCACCCCTCTCCACTGTTCTTCTTGCCACACTCCCTCATTGCACATTGTGAAATATTCATGCATACATGCACCAATCACAGCCAAAAAGTCTGCAGTCAACACTATCATTTCTGTACAGCACTCCAATACTTACCGTTCAACAGTCAGAGTATACGTCACATGTGGTTCCAACGCACCTTCCGTATAAAGGTCAGCATGCAAAATCGGCCAGAGCACACCCATCACACGTTTCACCATGCACAGAAGAGTCTACTGCTTGCCGACACCCATCACAACATAATGGAGCCATGCATGAGAACATGTGGCCATAAACCACAATCCACAAATGTAACATAGCCAGCAGCACTTCTACCCACACCCCATAACACAGTGATGCATGGACACATGTCACAGTTAGCAGATTCCACAAACCTGCCACTGCTTCCGCCACCCCAACCCACTTCTATGCACAAAGTATTATGTCACTGGCAACCAAACCGCACAATCCTCACAACATTCGGCCTACTCCCAGGAAGCTGCACAAACCAGAATGTTCAAGCACATCAAACATTCACTTCTACCCTACCCTCTTGTATACTGACAGTTTTCCAACACTGCATCCAGTGGGCACACTGCAAGACCTTTCATTACACAATCTGCAGCCATACACCACAATCCATAGGATGTTCAAACAATGACCACACCTATGGAAACAACAATGTATGTATGTCAGTGCACTTCTGGTGCTCTACGAAGAGTAAAATATGAGACGGCTGCCTGCCCTAGTGCATTAGGGCTGTTTATCTGCTGCTTCTTCGGGGTCAACAAAGACAACCAAAAAACACATGCATCACATGTGTTTTCTAGATCCCTGGAGATGGTATTACTAGTCTCACACGTGGGCTCTGTCAGAAGAGGCCAGACAACTATGAGTCATAGAGTTGCTGGTGCGACTTGACGGGCATGGAGCTTGTAGAGTGTGGAGGGTGCCTTACTCTAACTGCACTGGCATTCAACACGTTGCTGCAATGCTGAGGAGCGTGGTGGTCCCAGTTGGGATTTGTGCCCCGGGACTCGAGCAGTGGCTGAGTAGCGCGGAGACCATAGGGCAATCGTGGCAAGAGGCCAGTGTGTTTGGCGCCCATTGACAGGCGGAACTCTCTCGTGAAGAGGTAAGCTTCGAGGCTGCCACCCCTCCATAATTGAATGCAAACTTAGGTTCCTTCCCCCCAGCCTCTCTCTATCTCTAATCCGCCCCCCGCAATCAACTTAAAGTGATCAGTGTGGTGAGGAGAACTAAGCTGGGGTGTGAGCGGGCTAAAATATTCCTGAGAACATGCGAGATGATCAATTGAGCACCATCTAATATTATCCGTGGGGTTGTTCTGTATCTGCATCCCTGCAGAGGCGTTAACTCTCACTCCCCGCTGCTGGTGACAGTTTGGTGTGCACTTCCCTAGAGAGCCGCGGCCTGCCCTTAAGATGAGGGGTAGCCGTGAGAGGTGCAGTTGCGCTCACAGTCCACTCTATTATAACTCGAAAGTGGCAAGAACAAACAACGAGTTGTTGATTAACTCATTAGATGGGTGACTCATGATTAACTCACTATACGGCTCTAGGAAGTTGTTTATCCTTTTACAATACTGGTGACTGTGGATTTAGACATTTTTGAACCAGTCTGAAGAGCCACCACAAAAATGTAAAGGAATTTCAATAATACTCCACCCCACCCCTTATAACGAGGTTTTGTAATTATCTGAGCTCTTTTTTTATATGGTGCAAACAGAAGAATGTTAGCCCAGCATCACAGAATAGTAACAATTGATGATTGGTTGTATGTTTTAACAGATAAGTGGCTAAAAGTCTAAAAGTCTAACAGTAGCAAAATGAAATTAAAACAAATATGAAGTGGACTGAGAAGCCAATCAATCCTCAAAGGAAAAAGGTCCCGAAGTACAAACTATGCCACAAAAAATGCACATGAAGGGCCCAA
This sequence comes from Ambystoma mexicanum, assembly GCF_040938575.1. NCBI lineage: Eukaryota > Metazoa > Chordata > Amphibia > Caudata > Ambystomatidae > Ambystoma > Ambystoma mexicanum. Next base: position 552,438,341 of record NC_090939.1, on the reverse strand, counting down.
AAGAAAACGCGGAAAGAAAGAGCTCAGTAAAAAATAGACTATCGCTGATATACAACAACAAAAAGTATCAGGATTCTTTGCAGGAATAGGCACCCAAGATAAAGGAAACATCCAAGAAAAACGCTGAATGATTACTCCCTGGACAACAATGGATCTCTACTAAAATTATGTCATTCTATAAGACAGAAATCTTTAAGTGCCCATCCAGGTCAACCTTAGCAATCTATCTGTAACGCCAAACTTAGAAAGACTAAATAATTCGGAATCGCAGCAGAGGAGCAATGAAATGGAACTCTCAATGGAGAAAGATTATACATCTGGCAATAAGATAGGTATGCCCACAGAGATCTCAGAAGCACTCGAGAAGTTGACTTGTAGAGTGGAGGCATTATTTAATTTATGTACATGAGTGACCTCAGAACAATAGAGACTGTATTCACTTATGACGAAATTAATATTAAATAAAGATAACTCAACAAGAGCAACATTGCCACTTATGAAAAAAGTTCCACCTCTAACTAGCTGGGAACCAGTCATATCAAAGGAACTAAATGAAAAAGTCAAAATGAAAGAAAGTAACAGCAAAAAGCAAGACAAGCAGAAAATCCCACATGATAAAATAACTGAGCTAGATGACTCAAACAACTCCTGGGAAATACAAGACTCTGTGAACATTGCTGCCAGATCTGAAGAAGATGATATCGACACATTGTGTGCCGGAATCTCAATGATAGAAGCAACACCAACCTCTGTTAGAGCAAAAAATGGCCCACAAGGTCAAATAACACAACAACATGAGTTAACAACACAAAAAGACAGCGAATACCCAGGAAAATCCCTGTATAGATGACAGCAAAAGTAAAACACAAAGAGTAATCTCCAATTGTCAACCTGATGGCACCATTAGAACAGTGTGCCTGAATGGCCCCTTAGACAAATGGATAAAAATACAAAATGCAAAGACAAGTATCCAAGCCCTCTGTACTGAGACATCAAAGATAGGAATCATAAGTAACAAGGGGCGCAATAATGAGACGAACAAAGAAAAACAAGAAAATATTGAAGAAATAGCAGTTGGACAGTAAATACCATTGGAAGAATATGTGACTAAAGTTAGATGGGCCCACAGAACACACACAGCCTTGGCAATGACCAATCAAGACACTAAGGCAGAAAGAAAGAGAGAAATATGGCATCCAGACCCCAATACACAGATATAGAGGCCAAGACAAATGGAAGATAACACAATAAATAATTAGAATATGAAATTCAGTCTGGCCTAGTTCGACTAGATGAAGTAAATACAACCAATGAAAGCCCATTCCTAAATCGTTCAGGGCAAGTGCGACTATGGTCATCCATTCCAGGGCTACGGATGATACAAAGCGGGGACATGGCACACATTGAGTTACCTAACCTTGACAGTGACACAAACTGGGTGATACTTCGCTTTAACTCATATACTGCAGTATCATTGCTTTGGGATAACACATATGAACTTTATAGAGAAGGACTACAACTTAGAGTCTGTAAAATGATCAACGATGATCAAAAGTATAATGATAGACAAAAAATAAAAAAATGTCACGGCAGCCCCATGTAACCAAGCTGTCACCTGGAATACAATAAACAAGACAATCCCAGACAGAAACAATCAGACGATCTCAAAGTGACCTCTGCGGATTGCCAGTTGGAATACTAGAGGTTTCAAACATATAATAAAAGATACCCAGTCACTTGAAAAATTACGCACATGCGATATATTTATGCTTCAAGAACTCTGGCTGGACTGTCCAAAGAATATGGAGGAGTATCACATATACCAGGAACTAGCCAGTAAAGGCAAAAATAGAAGACCATATGGAGGCCTAATAATTGAAGTGAGCCAAAAGCTTGGCTCCAAACAGATGACAATCGATCCCCAAAACAAAAACATACTGGCAGTAGAGATTGAACAACAAACAAATGGGAACATCCCGGAAACTCCTGACGGTAAATGTGTATGATCCTCCAAAATTGGACAATCTAGAAGAGCTCAAGGCCGGAATTGAAAGTGCATTAATAACAACAAATGTAAATCTAAAGAACCAAATGGTTATAATAGAAGACTTGAATGCAAGATGCTATGACAATAGAGAATGTGCAGAATATGAAAATGTACAGAAAAAGAGTACTATGACCCAAAGTCCTGGGAATAATAAGAGCCACGGCTGGATAATGACCGTATGACAATGGGGTCTTTCGATGATGAATGGTAGGACTCAAGGGGATATACCCGGAGCATATACCTGGAAGGGAAATAACAGCGAATCGACCCTTGATTACATTTTTGGGAATAATGAATGTATAGAACAAGCACAAAGCTTGACAATAACTCCAATGATAAATAGTGACAACAAAATGCTAATTCTAGAAATCAATAAACATCTATATGAGAATTGCCAACCATGCAGGAACAACCATTCGCTGGACAGGAGCCAACCTGGAAAGAATAAAAAAAAAGTCCAAAATATTTTGCAAAGAGACAATGATCGAAATAAAACATCTGACAGTAGACAAAATTGAAAATGAGTTTTACAAATTAACAAATAGAAAACAGGCAAAAATACAATGAAACAACAGGATTATGAAAGCTACAGAACTTGGGGCTAAATTGCAAGCAGTTTAAAGAACAAAGAAAGCTAATAAGAAGATGTTACCAACGATGGTTGCGAGACCGAAAACACTCCATACTAAATCAAAACTGGCAATCAATGATCAAAACACTAGGCAGTAAAAACACAAAGAGCATATGGGCAAAACTGGCTAAAGCCAAAGGAGAGACGTGCAAATTAACAGTGAACCCCATCCAAGGAAATATCTGGGTGACCTGTTTACAACAGAAAGAAAATAACAGTCCGGAAGAGCAGCTTAAAAACAGCAATGAAAAATGGCTAATGCAGTTTACTGTTGAGAACATGAAAGCTGCGATTACAAAACTAAAAGACTGAAGAGCACCAGGCCCTAATGGACTTGCAAATGCCTTTTTCAAACAAAACCCAGAAGAATAGGCAGTGATACTGTGTGAATTGTTTAATAAAGTCTATAGGACCCAACAAATAATACTTCCAGTATTCAAGAAATGGGCACAAGGGTTACCCGAAAAGTACTAATTGTTGTCCATGCTCGATGCCTCTGGAAATCTATTTGCTACTTTTGTATGCCAAAAGCTTCAAGAGTGGGCCAACAGAAAAATGGTATTACATTTCACACAAACAGGTTTTAGGTCGGGAACAGGCACTATGCATAATCTAAGAGTTTTAGATTCATGTATTGGTGACAAACGACAATCGAGAGGAACTACACCATATGTGATTTTAGTTTACTTCACTGCCACATTTGATAGCGTTGATCGCAAAAGATTGTGGAATAAAATATAGAAGTGGGGATGCCCTATCTGGTTGATAACGATTGTAGGACAACTAATCAAGGCACACAAGCTCGAGCACGACTACACATAGGTGGCAGTACCACAGCCGCTATCAATATATCATGTGGGGTGCGACAAGGTTGTCTGATGGCAGCGTTACTATATAATTTGTATATGGGATTTCTTCCAGACTGGCTTGTACCTGTGCATGGCTGTTGCCCGAAACGAGGAGGGAAAGCTATACCATGTTTAATCTACACCGACGATCTTGTGCTAATGAACTACACACATCTTGGGATCAAAGAAATGCTCACAACACTTATTAAATATGCAAAAGAAAATAAACTAAATATAAACATGGGAAAAACCAAAATTATGGCTTTCTCCACATAAAAAGTCACCCATCCAGATATGGTCACAGAATTATGACCAATAGAATATGTGAACTCTTACCCGTACCTTGGCTTAGATATGAGTAATGACAGAGTTTAAAAAAATATAATCGAAAATAAACAAACTAAAGCAAAAAAACTAATAGAGCTAATAGCAAAATTTGCAAGAGAAAGGGCTGGGTTCTCAATAGAAGGAATCAAAATTCTATATAAGCAATGCTTTAGCCCGATGATCTTATATGAACTGGATGCTCTTGCAATGGAAAAACTAGATTGGTTAGATACACTGGAAGGCCGGTTCTGGAAAAGACTTCTCAAATTTAATCCAAATACACCAATACAATACATCCACCTAGAACTAGGATTGACATCTTTAAAAAGTATGGTATGGTATTACATCTAAAAATCCACTAATCCCCTCAATGTAAATTGCTGGGACTATTAGATGACAGATCCAGAAGTAATGAAGTATTTGAAAACTTTAGCGATACTGTATTCAACAGAATTCAATGGCACCCGCGGTCTCATAAAAAGACTGCATACGTAAAACTGAAACAGATATATATCAATAGGATCAAAGCCTGGGATTGGACTAAAAACTATGAACATTTAGAACAACTAAAGAATTATACTTTTGTCTCTGGGATAGTACATAAATACAATCAGAAACTTACTTAAAAAAGTGCCCAAACCCAGCAGTCAGAGATTTCCGACTAAGGATGAGAACCAATCAACTTCCTTTATTGACAGTGATGGGGGCACAACAAAAAATCCTGTGCGAGGAAAGAACATGCAGAATATGCAAACAACCAAACATTCTGGAATCCCCACAACATGTTTTACTACAATGCCCTGAATTGAGCACTGAATATATGACAAATTTAAGACATTTACAGGCCGATTCATGGAATTAATGTGTGCCGAAAAAACGGCGCACGCGTGCGAAAACGTGCGATTCGCAGTGAAATAGCAAAAATCGCAGTGCAAGTGCGATTATCGCACAGAAAACATTGCACATCAATTCATGGAAGTCCGTGCATGCGCAAAATGTGGGATGGCGCACAGGTCATCGAACGCCGTGCGATAAGGCCACAGCGAATTCGCACATAGCACGGCGCACATAACAAAAGTAGGCGTAACACGGGGCGTCACACGCAGAATGGGGAACAACTGGTGAAAATGTGGGTGTCACGGGGGAAGTACAGGAGGCAAGTGCGCAGAACGCCCACACGCTCGCCTACAACACGTATTCATGGAATCGAATAGGGAAAAACAGCGCACGGCCAAAGACGCGCACAGGCCCATACATGTCCGCCACACGAAAGCAGGCGGTAGCGTCCCTGCGCAGGAAAAAAATGTGCGCCAAAGTACTACACGCGCGAGAAGGCCCACACGCGATCGGGCCTGGGGGAGCGTGTGCGTGTATTTCAGAGGTGCGCGAGAAGTTTCACACACGATCGGGCCTGGGGGAGCGTGTGCGTGTATTCCAGAGGTGCACGAGAAGTTTCACACGCGATCGGGTCTGGGGGAGCGTGTGCGTGTATTTCAGAGGTGCGCGAGAAGTTTCACACGCGATCGGGCCTGGGGGAGCGTGTGCGTGTATTTCAGAGGTGCGCGAGAAGTTTCACACGCGATCGAGCCTGGGGGAGCGTGTGCGTGTATTTCAGAGGTGCGCGAGAAGTTTCACACGCGATCGGGCCTGGGGGAGCGTGTGCGTGTATTCCAGAGGTGCGCAAGAAGTTTCTCACACGCGATTGGCCTGGGCGCGTGTATTTCAGGGTTGCGCGAGAAGTTTCTCACACGCGATTGGCCTGGGTGCGTGTATTTCAGGGGTGCGCGAGAAGTTCCACACGCGATTGGCCTGGGCGCGTGTATTTCAGGGGTGCGCGAGAAGTACCACACGCGATTGGGCCTGGGGGAGCGTGTGCGTGTATTACAGAGGTGCGCGAGAAGTTCCACACGCGATTGGCCTGGGCGCGTGTATTTCAGGGGCTTGCGGCAGGTTTTACAAGCAATCAGGCCTGGGGGAGCGGGGTACGTGTATTTCTGAGGCTTGCGGGTGGTTTCACACGCGATCGGGCCTGGGGGAGCAGGGTACCACTCACCCGTCTGCCTTGCGTGTAGAAGAACGCGTAGCCAACACCCACCCGCTGTGAAGTGATAGCGTGTGAACCCCAACGCCTGCAAAACACACGCACTGCACCCCACGAAAAGCAACGCCCGTGCGCGATACATCACAGATGCGCATACGCGCTAAGGGCCTTTGGTCCAATGGAATCGCGTATGGGTGCTGACGCGCTTATGCGCTAAGGGCCTCTCCTCGAATTACACTCTGACGTGCAGAATTTTCACGTGCCAAATCACTCCGTATCAAGCTGGCCACGCGTAAGCACACGGAAGACCACGCTCCTGCCCAGAAGGCCGAACTACTGCCCCCCAGAGCCCCGAGCACGCTCCCACCTGCCATCTGCTGCTGCCTGACTGCCTGCTGCCCACGTGCCCTGCCATTTGCTGCCTGCACATCAGCCTGGGGTGCTGTTGCTGTGACCACCCCTGCTGGAACCGAAGACTCCTGACTGGGATTCCATCGCTCCACAGCCCAGCCCCAGGATCCAGTTGCCCACCCACTCCTGCCTCTGGGGTTGTCATGTCGGGCACTGCAACATCTGGCACCACTGACAACCCCCGGCCAGAGAGGCAGAGGGGCACCAGCTTCAGTGCCACCGAAGTTGGTGTCCTGGTGGAGCAAGTCCTGGGGCAGTATGATGCCCTCTTCGGAGGTTCCCGCGCCGACAAGGAAGGACAGACTCGGATCTGGACTGACATTGTGACTGCCATCAACGCGGAGGGGGTGGCAGTCCGCGACTTCCAACATGTCAAGAAGCGCTGGGAGGACTTCAGGTCCAGGACCCTGAACAAGGCCCGGCGCCTCTTGAAGGCAGCGGATGCCAAGGGGCACCGAAGCCACTTGTCAGAAGATCAGATGAGGGTCCTGGAATGCATATCCCCAGCACTCCACGTCCAGGTCCTTGAGAGGCAGACCCGTCTGGAGTCGAGCAGTAAATGTACATGCATCCTGATTGTGAGCTGTGCATGTGGTGATGTTTCAGTAGCGTGCAGGTTGCACATCTGTTTGTATGGGGTCCAGTATGGGTGGGGGTGTACAGGGCCGTGGGGCTAACACATGCGAGGGCTGTAATGTGTGAGACATGGATGGTGCTTGTGTGTGTAGGCTTGCATGCCAAATGCAGTTGTGTGGGCACACATGTTTGGATGAATGTGTATGTAAGTAGACATGTCTGTGATGTCACGCATGTATGTTGTTTTCAGCTGCATGTATCAGCACTGTGTACATGTGCATTTGTGTGTATTTCACAAGGGTGCAACAGTGATGCAACATGGATGCATGTGACAGCGGAATGTGGAAGCCTGATTGGCAGATGTGACATGGATGCCCATCTGAACACTGCGACACTTGGCAGAGGTGTACACATGCATGCAAGTGTGGTGGTGTGTGTACATGTGTGGTGCACTTCCTGTGTTGCATGTGATGTCTGGCTCAGCTTTGCCTGCTCATGCTGTTGTATGGGTATGGATGGTGCTGGCAGTTGCGATATGGCTGTGGTATGGCTCATGTGTGCGAGTTGAAATGACATGTGTGTTGGGGATTGTGATGGCATGTCTGAGGTTTGCCAATGCCACTCATGTACAACTGTCATGTGTGTATGTGTCCATTGTACAGTGCCCTGATGTCTGTGTTTTATTTCTCCCTGTCTGCAGCGTCAACTGATGAAGAGGGCGGAGAAGGTGCTGTGGAGCACCTGCGGCGGGGATCCCACCTCCAGCCGGAGACGCAAGGCCCGGCTCCCCTCCCATGTTGCCATCTCGTCGGGGAGTGAGGAGTCCGGTGCCGCGTCCCAGGCCGCAGCTGCCGGGGGGAGGTCCAAGAGGCGGAGGTTGGAGTTGGACTCCTCGGCAGCAGAAGGGGCAGCTGGGACCCCACAGGGCCCAATGGGGGAAGATGGCACGGAGTCCTCCATGTTGGTGGGGGGTTTGGTGGAGGAGGAGGCCGTGCAAGCAACAGAGATGGGGTCTGGAGGTGGGGATCCCACTGGTGCTAGTGTTGCAGTGCAGGACCAGGGACAGGAGGCAGCACAGGCCTCCGCGTAGGTGCCTGTGTGCAATCCTGTCCCTGATCCTGTCCCTGCATCATCTTGCACCAGCAGGGATGCCTACGTCCAGACCCGTTTTCAGGCAGGGGATGAGCAAACGACAACTGGCCTTCCTCTGCCTGCGGACGTGGCTATCCGGGTCCGGGTTGAGCCTGTCCTAACTGGTGTGGTGTTGCGTCAACGGGCCATGCGAGGTGACCTGCAGTCTTTTCATGAGGAGACTGCACGTAATCTCGAATGGCTCGTTGACCACGTCAGCCTGCTGGGACAGGTCACCCAGGCCGGATTCCTCCATTTGATGGGGCTTGCTACGACCCCCTCCTCAACTGAACCCCCTACGCGCCAGTCGTCCTCCGTGCCATCTTCCCACCCATCAGTCACTTGGGTGCCCTGTGGAGCTGCCTCTGACGGTGCGGCCAGGCTGGTGGAGGAGGCATCCCTGCCACAGTCGGGAGTCGGACGTCCAGCAGGGGTGGCCACATCAACGACTGCACCCCAGCCGGCGGAGGATGTGCAGGCAGCAGGAGGCAGTGCACGGGCAGAGGCACAGCAGCAGCAGCAACGTGGTGGGAGCCATGAAGGCTCGGGGCCTTCAACATCGGAGGGGCAGGCATCGGCCGGAGGGCAGGAGGACCCAGGACAGAGAGTGTCTTCCGTGTGGCAGCGGTTGGGCCACGCCATAGATGCGGAGCGGCAGCGGGCGGAAGAGGCACGGCTCACAATGGTCAGGGCGGAGAACTCCATGCGGAGGGCCCTGAGGCGGGCCGAGTGCCTCGTGGCAATCCGCAGGGGGTTGGAGGTGGACACGTCGACGGCCCTGCGGACCCTCGGGGCCATGGAGGAGGACCGCCTCCAGGACATTGAGCAGGAGTTCGAAGATGCCCTGGGCCGGGACATCCAAGTGAGCCGTCAGACTAGCCCGCTGCCCTTGTACATAGTTATGTAGGTAGTGTTAGGTTTCCTTTGTTTTTTGATTTATTTTGGACCTTTTGGACATTGGCCACATTTTTGTATATAGTTTATTTTATTAGTTAGTGTTGTTAGATAGGTTTCATTTCTTTTGTTGGGATAATGGACCCTGGCTTGTTCGTCTGTACATAGTTCACTGTTGGATTTCATTTTTCTTTCACAACTTACCCATGGAGCAATGGCTTTCTATTATTATTTCCCATTGGATTTGCTTTTGTGGACAGTGACTTTGAACACCATTACTTTGGATTATGATTTTTGGTTTTGCTTTTTTTCACGGACATGCTTTTCTTTTTTGTACATTCCCATTTCTGTTTCTTTATTTTTGAATCTATTTATGTTTCCTTTAATACATATTTTTTTATCGAACTTCAATGTGTAGTATCATCTCATTGGTTTCATGCATATCATGATATGGGTTTTGAGATTCACTGACACCCATTGGGTGTATGTGAGGGACATGTGTTTGTTTCGAAACTTGCAATTGGTGTTCTATCATGTAATTGCCATTTCTGAGTGGGTGGATGCAATACTCGGGTGGGTGTTTTGCATTTGGAGGCTGACCATAGGGACCAGGGATCTAGATTGTGATGACATGTTGGCTGGGGAACATGAGTTGGGGCCTGCTGGCAGGTGCCCCACAGTGCTGGGGGTAGGGGTGGTGGGAGACATGGGTGGGGGCCTGGTGGAGGGTGCCTCTGCACTGCTGGGGGGTGGGGGTGGTGGGAGACATGGGTGGGGGCCGGGTGGAGGGTGCCCCTGCACTGCTGGGGGGTGGGGGTGGTGGGGAACATGAGTTGGTGATCATTAGTGCAAGGAGACATGTGCCTTTGCTGGGGGGCATGCCCATGTTGGGTGGGCTGCCTGCGGGACATGACCAGGGATGCAGGGTAGTCCCCTGTGGTGTGGTCTGCCTGCAGGGGCCTGCAGGGGCCGTGGAGGGTGTACAGGGAACACCTGGGAGGACTCACACTGCCAAATCACATGTAGGAATCCCCGGCACCCCTGAAATACACGTACCCTGCTGAATTTGCATGTAAAACTTTCTGCGCACCCATGGAATACACGCACACGCTCCCCCAGGCCAATCGCGTGTGGAACTTCTCGCGCACCTCGGAAATACACGCGCCCAGGCCAATCGCGTGTGGAACTTCTCGCGCACCTCTGAAATACACGCACACGCTCCCACAGGACAATCGCGTGTGGAACTTCTCGCGCACCTCGGAAATACACGCGCCCAGGCCAATCGCGTGTGGAACTTCTCGCGCACCTCTGAAATACACGCGCCCAGGCCAATCGCGTGTGGAACTTCTCGCGCACCCCTGAAATACACCACACACTCCCCCAGGCCCGATCGCGTGTGGAACTTCTCGCGCACCTCTGAAATACACGCGCCCAGGCCAATCGCGTGTGGAACTTCTCGCACACCCCTGAAATACACGCACACGCTCCCCCTGGCCCGATCGCGTGTGGAACTTCTCGCGCACCCCTGAAATACACGCACACGCTCCCCCAGGCCCGATCGCGTGTTTAACTTCTCGCGCACCTCTGTAATACACGTGCCCAGGCCAATCGCGTGTGGAACTTCTCGCGTACCCCTGAAATGCACGCACACGCTCCCCCAGGCCCGATCGCGTGTGGAACTTCTTGCGCACCTCTGGAATACACGCGCCCAGGTCAATCGCGTGTGGAACTTCTCGCGCACCCCTGAAATACACGCACACGCTCCCCCAGGCCCGATCGCGTGTGGAACTTCTCGCGCACCTCTGAAATACACGCACACGCTCCCCCAGGCCCGATCGCATGTGGAACTTTTCGCGCACCCCTGAAATACATGCACACGCTCCCCCAGGCCCGATCGCTTGTGGAACTTTTCGCGCACCTCTGGAATACACGCACCCAGGCCAATCGCGTGTGGAACTTCTCGCGTACCCCTGAAATGCACGCACACGCTCCCCCAGGCCCGATCGCGTGTGGAACTTCTCGCGCACCTCTGGAATACACGCGCCCAGGCCAATCGTGTGTGGAACTTCTCACATACCCCTGAAATACACGCACACGCTCCCTCAGGCCAGATCGCGTGTGAGATTTCTCGCGCACGCGTGTTCCCGAAACCCGTAATACATGTTCCCCGCTTTGTGTTTGCTGTTTGCCAGTCCGGTAAACTGGTACAGGGTTGGCGCAGCCCTTTGCGATGGTTTTGCGATCTTGATGGCTTTTCCTTGCTCAAGGGCATTCTTGGGGGCGTAACTGGCGCTGCTGCAGGGTCGCTGTGCCACTCTGCGCCACGTCTGCTTTTGGAGGCGAGAATCCATGAATACGCTGTGCGCGGAAATTGATTTTATCGCACGCGGCTGGCGCAGACATTCGCACGGGCACGCTGTGCGCTAGCCACGTGTGACACTTTTGTGAGGAATTCCATGAATCAGCCTGTTAGTACATAGCAATGACCACATTAAAAGTGATGCCTTTTGGGCATACTGCTTGAACACTGAGTGGCAGGCAATACACCTAGGTTTGTATCAAATGTGGAAGTGTATGAAAAAAAAGCTTGAAAATGAAAAGTCTGATAATAAAGCATTGAATAAGAATGTTAATTAGTTGATCCAATACAAAGGGAAACACAATGATCCTCATTACGGGTTTGGCAGTAGCTGTGCCCTTATTAAGGGCACGGCTACCGCCAAACTCGCTATCGGCCATGGCACCCGCAAATGGGCCATTACCGGCCCATTACGAGATGAATAGGCCAGTAATTGCCCATTTGCGGGTGCCGGTATGGCCGACCCCCTAGAAAGATTCAGCTTTTACAGAATCTACAAACTTAACACAGCCTCCGGCTCCCCTACCCACTTTCATTCACATGCAATGGTGTTACTGCCAACCCAACCAGCAAACAGTATTTGCATGTCAGCTGACTTCTGGTGTTCTATCAAGTGTACAATGTGCTCCACAATCATTCTGTAAAGGTGAGGAGTCTGTGACAGATGCAGTGTAAACTGCATTGCTGTGGGCAGTGTGGGCAAAGCCTAGACTATTGGGTGCATGGCCTACAGCCCTTGGGCATGCACCCAATAGTCTAGGCCTTGACCACACCCACCACAATATAATGCAGGCATGCATACCATCATATGCTCATGTACCACACTGCAACCCTGTACCACAGCCACTGCCACTACTACCAAACCTCCACACCGTAATACAGCTATTCATGGAAACATAACACAGCCTCCGGCACCCATACTCACTTTCATTCACATAGTACATCTCCCAGCTCTCTATTCAGTACAAAAAAGACATACGTCATACTGCAGTACAGAAGTCACTACTGTGCAATGGACACTACGCAATCCGATGTGATATGCAGTTTAGTCTTTCTCCACTGTTCACTCCACTAGCTGCAGCTATGGATTAGGATGTGCTAAGGAGCAACACAACCATGCAATCAACCATCTATGCAATGTTGATGTACCACACACAGAAGGGAACAATGTGAAACCTACTTCTAACCACGGCACGTAGTTGTTGCTGCAAGGCCTCCATCCTTGCAACACACCGCAGTACATGATATCTTATAATGTGCATGTCATGTTCAATGTACTCCCCTTCTGCAATTGAGCTCCCAGCAATCACCACGGAAATAGTTCTCTGCATCAGCTATCGTGCATGCAGCACACATGGGAGGCGGCTGTGAAGAGACCCGCAATGTGGCACTGTACACAAGGATACTGCAGGCACATCAACAGCTTTGTCTACCTTGTGACCTGTCTCAGATGATTCACTTCTCACTTCCCCACCCTTTCCATTCCTTCTTCCCACCAACCACATGGCGTAATGTATGTTTGCAATGCACTTCCAGTCTGCTATTCAGGTACCACCAGGCAGCACAGTAAGAGGTTGCGGCATGAGCTATCGTGCAATAATGAAGGCTACCTGCATTCACCACACATGGTTGGGGCCTGTGTAGGGACCGGTGAATTGGCACAGCACAGATACAGAGGCACACCACCATCTTTGTCCACCTGATAATCACGTATCTCTGATGAAGCACTACTCTCACCCCCACCCTTTCCATCCCCTCTTCCCACCACCACATGCCATACATTATGTTTGTCAGTCCCTTTCGGTGGCACACTGTCCTCCGATACACCATTGCGGCGTTTCCTACAAATCTTTGGTGCACAGCACGCTTCTCTGCAGACAACCACCGGCTGCATCCAAAGTTTGTCAACAGCACGGTGTACTGCAAGCCAATGAGCCTTCTGTCCACGCAGCTAACAGGGAAATGGGTCAGCGGAGCAGAGCCAGATATCACACATTTTTTTAGATGTACATTTCAGTTCTTTGCAACAAAAGTACTGGTCGGACAAGCCCACGCGCCTGCTGCAAATGTGGTGAAAATCCATCCAGCTATTCGGCCTGTAGTCGTGCGCAAAGTTTTTCCCCATTCAGTCTATGTAAAAAAATAATTGTTGGGACCCCCTATAACTTTCCCCCTCCCTTGCACAGATACCTCCAGGGTGAGCGAATTTATAAACCACCGAAAAAGTGGTCTTCTTATGGGTTTAGGAACTCAACCATAACTACACGGCCGCTACCGAGGGCCATGGCCATGTAGTTATGGTTAAGTTGCTGTTTCCAAAGGAAGAGCACATTCTGGGCGGCTTATAACTTTGCTCCCCCTAGACGAATCCTCACCAAACTTTGCAAAATAAGTATATAGCCCACTATGAATTTTCTTGCAAAGTTTGGTGAGGATTCGTCCAGGGGGGGCAAAGTTATAGGGGGGGGCCCAAAACTTCCCATAGACTGAATGGGGAAAAAACTTTGCACGCGCCTACAGCCTAAACCGCTGGATGGATTTTCACCAAATTTGGACCAGGAGTAGCGGCTTGGTCCCAAAAGCGTGCTTTTGCACATTTGGTGAAAATCCGTCCAGTAGTTTTTTTAAAATGACCAAAAAGTAGGTCATAAAAAATTAGTGATATCTGTGTTCGGTCCGCGGACACACTTCCCTGTTCGCTCTGTGGACAGTGTCCTGATTGGCCAATCGGCTTGCGTGATGTCCGCGGACATGCAACATGTCCGCTGATTGGCCGGCGTGGAGCGTGAAGCGCGTCAGATTTTCGGTAGCATCCGCCATCTTGGATTTGCGGACGTCCGCGGACAGCGCAGTGAAACTTGGTTTAAAATGTGTATTTAGTAGAGTGTGTTGGTGTGTAAGAGTGTTTGGGGAGAGTGGGAGAGTATGAGATAGGTTAAACGTTGTGTTTTTTTATGTGGTGGACGCTCTTGTTGTGTTTGATTTGTCTGCGGACAACACATCTGTTCTGAAATGTTCTAAATAAACTAAATGGGGGGTGTTCTGAGGACGCAATATGCGTCCGTTTTGTTCGCAAGCAAGCTGAAGCTGTTCTAAGAACACTTGCAGTGTCCTGAAATGTTAGTAAATAAACAAAATGGGGGTGTCCTGGGGACGCTGTCCGTATTGTTCTCTGGTAAATTGAATGTGTTCTAAGAACACTTGTGCTGTCCTGAAATGTTCGTAAAAAAACAAAATGGGGGTGTTCTCAGGACGCTGTCCGTATTGTTCGTTGTGAAGTTTAAAGTGTTCTAAGAACACTTGCGGTGTCCTGAAATGTTCGTAGGGGTGTCCTGAGGACGCTGTCCGTATTGTTCGATGGGAAGTTGAATGTGTTCTAAGAACACTTGCGGTGTTCTAAAATGTTCGTAAATAAACAAAATGGGGTTGTCCTGAGGACACTGTCCGTATTGTTCTCTGGCAAGTTGAATGTGTTCTAAGAACACTCGTGGTGTCCTGAAATGTTCGTAAATAAACAAAATGGGGGTGTTTTGAGGACGCTGTCCGTATTGTTCGATGGCAAGTTGAATGTGTTCTAAGAACACTCGCGGGGTACTGAAATGTTCGCAAATAAACAAAATTGGGGTGTCCTGAGGACGCTGTCCGTATTGTTCTCTGGCGATTTGAATGTGTTCTAAGAACACTCGTAGTGTCCTGAAATGTTCGCAAATAAACAAAATGGGGGTGTCCTGAGGACGCTGTCCGTATTGTTCATTGTCAAGTTGAAAGTGTTCTAAGAACACTCGCGGTGTCCTGAAATGTTCGTAGGGGGTGTCCTGAAGACGCTGTCCCTATTGTTCGCTGGCAAGTTGAATGTGCTCTAAGAATACTTGCAGTGTCCTGAAATGTTCGCAAATAAAAAAAATGGGGGCGTTTTGAGGACGCTGTCCGCATTGTTCTCTTGCAAGTTGAATGTGTTCTAAGAACACTTGAGGTGTCCTGAAATGTTCGCAAATAAACAAAATGGGGGTGTTCTGAGGACGCTGTCCGTTTTGTTCGTTGTCAAGTTTAAAGTGTTCAAACACACTCGCAGTGTCCTGAAATGTTCATAGGGGATGTCCTGAAGACGCTGTTTGTATTGTTCTCTGGCAAGTTGAATGTGTTCTAAGAACACTCGTGGTGTCCTGAAATGTTCGTAAATAAACAAAATGGGGGTGTCCTGAGGACACTGTCCGTATTGTTTGATGGGAAGTTGAATGTGTTCTAAGAACACTTGCGGTGTCCTGAAATGTTCGTAAATAAACAAAATGGGGGTGTCCTGAGGACGCTGTCCGTATTGTTCGCTGTGAAGTTGAAAGTGTTCTAAGAACCCTCGCGGTGTCCTGAAATGTTCGTAGGGGGTGTCCTGAAGACGCAGTCCGTATTGTTCGCTTCCAAGTTCAATGTGTTCTAAGAACACTCGTGGTGTCCTCAAATGTTCGCAAATAAAAAAATGAGGGTGTTCTGAAGACGCTGTCCGTAATGTTCTCTTATAATTTGAATGTGTTCAAAGAACACTCGCGGTGTCCTGAAATGTTTGCAAATAAACGAAATGGGGGTGTTCTGAGGACGCTGTCCGTATTGTTCATTGTCAAGTTGAAAGTGTTCTAAGAACTGTTGCGGTGTCCTGAAATGTTCGTAGGGGGTGTCCTAAAGACGCTGTCTGTATTGTTCGCTGGCAAGTTGAAAGTGTTCTAAGAACACTCATAATGTCCGCGGACATTAAAAGTTTCCATAGGCCATAGTTGAAGTGTTTGACTCTAGGGGTGTGATATGCTGCGGTGGTTGTGGCCAGGGCATAGAGTCTTGGGTGCATGGCCATTTGGCCATGCACCCAAGACTCTATGCCCTGGCCACAACCACCGCAGCATATCACACTCATAGTTGCTTATAACTTTGAGTCAAAAATAAATTTATAAGGAACAAAGTTATAAACCACTATGGGTGTGACATGCTGCGATGGTTGTACTTATTATAATATACTTAATGTTTGGTTTAGTAACTGGAGTACATGTATTTCTTGTTGATTTCTGTGATAAAAGAAAATAGCATGTTAGTATTAGTATTTTGTAATGACTTATTACATTGTATAATCAACAAATTTTTTTTTGGACCCTCATATTTAGCAAATTACAAACCAAAACCAGAGTACTGTGCAATTTGCTCAGTTTCTGTGTGTGTTGCTAAAATCATTGGGTCTGTGGGAGAAAAAAAAATCCATGTTGGATTAAAAAAAATCCTTTTTCTGTTATGCTACAGTTTATTTGTTTGTTTGTTTTCAGTGTTCACTTGTTGTTTCTGGCTAATGATTTATACATTGGCTTGTTGCAGTTTTTTGGTGCAGTAACATATTATTTATTTGTTTGGATATTGTAAATTTTTGGAGCAGTTAGATACCAGTTGGCAAATTCTAACTGTCTATTTTTTTATATATTTTTGTGGTATTTATTTATCTGTTTGGATATTGTTACATTTTGGGACAGATAGATACCAATTGGCGTATTCTTACTGTCTATTTTTTACTCTAATTTAGTGCTATTCATTTATCTGATTATTTGTTGTAGAATCTTTGGGCAGTTAAATAGCTTTTGGAATATTCTAACAGTTTATATTTTTTTACTATAAGTTTACTTAAAGTTTAAGTACAGTTTAGTTATCAAATTTTGGTTTTAAGAACATTAAATAAGCGCTTGTAAGATTTGCTGGTAATCTCTGCTTTAGAGTAATGGTACTATCATTACATTCAAACCATTCACATTTCTTTTTCATATATGCAGTGTAGTGCGCTGAATTGGTTGTGGCTCCTGCGTGGTAGATTATACCTATTGTTGTGAAGGTTTTCTTACCAAGTGATATTTGACCATGTGTGAATCCAGTCAGCTTGCAGTTGTTTTTGGTACCATCTACATTGTATCATAGAAGCATTTGTATTACGTATTTACTATGTGTTTGTATTACTAACGTGAAGTGATTATCCGAATTGCAGGTAGTACATAATCTACCATGGTTTGTATTTTGTACAAATTGCTTAAATCGAATGGATTCACAATTAGGTATTAATATACATATGAAGCATTCATTGGGGATTTCTTCTTGTGTCACATTGTTGCAGAGAGTGCATGTATGTTTCCACATGTATGAAATCTGGAAGATTTCATTTATAGGTATGTTTTTATTTTCCAGTACTTGTAGTAAGAACATTAGAAATTCTTGTGGATCTTCCTGTGAGTGTATAGTGAATTTAACCATTCCAGCACAGTAGTCCAATTGTTGTCTTATTCCATAAATACTATACGTGTTATCAGGATTGTTTGTTGCATTTCTGTGAATAACTAACATGTGCAAACACAAATAGTCTGTACTGTGTAAGTAAATGTTGTCAACAATTGGTGGCAATTGAAATAGAATATTCATTGCTACATTTGCGTAGCAACTTACTCCAACTATATTTGAGAGTTTAAATGGACCAGGTAGTTCTGTATCTGATTATTTTTTTTTTTAGTATGTCTTCCTTCTTTGATGAAGTACCTGGTTTACTTTCCCTAATGGGTTCTTATGTTTTTGGTACTTGATGCAGTTTTAGTTTCTTTTACTCTCTTTGGAGGATTTGCAGTGACTTCCTCTTGCATTTCTGTTTGATTTAGTTTTCTTTTACAATGTTTTGCTTTTTGTGGTACAGAATATGTGTTTAGATGGGGGGTGTATAGTGAGCAAAGTCTATTGTATTCTAAAATGCAAGGAATATCAGCGTTTACTTAACTTGCATCAAAGTTGATTAGAAATAGGCCGTCAAGTGTACGTAAGCGTGATAGTGCTATGTAGCTCATGCCTTCATTAAAGACTGTGTTACCAATGTCTATCATTGCTTTGTCTAGGGTAAGACCTTGTGATTTATGAATGTTGACTGCATATGCAAGAGTTAGAGAAAATTGTTCTATGCGTATATACATGTCTTTGAAGAGAAGGAATCGAGCTGTTGAGCGTCCTATCCTTTTTACTTCTGAAAGTTTGTCAAAGAGAATATTGACAAACTAAAATTTGTTGTCACGTGGGTATGTTTGAAAGCCAACAACTGTACCCAGTGCTCCATTAACTAGTCCTTGGTCTACGTCAAGGTTACGTTTAAGCATTGCTCTGCAATTTAAGGATAATTTTAATAACTTTTTCAATCCTGCTGTGTTTGAGATTGATTTTTCTAAACTATTCAGTCTTGTTGTGGCTTGGTCACACATGGGTAGTCTCGTACCATGTGCATCTATTTTGTCTGTGGCGCTAATTTCCATTATTGGTTGCATTTCTTTACTTAACATTATTACATTGAATTAGAAACAGCTTGCAAGAGTTGGCATTAAGGCCATACAATTGACATTTTTGTGGGCTAATTGTTCCATAACATCTGTAGCACATGCATTATCACCATAAAGTGCATGAATGTGCTGGGTTTTCAATATTGCTTCTGCTTCTTTAGAAAGTATACCAACTCTGATACTTTTTAAGATGTTGGCGTAAGTGAGATCTGCAGATTGCCGCATGCTTTCTGTTAATTCTCTGTATTGGAAATGTTGCCAAAGGTTGACATTTCCAATGCTTCCAACAGTTTTAAGGCGAGTTCGCGTCCTAATGTTTTAAAAATAGGCTCACCTTTTACTGGTGTCAATTGAAGAAGATCTCTGAAAATAATAATGTGTTTTCCTGCAAAGAGCTCTTCATAGTTTGTTTTGAGTACTTCTTGTAATCTGAGGTGAATCAAAGCCAACATTAGGTTGGACACCATGCTCACTTTATCTATTAGAAGCATTTTCATTTGTTTCAATACTCTGTGTAGTTCCATTGCAGCTTCTGTAGAAAGTTTGTAATAGTCTAATTTGTTTTGGTGTTCTACTGGCAGGAGTAGTAATCGGTGTAAAGTGACACCACCTATGTTGTAGGCAGCTAAACCTGTGGTGGCAGTGACAACAGCTGACAGTTTGTTGTTTGTCAATTGTGGAAGGAACTTACTGATGATTTTGATTAGGAATGTGTTGCCAGAACCAGCTTCACCACTGACGTACAATAGTATAGGTTTGTAATTTTGGCAGGTGCATTATTTGTTTTCATGTTGTACACCATGTGCAATTTCTTTTGTTGCTTCTTGAAAAATGCTATGTTGCTCATTGTTTAGTTTTGATTGTAGTATAGTTAAGTCTTCTTTATCTTCATACTGACACATGGTGTTTTCTACTTCTATCATAGCTAATTCTGCCTCATTTGTAATTAGTGGCTCTACCAGTGGTTCTTGGCTTGCTGTTACAGAAGGTAGACTACTGTCAGGAGTGACCTTATCTAGTGCCTGGAGTTCTTCTTCGTATTGCTGTTCATTGTGCAACATTGTTTTGTACTGTGTAAAGTTTACATCAGTTATAGTGCTTTCATTTGCTTTGAAAGCGTCTTCATATGAGTCATAGTTTTCTAGTATTTCTTCTTCTTTTCTCCATGGTTTAAAGAGTTGTAGCAGGGACATGTAATATACTTCTTTAGGTTGAGGAGTCTTTAATGACAATTTGATATGATTAATTAAATTTGGTTTGGTGAGTTTTACTATGCTGCCTTCACAGTTTGTCACTTTGTATTTACCATTTTTTTCATCAGGTTTTATATTATTTTTGCATGTGTAGTTTTGGGCTATGTGGTGTAGACACATGGTTTCCAAGGTGGTACTCCTGTTTGGGTAGTATGTGTCCAATAAATTGTTTTTTAAAATGTCTTGGCTGTTGGGATCATGTTTGGCTATTGTTTCTATATCTTCGTATGATTTAGAACTCTTTTTCTAGATTTAGCTGCACCAAGACTTAGCCATACTATATTTTCAGATTTACCATACTGTGCAGTACCAGTTAAACGATCAGCTGCTTCATTGGATCCACATTCTCTATGGGACAGTATTTTTATGCCCAAGCTGTATAATTTTTGAGACACTGTTTTATCTGATGACAGGTCACTCCAGAGGTCTTGCAGCTCTGTCTTTTCTGCTTTGTTAAGTATGCTGTGACATATCGTGCAACTGCAGTAGAATTGTCTGCAATGTACTGCACATCTATGTTTGCATTCCATAAGTGGGCAATGATTGCATTGTAATCATTGATATATTTTTCTTCTTCTTTTCTTTTTATGTAATATGTATTTTTAGGTGACTTACTTTTAACACTATGTCTAACTGAAGACATGAGGTTGTTCACTTGACCTGTATTTGTAACTGGTATAGGGAAACCAAATCGGCATTTGGTGTAGTATTTCCCTTTGTTTTTGTATTTGCGACAACAATATTTGCCACATTTGTGTCTTTGAAATTGTAAAATGTGTGCATGAAGATCAATATTTTTGGATTCCGATGGAATTTCACAAGTGACATATTTTTCAATAAACAGTAAAACAGTGGCATCACTGTCTTGACCAAATTTAGGAACATCTTTAATCCATAAAAGCATGTGGATATGTGGTGCTCCTCTGGCTTGGTATTCTTTTCTCCAAAAGAAGTGTTGCACTTCTCCAAGGGAACAGTTTTATTACAAATAAAATGTAGCATAGCAATGAAGTGATGGTGAAAATATGTTGAAACATTAACAGGATCCAGAGAACAGAGTTCTCCAGGTGTTAGTATATCTATGTTTGTTTTGTTTTTGTTTGATATGCGTAGGAAATCATGTAAATCTTCCCATGCATATTCTGCACAACTTAATGTAACAAACCAAGTGGGTCGGCCAAGGTTTCTGATCATACAACATACATCTCCGTGACGTCGAAACCAGTACTCTTTAGTACCACGCATATTTACTAATAGATTTGTAATATTTGATTGTAAAACCTCATCTTTTTGTTGCACTTTTTGTAATAATTGTGTAGCTGTCATATTTTGAAAGAGTGATCCTGATTTTAATATGTGTGCAACTCCGTTACATAAAGTTGCTAGTTCACTTTCAAAGAGTAGGTGGAATATGTATTCCACATTTTGTCTAAATCTGGGATCTTCAGAATACATCCGTAATGAGCGGTATTCCGATGCTGATATTTGAATAGGTCTATCATCGTACCTTCCTCCTTTGCCAGTAGGAACGAGTAGAGGAAAAGCATGTGCTTCTATACTTTTTTCCCCATATGCTGATTAGTGATCCTTTTGTTTGACACATTTGGTACGTTTCCAGTGCACCTTTTATGGTGTCATTAGAGTGCAATGGATGAATTGTGTAATGGTCTAAAGTGTTTGATATTGTAGCAGGATCTAGGAGCTCAAATTGACCTGCTTCTTGTGTCTCTTAAATTATTTCAGTTGTATCCTTCAAGTTTTCTTCAATATTAATTTCTTTGTAATATTCATTATTCTCTTTAAGATATTGCAAGGCTTCTCTAACTTTATGTAAATCTACCAGCTGTTGCCAAATTGTTTTGTCTTTTGTAGGTACTCCATTTACCAAGATAATTAAAGATTGTTGCAATGGACTTTGCACTCCTAGAGTGTGAACATTTTCTTTTAGATCTAATGGTAAATACACTACTTTTCCACGAATACCTTTCACTAATTCAGGGGGAGGTAATTTTGCAGTTTTTGGTTGAAGGCGTTTTATTGCTTGAAATGGGTGCACTGTTTGAATTATGATGCTCTCATATACATTAAGTTGTTGAAGGGGTTTTGGTAGTGGATATTATTCCAAATTATTTGTGATAGCACATGAAGGAGTTTGGTTGTTGTCAAGTATCGTAGTGCAGTAACTACAAAGTGTTACGGGGTCAGTTATTTCGTATTTGTTTTCTGCTATAAGGTAGAGAGCTAATTCAAACCATTTAGAATCTTCATTATCTTCTATTTTGTATGATAGGTCTACAGTTTTTGTGTTACTTTTATAAAAAAGTTCTGCGGCAACATACACAAGCATGGTTTGGTACTTCAGCTCATGTACTTTTAAATTTTAGTATTTCTTTGTTGAATGTGTGTAGTAAAATGTTGCCATGTGTAGAATTGTTACTAATTTGGTTTACAGCTATTTCATTCTGTAAGTGGGTTTCACTTCCAAAATATTTCTTCTGGATATAGTCGATTTCTTCTAGTAGGTCTTTTGCTGTACCATGTAGAAGAATGGTATTTAAATTGGCTAGTGCTAAAGCAGAACTTTTAGCATAGTACAGTTTATAAACTAGATTCCTTATAGTTGAATGATGTGTTGATATCCTTTTGATATCATGGAAGGTGGTTTTGCAAGTAGGTCCTGTAATGCAGGCCAATGAATGTCCTTGTAGTCCTGTGTACTTGCGTACTGGACAGGTATCCATATTTTCAGTAGTTTAGTTTTGATTTTGTCTTTGCTTTTCACATATTGATTGAGGAATTGGCATAAAGACTTGAAAAATTGTTTGGGAATGTTACACATTGACGTGCATGGCCATTTGTACACTAGACATTCTGATTCAGTTGAATGGAGGGCCATATTTTTGTAAGGAGTACTTCTTGTTCCATTATGGTATTATTACTTTTTTCATAACCTCGACCACTGCTATGTATGGCAATTGTATTTGTTTGCTTTTGTTTGTACGCTTCTTCATTAAAGTATGGTTCTCTGCTCGTAGTGTGACTCCATTCACCTCCGCAGATACTTAAGAAGTTCTTTCTGTTGACATTTCGTTTATTTAGAAGTCTTTTTTGTAATTTTGTTATTAGTTTTGTTAGTGGTTTCATTTTGTTTAACACTAAAATAAATAACTTTCTTTTGAGAAGAATTGCACTGTCTATCAACGCTTCTAAAATTAATTTCCTACGATAGGTTTTAAGCGTTTAATCTGGTTTCTCTCCTGTTTTTATAAGATTTTGAAGGACTTTGGCTAAATATTTTGGCTAAAATACATTTCTTGGTATGCTTACTTTGAACTATATCAAGATTTAAAGAATCAGTTTTATCTGTAGTGATAGCTGATTTTCTACTAATTGTTTTTTGGTTTGGTTTACATTTTGATAGAGGAGGCAAAGTTTTTGTACTTGAAACTTCTTTTGTTTCACTAAATGACTGTATTAGCTGTTTTGTTTCAACTTTTTTTTACAAATTGTGCTAGAGATGGATGCTTATGTTGGACACTTTTATTTTCATTTGCTCTACTTCTGCGTTGCTTTCTAAGGACTTGATTTTTGGTAGGCATTCTTTAGGGTCTGTTGAAAAAAATAAAGAAGGTATGGGTTGTGGTGTTCTGCAATTTATGTGTGCTGTGTGCATGAGTGTTTGAGTAAGATGATAAAGATGTATGTAATGGTGTGTGATTATGCATTGGGAACTACAACTAGTAGGGATGGGTATTCGTGAATTAATGTGGTACTAAACTGGGCTTCAGATGACAGAAAAAAGTAAGCTAGGGGTGTGGAGAAGTATAAATAGTATATCTAATTCTATACAATTAATACAATTAAAACAGTTGTTTGTTCTATAACATCTAAATTTTAGCAGTTGAGTTGGGTAATTTTTGTGTCGGAAAATAGGAATTTGCGGGCCATTCTGTCTGTAAATTGCTGTTTAAGACAAGGGGATTTTTGGACAGAATGGTGCAGAATCTCTATTTTTAGGCACAGAAATAGCATGAATTAACCTTACAGTGTGTTTGATTAATAATACAAATATTATGGTGATATTCTACTTACTTTTTTTCTAAAATGAATAGGTTACTTCATAGTTGTTCTTTGTACTTCAAATTCGGTTGCTTCTTTTCAGGAGAATGGTCTTCACTGCAATTGTAAAAGAAATAAATTAGTAATTTTGTTTGTATATAGCACTGTTTTTAATTTAGATATTGATTTTTTCAATTGAAATCCTCAGCGCCTTCCTCAAAACCATTAAAACTATCTTATTTACATAAGATACGTTGCACCAGTTGAATACATATGATATGTTCTTAATGAACAAATTGTATTGCAATGACTAACTGTAGCAAACAAAATATCTTTACTATGTCTTGTGAAATTCATAATGTGCCACTGAATACCATTATTCCTGTAACTATGTTCTTCCAAGTAATAGTGCCTCAATGTCATGGGCTGCTTGTCCTATATAAATGTAAGTAATTAAATAAATAAAGAAATTAAAATAATATATATGTAATTGTACAAGTATTATTGTTTGAGATTTGAACATAGAGTGTGCATGCAATTTTGTTTGACTATATGTAGTCTATATATTTAATTTCAAAAATGTTAGTTTAACAGGATTTGAGTGTGTGTGTGTATAAAGAAATTAAATAGTATAAAGATTTGTAAGTGACAGTTGATTTTAGGAGATTGACAAAAATACAGTAGATTCATTTTACAAATGATACAAGCTAAAAGTCAGTTAGAAAATGTGTTCATGTACTGTACAGAAAATATGCATACCTGTAGTTTGTGTGCATGCATATGGATATGCATGGAGCTGCAAGTAGAAATCTTGGAGACTTGTACAGTATTTCTTGTAGATGGTGCTTGCCAATGATATGACACTTGTACTCAGAGAGATTCACAGTACATTTGCAGTGCTGATCTATGATGATGCAGTTAGATGTAGAGGTCTTGAATGTGATTGGTGGATGGTCATGTGACTTCTTAGCTGCATCCAATGAGGGAATGGCACAGAGAGTGTACTTGAAATGGTAGAAGGGCTGTTCATATTAAGATATGTCCGCGGACATGGTAGTAGTGCGCGGACATCGGGTGTTATATCCTGGGATTTTTGGGTTCAGAAGTCATGCAAATGAGAATAAACACTGAAAGGGATTGGTCAGGAACGTTTAGTGGGTGTGTTGTGCCAGGAGAGAGTTTCTCAGATACTCTTTATGCTGAGAGAAGAACAGATAGCTATGGCTGTGTGTTTCAGAAAACAGATTGTTTGGATTTTGCGAGACTCGCGGATACATTGGTTGAAGGTGCATGCAGAAACCTGTGGAGTAGCTTTAGATCTTGGATTCCCACATGTGGAAGTACACTGGCATGGAGTACGTGGAATTAAGTGGTTGGACTTGTTACCTCTCTGTGCTAATTTGGAAACAGAGCAACATCCAGATATAATTATAATTAATTGTGGAGGGAACAGTTTAGGACATGTGTCTGGAATTTCTTTGCAATTTGCAATGAAAGAAGGAGTTGGGAAGGTCATGGACAAGGTTCCAAATTCTCAAGTAATTTTTTCACGGATTGCGCAGAGACAAATGTGGCTTTGTTCTTCTTCATTTGGTCCACAAATGGAGAAAGCAAGGCGCAATGTCAATAAGGCTGTTTGTGCTTTTCTAAGAGATTTTGGCATGTCCTGCTATAGTATCCAATAATTTAGACCATTATACAATTCATCCATTACACTCTAAAGACAACATAGATGATGCACTAGAAACGTACCAAATGCGACAAACCAAAGGATCACCAATCAGCATATGGGAAAAAAGTGCTTTTCCTCTACTCTTTCCTACTGGGAAAGGAGGAAGGTACAATGATAGACCCACTCAGATAACAGCATCAGAATACTGCTAGTTACGAATGTACTCTGAAGATCCCAGATTTAGACAAAATGTGGACTACATATTCCACCTACTCATTGAAAGTGAACTAGCATCTCTATGCTATGGAGTTGCACACACATTGAAATCAGGTACCCACTTTCAAAATATGTCAGCTACGCAATTACTACAAAAAGTGCAAGAAAACGATGAGGTTTTACAATCATTACAAATCTGTTAGCAAACATGCGTGGTACTAAAGAGTACTGGTTCCGACGTCACAGATATGTACATTGTATGATAAGAAACCTTGGCCCACCCACTTGGTTTGTTGCATTAAGTTGTACAGAATATGCATGGAAAGATTTACATTATTTCCTATGCATATCAAACAGAAACAAAATAAACATAGATATACTAACACCTGGAGAACTTTGCTCCCCCGATCCTGGTAATGTTTCAAGATATTTCCATCATCGCTTCATTGCCATGCTACACTTTATTTGTAATAAAATTGCTCCTCCCCTTGGAGAACTGCAACACTTCTTTTGGAGAAAACAATATGAATTTAGAGGAACACCTCATATCCACATGCTTTTATGGATTAAAGATGCTCCTAAATTTGGTCAAGACAGTGATGCCACTGTTTTACAGTTTATCGAAAAATATGTCATTTATAAAATTCCATCAGAAGCAACAAATAGTGATCTTCATGCATAAATTGTACAATTTCAAAGACACAAATATGGGAAATATTGTCGTTGCAAATACAAAATCAATGGAAAAAACTACACTAAATGCTGCTTTGGTTTCCCTAGACCAGTTACAGAAACAGGTGAAGTGAACAGCTTAATTTCTTCAGTTAGACATAGTGTTAAAGGTAAATCACTTAAGAACACATATTACATAAAAAGAACAGAAGAAGCAAAATATATCAATGATTACAATGCAATCATTGCCCTCTTATGGAATGCAAACATAGATGTGCAGTACATTGCAGACAATTCCACTGCAGTTGCACGATATGTTACAGCCTACTTAACCAAAGCAGAAAAAAAAGAGCTTCAAGACCTCTGGGATGACCTATCATCAGACAAAACACTGTCTCAGAAATTGTACAGCTTAGGCATAAAAATGCTCTCTCCTAGAGAATGTGGCTGCTATGAAGCTGCAGATTGTTTAACCGGTACTGCTTTGTATGGAAAATCTAAAAAATATAGTATAGCTAAGTCTTGGTCCTGCTAAATCTCTAAAAAGTGTTCTCAAATCATACGACGAAATAGAATTAATAGCCAAAAATGATTCTTACAGCCAAGACCTTTTGAAAAACAATTTACTAGGCACATACAACCCAAACAGAAGTACCACTTTGGAAAGCATGTGTCTATATCACATAGCCTGAAATGTCACATACAAAAATAATATAAAACCTGATGAAAATAAAGGTAGATACAGAGTGACAAATTGTGAAGGCAGCTTAGTGAAATTTACCACATAAAGCTTAACTAATTATATCAAATTGTCATTAAAAACTCCTCAACATAAAGAACTATATCACATGACCCTGCTACAACTTTTTAAACCATGGAGAAAAGAAGAAAACTTACTAGATATCTATGACACCTATGAAGACGCTTTCAAAGCAAATGAAAGCAATATAACCGATGTAAACTTTGAACAGTACAAAACAATGTTGCACAATGAACAGCAACACGAAGCAGAACTCCAGGCCCAACTAGATAAGGAAACTCCCGACAGTAGTCAACCTTCTGTAACAGGAAGCCAAGACCACTGGGACAACCACTTATAGCAAATGAGGCATAATTAGCTATTACAGAAGTAGAAAACACCATGTCTCACTATGAAGAAGACACAGAAGACTTAACTGTACTGCAATCAAAACTGAACAATGAGCAGCATAGCATTTTTCAAGAAGTAACAAAAGAAATTGCACATGGTGTACAACATGAAAATAAAAAATGTAACTGCCAAAATTACAAACCTATACTATTATACGTCAGTGGTCAAGCTGGTTCAGGCAAAACATTCTTAATCAAAATCATCAGCAAGTTTCTTCAACAATTGACAAACAACTAGCTGTCAGCTGTTGTAACTGCCCTCACAGGTTTAGCTGCCTACAACATAGGCAGTGTCACTTTACACCGATTATTACTCCTTCCAGTACAATACCAAACCAAATTAGAATATTAAAAACTTTCTACAGAAGCTGCAATGGAACTACGCAGAATGTTAAAACACATGAAAATGCTACTAATAGATTACAAGAAGTACTCAAAACAAACTACGAAGAGCTCTTTGGAGGAATACACATTATTGTTTTTGGAGATCTTCTTCAATTGACACCAGTGAAAGGTGAACCTATTTTTAAAACCTTAGGAAACAAACTCTGCCGTAAAACTGTTGGCAGCATAGGAAATGTCAACCTTTGGCAACATTTCCAATACAGAAAAGTAACAGAAAACATGTGCCAGTCTGCAGACCTCACATACGCCAACATTTTAAAAAGTATTAGAGTTGGTGTACTACCTCAAGAAGCACAAAAAAAATTAAAAACCCGGCCCATCCATGCACTGTATGGCCATAATTCATGTGCTACGGATGTCACGGAAAAATTAGCATACAAAAATGTCACTTGTATGTCCTTGATGCCAACTCGTGCAAGCTGTTCAAAATTCAATGAAACAATGTTGAAAAAAGAAATGCAACCAATAATTGAAATTTGCTCCACAGACAAACTGGACGTACATGTATGATACTACCCATGGGTCAACAAGCCACAACAAGACTAAATACCTTAGAAAATTCTATCTCCAACACAGCTGGTTTGGAGAAAATATTAAAATGATCTTTAAACTGTAGAGTAATGCTTAAACGTAACCTTGATGTGGAACAAGGACTAGTTAATGGAGCACTTGGTACAGTTGTTGGCTTTCAAACATACCCACGTGACAACAACATTCAGTTTGTCAATATTCTCTTTGACAAACTATCAGAAGTAAAAAGGATAGGATGCTCAACAGCTTGATTCCTTCTTTTCAAAGACATGTATGTACGCAGAGAGCAATTTTCTGTAACTCTAGCATACTCAGTCACCATTCACAAATCACAAGGTCTTAACCTAGATAAAGCATTGATAGATATTGGGAACACAGTCTTTAAAAAAGGCATGAGCTATGTAGCACTATCATGCTTACATACACTTGAAAGTCTATTTCTAATAAACTTTGATGCAAGTAAGGTAAACACTGATATTCTGTGCATTGCAGAATACAATAGACTACGTTCACTGTACACCCCCATCTAAAAACCTATCCTGTTCCACAGAAAGGAAAATGTTGTAAAAGAAAACTACTTCAAACAAAAATGCAACAGGATCTCACTGCAAATCATCCAAAGAGAGTAAAAGAAGGTAATACTTCATGAATTACTACAACCAAAGAAGAATCTACTACTCAAAGTAACGCAGTTACACTCCGAAGAAATGACTTGGAAACATAAATATCTGGTCCATTCAAATTTTAAAATATAACTGGTGTAAATTGCTGCGCAAATGTAGCAATAAATATTTTATTCCAATTGCCACCAATTGTTGACAACATTTACTTACACAATACAGACCAATTGTGTTTGCAAATGTTAGTCCTTCATAGAAATGCAAGCAACAATCCTGACAACCCATACAGTGTTCATGGAATAAGACAAGAATTGGACTACTGTGGCGGAATGGTGACATTCACTCACAACAAGATCCATTAGAATTTCTAATGTACTTATTACAAGTACTGGAAAACAAAAACATACCTATAAATGAAATCTTCCAGATACATGTGGAAACATACATACTCTGCAGCAATGTGGCAAAGAAACAAATCCCTAATGAACACTTCGGCCATGCACCCAAGACTCTAGGCCCTGGCTACAACCATCGCAGCATATCACACCCATAGATCACACCTATAGAATCAAACATTTTAACTGGCTATATGGTCTACTGCATTGCATTTTTTATGTCTGCGGACAGCCGCGGTGACCGCAGACCTGACAAACACGTCAGGGGTGCCTGCCACCTAAACAAATACAGCATTTGCCCCCCCACCCTCCCCAAGCACTCTTACACACCAACACACTTGCCAAAGTTGTATTTTTTCCCCGTTCATCACCGCAAAGTTAATTACATCAATAAGAGCAGAGACAGCCATTGATGTCGAGGTGCATGAGAATAGTGTGTCAAAAGACTGAAAATTCAATAATAGGAGGAACTCCATTCTCCAACATGGTCCTCTAGCACATGAACTAGATATTGAGAACACCTGCTATTCATCATGAGACGAGCACAGATAAGACACCTGTCGAACTGCCTAGCACACAGACAGACACAATATAGATGATATACAAGATCATGTACAAAGATAAGAGAAGGCCTCATCACATGGGAATGACAAGGAGTTGCTTTTAATTGGAATTATAGGAGCACACCAACTTCTCTCTCCCACCCCATGTCTCCCTCATAGCTTGACCTCTGCCAGAATGTCCAAGGTTGGTGTGCAAACTGCCAACCAATAGAAATCCCTTATGTCACACCGCCTATAATGAACAGCGCCAACAAATTAATTATGAATGTGATGATGTATTAAAAGTATTATTTGAAGTAGGCTGGGCTCAGAAGGAGCCATCAGATACGGTTAACACAATCATAGAACTAACATCTACATACATCTATTGTAACGTTGAGAGTTATATACTGTCCCGGCCAAAGTCAATATTTTGGATAAAGCTGTGGTTTTCTGTGTAGTTTGAGTACTTCACTATTGAGTATTGGTTTTACTAGTAATGCACATTGGGTCCATCTCCACGTTTGGTAGGAGAGGATGCTCCCCAAGGATCCACGCTACTTCCCCTTGGATGGCGTGGGTGGCCTCTGGAAAGTGGAATAACGCACACCTGATAAGAGAGGTTGGCAGAAGCCCCTGCTGATGCAAAGTCCTGTTCGTTCTCACAGGCCAACATACAGGCAGATAGTGGAGGCTCGATGCTAAAGACCCTCCAGGGATGCTTGGATGTGGGTATAAACTGTGCATGGCAAAACTAGGGATTTGGCGTTTTGTGTATTATTGATTCTTGAGATATTTGAGATATTGAGATATTGAAAACTTCCAACAAGGGTTGGGAAACACCTTACGGTAAGCCTCTTTTAGGGGCAGAAAAATAAAAGAGAAGGATCCCCTCCTTGTGGACTTGTACTATAAATAACGGTCCTAGGTGGGCTTGTACGAGCTGCCTCTTGCGATTCAACAAACTGGCAATCCAACTAACCCACCCAATCGTCGTGAGTGCTCAATTATCATAGCCTTGAGAAAGACTGTGATGGATTGAAACACATGTTGTCTAGCCTACTTAAATTGTTAATTAAATCCTGTTGTGACAATTTTGGAAACTAAGATTATTTTATTGTACACATCAGTGCAAGATATCCGGGTTACAATCCTTACTAGTTACATTGAGCATGTTATTTGTTCTGGATCCACAGTGAACCATTGGTAAGGATCCGATGGTCACTCCAATCATTATCAGGAAACCCCTCACCAATCCTGTAGTCCTTTATTTCCCTTTTCAAATGTTATTCATTGTAGATTTTGGTACTAGACTGACAGGTTATGTAAGGGGCCTGTGCATCCCAGGTGACCAGCACTTTTCCTGTCAAAGCTCATCTAATCAAACGGCCCCATTCTGATGTTGCAGATCCATGGATACCTGTGGTTATACATGCATCTGGTCCCAATCAAAATTAATAATTTTCCCTTTAACAAATTAAATTCTAGTTTTTCGATTCAGGATTTAACTGGCATAATATACATAGATAAACATGCTTTTTTAATAGAAATGCTGAACAGATTTTCTACAGATAAATCAAAGCAGTTAAGTTGGTCCAAATACCAGCTCATCATTGCGGTTTGGTTCAAATCCATCCACTGTTTTATTTTTAAAAGTGAGAGCAAAAATTACTTGGGGGATTGTTACCAGATGCTGCCACCTTAAGATGCAGCAGAGGGAGACCATGTGGGAGGATGACGTGGGGGGTGGGAGGATCGTGAAAGGAAAAATCAGTATGCAGTTGAAATTAAAAAAAGACAGACGTTCCAACTTCCCTCCTGTGTTGTGTTCTCCTTTCGTTAGGTCATCCAGCCTAACAACTGGCGACGAGGTCGTCTCCCGTGACCCAGAGTCCTCCTCTCCAGCTGGTGGGTGTTCTCATTGCGCCGGCCACTTATCCAGCATCCAGCTCCAGTGCACGGCCCGTGCACACTCCATCCTGCATGACAGTGATCCCACCGCGCACCAACGCATCCGATCCCGGGTTTGTAGAAGGGGCACTTCGAGACGGCCCCACTGTGTACACAGCACACAGGCTTCCAGGGCCACGCTGTGTGGCAGTCCGCAGTGGCCGTCCATCACTCCTCATGCAGGAGCATGAAACAATACACAGAGCCTCCAGGTGGGTGCCTCCTCTTTCCTAAACAACCAGCGTTCCTGCCTGTATAATAAAGTGCGTTCTCCTCATGCTGCTCCACCCTCCATAGCCCAGTGACTCCAGCAGCTCAGAAAAAAATAAAATACAAATAAAATAAAATTCCTCACAACAAGAGCCTCCTCCTTCTCCTACAACTGGCAAAGGAACACTGGCAGCACCAGAATCTTCACGATGCTCCCGCTACAGGCGATCCGGCTGCGACCACGGTGCTCCTCCTCACACAGTGGATATACCGCTGTATAACTGTCTCCTGAAGTGCACCGGTGCCACTGTTCCAGCACGTGCCTCTCTAATGAAGGAGCCATAGTTCACAGGTTGAGTGACACACACACAGGGCCCACAGCCCACCAGGAGCAAAACCTACAGAAACTGCGCACAGGCTGATTGTGTGCTGACCAGCCATCCGCCACCAGATGTCTGGTGCCAAGCGGTCGACACATACCTCAACTGCCACACCTGCCACAATGAGTGACCCGACACCACCACCCCCCCCACCAGGTCCATATCCACAACATGGCGCATGCCTCTCCCGTTCTCCATGACCCCACAGGCGGACAAAGGCCCGAGGTGGGTTGAATGGTTAGATGATTTCAACAATTTCATAAAGGCAGCAGGTGAAGAACATTTTCAAATCTACAAAACATGTTTATTAACATAGTTGGCAGTGAAATAAAGAAGCTTGTAAAGATCATCCCTCACGAAGAACAACCAGACTTTACTCACTGATAGCTGCCCTAAACCTGAAACTAGTTATTGATCCCAATCACGATTGTGAGCGCTACATGTTCAATCAGTGTACTCAAAGAGGGGAAGAAACAGTCCATGAGTTCATCACCCGCCTGAGAGTCAAAGGCGCGCACTGCCAGCTCCACACCTTCTCATTGGATGAAGCAATTAGGCTGCGAGTCATAGAGGGCTGCTCATCCCAAGTCCTCAAGAAGCAACTACTAAACACTCTTAATAGACAAAGTAAGCGAATTAGCAAGAATTTTTGAAAGAGTGGACGCACAAGCGGCATCGATGACAGGTAGCTCCAGCACCTGGCAAGACAAAGGTGAGCTCATTGCAGCGGTCCAACCCGTGAACAGACGACTTGGTGACAGCGGAGCCATGCCTTACAGATGGGGTGATCAAGCAGGCCCCAGACCACAGAGACAGTGCTACCGCTGTGGGATGGTGTTCATGCTCGGCACTCTCACAAAAAAGCAGCAACTGCGGCAGAGAAGGACACTTCCAGTCTGTTTGCAGGGAAGGCAGGCTGTTTCCCATGCTGCATATGTCTCCATTGCCACAAAGCAGAATATACAGTCGGACCCCTCTGAACCCGACATACCAGACGAGACCCTACCAACAGGGACCAAAGCGGTACATAAGAGCCATAGAAGAGCTAAACCCTGAAGAATACTCACAAGACTGATATACAATGTATCATGGTCACAATGTACAACAAGAATTTGAACGCCCATATGGGGGGGGACTATGGCCAATACTTCCAAAATGAAAACGTCAATCTCATTCTGGATGACAGAAAGGCAAGAGAGGCACCCAGGATAACCGTCATCATGGGCGATAGACAATTCTAATTCCTGTTTGACTCTGGTACCACTGTCAACATTATGGGGGAAGAAGAGTTCTTACAAATCCCTGAATGACTGTCGCTAGACAAAACCAGCTCAAGGATTTTCCAGTGGGGCGCAAAACTTCATTGGACTCTTCAAGCGCCAACTTATATACTAAGGATACACAGTAACTACAGTCATTCATGTAATCTGGAGCCCAACAAAAGGGCGGTGCCTGCTGAGTTTCCATACCGCTTCTGGCCTAGCATTCATCGATATTCATTTCCAGGATGGTTACGCAATACCGTCAGTTGCAACATCAGGTGACAAGAAAGAGAGAATATGCATGCTAGATACCAACCCCACGCAAAGGACTCTCATCATGAAAGAGGCGATTGTGGCAAAATTCCAATTCCTCTGTAAAGGCCTAGGAAAACTACAAGGACCTCCCATCACACTGCATATCGACAGCAGGGTCTGGCCCGTTACCCAACACCCGAAGAGAGTGGAATTCCACTTGCAAGAGGCAGTCTCCAGAGAGCTCAACCAGCGGCTCAACAATGGCATAACTGAACTGGCAATAGGCCCGACCCCCTTGGTCTCACCTCTGGTGGTTGTGCCCAAAGAAGGCGGAGGTTTGAGGCTATGTTTGGACATGAGGATAGCCATCAACGCCATCCAAAGGAAGCGACATCCAGGACCCCGAATAGAAGACATGATTGTCCAGCTCAGCAAGGCTGTGATGTTCTCCAAACTGGACCTCAATCAGGGGTACCACCAGTTAGATCTGCACTCTGAGTCATGGGGCATTAGCACTTTAGCCACCCACAAAGCCCTATTTCGATATAGACGCCTCAACTTCGGCATCGCGTCGGCAGCTGAGATTTTTCAGGAGGCAATCAGACAAATCATCAGACCTGTGAAGGGAGCTCTGAACTATAGTGATGATATCCATATCTTCTGCAAATCCCAAGAGGATCATGACATCGCACTACAAAAACATGCACTGCTGTCCAAGAAGAAGGACTTACCCTTAACATTGATAAGTGCTGCTTTAGTAAGACGAAGTTAAAATTCTTCTGACACATTTTCTCCACGCAAGGAACTATGCCAGACCCAGACAAGGGCAGCACCATTTCAAATCTCTGAGAACCAACGCAAGTAGTGGACATTAGATCATTTCTGGGGATGGCAGGATACTGCGCTCGCTACATCCCCTACTATGCAGCAATTACAGAATCACTATGGCGCCTGCTGCAGAAAGATATCGTATTCACCTGGTCAAAAGAATGTTAAGAGGCATTTGACACCATAAAAACAGCCTTGGCAGAAGCCCGTTGTTTGGCCTACTTTGACCCTGAGTGGCACACATAAATTATTGTGGATGCAAGCCCCTTTGGGCTAGGAGGGATTCTGGCACAAACAAGTGGTTCTGATCTACACCGCATGCACATTGCAGCATATGTGAGCAGAGACCTGGCCCCCACAAATCAGCATATTCACAAGCAGAGAAAGAGAGCCTGGCGGCCGTTTGGGTCTGTGAACATTTTCATAACTTTGTCATAGGAAAAAAAAAATCATGCTAATCACAGACCACCAGGCACTGCTGTCCCTATTCGGGAAACCACACACCAAGGTGCCTCACAGGATCGAGCGCTGGGGCATCAGACTACAAGAATACGACTTTGACATTGTCCACAGACCTGGGGGTGATAACAATCTAGTGCATTACCTATCACGCCACCCGACAGGAACACCCATTTCTAGAGAAGGTGACATGGAATACATAAACTATGTAGCATCCAATGCACTCCCACCAGCAATCATGCTCAAGATGGTCGCAGCAGCATCCGCCACAGACCCGTCCATGGCGCTAGCGATGAGCCTAACAGGAAACAGCAAGTGGAAGGAATATCAACGTGCCGTTCTAAACCACCCAGGGGGGTGCAGAGAAGAGATGGACAGACTCACAAAGATACTCACAGAACTGGCCGTGAAGGACCATGCAGTCTTACTGAGAGGATGCCGGCTAGTAATTCCCGCAACACTCTAGGCACATGGTGGTGCCATGTGTGGTTTCCCTTACTAGATGCAATGGTTGAAAGATGGGTGAAGAACTTCCTAGCATGGCAATGGACGGCGAAGGCGAAGCTTCAGCCCCACTCCAGCCAACAACATCCCAGACAAGCCATGGGAAAGGGTGGCGGTTGACTTTTCTGGACCCATGGAATGGAGAGGTTACCACCTACTATTCATCGATGGGCATTCAAGGTTCCCCATTGTCAAAAAGGTGGTGACCACTGCATTTGCCACGTAGCGGAAGCATTCGATTAAGAATTGAGTGAATGGGGTATCCTGAGGACAATCAATTCTGACAATGGTCCCCCATTCAATGGCCACTAGTTTGCGTCCTTCGCGGCAAAGATTGGGTTCACCCCTCAGAAGATTACGCCTAGGAGGCCACAAGCCAATGGAATGGGCGAAAGGTTTATGGCCTCAATAAAAAAGACAATGCAGAGAGCTTGCGTCGAGGGCGCTGACCCTCATCAAGCGCTATGCCGGCTTCTCCTAGACAAGCGGCACACCCCTCATGAAGCCACCAACAGGCACCGGCAGAGCTAATGATGAAATACGCAGTACGCACTTGTATTGTGAGACACCCAGCAACCCAACAAGAGGGAGATCTGGATGTCATAAAAAGGGACACTGAGAGGAAGGAGAAGTCGGGAGCGGACACAGACCTGAGGCGAAGGGCCATGCCCAAGGACTTGCATGAGGGCGATGAAGTCTTGGTCCAGGAGGCCATCACCATGAAGACTGACGCCCGGTTTTCCCAAAAGCTGCTCAATACAGTAGCCATCAAAGGCATCACGGTGACGGCCAAGAACACAGACAGGGAAGTCACCAGAAACAGCTCACAATTTAAGCACTTTGTTAAGGAAGAAGATGAAAGGCCTCTGCCACCTGATCCTGACACCGCACCACGGGAGCCCAGAGATGACCTGTGGGTTCCCCCAGGAGAGATCCGCCATTGCGTGGCAGAACCAGTACTGCCAACAGGACCAACCACTAGTGGCGAGAGGAGTGAAAGACCCCAGTGCACCATCAGGAGGCCTCCTCGGCTAGTTGAAGAATGCTGAGATAGTTTTTCAGGACATTCGTCCGGGGGTGATGTTACCAGACGCTTCCACCTTAAGAGACAGCAGAGGGAGACCATCCAGCCTAACAGGATTTGGAATGTGAAATGCAAATGGAAAATTACTATTTATTAACATCTGCGGTTGCAATTTTGCAACATGCCGCCTGCAAAATGAAAGCAAACAAAAACAGTCCTGCTGCTCATTTTTGTGCTCTTCTTAAACGATGGAGGTGCTTAAAGCAACGTTTTCTTCTCTGCTTTGCTTTCCTCCTGCGTTATGGGTGAGCACTAGGTTTTACGACTGCATGATGAGCAGGCAGATTCCATAAGAATCTAGTAATTAACACCTGCTGCAGAGCATGATTTGTAGGCAAAGTACATATTTTTCTTCAAAACGGCATACAAGTGAGTAAATAGATGACTGTTCCTTGCTTTCCTCTTCACAATTGCACTCCACCTTGCAAATGTTGAAATGTGCATGCCGCGACCCTTGTCGCCTGCATGCAGTTTGCAATTTCTTCAAAATGTCGCCATTGGTAAACCACTGTTGCATTCCCTGCGCATTTGTATGATTCATTTCTTTTCTGCACAGCTATCTGTGACTGCAAATGGATAAAATCTGCAACTTGAATTCGCAAATAGTGCACAGACATAAATCCGTTCAACTCTCCTATGATACAATAAGAATATTAGATTTATTTCAGCTGCTATAATGTCCCCGAGATACAACGTGGCTTTCTAAAGAGTTTGAATATGTTTTCCTCTTACCCAATTTGAGGTCTGTCAGATGGATATTGAAGTTTTACTGCCTCCCGGGGTGCCACATTTCCCCTTGACAAATAACTGAGGCATCTCCATTAATATTTACAAAGATATCCCCCTAGACATCCTTGTTGAATGCTTGAAATGAATCGAAAAATGCAGACTCAAAGAATGAGCTCTGCAAGGGTCAGGTTGCACACATTCTGCATAATGCCAACATCGAATATGTTGTTTGAGGCAGACACTTAACAGCCTCAGGCAGACTTGCATAAAATGTTTCTGTACGTTTGGGATTTCCATAAATGTGAAGTGTGAAGTTAAAACACTAATCATTAAATAGCTCCCTCTGGGTGTGTGCTCTACAACTGACCTGCAGTGACACACTATTAGCAACAAAGTGATTGTGTTTTTGACAATTTCAAAATATGTATGAGGCAGGTCTCTGTGGGATCGAGAGGAGGAGACCATGTTTGGAGTTGGTTTTTTAGCAGTATATTTTTTTACATTCTTTGCATTTTGGCACCTGCACAATTGCCCAGTTCCAAGTCTGATAACCATTACATCTTAAATCAGCAGCTGTACAGCCTCATTGTACAAGAGGCGGCAATTGCATGTAAGGGACTGACAACGTTAGTGCTAACATGCGTGGGGTTCAATGCATGTACAAGGTGGAGTGGACAAAGAAGGAGTAAAAGTAATGGAAACTCGATTTTAGTATTTTCCTTCGCCGTACCATGGAAATGCAAACACTACCGGCAACACTACCGGCAAAGATGCTTTGCAGGGGACATTTACTAAGGTATTCCAACTAAATCATTGTGACATATTCTGTAGGAATCAAATACACCTGCATTAAAATCTCTTGCCAGCATGAAACAAAGTGCACACACTTAACGGAGGGGGTGAGCACGACAGAGATATCTCCACTCTGTGCCCCTGCTGCCCCTTGTGTCAGCAGGGAAAAGGGGCAATGCAGGAAATGCCCCATTTAAAGAAAGGGTTAGACTCTGGAAAAAAACATTGTGGTGCTCATTTTCTAGGCTCGAGGGGTAATTTTATAATGAGGTGGAACATAACATGAAAGTGTAAAAGCAAGGCATCATGCTTTTATGCCTTCATTTTAACCCCGGCCCATTTTCATGATGACACAAGGTCCAGGAGGGGCATGAAGCAGAGATTGTGTCTACACCATTCATTCCTCCTACTTCTTGTCTGTCGACTTCGTTTTACTGCTGGAGGAGATTTTTCCATAAAGGCCTATGGAATCCGCTTCAGATTAGCACCTGCTAATGTGCAGAGGGATTCAGGGATTCAGGGATTCAGTAGGAATCCATTAGCAGCATCCGCCTGCAAAGCATAATTTGCAGGCAAGGTTTAACTTTTTGCAAAGCAGAGAGTAAAAGTAAAAGGCGAAGGTGATTTTACCCTATATTTTTTTATTTTTGAATGCTGCCTTGTAAAAATTGAAATGCATGTGCATTTCATTCAAAATGACCCCAAAAGAGTCAGTAAGCAATATGTAAAAGTAAGGTATTAGTAGTTTACACCATAGCTTTGAATTCCAGGACATTTTGCATCTATTTGGAGGTGGAGGAGTATAACACAGAATTAAGACTTCCACAGTTCTTTCCTTCACTTACTTCAAAAACAAATGGATAAACACCAGATTGTATTTTCATGTTGGCGTTAAAAGCATGCAGATTCCACAATTATGCATTGTCAATGTAGTCTGCAAAGCATACTTTTCAACATGTATTTACATTTTCCACATAAGGGAGAGAAAAATGAAAGCATTAAGGGGATTTCACTTGTTTTACTCCTTCATTTTCTACTTTTTTAGAAATGTGCAGAAAATGCATACATGGTACCCAACACACATGTGTGCTAACATTGGTGGTCCCCTGAGTCCAAATCCCAATTTTAAACAATGACCCCATTGTGTTGATTCCAGGGTTTGACTCTTTCTAGTGGCATCCCTGAAATGTATGTCTGATATCCTTACTTTATTACAAGGAAAAGGGTGGGCTCTAGTTTGGAACACTTCTGGCGCTTTGCTCTGAGATGGGGTGAGTTGTTTGGTTGGCTGCAAAGTCACAGATTGGTGGAGATGGTGCCCCTCACCTCCTTTTGTAAAGGATAATAGACAGAATCCCAGATACCTTATGCTTGTTTTTTAAGAGAAGGATGAATTTCCGCACCATTATTTGAGTGAAAACCAATTGGTTTTTATTTAAGATAGAGAAGACATAAAGGGCCTCATCACGAGTCTGGCGGTAACCCTTAAATGCGGCGGTAGCGCTATTACCGCTGCATTTAAGGGTCCACCATATCATGGCTTTGGCGGATTTCCCCCCAGCTCTGAGCTGGGGGGAAAACTGCGGCAAATTTGCCGATTTTCGGCGGGATTTCCGCTGGCGGGAAATCCGACGGCGGTAATAGCGCAAATTTTTCCCATTGGGCCCAATGGGGAATGAGGAATTCCCGAATGCGCCCAATGGGGAATGGGCAATAACCCTTCCGCCAAAAGCGTAATAGCGCCGGGGGTTTGGCGGTAGGGCTATTAGCCCAACTCGTGATGAGGCCCGTAGTATGGACAGCTGACAAATGGTTTGATCTCTAGGGTCCTTTTCAAGGCTGGTGTTAACATGTACATGTCAATCATTGGTGGGTGTGACAAGTGATAATTTGTGACATATGTGCAAAAAGTGTGGGAAGTGTCCAGTGAATAATTTGATTTGTGAGTAGATACATGTGTTACACACATAATGAAATGGCAGAATAAACATATATTCATTCATGTTTGACATTTATGAAAACACAAAACAATTTCCAATGTTGTCATGGGAGGGAGAAGAAGGGAAGGGATGGATGCAGAGGAGAGTTTAGTTTCATTGGAGCGGTTGGCTGTGCTTCAAGATAAATGCGATAAAAGTGACACATCTGCTTTGTCTGTGGGGGTCATTACGAGTTTGGAGGTAGCCATGGCGCTTTTAGCGCCCTGGCTGTCTCCAAACCCGGGTCCGGGTCCGGGTGCGGTTGGGCTGAATGGGGACTTACCGGGACATTCTGACCTATGCGGACCCGGTAAGTCCCCATTCAGTTTACCATTCCCCATTCCCATTTGATCCCCCATAGGGCTTAATGGGACCCGCAGAGAACGACTGGTCAGACCAGCCGTTCCTGCTGGGACCCGTTAATGGACCTCGGAATAGGGCGGTAAGGTTTTACCGGCACGGCATCATTACCGGTGACCGTTAACCCTTACCGCCAACTCGTAATGACCACCTGTGTCTTACCTATTGTGTTTGTTGTGTTGATGCTCGATTGGTTCCTGGGCTAATCATTTCCTCTGTAGGCCGTGGTAAGAGTTGTTCGCCCTATGTGTGTCTGGCATGGGTAATTAACCTGGATAGGCAGGGGAGCAAGTAGACTCTGGTTAAGCCTGTCACGAGCTGATGCTCACATGAACAAGTGTTGCGGCTGTACCCCATGCAGTGCCCATTGGGGGTTGTGATGGCATCCTTGAAGAAAGTCACTGGGAAGTACCTGGCTAGAGCGGGTGAGAGAATTTGTGCTCTTCTGCTTGCTGGTGCTCCCGTGGTCTGGCGCTGTTGTTGTGAGTGCTACTGCTGGTGCGTTGCCTGTTGCATTGTGCCTGTTGTGCTGCTGTGAAAGCGTTTGCAAGTTCTGCCTGGTGTTGGTCCTCACCAAGTGGCTATGATTGTGATGGAGGCCGGGCGTATCCTAGGGTTGGATTTGTGAATGCATACCGCCCCTTGTGTACAGCACGTTTAGTCTGATTGGGTCGTGATTGAGGATAAGTTCTATTTGTACGTGGGCCCCATGTTGGTGCGGTTGTGAATTGAGGGGCAGGGCAGTTTTCCGAGTATCGGCAGTGATTCAGGATGTGGGTCTGGTTGTCCATGTGGCCTTGCATTACTGTGGTAGTGAAAAATGAAGGACACAGGTGGTTACCGAGTGTCGGCAGTGAGAGCTTTTGCATATGCTTGTCAACTTACCTAAGTGTTCTACTCTGTCGGTGTTTAATGCAGGCTCCTGAGAGACAATGAGGGTAGATCGGTAATGTCTATTTGAGCATGCGCATGTTGTGATACAGCCGACCATAAAATGGCGCATGCGCTATACTACGGTTTTAGCCGTTATGTTACCCTGATAGGATATTGTCAAGGCGTGAGCCAATTGGTGGTATTGCAAGCTTGCAGGCCCAATGTAAGTTGAGCAGGTGTGGTCAGTGTGTGTATCTCCTGGTTGGATATATAAAGGGATAATTTCAGGTAGTTGTGTTGCCCACCTTGACAAATTACAGCAAGAATATAAGTAAGAATACACAAATGAGTTTCTAACTGCTTTAAAACACTAAATACTACACAAAACAAACTACAAAAGTATTATTTACACTAGGCATATTAACATCACTACAAAATGTATCTCTTAAAACAATTACATTTAGAATATGCTATTGCGTATCTCACAACTTTACCACAAACCACATAGTTATATTTCTCAAAAAATGTGTTATTTCCCAAAGTAAAATATGTTTTTTTAACCCACTTGGATTTTTCCCCATGGCCCAATGATTAGAAATATATTAATACAAGACCAATGTACTATGCTAAAATGCTGAACAAAACATGGTACTGTCACAATTCCATAATATTCATCCCTTCTCCACAAAGGGGTGCCACCCCCTTTGAGACTAGGGAGGTGAGCCTGCTCAGCCAAACCTCAGCCAGAAGGAAGGATAATACAAATCTAATATCATGGTCACAGAGTGCTGGAGAGAGACCGAACAAGAGAATCAGAAGGGTTTCTGGAGTCCCGGAAACTCAAATTGAAAAAACCTCCAGATAGGTCAGAGAAACACAAAAGAGCTAAGAGAGCCACAAGAAGAGAGGGATTACCAATACCCCAGAGTGCTACGATAATCATTGGGCCAGCAAAATCAAATGGAGACGAGGAGCGAAGAACAGATATGAGGGGAGAACAGAGGCACCCAACATCTGAACTAAGAGTTAAAAGGACCAAATAGAAAAGGGGGTCACCAATACGCCAGAGGGATAAGTGAAAACACAAGTGGGGGAATAAGACTAGAATAGCTTAATGCCCCATGAGAGTCACAGGGTCCGACAAGAAAGAGGCCACAAGACCAGGAAAAGGGTTGTGGAGACCTGAGAAATCTGAACAGTAGAAACCTCTTGACAAGTGACAGCGACCCTAAGAGAAGCAAATAGAAAGAGGGGTCAACTATATTTGAGACAGAGATAACAAAGGACAAGAATGACATGGTGGAACTCCAAAGAAACCACCGGGGTCCATACATAAAATGGGGAGCAGACTGAG
The DNA here is from genome assembly GCF_040938575.1 of Ambystoma mexicanum. Taxonomy (NCBI): domain Eukaryota; kingdom Metazoa; phylum Chordata; class Amphibia; order Caudata; family Ambystomatidae; genus Ambystoma; species Ambystoma mexicanum. The sequence goes on along the minus strand of NC_090939.1, from coordinate 552,395,218 downwards.
GGAAGCACTGAGGCTCCCCTACATAAACCAAGTGGGCTATACCAACGCAAGTGGTGGATCGGGATCAGGGAAACATCCCTCCATCTAAAGAAAGTTGGACATTTTGTTTTTGCTGGAACTTAAGACTGTTTTGCATGTTGACCTTGAAACCTTTAGGAACTGATAGAGTGATAAGAACTGGGTTCTTTGAGAAGAACTGTTACTTATTTCTAACTATTGGGTCCAGACCGAGGAGGGATTCCTGGGACAGCTCGAGGCAACTTTGGAGAGAACCAGGTGTGCAGTGCACTCCACTGATATTATTTTATGTTGTGCTATCTGGTATGGCCAGTTTAGTGGGTAGGTTTGTGCGTGACTACTTTTGATTTTGACTTTAGACGAGCACCCTATTTTAGTTTGGTAAAGAAGGGAACTCAATTTTAGTAGTCGGGTCAGGGATGTGTTTTCTTTTAATATAAATACAAACTTTGTAGAAGCATGTCCTTTGGTCAGAGTCCTTCTGGCTTCCAAAATACATACAATTTATTATATACGAGGGTAAACAATTACTATCATGATTGTTATCTTTTTCAAATCATGCACTACAACTGATTATGTTTTCTTTTCTTTACAGACACAATGAACATTATATTACATGCAATCATTAACAGTGCAAGACAATACTGAGACTACAACTTGAAGATGTATGCAGACAGCAATCACAACATCTTCAGTGTCATAAAATATTGTACCTTCCAACCAAGAACTTCACACTTGCAGTAAACCGACAACAACAAAGGTACCAGGCAAATGAGCGGCCAGCCTTTGACCTGTAACTACGCTCCTAGCCCATTATTCGCAGACCCTTATTATAACAAAATCAACTTCACAAACCAGAGCACAGAAAATTGTCCCAATGTACATTATAGCTTGTCCAGCCTTAACCTGTACTTATTAACCACCACCAGGGTACTGCTAATAGTATACACATATACACTATAGAAACACCACCTTACTGCAAATCACACATACAAACTGCCTTTCAAATTCAGGTTCTTGCTGTGTTGCTTAAGCATGCACAGATTTATTGAACCACAATCACATGAATGTCTCCCTTATATATTTGCAGATGCTACTCATAATGCATTACAAGAACATCAAGAAAACCCCATCTCAAGTTCCCAACCCACCTAAAGATCTGTATTTTCATTTGTAGCTGTTTATTCACAGCACATATTACATCAACACAGTCAGTGACAAGAGAGCATGGGGGCACAAGACCAGAGAAAAAGGTACCCAGGGCCTACCCATAAGCCACCCTCTAAGCCCACTTTACCCATGCCTTCATTATAATAAACACCACAGCATAAACAAACTCACAGAAAGTAGGACAGCATACTACATATTTGCAGAGTGGTCATTTGCACTTCCCAAATCTCAACTTCTACATATTGACCACCACCAGCTAACGGCTACTACTATCCACGTATTATCTACAATAACACCACCTTACTACAAATCAAATCTGAACATTTCCCTTGGAATTCAAGTACTGTTTGACCTGTTAAGCAGACAAAACACACACAACACCTAATAATATGAACAGCACCGCAAACATATTGGCATTTGCTACTAATATTGGATTGTGGGAAAAGCATCATGAACACATCACATCTCAAGTACCCAGATCAGCTAAATATCTCTTCTCATACGTTAGACAAGGTAATTCCTTAAAAAGAAATTACATTGCATGATCAATGTATCTAAGTGAAATCATCACAAGTGGTGCAGCATGTAGCTACCGTAGTGTGATGTTGTCGGTGGGTGCAAAACATAGCATCCAAAAGTATAATCTATTTTTTAGTGCACATACCAGCTTCTGTGAACATGAAAGCGATTTGGCAAACAATGTAGAACAAAAAAGTCTGTCACTGCCCACTCACTACCTCCCTAGGGACTCTTATGTGCAACAGAAGTGTAAGTGTTGATTTTTAGAAATGTTATTTTCCAATGGTGTAAATCAACCATACCTCAGGTTTTTCAATTAACCAATCAGTGTCCATTGCACTATGTCCACGATATATTTGATAAATGAGCACAACCTATCCTGGTATGATAGTGTAATTTAATGTAACCTCAAAAATGTGCTGATTCACAAAGAATTTTCCATATGTAACTTTAGAATTTTCTGTACAGGGAAAGTCCGGCATACGTCAGAGATACTCCTTCTAACCTTTTTTTGTAATTGAATAGTTTATCTCCAGGAGTAATCAAGAGGAAGTCAAAGTTACATGTGGCATCTTCTTACTAGTTGGCATAACTAAGAAGGTTGTCACACTGCTTTGTGTGGAATGCCCACTGTTTTCTGTAATATGATCACCAAGAAACATTGTGTCAAAAGGTAAACAAGATATTGTACTGTACCAGTGCAAATAAATGTGTTGATCTGTAATTGTCAAAGGTGTATGATTATTCAGGGAACAAAATCTATCACAAAATGTTTGTTCTTAACCACGGAATCAACCCAATGCATACTAACCTAAAAGAGTGTATTGAAAAATAAAACAAGTTGACTCATGTGACATTGGGAATATCTCACTGGCAATGTAGAGCCTACCAAGGTTGGCATTTAATGATTATGTTACTACAGTGATGAATGGAGATTTCTATTCTGGCAGCACGCAGAGTAAAGGTTATTTGAAATTATTTTTTTCTGGGCTATGTGTAGACATTGGAAAATGGCACTGCGTTGGTATAAGAAGAACATATGTTAATGACCCATAGCAGCACTTTTACTAGATGCAATACGTACATGAATCATGTGGAGGTTTTATGAATGTGCCCTACTTACATCCATCATTGTTCATGTTTGTTAATAAATAATAGGATTTCCATTAACAAAAATAAACTTGCTATTCTATGCATATTTACAGCCCGAGTATATCTAAGGCAGCTGATGCTCATTATGCTTATGATGCTACCCAATTGATGAATGGTATTAAGGACACATAACTAAAGAACAAATAACCAATTAATGAACATACAATTGATGAATGGTATTAAGGATAAACAACTAAAAGAAAAAAAAACGTATCACTGAACTCAGAGACCAATTTACAAAACTGAATGTGATGTGTGGTATGTTTTGTAATCCATCAAATAAAAGAATTCAAGTAAAATAAATACATGTGAGTATGTATTTCATGAAGAAATATAGCTAGTGCACTGCTTGACTGGTTCAGATAAGGAGCAAAACACTACAAACCAAGTGAGCACTGTACCACAAAGGAGCCAATTACACAGTGATAATGCTGGGGAGAAATGGAGGAAGAGAGGTCATTTGAGATAGACCATCTCATTTGGCCACATATACGTAAATCCTAAGAAATCTGTGTGGAACCATGCACGCCTTGAAACAGCTGACTGAACAACATGTGTTCCATTTACACCATTACATTTTTGAGGGTCTGTAATGGAGAATATGACTAAAAGCTTCAGAAACCACAGAGATATTGGTTATTCTGGTTTTGTATTGAATTCACTGCAGGTAGAGTGAACCATAGTAAAAGTCTTCTCTGTGTATTCCCCGATCTATGCTGGGAATCTGAATGCCTCTCTGCCCGCACCCGTATTCTCATGCAATAGGAAAGACAGGGCTCATTAAAGATTCAGCTTCTTTTTATCTCGTGCTAAAAGCAGGAAGTGTATGTAGGGATCTGCTTTAAAGGTGGTTGCCCATGTTTTTTGTGGCAGCCATTATTACTGATCTTCAGCATGGGTTTGAAAAGGAGGTGTACATGGATTTACTGCTTGATGCAGTGTTAGGCAAGGAAGCCCATGGTTCATGGTATTCCCATGCAAAATAATCCGTAACCTTGGAATCTGTTGCAGTCAACAGATTCAACACCTCAAAAAAGTAAGGCTTTTAACTCGGCAGCAGCAATATCTGTTAATATAACCTATGAAAGCCAAAACTTCAGCAGCTTTAGAGGTACGTGCATCAGAAAAGATGCTAATTCAATAATGCTATGTCTCTTTTAAAAAGGACCCCTCTTGCTTAGGCACACATATATAAGGTGCATGCCCACCCTGTCCTCCTGGGATTTTAACTTGTGACTTGCATGCTACTCTTTCCAACACACACACCCCACCCCCAGTGAGCTTTGAACCCATTGATGTTCACTCAAATTGTCCCCTGGTATGCATTTCTGTCAGTTTGCTGCCAGTTTTAGTCTTGCATGCTTATACTTGTGCCTGTGCAATGTAGAAAGAAAACCTCACTAACCAAAAACACAAACACATATTTACACCCACAAACTCAAAAATGGTACCTCCAATTTTCACCGATGTGCTGTCCAACTGTGCCGGTCAATTGTCGCCTAGCTAACAGATATTCCTAGGACATCTCCATAGGGTTTTCACTATGTCCAATATGTTCAAATCTTATTGACATCCCTTTGAAATCAATAGGATTAGTTCCAAATGTCTCTTTTGCTCCATCAACATATACTTGAACATATACCTTATTCATTTAGAATTCTCAAGTTGCCACCTGTCATGCATGCATGCTTTATGTATGACTTGATTTAACTTTGCTTCTCGTAGTTGTGGTCTTATATTTAAGAGAGATACAGAAGAAAAAAAAACTGCTGTGCAAGTAACAGAAAAAATATAATATATTCAAGCTTGGGTGATCTATACATGTAAAAACACAAACAGCATCAACACCCTGTTTCTCTCTAAATCTTGCAGTGTTTGCACAATAACTGTGATGTTCTATCACAGTAATTCTTTCTGATGCTTTTAATAACACATATCTCCCCAATATGTTTTCCATACTGTACCTGAGAGTGCAATTTGTACATATAGCCCTTACTTATCAGCTGAAGAGGCCATCTCACTGACACATTTGGCCACTATCTGGTTCCCAATCCAACTCCTGATGCTTGCAAGACACAGCCTTCTGTGGTGCTGTTAATTCAACACATGTTGTGAGATGTAATATACATATGTTTTGTACACTAAACATTATCTAGTCACCTTTGTATTTATTTAAAATACTGACAAGTTGTAAAGAGAGTTTTCCGATAATGAAGAACAATACTTAAGAGGGATAGCTGTACATGTTACTATTTTAAATATAAATATGCCAAAATGCTCAGCTTATCAACATATTTTGTCACTTTCTTGGCCACAATTCACCTGCGATACATTCCACAAACAGCCTTCTGAGATTCTCTCTATCATTTTAACCATAGGTGGCAACTTGTCAACCACAGATTGGTTGAAGGACCTAAACATGTATGTGCTGGTCCCAGCCACAAATGCATTCTGAAGAGGAGGAGCGTGATACGTCCTTTAAAGTACATTGGTGTTTACAAACCTGTGGTGGTTCCCTATAACACTGGTGGAGGTGTGTTTGATTCTCATCTTGCTCCTTTTGTAATACATTGGGGTCCAGGATTCGCGTCTGGCGAACCCCTCATGAACTGGGTAACCCCTCAAACAAATCGACACTCGTTTTAGATCCACAGTCATAGACGGTGATAACAGAGCATTTCTCATTTTGTTGTGATGTATTTAATATGTTTTCTTTTACATGTAGACCTTGCATTTTATTTGAATGTTTTCTATCTAATCTAATTTTTTTTAGGGATGGAAAGTAAGCAGGATATGTCACTGAATGTGTTTACTGCTACGTATGTTTTATTTCCTGTTCTAAGCAAACAGTACGGTAAGCACTGAATGCCGGTGAGTGCCTTTTGTATTTTGTTGCTGTACATTTATTATGTATTGTTTTATTTTTTCCCAGTCTTTTTAGGAAGATGGTCCTACACATAATGTGCAGTAAGAACAGGACTCCAGTGGATGTGTTAATTAAAAAGTATGTTTAAATCTGGTACATTGAGCCATGTGATGTGAGTGTCCTAAGCTACACCATAGTTATTTTGCCATATTTGGTGGACACTGCTGAGCATTCTGTATTATGTTGTTATTTATTGATGTCACTATTTTATTTATTATTGTTTTTAGGTATTCAGTGATTTATTTTTGAGTATTGGTCCTTCAAATCAAGTACAGTAAGGAATTGACTCTAAAGAATGCTTTCATTAAACAATACAGTTAACACATGAGCCATCGAGCATTGTAGCAAAGGTGTCCTTGTATGCACATTTAGGATCCCTTGATCCACACCACTATTGTTATTTTGAGGTATACAGTGGGCACTGCTGGGCATTCTGTTTATTCATGTATCCAATTATTAATATATTGTTTTAATGTATGCTCTCCTTTATTCATGCATAAGAAACAGGTTTTTCCAATTTACTTTTAAGACAGACATAAATGTAGAGATGCTGATGGAAACGTCATTTATAGAGCCCTCCCGCAGCTGCCGCATATTGGAAGAACAGCAAGAGAGCACTGTATGTGGCACCTGGAGTCATCTCAATACCACATCGAAGGTATGAGAGACATTATCACCTAGACAAGAGTTTTGAATGTGTCCTTGAACTGATGCGGTGGACTTGAGTCTGGAGGCACCACTGGATATAGAGAAATATGAGTGAAGTCTGACAGGAGCAAAGTGATGTCAGGAAGAAGAGAAGCTAGGTGGACGCACTAAACCTGAGTATGGATATCTAGAGAATGAAGATGCGACTAAAGTGACAAAGTAAACATACATGCGAAGATGAAGAAAACTATATCCACTTAGAAAATAAGTAACAAGAGATGTAGTAGATGTATATATACAGAAACGCAAGGTAAATAAGACAATGTAGAAGCTTGCTAAAGTAGGAAATATAATGCAAGTAAAGCAGTCATTTTGAGAAAATAGACATCAGCATCATATAATAGTAAGTGAGAAGCCTCAAGAGGAGAATGACCAAGGCTGCAGAACTGACAGGCGCGGCAAAACAGATTTGTGCAAGAACACATGATATTTGCCTGGCTCAGAATCAAGGATGCCACAGCAAGAAGCAACTGCAAGGCACGAAAGGAGTTGAAGAGGATAGGCTACATACAGAGGACATATTTATTTTACATTAAGTCAGGAGTGAACAGTTGTAAATGTCAAGTTTTGAACAATCAAAGATGAAGAAAGCACAAGCAAGACGGAGAAACCAAGGGGCTGATTCATGTAATTTGAGTGCCGAAAAACAAGGATTTGTGCGCCCTTCTGCCTGCAAATCCCTGTTTAACAAATAGGGATTTGCGGGCAGAATGGCACACAAATCCCAGTTTTTCGGCGCAAAAATTCCAAGAATCAGCCCCCAAGTCTCAGAGGCCGAGAATAGGAATAGCACCCAATATAATTGAATCAAATAGCTCTAAATAAAATGTCAGAATGGACAAAATCATGGTCTCCTCACATGTGGTACACAACTAGAAAACAAGGCCTATTCATAAAGCTCCAGAAGACGATAGCAATCTACTTTCACTCCCTTTTAAAGTTGTAAGGAAGAGAACAGTCAGCAAGGTCAACTAAAGAAAAGAAGCCTTGGCTCAGGGCCTTGGCTCAGGGCCTAATTTATGAGAGATGGTAGACTAATTAGTTCAGGAGGGAAGTTGTCTGACGTCTTTCCCTTGCACCTGGGTTTAGTATCTTACGTACTACTAATGAACCAGATGTCGAAGTTTGGAAGAGAATGCCAACCAATCATAAGTTTCTATGTAATGGTGGACCATACATTGTTGCAGAAGCCTATCCGCTGCTGTTGTTATGCTATTATCACATATTGCATAGTTAGAGGTTGGTCAAGGAATGGCTATAAGGTGGTGGGCCACCAATGATGATACCAACACTTATATGAACTATAGGTATATATGTTCCCTTAACCAATCCCTCCATCCGGTAGGTTTTTACTCTTTGCCATGTAGGATGACATCATAGATGACATACATCAAGGTATAAAACCTTTTGTGTAGAATCATTTTTTTCAAGAATCAAGTGTGGCGCAGATCATTATTGTGTGAAGTTTTTTCTTCTATGTTAACCCAAGAGATTGGGGTCTTCGCCTCTTGTTGCCTCACACAGCTGCAGCACTTGTTGAGAAACTATTGCTATATTAGGGCGCACGGCTTGGTACAGTTGGCAAAAAAAAACTCTCTCTTCATCTATTATGCATCAATGCCGATTGTTACAAGAGAATAAGAAAAAAAGCTAAGAATAGGAAGCTTGAGGAAGGAAAGCCAATTCAGAAAATGTTGTTGAAATTTGCAGTAGAAGGAGCAGTACTGATGAGTGGTGAAAAGGTGGTTGCACAAGAGTTTTAGCCTACACATCCAATCAATGCTGGGACCCAGTAGATTAGGTCTGGTACCCTTTTTGGCCACGTGGAAGAGGGAGTGGACCTAGAGGATGAGGAGGCGGATTTCAAAACCCTCAAGGGGGTGCATAATTTAATGGAGGACAGCCGCGACAATGCGGGAATTGTTGGAGAATGGGACATTATGCCCAAGATCACACATAGTATCAGAAACGTGTGCCACAAATACAGCAAATTAAGCAAATTCCACTGCAATCACAGTCACCACAAGGGCAACCCACCAAGCACCTATGCAAATACAAATACAGACCAAACAGTGCACTCTAACACAACATGCAACAATATCACAATGGAATGCGAATACTGGAGCCCCACAAACACCTACACCCAGGATTGGTGTGACAGTGGTTGGAGGAAATCCTTTTACGGGTACATGGATGAATTTATATCCACAATAGGAAAGCCCACAGAGCATCCTGATGTGTTCAGTATTATCATTGACATCAGACGCCGAAGCGGAACTGAGGATCAGGGTAATGATAGGAGGCAAGACATTTTCGTTTCTGCATTTGAAAGGGAAATTATCGAATGCCTTGCATCACCATAAATGGACAGGGATTCTCTGTGGCAATGAGTCTGGTTCCTTTTACTGATGAATTACCAATTTCAATAGGAGAACATGATGTGTCTATGCCACTATTCTATTACAGACAGACCCCAGTTAACATATTAGGGCATGACTTAATGACAAAACTTGACATGACAATATAATCTACTGACAAGGGGATAATATGCTCCTCTCCAGGGACACATTACATGAATGTATGATAATGTATACTAGCATTTGTAGGCTAAAACGCATTGTGAGGAGTTCCTCTAGAACCTGCAGTATTTTTGTATAGAGTAAATATTTTCCTGGATTGATAGGCACATTGTAAAGGTAACCTGTTGGACTTTTTTTTGCCAGAAATACCTATGGATGATGAGGAAGGTTAGCTTATTCCCATAGAACTGGAAGCAGCAGTGGTAAGAGAGGAAAGGTGGCTGGTTGTTCATGGGATGCATGATGAAGGAAGAGTATGGAGAACAGTAATAGCTCTTGACAAAGGATATACACTAATAGACTTGACAGATGATGAGTTGTTCAGAAATAACAATTCAGACGATAAATTAGTATTTTTCATACGTCTTACTTATTGGATTCAAGTTAAGAATAGGGAATAGGGAAATACCACAGAGAATGTCATTGGAAAGAAAGAAACCATCATTTTTCCATGAAAATTTAGAAAAGGTGGCAAGCATCTTATGGAACAGCAGTCCGTATGACGTGGGTCTATTGAGCAGTAGCAGGTAAAATGAAGCTTAAGCCAAGAGCAATTTTACCATGAGCAAAACAGTACCACATCCGAGAAGCAGATGAAGATATATTTGAAACGATTTCTGCAATAGCACAGCAGGGAATACTGGTACAATCAAATTCTACATGTAACACGGCTGCATACTCAGCAACTAAATGTATGGGGGTTGCATGGAGATTTACTCAGGATTGCTTTTAAGCACTTCACTTCTGTATAAGCGCTTTACAAATAACCATTTACAATTACAATCCACACCCCCTAAACAATATTGTTGAAGCAGAGTTTCCTCTGGTTCCTAATGCAGCTTTGATATTATGTAACTTCCCAGCTACTGCTAAATAATTTAGAGTAGTAGATTTTTTTTTAAAAAGCTTTCTTTTCATATAGAAATCAGCAGTGGAAACACACAAGATTACAACAGGGGTACTGTGAGTCCCCATCAATCTTTAATAGGGTCCTACAGGTGGACCTAGGCAACATACAAATTGAGTACATGATAATTCAGTACGTAGAAGACATATTATTGTGCAACGAGACAGAGAAAAAATGCAGAGACAATTCAGTCCAGTTAATGACAGTACTGGCAGGAAAAAGATGCAAAGTGGGCAAAGAGAAACTACAGTTTTGCCAGGAAGAATTCCTTTACATACTAAAGATTATCTCACAAGAGGGGAGAAAAATTACACCTGAGAGAGCAGAAGAAATCATGAAAACTCTAAGACCTATGACAGTGAGGGAAATGCAGCAATTGTTAGGTCTATGCAATTATTTTAGGGCCTGGACTTTTGATTGCAGTACATATATTAGACCACTTTTGAAATGACTTAAAGAAGCACAGATATGTAAAGACAACATGGACAGACAAAATGCCAGAAGGATTTAAAGGGTTAATTAAAAAGGGCGATGTGTACAGCCCCTGTGTTATGTGTATTTATTCTCACATTCAAATGGATTGGTAATGACAGAAGTCCTTATGCAGAAAACAACTTTAGGACACAGACATAAACCACTGGCTTATTATGGCGGGATTGTAGACCAAGTAATGAGAGAGCATTACCCTTGTGAGCAAGCATTAACTGCTGCTGCTTTCACAATTGAAAAAGCTGCAAGTATTACAATGGGTTGTTCAATGACATTATATGTCGAGTGTTCCTTATTCATCATTTTGGAGAAACCAAAAAGCATGTTGAATACACAAATAGCATCAGGTTATGAGGTGATCATTTCAAGGTAGTGACTCCAGTGACATTCATAGCAGAACCAGTAGAGAAGGAGGATTATGTACATGATTTTACAATGTACAGTGAGTTCTATGATGATATTCCCACGTTAAAGAAAACATTTGCGGGGGAATTCTATACAGTATCAGCAGTAGAGTAGTTAAAAGCGAATTATGAATTTGAAGTAGTGACAAGTGCAAGATCACCTTAACTTTTTTCAATTTGTGGCATTTATCACTGCACTTCAGAGACATGAGGATGAGGAAGTGACAGTGTACTCTGACTCCCCATATGTGACATCAACCGTACATGCAGGGTTGTCACACTCGAAAAGGAGGGGTTTTCTCCACGCAGACGGCACACCAGTGCAACATGCGCCACTATTGGACAAGCATACCAAAGTACAAAAGCTCCAGATATCACAACTGTGAAGTGTGCAGCCCATAATGAGAGGGTAGACATTATTTCTCATGGTAACGAAGCCGCAAATGTTGCAGCAAAAAGAGCAGCATATTTTCCAAACATTTCTAATTTTGAAGTAGAAAGTGTTAAGCAAATGTCAGAATGTTGATGATGAAGGAGACCTTTAATATATTTTTCATTGTGCAGTTAATTGAGCTGCAGGGTCAAGCTCCACAAGAAGAACAGGATTCATGGAAAAGACAGGGGTTTTCTTTATCCCCCACAGAGGCTATACAGAGACAAGATAGTACAGGAAACTCTGTCATGCCTCTAGAATTATTGAGAGTTGCACTGGATCAGCTTCACTATCCTGCGCATACAACCAGAGATAATCTTGCTGCCATGATCGCAGAAGACTGGTTTTCACCAAATGTATTACAACACATTGCACAGTTTATTTTGAATTGCATTGTCTGTCAAATATTCACAGCAGTGCATACCATGCAAACAGTGAGAGGAGCAATACCCTGCTCAATGGCCCTTTTCAACATATGCATATATATTATGTGGATATATTGTAAACATGCAATATCTACAGATATATCTTAGTAGTAGTGTGTCCATTTTCCCAATGAATTGAGGCACGTCCATGCACATACGCTGATTTCACATGTGCTGCCAAATTTCTCATACGAGAGGTGTTTCCTAGTTGGAGTGTATGTGAATTCCTACATTCTGATAATGGACCGCATTTTGTAAATGAGATGTTCAAACAAATCACTCTTCTCTTAGGTATAAAGCATACATTCTCATCAGTTTATCATCCACATGCAAATGGTATTTGTAAGCATTTCAACAGGCTTCTTGTAGAGAGTATCTCCAAGATAAAGGTAACTTCGAAGAAGGGTTGGCTGTATTGCTTACCCCTTGCCCTATTCTCATTGAGGAGCATGCCTTGCTCAGATCACCACCTGGCTCCTCATGAGTTGGTGACTGGACGCTGCATGATAATACACCTTGCTCTCCCACTCAAATAGAAACTGCTGACCATAATGTAGTGAAAACATTAGAGGATGAGATGCATGTTTGTTTGACAAATATGACTCCTAGTGTTTCTTTTATTTCCCACCCAAAACAAATTGGATGGAAGGGTCAATGAATATTGAAGAAGGCATCAGCCAAACAATCAACCCTATCAAACTATTAAAGTTACCTAGTTTGTATCCAGGGGACCAATTGCTTGTTAAGAGTTTTGTTTACACATGGAATAAGCCCCGTTTTGAAGTCCCATATCTGTTAGAAGGGGTCTGCTCTGAAGAATCAAGGAAAACGAGCTTGGCTGCATCTGAATGATGTAAAACCTTACAAAAGGAGAGACACTCCCCCTCTGGTGCATTGATAGTGAAGCAAGAGAAGAAGTTCTTCAAATGCAGACTCGATCGGCTACCAAAAGCCAACAAGTACTGATGAAATAAAAACAATTCAGACTTTCAAACATTCCCAAAGTTTAAAGGGAAATACACTTGTCAGTGTTCACAGAACTATTCCTGATAGATCAAACAAACAATGGGCCTCATTATGAGTCCGGCAATAGCTGTGCTGGTAAAAATGGGCCAGCTGCCGCCTGAGTCATTTTTTTTTCCGGCACCCAGCAATGGGGACTTACCGGGGCATTATGGCCCTCGCGGTCCCGGTAATTTCCCCTTGCTGGGCACCGGAAAATATTGCTCCCCATTCCCATTCGAGTCCCATTGGATTCAACGGGCATGGGGAGGACGGATGCACAGGCACCATTCGTGAACGGTGTCGGTGCATCTGTCAAGTTCTGCGTGTGTGTGCCTTTCCGCCTGCCAGGTCAGACCTGGCTGGCTGAAAGGCACCCACTCACAGAACTCGTAGCTTGCCGGTTCCGAAACAACGGTCCCAGCAAGCTTACCAGTACCATTGTTTCCAGACTGGCAACCTTGTAATGACCCCCAATGTTTTGAAGACAGAAAGGCACACACAACACTCTATGCTGCCTATAATGTTCCACACATTCGTGTATGCTGTTTTCACTTACATACTTCGATCCTATTGGGCTCTAGTGAGTCAACACATTAATATTATCACTTTATTGGGAAATTCTAAAACAGCCCCTGTGATGCTCATGATCATTGTTGCAATACTATTACAATTTCTGTTATCAAAAAAAGCATGTTTGTTGTAAATAATAAAAAGAACTTCGATTAAATGTTAATTAAAAGGGAATGGAGATCTTCCAATTAATAAAGTACACATTTCTAGCAAGAAGACTGATTAATACGAAGGATACAGTACGCTGCATTAATTATTTTGTAATATTCTTTGTGCCACATGCACGTGTAGCCTTTGCTTCCGTCTTTTTATAGCATTTTGTCAAATGATGTTTTACAATATAGAGGAAGTGTTTAGCAATAAGACAGCTGTTTATATCCCCTAACAAAAGCTGAGTGACATTTTCCCTGATATTTCGAAGAAAAAATTAACCACTTTAGAGGGATACTGTAGAAGATTATCAGGATATGAATGCACCTTAATAATTCAGCCCATTTAAAAAAATAACATGTGTTATCAGCACATGAGTGAGGTGGGGAGAAGAAGGTCAGATGAGAGCTGCTATGCATGTTCTCTCATTCCATGAGCACAATGAGCACAGCCAGAACATTTATAGCAAGAGACATACCTACACATGATGCAAAGTGCCTCAGCCATCTAGCAAGATGCATGACAAGAGGACCATTTGAAAGGAAGTGGGAAATACTATAATGAATGTCAAAGACAACGTTCCCATATGAAGAAGCTTATATAAAAACGCAGACAATGATAAAAGACCAAAGTTGGAATAGCAGAACGCTCCTGTACTCATTCGGTGGTCTGAGTGGAGGAGAGATGAGGATTGTTGAACAAAAGAGACTGGATTTGCAGGCACATGGGAAACACCAGGATTACCAGGATGCTGGGAGAGAGCTCAGCTATTAGTAAATGGACAAGGAGCCACCAGTACAGGATTGGAAAAAGCAATGATGGGATGCAGTGTGCACCTATTGATGACAGCACCAGTAAACATACTGCAAGTACTAAATGATAGATGAATTAAGGAATGGGCCAAGTATTTCGAAGTTACTAGCATGGGTTGAAGATGAAGCAGGACCTGAATCCATACTACCAATGAAGAATACCACACTATGTTTCAGATACATTGGTCTCATCAAAGTTGGAGAAAGTAAAGGATGCAAACAAATTATTGATGTGCCAGAAATGAAAGGCGGAACTACTGTGCTAAAGAGCCACTATTGGGCCTGTGGATCCAAAGCTTACATGGAGCTACATAAACATTGGGGAGAAATATGTTCCGTAGTCCTAATACATGTTCCTGCATTGGTGTTCTTGCATTGGTGATCCCCTAAAGTGATCTTGACATCACCGACTTTCTGAAAATAGATGCACATTAAAGGAAGAGGAGGTTGTTCAACCTCACCCGATAGAAGACAGAGAACTTTTTTTCAACGAAATCAATAGAGACTTATTATGACATTCCAGATGAGCACACATTCTTTGATAGGACAGCAGTGATACTTACAGCTATATTCATTCCACAGGCTGCAGCGAATGCCAACTGGTTGCAAATCACCAGATGGGAGCTATTGTGAATGTGATTAAAGAATAATTGAGGTCCATCAGAGTCATGACTCTCCAAAACAGGTTTATCCTGGACTTAATTACAGCAATATCATATCATATGATATCATATGATATGATATCATATCATATCATATCAATGGAAGGAGGCATGTGTGCCAAGATTGGGCCTTCTTTCTGTACATACCCACCTGCTGTTATGAAACCATGGTATCAACAGTAAGACGACAGACACAAGTGATCACAGTTCAAGGGTGAATTGACTTAAATAACATTTAAAAAATGCCTATATAATCCTAGATCTACAGATGAGAGCAAGCTATGACGATCAAATAATAATAATGCAGTCCTAGTGGTGTCTTTTCAAAATAAAGGGCCTATACTAAAAATAATTTTGCCAATCCTTGCCTCTAACTACAACAAAATGTGAAAGGGGGAGGAAATGCAAAAATGAATTGTCCAAAATAATATGTCAGAATGGTAGAGCAATGAAGTTAACTTCCCCACATTTTCAGCATGGGGAAGGTAGATCACTCAGGCTCTATTGCACATTGTGGCTTCTCTTAGCATGAGGAGGCAGTCTCTAAGACATGGCAGGACTGTGTCTCAGTACAACCCTGGTGGTAGCCGTGCCTGTAAAACAGGCATGGGTGCCGCCGGAGTTGCATTTTTTCCGACGCCCAGAAATGGGCAATTACCGGGTCATTACGGCCTCGCCGGACCCAGTATTTGCCCATTTCTGGGCTCAAAGGGAATGGGGAAACCCGATGCACAAGTAACCGTTACCAACGGTGCCTGTGCATCCGAAATGCTGTGCTCATGGGTGCCTTTCATTCCACCAGGTCAGACCTGGCAGAATGAAAGGCACCAGCGAGCACAACTCAGAGTTTGCTGGTCCGGATACAACAGTAGTGGTAAGCTTGCCGGTACCATTCTATCCGGACCGGCAAACTCGTAATGAGGCCCAGAGTCTCTTAACAGCACAAATAGACTCTTGTGCAAAGAAAGTGTTGTTCAACCGAAAAGATCTAACAAATTAAAGTAATCTTCCTTTCGCTTGTTGCAGATATCGGATGGATCATCCACCTCGCAGTCTCTTTCAGCCAGGATTCAGACTCCCTTTGCATTCAAGGAGTCTGTAGGGCCTCCTCGTACAGGCTTGACTTGCGTAACTTAAATACTATATGATTGTCACTGTTGCAGGCTCCCCTCGACTGGGCACAAGCCTAGCTTTCATTCTCTCGAGTATTTCTTGGGATCAAAGACTTTCTATTGTAGTACAGATTTTTCTTAAACCCTCGCCAGACCACTTTGATCTTTCTATGATCTCAAAAGTTCTATTTGCAGTATGTAAACCTGGCAGAATTTTTTTTTTCGACTGGGTACCCATGTGGTGCCGGACAACTCTGCTATCATGTAGAAAAGGGGGTCTTTATTTCTGTCTTCCCCAATGTTCCGCTTTTATCTGGAGGACATCACTCAGTGTTTCACTGATCTTTCATCAGTGACACTCTCGCCGCTGGAAACCTTTGTTCAACACAGCTCAGCCTTGCACAAGTTATAACAACTCAACGGCTGCCCGGAGATACGTCTCCCTCGCCATGCCACAGCCTCTCTCTCAGTCTGAAGCGGCATCTTGGCTTCACGTTCTTCTCTGGTCTCTCAAGGCTTCTTTTTATGGACTCTGGCTTTCTGGGTCCTCTCTGTGTTCCCTACTTCTCCCTAAAAGTTCTTAGGGTACTCCCGCTGTTGGTTTTGGACCTCTGCTTAATGATTTATACAAAGGTTTCCCTCAGCCGGTCTCTGGCCCCTCTCAGATTTCACAAAGAGGTAGTTTTGGACTTCCAATCCCAGAATGCATTATGGCATATTTTGCTCCCACTTCAAATCTCCCCAAAATGGCATTCTATGGCTTTGGGAGCTAAAGGAGTTTCAATGTGGATGTGTAGTGAGGTCAGGGTCTCACCACTTGGCTCTCAGAGACCTGGGCGTGCCTGCTTGGCCAAGGGGGGGAGCTCTGGTGTGGCACCACCAGGAGACCCCAGCTGCCCCTGGTTTTGCCTCCCGGAGGTACAGTTCCTTCTCCACACTGCACCCTCCCCTGTGTTCAAAGGTCCAGTGTCTGGGTGGTTTCCTCCTCGTCCTTCTCCTTTTGCTCCTCCTCCTCCTCCTCTTCTTCAAGGTCTCCCAGGGTCCCTGCAGCTCACTTCGTCTTCCTCTGGCTTCTCCGCACCTTCCAGCATCCCCAGCTCTCTCTACATGCTGTTTCTGGATGCTGCTTTTATACTGCCAGCTAGAGTTGATTGGAGTCAGTTGTGAGTAGTTGTTCTTCCCTGCCTGACTCTGTCTGACTTCATTATTGGGACAACATGGACACTGCCCATAGGACTCCATTGCCCATGGATTCCTATGGGTAATCCTCATGACTCCCATTTGCCTCTTCTTCATCCCAGTCCTTGTGGGGGAATATGGGCATTGTGGTGTTCTACAAAAAATGATAAAGGGGCTGTGGATTTTTGTCAGGAAAAGGGTTTTGAATGTAAGGTTGTTGAAAAGTGTGTTTTGAGGAAAGAGGGGTAAACCTCATGTTGGAATTTAGGGATGGCCTTTGTTTTCCCTGATGGTTTCGAATTTTCCTTAGAGAAAGGTACTGGGGTATGATGGGACTCTGTTTATAATATCCCATGACAAATTAGGTATGTCGAATAAGTGACACTTTCTATAAACAGGAATGGGAACTCATTCATCCAGGAGCGGTCTCTAGTCTGGAAATGCGTTGAAGTTGTTTGGTTCAAAAGCACCAATAAAGGGAGGAGGAGCACAACTCAAAAACTGAAGCTCCAAGCAGAGCAAAGTGGGACTTGCAAGAGTTGTTTACAGTTAGCGCAGTCAAGCATTCTACCAAACATTTTTGGTGTTTTTTTCTCTATCTACAGTCGAGGATGAGGAGCACAACTCAAAAACTGAAGCTCCAAGCAGAGCATAGCAGGAGTTGCAAGAGTTGTTTGCATTCACGCAGTCCGACACTCTACCTTTCTTTTTGGGTGCTTTTTCACTTTCTGCACTCCAGGAGGAGCACAACCCAAAAACTGAAGCTCCAAGCGGATCGGAGCGGAGAGTTGTTTGCAGTAAGTGCAATATACGCACGGAGGTGGTGTGGAGGCGGGTTGTATCATCTGGAATTCCAAGCTGTGGAAAGATTGTGACCTTCCCTATATTCCCTCCACAGTAAAAACGTCTCCCTCTGTGAGCTTTTCACTGCCTAAAGACGCAGCACCGACATCACTGAGTAAGGAAGTTAACAAGACTTCCATCCTAAACATCTCCTTGCTCCCTTCACCTCAGTCCCCACTTACCTCGCTCCAGTGATCACCGTTAGCCTTATTAAAACAAACATCCTGCAAGGTTTCCCTTCTGTAAACAAGGCAGGAATGTTTTCTTCAGAGTTTGAGACTCGGTCTGAGTCCTTCAACCAGAGCAACTTTTGGATGTTTCCTCATCCACTGTCCTGTTTGTGTTTGGTTCTCACTTGGATGAACAAAAAGATTTGTCATGGCTGCTGGCCGACAAGAAGAGGTGGAGAGCTTCCCATTATGGCCCTTGCAGCCTGCTGGGGGACACCATAGTGGGCTTGCCAGACTCACATGTGCAGGGCTCTGCAGAAACTCTAGGGTCCGTGGGTGGGGGGAGCAGCACCAACAGTAGGGGAGAAAACCCCTCAAACCACGGCCCTAGAATTAGTCAAAGATCAGGTCTCGCACAGGATCGTGACAACCAAATCTTTAAATCAATCATTGATTTCGATGAAGGCCCACGTGCACAGTTTTCCACCACTGGATTCAGAAATTTGCAAGGACTCTTCCATGACTATATTAAAACATCATCTGTCCAACATGGCCTGCACTAAAACAATACATGATAAGGATGTATAAAGTCCTGGATCCGGTGCATTTGTAACAAATGAGAGGGAGTCTGTGGAAGCCTTGGTTGCCTTGGGTATACCCTTGGTATCATCAGAGCAGGAAACTCGACCATTGACATGAATAACAACTGGAAACAAACTGGGAAACCTGGGAAAAGAAGTCTGCACTTATAGCTAGTTCTATTAATCAAAACCAACCAGACGTAAAGAGCTCAAAACTAAACCCTCTTCTTTCCTCTTTTAGTCAACTCAATTCGAACATTAGGGAAGTGGCCAAAACATGGAACCCCCCGCCCCCCAAAGCATATATTGCAAAACTAATCTAATAGGAAACAGACCAGGCACTAAACTGTCAACTATTTTTTCCCCCAAAACATCAAGAAACATTGATGTTATCATTCTAGGAGAACTGTCAGATGATGAAATACTTGAGGGTACGGGGGTCCTTAGGGTGGCTGACAATGAGACGCCCTGGACTTGAGAACTTCTGAGACTTTGTTAGAAAATGTGAGGCTTCTTGATCATCACAAACCAGAGCAAAATAAGCTGATCCAGCAAAAAAGATCTAATACAACTGTATAGATCACAGGACGAACAACAACATGCCACTTCATTGGCCCTCCCTTTTTATGAAGCAGAGGAGATGGTTTGAAACAATAAAACTGCTATTAAAACTCAAAAGACGGAAGTGCAATGGCACGCAGCCCCAGCCTCTAGAAAAAACTGTAGCAGATTTCCCTTAGAGAATTAACAGGTGCAGAGCGGGATCATGAACTGGAGAAACAACACAAAACTAGGTTCTCAAGAATCATGGGTCTTCCAGAGAGAAAGGCAAACGAGGAGGGGACCATGGAGGATCCCATTAATTAACCAGAGATGGCTAAATATTGCAAGGTATGTTTTCTTTTTACCCTGATCAAGACCAGCATACCTGCAAGATAGGCCCCTTGCAGGATTTCGTGAACCCGACTTCTATGTCAAATTCAAGTCTCGACTTTTCTAATGTAAACACAACAGAAAATGGCAAACGGGCAGAACAAATTCAACCATCAACAAGGAAAAATAAACCAGATTTGTTAACAATGATGTCCACAGAGATCGGATTTCAGCCTCAGCAAACTCCTCAATTGAACCAACACAGCCCATTGCCAAAACCTTCCATCTACATACAGGTCAAAAGGTCCCTCCAAAAGAGGACTCAAGTGTGGAAACATTGAAACATTGAAACATTGAACCATGTTCTGCTTCTGTGTCCAGCGTTAAATGGCGAGAGAAGGAAGCAATTAGGCCAGTTGATGTCTAAATATATTGCTCATGATACAGAAGATTGTGGACCTATTCTAGATCTTAAATATAATATTGCATGAATGCAATGGATATTCATTTTTCTAATAAATTGTAATCAATTAAAGCAACAAAAAAAATAGGGGTGTATCGGAATGGGAAGAATACCATGTCTCGCCCAAGGGTGCGTCTCCCACAGTCCCCAAGGTCCCCTGAATAGGTAAACCTCCCTGGCAACCTGAACAAGGGATCCCCGGGAATAACCCGGGAGAAATGCCTTGTGTTTCTCACACTGCCCATGATGGAGAAAATGGAACCCTGACAGAATGAAGGAAGAAGTAGACGAGACCAAAGATGATGATTGGTTTTCATCTCCATTCTTGTGCGTTCCAACCTGGATGGCCAATGCCTTCAAACGTTTGGGAGCAATACCAGTGTTAGTATTGCTGGGATTCTGTCTTATAAGAATAATCCTAAAACAATGAAAGAAAACAGCGAAGAAAGATATTGGGATGAAGATAATGATCAATGTGAATGCTGTGGCTGACGAGCACACACAGACCAACAATACCACCCATGAGCACCTGAAAGGAAGCAACATGGCAGACCCAGGAACAAAGTCTCAGTATCATAAGGACCAGAAGAACTATGTAGGATGTTTGGTGTTCTGTTCACTGACTGGGGTGTGCTGCTATATGACCTGGATTGTGGATGAACACATAAAGAATCCAGGTGACCTGAGGGGGGGTGACAAAAACATGGATTCCAAAGAAACGACAATATGAAGAAAAGGTGAATATGATTGAGGAAGTGGTTGAGAACAAGACCAGAGGGGGGGAATGTAGAGAGGCATATGTTCACATCATGTATAGAGCGTACCCCTGACATCTGGCATATTGGAAGAACAGCAAGAGAACACTTGGTATGGCACCTGGTATCATCCCAATACCACATTGAAGGTATGAGAGACATTATGCACTGATACACCCGTATCAAATGCATCCTCAAACTGATGTGGTAGACATGAGTCTGCAGACATCACTGGAAATAGATGGACTATATGTGAAGTCTGACAGATGTAAAGTGATATCATGAAGAAGAAAAGATACACGGATGCACTAAACCTGGTGTATGGATATCTAGAAATGTGACTAAAGTGACAAAGTCAACATACATGCGAGGATGACGAAAATTATATACACTTAGAAGATAAGTAACATGAGAAGCAGTAGATGTGTGTTCACAGAAACGCAAGGTAGATAAGACAATGTAGAAGTTTTCTAAAGTAGGAAATATAACACAAGTAAAGCAGCCATGCTGAGAAAATGGACGTCGGCATAGTATATAGTAAGTGAGAGGCCTTGAGAGGAAAAAAAACAAGAATGTGGAGCTGGCTGGTGCTGGAATGGAGATATGTGCAAGAACAAAGGATATTTGCTTGGGTCAGAATCAAGGATGCTGCAGCAAGAAGCAGCATCAAGGCACAAAAGGAGTTGAAGAGGATAAGCTACATATGCAGGACATATTTTACTTACATTAATTAAAGGAGTGAACAATTGTGAGTGCCAAGTATTGAACAATCAAAGATGCATAAAGCACACGTCTCCAGAGGATGTGGAGAGTAACGGCACCCAATTTAATTGAATCAAATAGCACTAAATAAAAGGAAATAATGGGCAAAATCATGGCCTCCTCACACGTGCTACAAGACCAGAAGACAAGGCCTATTCATAAAGCTCCAGACAAAGATAGCAATGTACCTTCACTCCCTTTTAAAGTTCTCAGGAAGAGAATAGTCAATAAGGTCAACTACAGAGAAGAAGCCTTGGCTTAGGGCCTAACTGAGGCAAGATGTGTATACTAATTAGCAAAGTTGGGGAGTTTTCTGATGTTCCCTTGCACCTAGGTTTCGTTACTTAACTACTGCTAACAAGCCGAATGTCCATGGTTGGAAGAGAATGCTAACCAATCATGAGTGTACACACAGGAGGCACCATAATATCTTAATCCGTCTGCTATCTTGCACTTGTCTGTACCTATCTACAATGTACTTTAACTATTCCATGTACTGTCTCACCTACTTGTAATGCGTAACTCATTATGTAACTTTAAGAAATGCACCTAGATACCTACGGGTTCAGTGCGCTAAATAAATAAATGAGTAAATAAATAAATGTCCATGTAATGGTGGAACATACATTGTTGCAGAAACCTATCCTGTTGTCATGCTATTATCAGTATTTTACTTAGAGCTTGGTCAAGGCGTGTTTACCAGATAAGGGGCAGCCAATGATGATACTAACACATATATGAACTATAGGTATATATGTTCCCTTAACCAGTCCCTCCACCCTGTTGGTTTTTACTCTTTCCCACATGGGATGACATCATAGCTGATGTACATCAAGTAATAAAACCATTGAAATGTGTTGAAAGTGTTTGAGATACAATCTGTGTTTTCGCCAGGTTTCCTTACTTTATTGAACCGATAATAAAGTCATATTTTGCCATATTCCTTCAGCCTGTCTGGTTATTTGGGTCTGAGATCATTTATTTGGAAATCCTATTCGACACTTGGTATGCTTTAGGTGCCTCTTCACATAAGCACAGTACTCTCTTCTCATAAAATGTAGTTTATGGAAACACCTCTACTAGGAACTTTGTTACAAGACACCACGTAACCCTGTGTACTCTTTTGCCAGTATCAGGGCATTTTAGGAACAACTCCCGAGAGTAGTGGACAAATGGTGACCTAGGAAGCTGCCTTTCTCAGTGTGCCCCTCCACCACAGATGGGAGCTCAACTTAATCCCCTCCCATGTCCAATTGTTCAAAGTAGACTACCAAGCCATATTCATTAATTTTCAGGCCATCAGCTAGAAACAATGGTCCTCATTACGAGGTTGGAGGTAGCCTTGCTGGTAAAACCGGCAAAGCTACCTCCAAACTAGCAACCGGGTCCGGCACTTGCGAATGGGCAATTACCGGGGTATTCCGGCACCAACAGACCCGGTAATTGCCCTTTCGCGGGTGCCAGACCCAGTACATTCCCATCCCCATTTGAGCCCTATAGGGCTCAATGCGAATGGGGACGTTAGATGCACCGGCACCATTTAGAATGGTGCCGGTGCATCTGATTTGCTGTGCTCGTGGGTGCTGCTCTGCCCGCCAGGTCATACCTGGCGGGCTGACCGGCAAACGCGAGCACAGCACGTAGTATGCCAGTAGCACTACCGGCACCGTTGTTACCTTACCGCCATACTTATAATGAGGTCCAATGTGCACCTATTAACTCAAACTGTCTCTTTGCCTATGTATTTTCACACAGATTCATTGAGAAAGAAGATATATTAATTAGATCAATTCTGAGGGTGTTAACATCATTACTTTTGGTTCCACTTCTTTTTAGAGCCACATGTGATGTCCTTTAACATGTCATTAGAATTGGAATTAAGAATTTCAGAAGTCTTCTTGTCCTTGTTACATATTTAGAGGTAATGATATGCTGATCTTGTGATAATACGTGTTTAGTTTGTTTGTGTTTTAACGTGATTATTGCAGTGAGATATCAATATGTATGTTTCATTTGTAGTGCTCAAATCAAAGCCTGTCAGATAGGGATACCAGCAAATCTCGCAATGGGTCACCCCTGTCGGCACCTACTCAGGACCAGTTGATAGTGATATTCTTTTCCAAACCTTTACTGTTAAGTCTCTCAAAAGTGCAATGTTCTGCTCCAAATAGAACTGTAGGAGCTGTTTTAATTGTATATGCTTAGGCCAGAGGAAATAAATAGTAGTCAACTCAATGTGTACACTAGTGCACATTGAGTATCAAATTAGATTAAACATGCCATTCATGTTTGTGACGTTTCATATATACACGGGCCCATGAGATAAAAACACATTGGCCCTCATTACAACCCCAGCGCTAAACCATGGCGCTATTAGCACCATGGTTGGTGCCGGTGTTGTAACGAGTCCGCCATGGTGGAATGGGGAAATACCGCCCCATTCCAAGGTTGGCGGGGCGGCAATTCCCCATGCTGCCATGGCCCTTCCCCATTCCCATTTTTGCCCCATAGGGCTCAATGGGACTGGGGAAGATGCTAATTATGGCACCATAAATTACGGTGCCTTAATGAGCTCCTAGGTCCCTTTGCGGGTTGGTTTTTTAATGCCTGCTAAAAGCAGGTGTTAAAGTGCCACCCGCAAAGGGACCTCGTAATCAGGCGTTAAGGGTTTAACGGCGCCGACACTTTTTACGGCGCCGTTAACCCCTTAACGCCTGGGTTGTAATGAGGGCCATTATGTTTGTTTTCTTTATGAGACCATCTTTAGTTGTGAGACTTCATTGCTGCTCATTGTATTCCCACACCATTTGAGGATGATATTAACTCTATCCTGTCTAGTAATCTCAAAAGCTCAACGCAATTACTTCTACTTGGAGACTTTAATATGGGGTTAATGACCCATCAGACCAGCTTGTCCTAACTACAGGTAACATCCTATCAGAACTTGGATTCACGCAAAGAAGTAAAACTTCCACCCACAACAAAGGTAGAATACTTGATTGGGTGGCAGACCATAACTGCCAGGCCAACATCCTCACCAACTCACCACTAGCTTGGACTGACCACCACCTTGTGTCATTCATGCTTTCTACTAACAGACCCCCACCTCCACCTGCCCTCAGGGCTCCACCCACACTAACCAGAAACAAAAAGAATATTACTGTGGACAGGCTTATCCCGGCCTTACTTCCCACCCACAACTTGCTCCTAGATAATACCGATCCTGAGAGCTTGGTCGAGGAATACAACAAAATTATGACCACCTCTTTGGACCAGATCGGCCCCCTCAAACTTAGACAAATCAAGCCGAAAACTCACTTGAATAAATGGTTTACACCCTTCCTAAAAAGCCTAAGGCAACAAAAAAGAAACTGTGAGGCTGACTACCGTCAGAATCAAACAAACTTAAACTCACCAAACTGTCTTCCCTCTATAAAAAAAGAAATATGTCTAGCTAAACGAATATCCTTCGACACGTGCATATCCCAAACCAAGTCCAACATGAAGGAACTATTCACCATTCTTAAAGAAATAGAGATCCCTATAGCATTACCTGGCACATGTACTAAAGATGTTGAACACGCTTTAGCCAATAAAATATCCACCCTACAAATCAACATTTCCTGTAAAAGAGCTTCTCTAAATGACCCTCCTCTATCCAAAATAACTGGGATTACCAATGCCGATGAATCCACCGATTAAACTTCACAAAACTTTCTATTCCTGAAGTGGAAAGAATTATTCTGTCCCTCAAACCCTCCAACTGCCAGGGCGATCTATGCCCTGCGCAGCTCATCAAGGATGCGGCCTGAGACCTATCACTCTTCATAACAAAACTTATCAATGCGTCCTTCTCCACTGGTATCATCCCTACCAACCTTAAACAATCCTGGGTACTCCCACTCCTAAAAAAAAAAAACACTTGACCCATATACACCTACCAATTACAGGCCAATTACTACAGTGCCCTTTCTTCTAAAAATTCTGGACAAGGTAGCTTATATACAAATCAAAAAGCACCTGGAATTACACCACCTACTAAGAGCCAGACAATTAGGCTTCCATCCCCAACATGGAACAGAGACAGCCCTCATCGATCTCAAGACCCAAGTTGATGAGCTTAGAGATAATGGCAAATCAGCCCTACTCCTCCTTTTAGATCTCTCGGCTGCGTTTGACCTGGTTGACCACACTATTCTTTGCAACCATCTTGACGCAGCAGCACCTTTCTCTGACGATGCTCTCACCTGGATTAGATCCTTCTTAAATGGTAGAACAATGAGGGTCTTCTCACCTCTAGCAGCTGCCAACCCCATAACCATCACCTGTGGTGTGCCTCAGGGATCCTGCGTTTCGCCCACACTCTACAACCTTTTTACTAAGCCCCTTTTCCATGATCTGGATCATCTCGCTATCACCTACACTAACTATGCAGATAATACCCAGATCCTCCTCCCTCTTTCAGGGGATTATGAATAGGATTTGGCCTTGGTAAATAGAGTGTACATCATCATCCAGGCATGGATGGCCACCGATGGTCTATGCCTGAATGATGATAAAACCAAACTCATCATCCTGGGTACTCCCTCTAAACTAGAAAAGTAGGTTCTGGCTATTCCTCATTCATAATTGATGGCAATAGCATTAAAGTGGAATGAGAGGTAAAAACACTAGGCTTTTATCTTGACTCAAACCTCTCATTTGCCAAACAGGTCAATTCTTTAGCATCCTCCACGGCTTACACATGCAAACTTATTTGCACCGACAAGCCACTTCATTTTCTGACAGTAGCTGCACCATCCTGGCCAGAGCCCTCATCCTGTCTCGCCTGGACTATTGCAATGCCCTTCATTTAGGATCGACTAAAGCCACTATCAGAAGAATCCAAACATTACAAAACAATGCCCTTAGAGCGGCACTAGGCATTTCCAGAAGAGATCACATTTCCGAGTGCAGCCGACAGAACAAATGGCTCCCAACCAATGAAAAAACCCTTCTAAAAACCTTGTCGCTCACCCACAAATCTCTCAACAATGCTGCCCCCATCTGCCTGGCTGAGAGATTCCATAAACAGACCTCCCTGAGACCACCTAGATCATCTAACAGAGATCGCCTCTCCATACCATGTTTCAAACGCTCCACCATCGGAGGCAACAGCTTCCCCGTGAAAGCAACCAAATTGTGGAACTCCCTGCCTCCCACACTGAGAATAGACCAATATTACCAACATTTCAGATCCAACATCATTATGTGGCTGAAATATAATGACCAGTAAATGATAACTCTTGCTCAGCAAGCAGCTAGGACTCACCTCTGCGGTACCTTATGCCTGTATGGAGTGTTTCCTTCCTTGTTTCTCTCAACCCGCTACCCTTGTGGTAACTATAACTGCCCTACTCACTGCTGTATACTTGTACTTATCTCCGCCCACCCGGTTATATTTATTAACACCTTAAACCTTGTATATATTGCTTCTGTAAAATGTCTGTATCATTATATATACCTCTCTTGTATCCTACACTTGTAAATAGGTTGCATCTGTATATACCCTCTTGTAATTAATGACTTGTATGTAGATTCTATACCTTTTCTGTTGTAACCAAGCCTTGCATATACTTGTAACTGCTGCACCCTGTTACCCCCGGGTATGATGCACATTACAAATAATAAACAAACAAACAAACAATAAGCCTGGCATCTAACAGTCACATTCATGCTACAGGATCATTTTCAATGGCCTTTTAGCCTGAAGTATATTATATGTGCCTCCCAAAAACCAAAATGCTCCTTTTAACTGAAGCTGTCTCTCTGTATATGTTTTTCTATATCATTAGTTTCCATTGATATACACCCTTACAACTTTTAAAGCTACCCCTCTGTCACACTCCCCCCTCAATCATTGCCAACATGTTTGAGGAAAACATTGCAAGGCCAAAGCGCCATGCATAACCATCCTGCCACACCAACCGGTTTCCCCAAAGCAAGTCCAAAGTTAGAATTATAAAGGATGACATATTTCTATTATTTCTTCAAAGTTAAAAAATAATGTTACGTATAAAAATGCATTAAAACACACAAGGAATATCACATGTCATCTTCATTGTTGGCCCAAAGCTTTGTATAACCACTGGTAGGGCTTTTTGTTAATGCAAGCTATTGTCTGGTAGCAAACGTCTCAGAAAAGAAACATAAAGTCAAACCGTGTTGATGCCTTTCTTTTAATTGTCCATTATTGAGGGTTTATTAAAAAATAATCCATGTATAGCCTGAGGTGCACCCATACCATTTGGATATGTTTTAAGTCCAAAGATGCAGGCTCAGGGTTTCTCTAAATCCAGCAGCCGATTAACATTTTGGATCTGCGTCCTGTTTAATTCTTAATTTTCTGTATCCTGCGGGCAAACACATTTGCACATGTGGGACCTCCACTCCACACATAATGTGACCCTGGAAGAACGCTTTGGGAATTATGCCTTATGGGATGACTTTGTGTCCATAGCAACTCTTGAAGATGCCACCATCAGACTTGGTCTGGGTGCTTCAGCTGTGATTTACTTGACAGGTGTCCTCTCCGATGAATTGTTTCCTGTTGCCAGGGTTCAATCACAATTTATTTCTGGTAGTTGGCAGCATGTTTACTAAGTCCTTAACATGTCTTGATTCACTAATATGCATGCAATGTGCACTTTTGCTTTGGAAAGTCACTGATCATAGTTGATGGGCTAGAATGTAACAGCAGATTATCATTACTACAGCCTAGAATGTACATACGCTCAGATGTACTGCTCTGTACATACATGCATATGAACACACACACACACACACACACTCACAGACCTGTGTTCACTGATGTACAGTATTTTCAGAGAGATAGCAGAAAGTGGAAAATGAATAGTATGTGAAATAAAAAAGAACATCTGTAAAACATGAAAATATACAACAGAATGAAAAACATCCTACAAGAATGTAATGCAAAATGCATATGACGATGTCCCACACCCAACACAATTATGTAAACATAACTGTCATAGAAATATGCAATACTATCTTTTTATTAAAACATAAGGAGACTTTTTTTCAAAGTTAAGGTTACAACCTATAAAACGTCTACAAGTCTATAATGTGGAAAATGCCATTGTTAAGATTTGTTCTCTTACTAAAAATTAAAAAGAAAACATTGATGGAAACTTGAAAATCAAAAAAGGTAAAATGCAGGCGAGCACAAGCAAATCATTTGGATGCAGGCTCTACGTTTCCCTAAATCCAACAGTGATTAACATTTTGGATGTGTGTCCTATATTATTCTTAGTTTTCTTATCCTTTGGGCAAAACTCTTTGCACACGTGGGACCTGCACTCCACACAAAATGTGTCCCTGGAAGAAAGCTTTGTCCATTATGCCTTTGTGGATAACTTTGTGTCTAGAGTCACTCTTGAAGATGGCATCCCCCGAGTTGGTCTAGGTGCTTCAGCTGTGATTTACTTGACAAGTGCCCTCTGTAAGAATATATATAGCGCTTTACTAAATGTGATGGCATTTATATTGCAATTATTGCACAATGTTTTTGCATTTTTGTTGCCAGCAGCAGTATATAATGTTTTATTTAGCCAGTATAATATAGCCTGAATGGTAGTATGCAAAGTACAGAATTTATAACACGCCAAGCCCAACTTGAAACTGCAGAGAATGAAGTGCACCAATTTTTTTTTTCTTTTTTAAATGCACACTGGCATTTTTTTTCCTCTTTCTTCTGTGTTAGCTTGTGGAGAGCAGAGGGAAAGAGGAAGCAGGAAACCAAAAAGATACAATAATTCTGTTCTGAAGCTCTCATTGTTTGGAACATGAGGGTGGCGCAGAAGACATTCTTTTAACCTGATTGGAAGAAAGTGTCTGCAGACATGCCACGTAAAAATGGGAAGGATCCGAGCTTTGCTAATGGCAAAAGCTGCAGAGAGGAGCTAGCTGAGACTGGGCTGTGAAGGCAGAGGGAGTTCCAAGGGGTTACACAGCGCTGGCTGGGAGAATTATCTCGCTGTGCTCCCCACACAAGAATTACAGAAGCTTTTAGCGCTGACTGAGCCTGCCTTTACAAGTGGAGCACGGTCGTACTGAGAACTTTAAAGAAATGCTAGTCTCGGTAAGATTTGTGCCAAGTGAGGATCATTTGAATGTCAGATGTTTGGCTACAAATTATTACAGTGTAGAAAGGTTAGGGATTCCTGCATTTTTGGCATTTCAGAATGTGGGAATATTAATCTCTATTTCAAACAGACCTGCCTGTTCTGCTTTGTTTTCTTTTTGTATTCCAGAGGCTGCTGTAAATAACCATGGTAAGACTTGATGACATGTCATTGTAATCCAATGTATTAAGCACCTATGAAAACAAATGTGAGTTTGTGTCATTCATGAATATGTGAATTATTTTCAGTAGACAAGGTCTAAAGGGGAGGCTCATATTAATGCAGTAGTGTGTTTGCCAATATACCAATGCAAGTTAAGTAACAGATAAGCAAAGGTTTGTGTGCAAGTGTGTGCCTTCCTTGCTTGCTGATTGGAAGGAATCTGATATAATATATAGATTACTGGACGTCCATGAGCCAGTAATACCTAAGGGCGCATAGATTACTGGATGTAGATAATCCAGTGATACCAGCCACAAACTGTAGATGGCGCTCTGAATAAAATTATCGGGTTATAACAGTGCATAGGTCCAAGGCTCTCTATGGACCACTGGGAGGTATTCTATTAAAAACAAAGGTTTTGTTTTATGATGGGGTTATAATATAAGGAAGAAAACCATGTTCATCACTAAATACCGCAAAACAAAATACCACTAAAATTAGCACCAATATAAGCTAACAAGGTATGGTCACTTAAATATTATGAGGCCAAACCCAATCTAAATGCAAGACTAATTTACCACCAAATTACCGCCAATATTTTTATGATAAGACAATATCGCTAAACCCCAAATTAACCCCAATATGACAAAACATCTTACACCTGTCTTATGAAATGCATCATGTTGCCAGGGTTCAATTGCAATGGATTTCTGGTCCATACCAGAATGTCTACTAAGTCCTTAACCTGTCTTGATCCACTATGCATGCAATAGGCACTTTTGCTTTGCAAAGTCACTGATCATAGTTGATAGCCTAGAATGTAGCTGAAGATTATCATTACTACATCCTAGAATTTACATAAACTCAGATGTTCTTCTCCGTACATACATGCATTTAAATACACACACTCACAGATCCATTTTCAGTGCTGTATATTAATTTCATAGAGAGAGCACAAAGTGGACAATATTCATAAAAATGAAAAATATCATGTGAAATAAAAAAAAGAACATCTGTAAAAAAGGAAAATATACTACAGAATGAAAAACATCCTAATCGTATGTAGTGCAAAATGCATAAAATGATTACCAACACCCAACACAATTCTGTAAACATAACTGCTACACACATATGAAATACTATCTTTTTATTAAAACAAAGGAAGACTTTTTTTAAGTTAAGGTTACAACCTATAAAACATCTATACGTCTATTAATGTGGAAAATGCCATTATAAGGTTTGTTCTCTTACTAAACATTAAAAAGAAAACATTGACAACAACTTGAAAATCATGAAAGCTAAATGGCAGGTGACTGATACAGCACAGCCAGTGAGTTAGGAGGGACTGCTTAGTGGCTTAAAAACAACTGACAAACACCTGTCCTGGAGATTGGAGCTCCTGCCTAAGTTTTTAGTAGAGGTTTAGATAGAGTGTAATGCACTTGTATGATTTATTTGCCCTTTCACACATATATATTCATCAAACAGAAGTATGACACAGTTTAAAGGGGAACTGTATTTGTGTGTTATTACATTAATCGGCTGGCAAATGTTTCACATTTAAAGCAGTTTATCAAGATTGAAAAAAATAAAGATTAAATGTGATGAAAACCCAAACAAGTCTGAGAGTGCAAATAAACATATTGTAGGAAACTTAACTCACCCTCACATATGATAATAAAAAAAAAAAAAAAAAATCAGCACATAGGTATAACAACTTCAAAAAAAGATACATAGCAAACATACAATTCTATATTTATCAAAGTCAAAAGTTGTGTGTGGGTTTGTGAGTCGGAAGCTTGGCTCGAAGTGTTGTTCTCATACAATTCCAGACCATTTCACCAATCTGCACCACATTTTGCATAGTTGCCTTTTAGGACCCTGAGGACATTGCTGGCTATATGACATTTGGCTATCCCACCCCTTGCCCCGGAAGTCAACAAAAGTGAAAATGCGTTTGTGGCTTTGTGGCATGCCAACGAAGCCATAAACCATGTTCACCGGGAAGGGAAACACACAATGTACGAGAGGCAAATGGAATGGACCTGAGAGGTAAAGGTTTGTTTGTTTGGTTGTTTCTTTATTTATTTTTATGACGCACCCAACCCTGTGGTATCGGGGCGCCTTTTCGTGAATAGGATACAGATATACTTTAAGTTTGGTTACAGTGGATGCAAATATATATAACAAAGATGAAGGCAGGTAGCATTCCAGAAGTTTCCAAATTATTGCTGCATCAGGTGAAATTACTTTTCCTTAGGATTTTTGCAAGATGGTGCCTGCCAATGAAGCTGTAAACCATGTTCACCGGGAGGGAAACAAACATTTTTGTTTCTAAACAAACCTTACAATCCCGTAAACCAAGTTCATCAGGAAGGGAACAAATGTTTTTGCCACATCAGGTTACATTTCTTTTCCGGAGGAATTTTGAGAGATGGTGCCTGCCAACAAAGATGTAAACCATTTACACTGGGAATGGAAACAAAAAATGGTGTTTCTTAACCGGTCCAGACTCAAAGATCAAAACTTGAGGTCCCTATGGGACATTGTAAACCTAGTTTCAAGGGACTGGAATGCACAGTTTCCGAGATATTTGCACTGCAATGCACTGCAACGAAGTGCACCCGGCCAGGTTGAGGCAGAACAACGACCTACAGGATTATTCATTTTCATCAGTTGATGAGAGTGTTATCATGTCTGTCTACAGAACCCGCTCCGAGAATGGGTACTCTTGCTAATGCAATAAAAAATGACAGTTTATATAGTAAAAAAAATATATAATATACCAGATATATTATAAATCATAAAAACACACAAC
The DNA here is from genome assembly GCF_040938575.1 of Ambystoma mexicanum. Lineage (NCBI taxonomy): Eukaryota > Metazoa > Chordata > Amphibia > Caudata > Ambystomatidae > Ambystoma > Ambystoma mexicanum. Next base: position 552,362,391 of record NC_090939.1, on the reverse strand, counting down.
CATACTTACAAAAAGAACTTTCTCATGGTAACACTGTTAATGCCGTCTTCATGCTACATGGAACACCAAACCACAACTGATATTCACCTGCTAAGTACAAAATGCAAACATACAACAGCAATATATAAACACTGAACGGAAAGAATATTTTCCAAAATTGAGAGAGAGCGACCAAGCTGGGTGATGGAGCACAAACCAAACTATGGTATTTGGGTGTATTTTCCGCTCTGAATTGTTGTTCAGAGGAGAATTGCCTAGCATTTCTTTGCTGACTGCCCAAGTGGGTGGGACCAGAATGATATGCAAAAGGATACTTCTCCTCTGTGAAAAGTACAGTGAGCTAAGACTAGTGGTCACCTACCCAACTAACATGTTATTTGTCCATGTTCGGTCTCGGTAGAGGTGCTCCTAAACCTTTATAATTACTTTAAAATGAATTGCTTAACATGGTGCAATTTCCATTACACTACTTGTAAATGATAGTTCAAATCTCCATAAAGAAACAATTCCTTAAGTTTAAACATGGACAAATTCCAGTAGATTCCAGGTAACCAATGGTATACAGGGTGTTCAGTGCATGTGTTGCTGAAAAGATTGCACTGCTCGGTAATGTATTTTAAAGTCATTGGGCCTCAATATGAGTGTGCCGGTCTGTTAAAACGGTGCCGGTAAGCCTATCAGCACCGTTGTCACTAAATGGGCACACTATGAGTTTGCCTGCCGGAGTAGCTGTGCCCAGTCGGTCTGCCCTGCTAGACACAGTGACCACGGTAAGCAGACCGTAACGGAGGCACCAGCACCGTTATTTACAGTGCCGGTGCCTCCGTGTTCCCCATTCCCATTGAGTCCTATGGGACTATGGGAATGGGGAATACAATTTTTCTGGCGCCTGAATTCCGGGACCAGCGGGGTTAGAATTCCCCACTGTTACCGGCAAGCTAGGCACTGGAAACATTTTCAAGTCCGGCAGCAGCCATGCTGGTTTTACCAGCACGGCTACCACCGGACTTGTAATCAGGTCCATTGTGTGGTGTAATCCTGTCTGTGTCATACCCATAGCCCTGTACAATCTGTGTTTCTGTATAGTCAGCTGTGTCAGAGCCAAAGAAACCCCCGCCAAATTGGGTTATTTAGTATGATATAACTATTGAAAAAACATAATCCAACCGTGTTTGAGCTTTCCAAAAAAAACAAAAAAAGAAACCTACTTTGTAGCAGTTGCAGCCCCAACTTTAATATGAGGAATTTCAGGAACAGTTACTAACATTTTATGCTCACTGAAAATGCGTATTCCTTAGACCTTGAATTTAATTTTACACCCGAGCAAGGGCGCTCAGCCAATCAGTTGGCTGGAACAGCGGGTGACAATACATGGTTTACCACTGACTATTTCCAGCCACCCGAAGCCCTTCCACAGATGGCCCCATCTTTTTCTTTTTTTTTATGCGGGGAGGCCACAGGTAACCTCTAAATGTTGACTCCCCTCCCCACCAAAAGAAAATACCCTTTTCTGACGTCTCTGTCCCCTATTTACCTGCAGGACTGGAGCTTTGTGCTTCTGGTCGTAGCACACCTCCTGCCCGGAGCCAACATGGAAATGGAAACAGGATTTTCCTTGGGGGATTGGGTTCCTTGGATCCTCTCTACCGAGGCAAAAATATATGAATTGTACCCAGGGCAAACCATACGGTGCATATACCAAAAACATCCCAGCTAGGGTGCATACGGGCCTGTAAAGGCCCGCAGCCTTTGCTGAGGCCCTCGCTGTTACCGGCCACTCCCCCCACGCCTGCAGCTGGGAGTGATTGCTGCAATCATTGTGAGTTGTTTAAAGTTTCCTAAAGAAACATGGTGACGAGGTTGAGGATTATACCCAAAGTTCAAATAGCAGAACATGGGAATTCCGACCCATTAAATAAAGCTTATGTACTCTGTAGACACAGGCTTTAGCAAACATAGAACACAGTTGGGTGTTAGGGTATGTCCCATTCTCCTTTTACACATCTTTAAAAGAGTGCATGGTCCATCACACAAAGCACATAGAAATGGCTCACTATATAAAAAAGTGCCAAAAACCATGTTTTGATACATTCACTGTTCACTTATCTATTCATAAATACATGCCTGCCTCCAGCCACAGGTCAAGGCATGAGCCCCGAATTATTAGGGCCTAATGTGAGACAACTTACTATGTGAACTAAAGCTTTCTATACCTGTCTCTGATCCCGCCATGGGCTATACATTTGAGGGGGAAACAGTAAGAACCACCTCTGCTAAGCATGTTTTAGCTTGCATCGCCACTATTGCTGTATATGTATACTTGCATTCGTCCTATCCCTTTGTCCTCCCTTTTCTTCTTTTCTTTACCTTTTCTGCGATTGTAAGGTAAGTGCATTCTCCAAAATATCCTTTGCCCTTGCACCTATGTTTGCAAGGCTCTATATACCACATCACATTCTTGAGCATCACCTTCTGCTCTTTCCAACATGCCCATATAATCATTCTGCACATTCCTCCCCCGTCCTCATCTGTTTCTCAACTGTCCTTCTATCCTACATCTCAAAACCGCAGCCCACTTCTCTGACAAAGCCACTACTTGGATCAGATCCTTCTTGGAGAATAGATCTATGAGGGTCTTCTCCCCACTGGCTTTTGCAGAACCATCTCCTGTTCTGTTTGGGGTCCCCCAAGGATCCTGCGTATCACCAACATTATACAATGTGTTTACGAAGACCCTCTTCGATATTCTTGACTATTTGTGTGTCACCTACACTAATTACTCAGATGACACCCAAATACTCATCCCCATCACTGGAGACCACAACGCTGACTTCAAAGCACTAAACAATATCTATCTGGTCATCCAGGCCTGGATGGCACAACATGGTCTCTGTCTTAATGACAATGAGACAGAGCTACTCCTCCTTGGATGCCAACCAAAACTCAACAGACTAGATCCTGCCTTCAACTATTTCATCATCGATGGCATCATCATGAAGGTCTTCAACAACACAAAAACCTTAGGCATATAGCTGGACTCTACATTATCCTTAACAAGACAAACCAATGCCATAATATCGTCATCACCCTACACCTGTAAACTTATCGCTGCCTGTCGACCATTCCTTACCTCTGTCAACTGCATTTCCCTTGCTAGAACCCTCATCATGTCGGAACTTGACTACTGAAATGCGTTCTATCTAGGGACCAGTCAACGGAACCTAAATAAGCTACAAGTAACACAAAACAACGCCATCAGGGCCGCAATAAACATTCAGAGAAAGCATCATATTTCCAACACTAGACGAAGCTTACACTGGCTATCAGTTACCCAAAGAATCACCCTCAAATCTCTGTCACTTACGCATAAATGTCTCGCCAATCAAGCACTGAAATGGCTGTCCAACCAAATCACACCTATCTCATCCGATCGCCCTCATAGAGCAGCCCAAGTACACTGCCTCCTGTTACCTAGGTTCAAGCTGCAGAAAGCAGGGGGCTGCAGTTTCTGGGTGTTCGCCGCCAGGCTGTGGAACTCGTTACTCATCCCTCTCAGATCAGAATCCTCATTCCATTCATTCAGAAGCAAAGCTAAGACCTGGCTTGCAGCGCAGGACAACTCAAACCAACCCTAGACACACTGCTCATAACATCTGACGCTTGTTTCCTGCTCTTGTGTTACTGCTTGCATGGGGTTCTCCACTGTAAATATATACTGTATGTAAATGAATATGCAAAATGCGATGTATATGCAAATGGATATGTAAAAATGTGATGTATGTGCATCATTTGTATACTTATGTAACTGTAACCTTGCAAGAAATGTGCCCAGATGCCTTTGGGCCAGGCACGCTATACAAATAAACAAAATACAAATACAATTACAACTCTTGGAATGTGCTTCATTTTCACTCTAGCTCATTCCCACTGCCCCCTGAATTGGTTTATCGTTAGTTCTCAAGTCTCTGGCACCCTACTCTCAATCATGTTTATTACCTCTCCTCATCTCTCGGCCTAGCTTCATTTTGGCTCTCTTTCCCTTCTTTCGCCCTCTCTCCCCATCACTTTACCACTCGGTTGTTCTTCCTCCTCCACCTTGCTTTTCCTTTCTCTGCTACTCTTCCCGCTCTTCACACTCTCTCACAGTACACTCTCTCATCCTATCCCTCTACCACATTCCCTCATTGTGTAGATGCATTTTCTCATATTTTTGCAAATATCCCCCTCTCACATGAATGTTTCCAGCTCCCTTCGGCTCTTGAGTTCGTAATCCATCCCCTTTGCTGCCCCTCCTGCTATGCCAGCTCAATGATGACCAATCTAACTCCGCGTATGCCCCTTTCATGCTGGTAGATTCCCTTTCTCACTCCTGCATCCACCTTATAATGCTGCTCATTCTTCTTTATGCGCTTGTGTTTCTTTAGTTTCCCGTTGTTCATCTCCCCTCATCCACCCCTCTCTCTATTGCTCATTGTCTCCCAATTTCAGCCTTAACTTCATCTGTCACTACTTCCTTCACCAGCTGTACCACACATGTGCTCACACATATTTACCACACTCTCACGCCACCCTCACATTCACAAAAAAACACTTCCATACAACACTCACACCTGGCCCTCAGCTGATCCCATTCTTAGTGTCTTGCAAACACGGTAAGATAAATCAGGGAGGGAAATTAATTGATATTTCCCTCCCTGAGCCTTATCTCCTGCATGGTCTGTAGAAAGGCATGAGAGGACCATCCCTCCGTGAAGGCATCTGCTGCTGCAGGGTCGCTTGCATTGCAATCCTCGACTTGGCACAGTGGGAGGATGTGTCCCAATGTCCATTATGCAATGGACATAATTTTTTTTCATTTTTATTATTTATGTTTCATAATAGGTTAAACATTATCGTTGGCATTCTCTATGGATTTAGTTTGTGTTGGCTTGCATGACACATAATAAGCAGGGCATGGTGGCATGACTTAGCCTGGACAAATGTTGTTTTATGATGTTAATGGTAGATTTAGGGTTATTTAAAAGCCATAATAGACAGATTTGTTTTTGTTCAGTGCAAATGTAATGGGTTTTTAGAAATGCACTCAAGCCACCTATGTTGGTCACTGGCCATGGCCTCTTGCCATGGCTAGTGGTCTCTTTGCCTAGCTATGTATTTCGGGCAGTCCCCAGGCAGCACCTTAGTGTTCACAGGTTATGGGTTGTGGCCATGTCTTGTGGTCATTTTGCCTGCAAATAATAACCCTTAGGTTATGTGCGCAGCCCACACAAGTGCACCCGTATCGAGTACAGGTAGCAACGTACTGGCACCCTTTCCGGACTGCCAGGATACGAGTATGACTGCAGGGTAGAGTGCTCCCGGCAGGTCTGACCTTCCAGGAGCACCGGTCCCTGTACGCGTTGTTTCCATGGAAGCACTGACACCGTTAGCAGCGTTGCCGGTGCTTGGGGACTTACAGTTTCCGCCACCTGACATCCTGGGCCACCGGGACTTATGTCCCGGTGGCATTGGGATATCAGGTGGGGGAAACAGTGTTATGAGGTCATCTGCAACCCTCCGGTAGCAAAGATGAGTTACGGCCGACCTCGTAATGAGGCCCATGTCCTTGGGAGACCTGATGTGACACTTGCTGCTAATTTCCATTTGTAAAAAATGTAATTGTATTCTTTATAGTGTTTATGTCTAAACTCCCAAGATGACGCCAGTGTGTAAACCAATGCAAGACCTTGCTCTGGTGAAAATGGGCATTTATAAGCAACAACATCTGATTGAATCCCATTGCAAAAGTGGCTCAGTGCCAGCACTTCTTGTTCCATTCACCATCTGATTTTGAATCATAATGCAGTGGCTCACCATTGAAGAATTAGGATCTGTCTGCAAATAATTTTCATTGAGGCCTAGTGCAAAGTAGATAAGACCAACATTTCAACACTGGGCAGGCCTGCCGATAACCACATGGAAAAAAGGAAGATGCACAAACAATGCCACTCAGTGTCGTAACACAAAATGTGGGGGCCCCCCTGCAAGACCTCCCGACTGTGCCACACGTAAGCACAACCGTAACATAGTTATGTCCCGCCCACCAAATTAGATCACACCCACCACCACATGCCCCGCCCAAACACATTTCCTCCACTCTTACATTTATACTCCACTCAAAATCATTTGTGCCACTCATACCTTGACTCAAGTACAACAGTCACTTTTATTTTGTAAACATTGCTAGCAATTAATGTATAATATATTGTAATTAATACATAGCACAGTCAGCAAATAATGTGAAACTTATGTTATCCTATGACACATACAAAATAAGCACATATACATAAAGAAGTGATAAAGATAAAAGCCCCAAATCAGAGAATGGTGATCAAAGTCAAATATTAAAAAATATGTGCTTCTGCTTGTCAGTAATACAATATTGTCATTGTCACAAATAAGGTATAGGAAAATGGGAATTGGAGATTTTCAGAGATAAAACCATCTTAATGACGTATATTCATGTATAAATATAGAGGAAGTCACATGTGCATTCCAATCTACAGTGCATAAACATCAATGGGAAACAAATAAAATAAAAAAGAGCAGGCAGCTAACAGGGGAGGGTGGGTGATTGGCAGCAAGGGATCTACAAGCAGGAGTAGACAGTGGGGAGAAGATCACCTAGTCTCAGGTAGGGCAGGGCCTTGCCTGAATGCAGTTTTAGACTGTCTGTACTGACACACTGTGGTGTGATCAGCCTGCTGTGGTTTGGAGGGCTCACAGGGAACTGGCCCTGTGTTGCAAGCGTTCTGTTCGAGCCACCTCACTTGTATTTTGCAAGGGGTAACACTAGACTAATGATTTGAATTATTGTCTGATATAAGGTAATCATTTCAAGGTGGATAGTCTGGTACAGTCCAATTGCACTCTCTCAAAATACCCCTATTAGAGAGGGAACGAGGATATATAGCACCAATGGGAGTTCCTGTCTGGTTTGCACTAAACCAGGACATTTATTTAATATAACAATGATGAGAGGCCTATATATTTGATAGACAAGTCTGTGATAAAAGCGTTATATATGTGAATTAGTAAATGCATAACAGACACATGGCTTGGAAATTACATCACTGTTCACAACACCCACCCTAACATTAAAATGTTTGTAACCATACATACTCATTCGGACATCTTAAGTTTTTGGGTTTGAGGATAAAATGGCTGCAACATCAGCCAGTCAAACAGAGTATACAGGCTCTTTTGCTTCCTGTTTCTGGAGAATTTTAGATGAGGACAGGCTGGGTCTCAGTCTGAGCATGCGCAGTCCCTGATATAGAAACATCTTTAGGGAATTATATATTTTGACAGGGATGGATACCCTACAAGAGACACCCAATAAAGAGGGAAACATGTACTGAAAGGATTGTACTTCTTACAAATGTTAGCCTGATCAGTAATAAGCTGGCAAAGTGTTTTATTCAAAACCAGCTTCTCATACCTGGCTTGGGGCCCAAGGATCCTCAGCCACTACCTCTCAACACTGTGCACACCTCAGAGTTTATTTCTGCAAAAAAAGAACAGAGCCATGTTTTATATAACAGAGGTGGCATTAACATGTCTCATTAGTGCTGGCCTGCAGATAGCAAAATCATGGTTTCGCAGTGTAGAAAGAATGTTTGGCCTAGTGGATGTACAATTTGAGGGAACTTTGTTGATTGTTTTATGTGTTTAAGTGTGGGATGCTATGGCACACTTGTTAGAGCTACTCACATAAAACAATTCCACACATCAGACAAAAAGAGTCACATGTACTGTTACATAGAGGAGCAGCACATACAACGCTTAACAAATGGAGTGGTGATGTAGGTACCACAAAAATCATTGCTGCACACATACCACTGCAGTGATTTGCCATAGACTACTGTCTGCCCAGTGGTACAATGGACCCTGCTTTCCTAATCAAGGTGCCAACTCATATTGAGGAGCCTTCTGGCAGTACAAGGAAAGGGGGTTTTTCCAGTCTTGCTGCGCCGACACAAAATGATACTACAAACTGCTATAGTTGCAGGTTTATTGTGGTTTAAAAACAGCCTGACACGTGTTTCGAGCGACTCTTGCTCTTCATCTGAGGCTTAAAGTTGTTTAGAGGAAGTCTTGGCTTGCAGTTTGTAGTATCATTTTGTGTCGGCGCAGCAAGACTGGAAAAACCCCCTTTCCTTGTCTCGTATTTCACAGTGGTATACCTGGGCAAGGTATCCTCAACATCCAGTCCACTGCAGCCCCCCGCTTACCTAATTTATGGTGCAAGCTCATCGTTCTACTCTTGGTTTGTTTTGCCCACCCGCCTTCTGGCAGTAGTTGGTGTGTTAAGCCACTGTACCACTTAGGCAATCAAATGACAGTTAACCTTCTCAGCATGCACCATATGTAACTAAAAAGACAGTTGGTGTATCAAATAATAAATATGAAAATAAAGAAGACAGTTTAACACTTCTGTGTAGCACGTTCATTCTCTTGGACGAAGTAGATTTGGCCAGCAAATTGATGCTTTGCGCTGGCCTTCAGAATAAAAATGCCCCATGTTCAGTTCTTATCACTGTACTGTAAAAACATTGGCTTGTTAAATAAGGCATCAATTATCAATTGCCCCACGTTAAAGTTTAAAGGGAGGTTTGTGTGTCTCCAGAGCACCTCAGAGGATGCATTCACATTTGTAATATGCATTCCTTTTCATGAACAAAGGAATGCTTAACCTTTTACTGGTGGCAAGCTCAGAGGCAGCAAGGTGGGTCCCTTCCTGCGCCCACCTATCCCCTGAGTGCCTTTAGCTCTGCTCGTGGGCTGTTGGTGATTGCATTAGGTAGCAGTGCCAGGTCCCCGGGTGCCCCATCACCCGTAGCAGCATAAAGAGAAGACATGGGAATAGGACTCAGAGATGCCAATAGGCAATGTTGACTTTTGCATAAACATAAAAAAAACAATTTGAGAGAAAACCATTTTTTAATTTTTGGTTTTAATGTATGGTGAAAGCAATTTACAGGTTACATGCATGGTGAAAGTGTATTTATAATTGAGTTATATCATATCCGAAAATTAATACATGTGTCTAAGGGCATACATTGCTGCACATATTCATTGTAGCACACTGCTTCTGCCCATCGCTTCCAGAACTGTGATACGTCACCCTAAAAAAGTATTCTTATTTGAGTGATCAAAACCCAATGGGTGCATTAAGGTAACTAGGGTACCCATACAGCCCTAGTTCACTAACCAAATATGTCTGCTCTCAAAAAAAAAAATGGCTTATAATATCACCCCCACCCCTTCTAAACAATACTTTATTTCCATGCCTGCCCATGTAACATGCACAAAAAGATGTTGTTTAGGAACATCACATTATTTTACACAATGCATAATCACAATAAGCGGCAGGTATTTGCTTCAGGTCTTTTCTAGCTTGTCACCACTGGGTAGCCGTACAGCCCCCCTGATCCTGCAACAAATGACCAGAGCCTGCCTTGCTCAGTGGGCCTGGGCTTCCTTTGGTGCACCGAAGTTCAGAAGTCTGTTTTGTTCATACAATGCATCCTATTTAACAGGCCTTTGTCACAAATGCTGCTAAATTAGTGGCTACAATATTAATGTAACATATATGAAGACCAAGTGTAGCTGTATTACATATATATATATATTGAATGCATGTTTATTTTTCCATTTGCTTTCTAAAACCAGTGTATCCTGACTCAAAATAGCTGATAGTGAAACAGTGACTAGAGTCCAAAACCTTTAAAATTGATTGCAGGAGGTGTTTAACTGTGTGAAGTTTGCTAAAATACTTTAAGCTTTATTTTGAACCCTGCTTTGTTAATTTCTTTACAATGAATGCGTTGGAATGACTTGCGCTATTTAGTGACAATCGCTCGTTCTCTTCGAATAAAAGGCAAAACTAGAGCTATGCGTATTTTTTAAGACCTTTTTATACCCCTAAACACTAAAACCGATGCTTCGGCCTTTCTGCTATGTCACCTTTCACAGACATGCTCTGATTGCAAAAGCTCAAGTGCATATATTAGACAGAGACTGTCAAGTAATGCTTTGGAACCGCCTCTCCCAATGAGTCTGGGGCATCCTTGCAGTGCAGCAGTCATCACCCTGATAAAAACCTATGACGAGTATATGCCCTGGGACTTAGCTACCATTATTTGCATGGGGCTGACAGCAAATAGGCAACAGCAGTACCTGTTGAATTGTGACCCCTCCTGGGAGCATGGTACCTCCCAGGATATTGTAATGGGTCACGTGGCAGTAGCCACGTGACCAAGTTATTAAAAGAAGCGAGCCGCTTCTGGCTCGTCAGTCTCACCACCATCTGGCTGACTTCAGCGTCGTTCTTCGGAAGAACCATGCAGGTGCTACGCTGTGTGTGCTGGGCCCAAGGACGGGGCCCAGCTTAAGGACGGTGCCCCTACCGGGCAATGCCGTCCGGACGGTGCCCCTGCCAGGCAACGCCATCCCTGTGGGTCCCCCAGCCATGTGAGGCGGGTTGGGGATGCGACCCCGGCCTGGGTGCCCCCAGAGCCGGGGCCGCGGTGAGTGGGATGCCCCCGGCCACGTGTGCGGAGCTCCGGTGGACCGGAGCGGGTGGGATGAACCACCACCCATGTGTAAGCGGCAAGAGCGCCGCACCTGAGTGTGTCCGTCAGGTGTTCCCCCGACATGAGTATGGGGCTGCCCGGTGATCTGGAGCAGCCCCCAACAGTACCCATGAGAGGCACGGATTGTGAGATTCAGGCATTTCGTGTTGAGCTTCAACTCCAATCTTCTGGCTGACTGAGCGTACCAGTGGCAATGACCCGTGTGACCCAGCAGCCTTAATTGGATAGGCTAAATGGAGTGGAGAGGGGGCTAAAATGGCAGCCTCTGCTGAGATTGGCACCTGTCGGCTGAAATATTCCCATCCGCTAGTTTGCACGAAAATTGCATTACATTGCGGGAGCCTGCCTACCTTTGCCGGAGATTCACTGTGTCTGTCACCCGCCAGCCTCTGTGACCCTCCACCTCTATGGTGCGTTTGCTGCAGCAGCAATGCAGGTGGTAAATACAGCAGCAAAGCATCACCTGACAGAGAGACACCCTGACAGTCTGACCGCAGCAGAGGGGGACAGCCAGCAGTAATGTTGCTGTGGGGCGGCCATGGGACCCCACCTCAGCACCTTGGCGTGAGGGCGCCCCCACACTGGGGAGCTGTGGGTACCCCTGCTACACCAGTGATGCCACTGACAGGACACTGGTACATGAGTAGAGGACTGCACAGCAGATCCAAGAAGTGTCCTGGCTCTTCATGAAAACAGTTGAAGTCACCTGCAGAGCTCCATCAGCAGGAATCTGGGCATAAGAGGAGGTCCTGAGGAATTGCTGTGCACTGTGCATTGACAGTCTATTTAAGGGATTTGTAACTTTAGGGGGAGCGAGGCAGAGGGCCATGCACCATCTCTATTAATCAAGCTAGGGCGAACCCCCCCCCGCACCCTCGTGCCCCATCTCCCAAACCATCAGAGGTTGATCCTGCCATTGAATGATGTGCATGACACACAAATCAAAGTCCATTGTGTGGCACAATGAAGGGGTCAATAAATAGTCGGAATGGGAATGAGAAAGTGGGAAAGTAAAGAGGCCTGGCCATGGGATTCCACCTATAATTAAGTTCTATGTGGGGGTAGGGTTAGTGAGCTGAAAGTACATGGCTGTGTGGTCCCCTCCACTTTGTCTTCTCGTATTGATACTCTAGCATATCCAATGGTGTTGTGCATCGTGAGGGTGAGAGGTAGGTTGGGATTGGGGAATATATCATGGTATATTTTCTTTCATTTCTGCAAAAGCAGAAATTGCAATCACTCATTTCTCCTTAGAGGGTAGTATGAAGGTGGAATTGTTCCTGTTTTTACATATTGGCCTGATCAGAAAGTACGCTAGATGAAGGGCATTTATTTTCAAAGGGTTCCGACGTTCACTGACAGATGCATCTCAAAATCAAAGAGGAAGGGAAGAAATGGATTTTACAGACACCTCAGCAATGTTTCAATGGGCCTCATTAGGACCCAGGCGGTAAGGGGTTTACGGCGGCGTAAACAGCGCCGACCCTTACCGCCTGATTCCGAGGTCCCTTAGCCCCATGGAGGTTTTAACACCTGCTTTTAGCAGGTGTTAAAATCCATGGCGCTAAGGGACCTTGTTGTTAATTACGCCACCGTAATTTACAGTGGCGTAATTAACACCTTCCCCACTCCCATTATGCCCTATGGGGCAAAAATGGGAATGGGGAAGGGTAAATGGGTTAATGGGGACTTACCGCCCCACTCACCTCGGAATGGGGCGGTAAGTCCGCCAACCACCATGGCGTAAACGTAGTTTACGCCATGGTGGTAAAGGTACGACCCAGGCGGTAATTTACCACCTGGGTCGTAATGAGGCCCAATGTGTTTTAATGTGGCTCAGTGACTGAAGACGCCCCACACTACACACTTGTGGGTGGATCAGACATGTCACATTGCCACAAATGTAGGCCCAATGGCCACGCTTTACCTAGGTGAACGAGCAAGGGGAGGTGGGTCGGTTAGAGTGAGCAGGTGAATATGAAGGAAACAGTAGAGTTTGTAGGAAGTGACCTCAGCTCTGGAGGGCTCCTCCGGGCCTTTTCTCCTGCCAGCAAAGTTATGGCTAAAGCTGAACTAACCCTCCAGGTTAAGTCAATGGGCCTCATTACAACCCAGGCGTTAAGGGGTTAACGGCGCCGTAAAAGGTGTCGGCGCCTTAAACCCTTAACGCCTGATTACGAGGTCCCTTTGCGGGTTGCACTTTAACGCCTGCTTTTAGCAGGCGTTAAAAAACCAACCCGCAAAGGGACCTAGGAGCTAATTACGGCACCGTAATTTACGGTGCCGTAATTAGCGCCTTCCCCATTCCCATTGAGCCTTATGGGCCAAAAATGGGAATGGGGAAGGGGCCATGGTGAATGGGGAATTACCGCCCCGCCAACCTTGGAATGGGCCGGTAATTCCGCCATTCACCATGGCGGACCCCGGCATGGACCATGGTGCTAATAGCACCATGGTTTAGCGCCGGGGTCGTAATGAGGCCCAATATCTCAGAAAAGCTCCTATAGCCAGGCACATATTGCATTCGCTTACTCTGCAAAAATGTTGGACCTATTTTTGGAATCGGCACCCCACCCCAGCCTTTCTTGGACTTGCTGTACTCCCCATTGAACTTCTAGTACACCATGTTGGACGTCTTGTACCCGCTGTTGGAGATGCTATCTTAGTCCTGGAGGCTGTATCTATAGCACTGTCTGCCATTGTGATGTCTCACTCCCTGTCACAGTTCCATTCACCGAGCCTTTGGCTACTCCACTGTACGAGCCCGTTTTACTATCATATTTCCTGAGAATGTGCACTTGTCCACTTCCTGAGTGTATGCTGTCCCATTCCTGAGCATGTGTGATGTACACTTTTCGAGGCTTTGTGTTGTTCCTGTTTCTTTCATGGGTCTGTGCTTTTCGCATTCCTCCAGAGTACACTGCCCTTATACGTTGACCTGTGTACTGCTGTTTTCCTTGGGCCTGTGTTATATATCATTGTATATGATTTGATATCAATAATCAATATATAAATAAATAATGACACCAGAACTGTCTATTGCTCCTTACTCCTTTATTGTCATATCGTAACTGCCAGTCCCTTCTCCAGCCCCACACCTTCCCCGCACCACCCTTCCATTCTCTCGCTCTATGTTCTATTCTTTTTCAAAGGCTGTGTTTTGCTCAGCCACAACTCCCCCTTTACTTATCATAAGAGTTCCCACTATACATATGTTCAATAAATTCACACACTGCATCTGTTTAATAAGACATGGGGGTTTGCAAATAATTCTCTTAGGGTGACTAGTTGCCCCATGAGTTTCTTCATTAATCAATCAAATCGAGGTGGGGAATCTTCAGGTGCCGTGATACTAGGTTCTTTATCTTCTTCCTCACTGTGTGATTCTTCCTCCAGATCATCTTGAAACATCCTGTGAAAGAATGAGACATTCTGAGTTATTTCACCATCATCCCCGAGAGCTGTAATCATGGGTCCTTTGACTGCTGTACCTCCAGAGGTTCTGGCCTGTATCTGGTGTCCATCTTCCTGTGTTGTTTCTGTTCAACTATTACAGTCTCACCCACTGGTATTTGGTGTTCCTCAGCTCTTCTCTTGCGATCTGTCCATTCTTTGGCTTTCTTTCTTTTCTCAATCTCCCTTTTCCTATTCTCTTCATCTTCCACGGGAGTGTAGTCCTCCAATTGGAAAGCTGGGTTCTCGGCTTATATTGTATCATCAATTCAAAGGGAGTGTTTCCAGTTGCCTCATGTAGCGTATTCTGTTAACTTCTCAGCATTTGTGAGATTGCTTGTGGCATGGACATAAGATCTGTGTCAGCCTTCTGACGTGTTCGCTTTATTGTGGCCTTGAAGCGCTCCACCATACCATTGGCCTGTGGCCATAAGGGTGTAATATTTTGATGGCAGAAACCTAAATGTGCTTCAAACTTCTTGAACTCCTGTCTCTGGAAAGATGGGCTATTATCTATTTTGACTATGTTAGGGACACCCCATTCAATGAATAATTAATCTACCATTGTCACCACATGATGAAATGCTGTAGACATGACGTCTTGAGTCGGGATGGTTTTGATGACACTTTTCACATCTTTCCCTACTAAATTTGTGAATATGTCCAGTTTGTTTGGGGAATCTTGGTTTCCCACTGCTCTCAAAAACTCTTCAAATTCATCTATCCATTCCTGCCATCGCTGGCCCTGATCTTCCTGTGGGTCAAGGGTAAATGGGTCGGGATGGTGTAAGTAGCTAACTGGGTTTGTGGGTGTCCCTAATGCATTTTGAATTGGCACTGCATCTCCACTCACACTACCAAGAGACATGGTTGCCTGTCTCTGTATTATGAAAAGTTCACTCTCTTTTCTTGTGTTTCCTGAATGCATGTGTGTTGCTGCCAGTTTATGTAAGGCGTGATTTGTAAAAGTCAACATTTGCTCCTGAACGTTGTTTAGGATTGGATGCACTCCGTTGAGTGTATAGGTATCTTACTATTTTGCACCTTGGATGTGTGCACCTTCCTTAGTTTATGTCTCCCTCTGTGTTTTTATTATTATTTACTCAACTGTGCCCATTTGTTTGGCACCAGTCGTTTTCACTGGGAGGTGTTGCTACAGTATAATGTAGCCTTTGTCCTTAATTGTCCTGCATAGCACGATTCCCTGCTTTGGCCTTTATTACTGTGTAGGCGTAGCGTGTGCGTTGCTGTGACAACCCTCCAACTGTTAATAATAGGGCGTCATGCAGAGGACGTTTCCGAAGGTCCTTTCCTCTATACTTTAAACTTTCTGTTGCTGGCACGCACTTACAGTCTTCATAAAATGCAGGTAAGCATCAGTGATAAAATGTCCTCTACGAAATATTTTGACACTCACAGTGCCATCAAGATGACTCTATTAACTTCTTACTGTTCACACTTTGGCTTTTGTGTGTCCTCTCGCAACTGTTTCTTCTGTATTCAAAAGCGCTCTGGGTGGGCGGGGCCTGTGCAGCGCTTCATACCATGTTTCCAGCTGCCTCTCCCTTTTACACGGCAACACTCAAGTTATTCATTGGGTTACTTCTGGTCGCCGTCTTCTTTGGAAAGCCCATCACCCGTTGGCCCTTTCCAGCAGCTCCTCTTCACTGTCGTTCGTGTTGTCCCACCAGGAGTCCTCCTCTCTGCTTCCTGAAATCTCCACTGCAACCAATCTCCTCCTCAGATCGTTCGCTTTCCTTGACCTCCTCCACAGGTCACTAATTCTCTTATGGCCACCTCCGCAGGGCACCACTATTCTGCTAGCCCCCCTCCGCACCCAGAGCACTTGTAGGTTGCTCGTGGGCAGGCTAACATCTCTCCTTCTGAGCAGGACAGCAGCGTGAGCTGTGGACTCGTCGTCAGTTTATATATCATTGTATATTATTTGATATCAATAATCAATATATAAATAAATAATGACACCGGAATTGTCTATGACTCCTTACCCCTTTATTGTCATCTCGTAACTGCCCGTCCCTTCTCCAGCCCCGCCCCTTCCCTGCACCACCCTTCCATTCTCTCGCTCTATGTTCTGTTCTTTTTCAAAGGATGCGTTCTGCTAAGCCACAACAGCCTGTTCACCCCTTGCCACCTATACTCTTAACTATTTGAACACTGTATAATAACAACGGACACTTTCTTCTGCCTGTGTTCCTTTCATGGGAGAAACGCCTAGTGAGAGAAATGTGATCAATAATAGCATAACAAAACGACTTGGGTAAGATACTATTGTCTCACTCATGTACAAAATATGTTAAGACAAATTCATAATATATATGCAACATGTATGCCCCTATATGTACTTGAGTTCGAACATGTTTAGCTGTCTGAATGTAGCAGAATTCATTAGATGTGAATAAGCAAGTTCATAACCACAAAGGAAGATGTTTTGTGCTATTTGAAATAAATGGCCAAAATGGCAATTCATACTTTACACTCATTTCAATTTCAGAGACCACATTTCACGTGGTTATCTGAATGATTGTAGATTCCGTGCTAGAGGTGAAACCACAGCCAGCCCTGTAGGTCCTTTCTGATGCCAAGGAATAAACCAGGAGTAGAGGCAGCACCCGTGAGGGAGAATCAAAACCAAGAAAATGAAGACAGCAAGAAAGTGAGCTCCCATAGTTAATATTAAGCAATTTACATTTCTGGTTTCAAAATATTACCGGTAAACATACAGGAGGGTTAAATGATATGCACGGTAATTAATTGAAATGGCCACTGTGATTGTGAAATGTAGCCCTAATGGTTTTAATTCATGTTACATGGCAATCACACAGCTCACAGCACAGAGGTAATCACCCTGCTCTTGTTTTAATGAAGTATACAAAGGAGAGATATAACTGGCCAAGCTGACACCCCTTGTTTCACTCCTCTGTAATGAGCAGGCTTATTTTAATGAAGCAGCTTCCATTAAAGTGGCAGCCAAGGTTAAATGGGTATTTCCATGGATACAATCAACAGCAGTGTAGGCATGGTGACTTTGCTTGATCTCTAGCGGATAAAGCAGCAATCTAGTGCAATAATCTAGTGTTAAAGCTGAAAGGATAACCAAACGGCAACTAGATAGCAAATAAAGTATTAAAAACCCACTGAAAGCTGTATGTCTCAATTAACAATTTTATGTGTTCAATATCATAAAACGTTCAGCAACCCCACTGGTATTATCTGTAGACATTGGAGATAGGCCTTTAATGATGCTTGAAACTGAAATATTAAATGGCAACACATCTAGGTATAAATACAATAGAACTTTCTGATAATATTAACCATGGCATAATGAATATTAGCACCCAACACAAGCGAGGCAGCGAATCAGGAGGCAAAGAACGCGGGCTGAATCTCCTGATGTAAGCGTGTGTTCCAAGCTGCCTGATGGCTGCTTCCCATGCCTGCCTTCTTCTCCCCACCGTCCCTTCACGTTTTTCTTTCCCTCCCCTTACCAATTTACCGGATTGCAGCTGCTGATGCTTCCACTCCTGGTCTGTTTTGGCCACCATGGAAATGGAAGAGGGTCTGCGTATGGAGCCCCGCTTTCCAGATCCATGGCAGCCGTTTTACTGAAGCATTTATGTTCAAAGAA
Source organism: Ambystoma mexicanum (assembly GCF_040938575.1). Lineage (NCBI taxonomy): Eukaryota > Metazoa > Chordata > Amphibia > Caudata > Ambystomatidae > Ambystoma > Ambystoma mexicanum. Next base: position 552,344,655 of record NC_090939.1, on the reverse strand, counting down.
CAGGATGCTGTGAGGTGTCCCGTTCATTGAATGAAAATACAATGCTCTCAGCACCCCAGGTTACCTGATTGGAAACCTGGGATTCTGATAGCATCAAGACCCTCTCTTGCATGTCGGATCGGGTGTCATAGGCTCAGGGACTCTTGGTAAATGCCCTTACTACGCTCTGAACCTTTAGCATAGGCCCCAGGCAAATAACACCTATTGGGGCCCACCGGATCGGGTCTTAACATGTAAGTGTGGAGGGTGAGCACCAACTTCTCTTCATTTACTCGCACATCTTCCATTATGTACTCCACTTCCTGCAAATATGCTCAGGGATTTCCACTCCTGGGATGAAAACCTGTTTTATTTGTAAAGCATGTTACTTTTCATTTTTCTTTTTTGAACTAGGGAACTGCTTTGATATGTCAAGGGTGCAATCTTCATTTTATTGTGTGAAATTATGGGGAGTTATAACCACCCTGGGGCACTGTTTTTGCTATCGATAGTTACCTTTATCTTCTGATATGCTTAACCCCAGGTGCATGTATAATCATCATATGTTACATAGAGTCTCACATGTCATAGTGCAGACATTACCTTGCAATTCCATCCTGTGGGATGTATTTACCCATGCATCCGAGCCCTACCTCAAAACTGTGCAGTACTGACATGAAAACATCATGATGGCCAGAGCTTCCCAGAAAATGCACAGGGAAATGCATGAAGAATAGGCTGCCACTCATTTTTGCCGATGTTATGGGCACAGAAGGAAACTGCCTAAAACCACCATTGGACTACCCACACAGTAGTCTGAAACCATTGGGAGTGGCAATGCTGATTGCCAAAAGCAAACCCATAACTGTTGGGAATTCATTTTCTTAAATCCCAAAAAGGGGTGCAGTACCAGTACTCACCACTATCCAAAAGCCGGCGTTTTAAAACCACCAGATTTTACTTTTTTGTAGAAAACTGAATAAATGAACCCAAAACAGGCCAAAGAAAGACTTACTGAGAGGTGGATCCAATGTAAAGTTATATTCTGAAGTGACTTGAAGGTTTATAACAAGACTGGCTGAGCTGGGGATTTCAGCAGTTTAAGTAAATTTGGACTGAAAGACATTAAAAATCTCAAGGTTTAAGAGAAATGAGTGACCTACTTTGAGTGTCACATAGGTTGCAATTGTTTAAATGTCATAGTTTTAAACTTAGAATCAGCCTTCTAGCTGCATATGTGAAAATGTTTAGTTTTATTTCAATGCAGAAACTGGGGAACAAAAAGTGACATTTTATCTGAAACTTGGCTTAAGGAACTGAATTCTGCCTGGCAACTACCCCCATCAGGAGTGAAACTTGAGTCACAGCTGTGTTCCCAGGCCAATCTGCCTTTTGCTGGCCACACTAAGGATATGCCATCTCTCTGATAATTGAATTAAGGGGAGCCCCACAGAATACAGGAGCTCTGAACAAAGCCCTCTCCTGACTCAGGCAGATGGTTTATTGCAGATATCGTAAAAGTAGCTTCCTCCTGAAGCAAAGGGGAGGGGCACTGCCTGTGAGAGCAAGCTGGCTTGGCAGAACTGGAAAAACCAGAAATTCAACCTTGTGCTGGAGGAAAACCACACCCCTTTGGGGCCAGAACATAACTCTAAAAAGATGAATAACTCATAGAGCGGACATGTGAAAATTGTATAAATGACACCATAATTCTTGTGATTTTTCTGCCCACATTTTAAGAGGTTTTTAGAACCGGTGGCATGTTCAGGGGGGTTTTAGCGGAAAAGAGGATATTACTCAAAATGTGTGCATGTGAAAAATCTGACACTTCATCAACTAATGTCCATACTCCTTGCGCACATGTGTGTAAATTTGGGTCAATGTCCGGAATTGCAAAATCAGTTAAAAAGTGAAATTTGTGCCATTTCTGAATGCAAGCCCCCAGGAAGAGCAAAGTTTGGACATGGTATATCTCCTGTGATATGTGATGTGTGCATGTAATTTTAAACCAATGTTTACCTGTGCAAATATGTCTTTTGTTATCAAATATAGAATGTGTGCAATTTGACTGGGGAGTGTCCTCTCTGCAAGCCATAAAATGACATCGCTCTGACTCACAGTTCCTTCCCCAATCAAGTGAGAAATGGAAATTTGACCAATGGCAAGTGGAGAGGGGTAGGGTCTAGTGATGCTGCATACACACCCACTCTCAAAACACATAAAAGCAGACAGACAGGACAGATAGGGACATTCATTTCCATCTGCAGCGGGACGCTCTGCCGGAAAAATCCATACTTACCTCCATCAACCTTCAAAGAGCCAACACTTAGACTCCAAGATAAACAGAGACTTCAAATCCCTCAATCTCCAGAATCCAGAAGCAGTGCTGTACCCAGAGAGAGAGAGGGCTGACCCCGATCACTGTGAAGTGCAGAGTCCAGTCCAAAACCTGACCAGATCCGTGACGAGGCCCATTTAATTCAAGAATATAGTGTGAGTACCTAGAAAACTGAGCAGAACCAATCTCTTAGTTAAAATAATATAATTCAATCCTATTTTAATCTAAGTAGAACTGTCTCCTAACTGTCACCTGTCATTTGTAAAGCTGTCACCTGTCATTTGCTAGTTGCAAGCTGCACTTGTCTTTGTGAACTTTAAAATTTAAATCTGAAAAACGACCTTTATTCAATCGCTCATATCTCCGCGACCGTTTGTGCTAGAGACTTGCAGTAACTTTCATCTGGAAGCTGAGATCCTAGGCTTTCTTAGGACCCCACAACGATAGTGATAGTCCTTGAAGTTCTTCTGTAATAGCGCCCGGCGCATTCGCGAATTTTGCCGCGTTTTGAAAATTTCTCCACTTGCAAAAAGATAGCTGCTTTTGCTTTCCTCTGAAAAAAATCGTTTGCCTCATAAAAACTATCCCTGCATCACTGCTAGAGTGAGCCTGAGCTAATATTAACTAGATACCACTCACCTGAACCTCTAGAGGGAATTAAAAGCATTTTAACATATTTTCACTCCATTGCCAGCACATATCAAAGCATTTTGCCTGTGTTTTCAACTTCTGTAGTCTAAGTTGCTGGGTGAACTGAATTACATTTGAATTGCATTTCTGAGAATTGTGTGCCTCCCTTCCATTTCCTTGCATAGCATAAAAGGGGGAAGGGTGAATTGTCCAAGAAAGTGATTACATTGTTTTTGCTGAAATCCTATCAAGTTATTTTCTTTACTGCATTTCATTCCACATTGCATCGATTTGAAACCATAAAAGTATTGTTGCTATCTGATCCATTTCATGTCAACTCCTTAGTGATTATCAAGAAGTGTGCTAGTGCCAGATTCTCCGTTGTTAATCTTTATCATATCAGATTAAGTGTGCTATTCAATTATTAATTTATTCTAAAGTGTGATATATATATCTATTGTTTAAATTATCAAATAAACCTTTTAACTTGCAAAACAGAACTACTTCTTGGCTCAGTGGGGTCAGGAGGATTCCAAGAGAGGGGTGTTATATAGGGGTAGTCATCCAGAACGCATGAACTGGACATAAAGATATATCAATAAGGGTTTTCATTCAGTATTATAGACTAGGCGTTGACTTAGCTATAGTGTTGAATTGAATCCTCTTACAAGTTGGGGGCTCGTGCCGGACGTTTGGGTTAGATCTACCATTTGTGCAGATTAATACAGCGTGCCAGCTGACCAGATACACATATCCGGTCGGATCACCACGCTGTGTTACGCTGTAAAGCACTCCTCATAGGAACACTCTTAGGAAAAGGTCTGTTTTGCAAAAATAAAATACAAACTTCTGTAAGTCAGGACAGAGACCAATCTCTAGAATGACGACCTTAGTAGACATGAAAATAGCCAGAGAGCACCTCTTACATAAACTATTTGTGAGAGGTGAGTGGACTCACCAGGACCAAACAGTCTGGTTGCAGTCCATCACACCCCAAATCACGGAAACAGGGTCAGATATATGGAGAGACCAGGGTCCCTTACATGTGGCCCTGAGTGAACTATATATGTCCTCTAAGGCCAAGGATGAGCACAACAAGATTGCCAGGGTAGCGGCATATTTATATTTACATATGGGGGCCATGCAGGACAGATGTGCTGAAGGCCAAGATTTGGCGAGTAGGCAACTGCTGGCATTACAGAAGGCCCAATCTGATCTGGACTCTTCTGAGCAGAGGCTGCAGAGGAGCCAGGAGTCAGAAAATGAGAGTAGACAGCACATCATTAAAATAAAGAAGGACATGGATATACTGCAACAGGAAAAGGCTGACCAGGATACTAGATTTCTGGCCCTGCAGAAGGAGCACCGAGACAGTTTGGACTCCTTACTGCAGAGCCAGAAAAAGCTGGAGCAACAATTAGACTTTAACAGGGCATGCACGGAGCAGGTAGCCACCCTGCAAAGTCATCTAGATAGAGTGAAGGTAGAGAGCAACAAGCTGATTTCAAAAGACCTGGATACCCAGGCAGAGTTTGATGAAGAACGCCAGAAAGCTGGTGCCTTTCAAAGGCAGAGGGACGACCTGGCGGCACAAATGCAGGCTCTTAGTCAGGAAAGAGACGCCTTAGGCCAGGAAGTCTGCCATTTAAAAAGAAAAATGGAAGAAAATCACCTGGCCCACCAGGGACTGGGTGACCTCCAAAAAGAACACCAGAACTTGTTAGAGCACACCAGGAGGGTGGAGGATGCTCTAGCAAGAAAGGAGCAGGCCAATAGGGACACAGCTCAGGAGGTAACCCTCCTGCAGCAAAGACTGGCCCAGTGCTCCAGGACCAATCAGGAAACACAGAGAGAGAATGAGGCTCTCTGCCAGCGCAATGATAGACTCCAACAACAGGTAGCGATGCAGGAGAGACTGATAGAGTCTAGTAAGGCCTTAACCGAGGAACTGAAGGCGCAGGCTCTTGCATTGCAACAGGGAGCAGGGGCGGATAGAGATGAGGTTCCCTGGGAAAGAGAAACTCCTGAGCATAACCCCAGGAGCCCTAGTACCAGAGGCCTTTATCTCTCTCGGTCCCTGGAATCTGCCACCCCCATGTCCCCTGGCGCACATGAGCACAGGGCCACAGGGATGGCAGATTACTATCCAGCCAGAAGCATGGGGCTCATAGGCCAGTACCACCCAGGAATGGAGGGGCGGGCATCTGGGTATGGGCACCCCAGCACAGTGCAATTTAATGGGGAACCCCAGGAGAGTAGGCCCATTAAGGGCATCCTGAAAACCTCTGCCCAGTTAGGTCAGTGGGGGGGGGGTACCCATCAAATCCTGGCAGCAAGGAGGAATCTGAAGACTCCTCTGAACTGCGCAGGACACAGGAGACCAGGTCCCCACATTCGGCCAGCCATTCCCAGGCTCGCAGAATCCGGGAAAACCTGGAAGAGCAGACAGGAACCTCTGGGAGCAGTGCCTCTGAGTCAGAGGAGGAATGGACAAGGGTTACCCGAACCAAAAAGGCCAATAAGGCAAAAAGGGCCTTGCTTAAGGACCCCTTAAAGCAGATTAAGGCGATCAGGAGCGTCATCACGCCTTACCATAAGAACGCTAAGTATTCTGTTTGGGAGCACTTAGAGTTGTTTGAGCGAATGATGGAGACTTTCCATTTGAAGGACAGCCAAAGCTGTATTCAATATGTAAGGTGGACCTTCTCCCCGGAATACTCCAGTTTCTTTGCGGGGCTGGAGGACCAAAATCATTTAAGATGGTCCACCTATAAGGCGGCCATCTTGAAACATTTTTCCATTCATAGAAATCCTCAAGAGGCTCGCAAGGCAGCCTACAATTTGCAATGTGGGGAGGATCAGGCCCCACAAGAATTTGTGCAAGAACTGAAACGTGCTTTTGCGCAGACCACCAGAAGGGTGCGCACAGACAGTAGAGAATTCATTAATACATTTTTTCATGCCTTGCCCAAATACATAATGACCCAACTCGTGAGGGATTTTCACGAGAAAAGATCTTTAGACTGGGTCATTGAACAGGCTACCCAGATCTATGAGGTGCAGAAACTGGTAGATAGCAAAAGTAATGCCCAGAAAAACCCCAAAGCCAACAGCACCCCTGCTGCTGCCAAGGTGGCAGAGGTAAAGGTCACCCCCGTTTTGGATTTGGAGATGGGGGGGCCTAAAAACCTACCTGCACCTAATAATGCTAGGCCCAGAAGGTCCTCGGGCCAGTCACAGACAGGGAGCCAGGGAGGCAGCCCCACAAATGGGGTCCCTCGCTCTCCTGATTATGTAAGTCCCCGTTACAAGGGAAATCGACCCATCCTGGGTTATGTGTGGACTCCTCCAGCCCAAGGGGGGGGATCCAGCCAAGCACCTAGCCCAGGGAACTTCCCTCCTAACTTCCCACCGGAGGGCAGAAATTCTCCAAATCCTGGGCAGAACTTTTTCCCCAGGTATCCACCCAACTTCCAGCCCCAAAACCATCCATCCTTCTTTCCCCAATTCCCTGAGCCCAGACCACTGAATCCGGGAGAGGGGAGGCTAAGGGTGGAGGGGTACCCAAATCTTCCCAACCCGGGGTATTACCAGAAGAGGGATAGCTACCCTTCCCGGGATCAGCCCAGGGGAGAAAACAGGGCCCGTATCAGCCTGAGCGGGTTTCCCAGTTAGAGCGCCAGGTTCAAAACATGGCGCGGGATCTGGGTCACATACTGAGGGCTCAGCAGAACCCTCAGATCGGCATGCCGGCGCAGAACGCACCCAACTCTGGACCTGGTGCTCCAGAACAATGACAGGGGCAGCACCCCGATAACACACCGGTTCCCAGGGAGGAGGCACAAGGGGAAGGGGGGTGTAAAGCCTTGGAGGAAGCTTCCTTCCTCACTTGTAAACATCCCCTGGAAACCCAGGAACCGGAAACAAAATCTCTTGCCCCTGAAAGTCTGCCTCCTAAGGAGCAGAGGGGGGGTAGGAGAAACAAAAGACCCAAACAGACTCAGTTTGAGGAGGAGGTACAGATATTCCAATTTGAGGGAGAGGGATCCTCAGAGGATCCTGGGAAAAGGATCTTCTCCTTCAGAGAGGGGGGAACTCCTCCCAAAGAAAAATGGGTCCCTAGGGATGCAAATCCAGACTGGGGAGATGTGGAGACTGAGCTACCGCCGCCCACCATCTCATCCCAGAACCAACAGCAAGAAAATCCCCTGGTTCAAACCCATCCTGGTGACTGCCTCCAAAAAGGGGGGGGGCGGCCCGGAACCGGAGCCAGGGGAACCCACAATGGCTCTGATCTCCAGTTGCCAAATTTTTCTTTCAGATTCCCAAGGCCCTCCACAGAATTCTGCCCAAATTTCTTCTCTTGCAATGTCCAAAACCAGAAAATTAGCCCACCAGTTGTCCAAAAATGTGCATTATCTGTGCCCCCTTGAGGAGAAGGAGGGAAGATACTATGCCCCGGTACAAGTACAGGGGCAGGGTACAATTTTGGCACTGGTGGACACTGGATCTCAAGCTACCCTTCTGTCCAGAAGGGCCTTTGACGAACTGAATGCAGGAAGTGGAGGGAATTACCAAATTCCTCTCACCTCTCTTCCTGGACAACTGCAGAACTTTGACAGGAAGGAAATTCCCGTCGAGGGGACGGCAGATTTGGACATAAAAATTGGGCGACATAAGTTGAAACACCCGGTCATAGTTGTGACCCCAGAGGGCACCCCTTGTTTACTAGGGAATGACCTCCTGAGAAGGTTGTCACCCCTAATAGATTGCGTAAACAAGGTCCTCTGGACCCAGACTAGCCGACCAATAAAATTAAAACAGAGTGTCAACCATGTTAGTTTAAACGGCACCTGCCACATGGTTGAACAAAAATCTGACCAAGTAGAATTTCACTTCCAGAACAACCAGATTCCAGACGTGACAGTAATAGCGGTAGGACAACAGACTGGTGATGGAGGGTCCTCTCTATTTCTGAAAATCAACCATCCTTCCAGTCTAAAGTGGTACTCCACGCTGGAAGGAAACACTCTGAGATTCTATACTAATCCACAATCAGAAACTCCCACTCCTATAGTCCAGAAAGATGTGAAATCAGCTCAAAGCCTGGCTGATATTCAGCAAATTGGAGAGCAGTTGTTCATCCCTGTTCAGTTAAATGATGGGAAGGACTATGTTCTCGCTCGAGTGTGTGTGAACAACGGTAAGAGCTTCATCAGCGAAGCCATGTTTCGCCAACTCCCAAAAGATCCAGCCATTCCCACCTTCAAACTGATAGACAAATGGGAAATGGACCTGGAAGCACCCAATTCAAAACATCTGCTGCCAAGCAGGTGTATGCTCAAAATCTCCATTGGCAACAAGAGCATAGTCCATAATTGTTGGGTCGTGCGAGACGTCACTGCCGCCTTTTACTTAGGCAGTGACATTCTCAATCGCTTTGCCATTAGTTTGGACCTAATAAACCTCAAAGCTTGGTCCCGATTAGCGGATAATCCCATGGGCTTTGATGATCCAGAAAAAGCATTTAGGTCAGCTCAATTGCTACCTTATGCAGTTGAAATTCAGATCAAAGAGGAAGTCACCATCCCAGAAAGGACCCGACAATTCTCCCTGGAAGTGAAAGTTAAAAGAGGACAATATCTGCAAAACCCTGATGCTTATATACATCTAAATGCTTCTCTCCAACAGCAAGGGTTGGGGGTAAACCCAACTCCATTAGTCAACATAGAACATGACACCATTCCAATAGAGGTGGATAACAGCGACTTAAAGAGTATTACTCTAGCCGCAGGCACCATTATTGGAATGGCGGTTGATGACCGACATTTTTCCATCGACTTAGTAAATGAACTGTTAGGACCAATCCCCAAGGACTGTTTTGACAGTGACAGTGAGGACAATACAACACCAGACAGGATTTTTACCCGGCATGGGGGGAACTTCCTGGTGTACACTTCTTGCCCTTATGGTAAGGAAGATGTGACTTGTGACTTCAGGAGGGATGAGGTGATTTTCCAAGTCCATGAGGGCTGCCTTTCCCACCTGAAGCCTCCAGTCCAAATCAGCACTCTGACCAGGGACTTCTCCACCCAGCTGGAGGAGGCCGCGGAGATAGCCAAACCAGAAGTCTTTCCAGGCTTCAGGCAGATGGTGGAAGAGAGAGTCAACCTAGCTGATGCCTGTGTGACTCTGGAACAAAAGCAAAAGTTGAAACAAGTTTTCTTGGATTTCCAAGATCTCTTTGCGGTAGACTCATATGACTGTGGTCGCACCGACATCCACACAACCACAATCCCCACGGACCCTGGCATGACTCCTGTGTTTGTGAAGCAATATCGCTTGCCTCTCGCATCAATGGAGTCCCTTACTGAAATAATTAAGAACCTTGAGTCCAGGGGAATAATCCGTCCAGTCCACAGCACCTTCAATAACCCGGTGCTGGGAATATTGAAGCCAAACGGCCAGTGGAGACTCTGCGCTGACCTTAGGGAGCTCAACAAACGGGTCCATACTTCCCGATGGCCACTGCCCTACATTGACCAAGGGCTGGCCCAGATTCAGGGGTCACAGGTATTCACTGCAATAGACCTGACCAATGGATACTGGACCGTGCCGGTCAGTAGGGAGGACCAATACAAACTGGCTTTTACCTTTGGGGGCCAGCAGTACACATGGACCCGGACTCCTTTTGGATACCTCAACTCCGGTAATGAGTTCAATATTTTCCTACATAAGGCCATGCCCGACCTGGGTGCAAGGGGTAACCTGGCTTATGTAGATGATGTCCTCATCAAAAGTTCATCTGTGGAGGAACACATAGCGGAGATCCGTTATGTTCTGACCCAGTTGAGAGCCGCCGGAGCAAAACTTTCCTTTCAGAAAGCACAGTGGTGTAGAACCCGTGTTAATTTCTTGGGGCATGAGATTACTCCTCAGGGTCTCTGTCCCCAGGAAAAGAAAGTGGAAGCACTTCAGAAACTGAAAGACCCCACAACTCTGCGGGAACTAAGGAGCCTCCTTGGACTGACTAATTACAGCAGAAAGTTCATTGAGGGCTACGCAGAGATTACCAGACCCCTGATTCATCTCCTGAAGGGGGGGGTCAAGTGGGAATGGGGTCCAGAACAAGCCGAGGCAGTAAAACAACTCAAAAGAAGCCTCTCACAAGCGCCTTGCCTAGCTTACCCTGTCAGAAACAAGGAGTTCTTCCTGGAGACAGGGTTCTCTAATACGTGCTTGACGGCAGTATTATACTAAAAGCATGACAAGGTCAATAAAGTAATCTCCTATGCGAGCAAAACTTTATCCTCTGTGGAGGAAAAATTCAACGATTGTGAGAAGGCACTCCTGGCAACGGTGTGGGCATTGAAGAATTACCGCCCGTTTATCCAGGGGGAACACATCATAGTGGAGACTCCACACCAGCCTCTGCAATATCTCCAAAGTGACAGAATCCGGGCCGGAAATGTGAGTAATTCCCGAATTACTTCCTGGATTCTGTCAATGCAAGGCTTTCCTGTGGAGGTCAGATATGGCCAAAACAAGAAGAGTCCACTCGCGCAAGGTCTGGCTGACTTGCATGATTGTGCCAGAGAAAACTGTCTCGAGGACGAAAGTCTAAAAATCAAGGACAACACGGAGGCATACCTTAATTCCCCACACAAAGTCTTTGAAGAGGACAAGTGTGAGGGAATGCCCACTGTCTATGTGGATGGATGCTCTTACCATGTTGACAACAACGGGGAGAAAGAACTGGTGGCTGGCGTAGGGAATGCATGGGTGAATGAGTCCCCAGAACCCTCCGCTGGATACAAAATTGGTCCCCGAAGTAGTCAGGTGGCAGAATTGATGGCTGTGCATCAGGCCATCCTCACTGCTGTCCAGCATCAACTCCGCGAACTGGTCATAATCACAGATTCGGATTATGTACGGAACGGGTTCGTGGAGCACCTGGTTAATTGGAAAACCAGAGGCATGTTATGTGCTAACAACAAACACTTGAAACATGGGAAGTTGATTCAAAACATTGATGATCTGGTCACCTCGAATGAGATGACCATCTATTGGAAAAAGATCAAGGGTTATTCCAAAGTAGAGGGACCAGACAAAACTGGAAATGACTTAGCTGATCAGCTGGCCAAAACCGGGGCCATCCAAGGGGATCTAATTGAGATTGAGTCCCTGTTGGGGGAAATCCAGGTCACTGCTATCACTAGGTCCCAGACAAATGCTCACAACGACCTTTCAATTGCACAATGGAGTAAGGAGACTCCTGATGCTGATTTGATTGCCGCTCAGAAGGGGGATCCAATAATTGGTAAATTTTACCAGCACCTTGAGGACCCTGAGAACTTTCCCCTGACGGATACCGATTACATTGGGAAAGAGGACCTAAGAGTGTTGATGAAGTGTCCAAAAATGTTCCGGATCCAAGACGGTTTGCTGGTAAGGAAATCCAAAGCTGGCCACGATCAGTGGGTGGTTCCTACCTCATTCCGAAGCCTGATGTTAAGTCACGCCCATGATGCGGCCACCGCCGGTCATAGGGGGTTTCACACAACATTGGAAATCTTAAGAGAGGTTGCATACTGGCCACACATGGGGCAGGACCTCGACCAATACTTGAAGGGGTGTCTTGTGTGTGCACAATTTCAGCCATAATCCCTCACGCACCGTGCGCCTCTCCAAAAGAGGGGGATGACCCTGCCATGGTCAGATTTACAAATCGACTTCGTAGGCCCCGTGATTCGCTCGGCTAGGGGGAATAAGTACATGTTGACTGTGACATGCTTGTTTACCAAGTGGGTGGAATGTCTCCCAGCCCCAAACTGCAAGGCAGAAACGGCAGCTGCCTTGATGATTAACCACATCTTTTCCCGTTTTGGTCTACCTCAAAGGATTGAGTCAGACAGGGGTAGCCACTTCACCAGTGAAGTAATGACAAAGATGTGGGAGATACTGGGGGTCAAAAGGAAGTTGCATATTGCTTATAGACCAGCTTCTTCTGGGGCAGTAGAGAGATATAACCGGACAATTGTGAGCATATTAAAGAAGTTTGTGGCAGATTCTGGGCCAAGTTGGGATATCCGATTACCTCTGGTCCTAATGGCCATCAGATCTACCCCTTCATCTGCAACCAAAATGTCACCATTTGAGTTGATGACTGGGCGCAAGATGGTGCTTCCTCAGCATTTGCTCTACAGGACCCAAGAGCAGACACTGATAAATGCCTCCACTACTCATGAGTATGTGGAGAATTTAAGGAAACACCTTCAACATGCTTTTGCTTATGCTCAGCGGAATCTAGAAAGATCGGCTGATAGCATGAAGACCCACTATGACCTGAAGACTTCCAGGAAGGAATATCAGGTGGGGGACCGGGTCTATCTATACAACTTCCAAAGAAACCAGGCAAAACAGCGGAAGTTTTTGCCTACGTGGAAGGGACCCTTTGAGATCATCGACAAGATCTCCCCTGTGGCCTACAAAATCCACATCCCCAAAGGTCCTTTGGCAGCGGGGGAAGACAAGTGGGTCCACATAAACCAGTTGAAATGTTGCCATCCCAGGCACGCTCTGCAACAACTGGAGGAATCCTCTGGAATCCTAGCGGGTACTGTCTCAGACTAATTCAGTTCCAACCATAAAACATACCACATCTAGTCTCTAAAATATTGTGATTTGCATGAAACTGTCTCTTAGTTATACTGTTTTTTTTCAAAATAAGAATGTAATGTTTCGTTATGATGAAATGCATATGCTGCCCCACTATATCAATGGTGGGGGAAAAATGTCTATGGATAGGTATTGCCGCTCTTCCTTTGTCGTCCTAGGAGAAAGAAAACCTGGAGACGGGCCAAGGAGGACGATCCGGAGACCGGGAGCAGAGACGCAATGGGCCCGGGGTACCGCCCAATATTCCCATCAGGACTGGCGAGGAGAACCGATCGATCCGACCGGATGGAGGAAAAGATGCTGAACTGTGCCATCTATTGGAAGAAGATGAGGAAACATCCCAGGTCTTGCGAGTCCCATTCGTGAAATAGAATGGCCATCGCAAGAGGGGGGCTTGTGGGATGTATTTACCCATGCATCCGAGCCCTACCTCAAAACTGTGCAGTACTGACATGAAAACATCATGATGGCCAGAGCTTCCCAGAAAATGCACAGGGAAATGCATGAAGAATAGGCTGCCACTCATTTTTGCCGATGTTATGGGCACAGAAGGAAACTGCCTAAAACCACCATTGGACTACCCACACAGTAGTCTGTAACCATTGGGAGTGGCAATGCTGATTGCCAAAAGCAAACCCATAACTGTTGGGAATTCATTTTCTTAAATCCCAAAAAGGGGTGCAGTACCAGTACTCACCACTATCCAAAAGCCGGCGTTTTAAAACCACCAGATTTTACTTTTTTGTAGAAAACTGAATAAATGAACCCAAAACAGGCCAAAGAAAGACTTACTGAGAGGTGGATCCAATGTAAAGTTATATTCTGAAGTGACTTGAAGGTTTATAACAAGACTGGCTGAGCTGGGGATTTCAGCAGTTTAAGTAAATTTGGACTGAAAGACATTAAAAATCTCAAGGTTTAAGAGAAATGAGTGACCTACTTTGAGTGTCACATAGGTTGCAATTGTTTAAATGTCATAGTTTTAAACTTAGAATCAGCCTTCTAGCTGCATATGTGAAAATGTTTAGTTTTATTTCAATGCAGAAACTGGGGAACAAAAAGTGACATTTTATCTGAAACTTGGCTTAAGGAACTGAATTCTGCCTGGCAACTACCCCCATCAGGAGTGAAACTTGAGTCACAGCTGTGTTCCCAGGCCAATCTGCCTTTTGCTGGCCACACTAAGGATATGCCATCTCTCTGATAATTGAATTAAGGGGAGCCCCACAGAATACAGGAGCTCTGAACAAAGCCCTCTCCTGACTCAGGCAGATGGTTTATTGCAGATATCGTAAAAGTAGCTTCCTCCTGAAGCAAAGGGGAGGGGCACTGCCTGTGAGAGCAAGCTGGCTTGGCAGAACTGGAAAAACCAGAAATTCAACCTTGTGCTGGAGGAAAACCACACCCCTTTGGGGCCAGAACATAACTCTAAAAAGATGAATAACTCATAGAGCGGACATGTGAAAATTGTATAAATGACACCATAATTCTTGGGATTTTTCTGCCCACATTTTAAGAGGTTTTTAGAACCGGTGGCATGTTCAGGGGGGTTTTAGCGGAAAAGAGGATATTACTCAAAATGTGTGCATGTGAAAAATCTGACACTTCATCAACTAATGTCCATACTCCTTGCGCACATGTGTGTAAATTTGGGTCAATGTCCGGAATTGCAAAATCAGTTAAAAAGTGAAATTTGTGCCATTTCTGAATGCAAGCCCCCAGGAAGAGCAAAGTTTGGACAGGGTATATCTCCTGTGATATGTGATGTGTGCATGTAATTTTAAACCAATGTTTACCTGTGCAAATATGTATTTTGTTATCAAATATAGAATGTGTGCAATTTGACTGGGGAGTGTCCTCTCTGCAAGCCATAAAATGACATCGCTCTGACTCACAGTTCCTTCCCCAATCAAGTGAGAAATGGAAATTTGACCAATGGCAAGTGGAGAGGGGTAGGGTCTAGTGATGCTGCATACACACCCACTCTCAAAACACATAAAAGCAGACAGACAGGACAGATAGGGACATTCATTTCCATCTGCAGCGGGACGCTCTGCCGGAAAAATCCATACTTACCGCCATCAACCTTCAAAGAGCCAACACTTAGACTCCAAGATAAACAGAGACTTCAAATCCCTCAATCTCCAGAATCCAGAAGCAGTGCTGTACCAAGAGAGAGAGAGGGCTGACCCCGATCACTGTGAAGTGCAGAGTCCAGTCCAAAACCTGACCAGATCCGTGACGAGGCCCATTTAATTCAAGAATATAGTGTGAGTACCTAGAAAACTGTGCAGAACCAATCTCTTAGTTAAGATAATATAATTCAATCCTATTTTAATCTAAGTAGAACTGTCTCCTAACTGTCACCTGTCATTTGTAAAGCTGTCACCTGTCATTTGCTAGTTGCAAGCTGCACTTGTCTTTGTGAACTTTAAAATTTAAATCTGAAAAACGACCTTTATTCAATCGCTCATATCTCCGCGACCGTTTGTGCTAGAGACTTGCAGTAACTTTCATCTGGAAGCTGAGATCCTATGCTTTCTTAGGACCCCAAAACGATAGTGATAGTCCTTGTAGTTCTTCTGTAATAGCGCCCGGCGCATTCGCGAATTTTGCCACGATTTGAAAATTTCTCCACTTGCAAAAAGATAGCTGCTTTTGCTTTCCTCTGAAAAAAATCGTTTGCCTCATAAAAACTATCCCTGCATCACTGCTAGAGTGAGCCTGAGCTAATATTAACTAGATACCACTCACCTGAACCTCTAGAGGGAATTAAAAGCATTTTAACATATTTTCACTCCATTGCCAGCACATATCAAAGCATTTTGCCTGTGTTTTCAACTTCTGTAGTCTAAGTTGCTGGGTGAACTGAATTACATTTGAATTGCATTTCTGAGAATTGTGTGCCTTCCTTCCATTTCCTTGCATAGCATAAAAGGGGGGGGGTGAATTGTCCAAGAAAGTGATTACATTGTTTTTGCTGAAATCCTATCAAGTTATTTTCTTTACTGCATTTCATTCCACATTGCATCCATTTGAAACCATAAAAGTATTGTTGCTATCTGATCCATTTCATGTCAACTCCTTAGTGATTATCAAGAAGTGTGCTAGTGCCAGATTCTCCGTTGTTAATCTTTATCATATCAGATTAAGTGTGCTATTCAATTATTAATTTATTCTAAAGTGTGATATATATATCTATTGTTTAAATTATCAAATAAACCTTTTAACTTGCAAAACAGAACTACTTCTTGGCTCAGTGGGGTCAGGAGGATTCCAAGAGAGGGGTGTTATATAGGGGTAGTCATCCAGAACGCATGAACTGGACATAAAGATATATCAATCATTCAGTATTATAGACTAGGCGTTGACTTAGCTGTAGTGTTGAATTGAATCCTCTTACAATCCTCATAAAAGATATCCTCATATCTAATGTCATTTGAAGCCTCAGATGGAAGGTATGGCTCGTATGTGCAAACTACAGTTCCACATGCCCCACTGTTAACATATGGCAGATGCAGCCTCAAACACTGACATTATATGTCAGACATGACTGCTTGACACAAAATCATCATATGTGTTGTACTTTCTCAAATACCCTGGTGTTGCCTTCAATTGTATATGCATCTTCAGTTGTCAAGTCATGCAAACGAATGCTTGATGAATCCTCATCTGGCAGTTATATATGTAATATGTACTGCACTGCATCACAGGCAGTGTTGTCCCCACATGTCAGGTGCAGTCGCAAATGCCCATGTGTTGCCATTTAATGCAAGGTAATGTCTCATCTGTCAGATATACTATTTTTAATTATGGCTCAGATGCTGCCATTAAACTCCAAATACAGCCTTTTGATGGTTAACCGCTTATACATTATGACATGCAATGTCTAATTTAACAATTATAAATATCATAACCAAGGTGCAGCCCCATAGGTTAAATCTGTGTATACATGTTCCAAATACAGCTTCATATTTGTTGGTGCAATATCTATTTGCTCCTGAAGATCGGCACTAAATGAATGTGGAAAGAGAAATACATTTGTACAGGGGCATTTGAATCTGCACAGGTCACACACGGCTGTTCCTGCACACGTGAAGCACACTGTTTGCTGTTGACTAGTGGCATGTGTTTTGTACAACTATATCACTTACCTTTAGGACTAATGTACCAAGTTGTAGAGCAGCTGGGGCACATCTTAGGAGAGGGGTTTTGGCTGACAGTGCTTGACAAGGGAAACAGTGTTACTCCTTCCTTCGGTATTTATCCTGTCCTCACCAATCTCATTCAGATCTGGGGATCCTATTATAACCTATACTATGTAGTGAAGGAGAACATTGTTCCAACCATTGCCCACCGAACTCCTGCAATGAAAAGGTGGAGTTCTGGAGGAAGGGCTAAGGAATGGAAAATAGAAGGGTGTTACCACACTTTTTTTCCACAGATAATGAGAGTGATTTTGTGTAAAACAAAGATAGCAAACCTGACACTTAAATATTAAGTCTTTGCAATCTTTCCCTCCGGATTCACCTGCAACCTCTGACAAAGAGGTCAAAAGGGAAGCCACAGATAATAAATGCTGCTTAGTGTTAAAAGATGTGGTGTGTGTGTGCGTCTTGCATAGCTGGCTTCTTAGTCATTTACAGGCAATTATAAACTCTCCTTTTTTAGATAAAACTATCATGAAGGCAGCTTTATGTCAGCTACAAAATGATACAGAAAATTGTAAACTCATTAGATCATATCAATTGCTTTGTGTCCCCTTCTATGTGGCCCTCTATTCCACCTTAGTGGCCATTGTGGAGATTGAGGTGGTGGTCCTAGAATGTTCTTGATCTTTCCTGTTTAAAGGCTCTGAGTGCATCCAGATGTGGGCCAGGGCCTCCTCTTTCCATCTGTGCTGTGAGATGCCCCAGTTGTCCTCCCTATCAACCCTGTGGTGTTACTTTTACATGGAGCCTTTGAAGAATCTGCTGAATGTCTATGAGGTCACTAGACATTGGAAAGCCTGTGGCGCACGTATATATATATATATATATATATATATATATATATATATATATATATATATATATATATATATATATATATGTATATATATATATATATATATATCAGTGAAAAAACTTTGTCAAAGGGACGTTATGGTTCCAAGTAAAACCGAAAAACCCTTGAAATTCGCCAGTTATGGTAAGCTAAGCAACCATAACTCGCGCCACCACCGTGCACTGCTGTGACTAACACCCAGGACATCAAGGATGACATCACAAATGTCATTGATGACATCACTGATGACATCACATGTCTGGCTCGCTCTTTTTTCTTTTGCTGAGATGTCTAGGCCACATGGTTTTCTTCAGTAACAGTCAGAAACTAAAAATGTTATTTTATTTGTAGACGTATCCTTCAAGTAGGTTCTTACAGTAATTCCCTTAGAGTCCAGTCACATCATATGAAACATATACATACGGGAAGACACAAGCTTGAAAGACAGCAATCCTTTTTGTGCATAAAGATAATCAATAGACTTATGAGCACTTCCTGATAGTTCTGTTTTTTTTTTTTTATGGATGTACTTTCGCTTTGGGTCCAATCACATCAAGTGATACATATACATAGGGTAAATAGAAGCTTTGAAACAGAGCAATCATTTATTTGCATGAAAATAATCAGTTAAGTTATGAATTGTTTCTGCTACTACTTGTGCTTTTTTGCTAACTTCACTTTCCCTGTATATACCCATATTGGTATGTGTCTTTGTGTTTTGTCTATAGTAATGCAATTATGTAATACATGTGTTTTATTAGCTACGTATCACATATTTCACAGTACACAAAAATCTATTAAGAAAACAATTATCATTTCATTATTCAACATATTAACATTACGAATATTATACCTTCATCTTGTACGCTGCACACAATGTTATGTTTCTGTATGAGTAGCTTAGTATACCAGATAGAACCCCATAATAGAATGCTATTTATATCAATGCATCGTTCAATGCACTAATTAGGGTATGATATTTATTGCAATGATCCTTGACACTTGTTTCGCAACATTATAATAAGAATCCCTTGTACACATATTTCATGAAAAGTACATACACATGTGATGTCATCAGTGATGTCATCAATGACATTTGTGATGTCATCTTTGATGTCCTGGGTGTTAGTCTTAGCAGTGCACGGTGGTGGCGCGAGTTATGGTTGCTTAGCTTACCATAACTGGCGAATTTCAAGGGTTTTTCGGTTTTACTTGGAACCATAACGTCCCTTTGACAAAGTTTTTTCACTGAATTTCATAGGTTTTTAGTAGCGCAACTTAACCTTAACGTCCCTTTAACAAAGTTTTTTCACTGAATTTCATAGGTTTTTAGTAGTGCAACTTAACCATAACGTCCCTTTAACAAAGTTTTTTCATTGAATTTCGTAGGTTTTTAGTAGTGCAATTTAACAATAATGACTTTCACTTTATACACATATCATATGGAACTCACTGAATCTCTTCTACTGTACTTGATGTCCGCAAACTCATTTAATGTTCGCGGACATGTTCGAAGAACAGTACCACTACCTAAAAAACTCTGGGGGGGTATGTTTGATTGTTATATCATAACATAGGGACATTTAACAAATTTTTTAAAAAAAGCACACAAACACATTATATTTACTAATACATAAGAAATGTAACCCATATATACAACACACTAACCATTCATTTAAATACACTATGTTCTAAAATGGAATATACCACAAGAAAATAAATTGGCTTCCAACATAATTACCTCACAAACACAACAGAACTGAGAAGAAGAGTAGACCCACTGAGTACATAGGACATATCTTACCTGAAATAGTAAGTGTACTTAATTTTATTCATATATTTATAAACTTTCTGTATAAGATAAAAAAATATATTATCTTTTTTTTTCTCTCACAGAAATGTCTAGTACTCTGGAATGGCTAGAGGAACATTTCCCACTTGAAGAAATGTCACAAGATAGTGAAACTAATGGTAAACACTTTATAATATAAACCATTTAATTATTAAGATTTTGTATACATTTAACATATATAGATTTTTTGGTACAGAGCATTACAAAATAGAAACTACCTCTGAAGAAGCTGTTATGGAAAACACGCTTGACAGCATAAAAGAAAAAAATGATGTATTGTTTACCAATTTTAATAATTTGAAAACTTTTGTTGAAGATCATTTTAAAACAAAAACGTCATACCATTGCCCCACATGTACTTGTCCCCCTCACCATATCCCAGTCAATTATCCCCAAACCCTCTCCATAACCCAAAACATTTTGATGAGACTTCCATCCCTTCTTCACCTAATAACAATCATGATGAAACCCCTAATTCTCCTGTTTTTGTTTCTGTTTCTGCCTCACCTTCTCTGTCATAAATTATTAATATATGTTAAATAAAGTTTAATTTTTATATTGTGTTGTAAATAGTTTCATTTTTTTCTTTAAAAACAATGTAGGTGTCCGCGGACAGTGCAGGTGTTCTAAAATGTTCGTAAATAAACGAAATGGAGGTGTCTTGAAGAGCACTATACCTGTCCGTACTGTGCGCTACCAAGTTGAAACTGTTCTAAGAACACACGCAGTGTCCTGAAATTTTCGTAAATAAACGAAAATGGAGGTGTCCTAAAGAACACTATACCTGTTCGTACTGTTCGCTAGCAAGATGAAACTATTCTAATAACACACGCGGTGTCCTGAAATGTTCGTTAAAAAAAATAAGTAAAGTGTCCTAAAGAACACTATATCTGTCCGTAGTGTTCGCTAGCAAGTTCAAACTGTTCTAAGAACACACGCGGTGTCCTGAATTGTTCGTAATTAAACGAAAATGGAGGTGTCTTAAAGAACACTATACCTGTCCGTACTGTTCGCTAGCAACTTGAAAATGTTCTAAGAACACAATTGGTGTCCTGAAATGTTCATACATAAACGAAATTGAACGTGTCCTGAAGAACAGTATATCTGTCCTTACTGTTCGCTAGCAAATTTAAACTGTTCTAAGAACACACGCAGTGTCCTGAAATGTTCGTTTCACGTGTGATGCAATTTTAATTAGTTCAGGACTCGAACAGTGTCCGTAGAACATCAACGCGCATGCGCTAGCCAATCTCCGTGCATTTGGTGTCCTGCAGACATGCGCTTCCTTCGCGGACTTGTTCGCGAACGGATCATATGACCGCGCCCACGCTAATCGCGTGTTCTGAATGAGGACACTGTTTGGGTCCCCGAACAAATTAAAAGTACATTTTCAATTAATCCATAATATTTTTCAATAACATCTCACCATGGCACAAGTCCCACATAGTAATCCTGAGTTTCTACATACCTTTTGAAACTTTTCATACTTTTTTTTGTGTTCGATCTGTCCGCAGACAGCGCGCATGTCCGCGAACCGCGCAAAAGCACCCCTATAAAAGACCACGCCCTAGAGCTTATTCTCATTGTGTTTCTGGCTATTCTTCAGAGCACAGCCATTTCTCCAGCAACTTGCTGATTACACCATCGAGATGGCATCCCTGGCTGCAGAACTGCCACCTGGTGCTGCACCTGCTTCAGCACCACCCCCACCCCCTCCACCACAACCACCTCCCCCAGGGCCTGAACAGGGGAACAGGAGTGAGGATGCAGAGGAGGAAGAAGAGGATGATGAGAATGAGGTAGAGGAAAACCCTACTACCCGCACTAGGCGTGAGTCTTGGGTGTGGCGGTTATTTACCAGTCATGGTAATGTTCCTAAGGCTCGTGCGAACCGTGTTACCTGCAATGAGTGCAAAATTATACTCAGTCGCGGGAAGCACGGTAAGTACAGCTTTGGGACCACTACTATGAAGCGACACCTGAGGTCATTTCACTCTGGGGCTATTCGCAGGGTTGTACCTTGCGAAGAACGTAGCAGGTTGATTTCCTCTACTTCATCCTCTGTTTCTGATCCTGTCACCACAAGGACCACCTCTGTGGGGCAGCGTCTTCCTCAAGCTGCCTCACAGGCCATACAGAATGCTGATGACCCTTACCTTTCGAGGGTCACAGTTGTATGTATGTACTGTGACACAGTACTCTGCAGGGGGGAGCGACTTCGTAGTGCTTTTGAGACAATCGTCTCAGAGCACGAGAAGATCTGCTCCCTACCCAAATAAAACCCACTCTACATCTTCCTCTCTCAGCTCGCCCTTTCTTATCCCTATGGTTGGTGTCCCTCCCCTTTACCTTCCTTTCCCCTCCTCTCCCAGTGTGTCGTGTATAAAAAACCAAAAAAAATACAAAATATCAAAAATAAAAAAAAATAAGGCTCTTTTCAGAGCCGCCTTTCACAGTTAAAAAATAGAAGTGAAAATAAATGAAGCAAGGCCCTTTGTATTTTTTAGAAGTCCGCGGACAGTTTGCAAACATTTAAAAAAATGGGTTGCTACCCCATCACAAACATTGCAATTTTCTCTGGGAAGAAGTGGTGGCTCTGAAAAGAGCCTTTGGATGGTGTTTGTAAGTCAAAAATTATAAATGCTTAACACGTACTTCAAAATGGTTGTTGTAATTCCAAAAAAGGTCGCAATGCATTTTGTACATTTCTCAGAAAAATCTGATTGCCAGCATAAGTAAGATGGACTCCATCTCTGCGAAAAATGTATGTACTACGAAACATAATATTTTCATTGTGAAAAGAGGACATGCCAAAATCTCTTAGAAAGGCACAAACAGCCTTATTAACATTGCACCTTGCTTTTTCCATTTGTGGACCAAATGAAGAAGAACGAAGCCACATTTGTCTCTGCGCAATCCGTGAAAATATCACTTGAGAATTAGGAAACATGTCCATAACCTTCCCAAGTCCTTCTTTCATGGCAAATTGCAAAAAAATTCCAGTCACATGTCCTAAACTGTTCCCTCCACAATGAATTACAATTATGTCTGGATGTTGCTCTGTCTCCAAAGTATCACAGAGAGGTAGCAAGTCCAACCACTTCATTCCACGTACTCCATGCCAGTGTACTTCCACATGTGGGAATCCAAGATCTACAGCTACTCCATAGCTTTCTGCATGCACCTTCAACCAATGTATCCACGAATCTCCCAAAATCCAAACAATGTGTTTTCTGAAATACACAGCCATAGCTATCTTTTGTTCTCTCAGCAAAAAGAGTATCTGAAAAACTCTCTCTTGGCACAACACACCCACTAAACTTTCCTGACCAATCCCTTTCAGTGCTTATTCTCATTTGCATGACTTCTGAACCCAAAAATCCCCGGATGTAACTCCTGATGTCCGCGAACTACCGACATGTCTGCGGACATATCGTAATATGAACAGCCCTTCTACCATTTCCACTTCACTCTCTCTGCCATTCCCTTATTGGATGTAGCTAAAAAATCACATGACCATGCACCAATCACATTCAAGACCTCTAGATCTAACTGCATCATCATAGATCAGCGCTGCAAATGTACTGTGAATCTCTCTGAATACAAGTGTCATATGATTGGCAAGCACCATCTACCAGAAATACTGTACAAGTCTCCAAGATTTCTACTTGCAGCTCCATGCATATCCATATGCATGAAAACAAACTTCAGGCATGCATATTTTCTGTACAGTAGATGAACACATTTTCAAACATACTTTTAGCTTGTGTAATCTGTAAAATACATTTACTGTATTTTTTTTCAATATCCTAAAATCAACTATCACTTATAAACCTTTATACTATTTACTTTCACACTGAAATCATGTTAAACTAACATTTTTTAAATGAAATATATAGACTACATATATTCAAACAAAATTGCATGCAAGCACAATCTATGTTTAAATCTTTAAAAAATACTTATACAATTTCATATTTTTTTGTTTTTATTTATTTATTTACTTAATTACTTTAATTTAGACATGACATTGAGGCGCTATTACCTAGAATAGCTTACTTACAGGAATAGTAGTATTCACTGGTATATTATAAATTTCACAAGACATAATAAAGATATTTTTTTTGCTACAGTTAGTCATTCAATACAATTTGTTCATTAAGAACATATCATATGTACTGAACTGATGCAATGGGGGTAATTCACAGAATTTAGCGCACAAGTGGCGCACGCGGCTGGCGCACAGTGTACGCGTGCGAATCCCTGCGCCAGCCGCGTGCGCTAAAATCCATTTCCGCGCACAGCGTATTCATGGATTCCAGCTACCAAAACCAGCCGTGGCGCACAGTGGCGCAGAGACCCTGCAACAGTGCCAGTTACGCCCCTAAGAACGCCTCTCGCGCAAGGAAAAGCCATCAAAATCCCCAATCCAGCGCAAAGGGCTGCGCTAACCCTGTACCAGCACGGCAAGCGGGCTACGTGTATCACTGGTGTGCGCGGGAAGTACCTCACGTCATTTCAGCTGGGTACGTGTATTTCAGGGGTGCGCTGGAAGTTCCACACGCGATTCCATCAGGGTACGTGTATATCAGGGGTGCGCGGGAAGTTCTACACGCGAATGTCCTGGCTATGTGTATTTTGGGGTGCGCAGGAAGTTTCACACGCGATATCAGCAGGGTATGTGTATTCCAGGGGTGTGCTGGAAGTTCCACACGCGAATGTCCTGACTATGTGTATCTTGGGGTGCGCGGGAAGTTTCACACGCGATATCAGCAGGGTACGTGTATATCAGGGGTGCGCGGGAAGTTCCACACGCGAATGTCCTGGCTACGTGTATTTCGGGGTGCGCGGGAAGTTTCACACGCGATATCAGCAGGGTACGTGTATCTTGGGGTGCGCGGGAAGTTTCACACGCAATATCAGCAGGGTACGTGTATATCAGGGGTGCGCGGGAAGTTCCACACGCGAATGTCCTGGCTACGTGTATTTCGGGGTGCGCGGAAGTTTCACACGCGACATCAGCAGGGTACGTGTATTCCAGGGGTGCGCGGGAAGTATCACACGCAAAAACAGCAGGGTACATTTCTTCCAGGGGTGCACAGGAAGTATCACACGCAAAATCAGCAGGGTACGTGTATTTCAGGGGTGCGCGGAAAGTATCACACGCGATTCCATCAGGGTACATGTATTACAGGGGTGCGCGGGGAGCACCACACGTGAATTGCACGTGTGGGTCCTCCCAGGTGTTCCCTCTACACCCTCCACGGCCCCTGCAGGTGGCCCACACCACAGGGGCATACCCTGCACATGTCCTGCAGGCACCCCACCATGGCCATGCCCCCCAGCCAACCCACATGTCACCTTGCACTACTGCCCACCAACGCATGTCCCCCTGCACCCCCAGCCACCAGGGGCAGCCTCCACCAGGCCCCCACCCATGTCTCCCACCACCCCCACCCCCCAGCAGTGCAGGGGCAGCCTCCACCAGGCACCCACTTATGTCTCCCATCACCCCCACCCCCCAGCAGTGCAGGGGCAGCCTCCACTAGGCCCCCACCCATGTCTCCCATCACCCCCACCCCCCAGCCACCAGGGGCAGCCTCCAGCAGGCCCCCACCCATGTCTCCCATCACCCCCACCCCCCAGCCACCAGGGGCAGCCTCCACCAGGCCCCCACTCATGTCCCCTATCCCCCCCACCCCCAGCAGTGCAGGGGCAGCCTCCACCAGGCCCCCACCCATGTCTCCCATCACCCCCACCTGCCAGCCACCAGGGGCAGCCTCCACCAGGCCCCACTCATGTCCCCTATCACCCCCACCCCCCAGCCACCAGGGGCAGCCTCCACCAGGCCCCCACCCATGTCTCCCATCACCCCCACCCCCAAGCCACTACGGGCAGCCTCCACCAGGCCCACACTCATGTCCCCTATCCCCCCACCCCCCAGCAGTGCAGGGGCAGCCTCCACCAGGCCCCCACCCATGTCTCCCATCACCCCCACCCCCCAGCCACCAGGGGCAGCCTCCAGCAGGCCCCCACCCATGTCTCCCATCACCCCCACCCCCCAGCCACCAGGGGCAGCCTCCACCAGGCCCCCACTCATGTCCCCTATCCCCCCCACCCCCAGCAGTGCAGGGGCAGCCTCCACCAGGCCCCCACCCATGTCTCCCATCACCCCCACCTGCCAGCCACCAGGGGCAGCCTCCACCAGGCCCCACTCATGTCCCCTATCACCCCCACCTCCCAGCCACCAGGGGCAGCCTCCACCAGGCCCCCACCCATGTCTCCCATCACCCCCACCCCCAAGCCACTACGGGCAGCCTCCACCAGGCCCCCACTCATGTCCCCTATCCCCCCACCCCCCAGCAGTGCAGGGGCAGCCTCCACCAAGCCCCCACCCATGTCTCTCATCACCCCCACCCCCCAGCCACCAGGGGCAGCCTCCACCAGGCCCCCACTCATGTCCCCTCTCACCCCCACCCCCAGTCACCAGGGGCAGCCTCCACCAGGCCCCCACCCATGTCTCCCAACACCCCCACCCCCCAGCCACCAGGAGCAGCCTCCACCAGGCCCCCACCCATGTCTCCCACCACCCCCACCCCCCAGCAGTGCAGGGGCAGCCTCCACCAGGCCCCCACTCATGCCCCTATCACCCCCACCCATGTCCCCAATCACCCCCACCCCCCAGCCACCAAGGGCAGCCTCCACCAGGCCCCCACCCATGTCTCCCATCACCCCCACCCCCCAGCCACCAGGGGCAGCCTCCACCAGGCCCCCACTCATGTCCCCTATCCCTCCCACCCCCCAGCAGTGCAGGGGAGGCCTCCACCAGGCCCCCACCCATGTCTCCCATCACCCCCACCCCCCAGCCACCAGGGGCAGCCTCCACCAGGCCCCCACTCATGTCCCCTATCACCCCCACCCCACAGCCACCAGGGGCAGCCTCCACCAGGCCCCCACCCATGTCTCCCACCACCCCCACCTCCCAGCCACCAGGGGCAGCCTCCACCAGGCCCCCACCCATGTCTCCCACAACCCCCACCCCCCTGCAGTGCAGGGGCAGCCTCCACCAGGCCCCCACTCATGTCCCCTATCACCCCCACCCCCCAGCCACCAGGGGCAGCCTCCACCAGGCCCCCGCTCATGTCCCCTACCCCCCCCCACCCCTCAGCAGTGCAGGGGCAGCCTCCACCAGGCCCCCACTCATGTCTCCCATCACCCCCACCCCCCAGCCACCAGGGGCAGCCTCCACAAGGCCCCCACCCATGTCTCCCACCACCCCCACCCCCCAGCAGTGCAGGGGCAGCCTCCACCAGGCCCCCACTCATGTCTCCCATCACCCCCACCCCCCAGCAGTGCTGGGGCAGCTGCCACCAGGCCCCCACCCATGTCTCCCACCACCCCCAGCACTGCAGGGGCAGCCTCCACCAGGCCCCCACTCATGTCCCCTATCACCCCCACCCCCCAGCCACCAGGGGCAGCCTCCACCAGGCCCCCACCCATGTCTCCCATCACCTCCACCCCCTAGCCACCAGGGGCAGCCTCCACCAGTCCCCCACTCATGTCCCCTATCCCCCCAACCCCCACCAGTGCAGGGGCAGCCTCCACCAGGCCCCCACCCATGTCTCCCATCACCCCCACCACCCAGCCACCAGGGGCAGCCTCCACCAGGCCCCCACTCATGTCCCCTATCCCCCCCACCCCCCAGCAGTGCAGGGGCAGCCTCCACCAGGCCCCCACCCATGTCTCCCATCACCCCCACCACCCAGCCACCAGGGGCAGCCTCCACCAGGCCCCCACCCATGTCTCCCATCACCTCCACCCCCTAGCCACCAGGGGCAGCCTCCACCAGTCCCCCACTCATGTCCCCTATCCCCCCCACCCCCCACCAGTGCAGGGGCAGCCTCCACCGCCCCCACCCATGTCTCCCATCACCCCCACCACCCAGCCACCAGGGGCAGCCTCCACCAGGCCCCCACCCATGTCTCCCACCCCCCCCCACCCCCCAGCCACCAGGGGCAGCCTCCACCAGGCCCCCACCCATGTCTTCTACCACCCCCACCCCCCAGCACTGTGGGGCACCTGCCAGCAGGCCCACACTCATGTCCAACTCATGTTCCCCTGCACCCCCACCCCCAGCACTGTGGGGCACCTGCCAGCAGGCCCCCACTCATGTCCAACTCATGTTCCCGTGCACCCCCACCCCCCAGCACTGTGGGGCACCTGCCAGCAGGCCCCCACTCATGTCCAACACATGTTCCCCTGCACCCCCACCCCCCAGCACTGTGGGGCACCTGCCAGCAGGCCCCAACTCATGTTCCCCAGCCAACATGTCATCACAATCTAGATCCCTGGTCCCTATGGTCAGCCTCCAAATGCAAAACACCCACCCGAGTATTGCATCCACCCACTTAGAAATGGCAATTACATGATAGAACACCAATTGCAAGTTTGGAAATGAACACATGTTCCTCACATACACCCAATGGGTGTCAGTGAATCTCAAAACCCATATCATGATATGCATGAAACCAATGAGATGATACTACACATTGAAGTTTGATCAAAAAATATGTATTAAAGGAAACATAAATTGAATCAAAAATAAACAAACAGAAATGGGAATGTAAAAAAATGAAAAGAAAAGCATGTCCGTGAAAAAAAGCAAAACCAAAAATCATAATCCAAAGGAATGGTTTCCAAAGTCACAGTCCACAAAAGAAAATCCAATGGAAAATTATAATTTAAAGCCATTGCTCCATGGGTAAATTGTAAAAGAAAAAGAAAATCCAACAGCGAACTATGTACAGATGAACAAGCCAGGGTCCACTATCCCAACAAAAGAAATGAAACCTATCTAACAACACTAACTAATAAAAAAAAACTATATACAAAAATGTGGCCCATTGTCCAAAAGGTCCAAAAAAAATTCAAAAACAAAGGAAACCTAACACTAACTACATAACTATGTACAAGGGCAGCGGGCTAGTCTGACGGCTCACTTTTGGATGGCTCGGGCCAGGGCATCATCAAACTCCTGCTCAATGTCCCGGAGGCGGTCCTCCTCCATGGCCCCGAGGGTCCGCAGGGCCGTCAACGTGTCCACCTCCAACCCCCTGCGGATTGCCTCGAGGCACTCGGCCCGCCTCAGGGCCCTCCGCATGGAGTTCTCCGCCCTGACCATCGTGAGCCGTGCCTCTTCCGCCCGCTGCCGCTCCGCATCTATGGCGTGGCCCAACCACTGCCACACGGAAGACACTTTCTGTCCTGGGTCCTCCTGCCCTCCGGCCGATGCCTGCCCCTCCGATGTTGAAGGCCCCGAGCCTTCATGGCTCCCACCACATTGCTGCTGCTGCTGTGCCTCTGCCCGTGCACTGCCTCCTGCTGCCTGCACATCCTCCGCTGGCTGGGGTGCAGTCGTTGATGTAGCCACCCCTGCTGGAGGTCCGACTCCCGACTGTGGCAGGGATGCCTCCTCCACCAGCCTGGCTGCACCGTCAGAGGCAGCTCCACAGGGCACCCAGGTGACTGATGGGTGGGAAGATGGCACGGAGGATGACTGGTGCATAGGGGGTTCAGTTGAGGAGGGGGTCGCAGCAAACCCCATCAAACGGAGGAATCCAGCCTGGGTGACCTGTCCCAGTAGGCCGACGCGGTCAACGAGCCATTCGAGATGACGTGCAGTCTCCTCATGAAAAGACTGCAGGTCACCTCGCATGGTCCGTTGATGCAACGCCACACCAGTCAGGACAGGCTCAACCCGGACCCGGATAGCCATGTCCGCAGGCAGAGGAAGGCCAGTTGTTGTGAGCTCATCCCCTGCCTGAAAACAGGTCTGGACGTAGGCATCCCTGCTGGTGCAAGATGATGCAGGGACAGGATCAGGGACAGGATTGCACACAGGCACCTCCGCGGCGGCCTGTGCTGCCTCCTGTCCCTGGTCCTGCACTGCACCACTAGCACCAGTGGGATCTCCACCTCCAGACCCCGTCTCTGTTGCTTGCACGGCCTCCTCCTCCACCAAACCCCCCACCAACCTGGATGACTCTGTGCCATCTTCCCCTGTTGGGCCCTGTGGGGTCCCAGCTGCCCCTTCTGCTGCCGAGGAGTCCAACTCCAACCTCTGCCTCTTGGACCTCCCCCCTGGGACGCGGCACTGGACTCCTCACTCCCCGTCGAGATCACAACATGGGAGGGGAGCCAGGCCTTGCGTCTCCGGCTGGCGGTGGGATCCCCACCGCTGTGCTCCACAGCATCTTCTCCGCCCTCTTCATCAGTTGACGCTGCAGACCGGGAGAAATAAAACACAGGCATCAGGGCACTGTACAATGGACACATACACACATGACAGTTGTACATGAGTGGCATTGGCAAACCTCAGACATGCCATCACAATCCCCAACACACATGTCATTTCAACTCGCACACATGAGCCATACCACAGCCATATTGCAACTGCCAGCACCATCCATACACATACAACAGCATGAGCAGGCAAAGCTGAGCCAGACATCACATGCAACACAGGAAGTGCACTACACATGTACACACACAACCACACTTGCATGCATGTGTACACCTCTGCCAAGTGTTGCAGTGTTCAGACGGGCATCCATGTCACATCTGCCAATCAGACTTCCACATCCCGCTGTCACATGCATCCATGTTGCAGCACTGTTGCACCCTTGTCAAATACACACAAATGCACATGTACACAGTGCTGATACATGCAGCTGAAAACAACATACATGCGTAACATCACGAACATGTCTACTTACATACACATTCATCCAAACATGTGTACCCACACAACTTCATTTGGCATGCAAGCCTACACACACAAGCACCATCCATGTCTCACACATTCCAGCCCTCGCATGTGTTAGCCTCACGGCCCTGTACACCCCCACCCATACTCGACCCCATACAAACAGATGTGCAACCTGCACACTACTGAAACATCACCACACGCACAGCTCACAATCATGATGCATGTACACTTACCGCTCGACTCCAGACGGGTCTGCCTCTCAAGGACCTGGACGTGGAGCGCTGGGGATATGCGTTCCAGGACCATCATCTGATCTTCCGACAAGTGGCCCCCTCCTTAGCATCTGCTGCCTTCAAGAGGCGCCGGGCCTTGTTCAGGGTCCTGGACCTGAAGTCCTCCCAGTGCTTCTTGACATGTTGTAAGTCACGGACTGCCACCCCCTCCGCGTTGATGGCAGTCACGATGTCAGTCCAGATCCGAGACGGTCCTTCCTTGTCGGTGCGGGAACTTCTGAAGAGGGCATCATACTGCCCCAGGACTTGCTCCACCAGGACACAAACTTCCCTGGCACTGAAGCTGGTGCCCCTCTGCCTCTCTGGCCGGGGGCTGTCAGTGGTGCCAGATGTTGCAGTGCCCGACATGACAACCCCAGAGGCAGGAGTGGGTGGGCAACTGGGTCCTGGGGCTGGGCTGTGGAGCGATGGAATCCCAGTCGGGAGTCTTTGGTTCCAGCAGGGGTGGTCACAGCAACAGCACCCCTGGCTGATGTGCAGGCAGCAAATGGCAGTGCACGTGGGCAGCAGGCAGTCAGGCAGCAGCAGATGGCAGGTGGGAGCGTGCTCGGGACTCTGGGGGGCAGTAGTTCGGCCTTCTTGGCAGGAGCGTGGTCTTCCGTGTGCTTACGCGTGGCCAGCTTGATACGGAGTGATTTGGCACGTGAAAATTCTGCACGTCAGCGTATAATTCGAGGAAAGGCCCTTAGCGCGTAAGCGCGTCTGCACGCATACGCAATTTCATTGGACAGAAGGCCCCTCAAGCGCAAGCGCCCCTGTGACGTGACACGCACAGGCGTGCATGGGCATTTCAGCGCGCGTGAAATACTGCACGTCCGCGTGTATTCCGAGGAAAGGGCCCATGCGCGTAAGTGACGTGACGCACGCAGGCATTTCCCTCAGCACGAGTTAAAGGTGAGCGGGCCCAGCAGTTCGCTGTACGTGCCTTTCGTGGAGAC
Organism: Ambystoma mexicanum; assembly: GCF_040938575.1. Classification (NCBI taxonomy): domain Eukaryota; kingdom Metazoa; phylum Chordata; class Amphibia; order Caudata; family Ambystomatidae; genus Ambystoma; species Ambystoma mexicanum. Next base: position 552,313,133 of record NC_090939.1, on the reverse strand, counting down.
CGACGTGTGTTGCTGCTTCCTGTTGTTTCGCACGCCATCACAACTTCACAGCTATCAAGGACGTATCTCTTCTTTTGGCGGGGGTATTGGCTACGCGTGTTTTTCTGCATCGCGCTAGTCAGACGGTGAGTCGCACACGCTCTTTTTCCCACTGCGGGTGCCCCTGTGTATCGCACCCATTTTCGATGTCATAGTAGCCTGCGTGTCCCACGCGTACGCGTTATTCGTGTTACTGGGTGCCACCGCGTACTGCGGGAGGTTGAATCCATGCACGTAGGCTGCAGGGTTGCGTGCACGGTTTTACTGCAGTTTTGGGGTGCCTGAGCGTTACGTGACCCGTCACTACATCACCAGGGTCACATACAGCCTTGCAGGTGCAGGGGGGCTGTTAACATCTTGCTTCCCACCCCCTTCACCCCAATTGCCCAGGTCAATTGTGGTGTACACCTCCCATTGGCACCACTCCATCTGTGCCGGCACTACTACATCTGTGCCATGGTTGGGAGGCCACCAAAGGTGAGGGGCGCCATTGCTGGGCGTCCTCCTCGTGGCGGGCGTGGTCGGGGACGTGGCCGTGGTGACCAGGGAGTAGGGGGACTCCAGGGTGTCCAGGGCGGCCACAGAGGGGGAAGAGGCAGGGGTGCGCCACTTGAGCACAATGTTGTGCCATGTGTCGGTGCAGTCATGCCACCACCCCCTGTGGTTCCGGGGGATGCAGCTTCTGCATCTGGCACTGGCGCCCGTGTGACCTGGCAGTCCGTTCCATCGACTGCCCTGGGCCCAAGGGTAGTGGTAGCTGCAGGTGCAGCTGTGGACACCGCCACCCAGGCTCAGGGTCTGCCAGCGCAGGCTGCGTTGGCACTTGAGGAGCCCTTGGTAGATCTCCAACAGGCCAGGAAGGAAACCAAAAGGGCAGGCCGGGCTGCTCAGACCAAGACACGTGTCCCTGGGGCAGTCATGTCATCTGCTGCCCCGAACAGCCAGGTGTTGGCAAGTGCAGGGGCAGATGCACCCAACAACACCCCGGTTGTGAGTCTGCCAACCAGGACCGTTGCGGTCAATGACCCTGCCACAGCTGATGTTGCTGCGCAGGGTCCATTAGTGGGCACCCAGCTGCCACTGACACAAGTCAGGCCTTTGGTCGTCCCTCCACCTGCCACTCCCTTGGCTCATTCCACCGAACCCACTGGCCATACTGGTCAGGGTGGCATTAGCCAGCCAGGGTCTGCGCCACAGTCCAAGAGGAGGAAGGTTGCACCTGCAGCACAGGCTGCGACCCCACACACAGCCACGACCTCCTGCACGTCGAGGAAGAAGCCTTTCTGCAAGCAGGAACTGGACTTCCTCGTGGACTACGTGCGGGGCCACAGCCGTGACATGCTAGTGGGTGCCAATAGTCAGACTACGGCTGCCCAACGTGACACCCACTGGAAGCATGTTGCGGAACATGTCAGTTCATTCGGCCATGAGGTGCGCACGGCGCAAGAGTGCAAAAAGCGTTGTAATGTCATCAAACGCAGCACTAAGGCTAAGCGTGCCTCTAATTACAACTTGACTCTGGTGACTGGCGGTGGGCCTGCACCAGTGGAGGAAGAGCTCACTCTGCATGAGGCACTCGTTGCGGAGTTCATACCACCTGAATTGGTCGAAGGAGTGGGAGAGATGCTGGACTTTGATGCCCAGTCCAGTGAGTGTTGATGCGTGTTTGTTGAGGACGTGTGTGTTTCACTTGTGGGATGTGTTGTGCATGATTGCCACTACATGTGTCGTGTACATGGTTCTGATGTGTAAGTAATGCAATGCTTCCGTCATGCATGTCTCCTCTGCCTGCATGCGGGGACTCCATGTAGGCATGCTCCCTTGCCCCTCCTCCGCCACTCTGCACCCCAGTTCCACCTTTGCACTGGTGTTCTTCAATCTTGCCAATGTGCACTTTCTTGTTCATGCGTCCTGTGTAGATGCTAACTTCCAGCGTAGAATCTGCCAAACATATGCCGTGTGGTACAGCCTTAGTACTTGATGCAGGGTATCTCACTTGTACTGTGCATAGGTCAGATGTCCCGCAGGGACATGAGTGCCCATTCATGCTCCATGTGCATTGCACGCATGCCCCTATGTGTCCTTGACTGGATGATCACTGTAATACAAGTCCTTGGTTACATACATTGCCTGCCATCTCATCAGCCTTCCCATGTCAACTGTGGCTCAGTCCTGCGTTGCACACATGTTTAGGGTCTGACAATCTGTGTGGCTCACAAGCCTCAGCCTGTTCAATGGCCAATGACTCTGTCCAACTGTTGTTGTGTCTTCTTCACACATGGGCGGAATCCAGAGTTTTCATCATGTGTCCTGCTTACTGTCCCAGCATCATTTGCAGTGTTGTCACTTGAATCACATTAAGCTGTTGATGCCAGTCAACACTGCCTGTCAATACACAGGTGTATGGTCAGCCTTTTGATACCATGCTAGGCATCCCTGCTTTGGTACTGGGGTGGAGGGGTGCTTGGCTTCTAGATATGGTACACATTGAATGCACAATGCACGTAATGTCTGAATTTGACATTGCACTGCCTTCACATTTCCTGGCACACACCATGGAGTCCTTGTACATGTAGGTAGTGAGTGGCGTACACATTTTCTGCACTGCATAGACCCACTTCAATGGAAACTGCCACCTTTCAACAGGTCTGTTCACAGAAGCAATTCAAAGTTGACCCAGCATGCATGCCAGGTTATATGTTGTGTGTCACATGTCTGCCTGATGCGTTTGCTGTCGGTGTGTGTGTGTGTTGTGTGCTTCTGATATGTGTAGTGACCTTTTTTCTCTCTATTTTTCAGGTGATGACGCAATGGAGGCGGAGGATGGTGTTGTCATGCCAGACACAGGGTTGTTACCACTACATCAACCTGGCACTAGTGGGGGTCGTAGGGTGGTAGGCCACGAAAACCCCCAAGTGCTACAGTCCATCTTGTCTCTGGCTGCCTATGAGTCCAGCCTTGATGACGACTCTGACGTCCATGTTGAGTTGGATGAGCATCAAGTCCATGTGTCAGGGGTGAGTGATTCTGATGTGGACACTCCTCTGTCTGCGACACCTGCACTGAGGGATCAGACAGTCTTGGTTCCTCCGCCCGTGGTGGATCGGGACACAGGGTCACCCTCCACACCAGTCACTGATGTGCCTGGGACATCACGTCGATGGGGGCATGTAGTCGTGCAGCCGCGGGCGGTGCCAACACAGCGAGGACCCCCGGTCCTTGGGTCCCGCAGGGGTCAAGCCCGGCAACGCGGTCGCCACGCGCAACCGCAGTATACTGAGTGGGAGCAAGACATGACTGCCAATTCAGAACGGCAGGGGGTAGCAATGGAGAACATCGCTGAGAGCATGGAGCGTGTGGCCCGATCTGTGCTCCCCCCTGCTAGGCAGGTGCTTCTCCAGCAGCAGGCGGCACGGTCCACGGCCCGCTCGCTCAGGCTGGGTATGGCGGCCTCAGACAGGGCACGCCAGGCTGAAATGTCGTCTCTGAGTCAAGCAATTGCTGCTCACGCAGAGGCGCACATGGATGCCCTGAGGGAGGAGGATGCTTCCCTCAGATCCACTCTGGGTGTCCTTATGATATCCCAGAGGCAGCAGGCAGAGGAGAGGTTTGCACAGCTTGAGCGTACCATCTCGGCTGAGCTACAGGCTTGCCGGGAGGTGCAGCGGTTGTCCAGCCAGGCCTTGCAGGAGGAACTCCGTGTTACACGTGCTACCTTGCAAGAGGAAGCACGTGTATCACGTGAGGTTCTGCATGCAGACCTATGTCACATCGCCACACAGAACCAGGCTCACCCGTCCGGCAGACTTGCTGCCGACGAGGGGCAAGCTGCGGCTAGGCGTGGCCAGGATACTGTGCCACGTCCTCCTTTACAGGATGAGCCAGACTCGGACGACCATCTATCTCCCACATAGGTCGGGCTGTGCAGGCGTTGAGTCCATGGAGGTTTTTTTTTTGGCTCAGCATCATCGCATGTGGATGTTGAGCAGCACCCTGTACCTCCCCCCTCCTGGGTGCCTCCCCTCCCCCCCGGGTCGTATGTGGCCATTTTTGATTTTTCTTTTAGTTTAGTTAGTTAGTTTAATTAGGTAATGTAGGTTTTCCATAGTTAGTGTAATTAGTTAATATAGTTTAAAATTGCTTGTCTATTGTGCTTTCATGTGACGGTGCAGTGCTTTGTGGCTTTTGAAGGCATCCACTGTCTGTTCCACCTGGGCCCTTCAGGCTTTTCTTGTGTATGTGTTTGCTGCTTGGGGTCCTTGACTCACATATGCCACTCCTGCCTCCCTTATCCATGGGCTCGCAAGGATGGTTCGGTGTCACAACCTTTTACACAAGGGCTTTGGGCTGTCATATCTGTGGCATGTCTGGCGCTGCGTGACTTGTGTTTACACCCCTAGTGGGGATGATTTTGGTGTTATTGTCCATTGTTCAGCTTTTGCTAGATGGGGTGTTTCATGATTAATGTGTACATTCATTGCTATGCATTGTGTAGTATGTTTCATATCTTTCCTGTACATGTGCTTGTTGCAATTCATGCTGTAGATAGTGTTCCACACTTTGGATGTGAAAGACGGACTGATGGTGTGATTTATGATGTGACTCTCTGACATGGTGAAGTAATGAGTTGCCTGAAGAGACACACACAGATGACTTTGAAGCATTAATCATGTGTTTCATGCCCTTTCTGCAGGGGGATGAGCCTCCAGAGCAACTTTGCCAGCAGACATGGCCCATTGGACGACGAAATTCTGGACATGATTGTTGGTGCCCACATGCACATGTGTGCACAAGCAGAGGTACAGGGATTGCAGACCTACATCCCAGAACTGCTGACGTGTTCCAAGGAACTCCAGGCAAGGTGAGCAGCACAGGGGGGCCACAACACAGCAAAGCTTGCACCAGGCGAGTTGCACATGCAGGCTTAGTCACAGCACTGAGGGTGAGCTTGGACGAATATTGGTGTTGAAGCACACAATGCAGCTCAGATGTGTTGGTGGACTGATGGCTGTTGATTGTAAGGTTGTCTGGGACACCTGCAGGGGCAGTGGCACATACCCTCCGGTACACCAAGGTCCATCGAGGCACTTGTATCAACCATGTAGCCTTCCGAGACATGGAAAGGGGCAGCTCACAGGGACATACAGCAAGGGACATACACGGGTGCAGTGCATTTCATTTCCATGTACATTATGATAAATGCACTGCCAACTTTGTTTCGGTCATAGTGGTACACAACTTGCTCTGAAGTCATGGCTTGCTATATGGGTATGTCTGCTTACCGAGGGAACATTGCATGTTGTGTGAATTGTGACACATTGGTGTTCCATTTGCCACGCACCCACCGGCGGATGACTTACTGCATTGACTGTGTATGACCCATCACAGGGGTAATGTTATATATGGGTACGAAGCATCTACACCAGATTGTCTGTTTGTAGAGTAGTTTGTTGCTATGGGGCATGTTTGGTGGTGTGTTTTTGTGTAATTGGCACGTACAGGTTGTTGACTGTGGCTCTCTTTGCAGCATTGCAGTGCTCCTGTAACCGGACATGAGAGTGCGCAAGCAGGAGGCCAGCACTCAAAACCAGAGCTAAGTGTCTTGTTGTTTTTCTTTCAAACTGCTCTGCATAGGATTGCTGGGGGGTGCACTAATGCATGGATGTATGTGTAATTCAATTTGGTATGCTTTTTTCCCCCTAATCACCCGGAATCCTATGCGATTTGAACCCTGTACCCTCAACCCGGTGTTCCTGCTTCCCGTACCTATCCAAGCAACGTTCCCTAACCCTCTTTCCCCCGCTGGGGTTGCGGATGCCTGTGTAAGCCCCGAACTTGCAGGCGCCAAAACCCTAGAGGGGGTGGTTGGTTCGTGCCACTCCTAAGCCTGGACTACAGAAGGCCATGACAATGATGTCCAAGTTTGTTTGGATTGTGTATGTATTCATGCAGGTAGTACATTTTCGTGCATTCCCTACTTTCATGTGTCATTCCTCCTCCCCTCTCCTGCCACTCATTCCAGTTATCCAGTGTGCCAACACCTGTCCCGACTGCATATCCCTGAACCTCCTTCACCACCAGGGTCTCAGGGGCCTGTGTGAGTTTGACCTTGCAGGCACCCGGGACACGGTGGGGGTGGTTGTTTTGTGACACTCCCGCGCCTGTACACGTGACCTGTGACAGTACACATCCGTTCATGGTGCATCATCCTATGTTATGTACCACACATGGTTCACATCCTGGGGTGACATTGTTTTACTGTGCTACCTTGGTTGTTGCATCATTGTGGTAGTACTTGGCCTTTGTGAGGTACTGCTACGCCAAGTCATCTATTGGAGGGTGTTCTGGTTCGTTTTTATGCCTTGGATTTTGTGATTTTGGAAATGAGTGTGGATTCTGAGGGTGCAGGCACCTTTTTACACACAAGGTGGGAGATGGTGACGAAGGGTAAAGGTGATCCTGTGGCCAGGTGGAATTGAGGGTTGAAGGCTCCATGACCCAGGTGCAGTTGTTCAGTGGGTCATGGTCATTTGTGAGGGAGGGGGGGTTGTTGTTGATAGTTGCCTTGCCCTGCAGTGTGATGGGAAACCTGACATTGTAATGGTGGTATCCTATGTACATGTTGTGTTCTGCTGATCAATGCCTGTTCATGTGTTGTGTTTACCTTTCAGGTGCGAGGGGATAGATATGGTTTGACATGCTGGGGTGTACACATGGTGAATGTTCACATGTGATGTGTAGAGAACACTGATGGTCACTTGATTGCACATGCATATGTTGAGTGCATGTCCTTGCTGACCCACACACTTGCACTCTGATGCACTACATGTACTACCACCCTTGCATATCCACGTGTACACTGTTTGCCTTCTGGTGCCCACTGTGTCCCTGCAGCACATGTTCTGTGACCAATTATGGATCCTGTACATGCCTAATTTGCTTTTTGATGTGGTCTGTCGCTTAGATGTGATGCTCAGGGTGTGCATCACACACAATGGCTGTTCACTGCGCTGTGCACTGAGCAGTCTGTTGCAGGAGTAGGACACAGCACACAGAAGCTGCAGTGTTGATTTTGCAATGCACAATGTGCATGTAGACAGGCATTCATTGTTATGTTATGTCTACAACTCTTGTAATGCATTTGGAAATGACTTATTTTGGGTGGGAGGTTGTTGGTCAGTCATTTCATCTGATTCCAGGTCAGGCATCATTGTCTGATGCCACTGTACATTTTGGACATGGCAATGTGCACCTTATTGTTACTGTGTTGGTGTATGGGTATTGCTTGTCATGTCATGTTGTGGTTTGGGAGGGTTTGAGTGACATAACAGTGATGGCCATGGCCTGTTTTGCAGGTGTGTGTGATGCACACCTTGCATGTCAGGGTCATCCGCTTCTCAAAGCAACTAGCTGGGGGTAGATCTCTCTCCGCGGCAGGGCCCTCCCTCTGGAACAGCCTTCCTGCCTCACTGGAACTTGAGGGGAACCATCTCCGGTTCGGGAAGCACCTCAAGACCTTCCTCTTTGCTTCTGCTTTCTCTCTGCCTCTCCCTTGCAGAATTCTTCACTGGAACTGCACTGGATCTGCAACTGGGCCACTCTCACCGACCTCAGTCCCTGGCCCAGCCACTCTCCACTTGCACTGCCTCCCTGGCAACCCCTGCACTGCGGTACTGTCTCTCTATCCCTACAGCCCCCCTTCCCAGCACTTGTCTGCACTTACCTTTGCAGTTGCCACCAGCTGGCCTATGTATTTGTTTTTTGGTCTACTTACCCTGTACTGCACTCCCCCCTCCTCTTCCCCTTGCACTTTTCCCTTCCCCCTACCCCTGCACTTGCACAATCTAAATGACACCTGGCCTAGTAGTACCGTTGTCTGTCTTCCCTTGTTCCCCCCTCCCTGCCTCATCGCACCTTGAAATACTTGTGTATAGGCCATATCATGTCATGTCATATGTGTGCCTTTTGGTCACACAGGATAGCTTGTGTTTAAGTAGCTAGGGATGCAGACAATGTGGCACTTCCATGGCAACTATCTAAGGGTGGTAGGGTTGTGACAGTTGACTGTCTCTTTGTCATCATCGATCGTCACCTGGTATGTGCCAGGCCTGTGTGCACTCCGTAGGGGTGGGAGTTTAGGTGAAAAATGTGGCCACAAGCTGGGTCCGGGCTTCCTCGCCACGTGCCCTGTCCCCTCCCATGGGCAGCGCCTGTGCCTGTGGTTGGGGATGTGGGGGCACCACCATGTCCACCGGGACGCCCTACCCTGTTGCAACATTGTGCAGGACACATGCTGCCACAATGATCCTGCACACTACTGGTGGTGCATAGAGTAGCTGCCCGCCAGAGCGGTCAAGGGAGCGGAAACGTGACTTGAGCACTCCGAATGTGCGCTCCACTATGGCCCTGGTTGCAATATGGGCGGCGTTGTATCTTACCTGGGGTGGTAGGGTGGGGTTCCGGATTGGCGTCATCATGTGGTTGCTCAGAGGGTAGGCACTGTCCCCTGGGGTGTAAATGGTTGTGATTATTGGGGTGTGTTTATTTGTGTGTGTGACATGCATGCATGTGCAAGGGCATTTGTACTCACCTAGGAGCCATGTGTCACCATGCTGCCCAGCTTCCAGGGCCCGGCTCAGGGCGGACATTCTGTATATGAAACTGTTATGGGTGGAGCCAGGGTAGTTTGCATAGACAGAGGTGATGATTCCCTTTGCATCGCATACCACCTGTACATTGATGGAATGCCAGTGCTTGCGGTTTCGGTTGATGTGCTCAGTGGCCCTAGGTGGACGTAGGGCCACATGGGTGTAATCTATGGCACCGAGCACTTTGGGGAAGTTTGCCACCCAGAAAAAATCCAGGACAACGGCCTGCCTTTCTGCGGGTGTTCTGGGCATGTATATGTGCCTGCGGACTGAGGGGCGCGCTGTCATGATTGCCAAGACCTGGTGTAGGCAGCGTGACTGCGTGGCCTGTGAGACCCCCCCCACTATGGCAGTAGTCCGCTGAAATGACCCAGTGGCCAAAAAATGCAGGACATTGAGCAGCTTCTCCAAGGGGCTCAATGCTTGGGAGCAAAGGGTGGGGGATGTAAGGTCATCTTCCCACTCCCTGACCAGGTCTAGGATGATGTGGGGTGGAAATCTATACCTGCCATAGACCTGATCGTCAGGCATCCCAAAAAGGCTTGTCCGTGGTGCGAAAATGCGTGCCCTGGCTATTCTCCTCCTCCTGCGGTGTCCCACGATCAGTGCTACGACAAATGGGGCATTCATTTTAGCTGTATATACGTGTTTGTTGTTTGCGCGCACTTTTATACTGTGCGCGGGGACGCTTCCGCCTGCCTTCATGTGACGGACGCGTTGACGCCTGTGTGCGTCTTTTGCCGTGCGCGGGTTTCCCGTATTCGAATCCATGAATACGGGTTGTTCGCGTGCGTGTGGGCGTTCCGTGTAGTTCCCTGCAGTACTTCCCCAGTTACGCCTTCTTTTTCACGCGTTATTCCCCATTCCGCGTGTTACGTCCACTGTTCCGCCCATTTTGGTTGTGTGCGCCGCGCTATGTGCGCTTTTGCTGTGCGCGTAGCGCACACCGTGTATGCCTGCGTGCGCCATGGCTGGATTGGGCGCACGGACAGCAGGAAACATGCGCAGCGTCTTCCTTGCATCGCACACGTGCGCGTGCGTTGCGTTTCTCACGCTTGCGCTACCTTGCGCCTGCTTGTGCTGGGATTTTCGGCGCACGTTTGCTCCATGAATCGACCCCAATGTATCTTATGTAAATAAATTAGTTTGATGGTTTTAAAGAAGGCACTGAGGATTTCAATTAAAAAAAGCAATATCTAAATTAAAAACAGCACTATATACAAACAAAGTTACTAATTTGAAGCTTTTACAATTGCAGTGAAGACCAGTCTACTGAAAAGAAGCAGCCGAATTCGAAGAACAAAGAAGAACTAAGAAGTTACCTGTTAATTTAAGAAAAAAAGTAAGTAGAATATCACCATAATATTTGTATTATTAATCAAACATACTATAACATTAATACAAGCTATTTTGGTGCCTAAAAATAGAGATTGTGTACCATTTTGTCCAAAAATCACCATGTCTTAAATAGCGATTTACAGCCCGAATGGACCACAAATTTCTATTTTTGGACACACAAATTACCCAACTGAACCGCTACAATGTTCATATTATAGAACAAACAACTGTTTTAATTGTATACATTAGATTTACTATTTGTACTTTTCCACACCACTAGCTTACTTTTTTTTGTCATCTGAACCCCAGTTTAGTAACACATAAATTCAAGAATACCTATCCCTACTAGTTGTAGTTCCCAATGCACAATCACACACCATTACATACATCTTTATCATCTTACTCAAACACTCATGCCCACAGCACACATACATTCCAGAACACCCCAACCCATATCTTCTTTATTTTTTTAACAGACCCTAAAGAATGCCTACCAAAAGTCAAGTCCGTAGAAAGCAACGCAAAAGTAGAGCAAATGAAAATAAAAGTGTCCAACATAAGCATCCATCTGTAGCAGAATTTGTAAAAAAAAGTTGAAACAAAACAGCTAATACAGTCATTTAGTGAAACACAAGAAGTTTCAAGTACAAAAACTTTGCCTACTCTATCAAAATGTAAAACAAACCAAAAAACAATTAACAGAAAATCAGCTATCACTACAGATAAAACTACTTCTTCAAATTTTAATATAGTGCAAAGTAAGCATACCAAGAAAAGTATTTTAGCCAAAATGTACCGTCACAAAGTCCTTCAAAATCTTATAAAAACAGGAGAGAAATCAGGTTCAATGCTTAAAACCTATCGTAGGAAATTAATCTTAGAAGCGTTGATGGACAGTGCAATTCTTCTGAAAAGAAAGTTATTTATTTTACTGTTAAACAAAATTAAACCACTAACAAAACTAATAACTAAATTACAAAAAAGACTTCTCAATAAGCGAAATATCAACAGAAAGAACTTCTTAAGTATCTGCGAAGGTGAATGGAATCACACTACGAGCACAGAACCATATTTTAATGAAGAAGCGTACAAACAAAAGCAAACAAATCCAATTGCCATACAGTCCCCACCACCTACCTGAGGAGCAGGAGCTCCTCGCCATGTCCCTGCAGGAGCAGAGGACCCTCGGAGCCATCCACTAACCCAGCTTCATCATTACCGAAAAATGGTAAGCGACGAAGCACCCGCGCTAAATCTATATTTAAAAGAGCTTTTCATCCCGCATTTTGCTGCGTGTGTGCAGTCACTGATTCCAGCTAGTGATGTGCATTTCCACTCAGGCTGCATTTAAAAAAGCCTTTTGAGAGCCCTTGCCGCCATTCGTTTCCACGAGGCACTCAGCCATTCCAAGATGGCCTTCCTTTCTTGCCTGCAGCCCCATATGCCCGTCTAGGCTACCAGCAGCCTCCCGATTGGCTACTGGGCCTATCTCCTCACCCATTGGCTACCGGCAGGCAAAGCCGGCCCACTCCCTCCAAGGACCACGGGAGACAAGGACTTCACCTGTTTCTGTGCCTGTTTATGCCTGAGTCTGCCATACCCCATGCCCGTCTCACTCCAGGTAACTTTTGACCAACACTACTGCACTACTCCCAGCTACCCATTGCCTCCACCACCATGTGTGTCTGTGACACCCCAGGAAATAGTATCTAAAAGTGCAAGATCCGTGTGCACCACTGGACTGTTATGTTAAAACTGCCACTTAAATGCTAACGGACCAAAATGCTTTTCAGTTCGCTGCAAATGTCCGGATTAATGCATATTAGTGACTTGCACACCAGATTCAGCCTGAATGCTCAAAATACAAGCCTGTTTGATTCTGCCTGAATGCGCTCACTACTGCCAGCATCCCAGACTTAGCTCACTAAAACTAGGTGCCTTCTGCTGCACCCATTTCATTCGCTGTCAATTTATTAAACTGCCCCCTTAGCCAATGCATTCCAATATGTTTAGCTATCTTCGGCGCGGCGCCCTGTGTCTCAGCCTAATTGACATATCCTGAGCTTAGGTGCTGCCCCACTGCGTTTTTGCCAAACTGTGCTATTTTGAACTTAGGTGCTACCCCACTGCATTTCTGCCAAACTGTGCTATTTTGAACTTAGGTGCTACCCCACTGCATTTTTGCCAAACTGTTCTATTTTGATCTTAGGTGCTACCCCACTGCATCTTTGCCAAATTGTTCTATTTTGAACTTAGGTGCTACCCCACTGCATTTCTTCCAAACTGTGCTATTTTGAACTTAGGTGCTACCCCACTGCATTTTTGCCAAACTGTTCTATTTTGATCTTAGGTGCTACCCCACTGCATCTTTGCCAAACTATGCTATTTTGAATTTGGGAGCTGCCCCACTGCATCTTTGCCAAACTGTGCTATTTTGAACTTAGGTGCTGCCCCACTGCATCTTTGCCAAACTGTGCTATTTTGAACTTAGGTGCTACCCCACTGCATTTTTGCCAAATTGTGCTATTTTGAACTTAGGTGGTACCCTTCTGTGCTGTGCCTTCTGACCTGTGCTATGCCTTACGGTCGTCAATAGGTGAAACCAGCTACTTCATGTATCCCAAGGTGGACTCTTGCATTTAGGTGATACACTGCCATAGTTAGCTCATCTTTACTTGCCTTGTCTGCTACTACCTGTACATGTACCGCCTATGATAGCTACATTTAGCCTGCCCACTGAATGCTGAACTTAGCCTACCTATGATAATATGCTGTATTCAGCCCGCCTATGTTAGCTACATTTAGCCTGCCTATTGAAAGATGTACTTGTCAACTGTACTGCCGATTGTACTCTAGTCAATTGCCACCATCCCAAACTTAGTCGCCTGAGTTAACTGCCTCATCCGCACAGACCCTAACCCTGATCAGGCCGGACTACACAGCCTACTCTAGTTCAATCTGCCACCCTCCACGGTGACGTCACAAGATGCAAACCTTACAAGCCACATTAGCCCTTCTCACATTAACAACATTCCTAGTCCACATACCCAGACTCACTCCCACCATTGAATACACTACCCCCCAACGCTCAGCTCACTCCCCTGCCATGACAAAGACTCTACCTCAACCATTATTAAGTCGGAATGACCAAACTGAAGAACCTCAACAACATAGAACCTTCGAATCTAAACCATGCAATAACAAATCTAGAAATGCTAGACTCCGAGCCAGACTTGCAAAACTATATGAACCACGCGCCAGAACACTGACCACATGTAACCGTAGCAAACCCTCACATAATAGGGGCATAGATAAACCACACAGCCTACACCCAAAGACACAAAATGCATGTATGCACACTCCTGCCACAACCCAGGAAAAGACATGCACACCCCCATCCACCAGCCCACTTCTAAAAGGTGCACTAGTTAATGCTAGGTCCTTGATTGCTCATGCCATTGAGATTGCTGATCTTATCCAGACCGAAAATTTCGACTTCCTGGCCATCACGGAATCCTGGCTACATGCCGCCACAGGACCAGCCATTATGCTAGCAACCCCCAACGGCTACACCATCCTAAGAGCAGATAGAGGCGAAGCCCGCGGAGGGGCATAGCCCTTATTATTAAATATAACCTATCCATCAGGCTAGTGCCCTCGAACAACACTAATTCATGCGAAAGCCTAACAGCTAAACTAGCTATTAACAACTCCCAAACCCTCACTATCCACCTTATCTATAGACCTCCAGGCCCTATTGGAACCTTTGAGGAGGACATTTCTACCATTCTATCGCACAACCTAAAACAATCATCACAAGTCATCCTGCTAGGGGATCTTAACCTAGGCTTCAATGACCAAAATGACCCACAGGCAACTCGAATAGCCAACCTACTCTCTGAACTAGGCTTCTCACAAAAAGTTCTTCACCCCACCCACAGCAAGGGTAGAATACTCGATTGGGTGGCAGACCACAACTGCAATGCCTCCATCCTATCGATCTCCCCACTAATTTGGACAGACCATCTCCTTATAACTTTTGCTCTAGAAACGATCAGACCCACTACCGCCTCAGTCCAGCCAGCACCATCCATCCCAACCAGAAATAAGAAAAACATCACCCCGGACAACCTACTCCCGCTCATCCTCCCCACACTTAATTCACTACCAGACAACCTGGACCCTGAAACACTAGTGTACGAGTACAACAAAGTCATGTACTCTGCCTTGGACATAATTGCACCACTCAAAGTGAGACGCAGCAAACCTAAAGCCCACCTCAACTCCTGGTACACCCCCCATCTAAAAACTCTTCGTACCAAAAAAAGACAATGCGAGGTTGCATGGAAATTACAATCATCGGAAGAAAATAAAAGCACCCTGAGAGATATATCTACCCTCTACAAAAAGGAAATACTAGCAGCCAAACGGGAAACCTACAACAATAGAATAGCCCAAGCCAACTCTAGCATGAAAGAACTCTTCATTATCCTAAAGGAAATAGAATCCCCCATCCCAGTGCCTGACAACTGTGTCAAAGATAAAACATGGTGCACCAACATTCAGCAAGCCCTAGCTAATAAAGTAACATCTCTCCAATCTAAAATTGCCACGAAAAAATCCTCGCTCAGTCTCGACACTAAGCCCAAAACAGATATCACCCCTCCTAAAAATAGCACCAACTACCCTCGCTTTAAATTCTCAAAAGTATCTACTATTGAGACAGAAAAAATCATACTGTCACTCAAACCATCTAATTGCCAGGGGATCAATGTCCACCTCAACTGATAAAGGACGCAGCTAGAGACCTGGCTCCCTTTATCTCAAAACTCATTAACGCCTCATTCGCTACAGGGTCCATACCAAGCAACCTAAAAGAATCTTGGGTACTCCCTTTGCTCAAAAAACAGACACTAGACCCTGCCATACCCACAAACTACCGCCCAATCACCACTGTGCCATTCCTCTTAAAAATCATAGACAAAGTGGCGTACTCACAAATACAGAAACACCTTAAAAACAACAATTTACTAGGAGTACGGCAGTCTGGCTTCCGTCCCCAGCATGGAACCGAAACTGCCCTCTTAGACCTAAAGGCTCAAATTGACGAGCTAAGGGATCAAGGCAAACCAGCCTTACTCCTCCTCCTGGATTTATCAGCCACATTTGACCTTGTTGACCACAAGGTCCTCTGCAGGCACCTGGATATAGCCGCGCACTTCTCAGAAGAAGCCACAAAATGGATCCAATCCTTCCTCAATAACAGGACAATGAGAGTCTTCTCCACCACTGCGGCAGCAGACTCCATCCCCATTACATGTGGTGTGCCCCAAGGATCCTGTGTTTCGCCTACACTCTTTAACATCTTTACTAAGCCCCTTTTCGATAATCTGGACCTTCTTGGTATCACCTACACTAATTATGCAGATGATACCCAGATTCTCCTACCACTTACCGGTGATTACGACAAGGATTTGGCCTTGGTGAACAGCGTGTATCTCATCATCCAGGCATGGATGGCCACACACGGTCTATGCCTGAATGATGACAAAACTGAAATCATCATCCTGGGCACACCACCCACCCTAAAAAAACTGGGCCCCAACTACTCCTCCTTCAATATCGACAACAACCAAATCACAACCGCCCACGCGGTTAAAACTCTGGTTTTCTACCGGGACTCCACCCTTTCTTTCAACAAGCAGGTCAATGCGATGGCTTCAGCAACCGCCTACACCTGCAAATTGATAAGAGCAGGCAAACCCTTCCTATCAAACGATAGCTGCATCACACTCGCTAGAGCGCTTGTGTTATCAAAACTGGACTACTGCAATTCGCTCTATATTGGGGCTAACAAGGAAGTCATCAAAAGAATTCAAATTCTGCAGAACAACGCGCTTAGAGCAGCACTTTGCATTCCCAGGAGAGCCCACATCACCGCACTCAGACGAGCTAACAATTGGCTCTCTACTCAGGAGAAAATCCAACTAAAAGTTGCCTCTTTGGTCCACAAATGCCTTAACAATGCTGCACCGCAGTACCTCTCTGCCAGATTCACCAAACTAAAACCAACAAGACTTACTAGATCTGCTAACTCCAATAACCTATCCATACCTAGAGTCAAACTGACTAAAGTCGGCGGCTGCAGCTTTCAGGTGAAAGCAGCTCAACTCTGGAACGCCCTACCATCCACCTTGAAGACTGACCAACCCTACCCCACCTTCCGACACAACCTTATAACGTGGATCAAAAATGCAGACACACTTTAGATCATCTACTGCCTGGACATATTCAAGCCTAGGAATCTCTGCCTAGGACCGTAAACACATGCTTTTACACTCCACATGCTGTATATTCCTGTATATTTTGTGTATACTCCTGTATATTTTGTTGTATATTATTCTTGTTGCCATGTGATCTTGTAACAAAGTTTTGAGCTGTCGTATAAAATGCGCCCGGTTACCCTTGGGTCTGGTGCGCAATATACGTAATAAAACAAACAAACAAACAAACAAACATAGCAGTGGTCGAGGTTATGAAAAAGTGAATAATACCATAATGGGACAAGAAGTACTCCTTACAAAAATATGCCCTGAAAACTTAGAGTTACCCCTCCGTTCAACTGAATCAGAACGTCTAGTGTACAAATGGCTATGCACGTCAATGTGTAACATTCCCAAACAATGTTTCAAATCTTTACGCCAATTCCTCAATAAATATGTAAAAAACAAAGACAAAATTCAAATTAAATTACTGCAAAATTTGGATACCTGTCCAGTGCACAAGTACACAGGACTACAAGGACATTCATTGGCCTGCATTACAGGACCTACTTGTAAAACCACTTTCCATGATATCAAAAGGATATCAACACATCATTCAACTATAAGAAATCTAGTCTATAAACTGTACTATGCTAAAAGTCCTGCTTTAGCACTAGCAAAGTTAAATAACATCCTTCTACATGGTACAGCAAAAGACCTACTTGAAGAAATTCACTATATCCAGAAAAAATATTTTGGAAGTGAAAGCCATTTACAGAATGAAATAGCTTTAAACCAATTAAGCAACAATTCTACACATGGAAACTTTTTGCTAAACACATACAAAAAAGAAATACTAAAATTTAAAAGTACATCAGCTGAAGTACCAAACCATGTAAGTGTATGTTGTTGTAGAACATTTTATAAAAGTAACACAAAAACTGTAGACCTATCATACACAATAGAAGACAATGAAGATTCTAAATGGTTTGAATTAGCTCTCTACCTTGTAGCAGAAAACAAATACGAGATAACTGAGCCCTTAATACTTTGCAGTTACTGCACTACAAAACTTGACCATGACCAAACTCCTTCACGTGCTATCACAAATAATTTGGAATTATACCCAGTACCAAAACCCCTACAACAACTTAATGTATATGAGAGCATCATAATTCAAACAGTACACCCATTTCAAGCAATAATACGCCTTCAACCAAAAACAGCAAAATTACCTCCTTCTGAATTGGTAAAAGGCATTCGTGGAAAAGTAGTTTATTTACCTTTAGATATAAAAGAAAATGTGCATACTCTAGGAGTGCAACATCAAATGCAGCAATCTTTAATTATCTTAGTAAATGGAGTACCTACAAAAGACAAAAAAATATGGCAACAGCTTGTAGATTTACATAAAGTTAGACAAGCCTTCCAATATCTTAAAGAGAAAAATGAATATTACAAAGAAATTAACATTGAAGAAAACTTGAAAGATACAACTGAAATATTTCAAGAAACACAAGAAGCTGGTCAATTTGAGCTACTAGATCCTGCTACAATATCAATTACTTTAGACCATATACAATTCATCCTTTGCACTGTAATGACACCGTAGAAGATGCACTGGAAACTTACCAAATGCGTCAAACAAAAGGATCGCCAATCAGCATATGGGAAAAAAGTATAGAAGCACGTGCTTTTCCTCTACTCTTTCCTACTGGCAAAGGAGGAAGGTACGATGATAGACCTATTCAAATATCAGCTTCAGAATACCGCTCATTACGGATGTATTCTGAAGATCCCAGATTTAGACAAAATGTGGAATACATATTCCACCTACTCTTTGAAAGTGAACTAGCAACTTTATGTTACGAAGTTTCACACTTATTAAAATCAGGATCACACTTTCAGCTACACAAAAGCTACACAATTATTAGAAAAAGTGCAACAAAAGGATGAGGTTTTACAATCAAATATTACAAATCTATTAGCAAATATGCATGGTACTAAAGAGTACTGGTTTCACGTCATGGAGATGTAAGTTGTATGATCAGAAACCTTGGCCCACCCACTTGGTTTGTTACATTAAGTTGTGCAGAATATGCATGGGAAGATTTACATGATTTCCTACGCATATCAAATTAAAACAAAACAAACATAGATATACTAACACCTGGAGAACTTTGTTCTTTGGATCCTGTTAATGTTTCAAGATATTTTCACCATCGCTTCATTGCTATGCTACATTTTATTTGTAATAAAACTGTTCCTCCCCTTGGAGAATTGCAACACTTCTTTTGGAGAAAAGAATACCAAGCCAGAGGAGGACCACATATCCACATGCTTTTATGGATTAAAGATGCTCCTGAATTTGGTCAAGACAGTGATGCCACTGTTTTACAGTTTATTGAAAAATATGTCACTTGTGAAATTCCATCAGAAGCCACAAATAGTGATCTCCATGCACAAATTTTACAATTTCAAAGACACAAATGTGGAAAATATTGTCGTCGCAAATACAAAAACAAAGGGAAATACTACACCAAATTCCGATTTGGTTTCCCTAGACCAGTTACAAATGCAGGTCAAGTGAACAACCTCATGTCTTCAGTTAGACATAGTGTTAAAGGTAAGTCACCTAAAAATACATATTACATAAAAAGAAAAGAAGAAGAAAAATATATCAATGATTATAATGCAATCATTGCCCACTTATGGAATGCAAACATAGATGTGCAGTACATTGCAGACAAATCTACTGCAGTTGCACGATATGTCACAGCATACTTAACTAAAGCAGAAAAGACAGAGCTCCAAGACCTCTGGAATGACCTGTCATCAGATAAAACAGTATCTCAGAAATTATACAGCTTGGGCATAAAAATGCTCACCCATAGAGAATGTGGATCATATGAAGCAGCTGATCATTTAACTAGTACTGCATTGTATGGTAAATCTGAAAATATAGTATGGCTAAGTCTTGGTCCAGCTAAATCTAGAAAAAGAGTTCTAAAATCATATGAAGATATAGAAACAATAGCCAAACATGATCCCAACAGCCAAGACATTTTAAAAAACAATTTATTAGACACATACTACCCAAACAGAAGTAATACTTTGGAACACATGTGTCTATACCACATAGCCCAAAACTACACATACAAAAATAATATGAAACCTGATGAAAAAAAAGGTAAATATAGAGTAACAAACTGTGAAGGCAGCTTAGTTAAACTCACTAAACCAAATGTAATTAATCATATCAAATTGTCATTAAAGACTCCTCAACATAAAGAAGTATAGTACATGTCCCTGCTACAACTCTTCAAACCATGGAGAAAAGAAGAACAATTACTAGATAACTATGACTCATATGAGGATGCTTTCAAAGCAAATGAAAGCACTATAACTGATGTAAACTTTACACAGTACAAAACAATGTTGCACAATGAACCGCAACACGAAGAAGAACTCCGAGCCCAACTAGATAAGGACACTCCTGACAGTAGTCAACCTTCTGTAACAGGAAGCCAAAAACCACTGGGAGAACCACTAATAATAAATGAGGCAAAATTAGCTATGATAGAAGTAGAAAACACCATGGGCCTCATTACGACCCAGGCGGTAAGGGTTTTACGGCGGCGTAAACAGCGCCGACCCTTACCGCCTGAGTACGAGGTCCCTTAGCGCCATGGCGGACTTAACACCTGTTTTTAGCAGGTGTTAAAATCCATGGCGCTAAGGGACCATGGAGTTAATTACGCCACCGTAATTTACGGTGGCGTAATTAACGCCTTCCCCACTCCCATTATGCCCTATGGGGCAAAAATGGGAATGGGGAAGGGTAAATGGGGATTGGGGACTTACCGCCCCGCCAAGGTCGGAATGGGGCGGTAAGTCCGCCAACCACCATGGCGTAAACGTAGTTTACGCCATGGTGGTAAAGTCACGGCCCAGGGGGTAACTTACCGCCTGGGTCGTAATGAGGCCCCATGTGTCAGTATGAAGATAAGGAAGACTTAACTATACTACAATCTAAACTAAACAATGAGCAAAGTAGCATTTTTCAAGAAGTAACAAAACAAATTGCACATGGTGTAAAACATGAAAATAAAGAATGTTCCTGCCATAATTATAAACCTATACTACTGTACGTCAGTGGTGAAGCTGGTTCTGGCAAAACATTCCTAAAACACACTATGAAGAGTTCTTTGCAGGAAAACACATTATTGTTTTTGGAGATCTGCTTCAATTAACACCAGCAAAAGGTGATCCTATTTTTAAAACATTAGGACACAAACTCTGCCGTAAAACTGTTGGCAGCATTGGAATTGTCAACCTTTGGCAACATTTCCAATACAGAGAATTAACAGAAAACATGTGGCAATCTGCAGATCTCACTTACGCCAACATTTTAAAAAGTATCAGAGTTTGTATACTTTCTAAATAAGCAGAAGCAATATTGAAAACCCGGCACATTAATGCACTTCATGGCGATAATGCATGTACTACAGATGTTATGGAACAATTAGCCCACAAAAATGTCAATTGTATGGCCTTAATGCCAACTCTTGCAAGCTGTTTCAAATTCAATGAAATAATGTTAAGTAAAGAAATGCAACCAATCATGTAAATTAGCGCCACAGACAAACTAGATGTACATGGTATGACACTACCCATGTGTGACCAAGCCACAACAAGACTAAATAGTTTAGAAAAATCAATCTCAAACACAGTAGGCTTAGAAAAGATATTAAAATTATCCTTAAATTGCAGAGTAATGCTTAAACGTAACCTTGACGTGGACCAAGGACTAGTTAATGGAGCACTGGGTACAGTTGTTGGCTTTCAAACATACCCACGCGACAACAAAATTCAGTTTGTCAATATACTCTTTGACAAACTTTCAGAAGTAAAAAGGATAGGACGCTCAACAGCTAGATTCCTTCTCTTCAAAGATATGTATGTACGCAGAGAACAATTTTCTCTAACTCTTGCATACGCAGTCACAATTCATAAATCACAAGGTCTTACCCTAGACAAAGCAATGATAGATATTGGTAACACAGTCTTTAAAGAAGGCATGAGCTATGTAGCACTATCATGCTTACGTACACTTGACAGTCTATTTCTAATCAACTTTAATGCAAGTAAAATAAACGCTGATATTCCTTGCATTTTAGAATACAATAGACTTCACTCACTATACACACCCCACCTAAACACATATTCTGTTCCACAAAAAGTAAAACGTTATAAAAGAAAAATAAATCAAACAGAAATGCAACAGGATGTCACTGCAAATCCTCCAAAGAGATTAAAAGAAACTAATACTTCATCAAGTACCACAAGCAAAAAAGAATCAATTAGGGAAAGTAAACCAAATACTTCTTTAAAGAAGGAAGACAAACTCCAAAAAAAGCAGTTAGATACAGAACTACCTGGACCATTTAAATTCTCAAATATAGTTGGTGTAAATTGCTATGCAAATGTAGCAATGAATATTCTATTTCAATTACCACCAATTATTGACAACATTTACTTACACAGTACAAACCCATTGTGTTTGCAAATATTAGTACTTCACAGAAATGCAGCAAACAATCCTGACAACACGTATAGTGTTTTTGGACTAAGACAACAATTGGACTACTGTGCTGGAATGGTGAAATTCACTATAAATTCACTGGAAGATCCACAAGAATTTCTAATGTACTTACTACAAGTACTGGAAAACAAAAACATACCTATAAATGAAATCTTTCAGATTTCATACATGTGGAAACATACATGCACTCTCTGCAACAATCTGACACAAGAAGAAATCCCCAATGAACGCTTCATATATATATCAATACCACATTGTGAATCCATTCCATTTCAGTGACTTGTACAAAATGCAAACCATGGTAGATTATGCTCTACCTGCAATTCAGATAATCGCTCCACTTTAGTAATACAAACACATAGTAAATACATAATACTAATGTTTCTACGTTACAATGCAGATGGTACCAAAAACAACTGCAAGCTGACTGGATTCACACATGGTCAAATATCACTTGGTAAGAAAACCTTCACAACAATAGGTATAATCTACCACGCAGGAGCCACAACCAATTCAGGGCACTACACTGCATATATAAAAACGAAATGTGGATGGTTTGAATGTAATGATAGTACCATTACTCTAAAGCAGAGATTACCAGGAAATCTTACAAACGCTTATTTGATGTTCTTAAAACCAAAATTTGATAACTAAACTGTATTTAAACCCTAAGTAAACTTGTGTTAAAAAAATATAAACTGTTAGAATACTCCAAAAGCTATCTAACTGCTCAACGATTCTACAACAACTAATCAGATAAATGAATACCACTAAATTAGACCAAAAAATACACAGTTAGAATATGCCAATTGGTATCTAACTGTCCCAAAATTTAACAATATCCAAATAGATAAATCAATACCACTAAAATATATCAAAAAAATAGACAGTTAGAATAGGCCAATTGGTATCTAACTGCTCCAAAATTTTATAATATCAAAACAAATGAATAATATGTTACTGCTCCAAAAAAATACAACAAGCCAAAGTATTAAGCATTAGCCAGAAACAACAAGTGAACACTGAAAACAAACACACAAATAAACTGTGGCATAACAGAAAAAGTTTTTTTTTTATCCAACATGGATTTTTTTTTCTCCCAAAGACAATGATTTTAGCAACAAATACAGAAACTGAGCAAATTGCACAGTACTCTGATTTGTAATCTACTAAATATGAGGGTCCAAAAAAAAAAAGTATATTGATTATACAATGTAATAAGTAATCACAAAAAACAAATACTAACATGCTATTTTTTTTTATCACAGAAATTAACAAGAAAAACATGGACTCCCGTTACTAGACCAAACAGTAAGTATACATTAATAAGGAGAACCATAGCAGCATATCACATCCATAGTATCTAATACCTTTGTTCCTTATACATTTGTTTTTCACCCAAAGTTATAAGCAAATATGAATGTGATATGCTGCGGTGGTTGTTGCCAAATGGTCATGCACCCAAGACTCTATGCCCTGGCAACAACCACCGCAGCATATCACATCCATAGAGTCAAACATTTCAACTATGGTCTATGGAAACTTTTAATGTCCGCGGACTTTATGAGTGTTCTTAGAACACTTTCAACTTGCCAGCGAACAATACGGACAGCGTTTTCAGGACACCCCCTACGAACATTTCAGAACAACGCGAGAGTTCTTAGAACACTTTCAACTTGACAACGAACAATACGGACAGTGTCCTCAGGTCACCCCCATTTTGTTTATTTGCGAGCATTTCAGGACACTGCGAGTGTTCTTAGAACACATTCAACTTGCCAGCGAACAATATGGACTACGCCTTCAGGACACCCCCTACGAACATTCCAGAACACTGCAAGTGTTCTTAGAAGCGTCTTCAGAACACCCCCATTTTGTTTATTTGCGAACATTTCAGGACACCGTGAGTGTTCTTAGAACACATTCAACTTGACAACGAACAATACGGACAGTGTCTTCAGAACACCCCCATTTCGTTTATTTGCGAACATTTCAAGACACCATGAGTGTTCTAAGAACACATTCAACTTGACAGAAAACAATACGGACAGCGTCCTCAGGACACCCCCATTTTGATTATTTACGAACATTTCAGGACACTGCAAGTGTTCTTAGAACACATTCAACTTGCCAGCGAACAATACGCACTACGCCTTCAGGACACCCTCTACGAACATTCCAGGACACCGGGAGTGTTCTTAGAAACGTCTTCAGAACACCTCCATTTTGTTTATTTGCGAACATTTCAGGACACCGCGAGTGTTCTTAGAACACATTCAATTTGTCAGCCACAACCCCATTCATATTTGCGAACATTTCAGGACACAGCGAGTGTTCGACAACGTCTTCAGAACACCCCCATTTTGTGTATTTGCGAACAATTCAGGACACCGCGAGTGTTCTTAGAACATATTCAACTTGACAACGAACAATACGGACAGCGTCCTCAGGACACCCCATTTTGTTTATTTGCGAACATTTCAGGACACTGCGAGTGTTCTTAGAACAGTTTCAGTTTGCTTGCGAACAAAACGGACACATATTGAGTCCTCAGAACACCCCCATTCAGTTTATTTAGAACATTTCAGAACACCCGTGATGTCTGCAGACAAATCGAACACAAAAAGAACGTCTAACACATAAAAACACAACTTTCATCCTATCTCATACACTCCTACCCTCCCCAAACACTCCTACACACCAACACACTCTTCTAAATACAAATTTTGAACAAAGTTTCACCACGCTGTCCACGGACAACTGCGAATCCAAGACGGCGGGCGCTAACGAAAATCTGACGCGCTTCACGCTCCACGCCGTCCAATCAGCGAACACGTTGCATGTCCGCGAACATCACGCAAGCCGATTGGCCAAACAGGACAATGTCCGCGGAGCGAACAGGGAAGTCCGTCCGCGGACCGAACACAGATATCACACATTTTTTTTTACCTACTTTTTGGTCATTTTAAAAAAAACTACTGGACGGATTTTCACCAAATTTGCAAAAGCACGCTTTCGGGACCAAGCTGCTGTTCCTGGTCCACATTCGGTGAAAATCCGTCCAGCGGTTTGAGCTGTAGACGTGAGCAAAACATTTTTCCCATTCAGTCTATGGGAAAAAAAAAGTTTTGGGACCCCCCCTATAACTTTGCCCTCCCTGGACGAATCCTCACCAAACTTTGCAACTACCCTGTCTCATACTCTGCTGGGCCGTGAATGTCTTTTTCTCTCCTCTGGGCTCCCCTTCCTACTTTTGTCCACTGTCCTTCATATTTGGCCTGCTTTTGTCTTTCTTGATCATGGCACTACCTGGCCCACTTCTGCGCTTACTTCAAATCCTTCCATCTTCCTTTTTTCTTTGATAGTCTTGGAGCACAATTGAGTGTGCTGTATCTTCTTGGCAATAGCTGTTGCCTCTTCCAGTGTAGGGTTCCCAAACATTCACAACCTTTCCTGCATGACCAAGTTATTGATATGGATGATTATTTGATCCCTAATGTGTTCATCGGTGCCCATCCTGGCTGTAAAATCACCAGATTTCTCAAGGTAGTCACATATTCCTCAACATTCCCACTGCTTTCCTGCTTACATGAAGAGAATATGTAAGTGATTTTACTCTGGCACACACCTAAGTCAACGCCTAGCGTGTAATGCACAACTGAAATCCTTTTTTATTTATGTCTAAAAGTTATTTTATTCTGAACAATGTACCACTCATATCACGCCCTTCTCTTGGACCCCCTGCCCCCCAGTCACACTGAACCAGGAATTAGGCTGGTTTGCAAAGTTAAAATATTTATGTATTCACAATTCAATCACACTATGTTTTAATGGGTACATAATGATCACCAATGGGGTGATGTAACACTAAATATTCTCTTTAATACACGGAGTAATAGTGAGCAAAACAATTCAGCACAGAAATAATACTTTTATGTGTGTGTTCAGAACAAATAGCAGTGTGGTTACTATTTCCCCCTGCACACCCCCCAAACCCCCAATATGCAATGTAAAGAGATGAGAGAAAAGAGTAGGTATTCAGGAATGGCAGAATTCAAACAAAATATCAATCCCAATTTCCCCCTCAGCAACACAAGAGAAAAACAGAATTGATTGGCAAGCGGTCAGAATGGCTTTAAAGTTATCTTGAGAATGGATTGGGTAAAAAAACTAAATATGGTTTAAATTGCTGAAATTGTTTAAATTCTTATAGGAGCCACTTTGGATAGTTACCCAAAAACGCTAGCAATGAGTTGAGTCTAAGAGACAATGTGAAATCTTAAAATTAAGGTCGGAAGGAATCAAAAGTTGTTTTACACGTGTCAGAATTTCCCTAAAACGAAATTTGCAGCAAACCTTTCAGTGCGCGGTAATCTCAATTACGGGAGAACCGTATGGTTTTGTGATGCAGTTTTAGATGCAAATTAAAGATGTGGATGTTAGCTACAAGCAGAAGGGGTGTGTGGGCTGGTTTATCCTAAGCTCACCCCTTTGACAGGGATTGGTCACGGTCTCCTCTCTTCCTTGAAAGGAGGAGAAAAACAGGGTGTCACCTTTATGGTGTGGGTTTAAGAGGCTTAGAGGCCACCCCTAGCATCTTCACAACAAAATCTACTTTTGGTACAATACATATTTCCACATTTGCAACCTCTATAACAATCATATATACAGATTACATATTTGTTGTAGCAGATACTCCTCCAAGCCCTGTCGCTGTAGGATCTTGTGTCTGCTTTTCACAGATTTTTGCCCTTTTCATTCAGGATTAAAGCTGTGGATGTTAGCTACAAGCAGACGTTGTAATTTTGTTTCTAGCACAAAAACTGAGGAAGTTATGGATGTTTTAGTGGAAGTCTTTTTTCGAGACAGGTGCAAGAATGGGAAACAGGAATGCACTTTTAAAAGACAAATGGGATTTCTTACACTAGATCATGACTACAGAAAAAGAGAATGCCACACATGAATCTCCACAGTTCCTGGCCAGGGAACCCTTCACGTGCTGGATACCCAATTTCTTTCTGGGATTCACTTTAGTTACTCACAACACTAATGACTTATGATTTTAGAATACAAATAAGAGAAACTCAGCACAAGAAAAGTTCTGACAATTCAAAAACACTCCTAACAATATCAGGTTCTGAAGACAATAGGTTGGGTTTAAGATAGGGATTAATATGGACAATACATAGGCTAGTGACATAGTTCTATCTATAGATACTCACTAGATATGTTTTTAAAAGGAACTGTCAGGATTCTGGTCCGTCAAGATTTCTGGTCAGGAAAGGGAATCTGGTTCTGGGATAGACAGCTGGGCACATCAGATTGTACTATGTCTGTACACAGCACGGCACCGGACTGGATTGGATCTGCAATGGCTCTGGTCACAGCACGGCACAGGACTGGATTGGATCTTTTGGTTCTGATGATAATTATTTCAGCAGGCAAGCAGTACAGCACAGCCCGGCTGTATGTTTGATGTTCCCCTTAGGTTTCTGGGGTTGGTTCTGGTTCTAGAAATTTAAGGCCTAGCTGAAAATGTTTCAGCCCTGCAATGGGCCTTTCTGCTTAGCCAAGTTTTTGGAGTCTGGAGCAAGTAAGATGGATAGTTCTGCAGCAGGGTGCTCCGCCAGCATTCGGATAGGGGGTGAAACTGTCCATCTTTTTCTGCCCTCTGCTGTCTCTATTTATGCTTATGACAAAGGGGTGTGTGGGCTGGTTTAGCCTAAGCTCGCCCCTTTGACAGGGATTGGTCAGGGTCTCCTCTCTTCCTTGATAGGAGGAGAAAAACAGGGTGTCACCTTTATGGTGTGGGTTTAAGAGGCTTAGAGGCCACCACTAGCATCTTCAACACAAAATCTACTTTTGGTACAATACATATTTCCACATGTGCAACCTCTATAACAATCATATATACAGATTACATATTTTTTTTAGCAGATACTCCTCCAAGCCCCGCCGCTGTGGGATCTTGTGCATGCTTTTCACAGAATGTTGCCCTTTTCATTCGGAACACAATGTCCAATTTAGGAGCAAATTTCAACAAATGTGCGTGTTGAACATGGGCATAAGTATATAAAGTTTCATACTTCTATCAGAAATACATTTAGTGTAATATCACATTTTCTGCTGTTTCTTCCCAGAACATGTCACAGAGTTCTGGCGCCTTTTCACCCGTGCATCCAGAAATTATATTAACAATGCCGTTATATCTATATTTTGCACAATTTTACATAGTAAGTTATCAGTCTTTTTAAAATGTGTCTTTTGTCTTTGTTAAGCAACAAATGGTTGTTTAGCTCCACCCCTTTGGTCTCTCTCTGGGAGCCAAGAACATCTCCTCCCTGTTTCTCCTGGGCAGAGACCATTTATGACCCTTCACGCCTCGCATTTCCTTTAGCTGGAGTATGTCCAATGTCTTCTTCCACACTGCAGACCAATTTCTGCCCCCACCCTATAATCATCACTTAGGTGTGATTTCCTGGTGGAGAGTACTGGAAGGAGAGGCCTTGCTTCTGTGAGGAAAGCTGTTATTCCAGTTTGGGTAGCTTTTAGCTAGACTTAAATTTAAATGTTAATTCTGTTTCATTTTTCCTTAGCTTAAAACACACTTGTGATTTCAAACGAGCAGCTAGAACACTTATTCCAGATTTGAAACCATGGGCTCAAACAATTACAACATATATTACTCTCAGTAACAGGCCACTTAGATTGCACACATTTGATTTCAGTTTATACAAGTATTAAAGTTTATCATGCAGGCTTCTGACAGCTTTCATTCAGGTGGCCGATGGTACTGCACCCAGATTTTGACAGTTTCCACAGGCAGGCAACATTTGCTGTGGATGTCTCTTTGATGCTTTCAGCTTCTCAAGATATTGTAAGTTCACAATGGTTTCGTGTACTAAGTGAATTGTAGCACCCAGCAAGAATTTTGGATGTTTGATGGTGTTTTGTATCAACATTCTGCAGTTTCTGCAACCAAGAAAAAGGATTTACAGCAAAATTCTGGGGTTTCTTTTAGCAAAGCACTGCTTTTCCCTCTGTACTCCATTTTCACTTGTTGTGGGGCCCAGTGACATATTTCAGGAGGGAGATCTCGGTTCCACCACTGACAACATGCGTGGTAGATTGGGCAGCCATCTTTTTGTGCTTTACAGAGCACAATTTTCAGTGGTTTTGACATGCACAAGAGTTATGCGGCCATTTTGATGTTTCTGGCACTATCAGAACACAGTGATGTCGAATAGCAGAGCACAAGTTGGTCAAGACAACTCACAAATGTATACCTATTGCAATGTTGGTTTTAGTAGTGGAATAGTTATCTAATTGTTTGAGGGTCTTCTCACATACATCCATATCTCCCCCACCGTTAGTGATCAGTGGGATCTCCATATACTTCCTTTGCCCTTCTGGCCCTAAGCCGTGCAACAACAGCACCTTTTTTCCCCAGGGTCATGCCTCATGTTCTACTGCAACCTGGTAATTGCACCAGTACTACCTATAATCATTTCAGGGAATTGATGGCCCTCCCGGGTTGGGCAAGAATGACTCTTGCAGATGCACAGTAAGCAGCGTTCTCCTGTTCCCTTGACAGTACAAACCGAGCAAAAAGTCATTGACTCACCACTTTGTAGAGCTCAATGTAAAAACGATGTTCCTTTTTGAAACACAAACTGTGTGAATTTCAATCCAAATGATACACCACTTATGTTGATGTAGACACTCTCCTTGAAGACTTCTTTGAAGGCCCCAATGTCAATCATCATCCATTCATTAAATCCTAATCATCTGCAAAATTCAAACATGGCTTCTGTATTCCACCATGTAATTCAAACCACATTACATTCAAAATGACCACAACGCTAAGTGACAGTGAGTGGTGCTTTCAACTAGCACCTGAGTGCTACAGTCTCTCAGCATCTGCCAGCCACTACTTGCTGGTTACTCACAGTGTAGCTCGTGCTCAATCAGTACAGCTTTTTCATGACCAATACAGGCCACGGGGTCTCTTGCCATCTCTCTTCACATGATGTTCTTGGACGGCAGACCACGGATGCCTGCCCTCATCCCCTCTCTCTTTCCCACTCCCTATGGCAGGCAGGAGAACCACTGCAACTCTCAGGCATCATGTGGGCTTGTCAGCTGCTCGTTGCCAAAGTTAAGTATCAGCCAGAGGCCGGTTGGACAGCAGAAGTAAGTAAATGTTAAAGATAAACTGCCTGATTCATGGAATTATTTGCGAGAAAAACGCAGATTTGCGCGCCTTTCTGCCCGAAAATCCCCATACTTCAAATAAGGATTTTGGGGCAGAAAGGCGCTCAAATCTGCGTTTTGCACGCAAATGATTCCATGAATCAGGCTGAAAATACTGCACAGCCAAACACAGCCTTCCTCCATCAACTCCCAGCTCCACCAGCCATTCACTCCAAGTTTGAGGTTCTACCCTGGAACTCTCAATCAGAGGAGTCAACAACCTGTAACTTCCCAATAACTTTTGCAACTTTGCATGGGGTGCCGTTAGCCGACTACAGCCTGGCACAGACGCAGCTTAACTTTACATCTTTTAACAGGTTTCAGAGGCATGTATTTCAAGTGTGTAGCAGCCAAGATGAATGGGGAACTACCAAACCGGTACCCATCACTCCCAATTAGTGTTCCAATTAGGATGTATTGCCAAGGGTTTTAAGTAACAAAAAAATTGCAAAATGGGGTCACCCAGGAAAGTGTTTGTCTATAAATGTTATGGCTCCCTCGGGCATGGTGAAGAAGTACACCCTGTTGCCATGTTCTATTCTTCATTGTGCAGGATATAACATGGTGTACTTCACATTGAGGTCTTGGAGTCTCTTCTTCGTGGCCATGAAGGATTTGTGCCCTTGTTGTACGGATACCAAAAAGTCTGGGTATAGGTGGATCCTGTTAGAGCCTAGCAGTAGTTCACCCTTAGCTCTGGCAGCTCACAGTAGCGTGCTTGGTCTTAGGTACAAGTGTACAATGGGCCCTTTCTATCAAATAGTGGTGACACTTTAGGGGCATCTAATAGTGGCATTAGGCTACGTTTCACATATTCTTCCATTGGTCCTGTTATGTTGTCTTCCGGTATTCCTATTGTTCGTAGGTTGTTGCACCACACTCTAGATTCAAGGTCCTTATTCTTCTTGCCAATGGATATCACTTGTTTTGAGAGCGAGGTGACTTCTACGTGCAGTGCCGCAACCTCATCCTCAGTCATGCCCACTCTATTCTCCACCACTGTGATAAGAGCATCGGTTGTGTCGATGTGAGATTTTATAGAGCCGATTGTGCCGCTCATGTCATCCAATTTGGTATGTAAGGTGGTGAAACCCTCTCGCATGTATTTCATCATGCAGTGTAGTTGGATGGGTTTGTTTTGTTCAGATACTCCACTTGCGGCATCAATAACACCATCTGCCCCATCCACAGCTTTAGGCATGGGTTTGTCAAACGTGTTGATCTAACTTTGCTACTTTCCGGCTACTTCAGTCATCGTGCCACTGCTCCTCAATGGATAAGGCACTGCGTGGTAGTGGAGTGGTGGAGGTGTTTGCGATCAAATAGTTGTTTTATTTTATCTAGTTTCCTGTGGACTTTGCAGGGGTGCTGCTGTATGTGGTTGCGTAGCACCAAATGGAGGTTTGGCAGCAGTTCCAGGAGTTTGTTAGACAGTTTTATGGTTCCAACAGAGTCGGGGGCATGAGTATTTATTTGATGAGCACCTCACTGTTGCCTGTAAGGGAGTTTAGTGTGGCCTGTACTGGAAATGAGGATTGTATATGCGTTTTGCCACTGTGGGGTCCACACGATTCCCCTGTTTGTTCCAAAAAAATGTTGTGCAGGCAGCTGTTACAGTGGGGCGCCTTAGTTCAGAGCCCTGTTAAACTGGTCCTGTAAAGTAGTAGTGTGGCGATCTGCAATCTGGTAAAAAGCAGTAAGTATTTGCAGGAACTGCTGCAGCCCGTAGGTGGGAGGCTAGTGGTGTAAACAAGATCGGACCTGCTGATACGTTTAGAAGTAGGGGTTGTCTAAGAGCAACACTGGGGCCATTTGAGGCTGGTCCGCAGTTCTTCGCGGGCCACTGGTCAGTGTCTCTCACAAACTACCCCAGCCTCCCACAGGCAAGATGATCCAAGGGGGCACACTCCGGCCTGTTCACAGGCAGCGGGTGGTCTCACTCATCACAATCGTCAGAGTTGTAGTTTACCAGTGGGAGGTTGGTAGCAGCTCGCCAAGTCTGTGGTTCCCGGAGAAGAGGGGGTGCAGATAGTGGTCTGAAGAGCGTCTCACCCGTGGCATGGCCTGGTTCTGGGAATAAGGATTGATTGCCATTATGGGGTCAGTGTAATTCCCCAATTTGTTCCAAAGCAGTATCGCACATGCGACTGCAGTGGTGGGGTGCCCAGGCTGCAGTTTTTTGTAATGGAGTGCGGTGTCCCGCGATCAGGTAGCATGTAGATTTCCCCTGAAGTAGCAGCTGTAGGCATAGGCCGGGGAACGAGCCGGACAGGCCACATCAATCCGCATTGAAGTAGGGTTGTCTTAGGAGCAGTGTGAGGGCCAGATGGGGTTGGGCTGTGGATCACCACTGCCTGGGGGTTGGCACCTCTTGCAGCCCAATCTGGCCCCTCTCAGGCAAGGGGAAACCGAGATATCATGAATTCAGGATTTAATTTTATCCAGATTTCAGTACTCAAAAACCCTGCCAATCCTTGTCAGCAGCTAAGCAGAGATTTTGAGATAAAGGCATTATGTATGCCATGCTGTACCCCTCATAACTCAAGTGGCCCACTGTAATAAGACGCATTTTTTCAATGCACCAGAGGAAGTCCACGACTTTCTGGATTCGCGGCCATCTGCACTGTGCGACTAGGCCTTGGCCGAAGGTTACAATTGACCTGAAGCAGTGCTCCAGCTTCCCTCGTCTATGCAAATGACAATATAAAATGCTATTCTTGCTACTTTGACCCCTGGTTTGATGTAGACCCGTCCATGAATTTAACATAACAGTCGGTTCTTGATTTTGTAAGACTCTTGTAGTTAACACCCCTGGTGGAGTTATGTATGGCTCTGTGCCTTCTGGCACACAGAGACAGGTGCCCTCAGTTGTTATGGTCATGGGTTGGGATATCTATGCAAGTTGGGGCTGGGCAGTGATAGTAGGGTGTGTTTTGGGTCTCTAGTTTCCACTGTTTTATTATTTACACATTGTTGTAAAATGGATCTCAGCACTACACACTGACCATATGGGGTCTACTCTCTATGGTTTAACACCCCACAGCACTACACAATATGCCACGTTCATGTAAGCAATATGCCTACATGGGGGAATGATGTACCATGATTAAATGGAATGTTTGAGGGATCAGTAATGTTGTGAAGGCTTAAAAAGTGCATGTGTATTGTGAAAGCCAGGGCATGCAAATTGTCCAGCTCAAAGACTCACACTATGCAAGAAAGGGCTGCACACCATTTGCAAAATCCTGGGCCACCTCTGATTTCTACAATGTTTACACCTCAAATTCACAGGGCTATTTATATTAGTGCATAGGCCTCCCCTGTTCATTTTAGAATTATGTGAGGTTAACTTAGAGGGTTGGTATGTTATTCTAAGTCAATGACTGTTCAGAGTAAAGATAACTTTGGTCAAC
Organism: Ambystoma mexicanum; assembly: GCF_040938575.1. NCBI lineage: Eukaryota > Metazoa > Chordata > Amphibia > Caudata > Ambystomatidae > Ambystoma > Ambystoma mexicanum. The sequence goes on along the minus strand of NC_090939.1, from coordinate 552,279,574 downwards.
ATCTATGCCCCTAACATTGATGACTCCCACTTCTTCGCAGAACTGACTGTCAAATGTCTAAAATGTGTATGCGCCTAAATTGTTTGGGTGGGCGATTTCAACACAATTTCAGACACTGTTGTGGACTGGTTGAGTAGCATGCTGAGGTGTCTAACCCTAGCAGCACAAGGAAATAAAAATGGCCATGACACTCCTCAATTTGTTAGATTCATGGCGTACCCTAAATCAAGAAGTACTTGACTTCTCCTTCTATTCGTCGGCCCCATGACTCATACTCCTGCATCGACCTGATACTAACAACTCCATAAAACATCTGGTTGTTCTCCATTAACTAGGACCCTCTCCTTTCACTCTCCTAATAAATAGACCCAGACATTTGATGACATACCTAATACCCGGCCTCCCTGGCAGTTGAAACCATTGTCACTACCAGATGTAGCATTTAGGGTTGAGCTAAACTCTGCTCTCTGCCTTCTGTGACAAATCAAGGGATTCAGTCACTTCCCCCAAGGTGGGAGCCCCTTCATGTGAGGCTAGGGAGGTGAGCCCACTAGGTGACTTTCCCCCTAGGGTTGGCAGTAAGCATGACCTCACAGGGAGACACTCCCCTCTTGGGGATACGGACTCCATTTCCAGTGAGGAACTCCCTTCTCATTATCCTCCAAAAGCCAATACCACATAGACAGAACACTAGATTCCTCTCATATATGTGATTGTGATATAATGACAGAGGAAAGGTATCAGCTTGATACTGAGAGTAAGAGCCTAAGAGTAATAAAAAATGCTGGTCTGTAGCAATCTCACAGACCGCCCAACATCTGTGGGAACATATGACCCTAATAGGAGAGATCATTAATAAACATCTAGAACAGGCAAAAGAAACTCAATAGACCAGATGTGACCAGAAGGCAGTTGACTGCTCCTTATTGGTAAGTCAAAAAATAGTAGTCCTTTTGCCCAAATTAGTTGAGAAAATGTTATCCAAATGCTATGCATCATATGAAATTATTGAGAAAAAGTGCCCCGATAACTGTGTGGTTTTCCAGCCCGAAAAGAGGCAGACAACTCAACTATAGAAAGTTCATTTATTCAAAGAGTGCAGAGTAGACCCCCACTGACCATTCTTCAAAACTATGGCCACTTTGCTAACTGGGGTGTATTAACAGAATACTCTGGTCTCTTCTGAGTTAATCCTAGAGTAACAGAGAGATTTTAAGGATCTACTACATCAGTTTCCAGACATCTTTAGTGATCAGCCTGGTCCTGTGAAAAATGTTTTAGATGCTCTAAGAACTCTCAAAAAGAAAGTAGTGATTTTAAAGCCCTACAGTGCCAGAATGGATTCATTTTCTGAGAAGTAGAAGATTTGCTAAAATCAGTCATCATAGAGCTATATGAAAGTCATTTGTCCTCCTGGTAACAAAACCTGATGGGTCGTCAAGATTTTGTATCGATTTTAGGAAGATACATTTAATTTCCTAATTTGACAGCTATCCAATCCCTAGGATCGATGATTTGATTGACAAATTGGGAAAGGCATGATACATCTCCATGCTAATTTAACAAAGGGCTATTGGCAGGTTCCATTGAACTTGCCAGATCTAGAGAAATCTGCTTTTTCCACTCCTCGGGGACTGTACCAATTTAAGATAGTACCTTTCTGGGTACACAGGGCTCTGCTACTTTCAAAAGATTGATGGATCGAGTGTTGAGACCCTTTTCATATTTTGTGGAAAATATCTCAATGACATTCACATTCATAGTGACACTTTGGAAGAATACCTTTTTCACCTGTACAAAATAGTCAGGGCCCTACTAAATGGAAATTTGAGCACACCCTAAGAAGTGCCATGTGGCTCAATCAGCGGTTAAGTACTTCAGAATTATTGTTGTTAAAGGCCTAGTACAACTGCAAACAGAAAAGGTTAAAGTTGTCCAACAGATGCCCCCTCCCGAAACTGAAAGAGAACTCTGTGCATTTTTGGGTCTGAGGGGATACTACCGGAGACTCATTCCGAATGTCTCCACCATCCCAGATAAATTAACCGATAAACTCAAAAATGCGTAACAACTTACAATTTACAATTTACAATCTCAAGGCCCTTCTATGTAGTGTACATAGTCTTAAGGTTCCTGAATGTAATAAGGAATTTACCCCTACAGACAGACTCCTCCAAAGTAGGCCTACGAGCTGTTCTCTCGCAGGAATACAATGAAATAGAACATCCTGTCTTATAAATCAGTAGTAAATTGTTTCCAAGAGAGCAGAACTATGCCACCATTGAACTGGAGGCTCTAGCCATCAAATGGGCAGTGCTCTATCAAAAATATGATTTAACCTGCAGGAACCTCAGCATAGTGACCAATCATTCCCTGATTGTATGGCTAAGTCTTAGGAAGGATTCAAAGATCAAAGATCCCCAAGTCAACTTGGAGCCTTTGACTCAAAAAGTAGAACAATTTGGATTTACTCCAGGCTGAGAGTTAATTGGTCAAAATTGTTTCATACCTCGGACTCAAACTTCCCTTCTGAGTCCACACACTCTGTTCTTCTAGTCTCCGCAGGGGGCAAACATATTGTATCTAGACCTTATAAGTTAACACAAGGCCAGCTACCTTCACTTAATTCTCGCTCCAAAATGAAATGGGAGCAGGACCTGGGGACTCCACTCTATGATGAAGCCAAGAAATGGATATGTAACTACACATGTAAGGTATCACTGAGTGCTAGACACAAGCTGCTGCAGATCAAAGGATGCTTTGCCGCAGTAAGGCAGGCCAAATTTGATCTAACACAGAGTGAGGAATTCCCAAAATGCTATTCTGATAATTCAGACTTTTCACATCTGATTTAGAGTTGTTCCTGAAATAAACAGAAAAAAGTAGAAAAAAAACGAAAAAAACCCTACCACTGGTAGGTAAAAATGTACAATTGATTGTTAATTTGACAAAATTCAATTAAATATTGGGTCATTTGCATTACAAGTTATGTAAACCAACATTGTGGGCCTCATTACGACCCTGGCGGTACGGAGTGAACGGCGCCATTAAAAGGTGCTGGCACCGTTCACTCCGTACCGCCGCATTACGAGTTCCCCTCGTGGGACAGGGTAAGCACGCCTGGGAAAACCAGGCGTGCTTACCGGGTCCTGCGAGGGGAAGAGGGAGCAAACAACGGCCCATCTCGTAATGGCCTGTTGTTAGCTCCCTTTCCCATTCCCATTCAGCCCTATGGGGGCTGAAATGGGAATGGGGAAGAACCGTGTCCGGGTCCTTGGAGGGAGGAATTACTGGGCCATCCGAACTCAGAATGGCCCGGAAAGTCCTCATTCCGAGGACCCGGACCCCGACGCGATTTCGGCGGCAGCCATGCCGCCAATAGCGGCATGGTAACCGCCAAACTCGTAATGAGGGCCTGTGTCTCAAAAGCACTCCATTACACTATATTTGAAATGTTTAGAAGATTTATTAGTTGAAAAAAGGTTATTTCATTAAACCTTCTTTTGTGAAAATAGATATTGAAATTAAAATATTTAGCTACAAAATGGTAAAAAAGAAACGGGAGAGAAAGGAAGAGACCCAAGAAAGGGGTGATGAAGGGAAGACTAGGTCACGTTAGCGAAGGAGTGCTTGAAAGAAAGTTACATATTTTAAGAGACTGGTGAATAGATGCTATGTCATCAAGCTTCTAAAGGCACTTCATTAATAGTAACATTAGTAATAACATATTCAGGGACAACACATGTAAATAGAAATTATTTCTTCAACGGACATACAGAATCAAATCTTGTATAGTTCAACATTGGCTTAATAATGGGTAATTGGTTTTTGTTTCCCCTGAAGCAAATTTTCTACATGGAGGGTTGTAATCTTTACAATATTTTCCCTGTATTTGGAGGCATAGGGGCTTTCCAGATTCAATCGAAGTGTTCCACTGTTTCGGAGAAATTTTAGAGTGGAGAGCCATTGGATCTGTCAACATGACATGAAAGGTTAGTGTAGAAAAAATGGGCTGGGATAGGGTATTGGTGATAAAAGTATGATCCCAGAATTGGTCACGTTTCAGCGATGTTCCAGTTGTTCATGAATTCAGAGTTTTTGGTCTGAAGTACTTCTCACAGTAAACAAGATCCTGCGATCTGAGATGCAGCTGGCTCTGCATAATTGCTTACTGGGGGAAAATAGGTACGTCTAGAGACTCTTACAAACTGTTGGCAGCATGTATTCTCTCGGCTGTGTGCTGTGCACTTTAATCCACCCCAACAGAGAACTGGCTCAAGGACCTCATTTGGAACTGTGATACAGAAACCATTTTTATTGGTGAAATGACACCACAATGTACATGTCCCGGGACAGATGGGCACCTTTTTTGAAAAACCTAGCAGCCCTGTCGCCCCACATTCTCCAACCGCTGTTCTTGAGCCCTTTTGGCTAATCCCTGCAGAACAAGAAACACTCTTTTTACATTTTGTGGTATGTTTCCCTGCACTCTTGTGTTGAAGATGATGCCTTTGAATAATTTATTAGAAGTGTACTTTCTATAAGTGCTGATTTTCTTTAAATAACATATATTAGTTTTAAAGATATGTATTAATTGGTCACACTTGAAAATTATAAATTACTGTAGGAATGATACAGATCTAAGTAAAGTATAGCCAAAGCAGCAAGAATAAATTTCTTAAACACCAAACAAGGTTGCAAGAAAAAGCATTGTCAAAATCTGTTCATTAATCAAAAGTTTTTTTTTTAAAGGTTAGAAGTTTTTTTCCTAATGTCTATCGGCATCTCATCAAACTTTTTAAAAAGATGAGAAATTTCAGAGTTGCCGAAGTGTAGTTCTGTTTAATTTTCTCATAAAATTGCAAACCCCAACAGAATGAGCTTTTGTTACAGAAACAATCATGTTATGATGAGACAGCCACAACCGTCTTGTCTTCCATTACATAACCAACAGGTGAATACACAACCCCCAAATAGCCCATACAATCTTTCACATCTCAAATTTCTTTGGCTTGGAAAACAGCATTTATTATACTTAGAACTTGAAAAACATGTGCATAAACTGAGGTTCTGAAACAAATATATAATCCAGATTAAGATGTACACATTTTACAAATTAATTTTAAAAATGAAATTCTTGAAACTTTGGAGTATAGATGGTATTTTCCCCAAAACGAAGGGTATGAAAGGTTATTCCATTCCTCACATGCTCATATGTTTAACACTAACCTTGCAAAGAACATAACTCTATTATCCCACTCAAATATGTCTCTAATTTAGCACCATATATACCAATCTCTTCTCTCATAGACAGCAAACTCAAAAATAATAGTGCACATACAATAGAGAACTGAGTTTTCCTTTCCAAAAATGTAATGATGCCCTGGAAGGAAACTTAGATATGACAATTCATACCTATGGAAGATTCCCTTGCAAATAATTCTAAAATATCAGGGGCTCACTTTTAAATAAGGTTTATATATGAGAGTGCATACCTTCTTCTTTTGGGACAAATTCAATGCCAGCATATTATTCACTATCTGTGGTTAATCTAACAGCATTCAACCCTTGATATACCACAGTGATAAATATTGAAACAATGAATAAACTTGTAAGGTTCAATGGCAAACACCTAAATTGTTTCCTTTTCACATTCAAAGAGAGTTCCCATGACTGAAAGGAACTGCTGAATCAAGAGTCAATGCAGTAGCACAACAATATTGTATGTTATGTGGTAAAACTTGTCTTCAGTGCTTTAGAAGTTTAACCCATCATATGATGATGAAGTATTCTTTAACATGATTTGTACTGTAAACGGACACTCTTTCTCTGAATTTTACAACTAGTTTCCTCTTAAAGCCTAACGTACAAGGGTCAATTTTGAGAAAGACAGTTTTCCTCAAACAAAGCAGAACTACTTTCATAAAATAGCCTATCCTATTTAAAAAGAAATGATCATATCAACAAAATCAAGAGATTATGAAAATCATGGGAAAACCTGGTGATGCAATAAAATTGAAAGAAAGCCATTCCCTGTTACGCTGCTACCTGAACTAACAAAGGTCTATCTGAATACAACCAAGGCCAGAAGCCAATATAGATACATCAATTAAATGCGACACTAGTCACAGAATCTGGAATTCTTGGGACATCATTTACCTGTCCTAAATAATACTCATTTATAAATCCATGAAAAGCCATGATGTAAAAGGTTTGGTGCCTTCAAATTTATATCACAAAATAACACAAAATAAGCAATGATCCAACCCTGGTAGTTCTGGCAAACATTGACAGGCTCCCCAGATGTGGAAGTGAAATGCATCAACCAAAAATATCCTAGTCCAGAAAGTGTGGTTAATGTTGTTTCCGCACATATGTAAGGAACATGCTTCACATGCCAATCTCTTGTCACATTATTTTGAGATATGCAAGAACACATAACACAAGATACCTATAATGTGTCTGTTCCTCAACATAAAGTATCTCATGTATGGCACCAATCAGATTTGGCTCTCTGGGTCCAGAAACACAAATCTAATTGGAAACACATACAACATCACCTCTCTTACTGAAACTTCTCTACCGAAACAATGTGGCTTAAGATTCCAGCCTCTTCCATTTCTATGTTTCTCCTTCCTCCAAACAAAAGTCAAACTGTTTGAAAACTATACCAATCTCTAAAGAGAAAAAAGACGGGACCCTCTGGTCAATTCATGCCTAATTTTTTTATTCAGACCTCATGAAAACAACCTATGCTGTATCCTTATAAGTTATATTTATTTTGTTTATTGTATAATGTGATGAATATGAACTATTCATCCCTTCTCCCTAGAGGGGAGACACTCCCATTTAGGCCAGGGAGGTGTGCCCGCTGAGCAAGACCCTCCCTATATGTCTGGAACATTGGGACCTCAATGGGAGTGACTCCCCTACAGGGAACAGGAACTCCCATTCCTTTATTGAACTCCCTGTCTAGAATACATTGGCCCTCATTACAAGGCCGGTGTATAAATAATGTGACAGTATTACTGTTTACCAGCATCTTTCTGCACCGGCCAATTACAAGTTGCCCAGTCGGGAGGAGGAATTAGCTCCAGCTAACAGCTGGAGTTAATTTTGCAAACCAACTGGCAAAAATTGCTAGTATTAACCGTCAAAGTGCCCCATGGAGACCGGGGACTCCATGGAATGGGGACTAACACTGCATACCAAAACTCATAACCCAGTGGTCATTCCACCAGCCTGATTGTCAGTATCAGTATTTCAGGTTGCCAGTATCCCCTCAGCTTTACTGCCAGGGTACCTGTAAACTTATCATTTTTATTTTATTTATTTATTGTGCATTTATAAGGCATTTATACAACAAGAAATTGTGTTTCAATGTGCTCACAGGGCAAAGGGAAGGGAACATGGGAACAAATACAAGTAGAATAAACTAATAAACAGGAAAGGGCAGTCCTACTAGGCCTTGTGAGCATTCAGAACGGGCACGTGCAGGGAGAGAGAGAAGTGTCAGGGAAGGGTAAGTGCTAGGAGTTCCACAGATGGAAGTGCCAAGGAGTTAGCTGTGTCCAACAGTAAATGTCTGGCACAGATCGCTTGGTACAGAGTGATCACCTCCCAATAATAAGTGCAGGCCTGTGAGAACAGAAGGCAGTGGGTGCCCGAATGCAAGTGCTGGGATGGGGCGGAAGTCTGAGGGTGATTAGGCAGAAGGCTGGGACCCAGATGGATACATAACGTCCCCGGCCACAAATCCCAGTGACTCTGCTGTATTAACACGGTTAATGAGCCCCATTGCCTGCCTACATGGGACTAGAAAAGACTGTTGTATCTTCTGTTTTGGATTCTCTGAATAGTGACATTTCTTTAATCTCTTTGGTTTTGGATAATGCTTGCTCTCATCTGAGTGCCATAGTCAAAGAGGAATGACTTAGCCCTTTTGTTTGTAATGACATACATAAAAAGACGAGGATCTTGGAATGGAGGAGAGAGAATCCTATGCAGAGGCAAGCCTCTGACGGGACGGCGTCCTGGAAAAGTGGAGCCAGGCTAGACTGCAGATCCGGCAGTAGCATGGAGGGCAAGCTGATTACTAGGAAGATGCAGGATGGCTGGCGTTCTGAATGGCAATGACGCCAAACTCAAGAGGGAGGCAGAGGTGGTGAAGAGACGTCTCACCTGGTGGTGCATCACATGCAAGCCGTGGTTACCAATGCCGAGACCAGACTGCAGCAAAGAGATTGGATCCCCGATCTCTGCATGAGAGGAACATACGCTGCTGAGCAGGGCAGAGCATGGGAAGCACAAACACTCCCGAGAGGTCACGCCGCTGAGAGGGGTGAAGAGTTGTATCCAAGTCTAGAAAGGCCACATGAGTTACGGGAGCCAAGAATTCCAAAATGCTAGATACAGACACACACCCAACCGAGGCACCACTAAAGTAAACCTACCAGAAGGCCAAGTACATTGAGGACCTCATTACGAGTTGGTGGTATTTTGGTTCAAAATCTGCTGAGATACCACCAAACAGATTTACTGTTAACACCACTTGGTTTCACTGATTTAATGTGGGATTATAAGTGGTGTAGGTGGTGTATGTCCACATTGTGTCAAGTCTGTGGGACTCCATGAGGATTTTGGTGGAATTACCACCAGTGGTAATTCCACCGATTTTGCAATTTTTGGTGGTAAAAAGGAGGATTTACCTCCAGCATTTTGCTGGAGGAAAATTCTCCATCTTACCACCACACCTATGGTACAGTGGTGGGATAATGCAGCAGTAATGCAGCATTCACAGAATTTTGCTACATTACCTCTGTTTTTACCACAAAACCAAACGAAGCCCATTGTCATTTACGCACTAGATAGAAGGTCAGATAATTTGCTTACATGGGTCTATAATACGTTGCTGTTTCCTTTAAAATCTTTACTTTAGTTTCAACCACACAGGTCTGCCTAGTTAGTTTTGTTATTTTTCTGAGGATGTTTAAAAGGTGTTCAAACCAATCAGATATTTAAAACAAAATGATTAACTACCATCACTATACAACCAGGGCTATACAGATACCTACTTCAGCTTCGATACACATGGGAGACAATGTTACATGACATTTCAGTCTTACATTGAACTCTGCTACAACAGCATGAGCTATTGTGGCAGGAACAGTGTCATGTTCTGATAATGACAGCTTGCACCCTCATATATTCCAGGCATGCAGTATATGTTAGACTACGTGAACAGGTCCAAATAAGCCCATCCTACACTTTTGTTCTTGACCTACATACACAGTCTATTCTTGTTTGCGCACACCAGGTCTCTCAGTAAGCAGTCTCTGAATGACTTGTCCAGAGTTTAACCCATGAGCAGTCCTGGATTACCAAATAGACAAAGTAGGCACCGGCCTGTGGGCCCCACACCTTTTAGGGACCCTGCGACAACGGACCAAAATAATATTGATTTGATCTTGAAAGCAAATTACAAACAAGCTTTCTTAAATTGTTTCCAAAAGATAGAAAAAAATGAATCAACTCAAAGAAAGAAAACTTTACATTAAAGACTCTATAGAGAAAATGCTGTATTAATGTAATGTACGCATTAACAACTTAAAGTACATAAACCAGAAACATCAGATTCACATAACTGTTTGTCTCTTAAAATCTCATATTCTGGCAGCTATCAGTTTGTAAAAATATCTGTGCAAACTATGTACGTGTAATGTACAGTAGTGATAGTCATCTCCATCTAGCAGTCGACGTTCACACTACTTAGTTCAATGTTATCCCACTAGACTGCACGCACGAGAAACCTCCAGAAACAAAGCTTTCTGTGAGTTAGTGTGTCATGAGAGTTCCCGCCAACTCCAGACACTAGTAGAATATTCGTGAGTGGAAGCTTCGAGAACAGTGGCGAGTATATATACCCGACATCTGCGTTACTGTAAGTTAGCTTTCCTGAGTTACAATGAAGCTTGATTAACTTCACTGTCTAATTTAACAGAACAAATCAATATTTCTCAGGCACGTTTACTCATTTTTGTCTTAGACTTAAAAATTCTTTCATTTTCTTGAACAAAGAGTAAATATTGTTTGTCGTCGCTCACTTTCCACCATGGTTGGTGCCGGTATCGTAACGGGTCCTCTATGGTGAAATGGGGAAATACCGCCCCATTCCAAGGTTGGCGGGGTGGTATTTCCCCATTTCCCCATGGCCATTCCCCATTTCCATTTTTGCCTCATAGGGCATAATGGGAATGACGAAGGCGCTAAGTACGGTACCGCAAATTTTGGAACCATACTTACCGCGAAGGTCCCTTTGCGGGTCCCTACTTTAACGGCTGGTCTAGACCAGCCATTAAGGTCGGGTCCCGCAAGGGGACCTCGTAATTAGGCGCTAATGGGTTAACGGCGCCGCAGCCTTTTACGGCGCCATTAACCCATTAGCGCCAGGGCCGTAATGAGGCCCAATGTCTTGCAAAATGTAGACTTACAAGTTATCCTGAAATATTTCATCACAAACAAATTGAGGAAAGTGAATATTTAAAGTTTTGTTGGTTTATTAAAATTGTTGGTTCGTCAAATTAAAAACATAGTAAGGGATAATTTGCAAGGGTCCCTGAAATTGTGACTGCCTAGGAGCCTCTACAGGATTTAATCTGTCACTGCCTATGAGTAAAAATGTAAAGGCAATCCCGGAGCAAAAGCCCCAAAAATGTAACAAGGCAGTTCAAGCCCATCCTGAAGCTGTACATGTTGTTGCCTACCTATTGCTATTCCAAACTGCCTCACACAGACAGTATTTGTATTCCAGACATGTTAGAATGTACCTGTTATTCTGTAATACTCATCAATGATCCTGTTTCATGTATCTAGAGAAGCCCAAGCAATCAAAAAACGTCCCTGTCACTTTCTGCATCATCAATTCCCTATGTCGGTGACATGTGTGGCTACTTCCGCATCTTCTTATTGTTTGCCTTTTCTTTTTCCTCCACAGACTACAATCTGAATCTCACAGGCAGGAGTACAATAAATCAACTTCTGTCAATGCCTCAGTGCTATGAGACAACTACGGTGGTGATTTGGCACTGTATGGTTCATTTAACTTAACATATCTCAGCATGCCACTTTGTCATGTAATGGTTGCATGTGATTCAGGTTGATGGATGGGCCACAAGAGCAGGGGCTAATTGTCCCAGTTGTCATTACAGGGCATCAGCCAAACTTGAAGCAGGACTGGCCTTTGGGAAGTGTTGTCCAGATTGGTGCATCAAAGCAGATGGCTCTTAACCCAAAGAGGCTAATCTTTATCTGTGGTCTGGATGGTCAGACACGGACTGCTGCAGGTCAGCTATGAGGCTCAATGATGCACTTACATGGGCAATGCAGGTGCTAGATTGTGTTCACAATAGATAAGTACAAATAAAAGGAGGTAAGGTGTTCGGAAATCAAAGCCCCAGTTTTAGCTCCTTCCGCTTCACAACATAATTGGATATTTTGTTAGCTTTGCGCCAAATACTACAGATTTTGAAAGATATTTGCCAAAGGAATGACCCGACCTCAGTCCGTATTCTTTCCAAAGCTTGCCAACAACCTTTACATCAGAGCATACCATGTAAGTTTGGAAGGCTGCACATGGTAAAAATGAACATATTAGGCTTCAAACCGATCATCGCCATCAACAAATTGACAAGTATCCACTTGGTGTTTCAGAGTTTGCATTAATAATTTATAGCCTCTTTGAAATGGCAACTGCCAAATAAAGTAATGTGTGGGTTACATTCATCTCTCGCAAAACAGAAAGGTGATGGCTGGAAGGTTTTGAATTAATCATAACCACGGGCAAAGCTCTGGGCAACCCTCCAGACCATCTTTTTTCAGCCTGCCAAGCCATTACAGAAGGGGAAAAACCATATGCAAATCAGGCTTGGTCCTACCCCAAAAGGGGCAGTCCAGCCCGAACTGCTAGGTCACATCCCTTCTGCACGAGACCACAAGCATCCCCAGACATGTTTCAGCCTTGTTGGGCGTCATCAGTGAGGAGTAGCTTTGGTCTCTAGGCCCGGCAGACTCGGGACCCACGTCTGGGTATACCCGTCCCACTCGGGGTGACTTTAGCAAAACAGAAAGGTGATGGCTGGAAGGTTTTGAATTAATCATAACCACGGGCAAAGCTCTGGGCAACCCTCCAGACCATCTTTTTTCAGCCTGCCAAGCCATTACAGAAGGGGAAAAACCATATGCAAATCAGGCTTGGTCCTACCCCAAAAGGGGCAGTCCAGCCCAAACTGCTAGGTCACATCCCTTCTGCACGAGACCACAAGCATCCCCAGACATGTTTCAGCCTTGTTGGGCGTCATCAGTGAGGAGTAGCTTTGGTCTCTAGGCCCGGCAGACTCGGGACCCACGTCTGGGTATACCCGTCCCACTCGGGGTGACTTTAGCAAAACAGAAAGGTGATGGCTGGAAGGTTTTGAATTAATCATAACCACGGGCAAAGCTCTGGGCAACCCTCCAGACCATCTTTTTTCAGCCTGCCAAGCCATTACAGAAGGGGAAAAACCATATGCAAATCAGGCTTGGTCCTACCCCAAAAGGGGCAGTCCAGCCCGAACTGCTAGGTCACATCCCTTCTGCACGAGACCACAAGCATCCCCAGACATGTTTCAGCCTTGTTGGGCGTCATCAGTGAGGAGTAGCTTTGGTCTCTAGGCCCGGCAGACTCGGGACCCACGTCTGGGTATACCCGTCCCACTCGGGGTGACTTTAGCAAAACAGAAAGGTCATCTCTCTACATCATCTCTTTCTCAATTAACATGGAAGTTTTAGAGACCATTCAAAGGTCACATGCGCATTCTTGACCACACCTGCTAGAACCTAAAGCTCCATCATGTTGTGCTGGCTTTATAACTGAAAGCAACTCTGCTTCAAAATGCCATAATTGTGTGTCCCAAAAGCCTGGTGCCAGTTTATAAAAAACAAAATATAAACCATATCTTATGTTGACATGGTGACTGCTAGGAATACACAATACTATAGCTGCAAGCAAGTGATGTCCTTTGATTGTCAGCATGCTGGACAGTGACTCATTCATGACAGGGGCTGGTGTGTATTCAGTTTAACTAGTCTGGCTGTACCCACAATACCACAAGTCCCACCCAGGAAATATTCTTCCTGATACCACTGATAAAGCTTGGCACATGTTCAATGTGATAGGAACACTCACTGGGGGTTCAGCTTAGAACTGATGCTTCAGGGATGTTCCATTAATTTTCCAAGGTGATGATGGCTGAAGTTCTTTTGGTGTAGACAGACGAGGAAGTGGTGGAGTTATAGTTGCCCAGTAGAGAGCTTCAGTCCACAGAGAAATCCCACCACCTTGGATATTGCTAGGGCTACCAAACTTCCCTCCCCAATTCCTGCATACAAACCGCTTTCAGTATGACATCACCTGGAAAAGGACACTTGTTACAGCAGCAGGGAATATACTCTTAGCAACAGGCTTATTGTGGGCAAATCTGCTGACCCTTCCCTTAGTTGATATATCTTTGGACACTGCTTGAAAAAGGATTCAATGGAACCTGAGGAACCTGATTGGGAGTACAGTCTACTCCAAATTCCTCTGCCAAAAAAGTGAAGACCAGGCACTCCAAGGAAAAGGAAAACACTTCTCTATAAGCATCCTAAAGGCCTATTGGGGGTGACTGCTGGCTTAACAATATATCAATATATACTGCAACTGAGGCTAATGGAACCGAAGACCTTGTTCAGTAGACGTGACACTCTCTACAATACCTCCTGGTTGTGAAGAGCAGATGAACAGTATCACCTTGTCTCAGAGACAGTGGATTAGATCGCCCAGCAACCAAAGAACGAATGAAGTGTTTCTGGCTCTCCCTGCATCTCTGAACTGCCTCAATGATAGTTTGCGCAACTTTGAACCAGTCCAAGCGATTGCAAGTGACCCACTGGAGTCATCTTTGATTTATTTGCACAACTGTCTCCTGTATTTCCGAGTTTCACTTGATGCTGATGCTGAAGCTTTGGCACCTCCACATCCGAGTACTGCTCAGTCTTCTAGTGACATCATATTGAAACTGCCTGCCTGGCTACCTGCCTCTTTGTGTGCCAGGATGTTGCCTCTGCAATAATACAACAGTGGGTTAATCAAGTAGAGCCCATTTGCCACAGAAACACAAGTATTCACTTCTCTACTCTCAAGACCATTGACTCTTCCACAGTTGCAAACCCAATACTACTTACCGGTCCTATACTTTTTGACCTGGATGCTGCCACTGCTGCCGAACAGCACTCCATCTTTGGAATCCTTTGCCACCACTCCCTGACTTGCCCAAGGCCCAGCCCCCGACTCCTGCTTTCAATCTGTAAAGCCTGCCTTGACGCTGTTGAGCACAAACAAAAAAGAAAGTTCTGTATTTTAAGTAGCCCTACCCCCTAGTTTTCCTGAAAGACTCTAGCAGCTTTTTAGCCCCCTTCCTTACCTTTTGAAAGACATATTGATTAACTTTGACATATTAGTGCTGAAATCTTTGACCGATAACTTCTGTCTACCAACACAAAATGCCCCATTATTTTAAAGTCTGCCTTCTCTGTTTGCTCATTTACACGGGTGGGTCAGTAGTGTTATTATTTGTTGTGGTATTTTTAGTTTAATTAAAGATCCTATTTTTAAAAGAACCTTGGTTGAACATTATTTTATTGTGGTACCACAGTGATATTGTTTTTTCTGTTGCTTCTGTACCAGTTCACACTCTGCCTTAATAATTGGCCTCTGCCTGCACTGCTGTAAAAGGTAAAGAAGATATACCTGTTGGGCTGTGCCTTTGTCACCTTTATGATTAGGATCACTTCCGGTTTGCGGAAGTGTGAGGCTGAGTTGGTGCATCAGCCACTACTCATCCCTTTCGTCACACACTGAGTGCCTCTCAGCTCTGCTTGCATTCCATGTGGCATATATTCTCTTGAGTGAACCTCTTCCTTAGTCCACTCTGCTGCATTTTCATTGATTCCTGGTCAGAACAGAAAAAAGGCATGGCCATCTATTAAACCATTGTCCCTCCACCATGCCTGGTCCAGTCCACTACCCAGAGAATGGGCACGTGTGTACAGCCGCGAAAAGGTAGGTCACAAGACACATTTCCCATTTGTTACATTTCGGTGAGTACCAACCTTCCTTAATCTTGTTTGCTTTGCAATCATTTTTATTTTATTTTCTTTTGTTTTAATTTCTTTTTTTCTGATTTAGAGATGCAGCTGCCTGTCTAGACAAAGAGGGAGTGTGATCAGGAATCGTGGTGGCAAGCAAAACATGACTTAAGAAAGTAAGACAATGAGAACCCACGGTCATCATAGAGTTATTCTAATTACAATACTTTACCAGTGCTATGTGAGGAGAAACATGGGAAATGCGGCCATTCATTTAAACAACCGCGGTGACACTTCTTCGTTATCGATCATTATATTTGTAGAGATCATTTCGCAAAGGTAATCACGTTGCTCGTATTTATACAGTGGGGTATGGGTTTATGTAACCAGAGAAGCAGCCTTGAACTCGCAGGACTCCCCTGCGCTGAGCGGGTTCATTTCATTGAAATTGCCTCTATTACAATGACAGGCAAGGTTAAATGGGCTGTTATGTGGGTTCGCGCTACACTCGAGCGAGCATGATGACTTTGTTAGCTCGCCAGCAGATCTGTTAAGAGATAACGAATCACCTCTGATGAGTATGAAGACAGTAACATACCAATAGGATAATACATACCACGAGCACAACTCTAAATAACAAAATCTACACCGATACATTTTATCTTTGAATTAATTTCACAATATCTTCATCTCATGATTCCATTTTTGTATACGCCTCATACAGGTTAAAAACAAACATATAATATAAAAAAAATTAAAAAAACTTTAGTCAACAGTGAATTGAAGGTTATTCTAGAATATCAATTGTGGAAGCAAGCACCGATTGGTCAGGAAAAATATCCCTGATAACAACGTGTCACCAGTTACTTATATGGAACAAGGCTGAACAATGAATTATAAATAATATTGTTTGCTTTCTTTAAAATATGTGTTCGACCTTGGTTTAGCTGTGTCTGATTTTAGAACAACGATGAAATGGGGCATACATTGTACAGTGCGGTGCTATAAAAGTTAGGAAATAAAACAATGTTAAACATTGTACTGTGAGCCATTCATGATACATACCTGCTCAATTGATATATATTTTGTTTTAAAAAATATATATATATATAATATACATTTCTAGATGATTCTATGTTCATATGTACAAGTGGTATCATGTCCAACTAAAAAGGAAAAGTATTGAGAGTTTCTGTGTAAAACATGTAATCAAAAAAACACTTAAAAAGAAATGGACGGTGCAAACCAACACATTCTGAAATGATCCTTTAAAGTAGCCAGACCACTTTAACTTACCCATGCACGGCTCGTGACCTGATGACACGGCAGACCAAATCCCAAAATATCTCATCGATGATATTGCATATGAGATAATTAATGACATGTCACACGGCACTAATATTGTCATCAGCAATGCATGTACATTCTATATATGATACCAATATAGCTTATTTGCAATTACACAAACGCGATATACCTGTACTGCTTTCTATTGAGTTGAAAGATGAATTAGTGTATGTGTGTGTGCCATAATACCCGGGTGCACTTTGCCAAGAAAACAGTCTCAAATTGAATCACGTATTTGGAGCACAGAATAGAAAAGAAGCATCCATGCCATGTGTGCATTACTTAAAAACATATAACATGCCCCACAGCCCCAAATGTGTCTCATGTGAATTGCATTTGTGGTGTCTGTGCAATAAAAGGTTTGTGGCCCTGAAGTAAGTGCGCCTCTGCAGATACTAAACTTAGCTCTTACTCAAATGTCTTGGGGCCTTACAGATGCGCCTCAGTCATATGCTTAGTCATAGTCTGTAGTTATACACTTTGCGCCTGATTTACAGAAAAAAGCACTAAGTGTGCGCAAAAATGTTAGCGCGTGTACTGGGATTGCACAGCGCAAATACATCGTGCAGGAAGGCGATTTACAGAAATAAGTAGGGACGAACAGTGTGGAGAAAATAGGATTGCACCTGACACGCCCACAATACGCCCATAGTGGAAACCAAGGAGCCACCTAAACCTATCGTTTTGTGCACATTTGCAGCCGTTACAGCAGATGCAGCAAAAAAGCCACAAACAGCATGGCGAGTACCCGCAAGCAACCAACAAGAGTTGCACCCATACCATCCATCAACAACCTCATGCATGAAATAAATCTGCGCTCCCCAAATGCAGCGTGCAACTACACCCATCTCTTCCTACTCTCTGAACACCAACCAAACTAAGCCACCCACATGCTAAGGGCACCTACACCCACAATTTACACTCCCTGTACACCCACCCAACTAAGCCATCCACATGCAAAGGGCACCTACATCCACCATTCACACCCAGTGTACACCCACCAAACTGAGCCACCCGCATGCACAGTGCACCCACACCCACTATTCCTACTCCCTGTACACCCACACAACTGAGACACCCACATGCAAGGGGCACCTACACCCACTATTCCCACCCACTTTACACCCACCAAACCAAGACAACCACATGCAAAGAGCACCTACTGTTAAACAGGATACCATATTATGCCTCCTTTATTGTATATATTGGCCTAAGCCCAGTCGCTCTGCGAAGAAATCCGCGTTGCAAGGTTCCGACCTTAGATCGATCTAGCCGCCATTTTGGGAACATCCGCCATTTTGATTTCCACCTCAAAGACACTCTGTATTCTAAAATGGTGGATAGTGTTCTCCTGCTTGTAACCTTAGCCGTCCTGACCTCTGCACAGGATAATGCCTAAACTGCCGGTAGGCTAAATGTTTGGGTCGTGTAATAAGACCATGTCCTATATTTGACCTGAAGATCAAAGGATTACTCACACCAACAAGTCTGATCCGCGGGTATACATTGAATACAATGTTGTTTAAATACTGAACGTGAGCACTTGTTGAACTACATTGTATAAAACATGTATTAAGGCTTAATGTCAAATTCTAAGAAACACTGTTGCCATTGTGACTTGTTGTTTTATAAACTAGACGTAATCCCCATGCATATAGTTGGACTAACTAGAGGGGAACTCGGCACAAACCCTAGTCTGAGAATAATTAACTTGCAGAGGGGCTGGATTTACGATTGAAAATTGTATAAAAGATGAGAATATGCAGACGTCCAGTACCTCTCACTTCTCACACTGAAAGGGCTGATATTCGTTGTGATGTACTGAGGGCCAGATAGCTATCTGATACTTTGTTTCTTTGTAAACTGTACAGTTATTTGAATAAAGATCTGAGAATCTTTATAAGCCTGTGTTTGGTGTATTTCCTTTTGTGGTACTCAGCCTCGATATTCATCTTGTGCTTTTACAGATGGCGTTGAATAGGGACCCTCAAGATTGATGCCAGCTTGTTGAAGGTTGACGCGGCTATCGGACCTGGATCGGACGGTGTAAAAGGGGGCCTCTTTCTTGGATGAGACGAGACACCTCAGCAGCGCTGCACGACCCGATCCCTGGACGGTGAGCCTGCGGTCCGAGTCGGCATCTTGACGAAGGTCCATATATCGAGGTGGGCAGATTTGCCGAAATCACCAACCACGAGGCACCTTAGTTAGAAAAATGTGTATTCCGATCGGACCTCCTTAGGATTTGATCAGGTGAGACGTGACCCGATTCTTAAGTATCCTGATAATTTGTTTTGGCTCATTACACATGCAAGTGCAATTATTGACCAGGTAACACCAGTATTCTGATATGCCTGGGAAATTGTCTGCCTGTTTCAGGGCGTTATTCCGCAGTGACAGACAATCTTTGGAATTGGTCCTACACTGCTTGTAGTAGATTAGGGAGCGGTATCGAGGGTTGTAACTCGTAATAATGTATCTTCAGAGAAAAAGCGTGAGTTAACTGCGTGGGGTAAGCATTACATGGAGAAGGGTGACCAAGCTGAAATTCTTGCCACACTTTATAATTTAGACAATTTTTCTGAGAAAAAATGTTTTTATTGAGGGATTAGGAATTCACTTATGTGTAATGTGGAACAGATGAAGTGATACAGATCTCCCACAAGGGTTAAGGGATCTGAATCCTTTAGCGTTTTCTTGAGATACTGCAGAGAAGGTACAAGAGCATTTTGAGAGGGTTTTTGGGTATAAAAGGGATTTGGAAGGGCTAAAGAATGAAGATGTAGACGGTGATAGCTTGGATGTTATGTTCGTACAGAAACAGTTTTCTCCTTGTCAAAAATCGATAACTGAGGAAACACAAATTTGTACGAATGATGCGATTATGTGGATCTCAGATACATCGATAACTCCCGTTGAAGTGTATGACACGTATAGTCAGTATACGCCAGAAATGCAGAGGAAAGTGATACAGGTGATGGTAGAGTACTTGCAGGATGAGTGCATAAAAAGAAAAATGTGTTGTCCCGCAGATTTATTGAGTATTTATGAGAGGGCTTTTTCTTTTGACACTTATTCAGCTGCTTTAGCGCTCAATTTAGCTCTGTTGCTTAGTAAGCGTTCAGAGTTGCCTACTTCTCAGTTGCCAATGAGAGAGGTCCCTCTGACATTTGTCCCAAAAGAAGAGATTCCAGCTAATGCTGTAGCAGGTGCTGCTGCTCAAGAAATTCCTGCACATTATGTGTCACAGTTCGTTCATGTCCCGTTCTCGAGACAGAAAGTGAACACCATTAAACAGTCTATTCCCGATATTAGAAAGAATCCGACAGGGTTCTACAAAGAAATATAGTCTGCTTTACAATCCTCAGTATTCACCTTAAGTGATATTGATCTGTTGTTTCCCGTACTCCTGCCCGTTGATTTGTGGAAACAGATTAGGACTATAGATGACGTACCAGGGTTAGGAGATTCATGGGATACTATGACTAGACTCGATAGAGAAAGACCAGCTGGTGAGAGACCACCACATGTAATACTAACTTTACCTGATAGAATAGTTACAAAATTGAAGACTATAATTCCTGAAAGAAGGATTATTTGGGACAAGCTTATGGCCTGTGTCCAAGGGAAATCTGAGGGTGCTACCGAGTTCTTCAACTGGTTCGAACAAGTATCTTCAGATTACAGTGGACAAGACTTAAGCACAGAGTCTGGGAAAAGGTTATTTGTGGACAAATGTGTGCGTGGATTGCTGCCTGACATCCAGTCGCAGATCATGTCCTCTGAGAGCGCTTGGCAAGCAAAGTCTCAGTCAGAAGTACTGCACATGGCCTAGTACTAAGAGAATTGTGTCAATAATGAAAAGGAAAGAGTTGAAAAGAGAAAAGGGGACTTAAAGACAAAAGTACTATTGCAGCAAATTGTCAGAGGCCCTAGAGGGGGTAATTCTCACTTTAGAGGTCAGTACATTCCACAAGGAAATGCGCCCTTGGGTCCTGTAAACATTAACCAGTGTGCTTATTGCAGACAAGGTCATTGGCGTGCACAATGCCAGATCCTCCAGCAGAGGTCAAATAGCACATTTGGGAATATGAGTAGACGATCCAGAGGCCACCCAGCTGTAGGGGGTCCTGGTAGAGGTCAGTTTTCACAGGATTCACAGCAACCTTTTTTCGCAGGACAATCAGGCATCGAGTGTGGATAATCCTTCTGCTGCTTACCTCTCTGAAGAACTTCCTTTCAAGCAAGGAATTCTTTTACCTCATAAAGACCCACATATTGGGTAACACAGAAGCCCAGAGTAAAAATCAAGCCAATCTTATGGACAAATGAACTGTCTTGAAGGGAATCAACTTGAAAAGACTTCCCGTATACTTAGGGGCAACTACTTTTAGAGTTTCACCTTCCCCCTAATGTTTTCCTTTATTGTATTTACAAGAACATTTGCTGAAATTTCAATTTTGGTTTGTCATGTTGTTTAAATGTTTTGAAAAATGTCCATGATTTCCCCATTTCTCTGTACAATGAATCATGAAGTTGAATGATTGTGTTTTTTGAATTGCTGTAATGCACTTTGAAGCAATTAATACAGATTTTAAGAAAATGCACAAATGCTTTGGACTAAATTACTTTTCCAATTCAGTACTCCATTTATTAACTCTAATCTGTCAAAAATTATAGGTGACTATAGGATTGTTTTTTTCTCCCTCCAACCAGCTCAATATCACTATAACGTGGATAAATGCCAGCATTAGTGGATTGATACAATTTACAGCATTCCCGAAAAGAAATTGTCGAGTGTTTGCTCCCCCAGAATTCAGTTCAACTTAGATTGTCTTAAATAAGGGTATGATACACCTATTGTTTATGGATTTCAGAACTTCCTTTCAACGACATTCTGTTTCACTAGGATTGCCCAAAGCAGGGTTTGGAACCAACGCCTATTCCCGTTAATCAGAAAGGTCCCTACATTGAAATGTTAGTGGGTAATAGGAAACATCTATTCTTGATAGATACAGGGGCACATAAGTGTTCCATTGACCATTTACGGGTTCCAAACATTCCCCCTTCAGGGCAAACGGTGTCCAGTCATAATATCGAATACAAAATTTCGAATGTCAAAAATGTCGAATCAAAAATGTCGAAAAAAAAAATGTCGAATTATTTTTTTTTTCGACATTTTTTTTTGGGCTCTAGTTTATATAAAAAAAATAGGTAAGAACAAAAAAAAAAAAGAAAAAACGGGGGTTGGGGGGGAACCACCCCATTTCGAAAAAAAAAGTCATAAAAAATAAATTCGACATTATTTTTTTCGACATTTTTTTTTCGACTTTTTGACTTTCGAAATTTTTGATTTCGAAATTATGTCTATAAACCAAGGCAAACCCATGTTTCTGTAGGGTATTCTGGCACACCAGTCTTCTGTCCAGTTTCTTCGCCGGTACCTATTTCTTTGGGTCCATTTACAGACCACTGTCCTTTCCTTTTGACCACGAATTGTGGAGAGAATTTGTTGGGCTTGAATCTGCTGAAGGAATTAAATGCGGTAATTCATTGTTCTTCTGATGGAGTGCGTTTGACGATTTCACCACAGCAACTTTCTGTCTCTCAATTCTTGACCAGACCATTGCCGCCAGAATTTAGAGATGTTCTGGAGTGTTTGTGGGCGATTGACGTCAATGATGTCGGTGTTTTGCAAATTGAGCCCGTTAAGATTGTTTTGAAACATGGAGTGAAGTTGCCACGTATTCCCCAGTATAAGATCTCGGTCGATGGTGAGCAAGCTTTGAAATGCATTGTCTCCGATTTTGTGCATCGAGGGCTGATTAAGGAAATTGCTGGTAGTTTGTGCAATAGTCCGATTTTGCCTGTGTACAAAAAAGGCGATAATGCAATTCCCTTCCATTTTATTATTGATCTACGTGCCATTAATAATATCGTTGCTCCACAAATTCCTATTGTGCCTGATGTGACAACAATGTTTACCATGATCCCGGCTTCAGCTACTTACTTTAGTGTTGTGGATCTAAAGAATGCCTTCTTTATTATCCCTATACATAAGGACAGTAGATACTTGTTCGCGTTCACCTTAGGGGGACGCTCGTTTACTTTTACCTGTGCACCGCAAGGTTACACGGAAAGTCCTAGCATCTATAGTAGGGCTTTGAAAGAGCAGCTTGATACCCTTGTGTTTCCATCTACTTGTACACTGCTTCAATATGTTGACAACCTGCTTTTAGCTGCTGACTCAGAGAGCGCTTTTAAGGAGGGCAATGTGTTGTTGCTTATTCATCTAGCTCAACATGGACACAAAGATTCGCTTAAAAAATGTCAATATTGTCGACAGGAGGTCGCCTATTTAGGCTATCTCCTGTCAAAGGAGGGAAGAAGGTTGACGCCTGAACGGATAAAAATCATTTCTAGCATGTCTGTCCCAAATACACAGAAGGAAGTTAGAGCCTTGATAGGTAAGGCTTCTTACTGTAGGCAGTGGATCCCAAATTTCTCCTTAGTGATTAAACCAATGTTGGCTTTGACGATGAAGCGCATTTCTTTGCCATTGCCGTGGAACTCGGAACACCAGCGAGCATTTGATCTGCTCAAGACTGCATTGTGCTCGGGACCAGTTTTGGGCACACCAAACTATGAAAAGGCATTCACGTTGTATTTGCATGAATATGATGGATGTGCTTTGGCTGTATTAACGCAGGAACATGGAGGGAAGAATAGGCCGTGCGGCTAATTTTCTTCTACCCTTGATCCTGTAGCATGCGCTTTGCCAAGATGTTTGAGAGCTGTCGCTGCTGCTGCTGCGTCCGTTAAACAGAGCGAGGGAATGGTCCTAGGCCATGCTCTAACCCTGATGGTACCTCACTCTAGATATTCTATTAAACAGAACACAAACGCAACACCTCACCTCCGCGTGATTAACGAGATATGAATTGATCTTGTTTGCACCGCACATTCAAATTAAGAGGTGTTGTGTCCTTAATCCGGCAGAACTTCTACCTTTCCCACAAGGTACTGCTTGCAGTGACGAAGGGTCACATAACTGCCTTTACACCACAGAACAAGAGACTAAAGGCAGAATTGACCTAAAGGACACTCCTTTGAATAATCCGCTGGAGGAGCTGTTTTGTGATGGCTCCTGTTTCAAACTCCCGGATGGTACATCCACAGCAGCTTATGCAATCACCACATTGAGCCCGGTCGTGGAGACCAAAAGAATCACACATAACTCCGCGCAGGCCGCAGAGATTATAGCATTCATTCGAGCTTGTGAACTTTCCGAAGGGCTTACAGTAAATATATATACTGACAGTCAGTATGCCTTTGGGGTGGTTCAAAACTTCGGCAGACTTTGGGCAGAAAGTGGTTTCTTGACTTCACATGGTACTAAAATCCAACATGGCTCCTTGATACTACAGTTACTCTCAGCACTTGCACTCCCTACTCAGCTAGATATCATGAAATGCGCAGTGCATCAGAAGGTCTTAGACAATGTAGGAAAAGGTATTGCTTTCGCTGACCAGATAGCCAAACAGGCTGCCACTGATCCCTTTTAGAAATGTATACTTCAAGGGAAGCCACAAATGCCTGTACTTTGGACGCGGGTACTGATTCCATAAAGAATATTCAAGCCGATTCCATGTTAGAAGAATCTAAGAAATGGGCTAAGGGCTTGGGAAAACTGATGATGATGGGTGCTGGGTGTACAAAGTTGAAGGGAAATGGCTATTGCCTGACGCATATGTTATGATGATGGTTGTTATGGCTCATGGTCCCACCCATATTTGTGCTCGTAAGGTCACTAAAATTTAGCAAAATGTGTGGGTAAATGATAAAATCCCTAAAGTTCCTGAACGATTCGTTCAGGGATGCATGATTTGTTTACAGCACAATGTGGGAAAGGGCACATCAACTCCTAGTGGTAGTTTTGGTCCACCTTCTGTCCCCTTTGAGGTGATTCATTTTGACTTTATCGAAATGGAGCATTGCCATAATTTTAAGTACGTATTAGTTGTCATCTGTGCCTTTAGCAAATGGGTTGAAGCTTTTCCCGTCAAAGATGCCACAGCCATGACCACAGCAAAGAGTCATCTGGTCGTACAATGGTCCACATTTTATCTGCTGTAATTTTACAGATATGCATGGGATTACAAATCGATAAACGATTCCATTCGGCCAGACACGCACAGAGTGCTGGACTAATAGAAAGACATAATGGCATCATCAAAAACAAGCTCTCTAAGACGTGTGCCCGCACCAAACTAAAATGGCCGGATGCCTTACCGATCGTATTATTGTCCATGAGGATGACCCCTCAAACTAAGACTGGGCTCTCTCCCTTTGAGGTGGTCATGGGTATGCCAGCTAACATTTGGAATGTCCCCAGGCCCCGTTCTTTAAGCGAGGTCGATAATGTACTTCTTTCTGACTATTGTGGCCAGTTAACTAAAAATCTGTATTTGATTTATCACCAGGTGCGAGAGGCTTTACCTGTGAAATATGAGGGCCCCGGCCACAGCATACGGTCGGGTGACTGGGTCCTTATGAAAGCATTCGAGAGATCTTCTTGCCTCGCACCTCGTTGGCGGGGCCCGCATCAGGTCCTCCTGGTCACACAGACGGCAGTGCGGGTAGCAGGAAAGAATAATTGGATCCACGCATCACATATCAAGAGGTTTCCACACCCTGTGCCACACGCACAGAAGATACAGAACCCCTCACCAGTACTGCAACCAACGATTACGAAGTGGTACAACAGCATCGAGAGTGCATCGGAGACTCTCCCTGAGCCTGTGAGGCCTGGGGAAACAGCCATTTCACCTCCACACTCTCCAACAGTTTCGTCTTTTGAATTTGTTCTGGATCTTGCATCAGATCCTGCTTTGGATTCATCGCTTCCAATGGGAAGTGACAACATGTTGTTCTCAGATCACTCAGTACCAGGGATCACAAGGTACGATTTGCGTTCAAGGAAATAGACCTACTGCACTGTTCGGCTGTGCCTTTGAAGAAAAGTCATCAAGGGCTTGCCTTTTTGGCCCGATCATTTGTGTAGAAGGGGATTCTGTTGGCTAGGGTTTGTGAAAGGACTAAGAAGACGCTCAGCCTGGAGGTCGCCAGCAAAAAAACATTGATGTAAATCGTTTGAAGAACAATGCCTGCAACCGCTCCCGCTCGGACGGAAAAGATAATAGACTGTGTGACCAGCTATGGAAATGAACATTCAAATGCGTGGGCCCCGAAAACGTATTGTTGCTTAGTGATAATGTTGATTGGTTTTACAATAGTCATTGCCTTAGGATTTTGGTATCTGGAAGAAGTACATCCGCTCAAAAATGTGTTACCCACTGAAAATGTATCCACTGCTTCTACTCCTTTTGTACATCTGCATACTTTATCTCCGAGAGACTCTCAGCACAGACAGAGTTATCACAATAACACTCTATTGCTCATTATGAACGCTACACATACCATTCTTAATAGGTCTAACTGTTGGGTTTGTTTGCATTTACCGCAACACGGGGATAAGGGGCTGGGTTGGTATATTCATCCTTTTCCTTTGACAACTGCTTGCTATGCTTCTCTTAGAGCACTATTATTTTGCCAATGAAACAATAGCATCTCGGGGAACTTTGATATGACGAACTTGAACGATTTTGAAAAACGTGTTCTGACGCCCCTGGGATGCTCACTTTTTGCGAATAGAAGCAAGCCAAATGTTGCTTTTATTAGGCCTTCTGACAGACTGTCCCATCCTTTCCAATCTTTGATTTCTTTTAAGATGGTTCCTATAGGCAATAGGGATGCCACGCCACCTTCTTATACTGTTAACCACAGCCCCAATTCAGTTTCTTTCTGCATACAGAGGAATGGTACACAGTCAATGGGTGATTTTAAAGGTTGCGCCAATGTTGCAAATTTGACTAGTGAGAACAGACCTTGGTATGTAGGCGAACCTGTCTACTTTGTTTTCGGTAATGTAGCATGTCCATGGTTACCCAGGAATTGGAATGGAACTTGTTATTTAGGGATTCTGTTACCTGGGGTATTCATTGCTAGCACTATAGAAATTTCAAAGGCTCGTCCACGGCGGGACGAGAATGGCGATACTTCAGCACAAGTTCTGGGCAATGTAGCTAAAACCTTTGTGCCATTTTGGGGGGAAATACTGAACTCAGAAGACATCAGGAGACTAGCGAGAGTACTGAAGAGGACCATCAACCGGACCACTGACATACTCTGTATTATGACGTTAGAACAGAAAGCAATAAGGTTAGTGGCGCTTAAGAACCTGATGGCATTAGATATCATCCTGGCTGAACATGGTGGGGTATGTAAATTAGTAGAGTCTGCTTGCTGCGTTTTCGTGCCAGATTCCTCCCCAACAATCTTTAGGGCGATCCAAAATCTGCATGTCCTTAGTTCAGAAGTGCATGTTCCCGAGGGAAACTGGGATCTTAGTGCTTGGTTCTGGGACCTCCTACGATCTTGGGGATGGAAGTTACTTTTGGTCCTGATGATTATTTTAGGTATTCTGTTGTTTCTTTGCTGCTGTATACAATGTCTTCCTGGTATATGTTTGATGTTAGGAGGATGTTGTGCACAGGCGATGGGTGCATTAGGGCACAACGTATATGCCCCAGAGAAGATCTCCAATGAATTTGTGCTGAAAGAAATCTTAGTATCTGACCTCATGGCAATTGATATTTCCGATAGTGATTCAGGATGTATGGACATTGAGACGTGGAGTTACTCGTAAAGTGACTAGAAGTAGTTTAGCGCTTGGCTTAGGCCAAATGGAGGGTTTGTTAAACGGGATACCATATTATGCCTCCTTTATTGTATATATTGGCCTAAGCCCAGTCACTCTGCGAAGAAATCCGCGTTGCAAGGTTCTGACCTTAGATCGACCTAGCCACCATTTTGGGAACATCCGCTATTTTTATTTCCACCTCAAAGTCACTCTGTATTCTAAAATGGTTGACAGTGTTCTCCGGCTCGTAACCTTAGCCGTCCTGACCTCTACACAGGTTAATGGGCCTCATTAAAACTCAGGCGTTAAGGGTTAACGCCGTCGTTAACCCTTAACGTCTGATTCCGATTTTAACGGCTGCTTTTAGCAGCCGTTAAAATCCATGGCGCTAAACCGCCTTGGTGCTAATTACGCCACCGTAATTTACGGTGGCGTAATTAGCGCCTTCCCCACTCCCATTATGCCCTATGGGGCAAAAATGGGAATGGGGAAGGGTAAAATGGGAAATGGGGATTTACCGCCCCACTCACCTTGGAATGGGGCGGAAAATCCGCCATGGTGTAAACTTAGTTTACACCATGGTGGTAAAGTTGGCGTACTTACCGCCTGGGTCGTAATGACCCCCAATGCCTAAACTGCCTGTAGGCTAAATGTTTGGGTCGTGTAATAAAACCATGTCCTATGTTTGACCTGAAGATCAAAGGATTACTCCCGCCAACAAGTCTGATCCGCGGGCATACATTGAATACAATGTTGTTTAAATACTGAA
The DNA here is from genome assembly GCF_040938575.1 of Ambystoma mexicanum. NCBI lineage: Eukaryota > Metazoa > Chordata > Amphibia > Caudata > Ambystomatidae > Ambystoma > Ambystoma mexicanum. The sequence continues at coordinate 552,251,534 of NC_090939.1, read as the reverse complement.
TGTGAGCACTTGTTGAACTACATTGTATAAAACATGTACGAAGGCTTAATGTCAAATTCTAAGACACACTGTTGCCATTGTGACTTGTTGTTTTATAAACTAGACGTAATCCCCATGCATATAGTTGGACTAACTAGAGGCAAACTCGGCACAAACCCTAGTCCGAGAATAATTAAATTGCAGAGGGGCTGGACATTGCGATTGAGAATTCTATAAAAGATGAGAATATGTAGATGTCCAGTACCTCTCACTTCTCACACCGAAAGGGCTGGTATTCGTTGTAATGTACTGAGGGCCAGATAGCTATCTGGTACTTTGTTTCTTTGTAAACTGTACAGTTATTTGAATAAAGATCTGAGAATCTTTATAAGCCTGTGTTTGGTGTATTTCCTTTTGTGGTACTCAGCCTCGATATTTCTCTTTTACTTTTACTCTACACCCACCATTCCCACTCCCTGTAAACCCACCAAATTAAGCCACGCACATGCACAGTGCTCCTATACCCACTATTCCCACACCCTGTAGCCCCACCAAACAAAGCCACCCACATGCACAGTGCACCCGTACCCACTATTCCTACTGCCCATATGTTAGGAAAGATTTCTCTTAGGTGCAATGTTCCCTTCATTTATGGACCCCCAAACGTTTTCCTTTTGTTTGGCTTACCTAGCATGACTTTTTCCAGTGCAGCACAGCCTTCAGCTTTCACTCATTTGTTACATTTTGTTATGGGGAAATTGACAAGTCCTTCAGGCTGTCAGTACTGGGAAACTATGTTTCCCTTAGTCTTTGACTATGTTGCCATTTCTTGGTAACTCTTGATCTATATGCCGAGAACCTTACAGTACCATGCACAGGGGTCCTTTTGTTTTATGGCGTTAGCCAACCTCGGTGTTTACAAACCCTTTGGTGTTCGTAGAAATGTGCCTCTGATGAACTGGTGGAAGTAGTTTACCTTTAAAGTATTTTTACTTCATATTCATGGACCATACCTCCTTCAGGCCAAGACTGTGGCCAGTGCCGAAAATGGCCATGCCACAAAGTCTTCTGTTCTTTCCTTGGCCATTTTGTCCCTTTGCTTTCACCCAGGTCGAGAGACCCGGCTATTCCTTATATGGGCATGCAGCCTCCTGCGAAAAAGGCATCTTTCACAGGCTCCTGCATGTCATGTGTGCTAGTGCCCAGGAAGAGGGTTGGGACTACGTGGTCCCAATCCACACAACTGGTACCAGTATGTCTGGTAGGTCTGAATGACTGGAACCACCGTGGGCCACGATTGGCCCACGCCTGGCGTGCATGCAAGAGATCAGATCTTTCATTGGCCGAGATTTGAGCGCAATCAAAAGTTTGGATAAGAGAAGAGCATCTTCATCCATTCCAGGTTCATCACCTGAAGTTCACACCGAACTACAGAAGGAGCCAAGTATCCTGAATGAAAGAGCAGACTCGTGAAACCGCCGGAGATGTGCTGGCACCCTGACCCCCCTGCTTTTGTATTGTACCAAGAAGGCTTGCAAGAGTGATTTTGACTCTTTGGAGTAGTGGGACCAACTACTCTCGTTCCTCCTGTTTACCCTCGCAAAGAGCTGCTTTGGGAGTGTTCCTGGGCCTACGAGCGAACTGACTACCTCAAACCCGGGGTAGCATATAGGAGTGCTGCCATCTCTAATTGATACTCGAGACTTTAGACATTGCTTACTTGTGGTCCTGGCTCCTCTGGGTCACAAATTATATAGTGTACCATGCCGAGAGCATTTGCGGTCCCTGTGTCACCCCGCTGTGGTGACTGACGATGTAAGTGCCTGCAGACCTGCCCTCGTGTCCCGAGACATGCTGCATCAGAACTATCCTTCACCTTTCTTCGAGAGCTAAGAAAAGGCTACTGTATCTCTTCTGTTGCAGGTTGTGGTTATTTTCTCCCCTTTCATTTGCATTAGGCTAAACGCATTTTGTATACATGTTACATAGTGAAAAGTGTGCGTGGTAACTGTTTTATTATTACTGTGGTTTATTCGTCTTGAGTTATAAAGGCCTACAATAAATGTATTTTTGATATATATCTGTCTAAGACAAATCTGTGGAGTTTTACTCTGTGTGCTCAATGTGGGCTTAGTCACCACTCCTGAGAATAAGGGCCTCATTACACGGATGGCGGAGAACCATGGCGCTATCAGCGCCATGGTTCATGCCAGTAAAATACCGGCACCGCCTTGGCGGAAAGGGGAATTACCGCCCCATTCCAAGGTTGGCGGGGCGGTAATTCCCCCTTCCACCATTGCCCTTCCCCATTCTCATTTTTGCCCCATAGGGCATAATGGGAATGGGGAAGGCGCTAATTACGGTACCGCAAATTGCGGTACCATAATTAGCTCCCTGGGTCCCTTTGCGGGTTGGTTTTTAACGCCTGCAAAAAGCAGGCGTTAAATCCCCCAACCCGCAAAGGGACCTCGTAGTAAGGCGGTAAGGATTTACCGGTACCGGTAAATCCTTACCGCCATCCGTGTAATGAGGCCCTTAGTCTTGACCACCTGCCAAGCTACCGTAGATTGTTCTGGTTTGTCCAGAATCTTCCCCTGCTCCACTAAACTTGGGTGGCCTCCTAAACATCTGCCCACCAGGTCAGAGTTTAGAAATCTATCTTAAAAGCATACACCCACGCATATGAGCCACACACATGCAAAGGTCACCTACACCCACCATTCCCACTCCCTGTAAACTCACCAAATGAAGCCACCCACACGCACACTGCACCAATACCGACTATTCCCAACCCGAGTATCCCCACCAATCATCACACCACACCCATAACCTCACACCCACGCATCCCCCTCAAAGGATCAGCACACCCAAGGTGCACCAGAAAACTGCACAACACAGCACCCATGAATCCCCCATGTATCCAAAAACAGGCCACAAGTCCAAACCATATAAATGTCACATGGCGGTCACCATCAACACCCATCAGGGTGGGCACAACAGTGGATGAGAGCTATCAAACCCAGCTAGTGGTCATGTGAAGCAGCATGCAGATGCCCCACCTGCACATATATGCCTGCAACAGGAAGTCAGGAAGCCAACCACCCCACACCTTGTATTTGTTCCCCCAATGCACGTATTGCTCTATTGCCCTGAGGACAGATTGACACTGAAGAGAGACCCGAAGCTGTGGGCCATGCGGCACCCTGCCCCTGGCAGGGGTTCCAGGGGAAGAGCATGATGAGCACTGTGAGCTGGACCATGACATACTCTGCCATCAATCCTGACCACCTGGCACCCACCAAGTAGAACAAAATGCCCATAGTGAATGTGAATCACAACTAAGCACATCAACCGGATGTACAGGCAAGGAGAATGCAGTGAGGGCTGGACTGTGAGCCTTTAGAGGGCCACATCAGGTGGAGTCCTCCTGGTACTGCACCACAAAATAACCCAGGCTTGTGGCCACTTGATCCAATGCATGCCAGTACCCAGCCCAATAACCAACAAATTCCACCAGAAGTGTCACTTCCTCCAGTGTTCAACCACAACACCCTATTGTAAACTGTTGAAGGACATTGATAAAACATCATCTGAACAAATGAGTGTCCACAATCTATGATGCAACTGTTAATTGTCATAACCACAATTACTGACAGTGTCACGGTATGTATGGTATAACTACTCATCCACCATAACACTCCTCCTGAGCAATTTGACTCCACAAAAAGATAGTGGAGAACTACTACCTTATTGTCTCAGCACATCCACATGAATGTGTCGACACATCATCCCTAGAAGTGAGAGTGATCAGTCGGGCATGACATCCCCACCCACCCTAGTACACCATTCAGACAGAAACAAATACTACCCAGATGTATCCCACATGATGTATGCCATAGAGAAATCAAAGACCACATACATCTGAGTCACACCTGGTGGAACAGACATGCATTCACCAGAAGCACATGTACAGCCACAAACACCCTTATGCACACATCTATCAGACCTACAGCCATTTGGTGAGTAACACATGCATCAGCCTCAATGGTTGGTGAAAAGAAGGCAACCATGCACAAAAGTAGCAGTCTAGGAGCACAGGAATTCCCAATACACAAACTGAGCATGACAGTGACCATCACTGCTATCATCAAAATCACAGATCAACAAACACCAGCACTGGTAACGTAACCACACCCAACACACCTGTGACACCCATGCAACATCGGCAAAGCATTGGTGATTGCAACGTCAATCATTAGCGAACACCCACATCCACAACACACTCCCAAACGCACATGAGCAGTGGGGCCATATACATCAACCCCATCAACTGCAAACATGCGTCTCCAGTGCAACATCCATGCCCACAGCAAGGCACAACCATCATTGTCACGCATATTGAAACATAGACCCTTACCTGCAACTAATATGGATACATGATGATCTGTGCAAGAAATATAATGCAGGACAAAACCTTAAACCACAATGATGCACATGACAAATACCACACCACCACCCTTACAGGCATACAGCCACCGATGCAGATGACATTAGAAGAACACTTAAAGTAACATGGCTGAAGGCGCAGGCCCCTGTCTCACTTTGACGTTAAGCATGGTCGGTCCCGGGTACTTCATGGATGTGAGACAGTCTTTAGTCCCAGATGCTGTGTGTTTTCTTAATTTTAAATATCTCATAACACACTAAGAAAACACAGAGTATCCACATTCTTTTTAAAATAACGTGCTACTGTCAGTCCTTCACAGTATTGCAATCAGAGACAATTCATTTGCCTTTTTGCTAAATTGCATTCTGATATTTTTACTTTTCCAGCTAACATGCGATTATGCCACAATTGTACACCTTTTTGCCTAACTTATTTCTATAAGGATGTAGATGTGCCACTATGGTATGTATACTATTCAAGTTATCTTTATAAACAGAGTATTGTTGAAAGGCAGACATGGAGGTGAGGAGGGGAAATGATGAGAGGGTAAGTCATGAGTATTTGCCCACAATGTGGATAAAAAAAATCTATCCTGGACACTGGTGCAGTTATTTGCCCCTGATTGTGGCTGCCTTTCAGGGAACAACTAAAAGACACATGTCGGTGGACAGCATAACATTTTATCAGAGGCCGGAGGCAACAACTTGTTTATTTTAGTTTGGCAAGCTTGCTCAAGTATTTGGCTACAAGGATTTTATTCAGGTTGTCATGTTCCCAGTTCAGACGCTTACCCGCAAGACCACAAGCACTTGCTTTGTAATGGATTTTGTTTTCCAGGGAATATTTCATGGCAGATTGCTGGGTTTAAAAAATGTGCACCTTTTATAATTTGCAAGCATAATTATTGGAAGATTTCCTCTCTCAGGTTATTTTTCGGGAGTTCATTGCTATTTTTTCTTGCACACTTTCTTTGAATGGGAAGGTCATTTCAACTGCCTTTGTATATTGCACTGTAAGATATATGTTCACTTACTGTGTGTATATTAATAGGTGCCAGCTTTTGATTTTCGCTTGGGGGTGGGGGGCAAAAGTACCTGGGCCTATATTATTCTTCCAGCCAGTCATCTTTTTTCCCTTTTCGGCACTTCTTAAATGCAGTTAGTTGGGGTTGTGCGATGTATCACAACATTTACCAAGAGATCGGCCATAAAACAATGGGCTAGAAGCATGCTGCGTAACCAAAGTGTGTGATACTTGGCAAATGAATGAATCCCTCTGCAAATTGCCTACAAACATTGTGAGTTCTAAAAGCCTGCAATCTTATATACATGCCAATAATACTGTCAAAACAGGGCAAAATCAGTTTGTGATTGATGAACGTCTTTGAGCGATGGGTGGCACGTGTTTTAAAATATAGAGTGGCCATGCCCACCGGCCATGGCCAATGGCCATGGCTAGTGGTTTGGTAGTGTTTTAAAATTGACAGTGGGCACAGCCGCTGATGTTCATGGCTAGTAGTTTGGTAGTGTTCTATACAATATACAGTGGGCACAGCCGTAGGTCATGGCCACTGGCCAAGTGTGGAAACAATCTATGGGATAACAAAACCCTTGAAATTCAAGGAAAACACTCAAGTTGCAGGTATGTTTAAATGAGTAATGCATTGTAACAAAACCTTTGAAATTCAAGGAACATTTTTTAGTTCAAGGGTTGTTAACGTGAGAACTTAATGCAACAAAACCCCTTAAATGCAGCTAAAGCTTCAGTTCATACGCCCTGTTGAGCAGCCTATGACCACAATGATGACACTGCAGATGTCATCACTAATCACATCACAACAGTATCTGACACTAAACCTGGGATTATGCCCACGTAGATGGGCAATATATATTTTACCATATGAATGGGACACTAGTCATGGTCTTCACTCATGGACAATAGCCATGGCCTTCAGCTGTGCCCACTGTATATTTTAAAACACTAATAGGCAACCAACCATATCCTTTGGCTTTCACTAGTGGCTACATCCTTGACAAATGTGCACTTAATATTACATACACTAAACAGCCACTAGCCATGGACTTCAGCACAATACTGGCCAGTGTCCACGGCCTTCAGCCATACCCACTGCATATTCTAACATGTAACTGGGCCATGTTGGGTATTTTGTGGATATTTGGGGCTTTGCGGTATTTTCTTACCGCCAAAATACCTTTAGCAATAATCACTCTCTGTATTCATATTGGATCACACATAACAATAATACATTGCATTATTTCAGAATTCAGACCTATTTAGATAATGTGCGCGATAATTTGCGTGGTTGGTTTATTTGTGGCCCCAATATCCAACATCCCTTGTTTTTTTATCTAGATTGTTCTTGATCACTAGAGAGACCTCAGGCCTACATTTTAGGGATACCACATTTTCAGTGTTATTGTGTGTGTGCCACCATGGGCTATTGTGGTATTTTTGTGGTAATTTCCACTACCTTATATACGGTATGGAACTATGTCCAGAGAGTCTCTCTTCCCGTTGGCTCATGTACCTCCAACAAGCTATGCTACAAACAGTCACTCACAACTGTCCATACTGAATATAATCATGCACACATCTGTTTTAAAATGACAATTGCACTGTTTAAAAATCTACCCACGTTTAAACCTTTTCCCATGCAAAATGAAAGAGAGAAATAATACACACTAGCAATCTGTTTTCAGATATTTTTGTATTATAGAAATTTCCTTTAAACACAGTTTAACCCTTTTTTACAGAAATAAATGAAATGGTACAACATTATTTGTGATAAAATGAACAGAGAACTGCGAGAATATATTCAATTGGTAACATTACATATGCTGATAAGGGACTGGGACTCCCTCGAATACACTGACTGAACAGTTTCGCACACTTTCGCACAGCTCCCACACTTCTGTAATTACCTTATCTGTTCAGCATGAGTTTTCTCCGGCTATTCTCTTTCTGAATTTGGCTCCCTTGAAGATTAACCCCAGTGACAACAAGCGTCTGTCGTTCTCAAACCGGGGTTATTACCTGGAATTCTCAGCGTTTGCAGTAGGAATGCTTCAGCCAGGAAACAGGTCCTTCTCCCAGCTCTGCCAGATCTCGATTGTCCTCCCCCTCTCCTCAAGCTTCCCCAGCAAAACTCTAATCACTGCCTCTAGCATGATACTTGCTATGACGCTGCTCCATCAAAATCAATCATGTCATCTCCTCCCTCACTACACAATGGCTCGTTTCTACAGTAAACATTTGTAACCAACTGATTTCCTGTTCCTTCGATCTCTTTGCTTCCTGTAGTTATGTGGACAGAGCAGCAGAGAAAAAAAATGAATGTGCGTTTAAAAGTTCACTTTCAGAGTAGGCCTAATTCTGCAGTGGAGACACATTTTTATTAGTGGGTTATGTTAAATGCAGTTTTATTAGTCAGGTTAGTTATTAATAAGGTTAGTTATTAATTTTCAAATGTGTCTCTTGCACCATAGGCATTTCAGGTGAAAAATAGTGTGCATTTTTGAATATGCACATGTGTGTTTTTAACTGTAAAAATAGATTTGCATCTTATATGTAAAAATCGTTTTTTGACTGAATAGCCTGTCTTTACTTATATGTCCATGTTACTCTGGCAACACATATAGCAATGCACCACACCCATGTGGTGGTGCTGCATCAAAAGAAATTGCTACCTGTGCAGTAGTGATGTACTCTGTGCTGTAACACGCCAAATATCCTTACATACCCTCCTTTTGTTTTTAGAACTTGGCTACGATCCAAGCCAATTCCTAAAAACAACTTGTTCTTTTTTTCTTTTAAAATGCATGAGTATTGGGATATCTTTCTCTTCCTGACGTAGCTACTAAAATCAGTAACATTTTCATTTTTACTGATAGCACAATCAACCATCCACCCATGATTAGCACCAGGACAGCCAAACCCACTATTGAGCATTCCCCAGAGGTTCCCCAATTAAATCTTTCCACTTCTATTATCCCCAGATTACTAATTGTAATATTGTTTTTTCTCAAATTCATTTTTATAACATGTCTTTCTTTGTGATTCAATAAATATTCCACATCCGGATCTATTGGAAAAGTATCCCTTTGAAAAAAATCGATATTTTCCACTTGGCTTTCCCAAACATCAAGCTGCCTGATCTCATGTCTGGGATGGCATGGTTTGATTTGATTTACATGGACGAACTGCTCTATTGCTGTTTCACCGTAATTTTTCAAAATTTTGTAAACTACAGGAGAGACCTTATCTCTAATTCGAAATGGCCCCTGCCAGGCTGCTAGAAATTTAGAATTTTTCTGTTTACTTTTTCCAAAATGAAACTTGTACACCTGATCCCCTACACTGTATTCCTTTACTGGTGTCTTTTTGTCATAATAAGACTTTGCACTGTCAACAGCTCTTTCCAGATTTCTCTGCACAAAAGCAAATGCATGTTGCAAATGCCTCCTCAGTTCATCAATATATTCATGAACTGTGGATGCACTCACAAGTGTCTGCTCATGTGTTCTGTATAGTAGGTGTTGTGGTAACACCATTTTCCTACCTGTCAAGACCTCATGGGGGCTAACACCTGTTGCTTTGGCAGGAGTTGATCTGATTGCCATCAAAACCAACGGGAAACGTAAATCCCAGCTGGAACCTGCTTCTGCCACAAATTTCTTTAAAATATCCACAACAGACCTATTGCTTCTTTCAACTGTACCTGAAGACGCTGCCCGATATGCGATATGTAGTTTCCTTTTCACACCTAGTATTTGCCATACCATACTCATTAGAGTACTTGTGAAATGACTTCCTCTGTCTGACTCAATTCTTTGTGGCAACCCAAACCTTGAGAACACATGGTTCACCAGCAATGTGGCTGCTGTTTGCACACTACAATCTGGTGAAGGAATGCATTCAATCCACTTCGACATCAAACATACCACACTTAAAATATAACGGTTTCCCCTGCTCGACCTTTTTAAAGGACCTACATAGTCTATTTGCAAATCTGACCATGGGAGAGTTAGGCCTCTTTTCATCAATGGTGCTCTATGCATTGGTGAAGCAGGTTTAAATTGGGCGCATACTAGACATCCTCTAGTATATAATTCCACATCTTGGGACATATGTGGCCAGTACGCATACTCTTTTAGTATTTCTAATGTTTTTTGTGAACCTCTATGGCCTGCAGTTATGGCATCATGTGCATGGTGTAGCATTAGGCCTCTGAATGAAAGGGGTACTACCCACTGTATTTGTCCTGTTATGGACTCTCTAATCATGAGTCCATCCTGTAATCTAATTCGTGTTTTGTTCTTTAATAGCTCCCTCAAATCTTCTTTTCCCATACAATCATATTCTGTTAAAGAATTTTGTTCATGATCTATCAAATGATTATAATAGATTCCTAAAATTCGATCATTCTTTTGTTCCTCAATCAAATCTTGGTCTGGCGTGTCATGACTCCACTGCACCACCGGTTGATCTACCTCCTTTGGTGCTTTAGAACGTGTCACTGCATCAATTTGTATTTCACCCATTAAATAATCAATAGGTAGCAATTCTCCCATCACAGCCCCAATCTTAGCCAGGTGGTCTGCCTTATCATTTCCCTCCTTATCCTCTCCTGGTGTTTTTAAATGCCCACAAGTTTTTCTCCAGTATATTGTTAAATTATTCTCTGACACCAATTTGTCTATGGCTTGTATCATTTTTCCATGTTTAAGTGTTTTTTTTGTTGTATGTAACCATGCCTCTTGCTTTCCAACCAGGCAAATACTCCACAAAGCTATTCCGTGCATAGTCAGAATCAGTCACCAGGACAATTTCACGGAACTTTTTATCAACTGCAGTAGCAATTGCTTTATAAATGGCTGCCAATTCCGCCACCTGACTGCTCCTATCTCCAATCCTCATCCCTGTACCGGGGACGCCTTCACATTTCAACCAGACATTTCCTATTCCTGCCACTAATTGTTTATTACTGTCATTTTCAATGTGAAAAGCACAACCATCCACATATACAGTTGGCAAATCCTTGCATGTTTTTTCATCAAAAGCTTTGTGTGGTGATTGTTCAAATTCCTGCAAACTAGTTTCCACTTCCATTTCATTTGGTATTTGTTCAGCTGCGCAGTCATGTAAGTCAGCTAACCCTTGAGCAATTGGGTTATTTTTATTTTGTCCATATCTCACTTCTACGGGAAAACCTTGTAATGCCAGCGTCCATGAAGTGATTCTGGACTGCGCTAGATTACCTGATCTAATTCTTTTACTCTCTAAAAATTGCAAAGGTTGATGATTTGTTTCAATAATCACCTTTTCTCCCTGAACAATGGGGCGGAAATGTTGTAGCGCCCACACAGTGGTTAATAGGGCCTTTTCACATTCATTAAATTTCAACTTGGGAAAATGCCTTACTTGCATAGGCAATGGTTTTGTGATTCAAATCGTGTTTTTGTGATAACACTGCTGACATACAATGTTCAGAAAAACCTATTTCTATAAAGAATTCCCTGTCCTTTATGGGGTTTGCTAAACATGGTGCCTTTACAAGACATTCCTTTAATTTAGCCACTGCATCCGACTGCTCTTTTTCCCATTTCCAGGGAGTATTCAGTTTAAGCAGTTTAGTCAATGGTTGAGTGATTTCTGCATAATTTTCAATGAACTTTCTGTTATAGCCTGTCATCCCTAATAAACTTTTTACTCCTTTCACATTTTTAGGTTCTTTTAACCTTTGTATGGCCTCTATTTTCTTCTTTTGTGGATTTAGCCCATGTTCAGTCACTTCATGCCCTAGAAAGTTCACTTTTTTCTTGCACCATTGTGCTTTTTGCAAAGATACATTGGCGCCTGCTTTCTGCAATTGGCCAAGTACATGTCTTATTTCATCAAAATGGCTTTTCAGGCTTTCCTTTTTTATCAGGACATCGTCCACATAAACTATTGTTCCTCTTTCCGCTGCATCCGGCATGGCCTTTCTCAAAAATATGCCAAATTCACTCCAACTATTGATGTACCCGAACTGAGCTCTAAGCCAGGCATATTGAATACTGTCAAATGTAAAGGAAAATAAATGTTGTATCTCCTCTGCCAATGGCACGCACCAATATCCAGAGGTGAGATCTAATGTGGTAAATACATTTGAACCATGTACCTGAGCTAGGCCCTGATCAATGAATGGCAGTGGCCATCTAGATACTGGTACTCTTTTATTTAACTCTCTCAAGTCTGCACATAGCCGCCATTGACCAATTGGCTTTAACACACCTAAAATAGGTCTATTGGATGTGCTATGAATGGGCCTGATGATTCCCCGCGATTCCAAATTTTTAATAACCTCTGCCAATGATTCTAAACATGCCAGCGGTAGTCTATACTGGCGTACAAACACTGGATTTCTGCTACACCCTTCTGGTAGTGTGGCCACATGTAAATCAGTTAAACCACAATCATAAGCATCTTTTGCAAATACATCCTTATACTCCATAAATATCTCCCTCAGTTTGTCCCTATCCTCATTGCTTTCACACGCATCCGCTAAGGAGATCTGCTCTTCTACCATTTTGGAAAATTCTGGAAAATCTTCTGGTAAGGGAATCTCGGCGCTTTCCTCTAACTGTGTGGCTGTGTCTTTTTGTAAAGCTGCCACTTTTAAATATTTTGGCATATCAGCTTCCACTTCAATGGGCTGATTTTCTGTTTCATTTTCATTTAAATTAAATATTATGCAATCCTCTTGATGGCAGCACACTGTCTCATTTGAATCATAAGGATACACAGAATGAATTTTAAATATTCCTTTGGGCTGAGAGTGCAGGTGTTCTGGCAACTCACCCTTGGCATCTACATACTTTTCAGGGATATTTCCAATCACCATGTTATTTAAATCTGCCGTATAATGTGATTTTTGTATGGCCATTCCTAATGGGGAGTTTTCCTCTAAATGAATATCCTGACAACCTTTATTATTTACCATAATTTTTACAGATCCTTCAAACCAATGTCTACCAATGGAATGTATTCATAATACAGGCCTTGCTGTTTTATGGATTCATTCAGGCATACAAATGCATCAGAGCCTTTCATCTGCTGTCCATTTTTGCATTTCAGTGTTATTGCAAACTGTTTTGTAAATGCAGGAATAATAGTATCTTTCCTCATTTGTAATTCGATTGCATAAGGAACCAGTTGTGCACAATGATAAGCCCTTCTTTTGTCTTCAAATTTAGGTGCCGGACCACCTAGGCGTGACCATATTTTTTGATTAAGGAAATCTAACACCATACACATTCTGTGCATGATGTCATTGCCCATGTAAAATTCATTTTGTGCTCCACTCACTATCCATACATTATGGTAAATTGTTTTCTGCCCAATGCTAATTTTAAGCATGCATCTGCCTGCAATTCGGTTTTCAAAGTCTGGACTGTGCAACCCAGAAACATATTGGTTTTTAATCCTAAATTTTGGGATTTCTTCCCTCTCCATTATTTTTTGCAACAATTTCTCATTAATGAAACTCCTTTCATGTCCAAGCGCTAAAGTGGCTTTTAGTGTTTTAAAATAGTCATTTATACCAACATGAACCCATGGTTGCTCATCTTCCATGTGTATTTCTGCCAGAGTGGTAATGTGTTTTTCTGAATCTGTTTTAGGAGCAATATTCTGTTTGCATGTTTTCTCTTTTAAATAAAAACGTAATGTGTGCTCATCTATGGCAGTCTGCCAATTTTTCCTTGGGTCCAAGTATATTTGTACAGGTAGTTTTTCATTGTCGCTCTGCATTTTGTCTTGACACATTAATATAACAGTGACACTAGGTATGCAGCTATTCTGGAGATATACCTCCACAGCATCATTTGTTTTGGCAACGGTGTGACATTCATTTATATTGCTGTTTTGTGATTTTAGTTTCTTAGGCCTCAATGGTTTTTTGGTTAAAGACCACAGCACTCCATTCACCCCATCTATGAGAGGAGACAATCTTTTCAGGCAATCTGTCCCCATCAGAAATGGAATTTCACAAATAGATGTGATCAATACCTCTTGTTTCATTCTGTGCTTTCCTATTTTTATGTCAACCTCAGTTACACCTATGATGGGCACCTCCTCCCCATTAAAGTTATGCACTGGACCTTGATTTTCCTTCACTGTGATCGACTCTGTGGGGGTCTCCCTTCATTGATACTCTTTACCAGCTCCTTGGACATAATTGTGGCCTGTGCGCCAGTGTCAATCATAGCAAAGGTGTGGCATTTTTCTTCTACAGTGATGGGTGCATAATATCTGTCCCCCACTTCCTCTAATACACATAAGAAGTGTGAATTCTTACTGATTTCAGGGCTCACCTTTCTCAGGTCTTTTTCACTTTTGGCTAAGCACATTGGTAAATGGAAAGACATTTTTCCCTTCTTTTTACCCATTTCTGCACGAGAGACTTTATTCATTTCTCCATGATCAGAGGTTTTTTGGAGTGTGGCCACTGTTCGCCCATCCATCTGGGTAACATCAGAGACCACATTACAATCTTCCAACTGAACATGTGTAACAACATCATTCAGCAATTTGTCATTTTTTAATTCTGTGCATTTGTGATCATTTAGTGTGATACCAGTCCTTTCAGCCTCTTCAAAAATATGTGGCTCAAAGAATTCTTCAGGTGATTGACTTGTACCCTCCTTTTGAGTATTTCCTTTTTCTGTCTGTGTTTGGTCATTGTTTTGCCTGCCCAGGGAAGGAGCTATAGCATCCCCACTTACTCCCTGTTCACTGGTATTCCCCATGCATGAGTCATTGTTCTTAAATCTGTCCCTTTGTTCTTTTGGAATTCCTAATGTTTCTTTTTCATTTGTACAAATCTTTACTGTTTTATTTAGCTCTAGGTTAAACCGTACCTCTTTTTTAGAAGTATTTGCACTTTCTGTCACAAGTTCATTTACTGGCACTTTCATTTTTAATCCAATAGGCATCTCAGAGTCGTTATGCAAAATTATATCAGAGCAATCTGTCATTTTGGCACTGCAGTTATCATGAGTACTTAGTCACTTTTCGGAAGCCCCCGGTCATTGCTATGGTCATCAGCCCCCTCTTTGGAAGGTTGTTTTTGCGCTGTACAGAGCTTTCCTATTTGCTCAGCTAACATTTTCACTTGGGCCTCAAGGCACTGGAACCTTTCCATCTTTCTAGGATCCTCTTTCTGTGGCCTAGGTCGATATTGGTTGTTTTCCCCCTGATTGGATCTATTCTGATACCTCTCAGGTGATTGATGTTGGTTGGGATGGTTTCTGAACTCTTGATTCATTTGTGGAGGGGAGCGGGTTGCACCCATCCTTTGATTATAGTCCCCTGGTGGGGAATCATTGTACTGACGTGGATTGTAGTTCACGTTTTGCCTCATGTCCTGTCTCTCAGATTGTGGGTACTGGCCCCTATGTTGATTTCCATTATCAGTAAATCGATCCACATATCGGGGTCTATCCTGATTACCATACATCATGGTGTTGGGATCAAATCTGCTCTGTGTCCCCAATGACTGGTAGGGACCATCATTTCTTTGATCTTGATTTTGTCTCTGGTTATTGTTCATACCTGCCATATCAGGCCGATATCCTACCCGGGGTCTGTCCCCTAAATACCTAGGGCTGATGTAGCTCTCTCTATTACTAGGATCATGTGATTGGAACATTGGTACAGGAAATGGCGATCTTTGTTGATTACCCCTTTGTTCAGGTGTCACATTATTTTTACCTTGGCTTTGAGCAGACTCAAGGGACATTTTGGCTGACCTGATTTCCATTACTGTGGCTGAGGGTTATTTAGATTTAGGTCTAGTATCTTTCATTTTATCACTTTCTCTACCCTGACAATAGAGTACCTCATATAGTTTTGTGCTTTGATGTACAATCCATTCAAGGGACTTGTCATGGTCAAATTCACGGACCAATTGAGATATGATGTCTTTCTGTAGCTCATAGAAGTATGCAGTTTTAAACTCATTGGAATTTGAGTCAAAAGATACATCAAAGCGAGAAAATGCTCTTTTTAAGTCTTGTAAAAATTGGCGAGGGGATGTATTAGGTCCAGCAGTAATTGTGTAAGCGACTTTCTTTGCCTCCTGCAATGACTGAAAAGGAGAAAAATGACGCCTAATTTCTTTTTCAAACTCCAACCAGGTCATATTCTGCTGTTCATTTAATCCCCTTATGATGCTGGCCGTTGGGGCATCTAAAGTTAAATGAAAATATTGTCTGTACTGTTCCTTAGGTATCTGGAGTGCTTTAAAAATGTCATGCACCGCTTCTAAGTGATCCTCAATGCAGCATTCACCTCCCTTTTTAAATGGTTTGATCAGGGCTTTAATGGATTTAATTATTTTTATGGGGCTACTTGTTGCAATGCATGGAATTGCACTATTTTGTGATTCAATCCTGTTTTCAGGTGTATGAGATTGGTGGCTGCCCCCAATGGGAGTATCAAATCCCCCAAGGGCGCTGCAACCAAGTTCAGTCACCGGCCCAGTCACTGGAGCACTAGCTCTTTGGGCAGAGCTAGAATTCACCTCCACTCCATTGAATGTGGTACCCTGCCGCCTCTCCTGGGACCTGGGAATGCACATTTGCTGTTCTAAGTCCTTACACTTTTTAAGGAGTCTGTTTGCTTCATTTTGCAAATAGTTGTTTTCATCACTCATCTTATTAATCACCTCCTGCATGTCGCACATTTGCATTTGGCATTCATTGAACTCTTTATTTCTCTTGTCTCTTTCTTGAATCATTTTAATCATTTCTTGTTCTGCACTCTGGAGATCACATTCTTTTTTACAATGTTCTTTTTGTAAAATCTGCATTTCTGAAACAACCTCATCTTTAGCCTGTCTAAGTGTACCAATTCTTGCTCACTATCCTCAAATTGTTTCTTGCTTTTGGATAACTGAGCATCAAAGTCTCTGCATTTTAATTGCATGTCTTTTTGGCACACATCCAATTCTGCTCTTAACATTTCCTGATTTTTACTTGCCCCATCTAATTCAGTCTTTAACCTGTTAATTAGCTGGGTATCATTCTCCTGCATTCGCAGGGACTTATTCAAAATAAACCATATTTTGCCGCATAGCCGTATTAAACAGTCTTTCTCTGCACTTTTATCGGCTGCATTCAATAATCTTGTAAGGCAGACCTGAATTATGCTGCCTTCTGTAAAAATATTGTCTAGTTTTTCTTTCTGCACCTCACCCTGAATGCGGTCACGCCATTCTAAGGTGCTGTTCGACGACCACGTCCCATGTGCAAACAACTTTGCCTCTAAATATTGCACTAGGTCTGAAAATGTGGTTTCCCTTTGTGACATTCTGAAATTTGTTTTTAGTGGCACACTGCTATTATAAAATGGGTTCCCTTTAATGTGCAAATGGCAGTGTGAGACACGCTTGCCACGCCCAGTAGGTACTCTATGATCACTTTCCCGGCCTGCAACGCACCATAAATATGTTGGGTATTTTGTGGATATTTGGGGCTTTGCGGTATTTTCTTACCGCCAAAATACCTTTAGCAATAATCACTCTCTGTATTCATATTGGATCACACATAACAATAATACATTGCATTATTTCAGAATTCAGACCTATTTAGATAATGTGCGCAATAATTTGCGTGGTTGGTTTATTTGTGGCCCCAATATCCAACATCCCTTGTTTTTTATCTAGATTGTTCTTGATCACTAGAGAGACCTCAGGCCTACATTTTAGGGATACCACATTTTCGGTGTTAGTGTTGTGTGCCACCATGGGCTATTGTGGTATTTTTGTGGTAATTTCCACTACCTTATATACGGTATGGAACTATGTCCAGAGAGTCTCTCTTCCCGTTGGCTCATGTACCTCCAACAAGCTATGCTACAAACAGTCACTCACAACTGTCCATACTGAATATAATCATGCACACATCTGTTTTAAAATGACAATTGCACTGTTTAAAAATCTACCCACGTTTAAACCTTTTCCCATGCAAAATGAAAGAGAGAAATAATACACACTAGCTATCTGTTTTCAGATATTTTTGTATTATAGAAATTTCCTTTAAACACAGTTTAACCCTTTTTTACAGAAATAAATGAAATGGTACAACATTATTTGTGATAAAATGAACAGAGAACTGCGAGAATATATTCAATTGGTAACATTACATATGCTGATAAGGGACTGGGACTCCCTCGAATACACTGACTGAACAGTTTCGCACACTTTCGCACAGCTCCCACACTTCTGTAATTACCTTATCTGTTCAGCATGAGTTTTCTCCGGCTATTCTCTTTCTGAATTTGGCTCCCTTGAAGATTAACCCCAGTGAAAACAAGCGCCTGTCGTTCTCAAACCGGGGTTATTGCCTGGAATTCTCAGCTTTTGCAGCAGGACTGCTTCAGCCAGGAAACAGGTCCTTCTCCCAGCTCTGCCAGATCTCGATTGTCCTCCCCCTCTCCTCAAGCTTCCCCAGCAAAACTCTAATCACTGCCTCTAGCATGATACTTGCTATGACGCTGCTCCAATCAGAATCAATCATGTCATCTCCTCCCTCACTACACAATGGCTCATTTCTATAGTAAAAATTTGTAACCAACTGATTTTCTGTTCCTTCGATCTCTTTGCTTCCTGTAGTTATGTGGACAGAGCAGCAGAGAAAAAAAATGAATGTGCGTTTAAAAGTTCACTTCTGCAGTGGAGACACATTTTTATTAGTGGGTTATGTTAAATGCAGTTTTATTAGTCAGGTTAGTTATTAATAAGGTTAGTTATTAATTTTCAAATGTGTCTCTTGCACCATAGGCATTTCAGGTGAAAAATAGTGTGCATTTTTGAATATGCACATGTGTGTTTTAAACTGTAAAAATAGATTTGCATCTTATATGTAAAAATCGTTTTTGACTGAATAGCCTGTCTTTACTTATATGTCCATGTTAATCTGGCAACACATATAGCAATGCACCACACCCATGTGGTGGTGCTGCATCAAAAAAAATTATTACCTGTGCAGTAGTGCTGTATTCTGTGCTGTAACACGCCAAATATCCTTACAGCCACTAGCCATACCATTTGAGGTTTGTTGTGTTAGGTTCTCACCTTAACGTCCCAGCAATTGAAGATTTTACCTTTGAGTTACACGTCCTGCGGTAGTGGCCGTGCAGTTATGGTTAAGTGGTTAAGTTGTTCAGCCCATAGGATGAGCAGTTTTTGGGCAGCTTATAACTTTGCCCCACCTAGACCAATCTTCACCAAACTTTGCAAAATAAGTATAAGACCCCCACAGATTGATTTTGCAAAGTTTGGGGAGGTTTCACCCAGGGGGAAAAGTTATAGGGGTTCCCAAAATGTGTGGTTTTTCTAATAGAAGCAATGGAAAAATAATTTTGCTCATGCCTACAGCCCAAACCGCTGGATGGATTTTCACGAAATTGGCAGTAGGAGCGGCGGCTTGTATCCCGAAAGCGTGCATTTGTACATTTGGTGTAAATCCGAGCAGCAGTTTCTTTTTAAAACGGCCAAAAAGTAGGTTAAAAGAAATTAGGGATATCTGGGTTTGGTCCATGGACCCATTTCCCTATTCGGTCTGAAGACACCTGCCTGGACCAATTAGGGGTCAGCGTGAAGTCCGTGGACATCAGTCGCACCCACTGATTGGATGGTGAAAAATGTGAGCTGTGTCAGATATTTTGAAATATTCGCCATGTTGAATTCACAGACAGCCTCCGATGTCCGCTGACATTTCGGTAAAAACATATTAAAAACACAACATTGCACTTGTCAAACTAATGAAACAAACTCTGAGGAGGTGAGGGGTGATGAAGATGTGATGAGATGTGGCCATAAAAAGTAAAAGAACAGGTGGGTTTCCACCTTAGAAGTACGCAGACAAATTGGGACAGCCCTGTAATGTTCGAAAACATCTCAGATGTTCGGGGGCATTCATATATATATATATTTGCATTAAAGGGTAAATACGTTTTTGGATGGCTTATAACTTTGGTGCCACTGAATGAAACTGCATGAAATGTTTGTGATATCATTCAGGATCTGACCTTGAAAGGCTAATAAATTTGGTGCAGTTTCCCGAATCTGCACACAGGTTTGCAAAAATATTTCAGACACAGATTTGAATGTTTTTGCAAAGTTCGGTCGGATTTTGTGAAGAGGGGCAAAATAAGAAGGGTGGTTTGAATCCTGCAATCGTCCTTCCATTTGACGAATGTGTACAAAAGATTTTAGAAAGATTATAGACTCAACCTTGAATGCTTGTGAAAAGTCTGAATGGATTGTGTCAAGTGGGGCAAATGTGTCGGTGTTTTATTTTTTGAAAAGTGTCATAATGTAGGTAGACAAAATTGTGATGTACATTTGGTGACTGAGGTATATCCCTGTGGCCATGGGCAGTGGCCAGATTGTATGAGTCATGGCCATGACTCAGAAAATCTGGGTACTGGCCATGACCACGAGAGACTGGCAATGGGGTTAAAGTGGGCATGACCACTAGGGAATGGCTGTGTGGTAACATTTTACAAAATTGGAATAGGTTTAATTGGGAAATTAGCTTTTTACCGGGAGAAGATATTGGGATTGCATGATGGACTAATTTCCACAACCTTGCAGCAATGAGTGGCCCACAACCCACACCTAGAAAGACCCTAGAGAGTCAAAACACGTGTCAGCTGACTTCTAACAATGAATATAGCACCAACATTGGTTTTCAAAACGGCTTTATTACGACAATAGTTACTTATTGTATAACCCAGCGCTAAGGTGAACAGGGCTCACCCTCCGATTCTAAACCTAACACTTGAAGAAGGTAGGGCACCTTCACAAAAGAACCCCATCACTAACAGCAGAACAATCTGTTTAAAGTACTAGATGAATTGAAGTGATCTACCCATTCTACCGCCATGCAATTACATGATAATCGTTTACTCTGATTTGATTATTGGGGCATGCTGCATTGCCGAAGCCCTAGGTTTGAATGGGAAAACATATTTTGCTTGCGGCTACAGTCTGAAGTGCTGTATTAAATTACAACAAACCTGTGTGAGTAGCATCAGTAAGTTCCTGAAAGCATGATTTTGCAAATCTGGCTTGCGTTTTATTTTTCCAAAGTGTCCAAATGTAAGCACAGAAAATAGTGATATAAGTTTGTTGTATGAACAATGGGCCTAACCCTCGGCAAGGACAAATGCCTACACTGATTTACGTATTGGAGCATGCAGCATGGGCGAAGCTCTCGGTTTAAATGGCAAAAAATATTCTGCTGGCGGCTGTTGCCCAGAGTGCTGGATGGGATTGCAGCAAACTTGCGCAAAGAGCATAAGCAAGAACCTGAAAGGATGGTTTTGCAAATCTGTCCTGTGTATTAATTTTTTTGAAAGTGTTGGAACGTAGTACAAAAATAGGGATATAACTTTTCTGCCATGGGCAGTGGCACAAACAATTGTGATATTAGTTTGGTACATGGACAATGGGCCTAGCCCTTGGCAAGGACAAATGCCTACTCTGATTTACTTAAGCTCTAGGTTTAAATGGGAGAAACAAATTCTACTTGCGGCTGCTGCCCAGAATACTGGACGGGATTGCAAGGACCTGAAAGGATACTTTTGCAAATCTGTCCAGTTTTACTTTTTTGAAAGTGTCACAATGTAAGTACAACAAATAGTTCTATAACCTTTGTGTTGTGGGCAGTGGGCCTGGCCCTTGGCAAGGACAAATGTCTACTCTGACTTGCCGATGGGGATATGCGGTATGGCCAAAGCCCAAGGCCCATGGATTGTGGAGACTGGCCATGCAAGCCATGAGCGCTGGCCATTGGTTACATTATGAAGGTATAGTGGACACTGAACTAGAATGCTGGGTAGGTGAAGTAGATAACGGTGGTGGTTTGGTGGGGCTGGGTTCATGGTTGGGCCTCATGCCCGAGGCAATTGAATAATGACTTGCATCCCCATCATATGCTGATGATAACGATACACAAGTATGCATTGCAAAAAATATGTTTGTTAGAGGAAGTTTATAGTTGTTTAATATATGTTAAAAGAGGAATTATTAATAACTTATAAATAGTGATGTAACATTATGAATCTTTTTACTTATAAAAACCTATTCAATTTACACCAAAAAACTTTGTAAAAGGGACGTTATGGTTAAGATGTACCCTACCCTTGGGACTCCTGTGCCCCAGAAGTTAGCTAGTGGCCTCCCACCTTGGCATCCCTTGGCACTTTCTTCTGGGCTTCCATGAGCATCTGTCCATCCGTATTGCCTCTCTTATTTATGGAGTTCCCTCACTGCACAATGCATACGTGCATTAAATGGATAATGCACTATGCACTATGTATAATGTTCCGGTATGGGAAATGCAGATGCAAAAGATATGTAGAACGTTGTTAAGTGGCAGTTGGTGGGTGGAAGTTTAACATGTTGATAGGCTATATGTAAAGTTTTTTTAAGTGATTGGTGGATGTATGTGTGAATGGTTTAAAGCAAACATAACAGTAAAAAAGAGTAGAAGGGCTGTATTGTGTGATGGTGTGGATTTGCTATCTGGGTTTTCTAATAAGGCATGTGTTAGACAATGGAATGTGGAGACTTTGGATAGTCATAAAGGGCAATGAATTATGGTGTTTATTGTATACTAGAGACAAGAATTTCAGCCAGAAAACAGTTTCTTTGCTTTTTTCTTTTTCTCTAGTATACAATTGTCCATTATTTACATTAGCATAGTAGACAATGCTAATGGGAATGTTGGAGAATCGTATTGAATCTAAATGCTACACTGAAACATGTAAAATAGATGGAGTTTATAAGCTTATTTTTTAGTTCTATTTTTTATCTGTGAAAGGTGGTTCCTAAAGGAACCTTTTTTAATGTTTTTTTTTTAACTTATTTTTTTCAGGAGAGGCCATAAAGTAAGGTGGGAAGGGAAATGCGGGAAGGGGCACCAACTACAAATATGGAGGGGCAAGTGAACAGGGGACGATGTTGCGCGTGTGTTACATCTAAGGCAGGGGGCAGTGTCTCTTATGCTCCTTGATCACAGCTTCAATATCACTTCAAACATTTTCTACATTTTCTAAAAATGTATTTGCATTTATAAAGTGCACAAGCAGCCCTGAGGCATCATGGCACTGTTACAGAGTGCTTAACCTACATAGGTAGTATGAACAGAGTCGAATACAGTAGTAGTATAGACAGTATTGAATACAGTAGCAAAGACTAGAATCAGATGATGGCACAGAAAGAAGTGTGTATTATGCTATTGCTATGGTTACAGTGCAATAGCATGACTATAAAGGCTAATTATGTACATTTAGCAGAACAGTAGGGTTTTTAGGGTTTTGCGGAAGGTGGTGTATGATTTTCCATTCCTTATTGTGTTGCAGTATATACAGAATACTGTTGTCTTTGAAAGATATTGATCAACAGCCTCTTTTATCGCTTGCCAGGTAGCTGGTGGGATTTTGTGTCCCACAGAAATAGGCATTGCAGTTACTGTAGTGGTTGAGGAAGATGAGGTAGAGGAAGACAGCCTTACCTCCTATCTTAAATGAATCCATAAAACAGTTAACAATAGCTTCTCATTTGTGTTTTTTGCACAGTACCAATAGCCATATTTGTAAATGTAATGTTGTGTCAATTTAGACACATATGCACTTCCTGTTATTTAATTGCTCCATAAAAACAATGTCTGAAGTACTGTGCATATGTATGCATGCTACAGATCATAATATTGTTTGAAGTGTTGAACACTTTTTAAAAGCAGCAATGAATATGAAGTCTAAATGTATTTGATTGGTTGACTTGAGAAATGTTAGGGGCCTGTTTTATTGGTTTTCACTTAAGTATGTGGTTTCCAATTATAAAATGATTTTTTCTATTTTATAATAATTTTTTAAAAATATTTCTTTTAGACCCATCAATGTTTTTTGAATAAACATATCTTAAACTTTAAAAAAAGAGGAAGACATCCTACTACTGCCTAACAAAGGAACACACTTTCTGAAAGCATTGCAGTGGTTGGATTTGGTGTGGTGGCACATGGAGGTGGATAAGAGTACTGCCCAGGTAGTCCGTGACTGCACTCAGTGCATTTCACCTTGGTAGTTTTAGCCTTTGGTACATTCCCAACAGTGATAAAGCACTGCCACAGCCAGGATTCTCCCTGGGTGCTAGAGGTAGGCATTTCTTCTAGCTCATATTCCTGGTCCTCTTCATTGTCTTTTGAAGTATTGTGCTTCTTTCATTGTGTAGGTCCTCCAGCTGGTGGTGGTGGTGGCTTTTGGGGAGGAGGCATAGCAATAGCTGATGCGTTAAATAGCAGTTTTGCTATTATTCTTCCAAGTATGTGCTGTGTGCTATATTGTTAATGGATAATGAGTAAGAATAGGTGTAGGAGCTGTACACTAGTACATTGTGAGCTTCTAGATGAGCTGGAAAATGCAGTTCTGAACAGTTTGAAAAGCACAGATCCGTTCACAAGGTGCAGAGGTGTTTGCAAACTTGTCATAATGCCACACACACGCGTGCGGTCACGTGACACAGTCTGGAAAGTCTGCGATTGCGTCACACAAGTTCCCAAACGTTGATTAACACTAACACCTTGGAAAAAGTTGCATAAAGTGCATAGAAGTGTTACACATGTTGCTAGAAGGTGACGAAGGTCAGAGTTTTAAGGTGAAGCTTTCTAAATTGGACAAACATTTTATTATATTGAGGTAAGTATCATATTAGTAAGTTGTAGAACATTAGGGTTTACTAAAAAAAAAACTACGAAATTAACTGAACATATTTTGTTGAAGGGACATTATGGTTAAGGTGCACTAATAAAAACCTATGAAATTCAGTGAAAAATCTTTGTTAAACTGACATTTTGGTTAAGTTGCACTAATAAAAACCAATGAAATTCAATGAAAAAATATTGTTAAAGGGACGTTATGGTTACTAGTAAAACAGAAAACACCCCAAATTTCGCCAGTTATGGGAAGCTAAGGAACCATAACTTGTGTCACCACCATGCACTGCTAAGACTAAAACCCAGGACACGAAAAATGACATCACAAATGACATTACTGACATCACTGATGACATCACATATCTGGGCCACTTGCTTTTTGTTTACTGAAATGGAATGGATTCACAATTAGGTATTGATATATATATGTGAAAGGGGCCCCTAGGGGACCCTGATGTCTATGGAAACAAGGCGAGTCACCACACACGATAGTGACGCCAGACATGAGGTTGTATTCCCAAAGCTAGGGTTTTATTGCAAAGCAAAAGTCTCAGTTGGCCAACTCGGTCTCACGCCCCGTGACGTGTATCTCTACACCTCGAGGGACGCAAGAGAGCGAATTACGTACATCAGTTACATATATACAAAATGCATATCAAACAATCAGCTATGACATGTTTAACACCCCCCCTTTATTTGGTTTCTTTGAACTTGGTGTGATGATGGACATCTCCGACCACTATGACACCTTCAAACATCTATTCTAGTAACAATTTGCAATTTGTGCGTGCGAAGGCATCTTTCGGTTATTGAATAGAACACGGCGCTTCTGTTCTTGGAAGCGAACTACATACGGGGGAGTTGCATTCCGGACCTTGCTATCTATCAGGTGCTATTTGCGTCCTGGGAGCCGACATGCTGTAGCGGGCTCGGCAAAGGGGGGCCGTAAGAAAAGCATAATTCAAGCCTTTAGCAGTATTATTCTAACATATTCTACCATATAACGAGACTGGCTGGCAGCTGTGAAATGATTACATGCCCTGCAGCTCTGCTTCAAGGCTACATTCAGGAGGGAGCCGGGCATTCTTCCTGGCACTGTCTACGTTTGTGTTTCAGCGAACTCTTGTTATCCTCACGGCCCTGCGGCCTTGTCCTTTTCACATACAGACAACAATGTTTCACAGTCGAGCAGTGTAAGCGGAAAATATACTGCGAAGCAATAGGAACAGAAAGCAATGAGCAATGGTTTAGAAAACAAAATGGCAATTCTTGTTACATCAAAATGGCCGTTCATTGGCAAACTCGAAAATCTATATTTTGTCATATCGTGCATGAGACGGTTGGCCCACGGCCACCAAAATGCGTTTGCCGTCTCAAAGTAGAGGTATCCGTATTTCTAGACTGACATATGAAGCATTCATTGGGGATTTCTTCTTGTGTCACATTGTTGCAGAGAGTGCATGTTTCCACATGTATGAAATCTGGAAGATTTCATTTATAGGTATGTTTTTATTTTCCAGTACTTGTAGTAAGTACATTAGAAATTCTTGTGGATCTTCCTGTGAGTTTATAGTGAATTTAACCATTCCAGCACAGTAGTCCAATTGTTGTCTTATCCCATAAATACTATACGTGTTATCTGGATTGTTTGTTGAATTTCTGTGAAGTACTAACATTTGCCAACACAATTGGTCTGTACTGTGTAAGTAAATGTTGTCAACAATTGGTGGCAATTGAAATAGAATATTAATTGCTACATTTGCGTAGCAACTTACTCCAACTATATTTGAGAGTTTAAATGGACCAGGTAGTTCTGTATCTGATTGATTTTTTTTTTAGTTTGTCTTCCTTCTTTGATGAAGTACCTGGTTTACTTTCCCTAATGGGTTCTTTTATGTTTGTGGTACTTGATGAAGTTTTAGTTTCTTTTACTCTCTTTGGAGGATTTGCAGTGACATCCTGTTGCTTTCTGTTTGATTTAGTTTTCTTTTACAACGTTTTACTTTTTGAGGTACAGAATGTGTGTTTAGATGGGGGTGTATAGTGAGCGAAGTCTATTGTATTCTAAAATGCAAGGAATAGCAGCGTTTACTTTACTTACATTAAAGTGTTTTCACTGAATATATATATATATATATATATATATATATATATATATATATATATATATATATATATATATATATATTCAGTGAAAAAACTTTGTTAAAGGGACGTTATGGTTAAGTTGCACTACTAAAAACCTATGAAATTCACTGAAA
Organism: Ambystoma mexicanum; assembly: GCF_040938575.1. Lineage (NCBI taxonomy): Eukaryota > Metazoa > Chordata > Amphibia > Caudata > Ambystomatidae > Ambystoma > Ambystoma mexicanum. The sequence goes on along the minus strand of NC_090939.1, from coordinate 552,225,063 downwards.
AAAACTTTGTTAAAGGGACGTTATGGTTAAGTTTCGCTACTAAAAACCTATGAAATTCAGTGAAAAAACTTTGGAATCCAAGATCTACAGCTACTCCACAGCTTTCTGCATGCACCTTCAACCAATGTATCCACGAATCTCCTAAAATCCAAACAATCTGTTTTCTGAAACATACAGCCACAGCTATCTTTTGTTCTCTCAGCAAAAAGAGTATCTGAGAAAATCTCTCCTGGCACAACACACCCACCAAACTTTCCTGACCAATCCCTTTCAGTGCTTATTCTCATTTGCATGACTTCTGAACCCAAAAATCCCCGGATGTAACTCCCGATGTCCGCGAACTACCGCCATGTCCGCGGACATATCGTAACATGAACAGCCCTTCTACCATTTCCACTACACTCTCTCTGCCATTCCCTCATTGGATGTACCTCAAAAATCACATGACCATGCACCAATCACAATCAAATACATCTAACTGCATCATCATAGATCAGCACTGCAAATGTACTCTGAATCTCTCTGAGTACAAGTGTCATATCATTGGCAAGCAGCATCTACCAGAAATACTGTACAAGTCTTCAAGATTTCTACTTGCAGCTCCATGCATATCCATAAGCATGAACACAAACTTCAGGTATGCATATTTTCTGTATAGTAGATGAACACATTTTCAAACAGACTTTTACCTTGTAAAATCTGTAAAATGAATTTACTGTACTTTTTTCAATTTCCTAAAATCAACTATCACTTATAAACCTTTATACTATTTACTTTCTTTATACACACACACTCAAATCATGTTAAACTAACATTTTTTAAATGAAATATATAGACTACATATATTCAAACAAAATTGCATGCAAACACAATCTATGTTTAAACCTTTATAAAAATACTTATACAATTTCATATTTTTTGTTTTTATTTATTTATTTACTTAATTACTTTAAATTAGACATGACATTGAGGCGCTATTACCTAGAACAGTTTACTTACAGAAATAGTGGTATTCACTAATATATTATAAATTTCACAAGACATAGTAAAGATATTTTTTTTTCTACAGTTAGTCATTAAATACAATTTGTTCATTAAGAACATATCATATGTACTGAACTAATGCAATGTATCTTATGTAAATAAATTCGTTTAATGGTTTTAAAGAAGGCACTGAGGATTTCAATTAAAAAAATCAATATCTAAATTAAAAACAGTGCTATATACAAACAAAATTACTAATTTGAAGCTTTTACAATTGTAGTGAAGACCAGTTTCCTGAAAAGAAGCAGCCAAATTCGAAGAAGAAAGAAAAACTAAGAAGTTACCTGTTAATTTAAAAAAAAGTAAGTAAAATATCACCATAATATTTGTATTATTAATCAAATAAACTATAACGTTAATACAAGCTATTTCGGTTTCTAAAAATAGAGATTTTGTACCATTTTGTCCAAAAATGTCCATGTCTTAAACAGCGATTTACTGCCAGAATGGCCCACAAATTTCTATTTTTGGACACACAAATTACCCAACTGAACCACTACAATTTTCATATTATAGAACAAACAACTGTTTTAATTGTATACATTAGATTTACTATTTGTAGTTTTCCACACCACTAGCTTACTTTTTTGTCATCTGAACCCCAGTTTAGTAACACATAAATTCAAGAATACCTATCCCTACTAGTTTTAGTTCCCAATGCACAATCACAGACCATTACATACATCTTTATCATCTTACTCAAACACTCATGCACACAGCACACATACATTCCAGAACACCCCAACCCATATCTTCTTTATTTTTTTCAACAGACCCTAAAGAATGCCTACCAAAAGTCAAGTCCGTAGAAAGCAACGTAAAAGTAGAGCAAATGAAAATAAAGGTGTCCAACATAAGCATCCATCTCTAGCAGAATTTGTAAAAAAAGTTGAAACAAAACAGCTAATACAATCATTTAGTGAAACACAAGAAGTTTCAAGTACAACAACTTTGCTTCCTCTATCAAAATGTAAAACAAACCAAAAAACAATTAACAGAAAATCAGCTATCAGTACAGATAAAACTACTTCTTCAAATTTTAATATAGTGCAAAGTAAGCATACCAAGAAAAGTATTGTAGCCAAAATATATTGTCACAAAGTCCTTCAAAATCTTATAAAAACAGGAGAGAAATCAGGTTCAAAGCTTAAAACCTATCATAGGAAATTAATCTTAGAAGCATTGATGGACAGTGCAATTCTTCTCAAAAGAAATTTATTTATTTTACTGTTAAACAAAATGAAACCACTAACAAAACTAATAACTAAATTACAAAAAAGACTTCTCAATAAGCGAAATATCAACAGAAAGAACTTCTTAAGTATCAGCGCAGGTGAATGGAATCACACTACAAGCACAGAACCATATTTTAATGAAGAAGCGTACAAACAAAAGCAAACAAATACAATTGCCATACATAGCAGTGGTCGAGGTTATGAAAAAGTGAATAATACCATAATGGAACAAGAAGTACTTCTTACAAAAATATGCCCTGAAAACTTAGAATTACCCCTCCATTCAACTGAATCAGAACGTCTAGTGTACAAATGGCCATGCACGTCAATGTGTAACATTCCCAAACAATGTTTCAAATCTTTACGCCAATTCCTCAATAAATATGTAAAAAGCAAAGACAAAATCAAAATTAAATTACTGCAAAATATAGATACCTGTCCAGTGCGCAAGTACACAGGACTACGAGGACATTCATTGGCCTGCATTACAGGACCTACTTGTAAAACCACTTTCCATGATATCAAAAGGATATCAACACATCATTCAACTATAAGAAATCTAGTCTATAAACTGTACTATGCTAAAAGTCCTGCTTTAGCACTAGCAAAGTTAAATAACATCATTCTACATGGTACAGCAAAAGACCTACTTGAAGAAATTCACTATATCCAGAAAAAATATTTTGGAAGTGAAAGCCATTTACAGAATGAAATAGCTTTAAACCAATTAAGCAACAATTCTACACATGGCAACCTTTTGCTAAACACATACAAAAAAGAAATACTAACATTTAAAAGTACATCAGCTGAAGTACCAAACCATGTATGTGTATGTTGCCGTAGAATTTTTTTATAAAAGTAACACAAAAACTGTGGACCTATCATACAAAATAGAAGACAATGAAGATTCTAAATGGTTTGAATTAGCTCTCTATCTTGTAGCAGAAAACAAATATGAAATAACTGAGCCCTTAATACTTTGCAGTTATGCACTACAAAACTTGACAACAGCCAAACTCCTTCACGTTCTATCACAAATAATTTGGAATTATACCCAGTACCAAAACCTCTACAACAACTTAATTTATATGAGAGCATCATAATTCAAACAGTACACCCATTTCAAGCAATAATACGCCTTCAACCAAAAACAGCAAAATTACCTCCCTCTGAATTGGTAAAAGGCATTTGTGGTAAAGTAGTTTATTTACCATTAAATCTAAAAGAAAATGTGCATACTCTAGGAGTGCAACGTCCAATGCAGCAATCTTTAATTATATTAGTAAATGGAGTACCTACAAAAGACAAAAAATATGGCAACAGCTGGTAGATTTATATAAAGTTAGACAAGCCTTCCAATATCTTAAAGAGAATAATGAATATTACAAAGAAATTAATATTGAAGAAAACTTGAAAGATACAACTGAAATAATTCAAGAAACACAAGAAGCTGGTCAATTTGAGCTACCAGAGCCTGCTACAATATCAAATACTTTAGACCATTATACAATTCATCCTTTGCACTGTAATGACACCATACAAGATGTACTGGAAACTTACCAAATGAGTCAAACAAAAGGATCGCCAATCAGTATATGGGAAAAAAGTATAGAAGCATGTGCTTTTTCTCTACTCTTTCCTACTGGCAAAGGAGGAAGGTATGATGATAGACCTATTCAAATATCAGCTTCAGAGTACCGCTCATTACGGATGTATTCTGAAGATCCCAGATTTACACGAAATGTGGAATACATATTCCACCTACTCTTTGAAAGTGAACTAGCAACTTTATGTTACGGAGTTGCACACATATTAAAATCAGGATCACACTTTCAAAATATGACAGCTATACAATTATTAGAGAAAGTGCAACAAAAGGATGAGGTTTTACAATCAAATATTACAAATCTATTAGCAAATATGCGTGGTACTAAAGAGTACTGGTTTCGACGTCATGGAGATGTACGTTGTATGATCAGAAACCTTGGCCCACCCACTTGGTTGTTACATTAAGTTGTGCAGAATATGCATGGGAAGATTTACATGATTTCCTACGCATATCAAATAAAAACAAAACAAACATAGATATTCTAACCTAACCTGGAGAACTTTGTTCTTTGGATCCTGTTAATGTTTCAAGATATTTTCACCATCGCTTCATTGCTATGCTACATTTTATTTGTAATAAAACTGTTCCTCCCCTTGGAGAAGTGCAACACTTCTTTTGGAGAAAAGAATACCAAGCCAGAGGAGCACCACATATCCACATGCTTTTATGGATTAAAGATGCTCCCAAATTTGGTCAAGACAGTGATGCCACTGTTTTACAGTTTATTGAAAAATATGTCACTTGTGAAATTCCATCAGAAGCCACAAATAGTGATCTTCATGCACAAATTTTACAATTTCAAAGACACAAATGTGGAAAATATTGTCGTCGCAAATACAAAAACAAAGGCAAATACTACACCAAATGCCGATTTTGTTTCCCTAGACCAGTTACAAATACAGGTCAAGTAAACAACCTCATGTCTTCAGTTAGACATAGTGTTAAAGGTAAGTCACCTAAAAATACATATTACATAAAAAGAAAAGAAGAAGAAAAATTTATCAATGATTATAATGCAATCATTGCCCACTTATGGAATGCAAACATAGATGTGCAGTACATTGCAGACAATTCTACTGCAGTTGCACGATATGTCACAGCATACTTAACTAAAGCAGAAAAGACAGAGCTCCAAGACCTCTGGAATGACCTGTCATCAGATAAAACAGTATCTCAGAAATTATACAGCTTGGGCATAAAAATGCTCACCCATAGAGAATGTGGATCTTATGAAGCAGCTGATCGTTTAACTGGTACTTCATTGTATGGTGAATCTGAAAATATAGTATGGCTAAGTCTTGGTCCAGCTAAATCTAGAAAAAGAGTTCTAAAGTCATATGAAGATATAGAAGCAATAGCCAAACATGATCCCAACAGCCAAGACATTTTAAAAAACAATGTATTGGACACATACTACCCAAACAGAAGTAATACTTTGGAAAATATGTGTCTATACCAAATAGCCCAAAACTACATATACAAAAATAATATGAAACCTGATGAAAAAAAGGTAAATATAGAGTGACAGACTGTGAAGGTAGCTTAGTTAAACTCACTAAACCAAATTTAATTAATCATATCAAATGGTCATTGAAGACTCCTCAACATAAAGAAGTATATTACATGTCCCTGCTACAATTCTTCAAACCATGGAGAAAAGAAGAACAATTACTAGATAACTATGACTCATATGAATGAGGATGCTTTCAAAGCAAATGAAAGCACTATAACTGATGTAAACTTTACACAGTACAAAACAATGTTGCACAATGAACAGCAACATGAAGAAGAACTCCAAGCCCAACTAGATAAGGATACTCCTGACAGTAGTCAACCTTCTGTAGCCAAGAACCACAGGGAGAAGCATTAATAACAAATGAGGAAGAATTAGCTATGATAGAAGTAGAAAACACCATGGGGCCGATTCATGGAACAAACATGCGCCGAAAATCTTTGCGCAAGCAGGCGCAAGCGCAAAAAAACAGGCGCACGCGTGCGATTCATGGAAGTCCCTGCGCGTGTTTACCTCGGGATGTGCGCCAAACCCGTGCATGGCGCACAAGTCACTGCAACATCCCGAAAGGCGTGCGCGACGCGCACAGTGAAAGCGCACAACCTCGGCGCATACACCAGAAAGTGGGCGGGACACGGGGCGTAACGCGCGGAATTGGGAACAACGCGCAAAAATAAGGGTGTAACTGGGGATGTACTGCAGGGAAGCAGACGGAACGCCCACACGCACTCGAACCACACGTATTCATGGAATCGAATAGGGCAAAGGCACACACAGCCAAAGACACGCACAAGCTGAAACACGTCCGCCACACGAAGGCAGGCGGTAGAGTCCCAGCGCATCACAAAAGTGGCAACATACAGCAATTGGGCCTGTGCGAGCAGGGCACGTGTATTGCGGGGGTGCGCGGGAAGTAACACACGCGATCGAGCGGGGTACGTGTATTTCGGGGGTGCGCGGGAAGTTACACACGCGATTGAGCGGAGTACGTGTACATCGGGGGTGCGCGGGAAGTTACACACGCGATTGAGCGGGATACGTGTATTTCGGGGGCGCGCGGGAAGTTACAAACGCGATTGAGCGGGGTAGGTGTATTTCGGGGGTGCGCGGGAAATTACACACGCGATTGAGCGGGGTACGTGTATTTCGGGGGTGCGCGGGAAGTTACACACGCGATTGAACGGGGTACGTGTATTTCGGGGGTGCGCGGGAAGTCACATACGCGATCGAGCGGGGTTCGTGTATTTCGGGGGTGCGCGGGAAGTTACACACGCGATCACATCAGGGTACGTGTATTTCGGGGGTGCGCGGGAAGTTACACACGCAATCTCATCAGGGTACGTGTATTTTGGGGGTTTGAGGGAAGTTACACACGCGATCTCATCAGGGTACGTGTATTTCGGGGTGCGGGGGAAGTATCACACGCAACATCAGCAGGGTACGTGTATTCCAGGGGTGCGCGGGAAGTTCCACACGCAATTCCATCAGGGTACGTGTATTACAGGGGTGCGCGGGGAGCACCACACGTGAATTGCACGTGTGGGTCCTCCCAGGTGTTCCCTCTACACCCTCCACGGCCCCTGCAGGTGGCTCACACCACAGGGGCCTACCCTGCACATGTCCTGCAGGCACCCCATCCACCATGTCCATGCCCCCCAGCCAACCCACATGTCAACTTGCACTACTGCCCACCAACGCATGTCCCCCTGCACCCCCAGCCACCAGGGGCACCCTCCACCAGGCCCCCACCCATGTCTCCCACCACCCCCAGCAGTGCAGGGGCACCCTCCACCAGGACCCCACCCATGTCTCCCACCACCCCCACCCCCAGCAGTGCAGGGGCACCCTCCACCAGGCCCCCACCCATGTCTCCCACCACCCCCACCCCCAGCAGTGCAGGGGCACCCTCCACCAGGCCCCCACCCATGTCTCCCACCACCCCCACCCCCCAGCAGTGCAGGGGCACCCTCCACAAGGCCCCCACCCATGTCTCCCACCACCCCCACCCCCCAGCCACCAGGGGCAGCCTCCACCAGGCCCCCACCCATGTCTCCCACCACCCCCACCCCCCAGCACTGTGGGGCACCTGCCAGCAGGCCCACACCCATGTCCAACACATGTTCCCCACCACCCCCACCCCCCAGCCACCAGGGGCAGCCTCCACCAGGCCCCCACCCATGTCTCCCAGCACCCCCACCCCCCAGCCACCAGGGGAAGCCTCCACCAGGCCCCCACCCATGTCTCCCACCACCCCCACCCCCCAGCAGTGCAGGGGCAGCCTCCACCAGGCCCCCACCCATGTCTCCCACCACCCCCACCCCCCAGCCACCAGGGGCACCCTCCACCAGGCCCCCACCCATGTCTCCCACCACCCCCAGCAGTGCAGGGGCACCCTCCACCAGGACCCCACCCATGTCTCCCACCACCCCCACCCCCAGCAGTGCAGGGGCACCCTCCACCAGGCCCCCACCCATGTCTCCCACCACCCCCACCCCCAGCAGTGCAGGGGCACCCTCCACCAGGCCCCCACCCATGTCTCCCACCACCCCCACCCCCCAGCAGTGCAGGGGCACCCTCCACAAGGCCCCCACCCATGTCTCCCACCACCCCCACCCCCCAGCCACCAGGGGCAGCCTCCACCAGGCCCCCACCCATGTCTCCCACCACCCCCACCCCCCAGCACTGTGGGGCACCTGCCAGCAGGCCCACACCCATGTCCAACACATGTTCCCCACCACCCCCACCCCCCAGCCACCAGGGGCAGCCTCCACCAGGCCCCCACCCATGTCTCCCAGCACCCCCACCCCCCAGCCACCAGGGGAAGCCTCCACCAGGCCCCCACCCATGTCTCCCACCACCCCCACCCCCCAGCAGTGCAGGGGCAGCCTCCACCAGGCCCCCACCCATGTCTCCCACCACCCCCACCCCCCAGCCACCAGGGGCAGCCTCCACCAGGCCCCCACCCATGTCTCCCACCACCCCAACCCCCCCAGCACTGTGGGGAACCTGCCAGCAGGCCCCCACCCATGTCTCCCACCACCCCCACCCCCCAGCACTGTGGGGCACCTGCCAGCAGGCCCCCACCCATGTACAACTCATGTTCCCCACCACCCCCTCCCCCCAGCACTGTGGGGCACCTGCCAGCAGGCCCCCACCATGTCCAACTCATGTTCCCCACCACCCCCACCCCCCAGCACTATGGGGCACCTGCCAGCAGGCCCCAACCCATGTCCAACTCATGTTCCCCACCACCCCCACCCCCCAGCACTGTGGGGCACCTGCCAGCAGGCCCCCACCCATGTCCAACTCATGTTCCCCACCGCCCCCACCCCCCAGCACGGTGGGGCACCTGCCAGCAGGCCCCCACCCATGTCTCCCACCACCCCCACCCCCCAGCCACCAGGGGCAGCCTCCACCAGGCCCCCACCCATGTCTCCCAGCACCCCCACCCCCCAGCCACCAGGGGCAGCCTCCACCAGGCCCCCACCCATGTCTCCCACCACCCCCACCCCCCCCAGCAGTGCAGGGGCAGCCTCCACCAGGCCCTCACCCATGTCTCCCACCACCCCCACCCCCCAGCACTGTGGGGCACCTGCCAGCAGGCCCCCACCCATGTCCAACTCATGTTCCCCACCAACCCCACCCCCCAGCACTGTGGGGCACCTGCCAGCAGGCCCCCACCCATGTCCAACTCATGTTCCCCACCACCCCCACCCCCCAGCACTGTGAGGCACCTGCCAGCAGGCCCCCACCCATGTCCAACTCATGTTCCCCACCACCCCCACCCCCCAGCACTGTGGGGCACCTGCCAGCAGGCCCCCACCCATGTGCAACGCATGTTCCCCAGCCAACATGTCATCACAATCTAGATCCCTGGTCCCTATGGTCAGCCTCCAAATGCAAAACACCCACCCGAGTATTGCATCCACCCACTCATAATTTGCTATTACATCACAGAACACCAATTGCAAGTTCCGAAACAAACACATTTCCCTCACATACACCCAATGGGTGTCAGTGAATCTCAAAACCCATATCATGAAATGCATGAAACCAATGAGATACCACACATTGAAGTTCACCAAAAAAAATATGTATTAAAGGAAACATAAATAGAATCAAAAATGAAGAAACAGAAATGTGAATGTACAAAAATTAAAAGAAGCATGTCCGTGAAAAAAAGCAAAACCAAAAATAAAATTCCAAAGTAATGATGTCCAAAGTCAATGTCCACAAAACAAAATCCAATGGGAAATAAAAAAGAAAGCCATTGCTCCATGGTTAAAATGTGAAAAAAAAATACAATCCAACAGTGAACTATGTACATGGGAACAAGCCAGGGTCCATTATCCCAACAAAAGAAAGGAAACCTATCTAACTACACTAACTAATAAAATAAACTATATACAAAAATGTGGCCAATGTCCGAAAGGTCCAAATAAAATCAAAACAAAAATGAAACCTAACACTACCTACATAACTATGTACAAGGGCAGCGGGCTAGTTTCACGGCTCACTTGTGGATGTCCCAGGCCAGGGCATCATCGAACTCCTTCTCAATGTCCCGGAGGCGGTCCTCCTCCATGGCCCCGAGGGTCCACAGGGCCGTCAACGTGTCCACCTCCAAACCCCTGCGGATTGCCTCGAGGCACTCGGCCCGCCTCAGGGCCCTCCGCATGGAGTTCTCCGCCCTGACCATTGTGAGCCGTGCCTCTTCCGCCCGCTGCCGCTCCGCATCTATGTCGTGGCCCAACCGCTGCCACACAGAAGACACTCTCTGTCCTGGGTCCTCCTGCGCTCCGGCCGATGCCTGCCCCTCCGATGTTGAAGGCCCCGAGCCTTCATGGCTCCCACCACGTTGCTGCTGCTGCTGTGCCTCTGCCCGTGCACTGCCTCCTGCTGCCTGCACATCCTCCGCCGGCTGGGGTGCAGTCGTAGATGTGGCCACCCCTGCTGGACGTCCGACTCCCGACTGTGGCAGGGATGCCTCCTCCACCAGCCTGGCCGCACCGTCAGAGGCAGCTCCACAGGGCACCCAGGTGACTGATGGGTGGGAAGATGGCACGGAGGACGACTGGCGCATAGGGGGTCCAGTTGAGGAGGGGGTCGTAGCAAGCCCCATCAGATGGAGGAATCCGGCCTGGGTGACCTGTCCCAGCAGGCTGACGTGGTCAACGAGCCATTCGAGATGACGTGCAGTCTCCTCATGAAAAGACTGCAGGTCACCTCGCATGGCCCGTTGACGCAACGCCACACCAGTCAGGACAGGCTCAACCTGGACCCGGATAGCCACGGCCACAGGCAGAGGAAGGCCAGTTGACGTGAGCTCATCCCCTGCCTGAAAACGGCTCTGGACATAGGCATCCCTGCTGGTGCAAGATGATGCAGGGACAGGATCAGGGACAGGATTGCACACAGGCACCTCCGCAGCGGCCTGTGCTGCCTCCTGTCCCTGGTCCCTCACTGCACCACTAGCACCAGTGGGATCCCCACCTCCAGACCCCGTCTCTGGTGCTTGCACGGCCTCCTCCTCCACCAAACCCCCCACCAACCTGGATGACTCCGTGGCATCTTCCCCTGTTGGGCCCTGTGGGGTCCCAGCTGCCCCTTCTGCTGCCGAGGAGTCCAACTCCAACCTCCGCCTCTTGGACCTCCCCCCGGCAGCTGCGGCCTGGGACGCGGCACCGGACTCCTCACTCCCCAACGAGATGACAACATGGGAGGGGAGCCGGGCCTTGCGTCTCCAGCTGGCGGTGGGATCCCCGCCGCTGTGCTCCACAGCACCTTCTCCGCCCTCTTCACCAGTTGACGCTGCAGACAGGGAGAAACAAAACACAGGCATCAGGGCACTGTACAATGGACGCATACACACATGACAGTTGTACATGAGTGGCATTGGCAAACCTCAGACATGCCATCAGAATCCCCAACACACATGTCATTTCAACTCGCACACATGAGCCATACCACAGCCATATCGCAACTGCCAGCACCATCCATACACATACAACAGCATGAGCAGGCAAAGGTGAGCCAGACATCACATGCAACACAGGAAGTGCACCACACATGTACACACACCACCACACTTGCATGCATGTGTACACCCCTGCCAAGTGTCGCAGTGTTCAGACGGGCATCCATGTCACATCTGCCAATCAGGCTTCCACATACCGCTGTCACATGCATCCATGTTGCATCACTGTTGCACCCTTGTCAAATACACACACATGCACATGTACACAGTGCTGATACATGCAGCCGAAAACAACATACATGCGTGACATCACGGACATGTCTACTTACATATACATTCATCCAAACATGTGTGCCACCACAACTGCATTTGGCATGCAAGCCTACACACACAAGCACCATCCATGTCTCACACATTCCAGCCCTCGCATGTGTTAGCCCCACGGCCCTGTACACCCCCACCCATACTCGACCCCATACAAACAGATGTGCAACCTGCACACTACTGAAAAATCACCACACGCACTGCTCACAATCAGGATGCATGTACACTTACCGCTCGACTACAGACGGGTCTGCCTCTCAAGGACCTGGACGTGGAGCGCTGGGGATATGCGTTCCAGGACCCTCATCTGTTCTTCCGACAAGTGGCCCCGGCGCCCCTTGGCATCTGCTGCCTTCCAGAGGCGCCGGGCCTTGTTCAGGGTCCTGGACCTGAAGTCCTCCCAGCGCTTCTTGACATGTTGTAAGTCGCGGACTGCCACCCCCTCCGCGTTGATGGCAGTCACGATGTCAGTCCAGATCCGAGTCCGTCCTTCCTTGTCGGCGCGGGAACTTCCGAAGAGGGCATCATACTGCCCCAGGACTTGCTCAACCAGGACACCAACTTCGGTGGCACTGAAGCTGGTGCCCCTCTGCCTCTCTGGCGGGGGGTTGTCAGTGGTCTCAGATGGTGTTTGCCCCGACATGACAACCCCAGAGGCAGGAGTGGGTGGGCAACTGGGTCCTGGGGCTGGGCTGTGGAGCGATGGAATCCCAGTCGGGAGTCTTCGGTTCCAGCAGGGGTGGTCACAGCAACAGCACCCCTGGCTGATGTGCAGGCAGCAAATGGCAGGGCACGTGGGCAGCAGGCAGTCAGGCAGCAGCTGATGGCAGGTGGGAGCGTGCTCGGGGCTCTGGGGGGCAGTAGTTCGGCCTTCTGGGCAGGAGCGTGGTCTTCCGTGTGCTTACGCGTGGCCAGCTTGATACGGAGTATTTTGGCACGTGAAAAATCTGCACGTCAGCGTGTAATTCGAGGAAAGGCCCTTAGCGCATATGCACGGCAGCATGCATATGCGATTTCATTGGACCAAAGGCCCTTAGTGTATGAGCGCTTCTGTGACGTGACGCGGGCCGGTGTTTCCCTCATTGCACATGATGACAGAACACACGTGGATTTCCACCAATCGCGTGTGAAAGTTCCCGCGCACCCCGGAACACATGTACCCAGGCTAATCGCGTGTGGAACTTCCCGCGCACCCCGAAACACACGTACCCAGGCCAATCGCGTGTACGCTCACTCCCCTCCGATCACACGCGATGACACTCGGACGTACAGTCTTACCACATATCCGAATACGGGAAACCCGCGCACGGCAAAAGACGTGCACAGGCGTCAACGCGTCCGCCCACACGAAGGCAGACGGAAGCGTCCCCGCGCACAGCATAAAAGTGCGCGCAAACAACAAACGCGTATATACAGCTACGATGAATGCCCCATTTGTCGCTGCACTGATCGTGGGACACCGCAGGAGGAGGAGAATAGCCAGGGCACGCATTTTCGCACCACGGACAAGCCTTTTTGGGATGCCTGACGACCAGGTCTACGGCAGGTATAGGTTTCCACACCATATCATCCTAGACCTGGTCAGGGAGTGGGAAGATGACCTTACACCCCCCACCCTTTGCTCCCAAGCATTGAGCCCCTTGGAGAAGCTGCTCAATGTCCTGCATTTTTTGGCCACTGGGTCATTTCAGCGGACCACTGCCATAGTGGGGGGGGTCTCACAGGTCACGCAGTCACGCTGCCTACACCAGGTACTGGCAATCATGACAGCGCGCCCCTCAGTCCGCAGGCACATATACATGCCCAGAACACCTGCAGAAAGGCAAGCCGTTGTCCTGGATTTTTTCAGGGTGGCACACTTCCCCAAAGTGCTTGGTGCCATAGATTGCACCCATGTGGCCCTACGTCCACCTAGGGCCACTGAGCACATCGATCGAAACCGCAAGCACTGGCATTCCATCAATGTACAGGTGGTATGCGATGCAAAGGGAATCATCACCTCTGTCTATGCAAACTACCCTGGCTCCACCCATGACAGTTTCATATACAGAATGTCCGCCCTGAGCCGGGCCCTGGAAGCTGGGCAGCATGGCGACACATGGCTCCTAGGTCAGTACAAATGCCCTTGCACATGCATGCAAGTCACACACAGACAAATATCCAAACCCTAATAATCTCAACTATTATCACCTCCCCAGGGGACAGTGCCTACCCTCTGAGCAACCACAAGATGACGCCAATCCGGAACCCCACCACACCACCCCAGGTAAGATACAATGCCGCCCATATTGCAACCAGGGGCATAGTGGAGCGCACATTCGGAGTGCTCAAGTCACGTTTCCGCTCCCTTGACCGCTCTGGTGGGCAACTACTCTATGCACCACCAGTAGTGTGCAGGATCATTGTGGCAGCATGTGTCCTGCACAATGTTGCAACACGGCAGGGCGTCCCGGTGGACATGGTGGTGCCCCCACATCCCCAACCACAGGCACAGGCGCTGCCCATGGGAGGGGACAGGGCACGTGGCGAGGAAGCCCGGACCCAGCTTGTGGCCACATTTTTCACCTAAACTCCCACCCCTGCGGAGTGCACACAGGCCTGGCACATACCAGGTGACAATCGATGATGACAAAGAGACAGTCAACTGTCACAACCCTACCCCCCTGAGATAGTTGCCATGGAAGTGCCACATCGTCTGCATCCCTAGCTACTTAAACACAAGCTATCCTGTGTGACCAAAAGGCACACATGACATATGACATGATATGGCCCATACACAAGTATTTCAAGGCGCGATGAGGCAGGGAGCAGGGAACAAGGGAAGACAGACAACGGTACTACTAGGCCAGGTGTCATTGAGATCGTGCAAGTGCAGGGGTAGGGGGAAGGGAAAAGTGCAAGGGGAAGGGTGGGGGGGAGTCCAGGCCAGGGGAAGTAGCCCAAAAAAATAATACATAGGTTGGCTGGTGGAAACTGCAAAGGTAAGTGCAGACAAGTGCTGGGAAGGGAGGGCTGTAGGGATAGAGAGACAGTACTGCAGTGCAGGGGTTGCCAGGGAGGCAGTGCAAGTGGAGAGTGGCTGGGCGAGGGACTGAGGTTGGTGAGAGTGGCCCAGTTGCAGCTCCTGTGCAGTTCCAGTGAAGAATTCTGCAAGGAAGAGGCAGAGAGTAAGCAGAAGCAAAGAGGAAGGTCTTGAGGTGCTTCCAGAAATTGAGATGGTTCCCCTCAGGTTCAAGTCAGGCAGGAAGTCTGTTCCAGGGGGAGGGCCCTGCCGCGGAGAGAAATCTACCCCCAGCTATTTGCTCTGAGAAGCGGATGACCCTGACATGCAAGGTGTGCATCACACACACCTGCAAAACAGGCCATGGCCATCACTGTCATGTCACTCAAACCCTCCCAAACCACAACATGACATGGCAAGCAATACCCATACACCAACACAGTAACGATAAGGTACACATTGCCATGTTGTAAATGTACAGTGGCATCAGACAATGATGCCTGACCCGGAATCAGATGAAATGACAGACCAACAAAATCTCCCACCAAAAATAATTCATTTCCAAATGCATTACAACAGTCGTAGACGTAACATAAAAATGAATGCCTGTCTACATGCACATTATGCATTGCAAAATCAACACTGCAGCTCATGTGTGCAGTGTCCTACTCCTGCAACACACTGCTCAGCACACAGCACAGTGAACAGCCATTGTGTGTGATGCACACCCTGAGCATCACATCTAAGTGACAGACCACATCAAACATCAAATTAGGCATGTACTGGATCCATAATCGGTCACAGAACATGTGCTGCAGGGACACAGTGGGCACCAGGAGGCAAACAGTGTACACGTGGATATGCAAGGGTGGGAGTACATGTAGTGCATCAGAGTGCAAGTGTGTGGTTCTGCAAGGACATGCACTCCACATATGCATGTGCACTCAAGTGACCATCAGTGTTCCCTACACATCACATGTGAACATTCACCATGTGTACACCCCAGCATGTCAAACCACAACTATCCCCTCGCACCTGAAAGGAAAACACAACACATGAACAGGCATTGATCAGCAGAACACAACATGTACATAGGATACCACCATTACAATGTCAGGGTTCCCATCACACTGCAGGGCAAGGCAACTATCATCAACAACCCCCCCTCCCTCACAAATGACCATGACCCACTGAACAACTGCACCTGGGTCATGGAGCCTCCAACCCTCAATTCCACCTGGCCACAGGATCACCTTTACCCTTCGTCACCATCTCCCACCTTGTGTGTAAACAGATGCCTGAACCCTAGAATCCACACTCATTTCCAAAATCCAAGGCATAAAAACGCCACAAAGGCCAAGTACTACCACAATGATGCAAAATAGCACAGTAAAACAATGTCACAACAGGATGTGAACCATGTGTGGTACATAACATAGGATGATGCATCATGAACGGATGTGTATTGTCACAGGTCCCGTGTGCAGGTGCAGGAGTGTCATGAAACAACCACCCCCACCGTGTCCCAGGTGCCTGCAAGGTCAAACTCACACAAGCCCCTGAGACCCTGGTGGGGAAGGAGGTTCAGGGATGTGCAGTCGGGACAGGTGTTGGCACACTGGATAACTGGAATGAGTGGCAGGAGAGGGGAGGAGAAAGTATGGAATGTACGAAAATGTACTACCTGCATGAACACATACACAATCCAAACAAACTTGGACATCATTGTTATGGCCTTCTGTAGTCCAGGCTTAGGAGTGGTACGAACCAACCACCCCCTCTAGGGTTTTGTCACCTGCAAGTTCGGGGCTTACACAGGCATCCGCAACCCCAGCGAGGAAAGAGGGTTAGGGAACATTGCTTGGATAGGTACGGGAAGAAGGAACACCGGGTAGAGGGTACAGGTTTCAAAATTGCATAGGATTCCGGGTGATTAGGTGGAAAAAAACATACCAAATTGAATCACACATACATCCATGCATTAGTGCACCCCCCCAGCAAGCCTATGCAGAGCAGTTTGAAAGAAAAACAACAAGACACTTAGCTCTGGTTTTGAGTGCTGGCCTCCTACCTGCGCACTCTCAGGTCCGGTTACAGGAGCACTGCAATGCTGCAAAGAGAGCCACAGTCAACAACCAGTACGTGCCAATTACACAAAAACACACCACCAAACATGCCCCATAGCAACAAAGTACTCTACAAACAGACAATCTGGTGTAGATGCTTCGTACCCATATATATCAGTACCCCTGTGACGGGTCATACACAGTCAATGCAGTAAGTCAGCCGCCGGTGGGTGCGTGGCAAATGGAACACCAATGTGTCACAATTCACACAACATGCAATGTTCCCTGGGTAAGCAGACAGACCCATATAGCAAGCCATGACTTCAGTGCAAGTTGCGTACCACCATGACCGAAACAAAGTTGGCAGTGCATTTATCATAAAGTACATGGAAATTAAATGCACTGCACCCGAGTATGTCCCTTGCTGTATGTCCCTGTGAGCTGCCCCTTTCCATGTCTCGGAAGGCTGCATGGTTTATACAAGTGCCTCAATGGACATTGGTGTACCGGAGGGTATGTGCCACTGCCCCTGCATGTGTCCCAGACAACCGTAATATCAACAGCCATCAGTCCACAAACACATCTGAGCTGCATTGTGTGCTTCAACACCAATATTCGTCTAAGCTCACCCTCAGTGCTGTGACTAAGCCTGCATGTGCAACTCGCCTGGTGCAAGCTTTGCTGTGTCGTGGCCCCCCTGTGATGCTCACCTTGCCTGGAGTCCCTTGGAACATGTCAGCAGTTCTAGGATGTGGGTCTGCAGTCCCTGTGCATCTGCTTGTGCACACATGTGCATGTGGGCATCAACAAACGGGTCCAGATTTCCGTCGTCCAATGGGCCATGTCTGCTGGCAAAGGTGCTCTGGAGGCTCATCCCCCTGCAGAAAGGGCATGAAACACATGATTAATGCTTCAAAGTCATCTGTGTGTGTCTCATCAGGCATCTCATTACTTGACCATGTCAGAGAGTCACATCACAAATCACACCATCAGTCCGTCTTTCACATCCAAAGTGTGGTACACTATCTACAGCATGAATTGCAACAAGCACGTGTACAGGAAAGATATGAAACATACTACACAATGCATAGCAATCAATGTACACATTATTCATGACACACCCCATCTAGCAAAAGCCAAACAGTGGGCAATGACACCAAAATCATCCCCACTAGGGGTGTCAACAGAAGTTACACAGCACCAGACATGCCACAGATATGACAGTCCAAAGCCCTTGTGTAATATTCTGTAACACCGAACCATCCTTGCGAGCCCATGGATAAGGGAGGCAGGAGTGGCATATGTGAGTCAAGGACCCCAAGCAGCAAACACATACACAAGACAACCATGAAGGGCCCAGCTGGAACAGACAGTGGATGCCTTCAAAAGCCACAAAGCACCACACCGTCACATGAAAGCACAATAGACTAGCAATTTTAAACTAAATCAACTATTTACTAATTGCACTAACAATGGAAAACCTACATTACCTATTTAAACTAACTATCAAACAGAAACTTAACTAACTAAACTAAAAGAAAAATCAAAAATGGCCACATACGACCCGGGGGGGAGGGGAGGCACCCAGGAGGGGGGAGGTACAGGGTGCTGCTCAACATCCACATGCAATGATGCTGAGCCAAAAAAAAAAACCTCCATGGGCTCAACGCCTGCACAGCCTGACCTATGTGGGAGATAGATGGTCGTCCGAGTCTGGCTCATCCTGGAAAGGAGGACGTGGCACAGTAGCCTGGCCACGCCTAGCCGCAGCTTGCCCCTCGTCGGCAGCAAGTCTGCCGGACGGGTGAGCCTCGTTCTATGTGGCGATGTGACATAGGTCTGCATGCAGAACCTCACGTGATACACGTGCTTCCTCTGCAAGGTAGCACGTGTAACACGGAGTTCCTCCTGCAAGGCCTGGCTGGACAACCGCTGCACCTCCCGGCAAGCCTGTAGCTCAGCCGAGATGGTACGCTCAAGCTGTGCAAACCTCTCCTCTGCCTGCTGCCTCTGGGACATCATAAGGACACCCAGAGTGGATCTGAGGGAAGAATACTCCTCCCTCAGGGCATCCATGTGCGCCTCTGCGTGAGCAGCAATTGCTTGACGCAGAGACGACATTTCAGCCTGGCGTGCCCTGTCTGAGGCCGCCATGCCCAGCCTGAGCGAGCAGGCCGTGGACCGTGCCGCCTGCTGCTGGAGAAGCACCTGCCTAGCAGGGGGGAGCACAGATCGGGCCAAACGCTCCATGCTCTCAGTGATGTTCTCCATTGCTGCCCCCTGCCGTTCTGAATTGGCAGTCATGTCTTGCTCCCACTCAGTATACAGCGGTTGCGCACGGCGACCACGTTCCCGGGCTTGACCCCTGCGGGACCCAAGGACCGGGGGTCCTCGCTGTGTTGGCACCGCCTGCGGCTGCACGACTACATGCCCCCGTCGACGTGATGTCCCAGGCACATCAGTGACTGGTGTGGAGGGTGACCCTGCGTCCCGATCCACCACGGGCGGAGGAACCAAGACTGTCCGATCCCTCAGTGCAGGTGTCGCAGACAGAGGAGTGTCCACATCAGAATCACTCACCGCTGACACATGGACTTGATGCTCATCCAACTCAACATGGACGTCAGAGTCATCATCAAGGCTGGACTCATAGGCAGCCAAAGACAAGATGGACTGCAGCAATTGGGGGTTTTCGAGGCCTACCAACCCAAGACCCCCCACTAGTGCCGGGTTACCAACCCTGTGTCTGGCATGACAACACCATCCTCCGCCTCCATTGCGTCATCACCTGAAAAAAAGAGAGAAAAAAGGTCACCTCACATGTCAGAAGCACACGACACACACACACACCGACAGCAAAGGCATCCGGCAGACATGTGACACACAACATATGACCTGGCATGCATGCTGGGTCTACTTTGAATAGCTTCTGTGATCAGACCTGTTGAAAGGTGGCAGTTTCCATGGAAGTGGGTCTATGCAGTACGCCACTCACTACCTACATGTACAAGCACTCCATGGTGTGTGCCAGGAAATGTGAAGGCAGTGCAATGTCAAATTCACACATCACGTGCATTGTGCATTCAATGTGTACCATGTCTAGAAGCCAAGCACCACTCCACCCCAGTACCAAAGCAGGGATGCCTAGCATGGTATCAAAAGGCTGACCATACACCTGTGTATTGACAGGCAGTGTTGACTGTCATCAACTGCTTAATGTGATTCAAATTACAACACTGCAAATGATGCTGGGACAGTGGGCAGGACACATGATGAAAACTCCGGAGGCCGCCCACGTGGGATTCCATTGCTCCACATCCCAGCCCCAGGACCCAGTTGCCCACCCACTCCTGCCTCTGGGGTTGTCATGTCGGGGCAAACACCAACTGAGACCACTGACAACCCCCGGCCAGAGAGGCAGAGGGGCACCAGCTTCAGTGCCACCGAAGTTGGTGTCCTGGTGGAGCAAGTCCTGGGGCAGTATGATGCCCTCTTCGGAAGTTCCCGCGCCGACAAGGAAGGACGGACTCGGATCTGGACTGACATCGTAACTGCCATCAACACGGAGGGGGTGGCAGTCTGCGACTTACAACATGTCAAGAAGCGCTGGGAGGACTTCAGGTCCAGGACCCTGACAAGGCCCGGCGCCTCTTGAAGGCAGTGGATGCCAAGGGGCGCCGGGGCCACTTGTCGGAAGAACAGATGAGGGTCCTGGAACGCATATCCCCGGCGCTCCACGTCCAGGTCCTTGAGAGGCAGACCCGTCTGGAGTCGAGCGGTAAGTGTACATGTATCCTGATTGTGAGCAGTGCGTGTGGTGATTTTTCAGTAGTGTTCAGGTTGCACATCTGTTTGTATGGGGTCAAGTGTCGGTGGGGGTGTACAGGGCCGTGGGGCTAACACATGCGAGGGCTGGAATGTGTGAGACATGGATGGTGCTTGTGTGTGTAGGCTTGCATGCCAAATGCAGTTGTGGTGGCACACATGTTTGGGTGAATGTGTATGTAAGTAGACATGTCCGTGATGTCACGCATGTATGTTGTTTTCGGCTGCATGTATCAGCACTGTGTACATGTGCATGTGTGTGTATTTGACAAGGGTGCAACAGTGATGCAACATGGATGCATGTGACAGCGGTATGTGGAAGCCTGATTGGCAGATGTGACATGAATGCCCGTCTGAACACTGCGACACTTGGCAGGGGTGTACACATGCATGCAAGTGTGGTGGTGTGGGTACATGTGTGGTGCACTTCCTGTTTTGCATGTGATGTCTGGCTCACCTTTGCCTGCTCATGCTGTTGTATGTGTAGTTGTATGTGTATGGATGGTGCTGACAGTTGCGATATGGCTGTGGTATGGTTCATGTGTGCGAGTTGAAATGACATGTGTGTTGGGGATTCTGATGACATGTCTTAGGTTTGCCAATGCCACTCATGTACAACTGTCATGTGTGTATGTGTCCATTGTACAGTGCCCTGATGCCTGTGTTTTGTTTCTCCCTGTCTGCAGCGTCAACTGATGAAGAGGGCGGAGAAGGTGCTGTGTGTTAGGTGGAAACCTGTGCAGTTCCCTCTGGGACCACTGCAAATGATTTAGGACTACAGGCGTTGGCGGTGAACCCACTTGGTAGCAGTCTGTACCACACAGATTCACTTGGTAGCTGTGGCTGAGCAGTCAGACTTCTCTCAAGAAAAGTTGAGCAGTATGTGGAGTATACAACATAGGGCAATTCTTCACAGCAAGACAAGCAAACACGCAACGAGGCTTAGTGTGAAGATAGTAAGGTATTTATTTATAACACAACATCTATGGAAAACACTAAAGCAAATCACGGTAAACAAATCAAACACAATTAATCTACGAAGTAGAAAATGATCAATCCCCCTAGCAAAATATCGACAACTCTAGGTTCTACCGGTACCACTTATTTCCAGACAGAGGTGTATACCTCAACCTAGATGACACTCGAATATTAGTTAGGACGGGAGAGAAAAAGATAGGCAGGTTATGAAATCAACACAGTTCAATCCTATGTGGATAAAATGCAAGGCAGGGAGGCAAGAATCACAATAGATCGTAAATTTCAGAGGCCAGGCCCACTCGGAGAGAGGCAAGGCGCGATGTCCCAAAAAGTCTCTAGTGGAGATGCATTCAAGTCTTTATAGCAAATTGTTATCGGCAGATTGAACCAGTTCAGCACAAAGAATGAGCAAAGCTTGGAGGCGACCCAGCGGAACGGAGAGGATTAAGACACCTCACTCGAACCGAACGAAAGGGAAGCCAGGCGGACACGGTACCTTGTTGTGGAGGGCAGCTCCGGCGGGGGCAGTTGTTCCTGGTGGTGGATGCATGTCGGGTCTTTGCCAAGAGTAGAGATGATCTCGTTGTCGAAGGAAAGTGAAGTCCGGTGCACCACCAGGGAGAGACCAGCCGCGGAGTGCTCCGTCACAAGGCACCACCTTTTGGTCGCGGTACAGGGGTAGTGGCTATCCGGTTGCCGAGGTGCTCTGTACGGGCAATTCGACCACTGTGTCCTGAGGCGAATAAAAAGCGAAGGGGACTGGTTGTTCCCACCAGTCAGGGGAAGAGACTCTCCGGCAGGGAGATCTCCTCTGTCGTCGGGAAGTGTTGAGTTGGCTCAGCAGGGCTCCACCGGAGGTGTCGTCGTTGCAGGTCGGCTCATCGTTACCCTCGTCGGATTCTTAGGTCCTGTGGCGACTTCTGAAGATCCAGTCCCAAAAGCCCTGCTTTTATGCAGAAGACCCCCATTCATTCAGTTTAGCTGTCAATCAACACATGCTAAGTGGTGAGCGGGAAGGCTCACCACCTGGGCCAATCACTCCAGAGTGCGACCTGAGTTGGCAAGGCAACTCGGTCCAGGGTGCCTCAACCCCCTCCCACACCCCTGAGGTAACCCAGACAGAATGGCACCACTTTGAGGGTCTCTGTACAGAGGCCCGCCAAAAGTGGAACAAAGGGCTCAACCTTTGGTTTAGGAGTCACAGAGACGAACACAGACGCCATTTTAAAACCGAGTTCTGGCAGAAAATACCACTCGATAAACTTATTTAAGATAAGTAGATCGGTGGTACGTCAGAGATAAATGAGAAAAAGTATCAATCTCCAACAATGGGACGAATCCCATAGGGTTATGTTCGGGATCGAATATAACAAGTAGTTTCCACTGCCACCAGCCAAAACTCGACAAGGGGGGACGGGACAGTGCCCCCTCGAGTAACAGATCCAGGAGTAATCGAATTACCCCTACTAGTACGTCCACAATAAGATGGTTGGTACTAGTTCTGTTAGTAAATTTAGGTCTAGTAAAGCCAATGGTGACTTTACATGCCTGGGGAGACAGTAGTCAGTCCCCGGGTATGGAGTCTATGGTGGGGGACCCGCTAGGGCGCCCCCGTGTTACGACACGTAGGGTGCGGTGTAACACATATAGAAAAACATATGAGACCCTATGGAGTAAAAGACCCCATAGCCCATCGAACACATTGACATTTCAAAGGAATTACACACATACATGTCCAAGAGTGGGAGAAAAGAGTCTCACTCTTGGCAGGATAGAAAAAACAAACTCCAGAAATCCAGCAAAGCTGCTGGGGGACTCACTAGGTTAGGAAATTCAGCCTAAACAGAGAATTCTCCCTAACACTTTCCCCCCACCAGACTAAGGGACAGGAGGATTTAATCCACTCCTGGATGAATCTCATACCTCTCGTCGATGACATACATCCTAGAGAGACCATCAGCATTTTGGTGGTGACACCCTGACCTGTGCTCAATGGTGAAATCAAACCCTTGCAGGCAGATCGACCATCTCAATAGTTTTGGGTTCTCCCCTTTCATTTGCATTCACCATCTCAAGGGTTGGTGGTCAGTCTGAATAACAAAAGTAGAACCATACAAGTACGGCCTAAACTTCTTCAGAACCCACACGATAGCAAAGCACTCTCTTTCGATTGTTGCCCACCTTGTTTCAGGATCCTTCAGCTTGCGGCTGATGAAGCAAACGGGGTGCTCCCTACCTTTCCCATCCAGTTGACTGAGTACGGCACCTATCCCTACATTGGAAGCGTCTGTCTGCACAATGAAGTGTTGGCGGTAATCAGGAGCTCTGAGTACTAGGGCTTGGCAAAGAGCCTGTTTCAGGTTTTCAAAAGCCTGATTGCACTCCTCGTTCCATTTAACCTTTTTAGGAAATTTGGGCGAGGAGATGACATTCAGCGGAGCAGCTATGGTCCCATAGTTCTCTATGAAATTCCTGTAATACCCAGTGAGGCCTAGGAAGGCTCTCACCTGGGTTTGAGTAGTCAGTGTTGTCCAATTTTGCACAGCTTCAATCTTACTGAGGAAAGGCCTTATTTCTCCACCGCCTACCTCATGCCCAAGATAGACTACCTTACTCTTTCCAATTTGGCATTTACTTGCCTTTATGGTCAGATTGGCTCGTCCAAGAGCCTGCAAAACATCTCTCAGGTGGATTACATGTTCTTCCCAGGAATTGCTGAACACTGCAATGTCATCCAAGTATGCCATGCAGAAGTCCTCCATCCCATTCAGAACCTGGTTTACCATCCGTTGAAACGTAGCAGGTGCATTCTTCAGTCCGAAAGGCATTACCTTAAACTGGTATAAGCCAACGGGGGAAGAAAATGCAGTTTTCTCCTTGGCATGGTCTGCCAGGGCTATTTGCCAATAGCCTGACATCAAGTCAAATGTGCTGAGGAACTTGGCGGCGCCAGGTTTATCCACCAACTCATCTGTTCTTGGCAAAGGGTGGGCATCAATCGTGGTGACTGCATTAAGAGCTCGATAATCCACGCAGAATCTAAGTTCTTTAGATCCGGCCTTTGGTACTAACACCAGTGGGCTAGACCATGGACTAGTAGAGGGCTCTATTACCCCGAGATCAAGCATCTTGCTGACCTCACCTTTGATGTGGGTTTGTACGTTTTCTGACATGCGGTATCCTCTGCTTTTGACCGGCAGACAGTCACCAGTGAGTATGTCGTGCTGGCCCCAAGGGGTCAAGCCTGGTGAAAGCGAGAACAGAGAGGCAAACTGATTCAACATAGATTTGCACTCTTCTTGTTGCTCGGGTGTCAGATTGGAGGAGAGATTCACTCCTTCAATTTTTTCATCTAAAGGTAAGCCTCTGAGGAGATCCGGAAGAGCTTCACTCTCTTCTTCTTCCTCGGATGATGCTAGAAGCAACGCTCCTACATCAGGTCGTGAGACATGCGCTTTAAGTCGGTTGGTGTGAAAGACTGTCGGAGCCTCCTTGGGATTGCCCAAGTCCACCAGATAGTTAACCTCTCCGAGTTTACCCACTACTCGGTAGGGTCCCATCCACTTATCTTGCAAGGTCCTCTGCCTTGTTGGGATCATAACGAGAACGAGCTGGTCTTGAGCGAACTCAACCATGTTAGCCTTTTGATCGTGCCAGTGCTTGACCAATGCTTGTCCAGCTTTCAAGTTATCGCTTGCTTCCGTCATCATGTGCGACATTCTCCTCCGGAGACCTATCACGTAGTCAGTCACTCTGACTGGCTTGGGGGAAGGAGCACCCTCCAACCCCTCCTTAATCAGGGCCAATGGACCTCTGACGGGATGACCATAGAGTAGTTCGAAGGGAGAGTAACCTACTCCCTCCTGAGGGACTTCTCTATAAGCAAAGAGAAGGCATGGCAATAGAATGTCCCACTTACGCTTAAGGGGTTCCTCTAGAGCACCTATCATGCTCTTCATGGTTCGGTTGAACCGTTCTACCAACCCATTGGTTTGTGGGTGGTAAGCCGTTGAGAACTTGTAAGTTACTCCGCAGGTTTTCCACATGGCTTTCATGTAGTGGGACATAAAGTTTGACCCCCTGTCAGAGATTACTTCCTTAGGAAACCCGACCCTGGTAAAAATACCAAGTAGGGCCTTAGCCACAGCCAGAGCTGTAACAGTCCTCATAGGAATTGCCTCAGGATACCTAGTAGCATGGTCTACTACAACAAGTATAAACCTGTTGCCTGAGAAGGTTGGAGGATCAAGGGGACCAACAATGTCAATCCCTACTCTCTCAAATGGGACTCCCACAACCGGGAGAGGCACTAACGGTGCCACGTTCTTGGATCCAACCTTACCAGAGATCTGGCAGGTGTGGCAGCTCCTGCAGTGTTTTTCTACTTCGGCCCCCATCTTTGGCCAATAGAAGTAGAGCGAGAGCCTTTCCTTAGTCTTCTTGAAACTCAAGTGACCAGCCAAAGGAATCTCGTGGGCTAACTGCAAGAACTGTGGTCTGTTCTCTTGGGGTACTACAAGGCGTTTGTAATCTCCAGGTGCAGACTCGGTCGGTTCACTGTAGAAGAGGCCATCTTCCCAGTGCAACCTGTATTTCCCAGGCTCTTGCCCTTCAGCCTGAGCTTCTGCCTGATGGCGAAGACCTTCCAGAGTTGGACATTCGCTCTGTCCCTTACTGAAGTCTGCCCTGCTGGGTCCACCTTCTGCCAGTAAAGACTGCAGCTCAGGATGGTCAACAGGATCCAGATCTCCATTGAGTTCCTGGCCTTCCATTAGCTCTTCCTCAGAGTCTAATTCTACCACGCAGGGTTGTACCTCCCTCTCAGCCTCGGCTGGAGGTGGAGTTACGGGTGTGACGTTGGACAACCGCGGGGAAATCCGTGTCGGCTGCACTGGAATGCTGGCGGCTGGTTTCGGGATAGAAGTCTTAGGTTTCCCCTTCGCTTCTGATTTCTTGGAGACAGCGGCCGAGAATTCCAGTGGAGCAGGAGTGATTTCTTTCTTCATCATCTCCGGGAGAGTACCGCGCATGGTCCTCTCTCGTGCGGGTCTGGTTAGCTCCTGTAACCGTTTACTAGGAGGTCTGGGAGTATGCGATACAACTCCGAGAGTTTTCAAATCGTTACCCAACAGTACGCGTCCTGGTACCTCACTCTGTATGCTGACAGGTATCTTCACAGTCATGTCGTTACACTGGATGAGAACTGGTAATTGGGGAAGCATCTGCACAAGCCCTCCAGCTAACTTGGTGAGGCGTTTGGGTGCCTTAGCAACATCCTCAGCCTGAAAAAACGATTTATCCACCACAGTTATGCTGGCCCCAGTGTCCCTAATGGCAGGAGTCTACTGACCATTCACCTGGACACTGTCCTTATAATACTCTTTAGTATTATCGGGGATAGAATTATAGACATCTAAATTCTGTTGTTCCCACAACCCCAGAGATACTAAAGAAACGCTACCTGAGACTCAATGGGTTCGTCAGCTAGCAGTAGAAAGTTTCCACTTGCCATTTGGACTTCCTCCTCTGGAGCGAAGGCTAAGGAGACAAGCTGGACCCCTGAAGGTTTACCCTTACATCTGGGATCTCCTTTCACGTGGTCAGTCGAGCCACAAACAAAGCATTTACCGAATGCTTTCTGGAATGGTGGCTTGTTCTGACCTCCTTCCGGTTTGGCACCAGAAGACACACTATTCTGCTGTGGTTTTCCCGGTGGCTTACCCTTCTGGTTTTGTTTGGAGCCCTCTTTGGAATGTGAGTTATTCGAATTCTCTTTTGAATCTTTTTTAGGCTGTTCTCCCTCATCCTTTTTCTGAGTTGCCCTAGAATCCTTATGAGTAGCCCTGTTGGCAACCCACAAGTCAGCAGCCTTAGCTAGTGCCCTGGAATCCAACTCCTTCGAATCAGCCAAGTGCTGTCTGAGCTCAGGAGAACAGGCATCATAAATAGACTCCAACATAAAAAGATTTCTCATACCCTCATAAGTGTTCACTTTGTAACCCTTAATCCATCCCTCTAAGTTTTTCAACCCTTCACTCACCCAGGTAGCCCAAGGGGTACCATCATGCTTTTTGAGGGTTCTAAACCTCTTAAGATACTGGGAAGGGGTCTTCCCGAATCTAGCTATCAAAGCTAGTTTCACACTTTCGTAATCCATCTTATCCGCCTCCCCCAACTCCATTACCACATCAGTCGCAACAGGAGGGAGCCTAGAGAACAACCAGGGAAGCAACGCATTCCCGGTGATGTCCTGGAGCCCATGATTGTATTCAAAAAGTTTCAACCAATCCAACACATCCAATCTCGGTTCATACATACCCACTAATTCCTTTGGCATCCGGGGTCTTTTGGGACTGGAGCTCCTAGAGGAACCAGAGGAGAGAGAAGCATTTTCCATAGACAACTTTTTCATTTCTAACTCATGATTAAGTTCTATTTCTCTGAGTCTTAACTCAGCTTGCTTCTGCTCAGCCTGGGCATTCATCCGTCTGAACTCGAGCTCTTGGTTTCGTTCAGATTGAGCCAAGAACCGTTTATATTCTAATTCGAGCTTCATTTTTTCAAGTTCAAAATAAGCAGGGTTACTTGTGGGACCTGGTATGGGCCCCGTAGGCACAGCTGGTAAGGCAGGTAGAGGAGCGGGGGAGACAGTTTCGTTAGCCTCTCCGTCCTTGTCAGCCTCTTCATCGCTATTATCAGAATCACGATTCAGATCAACACCATTACTGTCGTCTACATTCGCTGGGGAGATTGGTTCCTCTGAACCAGTACCCAGTCTTTGGTTCGCCAGCAATCTCTCTATTAGTTCTAACTTCTTGCCTCTTACAGAAAGATTCTCTTGCCTACAGAGAGCTCGCAAACTCTCAGTATTTTCACCTGACAAGGATTCTTGACTGTAAGTTTCCATCGTAGACATGTTTGTGAAAGTTGCTTTTTAGCGCTAAGCTTTGTGGTTAGTTATCCTACAGTGTCGAAAAAGCACTCTAAACTGTATACTCAATACAAATCCCACCGCTGTACACCAGTGTTAGGCGGAAACCTGTGCAGTTCCCTCTGGGACCACTGCAAAAGATTTAGGACTACAGGCATTGGCGGTGAACCCACTTGGTTGCAGTCTGTACCACACAGATTCACTTGGTAGCTGTGGCTGAGCAGTCAGACTTCTCTCAAGAAAAGTTGAGCAGTATGTGGAGTATACAACATAGGGCAATTCTTCACAGCAAGACAAGCAAACACGCAACGAGGCTTAGTGTAAAGATAGTAAGGTATTTATTTATAACACAACATCTATGGAAAACACTAAAGCAAATCACGGTAAACACATCAAACACAATTAATCTATGAAGTAGAAAACGATCAATCCCCCTAGCAAAATATCGACAACTCTAGGTTCTACCGGTACCACTTATTTCCAGACAGAGGTGTGTACCTCAACCTAGATGACACTCGAATATTAGTTAGGACGGGAGAGAAAAAGATAGGCAGGTTATGAAATCAATACAGTTCAATCCTATGCGGATAAAATGCAAGGCAGGGAGGCAAGAATCACAATAGATCGTAAAGTTCAGAGGCCAGGCCCACTCGGAGAGAGGCAAGGCGCGATGTCCCAAAAAGTCTCTAGTGGAGATGCATTCAAGTCTTTATAGCAAATTGTTATCGGCAGATTGAACCAGTTCAGAACAAAGAATGAGCAAAGCTTGGAGGCGACCCAGCGGAACGGAGAGGATTAAGACACCTCACTCGAACCGAACGAAAGGGAAGCCAGGCGGACACGGTACCTTGTTGTGGAGGGCAGCTCCGGCGGGGGCAGTTGTTCCTGGTGGTGGATGCACGTCGGGTCTTTGCCAAGAGTAGAGATGATCTCGTCGTTGAAGGAAAGTGAAGTCCGGTGCACCAACAGGGAAGAGACAAGCCGCGGAGTGCTCCGTCACAAGGCACCACCTTTTGGTCGCGGTACAGGGGTAGTGGCTATCCGGTTGCCGAGGTGCTCTGCATGGGCAATTCGACCACTGCGTCCTGAGGCGAATAAAAAGCGAAGGGGACTGGTTGTTCCCACCAGTGAGGGGAAGAGACTCTCCGGCAGGGAGATCTCCTCTGTCGTCAGGAAGTGGTGAGTTGGCTCAGCAGGGCTCCACCGGAGGTGTCGTCGTTGCAGGTCGGCTCAGCGTTACCCTCGTCGGATTCTTAGGTCCTGTGGCGACTTCTGAAGATCCAGTCCCAAAAGCCCTGCTTTTATGCAGAAGACCCCCATTCATTCAGCCTAGCTGTCAATCAACACATGCTAAGTGGTGAGCGGGAAGGCTCACCACCTGGGCCAATCACTCCAGATTGCGACCTGAGTTGGCAAGGCAACTTGGTCCAAGGTGCCTAAACCCCCTCCCACACCCCTGAGGTAACCCAGACAGAATGGCACCACTTTGGAGGGTCTCTGTACAGAGGCCCCCCAAAAGTGGAACAAAGGGCTCAACCTTTGGTTTAGGAGTCACAGAGACGAACACAGACGCCATTTTAAAACCGAGTTCTGGCAGAAAATACCACTCGATAAACTTATTTAAGATAAGTAGATCGGTGGTACGTCAGAGATAAATGAGAAAAAGTATCAATCTCCAACAATGGGACGAATCCCATAGGGTTATGTTCGGGATCGAACATAACAAATAGTTTCCACTGCCACCAGCCAAAACTCGACGAGGGGGTACGGGACAGTGCCCCCTCGAGTAACAGATCCAGGAGTAATCGAATTACCCCTACTAGTATGTCCACAATAAGATGGTTGGTACTAGTTCTGTTAGTAAATTTAGGTCTAGTAAAGCCAATGGTGACTTTACATGCCCGGGGAGACAGTAGTCAGTCCCCGGGTATGGAGTCTATGGTGGGGGACCCGCTAGGGCGCCCCCGTGTTACGACACGTAGGGTGCGGTGTAACACACATAGAAAAACATATGAGACCCTATGGAGTAAAAGACCCCATAGCCCATCGAACACATTGACATTTCAAAGGAATTACACACATACATGTCCAAGAGTGGGAGAAAAGAGTCTCACTCTTGGCAGG
Organism: Ambystoma mexicanum; assembly: GCF_040938575.1. NCBI lineage: Eukaryota > Metazoa > Chordata > Amphibia > Caudata > Ambystomatidae > Ambystoma > Ambystoma mexicanum. The sequence goes on along the minus strand of NC_090939.1, from coordinate 552,194,436 downwards.
ATGGAAAAAACAAACACCAGAAATCCAGCAAAGCTGCTGGGGGACTCACTAGGTTAGGAAATTCAGCCTAAACAGAGAATTCTCCCTAACACTGTGGAGCACAGCGACGGGGATCCCACCGCCAGCCGGAGACGCAAGGCCCGGCTCCCCTCCCATGTTGTCATCTCGTCGGGGAGTGAGGAGTCCGGTGCCGCGTCCCAGGCCGCAGCTGCCGGGGGGAGGTCCAAGAGGCGGAGGTTGGAGTTGGACTCCTCGGCAGCAGAAGGGGCAGCTGGGACCCCACAGGGCCCAACAGGGGAAGATGCCACGGAGTCATCCAGGTTGGTGGGGGGTTTGGTGGAGGAGGAGGCTGTGCAAGCACCAGAGACGGGGTCTGGAGGTGGGGATCCCACTGGTGCTAGTGGTGCAGTGCAGGACCAGGGACAGGAGGCAGCACAGGCCGCCGCGGAGGTGCCTGTGTGCAATCCTGTCCCTGATCCTGTCCCTGCATCATCTTGCACCAGCAGGGATGCCTACGTCCAGACCCTTTTTCAGGCAGGGGATGAGCTCACGTCAACTGGCCTTCCTCTGTCTGCGGACGTGGCTATCCGGGTCTGGGTTGAGCCTGTCCTGACTGGTGTGGCGTTGCGTCAACGGGCCATGCGAGGTGACCTGCAGTCTTTTCATGAGGAGACTGCACGTCATCTCGAATGGCTCGTTGACCACGTCAGCCTGCTGGGACAGGTCACCCAGGCCGGATTCCTCCGTCTGATGGGGCTTGCTACGACCCCCTCCTCAACTGGACCCCCTACGCGCCAGTCGTCCTCCGTGCCATCTTGCCACCCATCAGTCACCTGGGTGCCCTGTGGAGCTGCCTCTGACAGTGCGGCCAGGCTGGTGGAGGAGGCATCCCTGCCACAGTCGGGAGTCGGACGTACAGCAGGGGTGGCCACATCTACGACTGCACCCCAGCCGGCGGAGGATGTGCAGGCAGCAGGAGGCAGTGCACGGGCAGAGGCACAGCAGCAGCAGCAAAGTGGTGGGAGCCATGAAGGCTCGGGGCCTTCAACATCGGAGGGGCAGGCATCGGCCGGAGGGCAGGAGGACCCAGGACAGAGAGTGTCTTCCGTGTGGCAGCGGTTGGGCCACGCCATAGATGCGGAGCGGCAGCGGGCGGAGGAGGCACGGCTCACAATGGTCAGGGCGGAGAACTCCATGCGGAGGGTCCTGAGGTGGGCCGAGTGCCTCGAGGCAATCCGCAGGGGTTTGGAGGTGGACACGTCGACGGCCCTGCGGACCCTCGGGGCCATGGAGGAGAACCGCCTCCGGGACATTGAGCAGGAGTTCGATGATGCCCTGGCCCGGGACATCCACAAGTGAGCCGTGAAACTAGCCCGCTGCCCTTGTACATAGTTATGTAGGTAGTGTTAGGTTTCATTTTTGTTTTGATTTTATTTGGACCTTTCGGACATTGGCCACATTTTTGTATATAGTTTATTTTATTAGTTAGTGTAGTTAGATAGGTTTCCTTTCTTTTGTTGGGATAATTGACCCTGGCTTGTTCCCATGTACATAGTTCACTGTTGGATTGTATTTTTTTTTCACATTTTAACCATGGAGCAATGGCTTTCTTTTTTATTTCCCATTGGATTTTGTTTTGTGGACATTGACTTTGGACACCATTACTTTGGAATTTTATTTTTGGTTTTGCTTTTTTTCACGGACATGCTTCTTTTATTTTGTGTACATTCACATTTCTGTTTCTTCATTTTTGATTCTATTTATTTTTCCTTTAATACATATTTTTTTTGGTGAACTTCAATTTGTGGTATCTCATTGGTTTCATGCATTTCATGATATGGGTTTTGAGATTCACTGACACCCATTGGGTGTATGTGAGGGAAATGTGTTTGTTTCGGAACTTGCAATTGGTGTTCTGTGATGTAATTGCAAATTATGAGTGGGTGGATGCAATACTCGGGTGGGTGTTTTGCATTTGGAGGCTGACCATAGGGACCAGGGATCTAGATTGTGATGACATGTTGGCTGGGGAACATGAGTTGCACATGGGTGGGGGCCTGCTGGCAGGTGCCCCACAGTGCTGGGGGGTGGGGGTGGTGGGGAACATGAGTTGGACATGGGTGGGGGCCTGCTGGCAGGTGCCCCACAGTGATAGGGGGTGGGGGTGGTGGGGAACATGAGTTGGACATGGGTGGGGGCCTGCTGGCAGGTGCCCCACAGTGCTGGGGGGTGGGGGTGGTGGGGAACATGAGTTGGACATGGGTGGGGGCCTGCTGGCAGGTGCCCCACAGTGCTGGGGGTTGGGGGTGGTGGGGAACATGAGTTGGACATGGGTGGGGGCCTGCTGGCAGGTGCCCCACAGTGCTGGGGGGTGGGGGTGGTGGGGAACATGAGTTGGACATGGGTGAGGGCCTGCTGGCAGGTGCCCCACAGTGCTGGGGGGTGGGGGTGGTGGGGAACATGAGTTGGACATGGGTGGGGGCCTGCTGGCAAGTGCCCCACAGTGCTGGGGGGTGGGGGTGGTGGGGAACATGAGTTGGACATGGGTGGGGCCTGCTCTCAGGTGCCCCACAGTGCTGGGGGGTGGGGGTGGTGGGAGACATGGGTGGGGGCCTTGTGGAGGCTGCCCCTGCGCTGCTGGGGGGGTGGGGGTGGTGGGAGACATGGGTGTGGGCCTGGTGGAGGCTGCCCCTGGTGGCTGGGGGGTGGGGGTGGTGGGAGATATGGATGGGGGCCTGGTGGAGGCTGCCCCTGCACTGCTGGGGGGTGGGGGTGGTGGGAGACATGGGTGGGGGCCTGGTGGAGGCTGCCCCTGGTCGCTGGGGGTGGGGGTGGTGGGAGACATGGGTGGGGGCCTGGTGGAGGCTGCCCCTGGTGGCTGGGGGGTGGGGGTACTGGAAGATATGGGTGGGGCCTGCTGGCAGGTGCCCCACAGTGCTGGGGGGTGGGGTGGTGGGGAACATGAGTTGGAAATGGGTGGGGGCCTGCTGGCAGGTGCCCCACAGTGCTGGGGGGTGGGGGTGGTGGGAGACATGAGTTGGACATGGGTGGGGGCCTGCTGGCAGGTGCCCCACAGTGCTGGGGGGTGGTGGGGAACATGAGTTGGACATGGGTGGGTGCCTGCAGGCAGGTGCCCCACAGTGCTGGGGGGTGGGGGTGGTGGGAGACATGGGTGGGGGCCTGGTGGAGGCTGCCCCTGCGCTGCTGGGGGGGTGGGGGTGGTGGGAGACATGGGTGTGGGCCTGGTGGAGGCTGCCCCTGGTGGCTGGGGGGTGGGGGTGGTGGGAGATATGGATGGGGGCCTGGTGGAGGCTGCCCCTGCACTGCTGGGGGGTGGGGGTGGTGGGAGACATGGGTGGGGGCCTGGTGGAGGCTGCCCCTGGTGGCTGGGGGGTGGGGGTGGTGGGAGACATGGGTGGGGGCCTGGTGGAGGCTGCCCCTGGTGGCTGGGGGGTGGGGGTACTGGAAGACATGGGTGGGGCCTGCTGGCAGGTGCCCCACAGTGCTGGGGGGTGGGGGTGGTGGGGAACATGAGTTGGAAATGGGTGGGGGCCTGCTGGCAGGTGCCCCACAGTGCTGGGGGGTGGGGGTGGTGGGGAACATGAGTTGGACATGGGTGGGGGCCTGCTGGCAGGTGCCCCACAGTGATAGGGGGTGGGGGTGGTGGGGAACATGAGTTGGACATGGGTGGGGGCCTGCTGGCAGGTGCCCCACAGTGCTGGGGGGTGGGGGTGGTGGGGAACATGAGTTGGACATGGGTGGGGGCCTGCTGGCAGGTGCCCCACAGTGCTGGGGGTTGGGGGTGGTGGGGAACATGAGTTGGACATGGGTGGGGGCCTGCTGGCAGCTGCCCCACAGTGATAGGGGGTGGGGGTGGTGGGGAACATGAGTTGGACATGGGTGGGGGCCTGCTGGCAGGTGCCCCACAGTGCTGGGGGGTGGGGGTGGTGGGGAACATGAGTTGGACATGGGTGGGGGCCTGCTGGCAGGTGCCCCACAGTGATAGGGGGTGGGGGTGGTGGGGAACATGAGTTGGACATGGGTGGGGGCCTGCTGGCAGGTGCCCCACAGTGCTGGGGGGTGGGGGTGGTGGGGAACATGAGTTGGACATGGGTGGGGGCCTGCTGGCAGGTGCCCCACAGTGCTGGGGGTTGGGGGTGGTGGGGAACATGAGTTGGACATGGGTGGGGGCCTGCTGGCAGGTGCCCCACAGTGCTGGGGGGTGGGGGTGGTGGGGAACATGAGTTGGACATGGGTGAGGGCCTGCTGGCAGGTGCCCCACAGTGCTGGGGGGTGGGGGTGGTGGGGAACATGAGTTGGACATGGGTGGGGGCCTGCTGGCAAGTGCCCCACAGTGCTGGGGGGTGGGGGTGGTGGGGAACATGACTTGGACATGGGTGGGGCCTGCTCTCAGGTGCCCCACAGTGCTGGGGGGTGGGGGTGGTGGGAGACATGGGTGGGGGCCTTGTGGAGGCTGCCCCTGCGCTGCTGGGGGGTGGGGGTGGTGGGAGACATGGGTGTGGGCCTGGTGGAGGCTGCCCCTGGTGGCTGGGGGGTGGGGGTGGTGGGAGATATGGATGGGGGCCTGGTGGAGGCTGCCCCTGCACTGCTGGGGGGTGGGGGTGGTGGGAGACATGGGTGGGGGCCTGGTGGAGGCTGCCCCTGGTGGCTGGGGGGTGGGGGTGGTGGGAGACATGGGTGGGGGCCTGGTGGAGGCTGCCCCTGGTGGCTGGGGGGTGGGGGTACTGGAAGACATGGGTGGGGCCTGCTGGCAGGTGCCCCACAGTGCTGGGGGGTGGGGGTGGTGGGGAACATGAGTTGGAAATGGGTGGGGGCCTGCTGGCAGGTGCCCCACAGTGCTGGGGGGTGGGGGTGGTGGGAGACATGAGTTGGACATGGGTGGGGGCCTGCTGGCAGGTGCCCCACAGTGCTGGGGGGTGGTGGGGAACATGAGTTGGACATGGGTGGGTGCCTGCAGGCAGGTGCCCCACAGTGCTGGGGGGTGGGGGTGGTGGGAGACATGGGTGGGGGCCTGGTGGAGTCTGCCCCTGCACTGCTGGGGGGATGGGGGTGGTGGGGGACATGGGTGGGGGCCTGGTGGAGGCTGCCTCTGGTGGCTGGGGGGTGGGGGTGCTGGGAGACATGGGTGGGGGCCTGGTGGAGGCTGCCCCTGCACTGCTGGGGGGTGGGGGTGGTGGGTGACATGGGTGGGGGCCTGGTGGAGGCTGCCCCTGGTGGCTGGGGGGTGGGGGTGGTGGGAGACATGGGTGGGGGCCTGGTGGAGGCTGCCCCTGGTGGCTGGGGGGTGGGGGTGGTGGGAGACATGGGTGGGGGCCTGGTGGAGGCTGCCCCTGGTGGCTGGGGGGTGGGGGTGCTGGGAGACATGGGTGGGGGCCTGGTGGTGGGTGCCCCTGCACTGCTGGGGGGTGGGGTGGTGGGAGACATGGGTGGGGGCCTGGTGGATGGTGCCCCTGCACTGCTGGGGGGGTGGGGGTGGTTGGAGACATGGGTGGGGGCCTGGTGGAGGCTGCCCCTGCACTGCTAGGGGGGTGGGGGTGGTGGGAGACATGGGTGGGGGCCTGGTAGAGGCTGCCCCTGTACTGCTGGGGGGGTGGGGGTGGTGGGAGACATGGGTGGGGGCCTGGTGGAGGCTGCCCCTGGTGGCTGGGGGGTGGGGGTGGTGGGAGACATGGGTGGGGGCCTGGTGGAGGGTGCCCCACAGTGCTGGGGGGTGGGGGTGGTGGGAGACATGGGTGGGGGCCTGGTGGAGGGTGCCCCACAGTGCTGGGGAGTGGGGGTGTTGGGAGACATGGGTGGGGGCCTGGTGGAGGGTGCCCCTACACTGCTGGGGGGTTGGGGTCGTGGGAGACATGGGTGGGGGCCTGCTGGCAGGTGCCCCACAGTGCTGGGAGGTGGGGGTGGTGGGAGACATGGGTGGGGGCCTGGTGGAGGGTGCCCCTGCACTGCTGGGGGGTGGGGGTGGGGGTGGTGGGAGTCATGGGTGGGGGCCTGCTGGCAGGTGCCCCACAGTGCTGGGGGGTGGGGGTGGTGGGAGACATGAGTTGGACCTGGGTGGGGGCCTGCTGGCAGGTGCCCCACAGTGCTGGGGGGTGGGGGTGGTGGGAGACATGGGTGGGGGCCTGCTGGCAGGTGCCCCACAGTCCTGGGCTGTGGGGGTGGTGGGAGACATGGGTGGGGGCCTGGTGGAGGGTGTCCCACAGTGCTGGGGGGTGGGGGTGGTGGGAGACATGAGTTGGACATGGGTGGGGGCCTGCTGGCAGGTGCCCCACAGTGCTGGGGGGTGGGGTGGTGGGAGACATGAGTTGGACATGGGTGGGGGCCTGCTGGCAGGTGCCCCACAGTGCTGGGGGGTGGGGGTGGTGGGAGACATGGGTAGGGGCCTGGTGGAGGGTGTCCCTGCACTGCTGGGGGGTGGGGGTGGTGGGAGACATGGGTGGGGGCGTAGTGGAGGGTGCCCCTGGTGGCTGGGGGTGCAGGGGGACATGCGTTGGTGGGCAGTAGTGCAAGTTGACATGTTGGTTGGCTGGGGGTCATGGCCATGGCCATGCCAGAGGAGAATTGCTTTGCATTTCGGTGCTGGACTGCCCCAGGGCAGGACAAAGACTGATATGTTTGGGATATTTCTTCTCTGTGAAAGATAGTGAGCTAAAGACTCTGGGTAAGTCTCTCGTAACCAGGACTAATGTCTGGCAGAGGGACTCCCAGGACCCCCCTTGTTAATTTGAATATTTAAGTAACTTTGGGTCTCACCCTAAGTTACTAGGGGAATCCAGACGTGGACCCCTTGCTCACTACTCTTAGAGAGGCACAGATCCACCCTACTGATGAGGTCCAACCAGACCGAAACACGTGTCTGGAATTTCTGTTGGTACTCTTGTTCAGAGGAGAATTGCCTTGCATTTCGGTGCTGGACTGCCCCAGGGCAGGACAAACACTGATATGTTTGGGATATTTCTTCTCTGTGAAAGATAGTGAGCTAAAGACTCTGGGTAAGTCTCTCGTAACCAGGACTAATGTCTGGCAGAGGGACTCCCAGGACCCCCCTTGTTAACTTGTGAAGTGGGAGAATGGAAAACCAGGCTCCCGTCCTTCACCTCTCGCGCTTGGCCTAGAGGGTCACGACCCAAACACCCGCCACGAGAAGAGTTTGTCCATTTACCAGACGACCAGATACCCTGGTACAGGAACATACGGATGTGTCCATCTGCTTGCCCAGCAGCCCGCACTGGCCATGCCGACACCTGCGGCGCGGATCAACTAGACTAAAATCTACACGTCGTTAGAGACCTAGACAACGGGAAGCACATCTGTACAAATATACACACTGGACATTCCCACACCAACCTACACGAAGAATATACTCAGTGCTATGACGTAGGCGACAGGCATATTCACGGACGTGCATCTTTATTATTTTTATATAGGCTTTCAGAATGCGGAAACGCAAGACGCGTCATGAACTTTTTACTAGCTTGCTCACGCTTCTCTTTGAAACCAGTTACCACCATGAGAAATATAATAAAGACAATACTGGTTATGGAATTATATACTCCTATAACCTAAAGCACCTGTGCACCAAACGGACAACTTATGCACCGGGCCAAAGTCGGCCTCAAACAAGAGCTCCCGTGGACATCAACAAGACAAGAGTCAGTTGCTGATCCTGCAGAATGAGCTTGGCGAAGCAACCAGCCAAGGTCGCAATGTTGCAAACCCACGTTCCAAGAGCAAATCATCAAAGGCACGATGTTGCAACCTCGCACTCCGCGCACCAACGTTAAAGTCACACCGACAGATTAAACCAGACGCACAGTAGAAAAACAATATTAATTGTGCAGAATTATGCCTCTTTCACGGTCCCTCCCCACGTGACCAAGCCGAACCTGACGAGATGCCAAACCCGGGAGAACAGAGGCGTCTGGATCCCTCGCTACGAGACACTGGCAGATACACTTGAAAGGCTCAATGCACATCTGCAACAGTGGGAACGGTACCCCGTCTAGCTATGAATAAGTCCTCACATTGTCTGCATGTACCCATAGTGAAACATTGTTGCAACTTACAGGTACACCGAGAGCTGGGAACGACGGTGGTCCCAGGCTGGGAAGCTCACGGGCGCACCAATCAGAACATGGGGCTCTTATCACTGACGCCAGCACATTTAGCCAATCCTCAGGAGCCTTCATGTAACAATTTTCATGTATCTAATTGTAGGGACAACCCAGATATACCACCTGACTACACCTTGTCCACTAATATCTTTCTCTATATGTGTGCTATACTAACCCTACCACTCGAACACCCAATTAAGAGTGGCGATAGGTTTTTTGTTAACTTTCTGAAGTGTTGCAAGTAGCGCGTCATAATACAGTAAAAAGGGCCTGCGAGCCCCACGATTGAGTGTGTGTCAGGACGAACGCGTGCGCTCCTTGACCCATCCCTGCCGTTTTGTCTAATAAACAGCAGAGTCACCTTGCTCCTTGTGTGCGTCTCATACTCTATCTCATCTTATCTGGGATACACACGGGAGGAGTTGGGGCCTCCCTGCCTGGAGGTCTGCGGACGGTCCGGCCCACCCCGGCAGAATTTCCCCCCCGACAAGTTGGAGGCACTGCTGAGATCTGTTTAAGATCGACTTTTATTTTTACTTTTTCCAGGCACTCCCGTTGCGAGGAGGCCCGGCGGCGCGCCCCCTCTGCCGTTGCCCCCTTCTGAGGACTACAGGACCATCGCGGAGCTGCGAGAAGACCGGACAGCGCAATCCGGATATTGGCCCTCGGGAGCCGGTTGAGAAGTATCCCGCCCGCGGTTGGCGAGTGTCCAGACGTGGTCCAGACGAGGGGAGGTGGCGAGCCGCTTGGAGGGGTGCACGCAGTCGAGCGGCCCTGCATCGAGAGAACTTGGTGAGCATGACACACACAACGAGCAATGCGAAATTGTGAGGGAGGGGGGAGGAATTAAATAAGGGAGGAGGGAGGTGTTGCACAGGTGCGCGGCGAAGGTTTGACAATATAGTGTTGGCAATGGAATGAAAGGGAGTGAAAAGAGTGCGAGAGTAGTCGGTTCACGCGAAAGAGGGGGGCGGAGCACGAAACATCACGTGTGGCCGCTCGTAGACACTGATTGGCCTAAATCGCGACTAACGTGTAGGGGTGGGCGTGTGTGGTTTCCTACGATTTGGCATTTATTGATCAATGAGTAGATGAGGTTCCCTATTGTTCGAGCAAGAAACTCGATAGGTAGATGAGGTTTCCTATTGTTCGAGCAAGAAACTCGATAGGTAGATGAGGTTTCCTATTGGTCGAGCAAGAAACTCGATAGGTAGATGACGTTTCCCTGTAGGGGGAAGCTAGTTGCATAGTTGCCTAATACGGAAGATAATTGGCTGGTTAAGCCCTCCTGTTGAGGGGCGTATCACACGCGAGGCGACGCAGCGTGTGCAGTCCGATTATATTATTGATGAGATTACCTTGTTCCAGGAGAGACAGGAAGACAGCTGTAGGGTTAGCGGGGGTAAATTGCAAGTGTATTTTGAAATTAATAATGAGAATGTACTAGTAGCGTAAAGACATCGGTGACGTCACCAGTAGGGATTTTATAGGATATCACAAGCACAAGGAACATTGAGTTTTGAAAGTGGTGGGGAAGAGAAAAATGATGAGGGAGCGGATACGAAGATAAACAATAAACGAGTGGATTGGAAGAGGAGAAGGGGAGAGGGGCGTGGCTGAGCACGGAGAACGCCGGCCACGGCAAGTGTAAAAGGGGGAGGAGAACGAGGAATAAGGACGACTGTATAAGATCGTCGTAAGGGGTACGCAGTCACAGGGGGCTGCGTGCGCTTCGGCCGCAGGGGGCCGTAGGGGAAGGAATATACAATACAAAATTATACATATATATATTTGTGTTTTATTATTTTTTGTTTTTTTTAATTATTATTATTGCATACTTTGTAAAGGATTGTCGTAAGTCCCCACACTTACGGGGCCAGGTAAACAATATAAGGTTGTAAATTGCAAACTGATAGCGAAGGGAGGAGTAACAAGTGGGGCACAACTATGTCATATGGGACAGGGTCGGGAGGGTGGGGGAACACCCTCACTACCCCACTACAACACATATGCACCACACTGCCACCCCATAGGGAGAAATTAATTAAGTACAGCATAGAGTGGACCCAGGGGACGGATAACAAAATGTTAACACCATGGCCGCCTAATGGTAGTTTTGATCCATATGCCCAACATTCATTGCTAAACCATCTGCACAATACATACAAGGGGAAGAAGTTGGCGAGCCATGTGGAGGTGTTTAACTTATGGAGGATGTTCCAGGGATCCCGACCAGGACCAAATGGAATGTTTTCTATGGGAGAAACACCGGAAGTAAAGGAGATTAAGAAAGAGGGAACGGATGGGGAAAAGGGGTGTGAAAGGAAAAAGAATGCGGAGAATGAAGGAGAGGGAAGAGAAAAGATTGATAAATTAGAAGACATAAAAAAGGAACCGAGCAACGAGATACCCATAGCACCGGGAGTGAAAACAGAGGGAGAAGGGTTGTACCCTTTAAGAGAACTAGGAGAAATAGAAGGACAGTTAAGGGCGGCTGAAGGATACTCGAACCCGGCATACAGCCCTCCACCATATGTGGCTCACAGGAAGATAGTGGGGGAGGGGAGGATTGGAGAAGAGCAGATTGTAGAGATAGGACATGATGAGTGGGTAGCTGCACAGATATTATTAAAATTACGGGGTTCACTAACGGGAGAAGAAAGGGAGGCAGTAAAGAGAACAGGCGAGGATAGTACAAGGGAGAGTGAGATGAAGGGGGAGGAGCTACTACGACAAAGAGAAGAGATTTTGGAGGAAAAATTGGCAAAGCTAAGGGATGAGCAGAATGAATTACTAACACAGCTTGAGAAGGGGGAAAAAGAGAGAGTGAGGAAAAGGAAAGAGGGTAAAAACGAATTGGACAAATTAAGGGAACGAAATGAGGAGCAAAGGATAGAAGATGGAAGGGTAAGAGCAGCAGCAGAAAGGGTGTCAAGAGTAGTGTTGAGAGAAAAAAAGAAGGAAGAAGAGGACAAGGAAAGGGAATTGGAAATATGGAGGAGGAGGGTAGTATCAGAGGCAGCTAAGAAATATGAAGAAGGGAAAGTAATAGAAAGAGAAAGGGTGAAATGGGAAAGAAAGAAAGAAGATGAAAGAATATTGGAACAGATGAGCAACGAAGTGATGGAGGAATTAAAAAGGAAAAGGGAGGAAAATAGTAGGGAAATGGAGGAGAGGAGTGAAGGGGAAAGAGGAGGGAGAAATAAGGAGAGTGAAAAATGGGGGGATGTATATAGAAGTAGAGAAGTAGCAACAACATCAACACCAGGGGGAACAGTTGGTAACAAAGGAAGAGGAGAAATGGAGCTAATAGACTTAGAAACAGTAACAGTAAAAGGGAAAAAAACAGAGTGGGGGATACCATCTATGACTGATTTTTGCAGTGAGGAGGAAGAAGGAGTAGAGAGGGTAGGAAGAAAGAGTGAAAGGGAAAGCTTAGATAAGCTGTACCTCACTAGAACAAACATAGACTCGCCATGGATCCGTAAGAGAAGGGAGGAGCTGGAACAAAGTGAGGAGAGGGTGCAACAACTAGTGGAAAAACAAACCCATGAAGCCACACCATCGCCATCTCCATCACGCCCTCCCCCATCGCACCCTACATGCTCAACCACCACACGCACGCTGCGCACAATAAAGCTTGCGCCCTTCATGGACGAAGTGACTCCCTATGCATGCCGGCTTAGAGACCTTCCTAGCCGCAGGCAAGGCAGACAGATAAACATACCCATATTAAACACAGGAGATGACGAAACAAGGGGAAGGGACGGAGAGGTAGGTAGGAGGAGGGGTAGTAAGGAAGAATTTGAAGTGGTAAAGGAAACGGGGGAGGAGGAGGGGTGTGAGGACTCAATATTATGGAACATAAAGGGTGACACAAGACACAACTTAATGCCACTGTTGGAGAGAGGAGGGGTTAGACCGCAGTATGTACCATGGAAGCATACGGATAAAGAAAATATAAAATGTAGGCTCCCATCACTAAGTGGAGGTGCGGGTAAGTGGATATATGAAATGGAAAAACACACCGCAGGGCAGAAACTAGCAGTAGGAGATGTGAAAGGCCTGTTAATATCAATATTAGGGGATAGAGCGGACGACATCTGGAAGAGAGCGGGATTCCATGGGATAACAATAACGAACACATCGCATGATGGGGCGCCATTTGCAAACTGCAGACATGCGCTATGGCAGGCACGGAGAGTACAGTACCCAGACACATCAGACATAGGAGCAATTACTTCCCGTAAGATGCGTGAGAATGAGGATCCTGTTGATTATATACAGGATATTCAAGAGAAGTGGCGCATGGAAACTACAGAACAATGGGATAAAACACCAGCCATATTTTATCATATACTAGTACAAGGGCTCCCAGAAGGAGTTCAGAAACAACTAAAGAAAGTAGTGGGAATGGAAGTAAAACCATGGCCTGAAATACAGCTGACAATAGTACATCACTGCAGGATATGGCAAGGAAAAATGAAACAAAAGGAAGAGGACAGGAAAACAGAAGAGGCCAAACTAGTACAGAAAAAACTAACTAAATACACAATGGAAGGGGCACTAATAACTGCGCCCACAACAATGGCCCAAAGCCCCACACAAGTAGTGGCTGCACAAGATCCAGCTCTAATAGCACCTCCACAAAGTATAATACAGCAAATGCCGCCACTACAATTACACGCACCAAACGTGGGAGGAGGGTAACCAATGCAAGGAGCTGGGTATTATGGTTATAACAGGGGGAGAGGAGGATTTATGAGAGGGAGAGGATACGGATATAATACCCAACAGCAGGTGGGGGGAGTTGGAAGTTCCTACCCCACAGGGCAACCGGTATTGTAGTGATACACGAAATTGCAACCTTGCCAATCAGGGCTTTAGATGACAGCATTAGCCGCTGAAAGCCAATAGTGTATTCAAAGTATGTGCTAAAAATGCTGACAGTAGTCTGTTGTAGCACTTCCATTATGCAGTAGTGAGCTACAAGGAATATGCAGGCCTAGTATGAGATAGGTCAAACTAAGCATTGTTGATAGACAGGCAGGGAGGGCCCCTAGCCATGTAGCTAATAGGTTTTTGGAGTGTTTGGAACATCATGGCACCTATATAGCGCTTAGATAGCCAGTCTTAAGCGCTATAAACACTAAGCTATGAGTGCATGCCTTTTAGAGCTTGCAGATGGGGTTAATACATCCCTGCTTCCCTTAGAATATTCAGCCTCACTAACGTTAGCCCTGGCTCCAAGCTAATCTTCCTTTTCTCTGGGAAGGTACTGATAAGACATTCCTCAGCCAGCGCAGATGGGAACAAGGGAGGGGGTAGGAGCGAGCAGGGAGCATCTCAGAGAGAGCTGGGTTTTTTCCATGAACCAGCCTCACAGAGAAAGTTCTGGAACTATGCGTCATGGTGACTGACAGCAAGAGAGTATAAAGTATCCATGCACACATGGGATCAGGGGGAGATCGCCTGTGGACTTGATTCGTGTACAGTCAGGTGCCCGGAATTGGCTCATACGGTGTCCTTCAGCATTGTCCTCTGAGCGGGGCTTGTTTACAGCTAGCTTATGAGGGCCCAAGGTCTCCCCAGTGCTGATTAAGGGACGTAAGACTGTGTTTCTCTATGTTTCTCTATATTTCTCTATGTTTCTCTATGTTTATCTAAGCTCCATGTTTCACTATATTTTGCATTGCTCTTTGTTTTATGCTTTGTAATATTCTCTAACTTGAATCCCAAATGTATATGAAATTCACTGCTTAGAATAAATATGCTAATAACACTTTGAGGGTGTCATTTGTCACTAGCATGAGATCACTGCTCAGCACAATAGAACCTGTATTTTGGGCTGAATTGGGTATTTTTGCTCTCAAAGGGCTGGCCCCGAGGAAGATTTTGCCCAATATCAAGACATTTGGTGGCAGCGGTGGGATTTGTGAAGAGCAGTGCCATGACATGACAAATGGTGTGAGAGAACACAGTGTAGAGTGGGGAGCAGGCTGTCGCATTTCCTTGATGGTCTCACTGCAGCTCTGAGACTTCAAAAGGCAGCAATGTTGTGTCGGCTTGCCGTGGCCGATAGCTTGTGTGGTTAAGACTCCCTTCAGTAAATCAGTCGTGACTGACTTATTGCATGGGATTGGTGCCAGGGAGTACAAGGCAATAAACGAGCGGGAAATGGCTTTGTTTAAAGCACTCCGATGAATGGTTAAGAAAGATGTATGCTCAATTAGAAAAGAATTTTATCATGTGGTTTCCCAAGTTTAAAGTTGTAATTTGGAATGCATAATGAGACGGAGTTCTCATCTCTATTCTGTCATGAGGGCAGGAAAAATAATTGCAGGGATTTGACATGCAAATTGTGAATAGTGATTTAACCATTGACTCAGCCCCAGTGTGCTAGCGAGTGGGGGCTGTAATGTTCGGAGGCGAAGGTTCGTCTTTTTTGATATATGCTTTTGAAGGGTTGGCATTCCTGAATAATGAGGAAGGGGAATGAGCCATGCTTAGGAGAATGAGTAACATCTGTGCTGAGAGCCTAAAGAGTTTTTTCTTTCTTTTGGCAACTGTAAAATTCCATGTGCTAATGGTGGCAAATTCTGTTTAAAGGAAACACACTAAAATGGTTATATTGCATTTTAGGCTGTGCCATGCTTATATTGGGTGAGAGACTCACTTAAAAAGGAAAGTGAGTGAATGTTATTTGGATTTTCGATTTTTGTGTACTGATTTGAAATTGCAGAATCAGTTTGCAATGGTTGGGGGGAAAAACAATTTATATTTTTCTAAATTGCCCCTGGAGTATTTTTGACTGTCCCCATGCTATGCCATGGATTTGTGCTGTTGCCTTATAAGTGATGTATGCTTTGAAAATAGTGACCTGTTGACTGTGATACATGGGGAAAAATGTTGTTGACACATTAAACAGCCCACAAGCAATAGAGTGTGGGTTGTTCTTGCAGAAAAAAACGTGCAGGGAGCTGCACTAAATATGGCATTTTTATTTTTTAAATGCACTGAAATGAGTGGTTATAGTTTGGCAATGGTACAACAGAATTGACATCTGTGTGTGATAAGATAGCACAAAGATTTAATGGGTTGTGAGTTCTCTTGAAAGATCGCACATTACAAGAAAAAAAAAGACGCTTTGACATTTTGCAAAATTACATGGAGTAGAAAAATGACAAGAAAAGTGCCGCTTTTGAAAACAAGAGTCTTGCTGTGTGTGCAGAGCTTGTGCCTTGAAGCTGTCTTGGGCGAGGTGCGTGAAGGCAAACAAAAGCAGAAACAGTACAAGAAAGAGTTAATTTGGATGAACTGTCTGAAACGAGTGAAGCCGCCACAGTATAAGAGTTATAGGCAAAAGAGATAAGCTGCGTGCTAATGGCGCTGCCAGGTGCACACGAAAGATAAACATGCCTGCATTCCTGAGGAAGGGGGAGCAAAAACAGAGAGCTGTTCAAAAAGTAAAGAATTTGCCCAGTAAACTGTGGTACGGAGCAAAGGCTTCATGCAGGATGGCAGACGGGCACATCACATCTGAACATTTACCTATGCATCTGTGAATGGGCCAAGAAAAGACAGCTGCCCATTCCAACAGACATTACTGTGCAAACCGCATTCCCATGTGATGTGATGTGAAGTGAAGTGAAACGCTATTGCTGTGCAAGCTGCATTCCAATGCTCCATGTGATGTGAACTGAAGTAAAGCGCTGTGCACTGGAGAAGAAACCTCTAGGCGCTTTGAGAAGAGAAAATACACATCTGGCAAACTGCAAGCTACATTGCCAGGGGATGGAGTAACTGACAAAGACATTATGGCATTCCAGATGGAAGCAAAACTGACAAAAAGTGCTTAGCCGTTTTGCAAGAGACAACATGCAGAGCGGGGCTTTGAAGTACAACATGAACACTGCACATTAGCCATGATCCAGAAGCCACACGGCTTAGTGCAAGAATGAATGATTTGTTGAAGCAACAAAAGAAACTGACTCAGACTATCGCACTCAAAGGAGTGGTTCAAAAACAGCAAACGCCCTTTGAAAAAATGACAAGTGAAAAAACCAGAGGCTTGAAAAGACACTGCTAAGAAAAGAAAGATAAATAAACAAAGCTGCTTGTACAACTGTAAGCGGTATTGGACTGAAAGACTTTACCTTTGAAAAATGGAGTGATGCCAGCAGGGCAACCTAAACCAAGATCATGGGACACTGGAAGCAAGTTGGCGCCTGGCATTTGTGATCGCTTTGGTGAAAAAGAAAAGCATTGTGCGACCTGGGTACTTACTATATGGCTTTGTAAAAGCACAGATCAGTCTGAGGTACCATTGACCAGCTATGATTGCATTGCACAAATGAGTTTGTGATTAGGCAGTTACACCCCGTATGGTTGAGTGTAAATAAGCCCCCAGAAACATGCAGAAAGGTGATAAATAATTGCAGTAGCAATGACAAAGTGTGTAGTTACCTGATGAGACTTTTTGAAGATGGGGGTGGTATTATGGGAAGGGGTGGATAACGCTGATATTGAAGTTTTGATGACATCCTAACATTTCTGTTTGTATTTTGCCTAGGCAAAGCACGACAAGACATTTCATAATATAGAGAGTGAATATGCAGTTTGTGGGTGACACTGATCAAAGAAGGGTCAGACGCATTCTCAGAGAAAGCGAGCCACTGCGACATGCTATTTCAACTTTAACGTGCCCTGCACCGCACTCAATGCTGTAACCTGCGAATAGTGTCCAACAGAGTAATAACTTTTGCTGAACTGGCATGATGCAGACTTGGCTAATTATCAAGTATTTGATGCTACACATTTAAATGACATGTTTTGCCCTTTCTTGTTTAAAGGACTATGGACAATGAATTGTGGACTGTAACATCAGGCACCACATACAGCTGTGTGACACAGCAATTGAATGCTAACACATTGAAAAATGGTTTTTAAATGCACTGTTGAGATGAATCTGAAAAAACCAAATGGTTTTACTCTTCCAACTGAATGGCTTTAACCAGAGATGTTTTGTTTTTTGAAAAAAAAAATATTCTACATTGCACGTAGGCAGGAGAATGATTTATGAACTGTTGGGGCAGCAGAATTATGCAAGCAGGAGCGTAATTTATTTTGAGATAAGATGGGTGCGCACATCAAAGTCACCTGTGCGTAGGTTAAGATTCTTAATTGAAGTAATGCTGCCAAGTGTATGAGCTATAATTTGAAATGGTAATCTTTGAAACACTGGATACTTTTACAGCCAGCTTAAGGCAGGTAAATGAAACCATGACTGACTTGATGTTTGATTTTATGACACAGAGTGTGACACGGTTTTTTGTTAAACCAACCAGTTTCATGTTTTTGTGGGGACAGCTGTCTCCAGCACACTAATGCAAAGAGTCACCTTTTGATTGTAAACATTTGGAATAATTCTTTGGAAAAGCACTGCAAATGAGTATCCACATGGAATTGCTAGAGTACTGGCCTGGCACATTGTCAGGCATCTTTTGTCACTGAATGGATACCATTTGTTTAATTTGTCTAATGTGATGTTTTTCTGACCAAGAACGGCAGCGAGTGTTCTCGCCAAGATTTAATGAACTATAACTTGACTAAATGAATTTTTTCCATGGTGTGATGAAACAGCCACTGCCGGATAGTAGTATGGTGTTTGTGGCTAAAGTTAATATTGTATATGGTAGATATCCCACTTGAAGAAGGGTATTCTCCAAGTCACAGAAGGTAGACACTGTGAACCTGTTAGATTTTCCAGTAGTAAGACAACATGTAAATTGTAGACTGGTAATGCACACCTTCATTATTACAGTGCTACACTTAGACATAGATTTATCATGAGGCAATGTTTCCTTAGTACTACCAAGCTGCTACAAATGGAGTCCATTTCTATGGCCCATCACTAGAGTGCGCGTAGCTAGGGAGCTAGATTCATTAATTGCAGGAGCTTTATATGCTTGTGACATAGAAACTGTGCACAATAAGCTAGCCACTATGGGTTCTGATGCCAGCTCTGCTATAGAACTTCTGGCCTAGTGGGGCCCATTGATATGCCCAGCACTGCTACAAGTATTGACAGCCAATTGAAGATAACAGAATTTTAGACATGAAGACATTTTTGTCTGCCATAGGGCAGGTCAACAAGACTGCTAAATACACACAATGCATTGTATGGCAAACATTGTTAAATCAGCAGGTGTTGGCTTTTTACTGGGTGGGGGCGACCATCCTCCACACACTGGCACGCAGAGCTACAGTTACCAGCATACATATGGATTGAATTGCTTGCTTTTGATTGCATGAATAACACATGCCATGCTTTGATGTAAATTAGTAGAATTGTTTTTATTTAGACAACCTGGTGCCCATGGGTTCACCTTGTTCACGAAATTAGATGGTTTCTGGTTGGGTTCCACCTACCTGGGGGAAGTGTCTAGTCACACAGCCCATAGTCACGCTTGAATGCCCTGGGATCAGGGGGAGGGTAGGCCCTTAGGGTGAAAGGCTGCCAGGTTTTAGAATTGGTAACCATACATAAATGCAATAGTGCATTGTAGATTAGACTACACTGGATTGCCTTGACATTTTAACTGCATGCTGCTTTTTAACTGACAATCAGTTATACAAAATTGATTTAGGTATTTTTGTGTAGGCCAGGTTTTGGCAAGGGTATATGTCACTGTTCACTTTGTGTACATTTTTGTTTAGGTAGTGCTTTACCTTGCATGCCACGCTAACTAACCGCTATAAGATAGTTTGCTTAAACCTCTTGCAAAGCCCCAAGGTATTTATCACTGCACTAAATACTATATTGATAGGTATTAGTCAGCATTTGTCGCACAAACGTTGAATAGGGGTGGAATGTAGTGATACACGAAATTGCAACCTTGCCAATCAGGGCTTTAGATGACAGCATTAGCCGCTGAAAGCCAATAGTGTATTCAAAGTATGTGCTAAAAATGCTGACAGTAGTCTGTTGTAGCACTTCCATTATGCAGTAGTGAGCTACAAGGAATATGCAGGCCTAGTATGAGATAGGTCAAACTAAGCATTGTTGATAGACAGGCAGGGAGGGCCCCTAGCCATGTAGCTAATAGGTTTTTGGAGTGTTTGGAACATCATGGCACCTATATAGCGCTTAGATAGCCAGTCTTAAGCGCTATAAACACTAAGCTATGAGTGCATGCCTTTTAGAGCTTGCAGATGGGGTTAATACATCCCTGCTTCCCTTAGAATATTCAGCCTCACTAACGTTAGCCCTGGCTCCAAGCTAATATTCCTTTTCTCTGGGAAGGTACTGATAAGACATTCCTCAGCCAGCGCAGATGGGAACAAGGGAGGGGGTAGGAGCGAGCAGGGAGCATCTCAGAGAGAGCTGGGTTTTTTCCATGAACCAGCCTCACAGAGAAAGTTCTGGAACTATGCGTCATGGTGACTGACAGCAAGAGAGTATAAAGTATCCATGCACACATGGGATCAGGGGGAGATCGCCTGTGGACTTGATTCGTGTACAGTCAGGTGCCCGGAATTGGCTCATACGGTGTCCTTCAGCATTGTCCTCTGAGCGGGGCTTGTTTACAGCTAGCTTATGAGGGCCCAAGGTCTCCCCAGTGCTGATTAAGGGACGTAAGACTGTGTTTCTCTATGTTTCTCTATATTTCTCTATGTTTCTCTATGTTTATCTAAGCTCCATGTTTCACTATATTTTGCATTGCTCTTTGTTTTATGCTTTGTAATATTCTCTAACTTGAATCCCAAATGTATATGAAATTCACTGCTTAGAATAAATATGCTAATAACACTTTGAGGGTGTCATTTGTCACTAGCATGAGATCACTGCTCAGCACAATAGAACCTGTATTTTGGGCTGAATTGGGTATTTTTGCTCTCAAAGGGCTGGCCCCGAGGAAGATTTTGCCCAATATCAAGACAGGTATACCAGGACAACACAGGGAGCTTCCCATGGCAAAACAGAGAACCACCCGTGTGTTGGAGTTGTGGACTACTAGGACACATGTCACGCACGTGTAGGGTCAGGCCAGGAACACCAGCATGGAATGAGCAGGCACAACCTAGGCCACCACAAGAACAGCAGGGCATACAACAACAGCAATTAACACAACAACAGCCACTGCAGCAACAGCAATTAACACAACAACAGCCACTGCCACAACAACAAGTAGTGATAACACAACAACCCCAAACTGAACAAACGCAATTGGGTAGGGTGACAGTATTGGGACACAACCCTTACACAGGAAATGGCCAATCATTGTACCCCCAATAGGACAGCCCACAGACGGCCTTGGTGTGTCCCATCCTGTCAGTAACACCTAATAGTGCGGAGGAGCCACGCATAGAGGTAACGATAGGTGACAAAAAGTTATCATTCCTTGTTGACACCGGGGCAACCCGGTCTTGCATAAGGGAAGGTAAATTTAAGATGTCAGGCGAAGCCATGAACACCCAAGGATTTTCTGGGGCTAAAGGATTGGTTCCTTTTACTGATAACGTTCCCTTATCTATCGGAGATTACGATCTGTCAGTTCCACTCTTGTATTATAGTGCCTCACCAGTAAATATACTGGGGAGGGACATAATGAATAGGTTAAATATGACAATCTCCTTTACAGAGGATGGTATAATTTGCTCTACTCCAGGGATTAACATGCTAGCAGCACGACAGATTATGCAAGCATACTGTGGGCAGACAGCAATTAGGGCGGAACCAGTAGATGGCGAGATATTCCAGTATGGAACAGACATGGCATTTGCATGGATGCCAGGGATAGAAGGGAAAATATGGAGGAGGCCAGCAGCTTATCTGTTCCGACCAGAAACACCTGTTAATGAACAAGAAGGAAAGGTGTTTGCAATAGACATTGAAAGCATTATTACAACAGCTGAGTATATTGCTGTGCACGCCCAAGACAAAGAAGGAAGAGCATGGAGGGCAGTGATAGCACTAGCAGAAGGATGTAGGTTGACCCAGGTGTCAGATGAGGAACTGTTTTCAGAAGAAAAGGAGGAGGGGGAAATGGTGTTCATGATGAGTGTAGAAATATGGTTACGAGTGGCTCACAAACAAATAGCGCAGAAAATTGCTATGGCACTTGAGGCACCTGCATGCACCCCAGTCCCTTTCTTTAAGGAGGATATGTCAAAGGTGCCCAAATCATTAAGGACCATTAGCCCTTATGACGTAGGATGCATTAAAAGCATAGGGGGTGTACGGATAAAATTGAAAAAAGGTGCAATACTACCAAGAGTAAAACAGTACCCATTGTCAAAAGAGGCAGATGAGGGCATATATGAAACTATAACGGCCCTTATAAACAATGGCATATTGGTCCCCTCAGAATCACCATGTAACACGGCTGTGTACCCAGTGCGCAAGGCTAAAGGGGGGTCTTGGCGCTTCATACAGGACCTAAGGCCCTTGAACAACATAGTGGAAGCAGAATATCCAGTAACAGCAAACCCGGCCACAATATTGTGTGGCATTCCAGCAGAGGCATCACGATTTACAGTAATAGATCTTAAAAATGCATTTTTCTCAATACCATTACACCCCGACTCACAAGATTTAACAAGTTTCACTTACCGAAATACTAAATGGAAACATACCAGGTTACCACAAGGGTATTGTGAATCACCCTCAATTTTCAATAGAGTAATACAGATGGATTTGGGTAACGTTGAGGTGGAAAGCACAGTGTTACAATATGTGGATGACATAATAATTTGCAGTATAAACGAAAGTAAATGCAGAGAGGACTCGTTAAAAATGTTGACTATATTGGCTGAAAAGGGGTATAAGGTAGACATGGAAAAAATACAATACTGTCAGGAACAGGTACTCTACATTGGCCAACTGATATCCCAACATGGAAGAAAGATTGCACCACAAAGAGCACAGGCCATCTCAAGCACTCCCATGCCACAGACTGTGAGAGAACTGCAGCAATTTCTGGGGTTATGCAACTACTGTAGAGCATGGGTATTTGATTACAGCTCATACATAGGACCCCTGCTTGAGGGTTTGAAGGAAGCAAATAAAGGGGAGAAAAGGTTGGGGTGGACTATGGAAATGAGGGAGGCATTTGACGAATTGAAGGACGCGATATCAACAGCTCCAGTACTGGCATCCCCAGACTATGAGCGACGCTTTTTTATATTTTCACATTGCGACTCAGCAGTAATGAAAGCAGTATTGGCCCAAAAAACAAGCATGGGCTATAAACCAGTAGCATTTTATAGCGGTCACTTAGACCCCGTGATGTTAGGCCACTTCCCTTGCGAACAAGGCCTCGCTGCAGCTGCTTTTGCAGTAGAAAAGGCATCAGGAATAACCATGGGGTGTCCAACTACACTGTTTGTGGAACATGCATTATTTGCAATATTGAATAAACCCAAGTCCACACTAACGACACAAAGGGCATCAGGTTATGAGATCATTTTGTCTAGGGCTGAACTAGCGATTGTTAGATGTAGCACTGTTAACCCTGCAAGATTTCTATCAGAAATAATTGAGGAGGGAGATTACGCCCACGACTGCACCCAACTAAATGAAATATATTCATGTACTAGAAAAGTTGAAGAGAATGCACTAGAGGGAGGTGAGCTTTTGTTTATTGATGGGTCATCAACTATTGATCAAGGAGATGGGATACGGAGAACTGGGGCAGCAGTGGTAAAAATGATGGAGGCTCCGGTGTGTGTGGCTATGAAATGTGTACAGTTACCACAGCATTACTCTGCTCAAGCCGCTGAACTAGTTGCACTAATATTGGCATTGAAAGAAAGTTTTAACAAACGTGTAACAATATATTCCGACAGTGCATATGTTACATCCACTGTCCACTCAGGGCTAACAAAATGGAGGAGAAGAGGGTTTAGGAGAGCTGACGGCACTCCAGTGCAACATGCCCTCTTGTTGGCTGAATTAATTGAAGTAATAAACGACCCCCAAGAGCTAGCCCTAGTAAAATGCACCGCACACACCAATGGTGAAGACCACGTCTCAAAAGGGAATGCAGCAGCAGACGCACATGCGAAATATGCTGCATACTTTGGTGAGATATGGGACCCCACAGACTCACAGAGAGGGAGAGGGAGGGGAATGGCTAGGGAGATGTTAATAAGAGAAGGGTATACCCATCTCCCAGCCACACAGATTATGGAATTACAAGCAGCAGCACCAATGGCCGAAAAGGAAATATGGGTAAAAAGAGGATGTACAATGTCACCAACCGACGCACTATGGCGCCAGAGTGGTACTGGGAAAGTTGTAATACCGTTGGCACTTTTAAATACCGCCCTGAGCCAATTACATCACCCAGCCCATACAGGCAAGGAAATAATTGCAGCACGAATTAGAGATGATTGGTTCTGTCCCGAGTTAAATTCTCATGTGTCAAATTTTATCAGCAATTGTCTCACATGCCAACAGTTTACGGCCGGTCATACCCTAAAAGTGATAAGAGGTACCATACCCCGGCCAGAAGGACCTTTTCGGCACATCCACATTGACTATGTTGATATGATCAACATATGTCAAGGTAATAGATACATGATTGTAGTAGTATGCCCATTTTCTAGGTGGATTGAAGCAGGGCCCTGTTCACACCTAGATGCATTTAGAGCAGCCAAATTCATAGTAAGGGAGGTCTTCCCCAGGTGGGGAGTGTGCGAAGTATTAAGATCAGACAACGGCCCACATTTCGCAAACGAAATGTTCCAACATATCACAGCCCTGCTGAGCATAAAGCACAAATTTGCATGTGCATATCACCCACAGGCTAACGGTGTATGTGAACGCCTAAATGGCTTATTGAAGGAGGCAATTGCAAAGATACAACAAACAACAAAGAAAAGTTGGTTGTATTGCCTTCCGTTAGCCTTGTTCGAACTGAGGAACAGGCCAGGGTCCGACCACCACCTCACCCCACACGAGGTGGTTACTGGACGTCAAATGCGCCTTCCCCTAACGCCAACGTCAAGGGCATTCACTGACCACGAAAGTTCAGCGAGTATACTAGGTGATGAAATGTATCAATATGTGTCGTCCTTGATTACTAGGGTTGTGTTTGTGTCTCAACAGCTCGAGCGCACGCGGGGCGGGTCCACCAGAGATAAAGAAGAAGGCGCCAGTACAGAATTAGAGAAAGAGAACTTGTGCAAACTAGCCAAAGGTGACCACGTGCTACTTCGCAATTTCAATAGAAGGTGGAACGACAAAAGGTTCACCGGCCCACATCTGGTAAGAGACGTATCAACAAGAGCAGTAAAACTAAAGGATAAGCGTGCTTGGAACCATCTACATGATGTAAAGATATACAAACTGCAGACCCACCCCAGCGCCAACGACAGGTCCATTGGAACAACAGCAACAACATCCCTGACAGCGGAAGGAAGTTCTACCACAGACAACGACCCAATTGTTGCCTTACCTTCTCACTACCCAGACACCCCAGAGACAACAACTGACGAAGAAAGGGGTGATCACTACACTGCCCACCCCATGGTCACACGTTCAAAGAGTAAAAATAATTACGCCATCTGAGCGCTAAAAAACCCCCCCCCCCGCCCATTGACTGCAAAGGACAGTTGTAACTTAAACTGAAAGACATTGGCCGCACAAATACACATGTAAACACGTGAATGCTCTTTTTTTTTTCTCTCGCACATACAGGAACTGCGTATTATTGTATTATTAAGTAGAAAGCTAACTAACAAAGTCCACTGTCCAGGCGTAGATGGTACTCCCAGACGATAACTACCCAGAAGAATTGTCACACCAATTTGTATACGAAATAAAAAGGCCAACATACCTAAAAAGAAGAAGGGTACGTGTTTACTACACAGCCTTCCTCCTGGCCATAGAATATTACATGCCCCACCTCCGCCCATACTTGCCGGTCTTAAGAGACCAATCACTTAGAGTAGCGTGGGAGCAGCTCTTCGCCTGGGCACTGAATGACTATTTGATAGGGAGAGCTTAAACAAAACAAAACTAACATTTAAAAACAAGCATTTCTGAGAATTTTTAGGCGGGCAACTTTAACGTCGCAAGAATAAGCTGCCAGGACTGCAGCAAGGTAAGAGCAAAATGCCGGTGAGATTAGCAATTGTAATAAAAATAATAGGGATTTTGATGATCACCGGATTTTTGGCTGCTTCTGTATGGCAGTATAGCTGTGCTATCAATTTTGTTGCTGCACCCAAACCTAATATACCCCCGTTCCTTGCTGCAACAGGTGTTACGTCAGGTGGTAGTAGTAACATTGCACCAAAGAAAAATAGAGTTAAACGCAGCACATACTCAGACAATAAAGGTATTGATAATTATGTACAAGATTCAGCACACGTCACAAACAACATATGGTACCAACACATGACCCGCATTGGTAAGCAGACAACTGAGGATAGCTGCTACGTCTGCTCATTAATACCATACGCCATGAGTGCTTCACGAACATTTGTTGCCACAGAAATAAATGAGAAGATAGCGCAGTGCATAATATACTTGGCACTGTTCCAGACGAAAGGAAGATTCCAAGGAACTGTAGTGCACATGACATGGAAAACACGAGACTCATACCCATATGAAAACAACTTCCTCAAGACCTACTTGAGTTATCACAAGACCAGTTTACATGCTGAAGCATTCAAATATATAACAAGTGGCCCTGCAAAAGGAGAAACACAGAAAGTAACACTGCAGTATCTACCATGTGATTGGTACGCCACTGAAGTTCCGGGTAAACAAGGATGCTGGGAGAGGCCGCTACTGACGATAACAGGAAAGGTGTATCTGGATAACAGCTGGGAGATAGGAGTGATTGGCAGCAACATGGTAACAAAAGAAACTCTCAACCATCGAGACACACAATCACCGATGTTGGACGACGTGGATCAAGTATGTACCAATGCTCACGTGGGTAGAAGAAGATGAAGACCCAATAACGATACTACCGTTGACTGCGCCCAAGGTATGTTACCAGCATAAAGGAGAGGTGGACGTAGGATATAACACCAATTGCGCAAGTGTGACGGAGTTACCTGAGGGGGGAGCGGGAACAGCAGTAATAATGGACCATTATTGGGCCTGTGGAGAAAAGGCATACCATACACTGCCTCCCCTGTGGAATGGTGTGTGCACAATGGTACACGTCAATGTACCATCACTAGTGGTACCTAAGAAGCACGTCGATGTGGCGAAATTTCCTAGAATGAATGAAGGGGATAAGAGAAGAAAGATATCTGCACCACTCCAGGAGGAGCAAGGGAACAGGACCAACAGCAATGACACTGTCCTAAATAGAAGAAAAAGACAAGGAGAGCCGCTGACAGGAAATTACCTGTGGGGAAGGTCGGAAACGGCACTAACATCAATACCGCCAGAACACAGACTATTCAGCAGAGCAGCAATGTTCTTCTCCTCAATAATACACCCGGGATTACAGGCTTACGCAAACGCAAAATGGCTCCAAATAACTAGATGGGAACTAATGATGACCATCAATTCTACAGTAAATGGGTTCAACGCAATAAAAGAGGAGCTGCGAGCTGTAAGGATGGTAGCACTACAGAACAGATATGTATTGGACCTTCTCACAGCAATGGAAGGAGGAGTTTGTGCAAAGATAGGACAATCATGCTGCACGTTCATACCTGCCAATGATGCTGACAATGGTACACTGACAGAAGCAGTTTCGCAATTAGCTCAGATGCACTCCAAAATGACGGATGAAAGCAATGGTGTGAACAAGGATGAGAGCTGGTTTTCACTATTATGGTCGTGGATGCCATCCTGGCTGTCAGATGGACTGAAAATAATAGTGGGCTGTACTATATTGGCTGGAGCTACCCTGATCATAATTAGATTTTGGAAGGCACGAAAGGCACGCACTACTGACGAGTTGCTGGAAATGGTGGGAATGCACCCCTTGATGCCAGCAGATGACGGCCAGCATACAGGTGTAATAATACAGGAAAGGGAGAAGCTGCGCACCCAAATAATTACCAACCATCTAGACCCACCATCAGTAAAGACCGAGAACCCAAGAAACCCCAGGAGCTACATAGGAAGATGGGTATACTGTACTCCTGGGGGTACCTGTGAATATATGTATTGGTCCTTTGAAGATCATGTAAACCACTATGGACATCTCGGAGGAATAACTAAGATATGGCGAGTAAGAGGAGATAACGAGAAGGATATGTTTGTGGTCGACAAGTCGACCAGAGGGGGGACTGAAGTGGGAGAATGGAAAACCAGGCTCCCGTCCTTCACCTCTCGCGCTTGGCCTAGAGGGTCACGACCCAAACACCCGCCACGAGAAGAGTTTGTCCATTTACCAGACGACCAGATACCCTGGTACAGGAACATACGGATGTGTCCATCTGCTTGCCCAGCAGCCCGCACTGGCCATGCCGACACCTGCGGCGCGGATCAACTAGACTAAAATCTACACGTCGTTAGAGATGCCATGACGACCTAGACAACGGGAAGCACATCTGTACAAATATACACACTGGACATTCCCACACCAACCTACACGAAGAATATACTCAGTGCTATGACGTAGGCGACAGGCATATTCACGGACGTGCATCTTTATTATTTTTATATAGGCTTTCAGAATGCGGAAACGCAAGACGCGTCATGAACTTTTTACTAGCTTGCTCACGCTTCTCTTTGAAACCAGTTACCACCATGAGAAATATAATAAAGACAATACTGGTTATGGAATTATATGCTCCTATAACCTAAAGCACCTGTGCACCAAACGGACAACTTATGCACCGGGCCAAAGTAGGCCTCAAACAAGAGCTCCCGTGGACATCAACAAGACAAGAGTCAGTTGCTGATCCTGCAGAATGAGCTTGGCGAAGCAACCAGCCAAGGTCGCAATGTTGCAAACCCACGTTCCAAGAGCAAATCATCAAAGGCACGATGTTGCAACCTCGCACTCCGCGCACCAACGTTAAAGTCACACCGACAGATTAAACCAGACGCACAGTAGAAAAACAATATTAATTGTGCAGAATTATGCCTCTTTCACGGTCCCTCCCCACGTGACCAAGCCGAACCTGACGAGATGCCAAACCCGGGAGAACAGAGGCGTCTGGATCCCTCGCTACGAGACACTGGCAGATACACTTGAAAGGCTCAATGGACATCTGCAACAGTGGGAACGGTACCCCGTCTAGCTATGAATAAGTCCTCACATTGTCTGCATGTACCCATAGTGAAACATTGTTGCAACTTACAGGTACACCGAGAGCTGGGAACGACGGTGGTCCCAGGCTGGGAAGCTCACGGGCGCACCAATCAGAACATGGGGCTCTTATCACTGACGCCAGCACATTTAGCCAATCCTCAGGAGCCTTCATGTAACAATTTTCATGTATCTAATTGTAGGGACAACCCAGATATACCACCTGACTACACCTTGTCCACTAATATCTTTCTCTATATGTGTGCTATACTAACCCTACCACTCGAACACCCAATTAAGAGTGGCGATAGGTTTTTTGTTAACTTTCTGAAGTGACGCAAGTAGCGCGTCATAATACAGTAAAAAGGGCCTGCGAGCCCCACGATTGAGTGTGTGTCAGGACGAACGCGTGCGCTCCTTGACCCATCCCTGCCGTTTTGTCTAATAAACAGCAGAGTCACCTTGCTCCTTGTGTGCGTCTCATACTCTATCTCATCTTATCTGGGATACACACGGGAGGAGTTGGGGCCTCCCTGCCTGGAGGTCTGCGGACGGTCCGGCCGACCCCGGCAGAATTTCCCCCCCGACACTTGCATGGTGGATAGTGTGCCTGCAGGACATGTGCAGGGTAGGCCCCTGTGGTGTGAGCCACCTGCAGGGGCCGTGGAGGGTGTAGAGGGAACACCTGGGAGGACCCACACGTGCAATTCACGTGTGGTGCTCCCCGCGCACCCCTGTAATCCACATACCCTGATGGAATTGCGTGTGGAACTTCCCGCGCACCCCTGAAATACACATACCCTGATGGAATCACGTGTGGAACTTCCCGCGCACCCCTGGAATACACGTACCCTGCTGATGTCGCGTGTGAAACTTCCCCCGCACCACGAAATACACGTACCCTGATGAAATCGCGTGTGGAACTTCCCGTGCACCCCTGAATTACACGTAACCTGCTGATGTCGCGTGTGAAACTTCCCCCGCACCCCAAAATACACGTACCATGTTGAAATCGCGTGTGGAAATTCCCGCGCACCCCTGAAATACACGTACCCTGCTGCAATCGCGTATGGCACTTCCCGCGCACCCCTGAGATACGCGTACCGTGCTCGCATGGGCCCAATCGCGTGTGGAATTTCCCAGCGCACCCCTGAAATACACGTACCCTGCTGAAATCGCGTGTGGCACTTCCTGCGCACCCCTGAGATACGCGTACCCTGCTCGCACGGGCCCAATCGCTTGTGGAAATTCCCGCGCACCCCTGAAATACACGAACCCTGCTAAAATCGCATGTGAAACTTGCCCCGCACCCCGAAATACACGTACCCTGCTGAAATCGCGTGTGGCACTTACCGCGCACCCCTGAGATACGCATACCCTGCGGAAATCGCATGTGGAACTTCCCGCGCACCCCTGAAATACGCGTACCCTGCTCGCACGGGGCCAATCACGTGAGGTACTTCCCGCGCACCTCAGTGATACACGTAGCCCGCTTGCCGTGCTGGTACAGGGTTAGCGTAGCCCTTTGCGCTGGATTGGGTACATTGATGGCTTTTCCCTGCGCGAGAGGCGTTCTTGGGGGCGTAATTGGCGCTGCTGCAGGGTCGCTGCGCCACTGTGCGCCACGGCTGGTTTTGGTGGCTGGAATCCATGAGTACGCTGTGCGCGGAAATGGATTTTAGCGCACGCGGCTGGCGCAGGGATTCGCACGCGCACACTGTGCGCCACCCGCGTGCGCCACTTGTGCGCTGAATTCTATGAATTACCCCCCATGTGTCAGTATGAAGATAAGGAAGACTTAAGTATACTACAATCAAAACTAAACAATGAGCAACGTAGCATTTTTCAAGAAGCAACAAAACAAATTGCACATGGTGTAAAACATGAAAATAAAGAATGTTCCTGCCATAATTATAAACCTATACTACTGTACGTCAGTGGTGAAGCTGGTTCTGGCAAAACATTCCTAATCAAAATCATTAGTAAGTTCCTTCAACAATTGACAAACAACAAACTGTCAGCTGTTGTCACTGCCCCCACAGGTTTAGCTGCCTACAACATAGGTGGTGTTACATTACACCGATTACTACTATTACCAGTAGAACACCAGAACAAATTAGACTATTACAAACTTTCTGCAGAAGCTGCAATGGAATTACGCAGAGTATTGAAACAAATGAAAATGCCACTAATAGATGAAGTGAGCATGGTCTCCAACCTGATGTTAGCTTTGATTCACCTCAGATTACAAGAAGTACTCAAAACAGACTATGAAGAGCTCTTTGCAGGAAAACTAATTATTGTTTTTGGAGATCTGCTTCAATTAACGACAGGAAAAGGTGAACCTATTTTTAAAACATTAGGGCACAAACTCTGCCGTAAAACTGTTGGCAGCATTGGAAATGTCAACCTTTGGCAACATTTCCAATACAGAGAATTAACAGAATACATGCGCCAATCTGCAGATCTAACTTATGCCAACATTTTAAAAAGTTTGAGAGTTGGTATACTTTCTAAAGAAGCAGAAGCAACATTGAAAACCTGGCACATTAATGCACTTTATGGCGATAATGCATGTGCTACAGATGTTATGGAACAATTAGCCCTCAAAAATGTAAATTGTATGGCGTTAATGCCAACTCTTGCAAGCTGTCTTAAATTCAATGAAATAATGTTAAGTAAAGAAATGCAACCAATAATGGAAATTAGCGCCACAGACAAACTAGATGTACATGGTATGACACTACCCATGTGTGACCAAGCCACAACAAGACTAAATAATTTAGAAAAATCAATCTCAAACACAGCAGGCTTAGAAAAAATGTTAAAATTATCCTTAAATTGCAGAGTAATGCTTAAACGTAACCTTGACGTGGACCAAGGACTAGTTAATGGAGCACTGGGTACAGTTGTTGGCTTTCAAACATACCCACGTGACAACAAAATTCAGTTTGTCAATATACTCTTTGACAAACTATCAGAAGTAAAACGGATAGGACGCTCAACAGCTAGATTCCTTCTCTTCAAAGATATGTATGTACGCAGAGAACATTTTTCTCTAACTCTTGCATACGCAGTCACGATTCATAAATCACAAGGTCTTACCCTAGACAAAGCAATGATAGATATTGGTAACACAGTCTTTAAAGAAGGCATGAGCTACAAAGCACTACCACGCTTACGTACACTTGACGGTCTATTTCTAATCAACTTTGATGCAAGTAAAGTAAACGCTGATATTCCCTGCATTTTAGAATATAATAGACTTCGCTCACTATACACTCCCCATCTAAACACATATTCTGTTCCACAAAAACTAAAACGTTGTAAAAGAAAACTAAATCAAACAGAAATGCAACAGGACGTCACTGCAAATCCTCCAAAGAGAATAAAAGAAACTAATACTTCATCAAGTACCACAAACAAAAAAGAATCAATTAGAGAAAGTAAACCAGGTACTTCTTTAAAGAAGGAAGACAAACTACAAAAAAAGCAGTTAGATACAGAACTACCTGGACCATTTAAATTCTCAAATATAGTTGGTGTAAGTTGCTATGCAAATGTAGCAATGAATATTCTATTTCAATTACCTCCAATTGTTGACAACATTTACTTACACTTTAGAGACCCATTGTGTATGCAAATGTTAATACTTCATAGAAACGCAAAAAACAATCCTGACAACACATATAGTGTTTATGGAATAAGACAAGAATTGGACTACTGTGCTGGAATGGTGAAATTCACTATAAACTCACAGGAAGATCCACAAGAATGTTTAATGTACTTACTACAAGTACTGGAAAACAAAAACATACCTATAAAGGACATCTTCCAGATTTCATACATGTGGAAACATGCATGCACTCTGTGCAACAATGTGACACAAGAAGAAATTCCCAATGAACGCTTCATATATATATCAATACCAAATTGTGAATCCATTCCATTTCAGCAACTTGTACAAAATGCAAACCATGGTAGATTATGCTCTACCTGCAATTCAGATAATCGCTCCACGTTAGTAATACAAACACATAGTAAATACGCAATACTAATGCTTCTACGTTACAATGCAGATGGTACCAAAAACAACTGTAAGCTGACTGGATTCACACATAGTCAAATATCACTTGGTAAGAAAACCTTCACAACAATAGGTATAATCTACCACGCAGGAGCCACAACCAATTCAGAGCACTACACGGCATATATAAAAAAGAAATGTGGATGGTTTGAATGTAATGATAGTACCATTACTCTAAAGCAGAGATTACCAGCAAATCTTACAAACGCTTATTTGATGTTCTTAAAACCAATATTTGATAAATAAACTGTATTTAAACCTTTAAGTAAATTTGTGTTAAAAAAATATAAACTGCTAGAATACTCCAAAAGTTATCTAACTGCTCAAAGATTCTACAACAACTAATCAGATAAATGAATACCACTAAATTAGACCAAAAAATACACAGTTAGAATACGCCAATTGGTATCTAACTGTCCCAAAATTATAAATTTGTGTTAAAATAATATAAACTGTTAGAATACTCCAAAAGCTATCTAACAGCTTAAAGATTCTACAACAACTAATCAGATAAATGAATACCACTAAATTAGGCCAAAAAATACACAGTTAGAATACGCCAATTGGTATCTAACTGTCCCAGAATTTTATAATATCAAAACAAATGAAGAATCTTTTACTGCTCCAAAAAAAATACAACAAAGCAAAATATAAAGCATTAGCCAGAAACAACAAGTGAACACTGAAAACAAACAAACAAATAAACTGTAGCATAACAGAAAAAGGTTTTTTTTTTAATCCAACATGGATTTTCTTTTCTCCCACAGACCCAATGATTTTAGCAACAAATACAGAAACTGAGCAAATTGCACAGTACTCTGATTTGTACTCTACTAAATATGAGGGTCGAAAAAAAAAAAAGTATATTGCTTATACAATGTTATAAGTCATTACAAAACACTAATACTAACATGCTATTTTCTTTTATCACAGAAATGAAGAAGAAAAACATGGACTCCCATTACTAGACCAAACAGTAAGTATACAATAATAAGGACAACCATAGCAGCATATCACATCTATAGTATCTAATACCTTTGTTCCTTATACATTTGTTTTTCACCCAAAGTTATAAGCAAATATGAATGTGATATGCTGCGGTGGTTGTTGCCAGGGCATAGAGTCTCTGGGGGCATGGCCAAATGGCCATGCACCCAAGACTCTATGCCCTGGCAACAACCACCGCAGCATATCACATCCATAGAGTCAAACATTTCAACTATGATCTATGGGAAACTTTTAATGTCCGCGAACAATGTGAGTGTTCTTAGAACACTTTGAACTTGCCAGCGAACAATACGGACACCGTTTTCAGGACACCCCCTACGAACATTTCAGAACAACGCGATAGTTCTTAGAACACTTTCAACTTAACAACGAACAATACGGACAGCGTCCTAAGGACACCCCCTACGAACATTCCAGGACACCGGGAGTGTTCTCAAAAACGTCTTCAGAACACCCCCATTTTGGTTATTTGCGAACATTTCAGGACACTGCGGGTGTTCTTAGAACACATTCAACTTGACAGAGAACAATACGGACAGCGTCCTCAGGACACCCCCTACGAACACTCTCCGGACACCACGAGTGTTCTTAGAAGCGTCTTCAGAACACCACCATCTTGTTTATTTGCGAACATTTCAGGACACCGCGAGTGTTCTTAGGACACATTCAACTTGACAGAGAACAATACGGACAGCGTCCTCAGGACACCCCCTATGAACATTCCAGGACACCGGGAGTGTTCTTAGAAGCTTCTTCAGAACACCACCATCTTGTTTATTTGCGAACATTTCAGGACACCGCGAGTGTTCTTAGGACACATTCAACTTGACAGAGAACAATACTGACAGCGTCCTCAGGACACCCCCTACGAACACTCCCCGGACACCACGAGTGTTCTTAGAAGCATCTTCAGAACACCACCATCTTGTTTATTTGCGAACATTTCAGGACACCGCGAGTGTTCTTAGGACACATTCAACTTGACAGAGAACCATACATTTGTTTTTCACCCAAAGTTATAAGCAAATATGAATGTGATATGCTGCGGTGGTTGTTGCCAGGGCATACAGTCTTGGGTACATGGCCAAATGGCCATGCACCCAAGACTCTATGCCCTGGCAACAACCACCGCAGCATATCACATCCATAGAGTCAAACATTTCAACTATAATCTATGGGAAACTTTTAATGTCCGCGAACAATGTGAGTGTTCTTAGAACACTTTGAACTTGCCAGCGAACAATACGGACACCGTTTTCAGGACACCCCCTACGAACATTTCAGAACAACGCGATAGTTCTTAGAACACTTTCAACTTAACAATGAACAATACGGACAGCGTCCTAAGGACACCCCCTACGAACATTCCAGGACACCGGGAGTGTTCTCAAAAACGTCTTCAGAACACCCCCATTTTGTTTATTTGCGAACATTTCAGGACACCCCGGGTGTTCTTAGAACACATTCAACTTGACAGAGAACAATACGGACAGCGTCCTCAGGACACCCCCTACGAACACTCCCCGGACACCGCAAGTGTTCTTAGAAGCTTCTTCAGAACACCACCATCTTGTTTATTTGCGAACATTTCAGGACACCGCAAGTGTTCTTAGGACACATTCAACTTGACAGAGAACAATACGGACAGCGTCCTCAGGACACCCCCTACGAACACTCCCCGGACACCGGGAGTGTTCTTAGAAGCGTCTTCAGAACACCACCATCTTGTTTATTTGCGAACATTTCAGGACACCGCGAGTGTTCTTAGGACACATTCAACTTGACAGAGAACAATACGGACAGCGTCCTCAGGACACCCCCTACGAACACTCCCCGGACACCGCGAGTGTTCTTAGAAGCGTCTTCAGAACACCCCCATTTTGTTTATTTGCGAACATTTCAGGACACCGCGAGTGTTCTTAGGACACATTCAACATGACAGAGAACAATATGGACAGCGTCCTCAGGACACCCCCTACGAACACTCCCCGGACACCACGAGTGTTCTTAGAAGCGTCTTCAGAAAACCCCCATTTTGTTTATTTGCGAACATTTCAGGACACCGCGGGTGTTCTTAGAACACATTCAACTTGACAGAGAACAATACGGACAGCGTCCTGAGGACACCCCCTACGAACATTTCAGGACACCGGGAGTGTTCTCAAAAACATCTTCAGAACACCCCCATTTTGTTTATTTGCGAACATTTCAGGACACCGCGGGTGTTTTTAGAACACATTCAACTTCACAGAGAACTATACGGACAGCGTCCTCAGGAAACCCCCTACGAACACTCCCCGGACACCGCGAGTGTTCTTAGAACAGTTTCACTTTGCTTGCGAAATAAATACACATTTTGAACAAAGTTTCACCGCGCTGTCCGCCGACGTCCGTGAATCCAAGATGGCGGGTGCTACCGAAAAATCTGACGCGCTTCACGCTCCACGCCGTCCAATCAACGAACACGTTGCATGTCCGCGAACATCACGCAAGACGATTGGCCAATCAGGACATTGTCCGCGGAGCGAACAGGGAAGTGTGTCCGCGAACCGAACACAGATATCACTAATTTTTTTTACCTACTTTTTGGTAATTTAAAAAAAACTACTGGACGGATTTTCACCAAATTTGCAAAAGCACGCTTTCGGGACCAAGCCACTGCTCCTGGTCCAAATTTGGTGGAAATCCGTCCAGCGGTTTGGGCTGTAGGCGCGAGCAAAATTTTTTCCCCATTCAGTCTATGGGAAAAAAAAAGTTTGGGACCCCCCCTATAACTTTGCCCCCCCTGGACGAATCCTCACCAACCTTTGCAAAAAAATTCAGAGTGACCCAAATACTTTTTTTGCAAAGTTTGGTGAGGATCCGTCCAGGGAGAGCGAAGTTATAAGCCAGCCAAAAAGTGCTCTTCCTATGGAAACAGCAACTTAACCATAACGGTAGTGGCCATGTAGTTATGGTTAAGTTGCTGTTTCCATAGGAAGAGCACTTTTTGGGTGGCTTATAACTTCGCTCTCCCTGGACGGATCCTCACCAAACTTTGCAAAAAAAAGTATTTGGGTCACTCTGAATTTTTTTGCAAAGGTTGGTTAGGATTCGTCCAGGGGGGGCAAAGTTATAGGGGGGGTCCCAAACTTTTTTTTTCCCATAGACTGAAAGGGAAAAAACTTTGCGCACGGCTACAGCCCGAACCGCTGGACGGATTCACACCAAATTTGCGGCAGGAGCGGCGGCCTGGTCCCAAAAGCGTGCTTTAGTAAATTTGGTGTAAATCTGTCCAGTAGTTTTTTAAAAAATGACCAAAATGTAAGGCAAAACAATTAGTGATATCTGCGTTCGCTTCGCGGACGGACTTCCCTGTTCGCTCCGCGGACAGCACCCCGATTGGCCCATGACCTTGCGTCATGTCTGCGGACATGCAACGTGTTCGCTGATTGGACGGCGAGGGGCGTGGAGCGCGTCAGATTTTCTGTGGCGCCCGCCTTCTTGTATTCGCAGTCGACCGCGTACAGCGCAGTGAAACGTGGATAAAAAATTGTATTTAGTGCCGTGTGTTGGTGTGTAAGAGTGTTTGGGGAGGGTGGGGGAGTATGAGATAGGTTCAATGTTTTGTTTTTTTATGTGCTAGATGTTTTTGTTGCGTTCGATTTGTCCGCGGAGAACACGGCTGTTCTGACATTTTGTAAATAAACTAAATGATGGGGTGTTTAGAGGACGGAGTATGTGTCATTTTTGTTCGCAAGGAAGGTAAAAATGAGCTATGAACACTCGCGGTGTACTTAATTGTTCGTAAATACACAAACTGGGGGTGTCCTCAGGACGCTGTCCGTATTGTAATCTGTCTAGTTGAATGTGTTCTAAGAACACTCGCAGTGTCCAGAAATGGTTGCAATTACACAAAATGGGGGTGTTCTGAGAACGTTGTTTGTATTGTTCGTTTTCAGGGTGAAAGTGTTTTAAGAGCACTCCTTTTGTCCGCTAATAGTACAATTTCCTAGGGGCGTCAACCGACTTTTTGTCCACTAAAGAAAGGATAAATCCGGCTGGTGTGCGCCGACATTATGTGATAATCCTATGACTGGCGCTATTGACCTGGCTGACTTGCTTTTGCGACACTAAATGATATCTCCCGCCCCTAAGCCTGATATTATCAAAGCATTCATATTCCCCGCCTCTCTCCGTGACGTTACAGGGTGCGTAATGAAACGCGCCCAGTCGTCTCCAGTACTACGCGACTTTACACAGAACCCGGAAGACAACACACATTATGTCACAACACAGTGCGCCACAATTCGGAATATGAAACTGTGATTTAAAAGCAAACAGCAAGATTGTAAATGTTGTAAAGTACATTTATTTGACATCAAATGTTTAGAGAATATTCAGCAATTTGCATTTGTCTTTGTTGTCGATCCGCAAAAGTTCATGTTGAGACACGCGATGTTCCTTTGCGGTACAGAGTGTGTTAGATCAGCTTACAACTCAGTGCGCCACAATTCGGAATATGAAACTGTGGTTTAAAAGTAACAGCAGGATTGTACATTTGGTAAAGTACATTTATTTCACATGAAATGTTTAGTGAATATTCAGCGATTTGCTATTGTCTCTGTTGTCGATCAGCAAAAGTTTATTTGGAGCCAGCCACGTGTTGTTCCTTTGCGGTAGATAGGCTGTTGGTTTATGATAAAAGCAGTAAATGTTCGCTCTGATAATCGGAAGGTTGCTCCAACAACGAGCTATTAGACCACCCCATTGGTTGGTATGTTGTTTGTTGCCGCTAGTACTGCATAAGGGCATATTGGTCCTTGGCGATTGTCCCATAAAATGGTGAGGGTCATGAAGTTGCATATTTGGACCTGCACCTGGCAGTTGAAGACCCCATCCGCTGGAGTCTGTAAATCGTGACATAGGCAAAATGGAGCCACATACCTGTTTTAAAAAACATAAATTAGTCTCACCAGCCGATCTTCATTAAAAATCATCATTTTATTTATTAGGGCGTGAAAATATTTGCTATCGAAGATAGTGCAACAGAGTATGTTAATAATAAAATAATAATATTTTCCCATTCATATAGCGCTAAGAACCGTGAGGTATCTAAGCGGTGCTTATTATTAACCAAGGTGTGTGGTGCTCATTTATCGACCACGGAAGGATGAAAGGCTGAATTTGGCCTTGCCGGGATTCAAAATTGCGTTAGCAAACTGTGCACGGATGTCAAAGCGAGCGCTGTACTCGCTGTGCCACTTGACAGGCTACAGTGAAGTGGCACAGCGAGTAGAGCGCTTGACCGCCTATAGACCGGTTAAATTATTTCTATTAACCCACCCTGTGTCGTCTGCCTTTTTCAGAGCCCTCTAAACGACAGGGGATCAATTCGGCGGTGATAGTGCCCGGTAGAAAACATTATGCCACTTTCAACGAACAAGTTCGACTTGAGCGGTCTTTAATGCTACGCTATTGTAATTATATTTGGTATAAAGTAATCTAAAGGGTTACTTACAGTAAAATTGCAATTTCCATTGTCTACGAGTGCTGCAGTCCCAAAATACGACTCCGCGTGTGCCAACGATCTTTCGCATTGTGATATAATATATAAAAGTGGTTTCGTTTCAGAAATTTCATCTTTATCTTCTCTTACGTTTTAGCAACACTCCTTCAAGAGAAGTCTTTCATCACAATCTCTGTCTGTCAAGGTCAAAACACAATACAACCTTATAGTACGCTTCGTGAGCCTCTCCGGGGCCCGAGAAAAAAATGGAAGCAGCTGACCTTCACTGTGAACGAGCATAAATTCTTACTTTGCAACATTCTGTGTAAAGCCATCTGTAGAAGTTGTGGAAGCAGCTGACCTTCACTGTGAACGAGCATAAATTCTTACTTTGCAACATTCTGTGTAAAGCCATCTGTAGAAGTTGGTTTTTGCACGCCATTTTTGTATATTGTTTGCGTGATATTAAAAAAAGTTTGTTTAAAGGACGTTATGGTTCTAAGTACAGCCGAAAGACCCCTGAAAATCGCAAGTTATGGTAAGCTTTGAAAAATAACTGGCGCCACCACCGTGCACTGCTAAGACTAACACCCAGGACATCAAAGATGACATCACAAATGTCATTGATGAAATCACTGATGACATACCGTGTGTATGTACTTTTCATGGAATTTGTGTACTAGGGATTTTTATTATAATGTTTCGAAAAAAGTGGCAAGGATATTGCAATAAATATCATACCGTTATTAGT
Source organism: Ambystoma mexicanum (assembly GCF_040938575.1). Lineage (NCBI taxonomy): Eukaryota > Metazoa > Chordata > Amphibia > Caudata > Ambystomatidae > Ambystoma > Ambystoma mexicanum. The sequence continues at coordinate 552,154,733 of NC_090939.1, read as the reverse complement.
GCTTTGAACGATGCATTGATATAAATAGCATTGTATTATGGGATTCTATCTAGTATACTGAGCTACTAATGGAGAAACATAGCATTGTGTGCAGAGTACAAGATGAAAGTATAATATGTGTAATGTTAATATGTTGAATAATGAAATAATAATTGTCCTGAAATGTTCGAAAAATCACAAAATGGGGTTGTTCTGAGGACGTTATTCGTATTGTGTGATTGCTTAGCTGTATGCAATGAGGAAATGGCACAGAGAGTAAAGTGGACGCCGTCCGCGGACACCGCGGCTGTTCGTGGACAGGGCGTGCTACATCCGGGTTTTTCCAGGAAATCCAACATTGAAAGAAGACTGTACGGATCAGCCAATCAGATGTCGAGGTTGTGGATTTGTGTTGAAAGAGACTGTGTGTGGTGAAGATGGCAGAAGTGGAGAAAGTCAGGATGTTGGTGCTCGGAGATATGTTTGTGCATGGTTTACAGCAGTACGCTGAATGCAGGCATGTTGCAAAGAACTTTGATGTGAAAGGAGTGGAGGTGGTGTGGAGCAGTGTGCCTGATTGCAATGTACAGGGAATTGTACAAGTTTGTGAGGATATGGCCACGATGAACAGTCCGCATGTAGTAGTTTTGCACTATGGTGCTTTCCATTTGGGCAATGTCAGTGCCCCTACTTTGTTGGCTGATTTGGAATGCTTGGTTCAAGCAGTAATGAAGATCCTTCCAAATGCAAAAGTAATTTTTTCTGAATTACTACCTAGGGCAATATGGGACAATAGTTCAGTTTTTTGTCCTCAGCAAAATATTGCTAGGTGTGTCATCAACTGAGGCATGTGTGCCTTCATGCTTAGAGCTGGTATGTTCTTCTGTAACAATGAGAATATTGATGCCAGTAATGCTGTTAATTTTAAAGAAGATGGCATTTCTTTATCTTTTACGGGAAATGCCTTTCTATTTTGGAATGTAAGGGTTGCTTTGGAGAAGGTTATGTGAAGATTTTAGGAGTAAAGTAAGAAAAAAAACAAGAAAAAAAATACAAAATAACAGGTGTCTGTCAAGCATCTGTAAAAAAAAAACACTGCTCTTTTCAGAGCCAACTTCAAAGGGGAAATGGGGCACACTATTTAAATTTACATTCACCACGCTCAGATTTTCGATGTGTCCGCGGACATGGCGGTAGTCCGCGGACATGAAAATCACTGTGAGGGGGTTAATATGTTCTATGTTACATGTATATGAAGTCAGGGATATTATGGTTAAGTTGTGCTACTAAAAACCTATGAAATTCAGTGAAAAAACTTTGTTAAAGGGACCTTATGGTTAAGTTGCGCTAATAAAAACCTATGAAATTCAGTAAAAAAACTTTGTTACAGGGACGTTATGGTTAAGTTGTGCTACTAAAAACCTATGAAATTCAGTAAAAAAACTTTGTTAAAGGAACGTTATGGTTAAGTTGCGCTACTAAAAACCTTTGAAATTCAGTGAAAAAACTTTGTTAAAGGGACGTTATGGTTCCATGTAAAACCGAAAAACCCTTGAAATTCGCCAGTTATGGTAAGTTATGGTAAGCTAAGCAACCATAACTCGCGCCACCACCGTCCACTGCTAAGACTAACACCCAGGACATCAACGATGACATCACAAATGTCATTGATGACATCACTGATGACATTACATGTGTATGTACTTCTCATGAAATATGTGTAGAAGGGATTCTTATTATGTTGCGAAAAAAGTGTCAAGAATCATTGCAAGAAATATACCCTAATAAGTGCATTGAACGATGCATTCATATAAATAGCATCCTATTATGGGGTTCTATCTAGTATACTAAGCTACTCATACAGAAACATAACATTGTGTGCAGCGTACAAGATGAAGGTATGATATTCGTAATTTTCATATGTTGAATAATGAAATGATAATTGTTTTCTTAATAGATTTTTGTGTACTGTGAAATATGTAATAAGTAGCTAATAAAACCCATGTATTACATAATTGCATTACTATAGACAACGACACAAGAACACATACCAATATGGGTATATACAGGGAAAGTGAAGTTAGCAAAAAAGCACAAGTAGTAGCAGAAACAATTCATAACTTAACTGATTAGTTTCATGCAAATAAATGATTGCTCTGTTTCAAAGCTGCTATTTACCCTATGTATATGTATCACTTGATGTGATTGGACCCTAAGGAAAGTAGTGTGAGTACAATGTATACAAATATGACCATATACAGGGAAAGTACAGCCATAAAAAAAACAACAGAACTATCAGAAAGTGCTCATAAGTCTAGTGATTATCTTTATGCACAAAAAGGATTGCTGTCTTTCAAGCTTGTGTTTTCCCATATGTATATGTTTCATATGATGTGAGTGTACTCTAAGGGAATTACTGTAAGAACCTACTAGAAGGATATGTCTACAAATAAAATAAAATTCTTAGTTTCTGACTGTTACTGAAGAAAACCATGTGGCCTAGATATGTCAGCAAAAGAAAAAAGAGCGAGCCAGACATGTGATGTCATCAGTGATGTCATCAATGACATTTGTGATGTCATCTTTGATGTCCTGGGTGTTAGTCTTAGCAGTGCACGGTGGTTGCACGAGTTATGGTTGCTTAGCTTACCATAACTGGCGAATTTCAAGGGTTTTTCGGTTTTACTTGGAACCATAACGTCCCTTTAACAAAGTTTTTTCACTGAATTTCATAGGTTTTTAGTAGCGCAACTTAACCATAACGTCCCTTTAACAAAGTTTTTTTACTGAATATATATATCAAGATGATGATTACTGATAGTATTATTTAGTGGGGATAATGCATTCCTCTGCAAACAAATCATAGATAAGGCAGGACTAACTTTATAATTGCATTTCTGCAGAGCTATGCTTACATTTCCACGCTCTGCCAGGACGTATCTCTCTAACCACAATGAAATAACAATTTAAAAGCTATTCGGAGAGGACATTCTTATGTACAGTCAAAGTAAATTAAACTAAAATATTACTGTTTGCAGCAGTGAATTACCATGTCTGTGCTCCACTGCTTCCCGCACATAAACCTTATTGCCAATTAGACTTGGAGCTACAGGCATCAATCAACAACTACATATTCATTCCAAACACATACTGTGCATGCCACTTCAAATCTGCCACTTATGCTTTTCAATAGTCTATGCACCGAATGTAATGTAGCAATAGGCAGCATTACAATGAATGCGCACTTAATAACGTCTCACTCAACAAAACAAGAACGCATTTTAATGTGCTCCGAATGCTCAACGAAATTATAGCTACTGTACATCTGGTTACAACACACGGAAACCTTGAAAAGTCCCTGGGAATAAGGAATAGGAGTGGGCGGGTGGGCGCGTGCGTGTGTGCGTGTGTGATTTTTCCAGACATGATCACCTCCAGGATCCAAGCCTGTTGGTGTTCTGTACTGTACCTCTCAGTAAAATAATGTCCTCTCTTTTCTCTGTGTCACCACATTCTCATAGGATTGCTACAGACAGCAGGGCAGTGAAGAAGGGGATGTATTGTGCGCCTTCACATTTTGGTTTTACATTACGTTAATGTATTGCTTGAATGGGTCCACATTACTTCGCTCCGAAAGGTCATCCTAAAATTTCAGTTGAGTTTGGGCTGAGAATATTAGGAGGCCCACAATGCACTGGTCACTTGCAATGATTTAAGTGGCATCGTTCACGAGCTGGATGATAGGTGCCCCTGTGCTCTGCTGCACTAAGGCCTGAAGCCCAATTGGCAATTGGATAAGGCAATGTGCTCTTGTAGCTGGATTGCAACTCCCTTTGCAGATTTTTCTCAAACAAGGGAGGAGTGCGCAGGGTGAAAGTTGCACTTGTCTTCAGGTGCGAGATTGTTTCGTAGGACTGGCAGACTTTGGACACATGTTTGGAGAAAAGTGGAAGGTTCCAGTGCAAAGAGCGGCAACAATGATATTGAGGAATTGATGAGGGTAAGATCTGTTCATCAAACCAGGAGCCTTAGAGGAAGATGATGATGGAGTGGAAGGAATCAATGATGCTGAGGTGGAATATGTAGGGATGGAATGCTGCATGTCAGATGATCAATAGTGAAACTTGTTCAGTGAGTCATTAGACAGCGTGAAAGAGGACTTTGATATCACTGTACTGCAACACAATAACAGCTGAACCTATTAGGGTTAGTATTGTGAACAAGGCGATAGGTGATATTAGGTAAGGCGAGTAATAGAGCTGACCAGTGTATGTCTTGTAAATGGTGGTGTGAAGGACAAGGAAAAAATGGAAAATTAATTATTTGAGAAGGTGGGGTTTATGTATACGTCGTCCACTTTTTCTGCAGCACTGACAGCAATATTCCAGCAATTAGTTGTTGCTTGTAGCATCTGTGTTTCGGGTTGTACAAAGTACACTTGGTTGTTTGTTAAGTATTTATTAAATAAGCTAAAATGTGTGTGCCAAGGGTTCTGTTTGTGCTGATGCCTCCTGTACAACCCATATTGTTATTTGATCTAGAGTGGTTTTCTGGACTATTCCGTCTTGTTTTGTCTCCTGTATTTGTTTCAAATACTTGTTCAAGTGTTGCATTATATTTCCTTTGATTAGGCTAATTCTGGTAGCTGGTGCGCATTCCCCTCTTATTCACCCGTACTCAGCAGTCATGGTTTAGCTCATTGTGGCCAACGAGAAGAACATTACAAAACAACTGTATATCACTATGCTCACACCTAAATGGAGCATCAGGAGGTGAAATCCCAGGAGGTTTTGCTCTGTACAAGAGTCCCAACAAAAAAACCCAGACACATGATTTAGCCATGTTAGGAATGGTCACTGAGGTGTTGCTCTTGTGCTGTCTCTCACCAAACACAGAAAGCAAGAAGTACACATAGAGATTACTACTAGTAAATCACGGTTTTAGGATATGCACCCACTCAGTCGGTTCTAAACTTAGGTTTAGCACTTTCCATTGCCAGAGGAGAAATATCTATTTGCAAAACTTGCTGGTACTTCCAAAGGGGCAGTCCAGCACTGAAATGCAAGAGCATATCAGTTCTCAGTGGATAAGCACTCGCATATTTTGAAAATTAAAAATAAATAAATATTGATGCATAAAAAATAACGTATTCTCATGAAAGAGTCTTGCACATGTAACAAGAGTATTGATTCACATTTTGTGAGGTGTATGGACCCAAATGATGTCTATACCTTTCAGTGGATTGAAATCAGGTTCTCAGATCTAAGTAATTATTGATGCACGAGGATTGTTGTCACAGTCCCCGTACGGGTGTAGTGGAGCGGATCCATTTTGAAGTTTGAAATCCAGTCCTCGTTCTTCAAATGTGGTGTCTTAATGGATTCCACAATGATTGAAACTATATGTTCAATTTAACATAATTTTTGAACAAAGCACTTCCTGTAGAGATATGTTATTCCCCATGTGCAGATCTCACAAGAACTTTATCCAAACCTAATGATGCATGACTGACCCAGCCCAAAAGCATTTTTAGAGGTCCATGTCTGCTGTGACTTCCCTATATTGTCATATTATAAACCTCAATAATAATCAATGGGCCTCATTACGACTTTGGAGGTAGCAATGGCGCTATTAGCCCCATGGCTGCCTCCAAAATCGTGTCCAGGTCTGGGTTCCCTGAATGGGCAATTACCGGGCCATTCCGAGTATGGAGGGCCCAGTAATTCCTCCTTCAGGGAACCAGGGCCCCGTCCTTCCCCATTCCCATTTGAGCCCCCATAGGGCTCAATGGGAATGGGGATGGAGCTAACAATGGGCCCACTCATAATGGGCCCGTTGTTAGCTCCTTGGGTCCCGTGAGGGAACCTCGTAATAGTGCGGAGTGGGTTTAACGGCGCAGGGACCATTACTGGCGCTGTTAAACCCATTCCGCACATCTTATAATGAGGCCCAATGTATTGACCTACAAACAATTACAAGTATACCTAGGCATGTCTGACATCTGACTTTCTCTACTGTCTGACATGACATTTTACAATTGCTAGCTTTATCTAATTATCTAACTAATTAAATCTACTTCAGGAGGATGGCAGCAGGTGCAGTCATCGTACTGCAGAGTTTAGCATATTATCCTATCTGGATACCATTCAGAGATGCGCAGGACCCAATTCCCTGTAGCTTGACTCTCAACCCTCCCCTTTCTTTCTCCTAACTTTTCGCTCCCTTAGTGCAGCCATTAAGTTATTGCATGTATGTATGTTTTTTTTTCCCTTCTTTGACGTCTGTTATTACTCTTAAAGGAGATTTTTTGGATCTTAATGGAATACAGACTGTGGTGACCCATGAACCTAGCAGAATATCTAAAGTGGACGTTAGACTTATTTATAATGTTAGAAAAGTGTCCATATTTCAGAACGTTTGTGTACATATACTTATTGTCATATAAAATAATCTTAAAATATGTCAATTTAAGGCATCCACGTTAACGAGCAAGCAAATGGAAACGCTGGGCAAGTCTAAATAAATAAATATTGCACTTGATAATCCTTTCCCAAGAGACGTACACACTTGATAAACCGGAGATACAACGTTCACATTTTTCCGCTGGACTTTTTCCAAAATGTATTTATGTATTCAAAGTTAAAACACAAATAAATGCACTCGAGAAAATATTGGAAGCAGCACTTCAATTCTTTGTCTGTTTGCTGAACAAATCAATACAACCTGTTTGTTTTTTAAAAGCAATTTTTGTTGAATGTTATGTTACACATACATTTCTGAATCCATTTCACCTAATTACATTCACACAGTTTATTTGAAAATTGTAATATGCACAGTCTTGTGTGTGCAGGATAGGAATGAGGTTAAAGTTAAGACATTAATGGCAAATGAAACCATGTGGTGTTTAATCTGTAATGATTTGGTAGTGAGGCATCGTCCTGAGCATAAAGACCGGCGTTTGGAGATAGATGGAATGCTATGACATGAATAACTAGTTGCAGCATTCAAAGTGTGTGGTCAAGTTATTTAAAGGTACTCTGAACACATAGGACATTATCTTTATTTTCAGTGAAATAGCTTCCGGCAATCTGTTTGTCGAAATAGAATGGAGCTGTTATATTTTCATTTGGAAAGGTACTTTTTTATTTTATGTTATGTGTTATAGTAAAAAAGCTTTACACATTTTATCACACAATGAAATAGATTAATATATTAATCACATCACAATTCTTAAAATGGTACATTCAAACATTGAAAAAAGAGTAAGTACACACTAATAATAATAATAATAATAATAATAATAATAATAATAATAATAATAATAATAATAATAATAATAATAATAATAAAAAATACGTGAAACAGTTGGAGGTTCTTAGCAATTTACAGCAGAATAATCTAAATGTAAATTCTGGGTCACAATCAGCCTGACTCTGTAAAGTTCAAGGTGCATGGCGTTACTCTTAGTATTCATACAATTTTTCCAAAAGGATATATCTTTAATCGATTCCAGATCATGAACACCCTCCCCTAAGTGGCACATGTAAGTTGATTCTAATTGGCAACACTCCGTATCACATGATTGGCAGTCTCTGTTATGTTACTATTATTACATATGCAACAACTTCTTTTCTCAGGAGATAGTTTTAGAGCTGGACTGATCAACGACTACAAAGGCAGGTGATTGATTATCAACAAAAGAATGAATCTACGTGCACATGGGCAGGTGCATAGCTGCAAATTGGTTCGTGATTGTTTATAATTATGCAACATTTCTGCCGCATGCAAATAAGATTTAAAATGTGCCAGGTGTGCAAAAATTGCGACACCATTCTCACCGCTGGAAATAGCCCACTTCCCACTTTGGCCACCAATCAATAGTTATATATAATTCCATGACTGCTCTCTCATAGAATTTGGGCTTCTTGGATTTCATCTCCAGTCCCAGTGAGCCCAACAGAGGCCAGTTAGGGATAGCCATGGCCTTAATATATAGTACAGCATGTGTTTTCAAAACTGTAGCCTCTAAGGAGATAAGACTTATTTCCTTTTGTAGTATCTCCATTGGAACACACAGTGGGAGACACAATGGGCCTGATTCATGCAAGTGTTTTGGCTCAATCCCATAGGAAAACGTTACATGAATCAGGCCAAATATATTTTCCAATAATAGCCATCCAGTCTCTGCAGCCATGTTATATCCAAGAAAGAGAGACATTCAAAGCCATAGAGAACCACAGGATAAAACCACTGTTTGGATAGACAAATGGTTCCCTGAAGGCTAAAGCCACAATTTTGCTTGCTGAATTGGGCAATCAATGCCGTTAGCTTTACCGCCTTTCTCCTGCGTGATGCAATACATTCTACAAAACCATGTCTCGCTTTGACTTCTACACCCAGATATCTGTACCAGTCGGTGTATTCAACATCCCCACCCTCGAATTGACAATCTAGGTCTCATTATCTTACCATTTGAAAATAGGATGACTTGGATTTTATTCCTGTTAATGATGAGGTGGTTTGCTTCTGCATACCACCACAGCTCTCTGGCAGATCTTACTAAGCCAGAGAAGGTGTGGTCTAGAATTACGGGCTCATCTGCATATGAGAAACATACACTCTGGCGGGTTTCAGTCTTTTGGGGACAACCCACAGCCCTTCTCAGGCACTTAGGCAAGTCCGCCAACCACAGGGCCTCTAAATGTCCCCCAACATCCAGCTTTACCTGAACGGTATTGCCCTCATGAAACAGTTTAAAAAAATGTACAATATATTCGAGACACCCATAAGCACTGATTTTCAACCTTAATTGATCTCTACAAACTGGGTGAAAGGCTGCATGGAAATCGACGAAAAGAGCATATAAAACAGGGCTATTTTGTACCCTTGCACTCCCTCAATAGATCCATCAGTCTTTCATTTTGAGTTGTGGATAACCCAGTTCTGAACACTGTTTGAAAACTGTCTAGAACCCAGACCTTTGTTGAAGTTCGCTAAAAATAAATGAGGCAAACAGCTTCCCCATTGACACCTAGCATAGATAAAAGTGTATAGATTGCATGTGCTGTTTGTTACCCTTTTTTAAATACAGGACCCAAAATCACTGCTCTCCATGAGGATGGGATCTTCCCTGCTTACCTTACCAAACAGAATCTCTAAAATTCTTGGCCAATTCTTGAGGTCTTGCTTTAGCACTATACTTGCTAGGCCAGTAGGGCATAGAGATCTTGATACCTATAAATTGGCAATTGTATTTATGGTGTTGTCCTTTTCTGTTTGTATCATCACTTTATATTTTTTTTTATTACTTGATTTAATCGGATTAACAATTTTTACAAGAAAAATATAAACATAAATGTAGATGTTGCAGGTGAAAGCAATTTCTCTGATAAAAAAGTCCAATTTGTGACTATTGGTTGCTTCCATTTAAGATATGTCTGAGTATCTGCACGGTTGCTATTACCCAGGAGTTTTTTTCCCCCGCCAATTAATCTTTCCCACCACAGGGTTTCTTCTTGAGTGTCGGCAGAAGCCAGAAGTGGCTTCAGATACTTTGTTCTTATGGTTTTTGTTCCAGAGCATGTTATATTCAGATGCCGTAATGTTTCAATCTGTTCGTCTTTATTGCAGAAGCGGCATTTGTTCGAATTTGCCAAGCCTCTGACTGCAAGGATCTTGTTGGATTCCAAAAGGTTGAGAGGGGCGCTCAGAAAGGTGTTCCTTAATGACTTATATGGAAACCGTTTTAGGTAGTTCTGGGCACAGTTTAGTTTCCTAGACTGCGCTGGTAGATGAGCTGTCGATTTAAAATGTGTGGCAGAATCCATGGTGTTGATCCAATCGAGTTCTTCAATTTTCTTTTTTATTTTCATAGGATTTTGAATCAACTCTTCCACACCATCTTGTATTTCGTTCAGCTTCGTTTTGCAGCCTTGTTCCCATGCTTTCAGCATGTTGCACCTGTTTCATGTTGTTTCTGTTCTGATCATGCTTAATATTGTTCAACAGGGTTTTCCTGTATAGCATCATGCTATTTCTTTCAATTGAGGCTTGAAGAGAAAGGAGGCTTAATTCCTGTCTAATTAATACAATAGATGAAGATTTCAGGAGGCTTAGCACAGATCTCCAAAAGTACCCTTCCAGCCGAAGCCATATTTTTTCCGATGTTTGGGGCATGGCTTCCATACCATATGTTATTGATGGGACCACGTTAGATCTGTAAAATCTGATCACTGGGACTAGAGAAAAGCGACCACATTTTTTATCCAATGCTCTTGCTTGTGCAGTCAGCTTTCTTATTTTGTCGAAGAGAGCTTGTTGCATTGCCATATTTGTTTTTGAAGAATCGAGGTTCACGTAGAGATATTTACATTTATTGACCTTTTCTTTTGCTATGCCTTTGAGGAACCATATCAGATTTTCTTTTTTTTGTTGAGATTTTTCCATAAACATGATCTTTGTTTTGCCTATGTTAATTTCCAGGTTCTTTGTACGTATGAAGTGAGCCAAGTTGTTGAATTGGCGCTGCAGACCTATTGGTGTGTGGTCCATTAATATCATATCATCCACATACAAAAGGCGAGTAGTTTTTATCGTGCCCATTGTGGACGGAAAAGATCTTATATTTACCTCAGAGTCTTGAAAGTCGCCCATGTATGCCATAAAAAGGGAAGGCCCTAGAGGACAGCCCTGTTGGCTCAAGCGTACCCTCATTTTGGTTTTATCATGGAGTACACGGATTGGTTGTAGGATAGCAGGTGGACAGTTCCAGAGTCTTAGTCTATACCATAGCCTTTATCGGTTGACCTGGTCAAAAGCTTGAGCCAGGTCAATGACAGCCACAAAGACTTGTGGGGCCCCTTCTAATAGCTTGCTCTTCAGGGCACTCATGAACATGATATTGGCGCTTGTCCCAATGTTTTTTGTAAATCCTGTTTGGAAAGTGTCTGCACACCGCGCAGTGCTAGCCCAGAGCTGAAAGCGTTTCAAGAGCAGTGCACCAAAAACCTTGCCAATCACGTCTCCTAGCGCAATGGGGCGATATTTTCTATGATCCTCTTTTCAACCCTTTTTGAATATAGGTACAATGATTTTAAAAAAGGTAGCAGGCGCTCCTCTCCATAAAGAACATGGCCTGGTAACCTGTTCTGAGGTGAGAGTTTGCAGCACACACTTTTTGCTCACTGTGCCTTTCACAGATGGGAAATATCCATTTGCATATCAGTCTTTGTCCCGCCCACATGGGCAGTCCAGCACCGAAATGCTATTGCAATTCCTCTCTGAACAAGAGTACCACCAGCAACCCCATACACGTGTTTCAGCCTTGTTGGGCCTCATCAGTGAGGTGAATCTGTGCCTCTCTGAGCACAGTGAGCAGGGAGTCCACATCTGGTTTTCCCCAGGTAACTCAGGGTGACCAACCCCAAGGTCCTTGCAAATATTTTTAAAAAGGTAGCAGGCGCTCCTCTCCAGAAAGAACATGGCATGATAACCTGTTCTGAGATGAGAGTTTGCAGCACATGCTTTTTGCTCACTGTACCTTTCACGGATGGGAAATATCCATTTGCATATCAGTCTTTGTCCCGCCCACATGAGCAGTCCAGCACAGAAATGCTATGGCAATTCCTCTCTGAACAAGAGTACCACCAGCAACCCCATACACGTGTTTCAGCCTTGTTGGGCCTCATCAGTGAGGTGAAGCTGTGTCTCTCTGAGCACAGTGAGCAGGGAGTCCACGTCTGGTTGCCCCCAGGTAACTCAGGGTGACCAACCCCAAGTTCCTTGCAAATATTTAAAAAAAGGTAGCAGGTGCTCCTCTCCTGAAAGAACAATGATGGATGACGTGCAAGATGTTGGTATCGACTTTATCTCCATGCATCTCTTAAAGACCGTGCTAATAAAGACAGCCCATTCTTCCGGTTGCAGTTTGAGGTCGCTATGTGTTATACCATCCGGTCCCGGGGCTCTTGATGGTTTTAGCTTGCAGATGACATCTGTTATTTCTTCTTTGTCTCCTAAATCAGCCCATTGTTCAGTTTGCGCTGCTTGGACTGCGATGGTGAAGACTGGAGTCCATTGGAAGAGTGTTTGGAAGAACTTCACCCCTTGCCGATGTTATTCAGCAAGCCCTGCTCCACTGGGAAGTCTACAGATCTGATTAGGGCCCAGAACTCACGTGTGTTAAGGCCACTCACTTTCCTCAACATTTCCTCAGAGTCGTGTTGGCATAGTAACAGGCGATGGTTTTTGACCCACGATTTGTATGTCTTTGTGGCTATAAATAGCCTTTCCGTATTTAGCGTGGAGGGATGTTTTTGAACCACGCGCTTAAGTTTCTGAAGTTCCCGTCTTTTTTCTACAAGTATCTTGCTGTAGGTATGGCTACGGGAATTTGAGGTAGTCTTTACTTTTCTGTCATTAGACTTATAAGCAACAAGGAGTGGTTGATAGTCCGGAACTGTTGGGTCGCCTGTGGTTCAATGGTCCTCTGTCCCCTTGATGTAATTTTTTGTAAGATCCATAATAGTTACAACAGACAATTTAAGGCGGTTTCTTTGAGAATTACATTCTATTTGGTTTCTCATTTGGAGTTTCTGGATTGAGCAGGATTTCCACATGAGAGACAAGAGATTGTGATCGCTTGTGTTTGTCTTTATTACCTCAAACAAGTCTGCTTGAGGGGCTAATGTCCTCGTAAACAAAGATATGGTTGATATTTGCGTGAGCTTTGTCCCTTTCCCACGGTATTACCAGTTACAATTGTGGAAATAGGTCTCCTACGTTGAGGAAATCTCTCGAGAACATGAGGTAAGTCCACTTTTCTCCTCTCTCTTCTCTTTGGGATTTTGGAAAAATCCACTTTGCCAGATCTTCTTGATTGGGACAGGTTGCATTTAAATCCCTGCATATGATCACATAAGAAACCTGATGTTCATTGTAAGCTTCATCAATAGCCTTTTTCAATCATGGATAGGAAGCTCTTATTATCCATGGCTTGTGGATTCCAATATGTATTCTTGATCAGCAGGTGGGTTGATTGGACCTTTTCAGATGCACCCATGTATTGGTCCTATCATACGAAGATAGCCAATAAATACAGGTTTGTAATCAGCGTTTCTTTTAGGGGCAGCCCTCTGCCTGAGTGTATCACTGAAATTAGGCCTGAGGATGGGCAGCCCTGATCCCCTTTTTTTGCAGGAACAAAGTGAAAGTTGTAGCCATCCATAGAAGGCTTTTCCGTCATCCAAGACTCCTGTAAGCACAGTATGTCAAGTGCCCAAGTTTATACCACCCTCCGTCGTCAGGTGGCGGAAACCCTGTGTGTTCCAGGACCCTAGCCTCAGCACCCTAGCCAATGGATTTTGTGTTTTTTTTCCTTCTTCTGTTCCAGGCAAGGGGGGAGGCTGGTTGTATTGCTACTGTTTCTGATTTGCAGTTAAAGCTTTTGGGAGCTGGGACCAAAGCTGTTGAAGGGGTGCGTGCTTTGAGTTTTCTTGGGTTGTAACCCGGTCAATTAAAGGGACGTGGGCTATGGTCCTTTGAATCATCTCCAAGGGCCCCCGTGGGAATCTGCCTATTCCTAGGGGGTCCTTATAGATTATGCTCTCAGCCGTCTTAGTGTCTTCCATGGATTGTTTGCTAGATGGAGGGCAGGGGACCAGTCATGAGCTATTTGTTTTTTCCTTGGATGAAACGTGATCAACCCTTTTGGTCCTTTCTTCCAGTATGGTGGCTGCATCTGCGGTCTTTGTCATAGATTTATGATGGCTGTTTTCTGTGGTTAAATGCTGTTTAGAAGTTCTTTGACTTACGTCTCCATGGTGATCTGCCAAGTGTGAGCCTCTGTCTGCTACTTCCAGCAGATTGAACCCCAATCTCAAGAAATGTTCCACTGCATCTCCAATCATACTTTTCATGTCTGGTGAAGTTATGTGAAGGCATGCAGTCGCTTTGGATCCCTCGTGAATCGGTTCAACAAGTTGAAGGTCCTCGGTTCTCAGCAGGCGCAGGTGTGGGATGCATTGGAATAGGTTGAGAACTGATCGTCGGTTCAGGATGAGGTATTTCTTGTTGTCAAGTAACTTCCAGATTGAAGGTCCATTTTTTTTTGACTCGGTTGGGCCTACTCAATTTTTTAGGGGTAGGCTTTGCTGTTAATTGGTGAGTACTCATTTTAGCTTGGTGGTTCCTCTGCAGGCAAGTGGTCAGCCAGGAGCGCCGAGAGTCGCAGATAGATCGATCACAAGTTTCTCTCTCTCTTCTGGTTGCACCTGGGTGAAAAGTTCCACTTTGTCAAATGTCTTCCATGAGGTAGGGCAGGCCTTGAGAGCCGGTTCCTTTCTTCTGACCTTTCCCTTCTCGAATCGCGTCGAGAGGTCAGCTGCCTTTCTATTGGACCCCAGGTAGGTTTGATGATTAGTTTTTTACAGTAATCCTCCAGAGTCTGGAATTGCACTGCCGCTTCGGATCTGCGTATGGCAGTAAGGATAGTTCTAGAGAGTCTGGGTGATTCATAGCCCTGGTCCATGTCTCCTCCTACGCTAGCCTTCATTTGTGGCTTCTGCAGCTCTTCCTCAGAGTGGAGGTCTTCACTTAGATTTATTAAGTCGTCAGCAGCCATAAAATCATCCACAGTTCTCGGAGAATGTGGAGGGACCTTCTTTTTTTCACTGTCTTTTGGGGTGTTTAAAGTTGCGCCCTTGTTTTAAATATGCCCACCGCCTAATGTTCTTTGTGATGATTTTGAGAGTGGTAGCCAGATTTTAAGCCCCCCTTATGTACTACGATGTGCCTCGTCTAGGAGCGTTGGCTGTAGATTTGCTGTCGAGTCTTTGGATTTCGTGGCATCAAAGATAGCAAAATCTTTGTTAATGGGTTCTTTAAGAGCCAAGTCCACGCTGTGTATTTCGGACAAGGCTGGCAGAATAAGGATGACGTGTCTCTGGATTTTTCTTATTGCTCGAGACCAGGGGCCCTTTAATGTTGTTTTTCCTTTTATTTGCCTGTTCGCCTTGAAGCTGAACTTGGTGGAGTCAAGAGGTTCGCCATTTCTTCTTGAGAGATCCCTTTAGGAAGAACTTGGGCACAAGTTCCTGCCTTTTCCAAGCATTTATCCATGGCATTTATATACCCTTTTAGGTATATTAATTTGCTGTGCATCATAGCTGAAACTGATGTATGGTCCTTCAAGGTGTCATTGATGGACTAATACAGCTTACACAAAGGTGCCAGGGCAATAGTTACCGGCAACATCACAGAGAGGAGATCTGATTTCCTTGACGGCGAGTCTTTCGATGTATTAGGGGGTAGCTCACTCAGACGTCTGTTTCTGGGTGGAGAGTGGTGCAATGGAGATGTCCTGGGAGTTCTTAATACTGGGGATAACCCCAGCCCTGGAACAGAGTCATGATTAGATGATCCGCCACTTTCGGAATACGATCTTGAAGTTCTCCTTACTGGGGCAAGGAAATTCCCTAATGGGTTTACCAGTGGGGGGGGGATTCTCCAGTTTGTGAGTCGGACTGCTCTTTTTCAGGTTGCATATGAGCCAAAGTCAGAGAATTACTGGTATCATTTGTTGTTGCCTTAGATGGTGGCTCTAAGTAAGGAGGCTTCCGTAAAGTATCGGCCCCCAACCCTATTCCCTTTAGTTTGGCTGCCCCTCCAACTTCTGGACTGGCTAGTGCCGATGAAGAGGACAACCGGGGGACAGGAAGATTATGTAGATGAGTAGTAGGGGGGAGGGAGTGGAGAGCATCTAGTGAAGATTTCCCCAGGGCCGGAATCTGAGGTGCCCCCCCTAACTTGTTTTGTTTCCCCATTTCTACTTCAGCCGACAGTAGAGATTTTTCTGCCAACACAGAGGCATTGAGAGAGGGGCGAGGCAACACGAAGTGCCCCCTGATCGAAGATGAGTGTGAGTCCAAGGCCTGCGTCATTGAAATCGCAATAGGCGTTTCTTTGTCACTCTGTAAAGTGTCATCTGTGGTGGCTTGCGTTAAAGGAGTCTGGTCCTGGAACACACTCAAAATGTCCGCATCTGAAAGTTCATCCGATTTTGTAAGCTTTCTTTTTGAGTGTTTGGAAAAAAAATTCACTAAAGATGTTGGCTGAGACGAGCTCGATGCATCCCCTTTTTGTTATGGTAGCCCTTTTTTCCTTCTTCTGGTTTGCACTGGTGTCCGGTCTTTTTGGAGTCATACACAGGGCCTCATTACAACCCTGGTGTTAAGGGATTAACGGCGCCGTAAAAGGCTGCAGCGCCGTTAAACCCTTAACGCCCGATTCACACTTTAACGCCTGCTTTTTGCAGGCGTTAAAGTCCAACCCGCTAAGGGACCTTGGTGCTAATTACGACACTGTAATTTACGGTGCCGTAATTAGCGCCTTCCCCATTCCCATTGAGCCCTATGGGCCAAAAATGGGAATGGGGAAGGGGCCATGGTGAATGGGGATTTACCGCCCCGCCAACCTTGGAATGGGGCGGTAAATCCGCCATCCACCATGGCGGAATCCGGCATGGACCATGGTGCTAATAGCACCATGGACCAACGCCAGGGTTGTAATGAGGCCCACATTGGTTTTCCCCTGATGTTTATCTTAAGTGAGCATAGCACTTTCACTGGGCTGGTGCTTTTTTTTGCTTCTGCAGCCGTTGGTTTGCAGATGAGTACAGGGGTTTCTTCAAAGTGACGATTCAATTCTTTCATTGATGGAATCTTGGAGGGACCCTCCCCCTGAATTCGGTCTCACATTTGAAGTGTTAATTTGCGCCAGGATATTGGGGTCAAGTTGATCTGGCTCACAAGAGGGGCTAAGAAGACCACTGACTTGCAGGCTTGCATGGATTTGTATAGGTACCACTAGCTGGTTTTGAGTTGGTGGGAGAAGTTCTGGGGGCGGGCCCTCCTCCCCAGTGCTAGCGGCCAACCCCAGATCGGACATCTGTGGTGGAGGTGTCATCTGGGCCAGGATCGGCCCTCCCTCAGGTCGGGCAACAACATCCATTTCACCCCGAGGCACTGAGGAACCACTTGGTTCACATCCTCCCAGCCCGCCCACTGCCACTCCCCTCCTTACGTGGGCCGGCCAGCACAGCCTCTCCTCCGAAGGGCATAGCCGGCCCCACCAGATGCAACAAGGAGTGAGGGAAGGAAGCATCCGCAGAGGCGTCGGCGGGGACACCAGACGAGACACCAGACGAGGTAGGTGCGATTCCAAATTTGCTCAATCGGCTGGAACCTGTCAAAGAAGCCAGCCAAACTTGCTGGACAGGTGTTCCATTCAGAGGTGGCACACACACCATTTCCGCTACGTCAGCCTCCAAGGCGAGAAGGGCTGCACCTGCCTCAGACTGGGGGGGGGGTGCCTGCTGATTGAGGTAGAAGCTGTTTTTTCATCACGCCCATTTGCGTGAACTCCTCAAGCGGCGGCCCTCTTCTTCCAGTGGGGGACATACAGCGTCCAAATGTTTCGGCAAATCCATCGCGACACAGGCTTCCTGCGCTGCTGTAGACAGCAGAGACTGCTATTCTAAAACTGCTCTGTGGTCGCTCCGTGGGATAAGACGGTTCTTAACAAAGTCCAGCCCTCTGAACAGTAAGGATGGTAGAAAGACTTCACAAGATGAAGCAAGCAGCAGGCACACATAGAAGGTACTGCAGAGACCTTATATTTAGGGGGCAGTAGGCCAGCATGTTTACTGTTTCTCACAACCTGAATTACCCTCCAAATGCTGACGCCATTGGGCCTCGTTTATTGGGTTCAGAGTCATCAAGTTGTTATTCCCCTTTGCCTCACCTAAGAGGTTCCATATACCTCTAGTGTCACATGAGTTTAGTACAGATGCCATCCTTTGCTAAGCTGCACTTCTATAAGAGCGCCACCACTTTACCCAGTTTCTGTATTTGTTTTTGATTGCCCTGAGCATTGTTAATGCATAAAGGGGGTCAGTTCTACTATGCTTAATGCAGAGGACTTCTCTTTGCATATGTCTCTTTTTGTCCTGGATAGTTTTATTATACACTGACCCTCGTTTAGTCGCACATTCAATGTGGGAGCTTTTGTGGACAGCAACATCACTAGAGAACTGCACATACCAGTTATCGATCTCGTGCATGTCCAGACTTCCCATTTGACAATCCAGCTCTTCCCCAAAGAGGCCAATGCTATGCTTAGCTCTCTTGACATTTTGTGATGTCCAAGCAAATTGATTACCCGCATGATTGATTTCAACAGCTCCAATTTTTCACTGTTAATTATGAAACATGGTGGGGGAGATGGCGATAACAAGAGTAACATGAACACTAAAACTATTTGATTGGTCAGGCATACGTCCAACCAATTGAAAAAGGACAGAATTAGCGAAGAGATAATCCAACATAGCCTTCTCATAGCCCAATAACCAAGAAAGGTTACCCATTGTGGGCCCATTTAACATCCTTAGGTCCCAATCACCAAGGTTTCTTAACTATTTCCGGTCCTGCACATTGGAAGTATTCTACCTCATAGCACGTTTACCTCTCACTCCAGAAAGTTCTTCAAATTCATAGTGACAAACACAGCACGCATTGTGGACCCCCCAGCACCCACACCCCATCCCCCAGCAGGATGAGGCCATCCTCGTCGCTCTTATTCCATCCGAACAATAATTCAGTTAGAGAATCAAAAATAGCCACTGTAGAGGCACCTCTGGGTGGGTCGTAGATATTGATCAACAACATCCACCCCACACCCTCCAGATACAGCACCCAACCACTATTGCTTAGATAGATTCCTCACAGTTAGGGACGCTGACCCTATCCTATGGGTAGAGGAAGAGTGTTTTACACCAATCAGCAACCCTCCCAAACGGTCTGCCAAGATCACCCTTTTTGGCCAGATGTTGGAAAATGTCAAAACGTTCATTATACATTGTGTTAAGCAACCAAGTTTCTTGCAGCATAAATACCTGATTTTGTAGCAGCAATTCCAACAAAAAATGTGTCTAGAAGTCCACATTCTCCCTTGTGTTTGCACACTGTTTATTTTTTCCCATATTATGACATCAAAGTAACCACACATAATTTGTTATTTTTTCATTATGTTAACATTTTTGTAACAATGCAGCTATGATACAACATTCTGTTACTGGTAATACAACCCAGAAGAAACTGGAAAACTCTGCTACTCAAAAACACTGCCATTAGTACGACGATCTGTACACATTGCTCAACACAGGTCACTAATAACAGCCACAAAGAAAGCTGCCACTAATAGGAGCATACATATCAACTACCCAATATGGGTCACTCATCCAAAAAACGCTCCGAGGAGTATGAACGCGTAGGTCCATTACAGAATAAGGGTTCATCGCACATCTGCCCACCATTAAGATTGAATCACTTTTTTCATTGAAAGACAATTTTTACCAGTCTCGACATGTTGTGTTCCAAAGACACGTTGGTCATTAATCATACAGCTATTTTCATGAACACTTGCCAATGCACAGTGTCAAGGGATCGCCAAACGAGTACCCAACAGTGTTAGAGGGACTAGCAAGCAAATACTAACATTGAGAAATTGGGTTGTCTAACCTTTTTGTACTTTATGCATTTTTAGCACCTATTTCAAATGTTCCGAATTTCCAAGAAAATATCAACTTCATGTCATGTAATTGAAATAGGACTTCTATTATGTGCAGTACAAAATAAACATTCCCATAGATAAACCGCCGGAATAGAGAACAGCAGAATCTCTGTGTATTTACCTTTGCACTGTGGAATGCTGACTTTTAAGCTGCAATGTTTCCAAGCAAAAGCTTGTATTATTGTAATGACCTAAAACTGTGTCTGGCGAAGACAGTCACTTCTCAAAGATGACCTGTGGCATCTTGTTTAAGGCGCATCAATATGATGCAATTGTCATGCTTTAAATATGACAAACAGATAGCAATCAGTCAAGCTAAATGGGGCTTCGAATACCTCAGATATGTAGGTGGGAATTATACATTAGCACGTTTAGTGGATTATCGTGTGTGACATGAAGCCAAACATGAGGTTGGCAACTATGGCTTGGCTTCACCCCTCGAAGCAAGATAGCACATACAGTATGTACTGTTTGTGTTGGAGTTGAATCAAAAACAGAGCATCTGTGTAATATCTCCACATTCTTTTCATTATATACCACAAACCATCATAATAGGATATGTCTATTGTGATTTAATGTTAGTTGGACATTGAAACCCATTTTGTATCAAAACGTATACAACAAAACACTGAACATATGCTCAATTGGCGCATCTTGTAGTTTACTGGTGGGACATTAGTTAAATCAAATGTAAATATCCTTTTAACTTCATTCAACAGTACTAAATGTTCTTTGTTTTTATGGACAACTAGCAAAAAGTACTTGTATTCCTCATGGGTACTGTAGACAGACATGATAACACTATCATCAATTGTTGAAAATCAGTGATCCTGTAGATTGCTGTTCTGAGTCGCTTATCGCTTGATGTGCTTTGCACTCTGAAGTAAACTGCACTGAGAATTGGCATGTGTGGCCGGCTAATATACACCAGATCAGACATAGAAAGGAGACGAGAGTTAGAGTGCTGTAGCATACTGGGACTTCTGTGTGCTCTCCACACTTGCCTCCTCACCCTGGTGCAGTACAGTGCATTTGTGGTGCAAATATCTAGGAAATGGTGTGTTCTAGGGGCATGAAACATGGTTTTTGGATCTTTAAATTGTGTTCCTCGCGCCAAAACGCTTAAAATGGGCTTCTAAAACCACATTGATGTTTCGCTGATTTCAGGCAACCGTCTCATGTGTGCAGGGGCTGAAATCTGGGGAAAGGAGTTGGGTGTCCAAATGTCATGTAGCCAGTAATGTCCGGAGGGTCCAAACATATAACTATAGAAAATTTGGTGCAGATTGGTGGAACGGTGTGGAATTTTATGAGGAACATGTTAACAGATGTTCTACTTTATATATAGAAAGATTTTCTAAAGATACATTTGGCCAAGAAGACAATTCTCTCCATATAGGCTGTGACATGCCATGTACATACCAATATAAATTCAATTCTGAATATACAGCTGAGGAGTCGGCAAACAGAAAGCTCAAAAGTGAAAGAAATATCTAATACAATTCAACCTTATATCAACAGTGAAGAACAATCACTTCTTCCAGATGTTTACGTTTTTAATACCTGTACCGAATAGTTTTAATTTTCCCCGACTGGTAGCAAAAGCCAGCAGCGAACAACTCTTGCTGGTGCATCAGAATGGCTGGAACCAATTGAATTCTTCATTCTACTGCATTGTCTCCTGACTCTTTCTTTCTGCATTCTGTTATGACATTTGCACTTTTATTTTATTAGTGTTTATAAATGTGCAAAATCACAGCAATTCTGTTTAAAAGTACCTGTAAGGGGAGAGGTGAGTGGAGGGCATATACAATTGAATGAGCAGTACAAGGCATTTTTGATTTAACAATATCCCAAAGGACACCTTTGGCCTCATTACATGGTCTGGGGTAAAACCCACCGGTAGGCGACGGGCTACCACTGACCCTGTAACACTGTTTCCGACACCTGATACCCCAGTGCCACTGGGATATCACGTGCTGCAGCGGAAAGGGAAATCCCCATTCCTGTGGATTCCTATAGGAGTCCATGGGAATGGAGTCACTGAAGCGACGGCATGGTGCTTTGGTGAAAAAACTGCTGGTAGTGGCCTGAATCCTGGCAGGTCAGGCCTGCCGGGAGTTCTGTGCTCCTACCGGCAAACTCAAAGTTTGGCAGTACACAAAAGGTGCCGGTACGTTGCTACCGGCACCCTTAAGATCCGTGCAAAACTCTGTGGCCTTATTAGCCTACAATATTGCTCCGGTTTTCTGTCTCATGCTAAATTCTGATGAGGATCCATGTAGTCTCATAAACATGCTGCATTGGCGTTTTGTTTTTGTGACGGTTGGGTTATCCTCTTTAAGGACCATTCATCAGGCAGCTGTTCCTCAAGCCCTAACAGAGTGGCATCAGGAAGAGATAGACTTTAGATAAGGCCTTTGCTGACATGTTGCGACCCCGCCTCTCTAAAGAAAGGATGGATCAAGTGTAAAATCTGATCAAAGTAATTCAGGCTTAAACCAAGGAAGCACAAATGCTACAAAATTCTATTACCCAGCAGGCTATTCAGGCCTCAGAAACCGGTTCCTTACAGCATGGTATAGCTCCCCAGGTTTAATGTGGCACAAAGACAGCAACAAGCGGTGGCTGGGGAGATGGACACTCGAGCTGGATAAGGAAACACAACGTGGTGAGATGATTGTGGAAACAAGGAGGTGAACTTGAATGGCTGGAGAGCTGACAGGCTACAGGAAGGTATTGTGGGATGTATTGACCCACTCCGCTATACTATGCCTCATCACCTGCCAGTTTTGGGGAAAGAAACAGCAACAATGGCGGCAAAACCCTTGTACACGCCAAAAACCACAAAAAGAGGGATGCACAACCTGCCACCCATGGTACATGTGCAGTGGAATAGAGCACACCCTGCAGATATGTGCCAGTGGGCTCCATAACCAGCAAACAGAGGGCAGAGAGAGAAGCAGCACTTCGTAAATGAAACCCAAAAATGTGCCTACAAATGACATTTGCTTTGTTGCCAAGAACTCCAAAATGCCTATAACACAACACTTTTCAACATTCACAATCTTCCCTGGTGCTAAAATCCATGTATG
This sequence comes from Ambystoma mexicanum, assembly GCF_040938575.1. Lineage (NCBI taxonomy): Eukaryota > Metazoa > Chordata > Amphibia > Caudata > Ambystomatidae > Ambystoma > Ambystoma mexicanum. The sequence goes on along the minus strand of NC_090939.1, from coordinate 552,132,033 downwards.
AAATGAAACATTGTGAAACATACAAAGTCTGAAAACTGCAGCCTCTATGCCAAAATCTGGGTGCAGTACCCGGGGCTGCCTGAATGACAGCTGTCAGAGGAGGACTGAGAAAGCTTTAAAATGACCTCAAACTCAAAAGTCTGCGGAATTAGCAAACATAAACAGGATTATTGCCAAAAAGGAATACAGATTTTTCTTGTGTTTTTGATTCCACAGATTTTAAGGCCAAGAAAGAAATGTATTTGTATGTGATGCAACAGATGTGGTTTTTGCTAAGTTTAAAAGTTAATCAGCTTGGTTGAAGCTGCAAAAAACTGGAAAAGCAGGTTTTTCTCCCAGAAAGAGGGTCTTCCTCTCATCAGAAACTCACGGGGAGGTGTTAATTGCAGGTTAGAACAGAATCTTGTCTACTGAAGGCAAAGGAACAATGACAAGGCTGCAGCCCAGGAAATTGGAAGTGTAAAAAGGGTCGTAAATGGCACCTGGAAGGAACAATCCAAGAGGGGGATGCCTTGGACTGCAGGGAGACAAAAAGAGGCGGGCCAAGTGACCATCTGTTGCTAAACATGAACAAAGAACACATTTTAAAAGACTTATAACGTGCTATTCAAAGTGGTGAAAAATATAAAAATAACAGTTGTTAATTTAATTTCTGGCTGCACGTTTGATGAGGCGGCAGAACTTTGTTACATGTTCTGAACAGGAATGGCAAGATGTGTGGTTTTATGCAAAATGTATTACTGTTAGAATTGTGAAAATGTACACGCATATCTCTATGTTAAACATTCACATTTGTGGAAATTTGCAGAAAAATTGGAGAGTGTGTTCATAGCGAAAAGGAAAAAAATTCTGTAGAAAGTGGAGACAAGATTCCACCACTACGGGATTTCGAGGAATAGTTGCTATGAAAAACGTGGCATCTTTGTGTGTGAATTGTATTAAGGTGACCAATGTAGAAATGTACATTTAATATACAATCAGATGTTGAGACCAGTGGATAAAGGGAGGTCTCAGAGGATTGTAAAGCAATCATAAAAGTGACATCATTCAGCCTTGATCCAATCACTTAAATTGCAAGGCGGAGATGAAGTCTGGTCCTATCCCAGATCACAGGGGAAAGCTTAGTAAGCCGGCCCATACATCCCCTTTTGTGATGCCATTTTTAGGCATAAATAGAGACAGCTGACAACACATAGAGACTCACAGATCCAGACACTTTCCTGATTCCGGTGAAGCACTCTGATCCAGCTTTCTACATCCAGCTTTAAATATTCTTCCAGATCCAGATGCCAAATCTCTTGCCAACAATAGAGACAATTGATTACCAGCAAGGGCCCCAATCCTCAAATGTATTCTCTCCACTCAGTAAAGCAATGTGTGGTGTGAGAAGGCCTTTAGAACCGGTATCCTGAAATTCTCTGGCTTGCCACTACTAGGCTTGCCTGAGGAACTCGCCATCCAGCTGATCTCCATACCCACAGACTAGGAGAGCAATTCCTGTGCCAATCCGGCAACTGGTCCAGAGGATCCAGTCCCGTGCCTGATGTGCATTCTTTCCTAGACAAGACCCAATCCATGACCAGAACTGACGGTCTCATTTAAAAAGTTATCCTGTGAGTATGAATAGGAAGAACTGTGGCCCATAGCATATCTACTTTGCATAATCTTATCCCTATCTCAGACCCACCCTATCTTTCATTCAGAACCAGTATTGTTAGGAGTATCTTTGCCTTGTCTTATCCCTATCCAACCCATCCTATCTTTCCTTCAGAACCTTTATTGGTAGAACTATCTTTGCGCTGACCCTTTTCTCATCTGAAGAAGTCGAGTTTTCTTATCAGGTGGGTCACCCTGATCCAGTGACTGTAAGATCCCTGTGTGTTATTTGCTTCTTCATAGTCATCCCAGAAAACCCATTTCATTTGTCATTTTTAAAAGTGCACTCCTGTTTTCCATACTCGCGCCCCCTATTTTACAAAAATGACCTTTACTAAAACCTCCATAACTAGTTTTTGTGATAGAAACGAAATTTCACCTCCTACTTGTACCCAACATCCATAGCTATAATATGAAAAGTTTGCCGCGATTTTAAAAATCTGAAACGTTTACACATGTAAAATAGCTCTAAACTGCTTCAGACTTGGACCTTAAGATTTCAATTGTTTTCTGCTGACCAAATCATTGCTTGTGCTTGTGTGCAACTGTTTAAAGCGGCTCCCACAAGAATTTAGAACAATTTCAGTATTTCTGACCATATTTGGTTTTTTTGCCCAGTCCATTCTAAAGACAATTTTGAAAGCCAATCTGACAGCTGAAAAGTCAATACTGTTTTTCTCTTGTGTTTGCTGGGGGAAAGCGGGACTGATATGCTGTTTGATTTGTGCCATTCCTGAATACACTCCTCCCATCTCTTTACATTGCTTATTGGAGGTTGAGGGGTGTTGCAGGGGGAACTTCTAACCATAGTGCTATCTGATCTGAAACCAACACAAAAGTATTATTTTCTGTGCTGCATTTGTTTTACACATTACTTTCTCCTCGTTTATTAAAGAGATTATTCAGTGTTCTGTCACCCCATTAGTGATTGTTGTTTACCTATTAAAATATATTATGATTAAATCTTAAATACATAAATAAATATTTACCTTTCCAAACCAGCTTGATTCCTGATTCAGTGTGACTGGGGGCGGGGTCCCAGGCGAAGGGTGTGATATGAGTGGTATATCGTTTAGAATATTGAACTTATAGACACAAAAAGTAAGGATTTCAGCTGTGCACTACATGCTGGGCTTTGACTTGGGTGTGTGCAGAATTGAAATCACTTACAGCATGTAACAGGAGGAGGCTGGCAGGGTAAGGGCAGGAGGCACTCAGAAAGGGAAGGAGAGCCAAGGCAAGAGAGGAGCAGGTCCAGGCACAGGCAGTTTAAGAAAGAGAAGGGAAAAACCAGGAAGGAGACAAGTGGGGAAAGGCCAGGAGGTAAAGGACAGTCCTCTGAGAGTTTAAGGCAGTATAGTGGTTAACATGGAACAGGGCAAACAGAAAGCATTAAGATGCATCCGTGTGTGTGTGTGCCAGATTATTTCCTCCTGTGCCAAGCTTTCAGAGCTCACAGCTCTGGGCATTGTTGCTGCAGCAACTGAGGATGCCAGCCAGACTGTGCATGTGAGGGAGTGTGGAGCGGGTCCCCCAAGCATTTGCATTGAAGCAATGGCAGCATCCATATCGTGACTGCCGGCTGTCCTCCTATGACTGTGTCAAGGCATGTTCTGTCCCCATACACCACTGGCCCAGCCTGCCACACACTTGATGAAGTAGGCATTAGTCATAGAACTGAGAAATAGCCTACCAACAGGAGAGCATGTACATCGGTGGCCATTTCCCAAAATCTATCACAGTCAGCATATCCCTTCCAGCCAACCAAGACGTGCGGTCACCCATTGCATAAGCAGGAGTCACTGATTTCCTGGACCTAATTTTCGGGGTGGCCATCGATGCCAAGTGTCAGAGGCCAGGATAGACCAAGACTGTAGATGTCCAAATAATGTGGCTTCAATAAAGAAACATGGAACACCAGGTGAATTCACCAGTCAGAGAGAATAAAGCTGTATGTGTTGGATCAAGGCGTCTGTGATAGGTATGGTACTATGTGTGATAAAGGGTATTTGCCAGGGTATGGGGGGCTGCACTTGAGAGAAGTGTGAAGATCATAGTTGTAGGCTACCTCTGCAGTATGAAAGTACACACCTATTGGATTGTAGGGCATTGGTGTAACAATGCAAATATCACTCCAGGTACTGATTAGTTGTCTCAGTCTGTCCATTGCTTTGTGGCTGATACCAGGAGCTTAGGGCACGGTGGGTGCCAATAAGGCCACAGAGTGCCTTCCAGAAGCAAGAAACCAACTCTGGTAATCTGTCAAAGATAAACCTTTCTGTTAGGCTGTGCAATCTGTAGACCTCATGGAAGAAAACCTGCACTATTCGTATAGCCATACGCAAGACAGGCAGATGGATGAATAGTGCAGGTTTTGAAAAGCAGTCCACCATGACCATTATGCAGGTGTTCCCTGGGGATTTGGGTAGTTAAACAATAAAATCAGTGCTGATGGTATGCCATGATTATCAAGGATTCTCCACAGGCTAAAGTTTACTGGTCTACGCTTGGGTGCAAATGGGACACAGGTTTATGTAGTATTTAATCTGTTGACGGAGGCCAGGCCACCAAAACTGTCATGAGACCAGCTCTATGGTTGCTTTGATTTAACTGTGGCCAGCAACATGTTTGTCATGAAAGCAGGACAAGGCGCCTGGATGACAGGGTATGTCGAGTGGGTACAGATGACCGGTACAGAACAGTTCATCAGAAGAGCGTATTAGGAGATGCTGCAGGAGTTTTATGCCCTCTGCGTCTCAAGACATTTCTTCCTTCACTTGCTGCAGAAAGGGTATAACAGTTTTCAAAAAGTGCTTGGGGGCAAGATGGGTTCACTTCCAATGTTATCAGAAGACTCTTGATCGTGAAATAGTGATAAAGCATCGTCTTGCTGTTTTTTTGTTCCAGGGATGTAGGTGATAACAAAATTGAATTGCAAAAAGAAGAAGGTCCAGCGGGCATGACAGCTATTGGTACAACAAATTGATTGCAGAAAATGAAGATTGCTTTGCTCGGTACGTACTTCGACCTTGTAGAGTCCGCAAAGCAGATGGTGTCACCATTCTTAGAAGGCTTAATGGGAATGGGGAAGGCGCTAATTACGGTACCGCAAATTGTGGTAACGTAATTAGCTCCCTGGGTCCCTTTGCGGGGACGCTGCAAAAAGCAGGCGTTAAATCCCCCAACCCGCAAAGGGACCTCCTAGTAAGGCGGTAAGGATTTACCGGTACCGGTAAATCCTTACTGCCATCCGTGTAATGAGGCCCACACTCTTATCACCATCTTACAATGGATGGTTAAAAGCATCTGTAGCAAGCCCCCCGGGCAGACCCAGCTCTGTAATTTGCTCCCCAATACATTCCTGTCAACACTATTGAAGGACATGGTGAAATCTATGAAGGCCAAATAGACTGGTTTAGACTTCACCATAGCCTGCTGTATCTTGAGGCCCAAAAGAAAACTATTTACAGAGGTTCCAATCCCCTTCGTAAACCCCTTCTGGAACATATTTAACCTGCTGGTACTCTGTGCCCATGCGGTCAACTCTCACAAAATCAATGAAGCAAAATTCTTAGCTGTTACATCTAGGAGTGCGATTGGCCTGTAGTTCACAGAAGGGGTTCTCAGGACCTTTTTATGAATTGCAATCAATATAGATTCAGTCCAAGATTTAAACAGATGCTTGGTCAACAAAACTTCCTCGAATATAATCACTAAAACAAGGGCTTCAGAACTGCATTAGCTAACCCATCTGGATCGGATGCCTGTGAGTTTGTACTATGAGCAATAATGTCCTTTAGGTCAAAATCCAACAAACAAGAGTTGTCTGCTAGTTTAAAGGAGCCCTGCTCATCCCTTCTCTCCTTCCTATATAGATTTTTAAAATACTCAATGCAACCATTTTCTGGGATTGGGTTAATCAGGGCACAAGCTGGCAACAATGTTACTTGAGTAATCAGTTGCAATACAGAAGGGGTTCCAATTAGGAACCCTACGTCCCCTGCACACTATTTAATGGCCAAATATTATGGGTTCTTGGACAAGTCCAGTCTAGTGTTTGTTCTCTTTATATAAGAGGAAAGAACTGATAGTCTTGTGCTTCTGAGGGTATTCATAAATAAATGAGTTGAATAGTATGCCATGACATCAAATTACATTGCATATGCTGTATTAATTCCTTTAGCAAGTTAGACCATTAGGCAAATTCAAGTTTTTATCATCAGAAAGATGGTTTCTTATATATGGTGGCCCAACGCGTTTTGAGTAGTAGTCACTCTTCATCAGGGGCCAAAGATTCATACAACCAATTTATACAGAAATGTAATAATGTCTAGTTTAGATACCAAAGCTGAGCTTTTCTCCCCCATACCTTTAATCTTCAGCTAAACAAAATACTATATAGCTCACAAGGAGCTATAATTTATTGAGGAACCATGACATAGGTGTGCTGCATTGTTCTGTTTGTTTGTACTTGATTAATCAATTGCCAACATTTCTGCCTGTCCCTTGTAACTACTTCAGCCATCATCTTTCTTGTGTCTCTCAGTGTAATTGAGCTACAATATATTCTTAACCAATGCCTATAGGTAAGTTGGACTGCATGTGTCTATCCGGCAAATTGAGTCTACGCAATTGTTCTCTCTTCTTTGCTTAGCGGGTCAAATTAGCAGTCACCCCAATTAGCAGCAGAGAACACTTGGGCCCATCAAAGACTCCCCGCCACAAGAACAGAAGACTCAGCCATGAAGCAAAATGACTGTATTCAATTAGTAAACAAAATGATAGGGATCACACCAGAAAAACAAGTATCCTCCATTGCTCTCGTCTTCTAAGCATGTGTCATCTGGTTTTATCCAGATGTGATGTCACAAATCCAGGTTCCTTCCCACTAACCTTTGTTAGTACATTGGTTAGTTTGGGTAGGATACATATAGAAGATATACGGTTTAGTTCTACTATTGAATAGCCATGTCTAGGGGCCTTACCTATGCCACCCCTATTAGTATCGATCTATAATGTTAAAAGGTTGCGGAGAGACCATTGACCCTTCCAACAATTTATATCCTCACATGAAAGGTGAATCTGGATTGGGCAGAATGTGTCCTCCCATCACTGGGACACTGGAGCTTTACCAGACTGAGTATACCTTTTCAACATGGAGGTGTAAAGTGTTCCCTAATGTTGCCATCTCTGATCACCTACGCCTGGGAGAGTGCATTCAGTTAGCAGCTTGTGGGCAAAACTTGAAGTTTGTTTTCCCCTTCTATTATGATGGGAACAGTCCTCTACGTCTACATTGGTTGAATGGGCATTGTCCTGTTCAGCTGGGTCACGTGTGTAGAGACCATGGAATTAGGCTGTCCTGCTTGTAATTATAAGGATTTTAGCCTGCATTTTTGCAGGTGGCTCATTGTCTTGATATTCAGAATGCTCCCCTCTACACTTGTCCTTGGCTGGGTGCCTTGTTTCTACTCACCTCTGGTTGCGTGATTGTGTCAGCTTGTAAACCCTTGAAACCTGTCTCTCCTTTTCAATCCATTTCAGAAGCCATTAGCTTCCATATCATTCCCTAAGGCTTCTCCATGTTAGTAGCAGTATGTGCAAGCTAAATATACAAATACTTTGCATCTTGCGGTTTGAGCTTTGGCGAAGGATCTGGATATAAAGAAATATGTATGTGTGTCTGTCCTCTACCTATGTAGTTCATAAGCATGTGCTTCATGTCAATATGTAATAAACTAGTGCATGTTCGTGTAACTACTTCATGCATAATGCAGCTACGTCATGATCTCAGTGATGACGTCATTGATTTCTGGCTTTGGTGTCAGTCGACCTACTCGATCAATGTCATTTCCATTTCATCCAAATCATCGATTGGGTATAGTCTGAACGGTTGTCTCAATCAATAATGCTTCTCACACCGGCGATGCATTGATGATTGCAGTGATGTGCCTAAAATTGAGGCACATCTGTTGTTACTCTTCCTTCATGTTGAGAGTTGTGTGGGGGGCATGAGGGTCAGATTTAGCCCCCATCTACAATCCCCCCTCTGGTCAACCTGTCGACCACACTACCTGTACAACTCTCTTGGATTGTCTGCAATTTTGGGAGCCAAACCTTTGTTATCCCTTCAAGATATACATAGTATTTTTCATGTTCATCCATGCTCCATGTCACTTATCTGCAGTCCCCATCAGGGTTGCACCAAACCCATTACCCCAATATTCGTGGGTGTTGTATGGGTATTGGAACATTGCACCTGCTGGCAACAGAGGACACTTTGTCAGTTGTGATTTCAGTGCATTTCATGCTTTTGTTTCTTCATCTTATCAGTCTCTATGTCTATCAGTACTTTTAACTCTAAAGTCTTTTAGTTGTCTTTTTACACTCCATGAGGATTATACAAATGACACAATATTTCAGCAACACTAGTGTCAAAGCTGCTGCCAGTACTTTCAGTCCATTTGCCACCCATGTTGGTATTCATGAGAATATGTAAAACAGCCATCCTTTGTCCATTCCGGCATTTTCTAACTATGCCTCCATCTTCGTGTGTAGTTCTGAGACCTGAGAGATGGCCTCTGTCAGTGTCCCATTGCCTTCGTCATTGGCAGGGACGTATGTACAGCAAGAATATCCAATCATGGTGCAAACACCTCCCTCCATGGCTGTGAGGAGATCTTGCAAGTATCTGTTCTGGAGGGCGATTAGTCTAATTGTTCTGAGCTCTTCCTTGATGGTGTTGAACCACTTGACATTGAGTTTATTGTCTGCATCAACTCCCAACACGTAATCTGGAGCCATTTGGCATTTGTGCCCATCTGTACTGCTGGAACAATAGATACATAAAACATCCCAGTTCTGCTGAATAGCCTATGCTCTGTTGGCATCGCATCCAATGCCTTTCCATGTCTGATGAGGCATAGTTCCCTCTTCTCTCTCTGGTCAAATCTCCAGATCAATTTTTTCTTGTGCTCATGTGCATTTTAGGGAACGCTTCTATTTGTTTGTCCTTCCTAGGCACTACCAGTGCTGGGGTGTTTAGATGTACGAGTGAGCATATTCCTCCTCAGCTGTAGGTATGCCTTTGGTCCGCAGGCCCAAGAGTGATCCGTGAGCACTGCTCTACCAACCTTCATGCCTGGTGTCTTCGAAATCTGATTACATCCTTCATTTTCTCAGACTTCTACTTCACCATCATTCTGGAAGCAAAAAGCTGCTTACTTGAGCCCTGCTTTGTTTTCTACCCATGTGTGCAATTTGGAACTTGCTTCCCATTCCTTGAGGCACTTGCCATTTTCTTGCTTTATTACTTCCAGTGGAACTGTTAGGAGAGCATGTGCTTTGCTCCCACCAACTCCTTCTTTCCATCGTCTGTTGTGTATATTTGTACATACACCAGCATCTGTGGCCTTTCCAAGCATCCTGGAATTCCTCCTATTTCTACGAGTCCTTTATTAGGACGATGTAACTCTTTCTGTGTCACTGTCTGTACTTTCCCTCTACGCAGACCCTCTGTGATATACTCTATACTTTTGTCTGTATTCCAGTAATCGTCCAACATTTCCTGAGTCTTTATGTAGTTATCTTCATATGGGAATGTCTTCTTGGGCATCCATCTCAGTGTGTCACGCTTCTCTTCAAATCATCCTCTTGTAGTTGATAGCGATAAATGCATGATGCATTGTGCTCTTGCTGCTGGAATTTCAGTTGCCACGAACGATACGGATGCACTCATGGCATAGGGGATGAGAAAACAAACATAACAGTTCTCTTTAGTAATATATTTCCTCTCTTTGGCCATGTGGCTATACCACATGTTGTTTGATACACCGGCCGACTCAGCTATATAGGAATTTACCTGGTTAAAATCTGATTCTGCACTGTGCCTAACTTTCTTTTCTTCTTTAGCAGTGCGTGTAGCCTGCCTAGATATGGCTCCGGTAATAGCATGTATCGGGATTGTGTTGGTAAGGATCAATGCTTGTGCTTGGGAAAACATTAACCTTTCTATAACAAGGAGTGTAAAGAGGTAGAAACTGCAGAAGACACAAAACATTGTCACAATATTACGAATTATATTTCCCATGTTGTTATTCTTGGGTGCTTCTTTGTGTTGATCCAAGCATTTGTGCAACCCGTTAGAGTATGTTAGATTCATCTCTACACCTATTATTTTCTTTTCCTATCTCTCTTGCTCTGGACTGTGTTGTCCATGGTTGTTGTACTTCTTCTTTGTCTTTGTCTTCTTCTTGCATCAAATCATCTTCTTTTAGACAGGAAGAGGTCTCACCTCAGCAGGGCTCAATGTCTTCAATGTAGCTCCATGCTTTCTTTCCACGTAATTTTAACCCATGCTCTGTGACTTGCTTTACAGTATAGGGGCCCTTGAATCTGGTTTTAAATCAGGGCCTTACACAATTATAGAGTAGGACTGTGTTTGAGGAGTTTTTCTCTTGTGGCTGGGATGATATCTTCCTCACTGTTGTTCCACCTCTCCCCATCTGTCTGCAGTTGGCGAGAAATATAAGACGCATTAGCTATCAAAGAAGCCACATATTTGTACTTTTATTTTTCAAACACATCAGAAGTTGTATTTGCATCTGTCAATGCCCCAGTGGGAAGAGCCAGGGGTACTTGCATGTGCCATCCTGTTACCACCACATGGGGCATTAGGTGGTGGTTGGATCCCGGCTGATTGCGCAGTGCGAACACTGCTAGGGGAAAACAGTGAAGCCAACCCTTTTTTAAAGTGGCTTTTAATTTTGCAATTTTTCCTTTGAGCAGGTTGTTGAGATGCTCACACACCCCATTCACGTGCAGGCAATAGACACAGGAGAAGTTGTGCTGTATCCCCAGTAGGGTTGTGATGTGCTCAAAAGTCTCATTCATGAAAGAGGTCCATTGTCTGACCGCAGGACCTCACACTACCCCCTTCAGGAGAATATCTCTCTAACAAGGAATTTTGCTGCCCTGGCGGAATCGGGGTGTGAACATGGACCAGCCTCGATCCATCGGGCAAACGGGCGCACAGCCACTGTATTTTAGTGGTAGCCTTGGCACACCTGGATCAAATCAACATAGTCAATGTGGAGGTGTTGTGGAAAGGCCCGATTCGGTGGGGTATGACTACCCTCACGACACGTAAAGTATGCCCTGCAGTGAACATTTTACAAATTACACCATTTTCCATAAATGTTGCAATATGCTGCGACATGTTAGGACAGAACCAATCTTCACCAATGTTAGCAGCAAGTACCTCTTTACCCATATGAGTTGCGTGAGTGCAATCTGCAGTAACGCTTTTGGGAGTACTAGCTAGCCTGTGCTTTCCTGTTGCCACAAAGCATCCTTATGGGAAATGTAACATCCCCTTCTCACCCATAAGTCTAGAGCCCTTCGCTGAAACTCCATTTTCTGTGTGGCTGGTAACATATTATAGCCTTCCCTTAGAAACAAATTGCACACATTTATCTGTGTGTTTGAAAGGGTATTGAAGTCTGTTATTCCTGAAAAATATGCTGCACACTTTGCTTCCACGTCTGCAGCTTCGTAGCCCGGGAGACTGCATCCTCCCCCCTCGTGTGAGCCTGCCACTTTACGACTGCTACTGCTGCTGTGAGTTGAAGGGCGTCTACGAGCCTACTCAATAGGGGGCGTACTGCACTGGTGCCATCAGCATGTCTGAAGCCCCTCCTCTGCCATTGTGACAGCCCAGAGTATACTGTAGATGTCACATAGGCCGAATCTGAATACACTGTAATTTCCTGGTCCCTGTGTGCTTCTAATGCTATTATGAAAGACACTAATTCTGCTGTTTGTGTTTGAAAACTTGATGGCAATCCCGAGCTTGATGTCTTTCACCTGTTTTTTGGTCTATTGTCGATGACCCGTCAAGGTAAAGCACTTCTACCCCCTCAAGTGGCTTCTGCCCCCACCTTGGGAATGTTGTTATATTTATTTATTTTGTTTATTTATTGCATTTATTGACAGCACCCAAACCCGTAAGTATCACAGTGCTGGTACAATTTAGTGCATTTAAGGGGGGGAGATACAGTTTGGGTGTGCAAGCAAATATAAGTTAATCACTACAAGGAGGTACAGAGAAGGCAGATATATGGCGGTCATTCATGATCAGCTATTCATATTTGGCAAAAAGCTGAGTCTTGAGTCTTTTTCTGAAGATAAGATAAGAGGGCTCTTCTTGGATGTTGAGAGGGAAGGCATTCCATAGGGAGGGGTCAATGACTGTGAAGCTGACTCTGCCTTTTCTTTTCCATGAGAATCTTGGGATGGCTAATGGCTTGTTGGTAGAGGAGAGCAGGCATCTGGCATTAGATTTTTTGATGATGTGTTGACTGAAGAGGGCTGATGCAACGTTATGGATGCATATGTGTGTTATGCAGAGGATCTTAAACTCGATACAGGCATTGATTTGGTGGGATTTTTGAGGAGGTGCCTGAGAGTAAGGCATTGAAATAGTCTAATTTTCTGCCAATGATGGCCCTGGTGAGGGTCAGGCAGTTGTCAGTAAAGAGAAATATTCTGCTGAGGTTGATGAGCTTAGTGGTATATGCTGCTGAGGAGGCAGAGCCTTTACATGTTTGTGCATAGATAGTTCTGCATCTAAGTAGATACCCAAGGTTTTCACATGGCTAGAGACAATAGTGGGATTATCATCGATGGAGAATGAGGCAAATGCCGGGTCCAGGAGTTTGAGTTTGTCAGATGATCCTACAATGAGGAGCTCTGTTTTGTCATCATTTAGTCACAAGTGGTGTTTAGCCATCCAGACCTGAATGAGACGGTAGACATGATTAATGTTTGTGGAGTCAGTGACATGGTTTCCCATGCGTTTTAGCAGGATTTGAGTGTCATCAGCAAAGTTTGTTTAGGGGATTCCAATGTGGTCGAGTTGGTCGAACAGATGTTTAGTATACATATTGTACAAGATGGGTGAGATTCGTTACCTTTGAGGAACTCCATTGGGGATGGTGATGCGGTCAGCAGTGTCTGAGACAGTGAAGACCCTGGAGGACTGGTTGCTGAGAAAGGATTTGATCCAGGTTGCAGCTTCTGAGGATAATCTGAATTTAGTGGTGAGGTGCTGGCACAGAATGTCACGGTCGGCCAAGTCAAAGGCAGCAGAGACTTCGAGTAGCAGGAGGATGGCAAGTTCTCCAGCATCGCAAATGCCATAAAGCTGAGTTTTAAGGTCCAAGAGGGCTGTATGTTTGCTGTGCCTATATTTAAAGACTGATTGGCCGGAGCCAAGGAGGTTATGATTTTCCAGGTAGGCTTGAAGTTGTATATATGCAGTGCAGTATATAATTTTGAGGAAGTAAGGTATCGTACTGATGGGGCAGTATTTAGTTGGGAGTGTGGGGTCAAGGGTTTCTTGATAAGGGGATAACCAAGTGTTACGCTCATCTGGTCTCTGCAGAGGCGTATGGGGCACGGTTGCTGCCCTCCCTGAACTTGAATCACCCCCTTTGGGCCTCTCCCTCAGTAGAAAAACTGTGGTCGTGGTGATACTGTTCCTGCTTGGAGATAAGAGTGTGTGAGTGCGCCAATCTGTGATTGTTGTAACTCTCGAACCCTTCACCCCAAAGTACGGTTTCTGTGAGCATACACCGGCCCATAAAGCTCACTTGTGAATTATGGAAGATAAGTTCTCCATCCTGCTACTTCTGGCAGGGGTGCATTGAATGGGATCTAGTTCCTTCACTGATCCCTGATAAGGATTAGTCCAGTCCAGCTGCAACTATGCTTCTCCTTATGATTGGTAAGTCTTTCGTGAGCTCTTGTGATGCTGTTCGTTCTGTTTAATGTCTTTATATGTTGCTATTTATGCCCGCAATAATGTCTCTCTTCTGTTTTCTTACCTTAGATGGAAATGCGGCCTCAATGCAGCTGTGAGACGTGGCCGGATGGAATATGGATGCTACCGCAATGTTCGACAGCAGGTAAGTGATGGTTTAAGGAAAAGCTTGAAGTATGGCGAGGTGTAACCTTAAACTGACAGTTTTTTCGATGTCTAACCTTGTCTTCTGTTTTTCATTGCAGGTGCTGCTGTCGACAATGAACGTGTCATGCTGTGGTGCTAAGATGAAGATTTCGGCATTCCGGAAAGTGTAAAGATGAATACTTGGTTCGCCGAAGAGATGTACAGGTAAGAACAGGTTCCCCAAGTTGGTAAGTATGCTGGCAGGAAGCAGGATGTCCAGGAAGCAGGATCTTCAAAGGTAAGTCTGACCTCAGGAGACGGTGCACGTTACGCTGCTTGCAAGTGCAGAATAACGCAAAGCATCTGTCTTGAGGATTGGGGCAGCTTATATAGCTGAAATCGTTGGCACGCCCATTAGGGCGAGCTTACCAGCCACACCCTGCCACTCCTAGAGAGTGAGCAATTGTGAAGGCATTCCATTAGCAGCCACACCCAAGAATACACTTGGGGCTGCTTAATGGATGGAATGTTCAAGGCAAATGCATCTGCTTAATGGATGGAATGTTCAAGGTTAATGCATCTGAAGTGCTATGTCCATAATAAAAGCTTTTTGGTGTTAAATGGATGTTCTTGTTTACTTTTTTTAATGAGCCTGGCGCCAGAACAGTGTTCACCAAGGTCTCCTCTGCATGTGACCCCTGCATGCGTGTGCCCATGACTTCATGACTATGACACCCAGTCTTCCTTGATGTCCATGGGGATGGAGCTTGTTTCAAAGTAGACGTTTAAGAATTTGGTGATTATCAGTTCCAGAGGCACAGCACGCATATTGATGATGTGGGCGGGGCAGATGTTGCCCGTGCATTTGGATGGTTTAGGTTTTGAATGATGGCCAGGATGGTTGCAGCAGAGACTTGGGAGAAGATTAATGGTGGAGTGGTGAAGTGGTGGGGATTCTATGGGAGGCATGGCAGGCACGTACTTGGCAGAATAGCAGTGATTTATTAATGGTGGTTTTGTTTCTCAACATTGTGGATTTATTAGTAAGTACTGATTGGCCAGAGATACACCAGGTTTTGTCTTTAGGGAAGCTGGCAATGGGGGGTGCTGGGGATTCAAGCTCTTTGAACATTTTAAAGAGTTCCTTGGTGTTAGAACTGGCTTCCTTGATTCTAGTGTTGTAAATGTGGGATTTTGTGGGGATGATGGCAGCTGTTTAGATATTGACTGTGGCAAAAAAATACTTGTTTATGTGCCATGGAGGGGTTCTTCCTCCAGAGATTTTCTTGGACTGAACTACATACTGTTCCATATATGTAGTACAGTCATGTGCATACTCTCCTTCTTCTACTGGCTCAGCTAAAACAAATCCCAGATTGACAGTCCTCCACCTCACTACCTTTATTGGTCGGTTTGAAATAATCACGTCATATACAGAAGCTCTCTGTGTGGTCAACATACTCTTAGATCTTTTGAGAATTGCAAAGTGTGGGAGCTCCACTTAAAAAGTGGTGCTGCACCCCATGGTGATACTCGCTGACTTCTGCCGTGAATGCAGCAGCAGCTAGAGCTTGCTCACAAGGGTAATGTCCACTCATTACTGGGACATCTGCTATAATAAACTAATGGCTTGTGCCCTAGGGTAGTCTTCTGCGTGAGCACCGCAATCATCACTACTCCATTGGAGGGTGAGAACAAATATAATTTGTTGTGATAGTCTGGAGCTGTGTATATTGCTTTCTTCAGCACTTTGAAGACTTCAGTCATTTCATGTGTCCATACCAACTTACCATTCCCTCTGTGTCCCTCCCTAAACCCGCTCAACAAGTGTCTTGTGTATGCGCTATAGTCAAACACCCATGCTCTGCAATAATTGCAAAGGCCCAAGGACTGCTGCATTTCTCGCACTGTCTTTGTCATCAGCAGATTACTGATCACCTCAGCCCTTTCTTGAGTCACTTTTCGCCATGCTTGTGATATCAACTGCGCTATGTATAGCATGTCACTTTGGGAATATTGTAATGTTGCCTTGTCCACCTTGTAACCTTTTTCTACCAATACTGTCAGCAAATATACAGAGTGATTTTGATACCATTCCTCTCACTTGCTACAAAATGTAGTCCACATATTGTATGACTGTTTTCGCTATCTGTATGTTGCCTAGATCCAACTGAAGGACCCAATTAATGATTGAAGGTGACTCACAGTACCCTTGTCAGAGTCTCAGGTGTTTCCACTTCCAGTTTCTATATAGGAAGAAGGATAAGTCCTGTGACTCTTTGTGAAGTGATATAGAAACAAAGGAATTGTTCAAGTCTATTACCGTGAAATGCGTAGCTTCCATTGGGATGTTGCATAAAAGTGTTGCTGGATTCAGAATGACTGGAATTCTGTTCCACAATTTGGTTCAACTGACACAAATCCTGAATAAAACACCATGATCCTCCTGTCCCATTTTTGACTGGATACACTGCAGTGTTACACTGTGATCCCAAAGGTACCAGAATGCCTTGCTTCACTAATGCAGCAATTGTCTCATAAATACCAGTGTATGCTTCCCTTGATAGAGGATACTGTGTTGCCCTTAGTAAAATAGCTCCTGGTTTAAGTTGTATCTTGACTACTCCTATTCCTTTTAACAGACCCACGTCATAAGGACTATTGGTACATAAGGCACTGGGTACCTGCTCTAAGTCTTCTTTGAGAAATGGTGGTGGTGGTTTTCGCAACACAGCCATTCTCTGTGGCAATTCCCTGTAATGTAATGTATTTCCACCCAATGTGTATGCTTATGTCAAACACCACCTCGCTATCTGATTGATCATCTTGAAATAACTCCTCATCTATCACATCAGTCAACCTATATCCTTCCCCCACTGCAATTACAGTTCTCGATGATCCTCCTGTATTGTAAGTACCACACACTACTATTCTCTCATCTCTCACAATAACTGCCTCAAGTTCTATTGGAATCACTTTTCCTTTTTCTCATCTAAGGGAATCTTTAGTCTAAATAGGAATGGTTTACCCTGTATCCCTGGGAGCCATGCGATTAACACTTCTACCCCATATGAAAATAGTTTAATGTCTTCTGGCACCCTCCTCTGTACCGTCAGGCCACAATAAGCTTGGATGAGTTCCCTCACATTCATGTAATGAATTCCTGGTCTGTGAGCGAAATGGTCATATTAAGTCAGCACATCCTGTCTCTACCCAACATATTCACAGGTTTCTCTCTGGAATTTAACAGTGGATCTAAAATCTGTAACTTTTCCTAGATTTGATTTTTGTACTCCTTCGATGCACACTCACTAACGAGACGACGGGAGTGAAAACTGCCTCTAGCTCGAGTTTTTTGAATCCGAGTTCTGAGTTCCTCAGCACACACACGTTAGGAGATTGAACTACAACCCCCAGAAGGATTGTAATTCTCCAAGCAGTACTTGTTTCGTCCGCAGGCGCGAACAAGACCAGCAAGTCTGTGCGGGTCTGTGCGCATTTGCGCAGACCTGCTCACTCTTTCTGCTAATTCAAATCTTCGCCAGAAATATGGTAAATGCTGGTAAGTTCAGTGGGATATGCATGACAAATGATCCCCAGAGGGAACCTATTCTGCAGACTATGGGAATTTCTCTCAATGTAAGATCAGTTGGCGTATCATCTGATACCATGCTAGATAAACACAGTCACAATAGAAACTATGTTATCAACAAAACTAAGTCCTCTGCAGGGATTGGAACCTCACTTACTGAACTTGCCATAGTTCTTTTGAATACCGGTTCCCTGGTAAAGCATTCCATAGAAATACATGACTATGTTCAGGAACACAAACCCGACGTCACATGTCTTATGGAGACGTGGCTTACAGAAGCCCATGGGCCCATCATAGAGCAGGTAACCCCCCTCAAGTTACGTGTTCTTTGGGAGGCACCGGGAGGATGGCATCAGGGGTGGAGTGGCCATTATCTGAAAAAGGCAGTTGGGGTTTTACAAGGCCAAAATACAATGTACTGGCAGTGATATCATCCATGTGAAATTGACCTCAAATCCTAACTATAGCATAAATATGGTACTACTCTATCGACCACCAGGAGATTAATGCAATTTTAATGACTAATTTTCAATATAGTTGCACCCATGATGACCACAAATTCAGGGTTGGTCTTCTTAGGTGACTTTAACAGTTGGAAAAATGATGAGTCTGATAATAAAGCACTACAACTGGAGAAAATGTTAAAAACACACCACATACACACAATAATGGTTACCACTACTCCATGTATCTGGTCAGACCACTATTTTGTGTCATGTTAATTGAAGCTCCTGTTAAAACTCCCAGAGTACATGTGCCGGCACATATAGTTAAAGATTGTAATTTTAAAAATGTCACAGCTCATATCTTAACGGCTTGTTGGAGTCACTTATGACCAAAACAAATGACCTTGGCGGTCCAGAGATCCTTATTAATAGCTATAACGATGAAATACTTGAAATGTTAGCCAAATATGCCCCTATGAAGGATAAAACCATCAAAGATTTACCTAACCGCCATAAATGGTTCTCCCCTGCATTAGCCAAGCTCAGAACTAGTTAAAGACAGGCAGAACATGCTTGGCTTAAAGATAAATCCAATGAGAACTTGTTGGCATGGAAGCTCATAGAGAAGAAGTACAAAAGCACGATTATTGAGGTTAAGAAAATCTTTTATGACGATCAAATAAATAGGTCTGGGGACAAGACGAAATAACTTTTTCGGCTCTTTAGAACATGGGAGAAACCCAGTGTCTGTAACCCCTAATTAAACCCACAGCTGATGACTGCAATAGAGTTCAGAAGGCCTTTGCTGAGAAACTATTGAAGGCTCAAAACAAAATTATGCAAGAACTTCAAGCACCCTCACTGCCAGGTCTCATATCTAAACTAAGTCAGCCTGAAACACAAGCTACTTGTATTAACCCCTCAAAATACCTGATAAATCAGAACCCTGAAGCAGCCGGTCAACAGGACCAATTTGCTGGTTTTAACTTTAAAGAACCCTCATTAACTGAAATGTTGGGTTTGCTTAAAACCATGGATCCTACCAACTGCCCGGGTGAAATATTTCCCTCTAAATACAGATTAGAGCATTGGGACCTGTTCGCTCCTTTCCTCTGCTGACTCGTTAATTTGTCTTTTCGTACTGGTATTATCCCCCAGTCTATTAAAAATGTAGCAGTCACTCCCCTGTTGAAAAAAGTAGGACTGAACCCTTCAGATGTAGCAAATCTAAGGCCTATCAGCAATACCCTCTTTTTCCTTAAACTTATCGACAAAGTAGCTACCGTGCAATTGCAATCCTACGTGCTGAATACCGGTAAATTACATGTGAAGCAATCTGGTTTCCAGAGCTTTCACGGTGCCAAGACTGCATTGTTGGATTTGCAACGTACATGCTTTCCAAATTGGAACATAGTAAGTAGGGGCTGCTGATGCTGTTAGAGGTATCAGCAGCCTTCGACTTGCTAGATCACAAAACCCTGCTCGATCAGATGTCCACTGTCAGAGGACTCTCCAAAAATGCCATCACCTTGCTCAGATCCTTTTTGGAAGGCCACCAGTCACGGGTATTTTGGGATGATTGTGCTTCTGAGCCACAGACCACAACATGCGGAGTCCCTCAGGGGGCATGTCTTTTCCCCCTGTTGTTTAACATTTATATCCTCCCCCTATGTGTTTCTTCTGCAACTACACTGACGATTTCCAACTGGTGTTGGGCAGTACTGGGAACAATGATATGGACCAACTGACTCTGGCAGCAGCCTATCATATTATAAAACAATGGATGCCCACAAATTGGCTCTGGTTTAAATGCTGCCAAGACCGAACTGATGCTTTTCAGCCCCTAGCAGGCCCAATCTAAACTAGATCAGAGGTATGCCTGTTTTACTATCAATGGCAACCAAATTAAAGTGGTGCAGAAAGTCAAGACACTATTTACATACATGGAGGAAAGTCTGGACTGTGAGGCGCATGTTACAGCAATTTCCACCAATGCCAACGACCATCTCAAGGTGCTCAAACAAGTGGCACCCCTAATCTCGGTGGAAAATCGCATTAAGCTTACGAGGGCCTGTGATCCTCCCACGCGTAGACTATTGTAATGCCTTACTAGGAGGTGCCACTAAGCCTGACATCCAACAACTACAGAAAATACAGAATGCCGCAGTACTGATCATCTATCAGATGAAACACTCAAAGCCCACCAGTGCAGCCAGAAAAAAACTCCACTGGCTTCCAGTGGCAGCCCGTATTCAGTTCAAATTGCTAAAGACCTGTCATAAATGTATCTTTGGTAATGCTCCCCTATACCTGAAGGATAAGATCAGCATTTACCGACCTAGGATATATCTAAGATCAACCGAGGGCTTCTTGTTGGAATTACCTCGGATAAAACAATCTCATGGTTTAGGTTGAGCCTTCCATATCCAGGGTGCCAGAGCATGGAATATCCTCCCCCCACAGCTACGAAAGACAGAGGACCACCTTGTCTTTTGTAAACAGCTGAAGACAATGCTGTTTTACTAGAATTGACTGAGCTCAGCTACTCGCCACTCTTTCTGCCTCTCAGTGCCCATATGCCCATGGGCTTTGGCACGTTACAAGCCTAATAACATAACATAATATGACATATATGACCTAGTCACCCCCATATCCATGGGAAAGGAAAAAGTCTTGTCACCTATAGTCACGACTATACGTGCTTCCTCAGCCAGATTGGGTGTAACAGATAGGATTGTACGGGTCTGTCTGTGGGCTGTCCTATTGTGGGAATAATGAGATTACCGTCCCTGTAAATGGATTGCCCCCTACAACAGTCGCCCCTCCCAGCTTTTGCACGGGAGTCGATTCCATAGAGCCCACATGTGTCGTGGTTACGATGTTCTGTTGAAGTAGTGCCTGCTGTGCTGGTTGTGAATGCTGCATGTCTCTCTACATCTGTAATGCATGTGTCATTGGTTGATATTGCTGCATTTGCATGTCTTGTGTATGCATCTGTTGTGTTTCCTACATCTGTGCTTGCATGTGATCTTGGGCATCATAGTCAGTCTGATATTTGGGCTCTTGCTGCATTCCACTGTTCTGAGGCATTCCACCCCTATATCTACATACTTGTGGTATGTGGGCAATTTGTCTGCACACCCAACAGTGTGCGGGACCCCATCGATCTTTGCTGTTCCCCGTTAAAACTCTCCTGCGATCGGCTGCATTGGGTGTCTGAACCCACTTCCTCAAGGTATCCCCACTTGTACCCTTGGCCACTGGTTCATAACCCCTCACCCTGCAAATCCTCCCCCTGTCATCTGTGATCGGTTATGCACCTGCTGAGCTCTCCACGCATCAACATCGCCCCTTTCATTGTATATTTAGATAATTTCTTCTGCATTAACTTTGCTTCTTCTTGTTTTCTCTCCTCATGTTTGTTTCTCACATTCTCTTGCATTAGCCTGCAACAGTGCACTTCAACAGCGAATATGCTGTCCCCAAAGGCCGGACTACAAGGCCAGGTGATCTCTCTGCAGCTCTTTGCTGCTCACTGAAATCGCTGGGAATCAAACTGGTAGGAGTCCCGCCATACGCCCACCATTATAAAGGTAAGCCTGAGGTACATTCCTGTACTGCTGGCGCCTACATGATTTTGCATAATGGTTTGGTACAATTATTCTGTCCCCACCATTTTCCAACCCCCTTCCCGACACTCTTCATGCCCTCTGATGCTGCCTTTACAAAGCCTGTACACACTCATGCACAAAAGTTAGTTGGCACACAAACAGAATACAGGCCAGCAAGAATTTCCCCAAATCACTAGCACACAAGTATATATCTCCTATAAGAAGAACAATATGAGCCCCGATTCCATCAGCCCCTACACCTACGCCCGGATACTGTGATTGTCCAAAGATAAATTCCATGGCCCTTCTTCCACTGCACCTGATCCTTTCCGCAAAGTGAAATGCCACCACACATGCACCTGATCAACAAAACCCACCTGTTAAGGTCCCATTACTAATCTAAACAAAGGTATACTTCAGTCCCCCAAGCAGACCAAACTTTACCCAAGATCCAGCCTCTCTGCAGACTACCCCCTTAGCGTACACCCACACAGCCAAGCCCCTTGCAGGCTAGCACCACTGTCGTCCCACCATCAACATGCAAAATAAATGGATGCACTCCACCCCAGCTGTGATTACGTCCAGGAATATTAAACTAGGCACGAGACTACTGATAACTAGCCCCACCACCATCTGGCCCCTACCACAATGAGGAACTACGTTCTCAGGACCAGAACCCAGCCCAAATCCCCACAAGCTTACACCAGCACCTTCAACCTAGGGAATGACAGGTTTACACAAATAACTTTCCTTAAGCCCACAGCCGTTAGAACCCCCAACACACATTAAAAGCAACACTTGCAGACCTGGTCCATCCCCCATGAAAACATCCTTCCAGCCAGACCCTCAAATAATCAGGCTATCCTCACTGTACCACATAGCACCAAGGCCCAGCTCCCAAGCAGTACAAATGGCAGGAGATGGAAAACCTCATGTTCCCCATCACACTGGATGGGAACCACCCTCCTAAAGCAGATTTCAGCCCCCTCCTCTTCCACCAAGAAATTAGAGCTACTGGCTATATGATAAATCTTGGTCCATCAAGCCTCCGGCCCAGCACTATCCTTAGCCCTCCCAGAGGGATTCACCATTCTCAGGTGCAACAGATCTGACACCAAAGTGGGAGGTGTCACCCTTATTTATGGGTATGGGGTGTGTGGCTACAAGGCCATGTAGGAGGACGTGTTCCGGTGGTCTCCTGTCGATCCCGATATGATCCGGACTGAAGCTATTCATAACTGAAGCTGAAACGAGCCATAATTGGTGGAGCAGGTGTGCAAAGAGGGCCACACGACTCCGAACGGTGTAACAATCTAAGAAAAGAAGCCCAGAGTAGGTCAGCGCAGAGCACACACAAAGGATCTAAAATAGCGACCTGCCTGAGAACAAAGGGCCGAAAAAAATAGAGCAGCTGGAGCGCTCCGAACAATGTTAGCTGCAGCGATGTGGAGCACAGACGTAAGGAGCAGAGAACCAGCGGAGCGTGAGGTACTTTGCCACTGAATCATAAGGTGAATGCAACCTGGCTAGCTAAGGCACCGATAACACAGCCGGTTACGAGGCATGCAGGGTGTGATCATGACCGGGTGTTTGAAGGGGCTGACGTCGAGCACTAAAAGGCTGCACCAGAGTGGAGCGCAACCACATGAGCAGAACAACCTCCCTGCTGTGGGCAGAACATGACGGCATGGTGAGCAGACTGCAGGAGGAGCAGCCCAAGTTTGAACACTCTTGGAAACAATGCATTAAAGGAACCTTCGGCAGCTCCATAAGTGTTTGTATCCAGTCTGCCCTCTCAAGAGTGCTACACTTGTAGCACAATTAGACACATGGCTGCAAAGGACAGAAATGAGCTTACTGAAGCTCAGAAATACAGCCCCCGGGGACCAGAGGAGGAGCATAGCACCGAGCCGGCAAAATGACACAAAAAGACAAACGTGCCTGAACACGCGATAAAGGAATACATTGAAAGACAACAGTTTTGCCGGAAGCGTGCTCATGGTGTGATCTTAAGAGAACGCTGGATGTGAAACTGACATAGAAGCGAAGAGGTGACATTCTGAGAAAATAATGAAGCAAAATTGACCTTCGGCAATGGCAGGCTGCTTACAGTAGGGAGAGCCCAGATAAAGTGTGCTGCACTGCAAGGGGAGGCGCAGCTGAAAGCCATAAAGCAAGACATGTGCCCATAAACTCTGGTTGATCTGTTATTCACCCTGGCGGAATACAGGGCACTGCCAGCAGAAGACAGGCAGCACACACACCACGGACGCAATAACCCCGGACCCTAAGTAAGCCCCAAAGATTGCACAACCCCGCAGAACACACCACACAAGACCGTAATGTGGGGATAACGCACCCGGAATGCAACAAGGTATATTCTAGAACCAACATAGTGGTCAGCCTGTGAACAAGCCCATATAACAAGACACGCGCCTAGCTCTGTGGCGGACTGGCCTCAGCTGCTGCGCCTATGGCATTATGCCTTACCGCCGGCAGACACCAGCCTGAAGGGCACCACATGGGTGCACTGCGTGGAGCCTATGCGACACCTGCATCGTGCGCACATATCAGAAAAAGGAAGAACGAAGCATGATGAGCACAAATTAATGAAGCAAAACACTTATAGCAATACTGCGCAGGCCGGGGCAAGCCTGCTTGCACCAAACAAAACCCGGAGTAGCCCCAAAGTGCCTTGCGCTTAAGAACTATGGAACTACCCCTGAGATAGACCAAAGGAAGCTAGCGATCCCTAGTTCCACGGAAAGAGGCCCAGAAGTGCCACGGGTCAAGAAGGGGATAGAAATGGCCTAACCATAACACCGGAGTGCCCATATTACAGATAAATATATCCTAACCCCTCCAGTCTGAGTCTTTAGCTCACAAGACCGGCGAAGCTCCACTGCACACTTGACAGAAATTAGACCCCAGATATCCAGAACTGGAATAAACTGAAGTAACGGAATGGTGTCCAAGCTTCCTAAGACCAAAGGGAAGCAACCGACACTGGAGGAATTTAGGAAGACCCCACACCCAACGGAGGGGGCCAGGAACAAAGACAGGAATCCGCAAGTAGACATGACCCCAACGTGCAATGACTAGCAAAACCTGGACGTGATCTCAGACCGGAAGGCGACATTGGAAACCAAACTGGAGGCAGCCCCAGTCAAACTCAAGGCAGCGCTGGATCTCAAAGTGAGCGCAGTGCAGGAGTAGGTCAACCTACTCAGACAAGATGTACGAACAATAGCGGAGCGCACAGACAAGCTGGAGAAAGAGGTGACCACCAATATGGCAGCTCGCGCATCCCATGCCTCGGAGATCCACATACTGAAACAGCAAGTAAGCAACCTGGAAAGCAGAGCAGAAGAAGCCGAAGGGCGTGCCCGGAGGAACAACATATGCATAGTGGGCCTTCCGAAGGGTGAAGAAGGCCCTAACCCAACGGATTACAACGAGACCATGCTGCTCCAGGAAATAGGAGGAGGGGCGCTCACCAAAGGGTTCGCAGTGGAAAGAGCTTACAGAGCCCTCACAAGGAGCCCCCCCTGGTGCCCTCTAAGGCCAATAATTGCCAAGATACTGAATTACCGAGACAGAGAGAAGATCCTGAAACACTTCCAAAAAGGAGACACAATACAAAGAGCATCTGTGACTATCACGGCATATCCAGACTACACACTTTTAGTGCAGAGACGGCGGCTGAACTATGGGACCGTGAAGAAGAGACTGCTGGAAGCAGGATACAGATATATGCTAATGTACCAGGTAAAACTGAAAGTGTTTCATAAAAACAAGGCCCTGGTCTTCGAGACCCCGGAAGACGCGACAGAGTGGTTGGACGCCCAAAACTGCCCGTCGGGAGCAGATAGACAGAAAGAGGACAGAACGGATAAGTGAGGTGTAATCCCGAAGCCGATGTGCTGTATAAACTTTGACATTGGGACTTGAAAATAAGATAGGGCAGGGTAGACATAGAAAGAATGGGCCACAAGCTGAGCATGCAGTATTGAATAAGCATAACATAATGTGGCATAACAACAGGAGACACATTGGTCTCACTCTTATACCCCTGTAGATAGAATAGTTGTGTTTCTGGTAGTGTGGTAATCCTCTGCTCTGTCTGCAGTATCGGCATCGCCGAATAGGTACTAAATGTGGGTAGGCCTGAGATCCAGGGATGGAGATGGGCAACAGTTGGGAACGGGAAGGGTGTAGGTTGGGAAGGGAGTTGGAGGGCGTGTTGTCGTTATAATAAGAGAAGAAACTTACATCCATGCGCCAAAGCACGAGATACATAGGACGAAAAGGGAGAAGAGCAGAACTGGGTATGGATAATGATGGGGAACCTAAAGATATTTACCTGGAATGTCAGGGGGCTAAATGGTTATCTTGAGAGAAACAAATTATGATGTACCTTAGGAGACAGAAAATTGAGATCACCTTACTACCAGAAACCCATCTTACAAAAGAAAAACAAGAGGTAATAAGGAAGAAGTGGAAAGGGACTATAGTGGGGGCAACATACTCTGCATAATCACTTGGGTGGCACCGCATCTCCCTTTTCAGCTGCTACAATCTGCGGTGGAGCTAGATGGGAGGATGGTGGTGGTACGAGGACTAATAGAAAACAGAGAAGTGGGCATCATTAATACATACGCCCCGAACCAAGATACCGTGGCCTACTACAAGACCCTATACTGTAAAATAACCCCATACTTGGGGGGCGCGGTCATATGGGGAGGTGATTTTAACTGCACTCTAAATCCGAAGATGGACAGGTCAGATGGGAAATTGGATAAACCCACCCCAGCTGCCAGAACCTTGCAGACCTTGCTGAAAGATTTTCAGCTAGAAGACATGTGGAGGCTACACCACCCAGTTGATAGACATTATTCGCACTACTCAGCCCCACACAATTTATACACACGGTTAGATTACATGTTTGCCTCCCTGGAAATGAAAGGAGAGATAGTGCAGACAGAGTGTAGAGCGAGAATCCTCTTGGATCACTTACCACTGGTCTTAACATGGCAGTACCATGCCCCCAGAGCTAGAATTCCT
Organism: Ambystoma mexicanum; assembly: GCF_040938575.1. Taxonomy (NCBI): domain Eukaryota; kingdom Metazoa; phylum Chordata; class Amphibia; order Caudata; family Ambystomatidae; genus Ambystoma; species Ambystoma mexicanum. Next base: position 552,105,717 of record NC_090939.1, on the reverse strand, counting down.
ACGTGGTGGCTGAGAGCCAAAGCACTAAAAGACACAGGCCCTCATTACGACCCTGGCGGAAATCGAAAAACGATGGCGGAAATGCAATACCACCATCGAATAGCGCTCGGTGCGATTATGACCCGTCACCGTAAAGTACGATGCCATTAGCGACACCGTAGTGAACGCCAACGCTAACTGCACCAAGTACGCGCACACGCGCCATGCCAAACCGTAATTACCACCATGGCGCAACGGTACGCGAATTCTGACCCTAGCGGACATGTACCTAACGCCATCAAGCATGGCGGAAAGTACCATTCCGCCATGGTGAGAAGTACGGCATCGCGAACCAACCGTAAACGGCCCTACTGAGTGCCTGTACACCACTCCCTGGCCACATTGCACAACTCCTCGTAGGTGCAATGAAGTCACACAATGCAACCAGTGAAAATGTACAAGTCACCCATGCATGCCAACGAACAAATGAATCTAGGGGCTCCAAGTGCCTTGTGAGTGGCCATCCATATTTGCCATGGCACCATTGCCGCACTGATGCAGCACAGGCATGTGAAGGTTCAAGTACAGCAACATGAACTGAAATATGAGACAAACAAAAACAGGCCCCCCTATCGACTGACACCAGTGTAAGGCAACATTCAAAGCAGTATCTTGAGTGAGACTGCACCAGCCCTGTACTCCTGCCAGTAAACAAACCAACCATCAGCATAAGCATGTACCACACAAGTTGGCAGAGTGACTGAGCAGCCAGGCTCATCTCAAGAGGGGCCAATGGGAGCTGCAGGGCACAGATGGCACGAATACAGAAGCTATTCAAATGGACATGACCTCAGTCTCCCTCCAAGAAACGCACGCAAACACAGGCACCTGTGACCAGCCATATTCTGATAATCACATCATTCCACCAATCCACCTGGCTGACCGGCATCTGTTACACAAAAGCTAATCCCCCGCCCCTGAGCATGACATCATTAAAACAGTCATAATGGCAGCCCCTATCCCTGACCTCACTGGGCTTCGTAGGCAAACGCGCCCAGTACAGTACCACGCAACTATACTCAGAAGCCGGAACCCAATGCAGATCTTCTCACAATACATCGCTCCACAAATAGGAATATGCTACATTACTTGCAAAGAAGAATGCTACACGGTTAATATCAGAATAGAAATTTAATGCACAACAAAATCACCAAGCCCATACAGCCATTAGGTCATGAACTCCAAAATATATTTCATTATTGTGGGCTGCATCCGCAATAAATGACCAGCTTCTTCTTGTGTGACGCCCTGTTCCTTCATGGTACACAGGGGCTACATTCACGTTCAAAAAGGCAACATGGAAGCGCCTAGAACCGCAGGGCCGTCCCATTAGGTAGGCACTAGTCCAGCTGAAAGGTCGATATGTTGCTCCTAGCCACTAGTACTGCGTAAGGGCATGTGGCCCATTGGCGATCGTCCCATAAGATCGTAATGGTGCTCCACTGATTAACACGAAGCAGCAGGTGTCGGGAGTAAAAGCCATCTGCAGGAGTGGCATACAGATGGCAGCGGCAAAAGGGGAGGAGATACCTGTCACCCAAATGAAATGAAAAAGAATAGTATGGGCATCAGAACTTCATTTGAATTACTCACTTCAATGATCACACTAAATCCACAGCCATATGCATGCTAGCCCACTCAAAAGGATTATTCCCACCCAAAAATCACTTGCGAATCATAACTATAAAAATCGAGGTGAAAACACTATTACAAACGAGTGTTTGTGTGCATGCGTCTGTCAAAACAGAATCCATTAGATGGGATTAGTAACGTGCATAGACACAAGTGTTTGAAGGCGCGTCGAGACAGGGAGGGTTCAACAAGGGCAGATAGACGATGGTCCCACTATGGCAGCTCTGCATCACATAGCGCAGGGGAGGTGGATAGATTCCAAAAAGCCATGTACATGGCAAACTCTCCATTAAATCATCTGTCCATGCATCCATACATCATTCCCTCATCCCGGAATGAAAACGCCTGATTATTTACTCACATAACATGTGAAATTTCCATTGAGTCTGTGCGTAATGCAGTCTGCAAAATCCACTGTGCTCCAGGCCGGAATACTAGTGTTGTGAAGTAACATGTATTTGGGAACGTCCTGCCTTATCGTCCACTACGCTATTGCGCATCCCATAATATTCATAATAAACATTGCATTCTCGCCATGGCCCCTGTCCGAAGGACATTAAACAATAGAACTTTATATCTGCAGTCAGACCTGTGGGCGTCTCCTCGCCGCTAGCTGAAAACCGAAAGCGCCGTCCTTCGAATTCCTCATTTGCAACATCACGTCGAAAAGGCATCTGTGACCGCTTGAAATCACAAATTCATCCATGTAGTGCGGCAGTGTGTGAAAATGGCAACTGGCTTCACTCACAAATGGGACGCCCCGCCCGTCGGTGAACCTCGGTACAGTGCTGCATGAGGGTCCACCGTTAATCGAGTACTACATTCCACTGACCCTTCACAAGTTTGTTCGCGACTGCAAAGATAGTATGTGAAACAATGGGACCATAGCAGAATGAAGTTCTCCATCCTGCTACTTCTGGCAGGGGCGCATTGAATGGGATCTAGTTCCTTCACTGATCCCTGATAAGGATTAGTCCAGTCAAGCTGCAACTATGCTTCTCCTTATGATTGGTAAGTCTTTCGTGAGCTCTTGTGATGCTGTTCGTTCTGTTTAATGTCTTTATATGTTGCTATTTATGCCCGCAATAATGTCTCTCTTCTGTTTTCTTACCTTAGATAGAAATGCGGCCTCAATGCAGCTGTGAGACGTGGCCGGATGGAATATGGATGCTACCGCAATGTTCGACAGCAGGTAAGTGATGGTTTAAGGAAAAGCTTGAAGTATGGCGAGGTGTAACCTTAAACTGACAGTTTTTTCGATGTCTAACCTTGTCTTCTGTTTTTCATTGCAGGTGCTGCTGTCGACAATGAACGTGTCATGCTGTGGTGCTAAGATGAAGATTTCGGCATTCCGGAAAGTGTAAAGATGAATACTTGGTTCGCCGAAGAGATGTACAGGTAAGAACAGGTTCCCCAAGTTGGTAAGTATGCTGGCAGGAAGCAGGATGTCCAGGAAGCAGGATCTTCAAAGGTAAGTCTGACCTCAGGAGACGGTGCACGTTACGCTGCTTGCAAGTGCAGAATAACGCAAAGCATCTGTCTTGAGGATTGGGGCAGCTTATATAGCTGAAATCGTTGGCACGCCCATTAGGGCGAGCTTACCAGCCACACCCTGCCACTCCTAGAGAGTGAGCAATTGTGAAGGCATTCCATTAGCAGCCACACCCAAGAATACACTTGGGGCTGCTTAATGGATGGAATGTTCAAGGCAAATGCATCTGCTTAATGGATGGAATGTTCAAGGTTAATGCATCTGAAGTGCTATGTCCATAATAAAAGCTTTTTGGTGTTAAATGGATGTTCTTGTTTACTTTTTTTAATGAGCCTGGCGCCAGAACAGTGTTCACCCAGGTCTCCTCTGCATGTGACCCCTGCATGCGTGTGCCCATGACTTCATGACTATGACACCCAGTCTTCCTTGATGTCCATGGGGATGGAGCTTGTTTCAAAGGAGACGTTTAAGAATTTGGTGATTATCAGTTCCAGAGGCACAGCACGCATATTGATGATGTGGGCGGGGCAGATGTTGCCCGTGCATTTGGATGGTTTAAGGTTTTGAATGATGGCCAGGATGGTCGCAGCAGAGACTTGTGAGAAGATTAATGGTGGAGTGGTGAAGTGGTGGGGATTCTATGGGAGGCATGGCAGGCACGTACTTGGCAGAATAGCAGTGATTTATTAATGGTGGTTTTGTTTCTCAACATTGTGGATTTATTAGTAAGTACTGATTGGCCAGAGATACACCAGGTTTTGTCTTTAGGGAAGCTGGCAATGGGGGGTGCTGGGGATTCAAGCTCTTTGAACATTTTAAAGAGTTCCTTGGTGTTAGAACTGGCTTCCTTGATTCTAGTGTTGTAAATGTGGGATTTTGTGGGGATGATGGCAGCTGTTTAGATATTGACTGTGGCAAAAAAATACTTGTTTATGTGCCATGGAGGGGTTCTTCCTCCAGAGATTTTCTTGGACTGAACTACATACTGTTCCATATATGTAGTACAGTCATGTGCATACTCTCCTTCTTCTACTGGCTCAGCTAAAAAAAATCCCAGATTGACAGTCCTCCACCTCACTACCTTTATTGGTCGGTTTGAAATAATCACGTCATATACAGAAGCTCTCTGTGTGGTCAACATACTCTTAGATCTTTTGAGAATTGCAAAGTGTGGGAGCTCCACTTAAAAAGTGGTGCTGCACCCCATGGTGATACTCGCTGACTTCTGCCGTGAATGCAGCAGCAGCTAGAGCTTGCTCACAAGGGTAATGTCCACTCATTACTGGGACATCTGCTATAATAAACTAATGGCTTGTGCCCTAGGGTAGTCTTCTGCGTGAGCACCGCAATCATCACTACTCCATTGGAGGGTGAGAACAAATATAATTTGTTGTGATAGTCTGGAGCTGTGTATATTGCTTTCTTCAGCACTTTGAAGACTTCAGTCATTTCATGTGTCCATACCAACTTACCATTCCCTCTGTGTCCCTCCCTAAACCCGCTCAACAAGTGTCTTGTGTATGCGCTATAGTCAAACACCCATGCTCTGCAATAATTGCAAAGGCCCAAGGACTGCTGCATTTCTCGCACTGTCTTTGTCATCAGCAGATTACTGATCACCTCAGCCCTTTCTTGAGTCACTTTTCGCCATGCTTGTGATATCAACTGCGCTATGTATAGCACGTCACTTTGGGAATATTGTAATGTTGCCTTGTCCACCTTGTAACCTTTTTCTACCAATACTGTCAGCAAATATACAGAGTGATTTTGATACCATTCCTCTCACTTGCTACAAAATGTAGTCCACATATTTTATGACTGTTTTCGCTATCTGTATGTTGCCTAGATCCAACTGAAGGACCCAATTAATGATTGAAGGTGACTCACAGTACCCTTGTCAGAGTCTCAGGTGTTTCCACTTCCAGTTTCTATATAGGAAGAAGGATAAGTCCTGTGACTCTTTGTGAAGTGATATAGAAACAAAGGAATTGTTCAAGTCTATTACCGTGAAATGCGTAGCTTCCATTGGGATGTTGCATAAAAGTGTTGCTGGATTCAGAATGACTGGAATTCTGTTGCACAATTTGGTTCAACTGACACAAATCCTGAATAAAACACCATGATCCTCCTGTCCCATTTTTGACTGGATACACTGCAGTGTTACACTGTGATTCCAAAGGTACCAGAATGCCTTGCTTCACTAATGCAGCAATCGTCTCATAAATACCAGTGTATGCTTCCCTTGATAGAGGATACTGTCTTGCCCTTAGTAAAATAGCTCCTGGTTTAAGTTGTATCTTGACTACTCCTGTTCCTTTTAACAGACCCACGTCATAAGGACTATTGGTCCATAAGGCACTGGGTACCTGCTCTAAGTCTTCTTTGAGAAATGGTGGTGGTGGTTTTCGCAACACAGCCATTCTCTGTGGCAATTCCCTGTAATGTAATGTATTTCCACCCAATGTGTATGCTTATGTCAAACACCACCTCGCTATCTGATTGATCATCTTGAAATAACTCCTCATCTATCACATCAGTCAACCTATATCCTTCCCCCACTGCAATTACAGTTCTCGATGATCATCCTGTATTGTAAGTACCACACAGTACTATTCTCTCATCTCTCACAATAACTGCCTCAAGTTCTATTGGAATCACTTTTCCTTTTTCTCATCTAAGGGAATCTTTAGTCTAAATAGGAACGGTTTACCCTGTATCCCTGGGAGCCATGCGATTAACACTTCTACCCCATATGAAAATAGTTTAATGTCTTCTGGCACCCTCCTCTGTACCGTCAGGCCACAATAAGCTTGGATGAGTTCCCTCACATTCATGTAATGAATTCCTGGTCTGTGAGCGAAATGGTCATATTAAGTCAGCACATCCTGTCTCTACCCAACATATTCACAGGTTTCTCTCTGGAATTTAACAGTGGATCTAAAATCTGTAACTTTTCCTAGATTTGATTTTTGTACTCCTTCGATACACACTCACTAACGAGACGACGGGAGTGAAAACTGCCTCTAGCTCGAGTTTTTTTAATCCGAGTTCTGAGTTCCTCAGCACACACACGTTAGGAGATTGAACTACAACCCCCAGAAGGATTGTAATTCTCCAAGCAGTACTTGTTTCGTCCGCAGGCGCGAACAAGACCAGCAAGTCTGTGCGGGTCTGTGCGCATTCGCGCAGACCTGCTCACTCTTTCTGCTAATTCAAATCTTCGCCAGAAATATGGTAAATGCTGGTAAGTTCAGTGGGATATGCATGACAAATGATCCCCAGAGGGAACCTATTCTGCAGACTATGGGAATTTCTCTCAATGTAAGATCAGTTGGCGTATCATCTGATACCATGCTAGATAAACACAGTCACAATAGAAACCATGTTATCAACAAAACTAAGTCCTCTGCAGGGATTGGAACCTCACTTACTGAACTTGCCATAGTTCTTTTGAATACCGGTTCCCTGGTAAAGCATTCCATAGAAATACATGACTATGTTCAGGAACACAAACCCGACGTCACATGTCTTATGGAGACGTGGCTTACAGAAGCCCATGGGCCCATCATAGAGCAGGTAACCCCCCTCAAGTTACGTGTTCTTTGGTAGGCACCGGGAGGATGGCATCAGGGGTGGAGTGGCCATTATCTGCAAAAGGCAGTTGGGGTTTTACAAGGCCAAAATACAATGTACTGGCAGTGATATCATCCATGTGAAATTGACCTCAAATCCTAACTATAGCATGAATATGGTACTACTCTATCGACCACCAGGAGATTAATGCAATTTTAATTACTAATTTTCAATATAGTTGCACCCATGATGACCACAAATTCAGGGTTGGTCTTCTTAGGTGACTTTAACAGTTGGAAAAATGATGAGTCTGATAATAAAGCACTACAACTGGAGAAAATGTTAAAAACCCACCACATACACACAATAATGGTTACCACTACTCCATGTATCTGGTCAGACCACTATTTTGTGTCATGTTAATTGAAGCTCCTGTTAAAACTCCCAGAGTACATGTGCCGGCACATATAGTTAAAGATTGTAATTTTAAAAATGTCACAGCTCATATCTTAACGGCTTGTTGGAGTCACTTATGACCAAAACAAATGACCTTGGCGGTCCAGAGATCCTTATTAATAGCTATAACGATGAAATGCTTGAAATGTTAGCCAAATATGCCCCTATGAAGGATAAAACCATCAAAGATTTACCTAACCGCCATAAATGGTTCTCCCCTGCATTAGCCAAGCTCAGAACTAGTTAAAGACAGGCAGAACATGCTTGGCTTAAAGATAAATCCAATGAGAACTTGTTGGCATGGAAGCTCATAGAGAAGAAGTACAAAAGCACGATTATTGAGGTTAAGAAAATCTTTTATGACGATCAAATAAATAGGTCTGGGGACAAGACGAAATAACTTTTTCGGCTCTTTAGAACATGGGAGAAACCCAGTGTCTGTAACCCCTAATTAAACCCACAGCTGATGACTGCAATAGAGTTCAGAAGGCCTTTGCTGAGAAACTATTGAAGGCTCAAAACAAAATTATGCAAGAACTTCAAGCACCCTCACTGCCAGGTCTCATATCTAAACTAAGTCAGCCTGAAACACAAGCTACTTGTATTAACCCCTCAAAATACCTGATAAATCAGAACCCTGAAGCAGCCGGTCAACAGAACCAATTTGCTGGTTTTAACTTTAAAGAACCCTCATTAACTGAAATGTTGGGTTTGCTTAAAACCATGGATCCTACCAACTGCCCGGGTGAAATATTTCCCTCTAAATACAGATTAGAGCATTGGGACCTGTTCGCTCCTTTCCTCTGCTGACTCGTTAATTTGTCTTTTCGTACTGGTATTATCCCCCAGTCTATTAAAAATGTAGCAGTCACTCCCCTGTTGAAAAAAGTAGGACTGAACCCTTCAGATGTAGCAAATCTAAGGCCTATCAGCAATACCCTCTTTTTCCTTAAACTTATCGACAAAGTAGCTACCGTGCAATTGCAATCCTACGTACTGAATACCGGTAAATTACATGTGAAGCAATCTGGTTTCCAGAGCTTTCACGGTGCCAAGACTGCATTGTTGGATTTGCAACGTACATGCTTTCCAAATTGGAACATAGTAAGTAGGGGCTGCTGATGCTGTTAGAGGTATCAGCAGCCTTCGACTTGCTAGATCACAAAACCCTGCTCGATCAGATGTCCACTGTCAGAGGACTCTCCAAAAATGCCATCACCTTGCTCAGATCCTTTTTGGAAGGCCACCAGTCACGGGTATTTTGGGATGATTGTGCTTCTGAGCCACAGACCACAACATGCGGAGTCCCTCAGGGGGCATGTCTTTTCCCCCTGTTGTTTAACATTTATATCCTCCCCCTATGTGTTTCTTCTGCAACTACACTGACGATTTCCAACTGGTGTTGGGCATTACTGGGAACAATGATATGGACCAACTGACTCTGGCAGCAGCCTATCATATTATAAAACAATGGATGCCCACAAATTGGCTCTGGTTTAAATGCTGCCAAGACCGAACTGATGCTTTTCAGCCCCTAGCAGGCCCAATCTAAACTAGATCAGAGGTATGCCTGTTTTACTATCAATGGCAACCAAATTAAAGTGGTGCAGAAAGTCAAGACACTATTTACATACATGGAGGAAAGTCTGGACTGTGAGGCGCATGTTACAGCAATTTCCACCAATGCCAACGACCATCTCAAGGTGCTCAAACAAGTGGCACCCCTAATCTCGGTGGAAAATCGCATTAAGCTTACGAGGGCCTGTGATCCTCCCACGCGTAGACTATTGTAATGCCTTACTAGGAGGTGCCACTAAGCCTGACATCCAACAACTACAGAAAATACAGAATGCCGCAGTACGGATCATCTATCAGATGAAACACTCAAAGCCCACCAGTGCAGCCAGAAAAAAACACCACTGGCTTCCAGTGGCAGCCCGTATTCAGTTCAAATTGCTAAAGACCTGTCATAAATGTATCTTTGGTAATGCTCCCCTATACCTGAAGGATAAGATCAGCATTTACCGACCTAGGATATATCTAAGATCAACCGAGGGCTTCTTGTTGGAATTACCTCGGATAAAACAATCTCATGGTTTAGGTTGAGCCTTCCATATCCAGGGTGCCAGAGCATGGAATATCCTCCCCCCACAGCTACGAAAGACAGAGGACCACCTTGTCTTTTGTAAACAGCTGAAGACAATGTTGTTTTACTAGAAATGACTGAGCTCAGCTACTCGCCACTCTTTCTGCCTCTCAGTGCCCATATGCCCATGGGCTTTGGCACGTTACTAGCCTAATAACATAACATAATATGACATATATGACCTAGTCACCCCCATATCCATGGGAAAGATAAAAGTCTTGTCACCTATAGTCACGACTATACGTGATTCCTCAGCCAGATTGGGTGTAACAGATAGGATTGTACGGGTCTGTCTGTGGGCTGTCCTATTGTGGGAATAATGAGATTACCGTCCCTGTAAATGGATTGCCCCCTACAACAGTCGCCCCTCCCAGCTTTTGCACGGGAGTCGATTCCATAGAGCCCACATGTGTCGTGGTTACGATGTTCTGTTGAAGTAGTGCCTGCTGTGCTGGTTGTGATTGCTGCATGTCTCTCTACATCTGTAATGCATGTGTCATTGGTTGATATTGCTGCATTTGCATGTATTGTGTATGCATCTGTTGTGTTTCCTACATCTGTGCTTGCATGTGATCTTGGGCATCATAGTCAGTCTGATATTTGGGCTCTTGCTGCATTCCACTGTTCTGAGGCATTCCACCCCTATATCTACATACTTGTGGTATGTGGGCAATTTGTCTGCACACCCAACAGTGTGCGGGACCCCATCGATCTTTGCTGTTCCCCATGAAACTCTCCTGCGATCGGCTGCATTGGGTGTCTGAACCCACTTCCTCAAGGTATCCCCACTTGTACCCTTGGCCACTGGTTCATAACCCCTCACCCTGCAAATCCTCCCCCTGTCATCTGTGATTGGTTATGCACCTGCTGAGCTCTCCACGCATCAACATCGCCCCTTTCATTGTATATTTAGATAATTTCTTCTGCATTAACTTTGCTTCTTCTTGTTTTCTCTCCTCATGTTTGTTTCTCACATTCTCTTGCATTAGCCTGCAACAGTGCACTTCAACAGCGAATATGCTGTCCCCAAAGGCCAGACTACAAGGCCAGGTGATCTCTCTGCAGCTCTTTGCTGCTCACTGAAATCGCTGGGAATCAAACTGGTAGGAGTCCCGCCATACGCCCACCATTATAAAGGTAAGCCTGAGGTACATTCCTGTACTGCTGGCGCCTACATGATTTTGCATAATGGTTTGGTACAATTATTCTGTCCCCACCATTTTCCAACCCCCTTCCCGACACTCTTCATGCCCTCTGATGCTGCCTTCACAAAGCCTGTACACACTCATGCACAAAAGTTAGTTGGCACACAAACAGAATACAGGCCAGCAAGAATTTCCCCAAATCACTAGCACACAAGTATATATCTCCTATAAGAAGAACAATATGAGCCCCGATTCCATCAGCCCCTACACCTACGCCCGGATACTGTGATTGTCCAAAGATAAATTCCATGGCCCTTCTTCCACTGCACCTGATCCTTTCCGCAAAGTGAAATGCCACCACACATGCACCTGATCAACAAAACCCACCTGTTAAGGTCCCATTACTAATCTAAACAAAGGTATACTTCAGTCCCCCAAGCAGACCAAACTTTACCCAAGATCCAGCCTCTCTGCAGACTACCCCCTTAGCGTACACCCACACAGCCAAGCCCCTTGCAGGCTAGCACCACTGTCGTCCCACCATCAACATGCAAAATAAATGGATGCACTCCACCCCAGCTGTGATTACGTCCAGGAATATTAAACTAGGCACGAGACTACTGATAACTAGCCCCACCACCATCTGGCCCCTACCACAATGAGGAACTACGTTCTCAGGACCAGAACCCAGCCCAAATCCCCACAAGCTTACACCAGCACCTTCAACCTAGGGAATGACAGGTTTACACAAATAACTTTCCTTAAGCCCACAGCCGTTAGAACCCCCAACACACATTAAAAGCAACACTTGCAGACCTGGTCCATCCCCCATGAAAACATCCTTCCAGCCAGACCCTCAAATAATCAGGCTATCCTCACCGTACCACATAGCACCAAGGCCCAGCTCCCAAGCAGTACAAATGGCAGGAGATGGAAAACCTCATGTTCCCCATCACACTGGATGGGAACCACCCTCCTAAAGCAGATTTCAGCCCCCTCCTCTTCCACCAAGAAATTAGAGCTACTGGCTATATGATAAATCTTGGTCCATCAAGCCTCCGGCCCAGCACTATCCTTAGCCCTCCCAGAGGGATTCACCATTCTCAGGTGCAACAGATCTGACACCAAAGTGGGAGGTGTCACCCTTATTTATGGGTATGGGGTGTGTGGCTACAAGGCCATGTAGGAGGACGTGTACCGGTGGTCTCCTGTCGATCCCGATATGATCCGGACTGAAGCTATTCATAACTGAAGCTGAAACGAGCCATAATTGGTGGAGCAGGTGTGCAAAGAGGGCCACACGACTCCGAACGGTGTAACAATCTAAGAAAAGAAGCCCAGAGTAGATCAGCGCAGAGCACACACAAAGGATCTAAAATGGCGACCTGCCTGAGAACAAAGGGCCGAAAAAAATAGAGCAGCTGGAGCGCTCCGAACAATGTTAGCTGCAGCGATGTGGAGCACAGACGTAAGGAGCAGAGAACCAGCGGAGCGTGAGGTACTTTGCCACTGAATCATAAGGTGAATGCAACCTGGCTAGCTAAGGCACCGATAACACAGCCGGTTACGAGGCATGCAGGGTGTGATCATGACCGGGTGTTTGAAGGGGCTGACGTCGAGCACTAAAAGGCTGCACCAGAGTGGAGCGCAACCACATGAGCAGCACAACCTCCCTGCTGTGGGCAGAACATGACGGCATGGTTAGCAGACTGCAGGAGGAGCAGCCCAAGTTTGAACACTCTTGGAAACAATGCATTAAAGGAACCTTCGGCAGCTCCATAAGTGTTTGTATCCAGTCTGCCCTCTCAAGAGTGCACAATTAGACATATGGCTGCAAAGGACAGAAATGAGCTTACTGAAGCTCAGAAATACAGCCCCCGGGGACCAGAGGAGGAGCATAGCACCGAGCCGGCAAAATGACACAAAAAGACAAACGTGCCTGAACACGCGATAAAGGAATACATTGAAAGACAACAGTTTTGCCGGAAGCGTGCTCATGGTGTGATCTTAAGAGAACGCTGGATGTGAAACTGACATAGAAGCGAAGAGGTGACATTCTGAGAAAATAATGAAGCAAAATTGACCTTCGGCAATGGCAGGCTGCTTACAGTAGGGAGAGCCCAGATAAAGTGTGCTGCACTGCAAGGGGAGGCGCAGCTGAAAGCCATAAAGCAAGACATGTGCCCATAAACTCTGGTTGATCTGTTATTCACCCTGGCGGAATACAGGGCACTGCCAGCAGAAGACAGGCAGCACACACACCACGGACGCAATAACCCCGGACCCTAAGTAAGCCCCAAAGATTGCACAACCCCGCAGAACACACCACACAAGACCGTAATGTGGGGATAACGCACCCGGAATGCAACAAGGTATATTCTAGAACCAACCTAGTGGTCAGCCTGTGAACAAGCCCATATAACAAGACACGCGCCTAGCTCTGTGGCGGACTGGCCTCAGCTGCTGCGCCTATGGCATTATGCCTTACCGCCGGCAGACACCAGCCTGAAGGGCACCACATGGGTGCACTGCGTGGAGCCTATGCGACACCTGCATCGTGCGCACATATCAGAAAAAGGAAGAACGAAGCATGATGAGCACAAATTAATGAAGCAAAACACTTATAGCAATACTGCGCAGGCCGGGGCAAGCCTGCTTGCACCCCTTGCGCTTAAGAACTATGGAACTACCCCTGAGATAGACCAAAGGAAGCTAGCGATCCCTTGTTCCACGGAAAGAGGCCCAGAAGTGCCACGGGTCAAGAAGGGGATAGAAATGGCCTAACCATAACACCGGAGTGCCCATATTACAGATAAATATATCCTAACCCCTCCAGTCTGAGTCTTTAGCTCACAAGACCGGCGAAGCTCCACTGCACACTTGACAGAAATTAGACCCCAGCTATCCAGAACTGGAATAAACTGAAGTAACGGAATGGTGTCCAAGCTTCCTAAGACCAAAGGGAAGCAACCGACACTGGAGGAATTTAGGAAGACCCCACACCCAATGGAGGGGGCCAGGAACAAAGACAGGAATCCGCAAGTAGACATGACCCCAACGTGCAATGACTAGCAAAACCTGGACGTGATCTCAGACCGAAAGGCGACATTGGAAACCAAACTGGAGGCAGCCCCAGTCAAACTCAAGGCAGCGCTGGATCTCAAAGTGAGCGCAGTGCAGGAGTAGGTCAACCTACTCAGACAAGATGTACGAACAATAGCGGAGCGCACAGACAAGCTGGAGAAAGAGGTGACCACCAATATGGCAGCTCGCGCATCCCATGCCCCGGAGATCCACATACTGAAACAGCAAGTAAGCAACCTGGAAAGCAGAACAGAAGAAGCCGAAGGGCGTGCCCGGAGGAACAACATATGCATAGTGGGCCTTCCGAAGGGTGAAGAAGGCCCTAACCCAACGGATTACAACGAGACCATGCTGCTCCAGGAAATAGGAGGAGGGGCGCTCACCAAAGGGTTCGCAGTGGAAAGAGCTTACAGAGCCCTCACAAGGAGCCCCCCTGGTGCCCTCTAAGGCCAATAATTGCCAAGATACTGAATTACCGAGACAGAGAGAAGATCCTGAAACACTTCCAAAAAGGAGACACAATACAAAGAGCATCTGTGACTATCACGGCATATCCAGACTACACACTTTTAGTGCAGAGACGGCGGCTGAACTATGGGACCGTGAAGAAGAGACTGCGGGAAGCAGGATACAGATATATGCTAATGTACCAGGTAAAACTGAAAGTGTTTCATAAAAACAAGGCCCTGGTCTTCGAGACCCCGGAAGACGCGACAGAGTGGTTGGACGCCCAAAACTGCCCGTCGGGAGCAGATAGACAGAAAGAGGACAGAACGGATAAGTGAGGTGTGATCCCGAAGCCGATGTGCTGTATAAACTTTGACATTGGGACTTGAAAATAAGATAGGGCAGGATAGACATAGAAAGAATGGGCCACAAGCTGAGCATGCAGTATTGAATAAGCATAACATAATGTGGCATAACAACAGGAGACACATTGGTCTCACTCTTATACCCCTATAGATAGAATAGTTGTGTTTCTGGTAGTGTGGTAATCCTCTGCTCTGTCTGCAGTATCGGCATCGCCGAATAGGTACTAAATGTGGGTAGGCCTGAGATCCAGGGATGGAGATGGGCAACAGTTGGGAACGGGAAGGGTGTAGGTTGGGAAGGGAGTTGGAGGGCGTGTTGTCGTTATAATAAGAGAAGAAACTTACATCCATGCGCCAAAGCACGAGATACATAGGACGAAAAGGGAGAAGAGCAGAACTGGGTATGGATAATGATGGGGAACCTAAAGATATTTACCTGGAATGTCAGGGGGCTAAATGGTTATCTTGAGAGAAACAAATTATGATGTACCTTAGGAGACAGAAAATTGAGATCACCTTACTACCAGAAACCCATCTTACAAAAGAAAAACAAGAGGTAATAAGGAAGAAGTGGAAAGGGACTATAGTGGGGGCAACATACTCTGCATAATCACTTGGGTGGCACCGCATCTCCCTTTTCAGCTGCTACAATCTGCGGTGGAGCTAGATGGGAGGATGGTGGTGGTACGAGGACTAATAGAAAACAGAGAAGTGGGCATCATTAATACATACGCCCCGAACCAAGATACCGTGGCCTACTACAAGACCCTATACTGTAAAATAACCCCATACTTGGGGGGCGCGGTCATATGGGGAGGTGATTTTAACTGCACTCTAAATCCGAAGATGGACAGGTCAGATGGGAAATTGGATAAACCCACCCCAGCTGCCAGAACCTTGCAGACCTTGCTGAAAGATTTTCAGCTAGAAGACATGTGGAGGCTACACCACCCAGTTGATAGACATTATTCGCACTACTCAGCCCCACACAATTTATACACACGGTTAGATTACATGTTTGCCTCCCTGGAAATGAAAGGAGAGATAGTGCAGACAGAGTGTAGAGCGAGAATCCTCTTGGATCACTTACCACTGGTCTTAACATGGCAGTACCATGCCCCCAGAGCTAGAATTCCTACGTGGTGGCTGAGAGCCAAAGCACTAAAAGACACAGGCACTCATTACGACCCTGGCGGAAATCGAAAAACGATGGCGGAAATGCAATACCACCATCGAATAGCGCTCGGTGCGATTATGACCCGTCACCGTAAAGTACGATGCCATTAGCGACACCGTAGTGAACGCCAACGCTAACTGCACCAAGTACGCGCACGCGCGCCATGCCAAACCGTAATTACCACCATGGCGCAACGGTACGCAAATTCTGACCCTAGCGGACATGTACCTAACGCCATCAAGCATGGCAGAAAGTACCATTCCGCCATGGTGAGAAGTACGGCATCGCGAACCAACCGTAAACGGCCCTACTGAGTGCCTGTACACCACTCCCTGGCCACATTGCACAACTCCTCGTAGGTGCAATGAAGTCACACAATGCAACCAGTGAAAATGTACAAGTCACCCATGCATGCCAACGAACAAATGAATCTAGGGGCTCCAAGTGCCTTGTGAGTGGCCATCCATATTTGCCATGGCACCATTGCCGCACTGATGCAGCACAGGCATGTGAAGGTTCAAGTACAGCAACATGAACTGAAATATGAGACAAACAAAAACAGGCCCCCCCATCGACTGACACCAGTGTAAGGCAACATTCAAAGCAGTATCCTGAGTGAGACTGCACCAGCCCTGTACTCCTGCCAGTAAACAAACCAACCATCAGCATAAGCATGTACCACACAAGTTGGCAGAGTGACTGAGCAGCCAGGCTCATCTCAAGAGGGGCCAATGGGAGCTGCAGGGCACAGATGGCACAAATAAAGAAGCTATTCCAATGGACATGACCTCAGTCTCCCTCCAAGAAACGCACGCAAACACAAGCACCTGTGACCAGCCATATTCTGATAATCACATCATTCCACCAATCCACCTGGCTGACCGGCATCTGTTACACAAAAGCTAATCCCCCGCCCCTGAGCATGACATCATTAAAACAGTCATAATGGCAGTCCCTATCCCTGACCTCACTGGGCTTCGTAGGCAAACGCGCCCAGTACAGTACCACGCAACTATACTCAGAAGCCGGAACCCAATGCAGATCTTCTCACAATACATCGCTCCACAAATAGGAATATGCTACATTACTTGCAAAGAAGAACGCTACACGGTTAATATCAGAATAGAAATTTAATGCACAACAAAATCACCAAGCCCATACAGCCATTAGGTCATGAACTCCAAAATATATTTCATTATTGTGGGCTGCATCCGCAATAAATGACCAGCTTCTTCTTGTGTGACGCCCTGTTCCTTCATGGTACACAGGGGCTACATTCACGTTCAAAAAGGCAACATGGAAGCGCCTAGAACCGCAGGGCCGTCCCATTAGGTAGGCACTAGTCCAGCTGAAAGGTCGATATGTTGCTCCTAGCCACTAGTACTGCGTAAGGGCATGTGGCCCATTGGCGATCGTCCCATAAGATCGTAATGGTGCTCCACTGATTAACACGAAGCAGCAGGTGTCGGGAGTAAAAGCCATCTGCAGGAGTGGCATACAGATGGCAGCGGCAAAAGGGGAGGAGATACCTGTCACCCAAATGAAATGAAAAAGAATAGTATGGGCATCAGAACTTCATTTGAATTACTCACTTCAATGATCACACTAAATCCACAGCCATATGCATGCTAGCCCACTCAAAAGGATTATTCCCACCCAAAAATCACTTGCGAATCATAACTATAAAAATCGAGGTGAAAACACTATTACAAACGAGTGTTTGTGTGCATGCGTCTGTCAAAACAGAATCCATTAGATGGGATTAGTAACGTACATAGACACAAGTGTTTGAAGGCGCGTCGAGACAGGGAGGGTTCAACAAGGGCAGATAGACGATGGTCCCACTATGGCAGCTCTGCATCACATAGCGCAGGGGAGGTGGATAGATTCCAAAAAGCCATGTACATGGCAAACTCTCCATTAAATCATCTGTCCATGCATCCATACATCATTCCCTCATCCCGGAATGAAAACGCCTGATTATTTACTCACATAACATGTGAAATTTCCATTGAGTCTGTGCGTAATGCAGTCTGCAAAATCCACTGTGCTCCAGGCCGGAATACTAGTGTTGTGAAGTAACATGTATTTGGGAACGTCCTGCCTTATCGTCCACTACGCTATTGCGCATCCCATAATATTCATATCAATCATTGCATTCTCGCCATGGCCCCTGTCCGAAGGACATTAAACAATAGAACTTTATATCTGCAGTCAGACCTGTGGGCGTCTCCTCGCCGCTAGCTGAAAACCGAAAGCGCCGTCCTTCGAATTCCTCATTTGCAACATCACGTCGAAAAGGCATCTGTGACCGCTTGAAATCACAAATTCATCCATGTAGTGCGGCAGTGTGTGAAAATGGCAACTGGCTTCACTCACAAATAGGACGCCCCGCCCGTCGGTGAACCTCGGTACAGTGCTGCATGAGGGTCCACCGTTAATCGAGTACTACATTCCACTGACCCTTCACAAGTTTGTTCGCGACTGCAAAGATAGTATGTGAAACAATGGGACCATAGCAGAATGAACATATGAACCAATATTCCACTGCCATCGGGATTAAATACATGATTGTAATAGCAAGATGCCATGCGTCCAATTGCAGCGTTGTGTGCGGGACGTGCTCGCCCAAAGGGGATTGCAGCTTGCACAGGTGGAATGAATCACCACAGGTGGAGGCTATACAGCCTGAAAACACATAAATTGCACACCCAACCCCCTCCCACAACCACACCCACTCCAAAATGCTACCGGCAGGACTAGCGATGTTGGCCCTGGGGGACCTGATAGCACTGCAAGTACTCCAACTTCAAGAAGAAGACGAACCCCAACTACTACAACAACCGGCCGCACGGAGGAGACGCAGGAGGAGGAGGAGGGCAAGGCAGGGCCAGCAAGGCCCGCCAGCACAGCCACTACCACCACGCAGGCAGCCCGCAATCCCACGCCTCCGAGCACATCCGTTCAACCTCACTGCTGAGCAGATCCACACCCTCTACCGTTTGGACCGGGACACCATAACCGCCATTGTGGACATGACACAGGCTGACCTTGTCAGCATGATAGATAGCCCAACCGCCATCCCACCCCTACTGAAGGTGGTGTCTGTACTCCACTTCCTGGCCACAGGCACCTACCAGCACACAGTCGGACAGTTGCATGGCATTTCACAGCCAGTGTTCTCACGGACACTATTGCAAGTGCTCGATGCCCTCCTGAAGCACGCAGACGACTACATCTCTCTACCACGCTCGGAGCAGGAAATTACGAACACAAAAGTGGGATTCCATGCACTTGGCGGCATACCGGTTTGCATTGGTGCCATCGACTGCACCCATGTGGAATTGGTCGTCCCACATGCCATGGAGGCCCAGTACCGCAACCGAAAACAATATCATTCTCTTAATGTACAAATGGTGTGTGACTCCAACAGGATCATCACACATTGTTGTGCCCGATTTCCTGGATCAACCCATGATTCTATGGTCTTGAGGAACTCTACAATACCACGCTACATGGAGCGACACGCAGGGAACAGATCCTGGCTACTCGGTGAGTCTCATTTCATGCATGATAATGTGGGGTATGTGATGCGGCAATGACCTGGCAGGAAGGGGGGGGTGCGTACGTAGCAATGTCATTCCACAAACATCCTTTATTGTCCACATACAGGTGATGCCGGGTATCCACTGAAGAGATGGCTCCTTACACCACTCCGGAACCCACAGAACCAGCATGAGGAGGACTACAACCATGCCCACTCACGTACCCGTGTAGTCATAGAACAGGCATTCGGCCTACTGAAGACTCGTTTCCGCTGCCTCAGCAGGTCTGGCGGGGCACTCCTGTACCGCCATGAGAAGGTTGCAAAGATGGTCATGGCATGTGTCATGCTACACAACATGTGCGTACGTAGAAATGTGCCCATGCCCCCTGACGCAGAACTGCAAGCACCTGAAGATGGTCATGATGAGGGTGGGGATGTTTCAGCACCTCAAGGAGTCCGCGAGGCACAGGAGGGCCGTGACATTCGTCAGATTCTCATAGATTCATGCTTCTAGCACTCACGCCTGGTGGCTGATACATGGACACGGGACTTGTGGCACTGTGTGTGTCTGGAACATGCACAATATGGACTGTACGCCTATAAAGGCCTCGTACACAAAGATCAATGTCCACACATCTCATTGGATGATCGTGCATTGTTTATAGCATATGTGAAATTATGTTACACACCCCATCGACCCGCCACCCAAGTGAGCCCAACACACCCCCTCCACCCTCCTACCTCCCCCCCGAACACCAGTGTCCAAAGATGCTCATTGTCAGTGGGCAGACGCTATTGCAAGCCCCCTCTCCGGGTATCAGGGGCACCCCTGCCTGTGGAGCGCAGGTTCCTCCCAGATCTACGTTGGGGGCTGCCCTGGACGGAACTTGCAACGGATGATGTCTCTGCCTGCTCACGTCCATGCATGTTCCTAAGGGTTTGTGAGAGCTCAGTGAGCACACGGCGCACATCGGCAAGTTCAGCAAATACGTCTTTGGACGTCGCATGCAGTTCCCCCCTCAGGCTCTCGGTGCTTCTCTCCATTTGTACTCTCAGGATCTCAGTGCTTCTCTCCATTTGTACTCTCAGGCTCTCGGTGCTTCTCTCCATTTGTGCCCTTATTGTCTCTGTACTTCTCTCCATTTCTGCCCTAAGTGTCTCAGTTGATGTTTCTATGGCTGACTTAGTACCCCCACATTCATCAGCATGGTCCTTGAGGAGCGTGGCCAGTTGCTGCTGTTGCACGATCACCTGGTCGAGGGACTGTTGCCTCTGCTGTGCCATGGCCATTTGCGGTGGTGTCACAGAGGGGCTGGTCACCTCATGTTGCCTTGCCACAGGGCTTGTGGGGGATGGCCAGTCGTCGTCTTGTGGGTGCCCCGGCGTGGTATCCTCATGGTGTACGGGATGAAACGAACAGGGGGATTGAGACAGGTCATGGATGGATCCTACATCGACATCCCCGTTTTCTGTGTCGGAGCATGCTGCCATTAATGCAGTGTCACCTATGGTGCTGCTGCCACCAGAAGCAGTGCATTCTGTGGCATCCATTGGGAGGACCTGTGGTGGTGCTGTTGTGGGCATGCTGGCTGCTGGGGTGCCTGTTGATGTTCCCTCCTGTGTGCTGCCACTTGATTTGTGCTGCTGCCGTGTCTTGATCCGTGCAGCTGAGGTGGAGGGTCTTTGGCCGTTGGTCTTGGCCCTCTTTGCAGGTGTGCTGGTAGGGGTGTCCTGGAGCTCGTCGTTTGAATCGGACCCTGTGGTGGAGTAAAGGAGGGCGAGCGTTATTAATGGGTCTGTGGAAATTGGAATGGCAATGTATCACATGCATTGGGGTGGTACCTGAGGGTGATTTGGGTCAGGGCCTTGGAGGTGGTTTCATTTTTGTGTGGATTGAGGATGCAGTTGTTTTGCAGCCTGCAGTTAGGGTGTGCCTGCTGCACGTGTAGAGGGTGTTTTTAGGATTTTTAATTATTTATGTATTTAATGTGAGTTTTAAAGTGCGCTATCAGGCCAATGTATGTGGACGTTCTCCTGGACATGTGTTACTGTTGCACTATGTGGACACATGGTACTTCACATGATTGGACATTGTGGATTTAGCATTGTTTTATTTGGGCCACCTACCTGATTCTTCGGATGTCTGCACTCCTTTCTCCATCCCTCCGACTCCCTCTATACTCTCCATTCCAATGGTGGAGGCACAGATTTCTTCCCAGGGGGTCAACTTGATGGGTGATTCCGATCCTCCCCCGGTAGCTGTGGCAATGTTACGGTTGGCGGATAGTATGCTCCGTACGCGTATCCGCAAGTCGTCCCATCGCTTTCTGCATTGCTGTGGGTTGCGGGGTGCGGTCCCCACCGCACTTACCCGCTGTGCCACCAGGGCCCATATGGCCTTCTTGTTCGCAAGTGCCGTCCTGGTCATTTGCGTCGAGAAGACGATGGCAGCGTTCTCCTGGAGGGTCTCTGTGAGCACGGTGAGTTCCTCACGGGAGAAGTGGACCTGCCGCTTGCGGTCGCACGCTTTTTTCGCTACTTTTCCCATTTTATTGCTTTCACTAGGTTGGATGACGGGTTGGGATGTGTCTCAGGGTAGTATTTTTTATGGTTGTGTGGGAATTCTGATTTTATAGGTGTACAGCGTGCTGTTTCCCGTTCCGGGACCATGTTTTTACTTCGTTTCCGTATATTTACGGTCACCGTACTTTCCAATTGCCGCTCATTACGGTGACCGCTAAGATGGGTGGCGGAATTGCACCTAGGGCGCCGTACGACGGCGGTGAGGGGCGTTTTGGGGACATTTCCGCCATCGCGGACTTTGCACTTCCGCCATGGCGTAGTGCTCGTGCCCGATGGGTCGGAATTAGCCGCACTTTGCTCCGTCGTGCAATGGCGGAAACGCTATTTACGCTATGGCGGTCAGGTCAGTCACTTTCCGCCAGGGTCGTAATGAGGGCCCCAGCGTTTAGAGAGGACCTGAGAAAAGAGATTGTTGAATATTTTGAAAACAATACTGGAAGCGTAAAATCTTTAGGTACCCTATGGGAAGCATTCAAAGTGGTGGTAAGGGAATTAGCAATAGCCATATCTAAAGGACTGCAGGGGGGCATTTTGCAAGAACTGCAGAAGGCAGAGGAGGAACTTGAGGCAGCTACACGCAGTGGAGTCGACTCCCTAGACAAGGCGAATATTATAATTCATTTACAGCAATCATGCGAAAGACACTGGGAGAGGCTATGCAACCTAAATTATAAGAAATACATAGAGATATAGCACACCAGCGGAGACAAACTGGGCGGCTGCTGGCATGGTTGAACAAAAGCGAAACACTGAGACCGATGGTTAGAGTAATACCAGGAGAAGGAGGACAGATTCCTGATACCCAGGAGGGAGTGAACGAAGGTTTCTTTGAATTTTATAAATTATTGTATGGAGATACAGATGGAGGGAAAGACAGGGAGATAATGGACATATTGGAAGACATCGGCCTACTGAAACTAAGTGCTGAAGAGAGAGAGAATTTGGATGCCTCTGTCACACTAGAGGAACTAGAAGCAGTGATTAAAGAATTGCCCACTTGTAAAGCCCCGGGCTCGGATGGACTCCCTAGTGAGTTCTGTTAAACATATAAGACAGAAGTGCTTCCCCCACTACTGGCCATGTTAAATGAAGTGCTCGAAATCAGAATGCTGCCAGAATACTTAAGGGAGGTGATAATCATCCCGGTTCTTAAACCTGGCAAGCAGAGCACGGAGCGCGATCGTACAGACCGCTATCCATGCTGAACCAGGACAGTGAAATACTCATGGCTGTGTTGGCTGGGAGACTGAGATGTGTCATAAGCAAACATATACATCCTGATCAAACTGGATACGTCCCACATAGGAATATATCAGACAATCTCAGAAGGCTTCACCGGGTCATTGAACAGGCAGAAGGGGAAACACAAGAGGTCGCAGTAGCCTCATTGGACACAGTGAAGGCCTTCGACTCTGTGAAATAGCCATGGTTGATAGCGGCATTACGGGAATATAGTATAGGGCCCGAGTATCTAAAATGAGTTAAACTATTATATAGCTCACCACTAGCCAGAGTATAGACTGGAGCGGTTATTTCGGAGAGGTGGCAACTCAGTAGAGGTAATTGACAGGTGTGCCCTTGGTCCCTGATGTTATATGTCCTCGCATTAGAGCCCCTAGCGATATACCTTAGGCAACAATATGGAGAAGTGGGTATTCACACGAAAGGAGGGCCACACCTAATATCGATGTATGCAGATGATATGTTGTTATATTTAAGATACCCGGAGGAAAACTTGCAATACATCCTAGAAGTGATGGATCGGTTTGCGCTGCTCTCGGGCATTGCTATCAACCCACAAAAATTGCACATATTCCCTCTGGGCAGATATTAAGGGATCCCGCGGAAGCAACTACCCACCCTCCAAATACCCTGGGAGACCACAACCTTTAGATACCTGGGGATAGATATCTATCACACGGTGGAAGATGAACACAGACACAACACAGAGAAGGCTATAACAAATATCGAGAACCGTATGAGATCTGGTCTATGCTCCCTCTGGCCATGGTGGGAAGGGTAGCACTGTTGAAAATGGTTGTATTACCACGGCTGATGTACTTTTTTGGAAATATACCGCACATGATACCTAAACACTTGTTTGCCAAACTCCAGAGCATGTGAAGAGGCTTCATCTGGCAAAACACTAGAAACAGGATAGCCCTGTGGAAACTACAAAACACATATGACAAAGAAGGCATAAAACTCCCCAATTGTGAGATCTATTACTGGGCCAGTTAGCTACAATATGTGGCCAAATGGCTATCGGAAGACCCAACAGCGGAGTCCAGACTGCTGAGATCAGAGTGTTCCCCATTCTTCCTGAAAGAATGGATATGGTTGCCCAAATTGGAGATAAAGAGGGGTCTGAGAATGTTGGAATTGGGATGGCAAATGTGGCGGAAAGCCTGTCAGGCAATAGTGAACCCGACCCCGTGCTCCCCACAGATACCACTCGTAGCACTAACCAAAGGGGACGTGCAACTGAGGAAAACAATACGCATGCACTGGGAATCGGTGGGCATCGCAACAATGGGAGACATATGGCAAGATCGGAAGATACTGGAGTTCAATGCATTGGTTGAGGAAACAGGCCTACATCAAGGGCAATATATCATAAATACCAGAATGGCGCGACGAGTGAAAGAAACATGGTCTGAAATAGTGCTGGAAGATCAGTCAGACACAACCATTGAAACAATCTATGACATCGCAGATGGAGGGCATGAGGTTTCCCGAATATATGAACTACTGATGAGCAGGGTGGGGAAAGAGGTAACCCAGCTAAGAAAGGAATGGGAAGAGGAGGTGGGGAATGTATGAATGATGGGTTGTGGGAGAGAGCTCAACGGTATCATTAGAATATGTCCAGAAATGCAAGGCTGCAACAAATCCAGCTATATGTGACTCAGAGCATACATGACCCCTCAGAGGAGAGCTCGATTTAAAAACGCAAAAACACAATCATGTCCCAAATGTGGAGAACTGAATGCGGAAATGACCCATATGTTTTGGGCATGCCCAGAAATTAGTAAATTCTGGAAAGAAGAAGCCCACCGCCTCACAGAAAAGGGGATCATGCTAGATGTGGAATTGGTGTGGGCATGTATTTTGGGGGTGTTCCCCAGACCACGCAAGTTAAAGCACGTGAGCAAACTTAAATACCTAGCTTACATACTGGCCAAGCGCAGGATTGCCATGGGCTGGAAAGCATGTAACAGGCCAAAGGTAGAGGCATGGTGTAATGACCTCAAAAGGTGGGTTGAAACCGAAACGGTGGTATGGACGAAGCAGCCAGCAGAGAGGGGGAGGAAGAAGCTGATACATTGATGGCCTGGAGGCATTTAGTGGCTACATTAGTTGGGCCCACCCAAGTAGGGTTAAGCGAAGATGATACCTCCCAGAAGACAGAAGAGGGATCTTCCCAAGAGGAAGTAATGGCGGAAGGTGAAATGGAGTAGGCTCAAGTTAAGGGGGGAGGGTAAAGGGTAGTTAGCGGTTATAGCTCAACAAGATATTTGATATTTAACAATGTATAAAATGTACCACTAAGTTTTGTTTTTTGTATGTTGTTTGGTGGGTATACAAAATTAATAAAAATATATTTAATTTTTTTTATGGATACTCCCTTCAAATCAGACCAACTGGCAACTGTATGTAAGCCAACTGTGAACTCCTTTCGGCCAAACTCACGTCCTCCCCCATGGACTCGGTCAGCAAACACATTATTTACAGGCATCCAGCTACGCCCACAACCTTCAAGGAAGGGATCATTCACCTGATCGGTGACAACATTAAACCCTGCTCCAGAATCATACTCCTAGGAGACCTCAATCTAGGGTTCAAGGACCCAATGGAGACAACACTGATGGCAGTAGCTGATGCCCTCACAGGTTTAGGCGTCATTCAAAAAGTTCCAGATCCCACCCACATAAAAGGGAGATCCCAGGTCTGGGTAGCAGATCTGAATAATGAAATCACCATCACATCAAATGACCCCTGCACTTGGTCGAACCACCACATCCTGTGCTTCATGTTCCCCCTTCAGAAGCAACCTAGGTCAGCTCCAGCAAGCCGACCGTAGCTCCAGGAACATTTCTAAAGGATCCATAGCCCTCTCCTCCCTCCCTTGGACAAGGAACAACTCAACTCATCCGACCCCAAAATCTTAGCAAACCTCTACTCTACTATGCTCACCAGTGCAGTACATCTGGTGGCACCTCTTATCCCCAGGAAGACCAAACCAACAAGCCACATCAACTCTTAGTTTACCCCACAACTTGCAGCCCTGCAAGCCAAAAAAAGACAGGCCTTTCACACTTCACCAAATCTACCTTCACTACCTCAGCTAACAAATACAAACATGCCATCATTGACGCTAAAGCAACAGTCTACAACTGAAGGATAGCCAAGGCCAAGTCCAACTTGCAAGATTAATTCAAAATTCTCAGAGAACTAGAGACCCCGGCCTCAACACCAAGCACATTCATCAAAGACTAACTCTGGTGTATTAGCATTCAGAATACCATGGGAGCAAAAATAATCTCCATACAGCAGAAAAATACAATGAACTGTGCAGTATTTAACCCCTCTGACTGACCAGCCCACTCAAGGCTAATTCACACAACCCCAGCCTCTTTGGTGATAGAGAGTCTGCTTCTGGGTCAATGTGAAACCATTAGTTGTCTCTGATTGGACAACTACTGTCTGCTCAAATATGGCAGATCCGTTCCATTGGTGGACTTGGACTTGCTTCCAGACCCAATTCTGGATAAGAGGAGGACTTCTTCAGGCAATATTCCTGTGAAGAAGAGAAAGCTACTGACTACACGGGGTGACTTCTGCAGTGGACCAGAATCTTCCCCAGTTATTGACCAGTTAACCTCTGGGCCTCTCCATGATCTACTAAGACCCTTGTTGGTGCTTCAGACCCGGGATTAGTGGGACCAACTAGCGTTGATACCTATTAGATGTTGCATGCCCCAAGAGCCTTCAGAAGTGTCACTAGTCTGCATGGTGGACTGACCAGCTCCCTTGTGGGCTATCTCTCTGTAGCCTTGCTGTTCCTTGTTAAGCCCCAGAACTTTGGTGGTCATAAGCATGTGCCATACATCACCTTCTTTCAATATTTCAACATCCTAGCATCAAAGAAGGCTGAGCTGGCACTGCCTCTGTGACCGCACCTGGAAGATAATCTGCTGCTGCCTGCAAGTGGTGATGATCGATGGAACTCATCCTGGGAAGTGTCATGTAGGGGTCTGCACCATGAGAGTCTTCATTGTTCTGGTATTGCATCTAGCAGTTGGATACGACTGGGATAAGCACTCAGACATTCAAACCCTGGGCACCCCTCTCTCGAACAAAGGAAAGGATGGACGATTGTGTTCCCAGCAATTCCCAGATGACCCCGTCCCCCCTATTCTCCACAGTGTAACATATAGTGCAAAGCCCATTGTCCCCAATTTCCCACTGTGCCTACCTTTGGTCTTCAAACCTTGGTCAAGTATCCTACCTGTGGGATAGCCTTGGGTCTTGGATTGAGAAGAGAACTTGCCTTTCATTTGACAAATACCTAACTTTTAAATAGATGAGAGCTGTTTTAAAATATCACTACAAGGCCATTGCATCATTTCTGAGAATACTTTCCCGGGAGAAACCTGAAGTGGAACCTGTGACTTTTGGGCACTCTGCCCCACACATGTTAGGGCTGGACTTCCTAAGTAAAAGTGAATTGCATTTGTATTGATTCTATTCATTTCAACAGCATCAAACTACTTGCCTAACTTACCTGGTGTATTGTTGAAAGATACACTGTAAGTGTCCCTACTGGTGAATGTATATATTTGTGATATATGTCTGCTAATACTACCCACTAGTTTAATTTCCTAGCGTGTTCTCATGGCCTAATAAATAATTAAATAATTGTATTTTCAAGCATTCACTGTCTAAGCTACATTACTGCATGTTATCTGTGTGAACTCTGTGAAGCCCTAAACCACTCTCACTCAGTCATGAGACTAACCATTGACTGCTCTTCCATGTACTTTGATTGGGGGTTGGTTCCCCATTCACCATAACTAGGGTGACCAACTAAAATCATCAATTTATTTTAGAAATCCATTTTAACAATTGTATGTTATGATTTTATGAGTTAAAGGTTAAGTCTGTGGCAACATATTGCTCTGGTATTTGTGGATTTAACTCTCGAAGGTTGATTCAGATAAATGATAACTACTTTTATAAGCAAATAATTGGTTTTCCTTCAGCTGCCTTAAATATGAAATGCACAAAGTATCAGGTCTGGGTCACTTATAAGTTGAAATGTGAGGAAATCCATTAGTACAATACCAAAAAACTCAGAGAGCAATTTAAACTGATCAATGTTGCTTAAGATTACACATAATGAAATGATGACTAAGGTCACCGGGTTAAATTGTGTCAAAACGGAGTTGGTTAAATTATGTATTTAACTATTGGAAACACACCCTTTACCTCAATTAAAGCTCGATTGATTAGGTTAAAAGAATGCTATCCAAAATATAAATATAATCATGACCCTATAAATTGAAGGAGCTACAATAAAGTTGAAGGAGCAAATAGCCAATAGATGGGTAGCACATGGCCAATTTATTTTGTCTAATTTGAATAGACCAGGTTTGGACAAGTATGCACTGTTCCATTCTGCACACATTATGTAGAGATTGAATATACAAACATTTTCCAAGTTTTACAAGATGCTGCTATTAGGTAGTATCACTCAGCTTTTATGTATTTATTATGGGCTAAGAATATTAAATAAAATTGGGTATTACAAAAATATTTGAAAGCTGCACAGTATTGAAGAGAAAATGGCAAATGGTTGGAGCCCCTGAGTCTTTGATATCACAAGAAACAATTTATGCATATATGTATTTATTTTAAAATAATTATTTAATGTATGTAACAGATTCAGTATTGCTTTTTAGATAGTTGTATTGGTTTACTATGCATATGTGTTATTTTGCTTTTGTGTGATTCTGTCATGGAAACAAAGCTGATGATGGATAGATTAACTGAAGGCTGCAGGGGATATCCAGGAGGTTGAGATAGGAAAGACCCTGGGACCTGGGAGGAGAATGGCCAGAAGGTGGTACCCTTTACTTTTCCTATAAAACATCTTCAACGCGTACTTCTTCTACATTCACTTCATTAGACATTTACTTCTGAATGCATTTACTTCTTCTTACCTTTACTTTGCCTTCATCTTCACAAAGTCAAGGTGGCAAATTATATGGTAATATTAGCTGTAACATTAGGGTTGGGGCCAGGGGGGCTGGAGGAAGAATATGGGTGAGAAAAGAAGGGGAGTTACAGGGGGTCTCCACCTGTAATGATAAAGTGAATGTTAGCAGACCTGAAAAAAAGAAGATATAAAGGTATGAAGAGGTGAATGTGAACAAATGAATGTATGACAAAGTGAATGCAGAAGAAGTAAAAACATACATTGCAGAAGGCTAGCAATAGAAAGAACCAAGGAGATTATACAAGGGAGAGCCAGAGGTCTCAGAAGATAAGGAACCATAAGGCTCCTGACAGAAAGACCCCGGGAGCTGGGGAGAGAAAGACTCAGGGATTTGGGAACAAAATTACCTGCAGAAGAAAATCAGGAGAGAAATAGAAGAGGTTTGGAACCTTAGTAGTGCACAGAAGAGTGAAAAAGGGACACAAAGGGATGAAGAAGGTTGGAGCGAGCCAGAGTTTATTTGGAGTTAGAGTGGCCAAAGGAAAGACACAGCCACAAGGGGTAAAGAAGAGCAGATGGTTAGAATGGGAAGCCATGGGTGCGGGGTGGATAAGAAAGAAGAATGAACTGCAGGAAGGAGATAGGAAACATGTAGAAGAGTTGATTATACAAGTAGATTAGTGGAGAACATTCTATAATGTCAGGGAGGAGTTTGTAAAATGCGTTGAGAGAGAAGCAGAGTGTAATATCAAGAACATTAATGGTGAGGTGATAGTATGAACTGGAAAGAGAGGTAGAGTGAATGAGTGAGAGATTGTTTTGGGGAGAACCAAGAGTTCACATTGAAGGGTATGTGTAGATCAGAAGTGAGGAAGAAAAGGTGGTTAACCCTCAGACACAATGGGTACACCTAGGAATGGAAAGAGTTTGAATGGAATACTGCTATTTGATGGGGGAGATATACTCAGGGTGAAATGTCAAAGGGAAAAGAGAGGCTAGAGTAGGTGGCTGGGAAGCTAGGATCCTGGGGAAGAAAAAAATGGTCAGATTCCTAGCGAGAACTCTGTTAGGACTCTAGGGTAGCCTCTTGACTATCTGTGACTCTGACTTTTGCTGGAACAACCCCCACACAAGACCCTTGCCTACAACATCCACCATGATGCACCTCTCCAGGTATGATACTCAGGGAGAGACGTCCCTTTGAAAATCTAAAGGAAGGTTGTCCAACCCCAGACCTCGAAGGCTCCATGTCAGGTTTTCAGGATACCCTTCATTAATATTCATGAGCTATATTTGCATACAATGATTCTAAATGTATGCACATTTTTCTCATGAATATTAATGAGGGTTATCCTGAAAACCCATCAGGATACAGGCCTTCGAGGACTGGAGTTGGACAATCCTGCGCCTAAAGCTTTGAATTATAAGCTTATTGTAGTTTACGTTAACCATCCATGAGAGACATGGATGCAGATTTACTGTGAACTGGAAGAAATTTCACTTTTGACACTTTCTTTATCATCCAAGAGAAACTTTAGGCGCAGACCTGATGTTTGGTAGAAGTTTAAATGTTCATAAGTGATGCTACTTCTTGGAGACAAATGTAACTTTGATTCGACTCTTTGTTTTGTTTTTTAAGAACAATTTGTCTATGATTCCTTTTGTTGAGTGCATTCTTTGTCTGCTTTTTAACTGTATTGATTCCTTTCACCCATGTGACAAAAGCTCTAGATACCAAACCACCCTCTCCTTCACTATCTCCCATTTGTAACATCAATTATGAGCGTTGCCTTTGAACCCTACCTGCACAGATTGATTTGCTACTTATGACTAGGCCTGGATGAACATGTTTTTTATAACTTTGACTCACCCGCTTTTTTGAGTGTTTCTTTCAATTTGAATTTCATTAGAACATTGTAGCATGTTTGAGCAAGCATTATTTAATGGGCTATAAAGGAGCTCATATGGGTGGAGATTGTTGACAGTTTTAGGCAGCTTTGATGGAGGCAGGAGTTTATTGCTGGAAGCATGCTAGGAAATGTAGGCACTGCTTAATGACTGGAGTGGTGATAGAGTAAATGAGTAGTAAGACAATTGGGCAGAGGTAGTGAAAAACCGGAGATCCAAAGAGTTAGATATAGTGTAGGTTATTATATTTAAACTAAAGCAGATATGTCACGTCTCTAGTGTGATACTTTGTTTGTGATCATTGAACTTGATGCTGCACTACAATCCACTGTAAATAATCTGCTAATATTTCCAAACCTAAGGAATGAAATTGTAAATACAAACATAATTTGTGCAAATTGCCCTTACAATCGATGGAAATTGGACGTTGCAACTCACAGGTTCATAATGAATGTTCTTTTTACATAGAATATGAATTATATTTATCTTCCATTATTTTTTAATTTTGTCTCAACCCACACTTTTCATCCTCCAATCAATTGTGATGAACTTCTTTAACTAGGCTTTAAAGAACCCGAAAGGCAGCACACAGGAGCCGAAACAGGAATGTATGCTGCTGTGGACAAAAACCACTGTGCGCACCCATATGCTGGACAATCCATCTCTGAGCCCAACCCGAGCCTTAAGGCATCAATGCTGAGGAATACACAAAACCCAGGATAACAAAGAAAAATCAATTAATTCTGAAAATGCACATAAGGACCCCTGGATACTCCCTTTAGCGGACATCCATGGTCAAAAGAGACATGAGCATGCACAAATGGACGTGGAGTCCAGCCACTGAATAGAGAAGGCCTCAGCATTGATTCTGCAAACTAGTGTGAAGTCCCAGACCTATCAATGCCGCTGGAATCCACTTTCCTGTGAAGCACGCTAATTAAGAAGAGAAGCTCCTGACATCTGACGTTACCGCAGATGCCTGCCAATTAATTTGGACCTCAACCCAGACGTATAATTATCCGACCACGATGGACACACTTCACCATCATGACTCCAACCACAACGTATAAGTCCTGAAGACCGTTCGGTACATCCAAGCAGCGCGGCTCCACCTGGTACAGCCACTGCAACAACACCAATGAATACACCGAACCAGAAACACCAGTCTTTGTGTCGACAAAACGATCGTATTGTGATTCCAAGCAATACATGTACTAAGTTTTCACTCTGCCTACTAACCCACGAAATAGCAGAATTTTATGTGCTCACGGTTGCACATCCTGAATGCAATAGCACCCTTTTTGAAAATATGTCTCTTTTTCTGAAAATATGTTTATCGTGTTAGTGTTAAATAAACTTGTTTTTTCTTGATACTCTCGCCGTCTTTAATGGTGTTTGTCTTAATAAGCTAGCCATTACCTAGCTTCGCTGCAAATGTTGTGACCTCCTTTCCCGTCTTGGGTCAGGGTAGCCTTTTGACTCCATTTCCTCTTTTTCTAGTACTCCCTTTAGCGGACATCCATGGTCAAAAGAGACATGAGCATGCACAAATGGACGTGGAGTCCAGCCACTGAATAGAGAAGGCCTCAGCATTGATTCTGCAAACTAGTGTGAATTGGAGCTAACATAATTGCCTGTTGTGAAAAAAGTGACACACAACTTCACAATATTTGATCAGAGTACATGAACCTAAGGAGAGAAGTGCTAAAACTAGCTCTATGAGGATTTCAACAAATGCAATAAGCCTCCCAAATAATTAAAATATTGTTGATAAACTAGTTGATATAATAAGGACTGTAAAGGTGGACAGTGCTCCCCTGAAGACATTCCTCAAAAAATATTTTTATGGAACGGATGAAAGGAATGGAATATGTCAGGACAAATGCAATAAGACTGAATATGTAGTTTGTAAGTGAGAATGAAAAACACAGTACTATCAATGTATAGTTTTATGAAATAATGTATGTTTAGATGCTCAGAAAACTCTGTTTTGCACTGTTTGATCGAGAAACCACTGATCCTTTTTGTAAAAATAAGATAGTGATCAATGCACCTGTATTTGCAGGCGTTAAGGGCGAGGGCGCAAAGGGAACCTCGGAGTATGGCGGTAAGGGATTACCGCCACCGGTCTCGTTAGCGGTGGCCGCTATCCCTTACCGCCATACTCGGAATGAGGCCCATCAGGTTTAACAAGGAAAAAGCTCACACCCAATCCCACAGTGGAGAAGGGGGGGGGGGAGTAGCCTGCAGTGAGGCACTCCAAAGCAGGGCATATATCACCCCGGTGCAGCACCCTATCAGGCCTTGAAGATTCCACCCTTCAAAATCCTGGAAATATGGTAAAACAAGGAGAGGGGCGCACTCCAGTTCCCTGCACAACCTTCTCAGCCATTAGTCAGAAGAGAACACTAATGGCTGAGTAGGTTGTGCAGGGAACTGGAGTGCGCCCCTCTCCTCATTTTACCGTATATATGTATATAAAATGAATGGTGGAATCTTCAGAAATCTTATAGGGTGCTGCACCGGGGTAATATATGCCCAACTTTGGAGTGCCTCACTGTAGGCTACTCCCCCCCTTTCCCCATTTATGGGATTGGGTGTGAGTTTGTTCCTTGCAAACCTGATGACTACAGCTACCAGAAGTCCTTGCAGCAGAATCATCACTAAGTGTTAACACCTGCACTTGCTGTGAGCTGGAAGTTAAGACAGCCTCCCTGATGACGTGTATTGGCACAGAAACCGGTCGGAGGAGAACACCTGTAGCTGAGAAGGTTTACTGTGCAGGGAACTGGAGTGCGCCCCTCTCCTCTTTTTTCAACACATTTGCAGGTTTTCTGAAGGGTGGAATCTTCAGAAATCTTATAGGGTGCTGCACCGGGGTAATATATGCCCAACTTTGGAGTGCCTCACTGTAGGCTACTCCCCCCCTTTCCCCATTTATGGGATTGGGTGTGAGTTTGTTCCTTGCAAACCTGATGACTACAGCTACCAGAAGTCCTTGCAGCAGAATCATCACTAAGTGTTAACACCTGCACTTGCTGTGAGCTGCAAGTTAAGACAGCCTCCCTGATGACGTGTATTGGCACAGAAACCGGTCGGAGGAGAACACCTGTAGCTGAGAAGGTTTACTGTGCAGGGAACTGGAGTGCGCCCCTCTCCTCTTTTTTCAACACATATGTATATATATATCAAGATATATGTCTGATGAAAACAAATACTTTGCCTAAGTGAGGAGTCATTAGGTATTGTAGTTTGCATGCACCAGAAAGGACATAAAACCATCAGAGCACCAATCAGTGCTGATGGTTTATGAAACAGAAGGCTTGCTAAGCATGATCTTTAAAATCCCTCTAGTCTTCAATTTATGTTTGGTAGGAAATCTTTAACTAGCCACTATCTTTTTTATCATCCTCATAATTGCTGTTTATAGCTTCTTTTGTAATCAACAATCTTTATCATCTCAATTCTCATCATACTGTGCAAATGCTTTATTTTTAGTTTTTATGACACTCCACAATTCTCATCCTTTCTTTGACAATTCCCAATTCTCATCCTCAATACTCATTGTCTACGTGTATTTCGCCACTAATCATTAATGTACCAAATAAAAGAGCATAGGTAATATCTTGCTATGTTTACTCTGCAAATAACATTTTAAATTTGACAAATTTGACAAATGAAGCTTGTCTTGAATCAAAAACCAGTGAGTAATTGAATACAACAGAACTGATTTATTATGTGTAATTCTTGCTTGGTCCTTCATATAATTATAGCGGAGAGTGACCAGAGAGTGAGCTGTTACTGGCAGTGGCTGTTATCCACACTTTTTGCAAATTTCCGTTTGTTTCCTAGGAGAAGTTTTACTGGGTTACACCCAGCTACGTGAAGCTGACAAGACTTCTCTACAAAACCCTTTCCATGGCGTGGAGCACTTGTGGAGAATGAGCAGGCTGCGAGACATTACTGACAATGGCTGTTAACCACGCCTTATGAGAAATGTCCATTTGTTTCCCTGGGGAAGTTTTACTGGATTACACCCAGCTATGAGAAACCAACAAGACTTCGCTACAAAATCCTTTCTCTGGTGTAGAGAACTTCTGGAGAGTGAGCAGAGAGTGAGCCGGGAGTTAGCAGTTACTGTCAGTTATTCACGCTTTATGTGAATCATCCATTTGTTTCCCTGGGGAAGTTTTACTGGGTTACACAAAGCTATCTGAACCCTTCTCTGCAAAACCCTTTCCCTGGCACAGAGCACTCACAGAGAGTAAGCAGAGTGTGGGCAGTTACTGGCAGATAAAGGCCATTGTATTGCATACCCTGTTTACAAACTGCACAGCAAATCAGACTCAGAAGTACTGAGCACTTGTAATGCTCCCTCGAGGCCGGCGATAATGCTAAAGACAATCACAGCTGTGAAGACATCATGATGCAAGACGCAGAGAACAGATTCAAAGTTCAAACAAAAGTATTTTATTAACTTAAATATCGGGATTGTTGAAGGCCTAACTTGCCCTATGCTAAAGTGGTATTTCCCTATCTAAAGAAACTAGACAGTCTGAGTCAGTACGTTCAGCTTAAACGTCTGTCTGTTTCCAAAACCTATACTTGCTCTCACAAAGAATGCTAAACAATGTGTAGGGATGTCACAATAAAAGAAATAGTGTTCCAAATAAAGTTCCAGCTATGCTTCCCCAAGTTCACGACCGCTCCACAAAGTCTTGGGGTTCCCATCCCCAAGTTCAAGACAGTTCCACACGGTTTTGGGGTTCCGTTCCTCAAGAAGATAATACAATTCCACAACGAGTTTTGAGGTTCCCTTCCTCAAGATAACATCACAGTTCATAAAGTCTCAGGTTCCCTTCCCCAATACTTCAGCTTGCCAACTTGTACTTAGTCTCAATTTCTCAATATTAAAACCCAGCTCCAGGTTAATTTTACACTCCTTCTGCTTTCTTTATAGTTCATACAGATTGCTTTCTTCTGTTTCACTTCAGCTATCTCTTTCTTCAACTTGTCTTTGTTATCAGTATAGTTCTTTGGCTTTTCACAAATAGGGCATCCCCCATCTAGGCATAGTTGTCGGACCACATAGTCCACCCATTACAGGTCACACAACCAGGAATCCTATGCCTTCCAACCCACACATGTTTCTTGTATCTGTGCATGTGTGCTGATTCATACTCACTTGGCTTTTCCTTGCCAGCCTCTTGGCTTTGCAACAATGTGGTTTTCCATACAGTTCCCTTAGTAGTGCTCTCATTCCTTCCCCACATTTGCTTCAATACTTTTGCTTTCATACTTTTGAGCAATATTCCATATTGGCTTTTCACTTCGCTTCATACGATTTGTTCTGTGCTTTTAATGTACTGTCTGTGTCTTTCACACAAACTCCTCATCTATTCATAGCTGTGTCAAAAGCTGTCTTTTTAGTTCGGTATTCAATGATTGTAATCTTTCTTTCACATTCTGTTGCTCATAGCTCATATTGTCATTCTTATTCCTCATAACCCGTTACTTTGGGTTCCCTAAATCATACACATACTCTTTCTTTCATTCTGCATTTACTTTGGCATTCCAACAGCCCCAAGGAGCGCCCCGGTTCCAGTGCGCTCTCTTTTCCACTCACCAGTCCATGGTGTGTTCTCTGGGGTGGTTGCTTCCTCTCTTTCTGCTCCTTCAACACAGGTTCTTTGGATGGTGAGCCTTGCACTTCGCCATCTCTCTGTGGGTTGCTGGCAGCTCTGCTCGCTTCCCGCAGATGCAGAAGGTGACTTGTAGCTTTCAAGTCTCTTCTGTGCCTGCAGCTCTTGCCACTGACACCTGGCCAATGAAGCTCCCACCTCTGTGGCCTTCTTGTGGCCTGCCCTGGCCTCAGCTCCACAACCCCTGGCCTCGGCTCCACAGCTTCTTGGGGGTACTTGCTGGGGTCCTGGATCTCCTGCAGGACCCAACTTGGCTGCCTCCTATGCAGGATTCTTCCCACAGGCCCACAATGCTCGGCCTGGCTTCTCTCCTGCTGGTCTCCCCTTCTAACATGTCAGCTCCACCTTTTACGCACCTGCAACCTTTTGACAGGTTGCAAGTGTGAGTCCACGGTCTCAATTGCCTGACTACAATTAGTGGAGCATATTGGACATGCCTGACCCTTATAACGGTCTGCAGGCCTCTTCCTCGTCTCAGTGTTAGAGTGGTAAAATGGCAGGTTAGTGTGCATTGCTCATAGTCGTCTCTTCCTCGCCCCAGTACTATAATGGTCTGACTGAGGGGAAATGAGGGAAGGTGGTTTGCAAAAGCCTATAAGGGCAGGGGGAGTGTGAAGTTGAGTCTCAAAAGGGAAAGGAAGATAACTTGTCTCTCCTGCGGATAGCCTCTGCCCAAACCCCAAGGACCATCCGCCCAGGTGATCCTCCCTCGCATCTTCACCCACAGGGTCAGGATCCAAAACAGATAGCCTTTCCCTTGCCACCTGAGAAGGGGCTCCAAGGGTCGTAGGTGTAAGGATACCCTCAGGTTTCTCAAACAGCCCAAAAGGTAGTTCCAGTACAAATGTAAAGTCTTCTGGCATTCCCGTGCATGATAAATCTCAGCATTCAGTTGGTCAGAGCCAAAATTCCATAGTTCTGTCTAAAGAATTAAGAAGTTTGTAGTCCTCCATTCGGACTCCAGGAGGTCAAATCACTCAATTCTTCCCCATAAAGTGTTCTGGTACTCAAATAAACACAATGTAGCTGTCCATCAGGATGTCATTGGACATGACTTTGTGAACAATCTGAGCATGCTGGGTATCGAGGATGTTGACGGCAATGTTCCCTCACGTCTACTCTAAACTTAGCGTAAGAAGCCCTTCTGGAGTGCAGGACCTCTCAAATTGAAAACAATGATGATGGGTCGATTTCATCTTGTTCAGACACTCCTTCAGCTTTGACTGGCCTAATGAAAAGGGACTCAATTAGTACAGAACTGTCAAGAGTTGCTTTCGGATACGGCCTGCCTGCACCATACTCTAAGAGCTATATATGAACAAACAGGATTAACTGCTCCTGCGATTTCAGCTCTCAATGTAGTACTAAGTTCCTTATTCAATCTTTATGACAATATTAGGAATGAAGTGAAAGCTCATACAATAATGTTAAGTGACATAAAAATCACAATAGGAAATATAGAGTCATTTTCTTTATTACAGTGCAGAAACAAGGATTTTTATTTAAGACATCCTGGAGAAAATGCTGCTGAATGGTAAATTAGAGCGGATGCTCCAGTCACAGCAGTTCAGAATGCAGAACAAGAGCCATTGGATAATAATCAAATAACATCCATTAGTACCCGGCGAGGGTCAACCAGAATGCAACATGCATTCCGATTGGCCCTCACCAGGGCATTACCCGGCCGGGAATCCCTTGCACGGTGTACGTGCCTTTGTTTCCTGGCAGGGGGTGTGGTGGCCCCTTAGCCAATGGGGAGGCTCGAAACGGGGCAATCTCCGCTCCGAGCCTCCCCATGGCTGGAGGCTGCCTTCGTCCCCCGCCGGGGACTCAGGTAAGGTTTTTTTTTCCTCCACCCCCCTGACCTGCAAACTATCCCCTCCCTCCCAACCCCACTTACCTTCTTTTTTCTTCTTTTCTCAGGAGCAGACGCACTGGCAAAAGAATGTTCCCAGCGCGTCCGCTCCCGACGGCCGCAATGGAAAAACGGACTTGATTTTCCCTTTCCTGGTGGGCATTTTTTAAAACTTTTTTTTCTGTTTTGAAATGGCCTAACAGCTCGGGGTACTAATGGCTATAAGCCCCTCGCCGGTGGTCCAATACTGCCCGTGGTAATGCCCCCGGAGCTTCGTTACTACGGCCCTGGGGCATTACCTGGGGCGGTATTGGCCCGCCGTCTTGTGGCTTATTGCCACAATATAATTGACAAAATAGCTTGGGAGGTCGAAAGCGTAGTTAATCCTTGGATACAAGAAAGACAAGTACCAGACACAGAAAAAAGGCAAAGCTATGCCACCAAAAATGAAAAATAAACAATTAAAGAGGACAAAGAGAAAGAATTCAAGGAAGTTTCTGAGATCCTTACACCTCAATGAATAGGCAACAGCCTCAACTAGTGTCAGTCTAATCAAGCCAGGTGCCTCAGCAGCAGCATCGAAATGCCATTAAATGCCATCTAGTAGGAGCGCAGGCTTGCGATCACCAGGAAGATAAGGTTTCGGATAGCCATCCAAATAGGGGTAACCAGTTAGGAAAACTGTCAGAAAAGAGAATTTTGAACAGTGGGGCACAAATCAGGAGGATGTAAGGGTTTAGGTGTAATTGAGTGCTCAGTATTTTAACAATAATCTTAGATGCACTATTTCCAATCAAGCGCGTTAATACTGTGACATGTCTACGCAGTGCTCTAAACATTTTGTTAGCACTTCCCTAAATTGCCTTATTATGGAATTTTTTTGCCAAAAATCTAGTGCAAAAACAATGTGCCATTATATGCTGCATCCATAGATCTTTCCTTAGCTTTCAATATGGTGGATCGTGGAAGGTTATGGGACAAATCATGATCCTGGGAACTCCTGAGGAATTTATTGAACATTCTTATTCACCTACATATGAATACGCAATAAAAGTTCATCTGAATATGCAAGGTGATTTGACAAAGGAGGTTTTCACAATGAAAGGATTCCACCAGGGATGTGTATTACCACTGTGTCTTTTTGTATCTTTCAGACATGGGAGGCCTTTGTTTCCCCTCGACTAGCATTTGATAGGCTTTGCCGGATCACATAGGCGGATGATGTGATCTTTATTGATCGCACCCAAATAGGCCTTATTAATACATTCTATTTGTACACGATTGAGAACAAACTGAAAATCAATGTAAATAAAACAAAAATAATTAGATTCTCCAGGCTTAAATGAAAGATTAGTTTTCAGTGGAAATTGACTACAGAGAAGCTGGAGGTCGTAAAGGAAATTTAATATCTAGTCTTTTTCATGGTCTCAAAACCTTGCAAATTTGAGTTTGGGGGCAGACTACCCAAAAAAGTAGATCAATTAGGTGCACAAATTCTGTATATTAATAGGACATTTACTATCACACCTATTTTTTACTTTTATGGTGCGCTAAAATCTATATCAATGATCATGTATGGTCTAGATTTTAGCCAATTGGAAATAACAATATTAGAAAAAATGGAAGGGAAGATCTGCCGCAAAGCTGTATCATTGCCTAACTGTGTCTCTGTCACTTTATTGCATTTCAAATTAGGTCTAGTTTTCCTAACATATATGGAGCACACTGTGTCTTTATTGGAAAATTGTGATGATTATGATCTTCAGCAGCAGATGAGAAAAGCCCATGTGGGCATTCTAGAGTCTGTAAAATGAAGGAACCTAGATGCACTGGGCAAGCTAAACTTAACACTTGATGATTTGGAGACTAACACTGGTTTAGTGAAAAAATGACATTATTTGAGCATGACTTCTTAATTCCCTGTGATGGCAGAAAAAAGTTTAAACTGTACACAGCAATGGCTCAAGAAAATAAGAAGTAGGGCATGTTTCCAAATTACCTATGTTTATTCCCTCTGTCTAGGTATAGGAATGGCTTGTTACAGTTTATGTTAAATTTGATTCCAACAAGAGATATAAGGAGTATTTGGAGTGCAGTAGGTACTGCTTTATCAATATCCATTGTAAAAGTTCTTGAAAAAAATAAATTTGATAGATTTCAATTATGGACGAAGTAATCACTATATTCAGAGTATCTTAAATACATTATAAGAATATTTTATTGTGAGATAGTTTTAATGTTATGCGTAAGTTCTAACAAAATGAAAATGTTTTTGTCCTATTAGCTTTCTATTTTATGAGTGTTCATATTTACTTTTAAGATGACTGCACAAATCTGTTTTCATTTGTAAATTATGAACTTTGTGTAAGGTTTGAATTAACCATTACAATACATACATTTTTTTTAAATAATAATTATACCTTTTTTTATTGATTCAATTCAAATTTTTAAACATGCTTTCTGCAATTGAACATTCAATATATTTTCGTCCTTACCTTGTTAGGTTTGGAATGGAGTATATCAGA
Source organism: Ambystoma mexicanum (assembly GCF_040938575.1). Lineage (NCBI taxonomy): Eukaryota > Metazoa > Chordata > Amphibia > Caudata > Ambystomatidae > Ambystoma > Ambystoma mexicanum. Next base: position 552,064,819 of record NC_090939.1, on the reverse strand, counting down.
TTAAATGGAGAGTCTCTACTTCTCCATTCCTGCATGTATTTTGTGCTGTTTTAACAACGCCAGAATTGTATTATAAAATGGCAGTCTTTATATAATACATGTGATGTTACAAATTACGTAATACCCTACGTATAAACATGATTAGATAATGTTAATGCCATCAACCGCAATGGCAGAAAATGTAATAATGGTTGCTGTCATTTTGGAATTCATCTATATTATAAAATTAACAAGAACATTTGGATTTAAAAAGGTGTTTTTTATCAATTTAATTAAGTTTCACATTTTGTAAGTGTTCCAAAATCCTAATTGAGTTTTTGTCTTTTTTTCTTTTCCATCAAAAGTCATACTTTACTAAGTATTGGTTGTCTCTGTAAATAAAAGCAACAATCTTGATGGCTTGGTATAGATTTAGATATTTCCTTTTCTATTAATAGGATCATTCATTAGTGATTATTAAAAATTGAATTGTTGTTTCCTTTTTCCATATTTCATATATTCTAGGTATTGCATTTTTCATATCATTATTCATTTAATACACAGTTTAACATAATCCTATTTTGTATTCTGAAGAAAAACACTTAAGAACACATTACATTTTATTTTTTACAATAAGCACAGTTTGTTTACATTGGAAATGCATATAGTTCCATATCTTTATAAAGTCTTTGCCTACAAGTGCCATTTTTTGAATCTAAATGGTTTCTTGTTGCCATAATATCAATTATTGATTGCCTCTTCTGGCGGACAATTACATTTCCTGGACTCCGGTACATCGATGTACGTTTCGCCAATTGAAATTTGTCCATGTTCTTTCCACCAGTGTCTGCCTAGGGGATAGTGTGTGCCCTTGTTTTTGTTAGCTCTTATTTGTTCTTGTATCCTTATTTGTAATTTACAGATTGTACTCCTAATATACCATTTCTTGCCTACACAAAAAATAGCATGAATTACATAATTGGTGTTGCAGTTGATGAAATTCTTAATGTTAAACACTTGCCCATTTGGTAGTTGGATTTCCTTATTCTTGTCCAACATACACTTGCATATTATTCAATGTCCATTGTGTACGATAGGCCCAAAAAATGATTTAAAAAAACATCCAAGGAATATATGTAGTGCATGATTTTCAAGGAAAACAGCTTAAATACAAGCAAATTACAGACAGGAGGGTCAGTCACCTCCTTAGAACTGAAAACTGAAAACACTTTCAACCTGCCCAAATTAAGGTACAGTATTTAAAGACAAAAGCCACAAAATCTGAATGCAATACCAATATCAAGTGCATGATAATCCCACATTCCCCATTTGCTCACACCTATTCAACAATCTAAACACAATATTAATTATTACTACCCATTAGTTAGTACATTACCAATGACCATCTTAAGTGCAGCCCCCTATGAATGACCTAATCATGCAGTCAGCAGAACATACTCCATCCAGATCAGCTAAAGTTATACATGTGGCATTTACTAAAAATGCATACCCTCATTGGTCAAAACAAATTTATGTAACTTCTGATATGCAGTCCCACCGATACAACTCAATCATGTAGTGGGTGTGAACAGTAAAGTCAGTAAATTAGACACAGTCATATCCTCTCCAATGAGCACAGCCAATTCAGCAATCCAGACAGTTCTCAGTCCTTGTGGCAGATTTACTCAGCAAAATGTTCTGCAACTCCTGTTTTGAAACATGTAGCTATCCTTGACACACATCCTTCTGGCTATCTCTTGGAGCACAGGTGGCTTCACAATAAATGCAACTGAGGCTCCACTCTTTGGAAATTAATTTCTTGCATTTTATCATACTACCAAGTCATTCTTTTGCAGACGCAGTTGTCCCAACACTCCTCAGAGGGCATTATAACCATAATCTAGTTTGTAGCTTGGGAAATGTCTTCACTTTCGGCTTTGTTCACACAAAAATATGTCCTTCATAACTATTGTGCTTATTTGTCTTCAAGATCACAATCTGTTCTTCTACATTTCATTAAAAGCTCATGAGAACAACTAACCGACATAAATCTTGCGCTCCAATGTTTGTTTTATTGATAGTTCAATGTTTTTTTTAATCTCTTATTGTAAATGAATGTTGTTCACATGAGATTGAATGCCAATGTCAACTTTTTCCAAAATTACTTTAGTGTTTTGTATTCCATTGGATTCCTTAACAAATTGGTTTTGGCATTCAAATTTCATCTTGATTGTCAAACATTCATTTGTCGTAGTAAATTGACACACATTCATTATCCTCATGAACATTCATAATTTTTTTCATTTTCATAATTTTACTCATGACCCCTCAGAGGGTTTTTAATGATTTGTGTTCTGAAATTTGTCGGAACAGGAGACAATATTCTGAATTAGACTGGCTGTGATTTGCGGTTTTAGTATATGTATGAAATAAATTGCCAAAACAAAATGCTTATTTCTTATAATTTAAACATAATCATTTGAGGTCCACTTACATTAGAGAAGTCCTGTATTTTGAAAACAGTTGTGCTTCCATTTAACAGAGCGCTATTGACTGTTGGGCTCTGGTTTCTATCTCGAATCTGTTCTTCGCAAATGCCTAGTTCAAAGTAAATAAGTATGTTATCTAAAGATTCCTTTCTATCCATTGTCGCTTGCAAACAAGCTAAAAGTAAACTATTCTCACCTTCTAATTCAATTTCTCTTTCGATTCCTTCTGTGTTGCTGTGTGTTTTCAATGGTACGGTAACTGATTGCAAATTCAATCTGGCCGCTCTTTATGCAAAACATAATGACGTAAGCTTGGGACTGTCATGTGTTCCGAAGTCATTGCGCTCCATTATCCATTTTGGATCAGGATATGTTTTAAGAATCGATATTAACATTCCTTTTACCTCAAATGTGTGTAATTCCTTTATAGAATGTTGCAAATTTGATACTTGATGTTTTGAAAGTACACATTTGTTGGAAATGTTTCCATGATTTTCAATTTTGTAAATTACAATGGTGAAAAAAATCCTTGCGGGACAGAAAACTAATATGCGTGCTGAACCTCACCCTACCTCCAAGGACCTTGGAATGCTGAACACTCGCTGGCGAAATGAGAAATAAAGTTTAATTAAAGGGGAGGACCGATGCTCAGATTTGTGGCCCATTGGTCTGAATGGCAGAAATCTACAACTCAGGGCCAAGTTCAAAAAGACAGGGCTCTGGCTAACATGGCAAGAGGCTCTTATGCTAATGGAGACCAGTAACAATATGTTTTGCTGCTCTTCACTCCCCATGTACGCGGTAGCCTAGTGTCGCCTAAAATGTGACAAAACTAAATCCAATTCAAAAGTAGCCTGAAATGCTACAGCAAATGGCAAACACAATAACACAAAAAAGCCAACTTGTCATACTAATTGCATTTCCACAGGTTGTACTTCCCTACACATTTGGTGCATTGCAGTTGCATCCCAACAGATGTTTTTTAGTAATCCGATATGGTTTCAGAAAACATGGACTGATTATGTCTTCGATTGTGGGTTCTTTTTGATAAATAATTGTTGATTTTTCTGTTAAATATTTTAATATCTTGATCAGACAGGAAAATAGCCAGTGTTTTTCTTCGATGAATGTGTCTTCTTTTGCTTTTAGTTTAAACAAATTAGGTCTATGTTTTTATTTTGCTTTGTTGTATGCTTTACTGATTATGTTGCGATTATATATTTTTTCTTCAAATATATTTTTTTCATTAGAGTTGCTTGCTTTTCAAATTTGTGATCTTCACCCAAAGTTAATTTAAATTTTTAAAAATGATCCATAAGGTATGTTATTAATTATGTGTCTTGGAGTTGCTTCTCACATGTAGAAGTGAGTTGTCTGCTGTGGGTTTGACATGTAGTAGCTCATATTTTCATTACCATATAATTCTATATCCAACAAAGTGATTTTATGTCATTCTCGTGCATCACCAAAATGATGTTGTATTGATTGCAATTTAGAAACAACCCCAATATAAAAAAAATATTTTGGACTACAATACCAGTTGGATGTTTTTGTAATCTGATATATTTTATGAAAATGTGGACTGATTCTGTCTTTGATTGTGGGCCTTTTCGATATATAATTGTTGTATTTTCTATTAAATATTGTTTTATATCTTGGTGAGACAGGATAATATGCCAATGATTTCTCAAAGTTAATTTGACAATTTGATTCTGCAATCTTCTCTTGGTTATGAATCAAACTTTTTCTTCAGTAAATTTGTCTGTTTTATTTTTGGTTTTGTATGCTTTATTGATTATGTTTGGATTATATTTTCTTTCTTCAAATTATTTATTCATGACAGTTGTTTTTCTGATCTTCACTACAGTTTATTAATTCTAAAAAAAATCGTCATATGGGTTTGACATACAGAGCTGTTTCATTCATATTTTCATTAACATATCATTCTGGATCACAAAAATTGAGTTTATGTTGATTTTCATTTATCACCAATTTGATATTGTTGTCATTACAATTTAGATAATGGACACATTCTTGAAATACAACATATTCTCCATCCAGATAATGCGAATGTTGTAAATGAAACAACTCCCATATATTATATTATTGTTTGTGGTGAATACTGAATAAGTCCATGCATTTTCATTTTCAAAGTGACCCATTCATAATTTGGCATAGGGGAAACATATTTAGACCCCATGGCCATGCCATGAACCTGTTTGCAAATCATGTCACTAAATATAAAGATAATGTTATTTAAGGAAAAATATAAGATTTTTATAAGCATTTCATGGTGCTCTAAAAAAGATATGGATCTTGATTTCAGAAATTGCTCCATACGATTCAAGTGTTTTATACTGGTGTGAAGAGATGCTACATCTAATGTCACAAATCTATAATACTCTTGCTGTTCTATTTCATCTAGTTTTATTACTTATTTTGTATTCCTAATATATGAAGAAAGTGATTTAACTAATGGATTAAAAAAGATATCAATGTTTTCTGATGCATGTCACTTTTAAGTGAGAGAATGCAACATCCAGTTTCTTTCTCTTAAAGTGAGTGAGTGGTAATACATTTAAGGTATCACAGGATGGACAGATTATCACAGATGGCAGCTTGTGAGATACTCTTGCTGATAAAACCTTTGAGAGAAGAAAAGCAGACATTCAGCCAGGTCATAGATGCAGCAGCCACTGGGCTGCACTATGAGTATGGTGGTGCAGTAAGAACATGGTAGTAAAATGTCTGTAATGCTATTACCACCGCATTACTACACTACTGTACTACAGGTTTGGCTCTGAGGTGGGAGATTTTCCTCAAGCAAAAAGCTGAAGGAAAATCCACACTTACTGCCAGAAATTTGCAAAATTTGCAGAGTAATCCGCTGGAATTCCAGAGAAATCCCCATGGATTTACAATGCCTACCACCACTTCAAATCCAGCAATGAATCTGCAGGAACAATTGGAGGTAACAGTAGACCGCTGACCTCGTTATGAGGCCCACTGTCTGTACCCTGAATTGACTGAATGAGACACAAGCCACCAGGTGACACTTGGGATGAGAAGGGAATCATTCCTGAGCAGAGCTTGTGTAAAACACATACGTGCTTGTTGCTAGGGGAATAAAGCAGCAGATATTTAGAGGATGGGTGAGACCTACCAGCCAGTGTCCATCTCTTAATTGAGCAAACAAGGCCTGTACAATTGGGTAACACTTGGGAGGAGAAGCAGGAGGCACAGTAAATCCCCGAGGACTGCTTGTGCAACACTCACACTTGCATGATATTTGCTGATGAGAGTAGCTGAGATTTAGATAGGCAGGATATAAAACAGTCAGTGCTTATCTCTTGAAGTGTACAGCAAGACACTGCCATTCAGTGACATTTGGAATTAGAAGCAGATAATTCCTGAGGGCCGCTATTGCAAAATTCTGATTGTGTTTTATTTGGGGGGGGGGGGTAATTCGGAGAGGTCGGAGATACCTTTCTGTGAGTGAATGGCAACATTTGATATACATTCTGGAGCATTGATATGAGCCATAGACCTGAGGAGAAGTTCTGTCCAAAGTATTTCCATTTCTCCAGGAAAAATAGCTCTGTGGACTGGGAATGCCAGATCTGCATGTGGTCATTTGAAGGTATCTTCAAACTCATGTTTCACACTTCGATCACAAATCACATTGGAGTACAAGTGCATGTACAGGACAATGACAATGAACACTCACTGGAGCCTACAGTTTATGTGGCATTTTCAGATCCATCAGCTTTACCAGGCTGAAGGGCGAGGGGGTGATGTTTTTTATCTACTGAACTTCATGCAAAAATAACACATTTGGCCTCATTACAACTGTGGCGGTCCTGAAATAAGGGGGTTGGTTGCACTGTACCGGAACCCTTTCTGGATTTCCATACTACAACTCTACGGGCGGGGTATGTTGCGCCCTGCAGGCCTGACCTGCCGGGCATAATGGCACCTGCCTCCAGAGTTTTCATGGAAAACGCTGACACTGTTAGCAATGGCGCTAGTGCTTCCGTCTCCCCACTCCCATGATTTGTTTTGATATGATGTGATATTTTATTTGTATCACGCTTGTTCACAAGTGTTTCAGAGCGTGACCAGGCAAAGGGAGGAAAAGTGAGAAAGGGGGAAAGTGCATGGAAGGGGGAAGAAGTGAAAATTGCGGAACAGAGGAGAGAATCCGAATAAATAATAAGTAAATAAATGAATAAAGGCGATGAACAATGGAAAGTGCAGCCAATGGAAAGTGCAGCCAGCAAGTGGCAAGTGCTATATTAGTTAAATAGGGTATATCTGATAAGTGCAGGAAAAAAATGGGTGGGGGACTGTATGGGTACAACAGGCCCCAGTGCAGGGGTGGTAAAGAGGCAGTGCAGGAAGGTGGCAAGGTGAGCAGGTACCTGGGCCTGAAGGACAGAGGGTGGACAAGTGCACAGTGCTGAGGGAGAAAACAGATCAGCATGGGAGAAGAGGGGCAAAGAGAAAAGTCTTGAGGTACTTCCGGAACCGGAGATGGTTCTCAAGTTTCAAGGTGGCCGGGAGGCTGTTTCAATGGGAGGCCCCGGCCAAAGACAGAGATCTACCCCCAGCTCGCTTCTTTGAAAAACGACTGACCCTGAGGAAGTTAGAAGTAGAGGAGTGCAGGGCTCGAGACTGTAGGAATTTACGGAGGGATAGTTGAAGGTATTTTGGACCCAGACCCCAGAAAGCCTTGTGGACAATGCAGAGGGTTTTAAATGTAATCCTTGCATCGGGAGCTAATGTAGGGATTTCAGAGCTGGATAGATATGATCTCAGGGCTTGAGACAAGGACAAGTCTTGCAGTTCTGTTCTGGATTAGTTGTATAGGGCGGAGAGTGGAGGCAGGTCGATTTTGAGAGAGGCTTTTACAGTAGTCCAACCTAGAGAGAACCAGAGCTTGGGAGACAGTGAGCATCTGAGGGAAGGAGAGGAAAGGCAGAGTACCTCTAAAGAGGTGCAGTAAGAAATGTGACTTTTTAGAGACGGCAGACATGTGTGCAGAGAAGGAAAATGTGGAGTCAAACATGACCCAGAGGTTCTTAGCCCCACAGGTAGGAGTAGGAGGGAGGCCGGCCAGAGAGTGAGGAGAAAGGTTGGGGAAGGTGTACCAATGGGGAGGATCTTATTGGCATTTAGGCAAGGATCGTAGGCAGTTTTGAATGGCGGTTAGGCAGTCAGAGAAGAGGGAAGGAGATGAGGTGGCTGAAGGAAACCTTAAAAATGAGTAGGGTGTCATCAGCATAGCACTGGAAGTTTGACCAGAAGATGGGCAGTGCAGTAGGTGAGAGTTGCCAGGTATTGGTTGAAAAGCCAGGGTGAGAGGTTAGACCCCTGGGGAACACCACAGGTAGAGAGAGAGATAGAGGATAGGAAGGACCCAAGTTGTACCTGCAAGGGTCGATCAGAAAGGAAAGAGGTCAGCCAGGCCAGAGCCTGATTGGTGATACCCAGGTTGTCACAGAGATGATTGAGCAGGTTGGTGTGGTTGACCGTGTCGAAAGCAGAGGTTATATTAAGTAGGATGAGGACAGAGGGAATGTTCGAGTCAAGGTTGGAGAGCTGGTCTTCCAGGAGAGGATGTTCAGGAGAGCAGTTTCAATGCTTCTGGCAGTTTTGAAACCAGATTGGTGGTCATGGAGAGAGCTGACAGAGTCAGAATGAAGGTTAAGCTGAGAGATGGCCAGCTTTTCCAGGAGCTGACCCAAAAATGGAGTAATGGAAGTTGGGCGATAGGTAGCCATACAACAGGGATCAGCTGAGGGTTTATTGAGGAGAGGATGCACAAGGGAGTGCTTCAGAGGGGAGGAGAAAGATCCAGAGGCAAAGGAGAGGTTGCAGAAATTGGCGAGGGCCGGACCAAGGGTATTGATGTGGTCATTAGTGGTTTTAGAGAAACTGGGAAGTACCTGTTTTTGGGGCTTTCATAGATTGGACTTGTCTAGCGACCTCAACAGGGGAGAAATGAGGAAAGGAAGAGAAAGAGGGGGAGTAGCTGAGGGAGTGTCAGCAAGCTGAGGAGGAGAGGGAAGAGGTGGGGGAGTGGAGGACGGGGTGGTCAGGATGTCCTGTGTTTTAGAAATAACGTGAGAGGCAAGGGCATTGCAAAGAGCTGGGGAGGCGAGAGGAGGGGTGGAGACTGCAGCAAGGTTGGCCAGCTCTTTGCAGATTTTAAAGGGTCAGCCGAGTTGTTAGATGCTGCAGAGATGCAGGCTTGGATGTGGACTCTTTTCTTGGTGCAGACAGCAAGTCAGTATTGTCTTTAGAGCAGGTGGCGGGCCAGTTTGTCTCAGCCGCCCTACACCTACGTTTAAGTGTAGCTAGATCAGAGTCATACCAAGAGTTGCAATTGGCCTTGGACAAGCGGATCCTCATGACACGGGCAAAGGCATCAAGAGTAGCAAAAATGGAGGAGTAGAGCAGGGACAGGGCTGTTTCAGGGTGTGAGTCAGCCTGGAGGGGAGAAGGTGGCAGCAGAAGCCTCAAATGACACACACTTCATGGGTCAGATGTCCGAGAAGGTGGATGGCAGTCTTGGGGTAGGCATGGCTTGAGGGAAAGAGATCGAAAGATGAGCAGAGAGGAGGCAATGATCACTCCAAGAGAGAGGGGTGGTGAGGGAGTAGAGAGGGGGAGGCCGGAGGAGATCAAGACATCAACTGTGTGACCAGAGGGGAGGATAGAGAGGGACAGTGAGACACAGAGGTCACGGAAGAGAGCAGATGAGGAGCAGGGAGAGTCAAGATGGATGTTGAGGTCACCAAGGAGGAGAAGTAAAGTGGTAGAGGCCAGGAGGAAGGAGGACAGGTCTGCACACTCAGAGAGAAAAGAAGGTATTTGACTAGGGGGACAGTTGAGAGTAGCAACAGTAAGAGAATGGCTGTGATAGAGAGAGAGGCTGCAGACAAGGGATTCAAAAGAGGAGTAAGTCTGAGTGTGGATGATAGAGGCAGGAATCCACTCAGGGAAGATCAGGGCTATACCCCCTCCTGGCCAGTTGGATTTAGGAGCAGAGAGGATGTTGTAGCAGTCAGGGAGGAGAGTGTCAAAACTTGTGACAGAGCTGGCTGTGAACCACGTCTCGGTAAAACCAAGGACATTGAGGTAAAATTCTTCTAGGAGATGTCAGATGTCTGAGGAGTGTTTGACAGCTGAGCGAGAATTAAGAGTGGCAAGATGGAGAAGGTTGCAAGCCTTAAAGACCTTCCGGGGTGGGGTACAGATCAGAGGTACTCCCTACAGAGGTGTGGAGGGAGCTTGAAATGGGACAGAGAAGGGAGGAAAGGAGGGGACAGCTGGAGATGAAAGGAAGTTGATGAGGTGAGGGAACCGCCTATCAAAGAGGAGAAGATTAGCCTGAGAGCCTTGCACCATGATAGTACCATTAAGGTAGACATTAATGATGACTCTGGAGGAGTCATAAGAATCCACCATTAATGGGAGAGGAGGAGAAGAGGAGCCAGGACAGAGAACAGAGATCATATTAAGGGTCCAGAGATCTGTCGAAGGAACGAAAAAGAGGATGTCAGTGAGGGTTTGTCTGGCAGTGGCCTTGGAATAGGTATCATAATAAGGGTCCATAGATCTGGCGAATTAACGAAAAAGAAGATGTCAGTGAGGGTTTGTCTGGCAGAGGCACTAGAATAGGTATCAGCGATGGGGAGACCTGTGTTGGAAGCCAAGATATCCTTTTTAAATTTCTTCGTGCCAGACTTAGTGACAAGGGAATGATAGTTGATAGAGAAGCATTTGGAGTAGATAGGAGATTATGAAACGAGAGATGTACCTTTACTTATTTGTAGTAACCACAAAAGTTCAAGAGGAACAGGTCAATGCAATTATTTGGCCTGATCTCTTGAATTCCTTAAAGGGAAAGAGATATGAGTTGCGTAATTTTAGCAATCACTAAATGAATCAGCCGCTAGGTACATATTAACACATATTCAGGACTTTATGGGCCTCATTACGACCCAGGCGCTAATGAGTTAACGGCGCCGTAAAAGGCTGCGGCGCCGTTAACCTATTAGCGCCTAATTACGAGGTACCTTTGCGGGACCCGACCTTAACAGCTGGTTTTACCAGCCGTTAAAGTAGGGACCCGCAAAGGGACCTTGGTGCTAAATACGGTGCCGCAATTTGCGGCACCGTACTTAGCGCCTTCCCCATTCCCATTGAGCCATATGGGGCAAAAATGGGAATGGGGAAGGGCCCATGGTGAATGGGGAATTACCGCCCCACCAACCTTGGAATGGGGCTGTAATTCCGCCATTCACCATGGCGGACCCCGGCATGGACTATGGTGCTAATAGCACCATGGTTTAGCGCCGGGGTCGTAAAGAGGCCCAATGTCTAAACAGTTAAGGAAACAGTAAAACATTTAAACCAATAGATTGTAAGAAATAAGTAGCAAATTGCAAGTTATAAATAAAATGTCTTTACTGCTGTATAGAGTGACCAGCTAGGACATGTAAATGCAAACAATACAGAATATTAAATTGTTCCGAGTGATTAGTGACATTCAGAAAATAGTCAACACATTGTGGAACAAGTTGTGAACAAATGATATATGCAGTTAACATCTTTTGAAGAAGTCAAATCCAACAACTCAAAGGAAATGATGCTTCAGATTTGGTTTGAAAAATTAGAAAGTAAATTGTAGATGCATGTGCGGTTTAACTAATAAATTCATTGCATCATGCGTTTCCCATATTTGGTGCAAAGAGTTATTTAATTGGAAAGTCAATGAATGATGCAGGGTCTTTTGACGCAAGATATCCGATCGAGTAGATCGGAGAAACAGATAACACCATGGGCAGGTAGAGGGAGGAGGCAGTAGGAGAGATATGCAAGAATAGCGGTATGTAACAGTCACTGACTAGCAGGTTACAATTGAGGGTCAAAGTAGACTTTCAGAAACGCACCCACATTTTATATTACAAAAACACAACCAGATTTGATTTACAAATACACACACAAATTAGACTTTGAGAAATCAGGTTGAGTTTGACAAATCCTGGTCTCCATCTCTGTGGCTGCAATCCAGTGACAAGTTAGACAATATTTATGATGATGATGTTTATGATGATGACAATATGGATGAAGAACAAGATAAAGATTATGATATATCAAAGTACAGGCAGGAACATGCATTGCTGTAGGAAAGCAGTGACATTGAGGAGGAGGAGATTGGCACTACAGATACATAGAATTTAGTATTAACAGAAGCTTGCACCCCACCTGTCTACAGTCTCATCAAGAGACTACTTTCCTATAACAGATCCAAAAGAACATCACATTATTTGTAGCAAAAACAACCCCACCAGCAGTATCATCTCTCTTTTGTGCTATTAGCCTCCAAAGAATATCATAGGAGTATCAGAACATCGCTGAGAATAAACAGCAACTGAATTTCCCACTTGCAAACTTGCCATAAAAGTGTGCATCAAGAGAAGGTGGGAACCAGCTTGAGTACTTGTATGTGGTCCCATATGCTGCAGCACCACGCACAGACATAGGGAGAAGTGAAAACATCTGATGTGCAACAATCCCTATATCAACAGTCAAGCAGCATGCCAACTCCAACCTACACAATTACCCCTGAAAACACTATCTTGTATTGCTTTGGGGCACCGTGGCATTCCACTAGCACCCAATCAAATTATCAATTAATCAATCGATCTGGTCCTTCTATCGTACACTGTCACCAAAGGCATCATGTACTGTCAGGAGATACTGGGAGGAGACTGAGAGCCGATTCTCATGAAAAGGTGGGTCTTAAGCCCTTTTCTAAAAGATGCAGAATTTACAGTGGTTCTTAGCAGTAAGGGCAGTGTATTCAAAAGTTATGGTCCTGCCTTAGAAAAGGCTCGGCCACCCAGCCGCTCTTTCCTATATCTAGACTTTGAGAACACACCCAAATTTGATATTGCAAAAACACATTCGAATTTGACTTTCAGAAACACATCCAAATTTGATATTACAAAAACACACCCAGAATTTATTTAGAAAAACACACCCAAATTAGACTTTCAGAAAGACACCCAAATTTCATATCACAAAAACACACTCAGATTTGATTTATGAAAGCACCCCCAAATTAGACTTTCAGAAACCCACCTAAATTTGATATTACAAAACACACCCAAATTTGACTTTCAAAAACACACCCAAATTTGATATTACAAAAACACACCCAGATTTGATTTATTAAAACACACCCAAGTTAGACTTTCAGAAACACACCCAAATTTGATATTACAAAACGCACCCAAATTTGACTTTCAGAAAGACACCCAAATTTGATATTACAAAACGCATCCAAATTTGACTTCAGAAACGCACCCAAATTTGATATAGCAAAAACACACCCAAATAAGACTTTCAGAAACACACCCAAATTTGATTTACAAAACACACCCAAATTTGACTTTCAGAAAACACTCTCAAATTTGATATTACAAAACATACCCAAATTTGACTTTCAGAGGCAAATGCTAAGGCACCATAGGTTAAAGAAATGAGGTATGGAAATGAGCATTAGAGAGCCTTATGGGGAGTCCAGTTTGAAAAAGCAAATGGGAGAGTGAAGGACCATGTAGGGTAGAAAGAGGTGGTAGACCAGGTAGGCAGAAGGAAGGAACTAACCCATGGAGAGGGAGGTAATAGAATCTTGGTAGTCAAGTTTCATAGCTGAGGGACCTTGCAGCTCAAGGCAGGGTCAGGGTGTGGTAGTAGCTTCATGTAGCGGACAGGGAGCAGACAGGGGCCTTTGAAGGGGCCCATCGAAAAGGAGGCCGGCTCCCACCTACCGGTCCCACTAATTGGTGGATGAAAGCAGTTACAGCAAATGGTCAGGGGGCCAGGACAGGCTGCTGTGAAATCATGAGGCCATCTTGAATTGGGTTCAGATTACATGCTCTGAGGGCTGGTAGGCAACAGTGTTCATTGGATGGCTGGATATGGAGAGCGCAGCATCAGCCCTCATGAATCAATCAATCTGGTACTTCTGTCATGCACTGTCAACAAAGGCATCATGTACTGCCAGGAGATACTGGGAGGAGACTGAGAAGCCGATTCACATGAAAAGGTGGGTATGAAGCCCTTTTCTAAAAGATGCAGAATGTACAGTGGTTCTTAGCTGTTAGGGCAGTTTATTCCAAAGTTATGGTCCTGCCTTAGAAAAGGCTCGGCCACCCAGCCGCTCCTTCCTATATCTAGTTATGCATAAAAATGCTGCGTTAGCAGATCTCAGAGCCCGGCCCGGGCTATAACTGTGAAGATTCTTCTGAATGGCTAGAGTTCCTCTACCATTTTGTGCACGATGAATCAGGTACAATGCATTAAATTTAATCATTGCCTCGATTGGCAACCAGTGAAGGGATTGCCGAGCCCTAGTTACCCCCCTTCCAAAGGGAATACTTTTCACCAGATGCACTACTGAATTTTGTAACACTTGAAGGCGCTGGAGGAGGTAGGCTGTTTGTGCTCAATAAATTGCATTGCAATAGTCAATGCTCCCATTTACACACGCCGCCACTACTTGAGCGTGGAATGTCTCGGGAGCAAAAGCGAGAACCCTCTTTAACTGCTTCAGTTTAAGAAACCCCGGGGCGCACATAGAGCTGACCTGAGCCTACATAGACAACAATTCTGGCATTTTGACACCCAGGTTTCTAACCATTTTTGCTGGCACTGGTAAAGGACCAAGTGAAACTGCCCAGAAATCCGTGGTCTAGTCATTGGCCGCTTCTAGCAGGCCAACAATCAGGATCTCCGTCTTCCCGGTGTTCACCTTGAGACAGTTTTCCCCCATCCAACTCTAGGTGGAGTCTGAGCAATTTTTTAGTCTCTCATCCAGTTTTACCTGGTCCAGGTGTAGTCTGAACAAGATTTGGGTATCATCCGCATATGAAAAAACCCTGAAGCCAAATGAATTAATAAAAGCCCTCAAGGGGCGGATAAATAAATTGAAAAGTAAAGGGGACAAGTCTGACTCCTCTGGGACCCCACAGGACTCTCCAACCAGCGACGAACGATAAGGAGGGAGAGATACAGTTTGAAAGCAACAATCCAGAAACCAGTCCAATACAGCCCCTGAAAACCCTGCCTCCTTCAACCTCGATAGCAAAATCCCATGATTAACTGTGTTGAAGGCAGCCGACATGTCCAACAAAATAAGGCCTGCCATGCACCCCTCATCTCTGATCATGGTTAGGTCATCCAATACTGATACAGAAACCGACTCAGTTCCCATCATAGGGCGAAAGACCATCTGACAACTGTCTAAGATATTCTGTGACCACTGCTTCCAAAACCTTCATAAGGAAGGGTAGGCGCAATATAGGATGATAATTTGCCAGAACAGAGGCTTCTAGAGATTGCTTTTTCAGTAGAGGTATTACCAAGGCCTCTTTTATTTTCTTGGGAATTTGACCCAATGCTAGGGAGAAATTGAGCGCTTCCACCAGGGTCACAGAAAAATCCTCTGGCGCCAGCTTTAGTAAATGTTGGGGACTATTGTCGAGGGGAGAAGCTAATTTGAGACCTGCTAGTATCACAAAGATTATCGCACAAATATTGTGAACTGGCTAATTCAGTATTAGCACCAGGTTTAGTCAGATTGTTTACTATTTCAAAACATTTTTGGGGGTATTTACTGCCGACTGACTAGTATCTGCGAAATACAGTGATTTGGCTTCTTTCAGGGCCTTGTGATAGACTGTGCATTGTCTCTTAAAGTCTTGGCACACTTGAGCCTCATAATGCTTCCTCCATTTGCGTTTTAACTGTCTTGCCTAGGGGCACTGTGCATGGAGCATAGGTGTATAGCATGGAGCACAGAGTGTGGACGATTTAGTCCTCATTTGAAGCAGTGCCAGTCATCAGTCACAGACTCCATAATATTTGTCAATCTAAAGATATCTAATGATATATATATATATATAGGTCATCAGAAGCCGTGGCATAATGCCTAGTGACTTTAGAAAAACATAGGTGGAATCTATTCTAACCCAGTTATGTTGTAAGCTGGTAGCACTGTAGTTTAGAACTTGTTTAGGTTTCCCTACTGTCTGGATCGTAAAGTGAGAGGGTGACTCGGTGAAACCTTCACCAGTGAAGGGGACGCAAATATCAAATCCAAAGTATAGCCTTTGATGTGAGTGGGGCCCATCACTTGTTGTACTAATTGTACTTGCCTCATAGCTTTTAAGAAAACCTTATTTTCTTGGGCTGGTCCCCCCTCCGCCCATAGGTTCAAATCACCTGAAATGATGACATTTTTATAGTGAAGTGCTAGATTTGATGCATCTGCTACAAAGCTCTTGAAAAGATAGCAAGATTAGTAGAAGGAGGGTGGTAGCCTAGCACAAGATGGCCCACTCAAGCAGCATTAGATATAATTCTGACCAATAGGTGTTCCATATCTGCCTCCAAAACACTAGGAAGCAGTACACACTCATACTGCATGTTATGAATCAGCACCACCCCTCCCCCTGGGTGCTTAGCACCTCGATCTATCTGGAGTATGACATAGCAGGGGGGGCTATAGCGTTTGTATGATCTTGGGGCCAGAAGACTCTGTTAACCATGTTTCCGTTACAAACACAATATCAGGTCAATGAAGTTCTAAAAAAGAATGCATCTCAAGTCTATGTGCCACCAGAGAACGGGCATTAATGAAGCAGGCATACAAAAGTGGGGGCTCCGAAGTAGGCAGTACCTTCTCCTGCATTTCCTGCCAGCCGGTGGGAAAAAGCGTCTCAGGTGGTGCCAGGGTAAATATCTCCAAATGAGTGGCAATCCTCCCTGCATCATGCTCAGCCCAGAACACTGACTCTGATCAGACGAGCGCAGATGGGCCGGACTTTGGGCTGACTTCGGGCTGCCCTCGGTCGCTGCACTCCCGGCCCTGTCGCTTAAGTACTTTAGCCATGATATTGTAGAGACCACTCCCAGATGATGCTGGAGTTGAAAAGAGGAAAGTGAGGAGATACTCGCGCTCTACCATGCGTGCATGTGTGGAAAAAGAAAGAAAGCTGGGAGATGAAGTACCGGTCTGAGCACCAGTCTCCCCAAGTCCAGGCACACTTGATGCTGCTATATATACAAGGAAATAAAAATAACAAGATTTGCGAAAAAAAGTTAAAAGGGGGCAATAAAATAAGTAGCAGGGGGCATAGCAGGGGGCGTGGCCGGATGCCAATGAAGACAGGCTCGTAGTCTTGCCTCTCCTTCCCATGCATTTCTAAATTCAGCATTAATATTGAACTACAATACCTTTTTTCGCGTACCTTTATTCATTACTCTGCATTCAGCTGCTGCTACGCACTCAGGCTGCTTTTCTGACACGGCTCAAACCTCTCTTCTTCGTTTAGCGAGCTCTGATGTTCCGCCCCCAAGGACTGCAGCCACAGGTGCCCGCCCTTCCTGAGAAGAGCCTCAGTGTTGCTCTCACTACGGCATGTAGGTTTGGGCCTGGTTGCTCTTCCCTCTCAGTGCTGCCACCACTGGCTCCTGATGAAATATCTCTGCAAGTCAGAATAGAAAAAAAAAAAGGAATTGAACTTCCTGATAACTTTCCCTTAATGAGGCAGAACGTTAAAAGGAACAGGAGCACTATCATTTTACACATTCTGTACAAATTATTTCTCAACACGCCGTTTGGAAAATAGCATTACCTTATCTTATACAGGCTATATTAATTCTCGCACAAGTTGTTAAAAGTATAACGGGAGGCAAAGGATATTTTGCACATACAATTGACAGTTTTGTTTATGCCATCATCTAAAGAAGCAAACTTTCACCCTTTCTTTTTTCTACCGTTTTTGAGCCTCTCAGGCAAATACCTTAATACCTCCTGCAGTTAAGGTCCATGCATCAACTTTCTTCATATTCTTAAAGGAATACACAAAGTTGCAGGGGTGCAAGAAAAATTCACATTGACCGTTATTCAATTAATTGCCTGTATGTGCTAGATGCATTATCACTACAACAGGACGGGTGCCTTTTCATAAACACCCCTTGGTTTACTCCTTATTATCCTCAAGTGTTTCCATTTAACCTCCTTTAAAAGGAATAACACTACATGCATAATATGTTAATAATAATTGTAAATTGAATGATTCTACGTCTATAGATCTGCCATTCTTAGTCTATAGACACCACCACAAGCTCTCATTGTGACTACATTATCACTGGATTTTGGCATATGTTGCTGCTAATACAGGCATTTTCGAGTAGTTCAACATCTATATACTTATTCAAATATTTCAACAATCTAAATATTCATATCTATATTAATTAACAACATGGCTGCCAATAAAACGAATACGACGACTACAAAAGAACCTAATGTCTCAGCCTCCAACCTTAAGAGACCCAACAGCGACTCACCCACCTCTGCTGGGTATCTCTGATCCTGACATTGATGCCATTTTATCAGAAATTAGATCACTTAAACCCTTCATCGAGACCACAAATCAAAAATTACAACAACTAGATTACAGATGGAAGGGCTTTGAAAATAGAATGGATGAAGTGGAGAGAAGAGTTGGTCTAGTGGAGGATGTTTCTCCTAAAGTGACACTGCTTGAGAAGTACATCAAAGACCTTCAAAGGCACAATGAAGATTTAGAAAATCGTAGCTGACGTAACAATCTTCGCATTTCAGGTCTGCTGGAGGGCTCAGAAGGAAATAACACCATGGCATTCTTACAAACGTTTTTATCCACCCTGCTCCACCTACCTTCTGATTTAGTACTTAACATTCAACGTGCTCATAGAATCGGTCAATTATCCATTTCCACCTCTTCAAAAACATCATCCAGAACACTCATTTTTTACCTTCTGGAATATTCCCAGCTTCAGCTCATCTTGTCTGCTGTTTAGGAATGAAAATCCCTCATTTAAAATGACAATAAGATATATATCGCACAAGACGTTGCTAAAAGTACGGCCCAGCGCAGGAAAATATTTCCATCCTTCCATCCAGCCATAAAACAGCTAAATATTGGTCTATACCACCCTTGCTCATTCAAAGTAACACATGAAGGTCGTAAAACCATGTTTGATGAGCCTGCTGACCTCAGAGATTTTATACGCTCCATCAAATCAAAAGGCATGGACAAATCATCTCCTGCCAGAGCCTCTGCTTCCTCATTTACATGAATGTGTTTTCCCTCATAAGCTTTCCAATCTTCTTTGCAATGCCATGATTATCATTTAACCTTAACCTGTGGGTTCTTGCAACGTCCGTCTTTCAGCCTGAGTCGCTTTTCTTTTTTTTTTTTTATGACTCAGAGGGCGTCACCCATCCCTGCAATTCTTTTCTCCCGTTTTCTCCATTATCCCGCCTGATCTTTATTTTTGTGTTAATATCTAGTACCCTACTCAACTTATTCATGATCAGTCCCCCCACCTCTCCTTCCTTTACCCGATGTGTCATCCTCTTGTGTCTCCATCATAATATTTATGATTCATTATGTATTTTGTTGGCACTAAATTTCTACATTTTCATGGTATAAGGTTATGTTATCTTAATTGAAATGCTACAATGATCTTCAAATGTTTTACATGGAACATCGATTGATGTAATAACCCCATTAAAAGATGTAAGGTCGTCTCACATCTAAATAAATTCAATCCTTCCATAGCATGCATTCAAGAAACACACCTATCTTACAAAGAGGCAATGGAACTGAAATCCCATTGGGTTAAAGAAATAATTTCCAGTCATGCTGTTGCTAAGAAAAATGGAGTAGCTATATTAATTAGCAAGAAATTACCCTGTAAAATTATTGACCATGGCACTGATACAAATGGGAGATGGGTCTGGGTTAAACTCCGGATAGAATCTACACATGTTACCATTTTAAACATCTATGGTCCTACAAACTCTGTCCCCAATTTTTGGGTTTCTATCAAACAATTGATAACTCAAAATAATTTCACTAATTTAATCATGTGCAGGGATACTAATCAGGTCCTTGATCCTTTTCTTGACAGAAAATCCAGTTGCTTGTTCAAAAATAACAAGTCACACAAATCCTTTCTGGGTTGTTTGAGTAGAGCACTCACTTTGACATCCGTGCAGAGTCTGCTAACACAGGTTCAAATCCCGGCAGGGCCAAACTCAGCTTTTCGTCCTTCCGAGGTCGATAAATGAGCACCACACACCAATAAGCAATAATACCTGAGGGTTCGTAGCGCTATATAAGTGCCAAATTATTAATATTATTATTGATACATGGAGATTATCTCACCCCACCCAACTTGACTATACTTTCCACTCATCCCCTCATAACACTCTATGCCGACTACATTACATTTTCTCTACTAAAACCTGTATAGGCTCCATTATTGACTTTAAAATAGAAAATATTATTATATATGATCATGCACCAGTATGTACTTCTTTTAGTCTTTCTGATGTGCATAAACCTTCTTCCCGTTGGAAACTTAATAACTTTCTCCTACAAGATCCTCAATTTATTCTATCCATGAAATGTTTCATCCAACTGTTTTATGCTTACAATCTAGACAGCGATACATCGGCTGCAAATAACTGGGATGCTTTCAAAGCTGCTCTAAGAAGCCACATTATGGCTTATTCAGGGAAAAAGAAAGCACTACGCTAAAAGCGCCTGGACGACCTTTACTCTCAGCTCACCCTAGAAGAACAACATTATTATCACAACTCCAACCCTACAAATCTTTGTAAGGTCTTGACCACACACTTTCAAATTAATAATGAGATCACTGATCTAGCAGCAGGGACTATTCTTAAATATAAAACAAAAATCTATCAAACATCCAATAAAGCTGGTAAAGCACTAGCCTCTTACTTGAAAACAAAAAAAGAGACATTTCTTATTTCCCATATCAAAGACTCATCCGACACTGTATAGCATCAGCCTAATGATATTCTAAATTGCTTCAAACATTTTTATACTAATCTATACACCCCTGAGAACTCCATTCCCCATGACAACATTGCGTCCTTTTTTGATAACATTAACAGATCCTCATACCCTCAATTGGATCTATCACACTTAGACAACTATATCACCCTTCCTGAAATCTCCAAAGCAATTCAAGGCTCAGGTAAGGGCACGGCTGCCATAGCTTAAGATGCAGAAAAGGCCTTCCATCAGGTCAATTGGAACTTCATGTTTCAATCTCTACATTGGCACTGTTGTGGTGATAATATCATCTCCCTTGTAAAACTACTTTACTCCTCCCCTAAATTTTCAATATGTATTAATGGTCTAACCTCCCCATTCTTTTCACTCCGCAGAGGTACCAGACAGGGTTGCCCCTTTTCACCATCTTATATATCCTATCACTGGAACCGCTATTAGAACTAATCAGGTCTAACAAAAATATTCCGGGTTTATCTGGTAGTACATCTCATATAAAAATTGCTGCTCATGCAGATAGCATCCTTATTCTCATCAAAAATCCTAAATTACACCTACCTTACCACTCAAATCACTTTCCCAATTTAGCCTAGTATCAGGCTACAAACTTAACAAAGACAAATCCAAAATCATGCCCCTCAATCCCTACTGTCTTAAACATGACATAGACTCATTTGGTTTTAAATGGTGTAGCTCCTCTATGAAGTATTTAGGTATGTGTTTTGCCCCTACAATCCAGGATACCATTAAACTTAATTCCCAATCCTTATTTAATAGATTAAAGGAGTTAACCTCTAGATGGTCTCCCCTATATCTTTCTTGGGGACTGTAAGGATATTTGGCGTGTTACAGTACAGAGTACAGCACTACTGCACAGGTAGCAAACAGCACAGAGTACAGCACTACTACACAGGTAGCAAACAGCACAGAGTACAGCACTACTGCACAGGTAGCAAACAGCACAGAGTACAGCACTACTACACAGGTAGCAAACAGCACAGAGTACAGCACTACTGCACAGGTAGCAATTTTTTTCGCAGCACCACCACAAGGGTGCGGTACATTGCTATATGGGTTACCAGATTAACAAGGAAAGACAGGCTATTCAGTCAAAAACGATTTTAACATATAAGATGCAAATCTATTTTTACAGTTAAAAGCACACGTGCTCATTTAAAAATGCACACTATTTTTCACCTGAAATGCCTATGGTGCGAGAGACACATTTGAAAATTAACAGCTAACCTATTAACCATTAACCTGACTAATAAAACCTTATTTAACATAACCCACTAATAAAATGTGTTCTCCACTGCAGAATTAGGCATACTCTGAAAACCATTTAAATGTGTGTGCAGATTTTTTTTTCTTCTCTTCTCTGCCTGATTCTCCGTGATTTTGTGCACAGTAACTGCAGGAAGAAGGAAGTCAGATTTGCAACAATTGCAAATGTATAAGCGAAGCTATTGTTGAAGAGTAGGAGGATGAGAGATGATGGATTTCATTGGGACACGTCATACAGAGGGCTGAGAGGAAAGTTTTAGTGGGCAGTAACGGGGAGAATTCCAGGCAGACATTTTCTGCACGACTGGGGAGAAGACCTGGCTGTGGGACTCCTGACTGAATGCAGATCCCTGCGTCCTGCTACAGTCAAGATTTGGCAGTCGAGATTGGGGAGAGCTGAAAGAAGGACCTTTCCACTGGCTGAGGCGTTCCTATCTGAAAAAGCTGAGAATTCCAGGCAATGACCCCGGTTTGAGAAGGCAAGCGTTCCTTTTTGCTGGAGTTAATCCAAGGGAGCCACATTCACAAAGAGAACAGCCAAAGAGAACAACCAAAAAGATAAGGTAATGAGAAGTGTGGCAGCTGAGTGTGTACGGTAATATGCAGTCAGTGTAGGATTCCTGTGCATGCCTTAATCAAATGCTAATGTTGCAATTTGAGTTCTGTTCTCCGCCACGCTCTTTGCAGTGTGTCATAGACAATGCTTTTACTGTACCATTTTATTTATTTCTGTAAAGAGTGAGAGCGTGTTTAAATGCAACTTTTATAATACAGAAAAATATTTGAAAACAGACGGGTGGTGTATTTAATATTTACCATTACAATGCCGATGAAGTGGGGAGATTTTTAAACAGTGCAATGGTCATTTTAAGACAGATGTGTGCATGTCAGATTCAGTATGAACAGTTGTGAGTGATTGTAGCATAGCTCGTTGGAGGTACATGAGCCAACGGGAAGAGAGACTCTCAGAACATAGCTCCCTACCGTATATAAGGTAGTGGAAATTACCACAAGATTACCATATATAGCTCTCTGTCGTAAATAAGTCAGTGAGATCGCCCATGGTGGCACACTATCACTGAAAAATGTGGTTTTCCTAAAATGTAGGTCTGAGGTCTCTCTAGTGATTACACGAAAAATCTAAGCAAAGATAAGGGATTTTGGACATTGGGGCCACAAATAAAACAAGGGAATTATGCTCACCAAAATACCACCAACCGCGCCTACCACCCACGCATACCAAATATGCATGCCTGGGTGCTGAAATAATGCATGTTCACTGTATTATTGTTGTACATGGCCCAATCTGAATACAAGGAGTGATTGTTGCTAAGTTATATTTCGGCGGTAAGAAAATACCGTCAGGCCCCAAATCTCCACAAAATACCCTTCATATTTATGGTGCGTTGCAGGCCGGGAAAGTGATCATAGAGTACCTACTGGGCGTGGCAAGCGTGTCTCACACTGCCATTTGCACATTAAAGGGAACCCATTTTATAATAGCAGTGTACCACTAAAAACGAATTTCAGAATGTCACAAAGGGAAACCACATTCTCAGATCTAGTGCAATATTTAGAGGCAAAGTTATTTGCACATGGGAATTGGTCTTCAAATAGCACGTTAGAATGGAGTAACCGCATTCAGGGTGAGGTGCAGAAAGAAAAACTAGACAGTATTTTTGCAGAAGGCGGCATAATTCAGGTCTGCCTTACAAGATTATTGAATGCAGCCGATAAAAGTGCAGAGAAAGACTGTTTAATACGGCTATGCGGCAAAATATGGTTTATTTTAAACAAGTCCCTGCGAATGCAAGAGAATGATACTCAGCTAATTAACAGGTTAAAGACTGAATTAGAGGGGGCAAGTAAAAATCATGAAATGTTGAGAGCAGAATTGGATGTATGCCAAAAAGACATGCAATTAAAATGCAGAGACTTTGATACTCAGTTATCCAAAAGCAAGAAACAATTTGAAGATAGTGAGCAAGAATTGGCACACTTAAAAGCCTTAGTGGATCACATTAGGCAGGATAAAGATGAGGTTGTTTCAGAAATGCAGATTTTACAAAAAGAACATTGCGAAAAAGAAGGTGATCTCCAGAGTGCAGAACAAGAAATGATTAAAATGATTCAAGAAAGAGACAAGAGAAATAAAGAGTTCAATGAATGCCAAATGCAAATGTGCGATATGCAGGAGGTGATTAATAAAATGAATGATGAAAATAATTATTTGCAAAATGAAGCAACCAGACTCCTTAAAAAGTGTAAGGACTTAGAACAGCAAATGTGCATTCCCAGGTCCCAGGAGAGGCGGCAAGGTACCACATTCAATGGAGTGGAGGTGAATTCTAGCTCTGCCCAAAGAGCTAGTGCCCCAGTGACTGGGCCGGTGACTGAACTTGGTTGCAGCGCCCTTGGGGGATTTGATACTCCCATTGGGGGCAGTCACCAATCTCATACACCTGAAAACAGGATTGACTCACAAAATAGTGCAATTCCATGTATTGCAACAAGTAGCCCCATAAAAATAATGAAATCCATTAAAGCCCTGATCAAACCATTTAAAAAGGGAGGTGAATGCTGCATTGAGGATCACTTAGAAGCGGTGCATGACATTTTTAAAGCACTCCAGATACCTAAGGAACAGTACAGACAATATTTTCATTTAACTTTAGATGCCCCGACGGCCAGCATCATAAGGGGATTAAATGAACAGCAGAATATGACATGGCTGGAGTTTGAAAAAGAAATTAGGCGTCATTTTTCTCCTTTTCAGTCATTGCAGGAGGCAAAGAAAGTCGCGTACACAATTACTGCTGGACCTAATACATCCCCTCGCCAATTTTTACAAGACTTAAAAAGAGCATTCTCTCGCTTTGATGTATCTTTTGACTCAAATTCCAATGAGTTTAAAACTGCATACTTCTATGGGCTACAGAAAGACATCATATCCCAATTGGTCCGTGAATTTGACCGTGACAAGTCCCTTGAATGGATTGTACATCAAAGCACAAAGCTATATGAGGTACTCTATTGTCAGGGTAGAGAAAGTGATAAAATGAAAGATGCCAGGCCTAAATCTAAAGAACCCTCAGCCACAGTAATGGAAATCAGGTCAGCCAAAATGTCCCTTGAGTCTGCTCAAAGCCAAGGTAAAAATAATGTGACACTTGAACAAAGGGGTAATCAACAAAGATCGCCATTTCCTGTACCAATGTTCCAAACACATGATCCTAGTAATAGAGAGAGCTACATCAGCCCTAGATATTTAGGGGATAGACCCCGGGTAAGATACCGGTCTGATATGGCAGGTATGAACAATAACCAGAGACAAAATCAAGATCAAAGAAATGATGGTCCCTACCAGTCATTGGGGACACAGAGCAGATTTGATCCCAGCACCATGATATATGGTAATCAGGATAGGCCCCGATATGTGGATCGATTTACTGATAATGGAAATCAACATAGGGGCCAGTACCCACAATCTGAGAGACAGGACATGAGGCAAAACGTGAACTACAATCCACGCCAGTACAATGATTCCCCACCAGGGGACTATAATCAAAGAATGGGTGCAACCCGCTCCCCTCCACAAATGAATCAAGAGTTCAGAAACCATCCCAACCGACATCAATCACCTGAGAGGTATCAGAATAGATCCAATCAGGGGGAAAACAACCAATATCGACCTAGGCCACAGAAAGAGGATCCTAGAGAGATGGAAAGGTTCCAGTGCCTTGAGGCCCAAGTGAAAATGTTAGCTGCGCAAATAGGAAAGCTCTATACAGCGCAAAAACAACCTTCCAAAGAGGGGGCTGATGGCCATAGCAATGACCGGGGGGCTTCCGAAAAGTGACTAAGTACTCATGATAACTGCAGTGCCAAAATGACAGATTGCTCTGATATAATTTTGCATAACAACTCTGAGATGACTAATGGATTAAAAATGAAAGTACCAGTAAATGAAATTGTGATAGAAAGTGCAAATACTTCTAAAAAAGAGGTACGGTTTAACTTAGAGCTAAATAAAACAGTAAAGATTTGCACAAATGAAAAAGAAACATTAGGAATTCCAAAAGAACAAAGGGACAGATTTAAGAAAAATGACTCATGCATGGGGAATACCAGTGAACAGGGAGTAAGTGGGGATGCCATAGCTCCTTCCCTGGGCAAGCAAAACAATGACCAAACACAGACAGAAAAAGGAAATACTCACAAGGAGGGTACAAGTCAATCACCTGAAGAATTCTTTGAGCCACATATTTTTGAAGAGGCTGAAAGGGCTGGTATTACACTAAATGATCACAAATGCACAGAATTAAAAAATGACAAATTGCTGAATGATGTTGTTACACATGTTCAGTTGGAAGGTTGTAATGTGGTCTCTGATGTTACCCAGATGGATGGGCGAACAGTGGCCACACTCCAAAAAACCTCTGAACATGGAGAAATGAATAAAATATCTCGCACAGAAATGGGTAAAAAGGAGGGAAAAATGTCTTTTCATTTACCAATGTGCTTAGCAAAAATTGAAAAAGACCTGAGAAAGGTGAGCCCTGAAATCAGTAAGAATTCACATTTCTTATGTGTATTAGAGGAAGTTGAGGACAGATATTATGCACCCATCACTGTAGAAGAAAAATGCCACACCTTCGCTATGATTGACACTGGCGCACAGGCCACAATTATGTCCAAGGAGCTGGTAAAGAGTATCAATGAAGGGAGGCCTCCACAGAGTCAGATCACAGTGAAGGCAAATCAAGGCCCAGTGCATAACTTTAATGGGGAGGAGGTGCCCATCATAGGTGTAACTGAGGTTGACATAAAAATAGGAAAGCACAGAATGAAACAAGAGGTATTGATCACATCTATTTGTGAAATTCCATTTCTGATGGGGACAGATTGCCTGAAAAGATTGTCTCCTCTCATAGATGGGGTGAATGGAGTGCTGTGGTCCTTAACCAAAAAACCATTGAGGCCTAAGAAACTAAAATCACAAAACAGCAATATAAAAGAATGTCACACCGTTGCCAAAACAAATGATGCTGTGGAGGTATATCTCCAGAATAGCTGCATACCTAGTGTCACTGTTATATTAATGTGTCAAGACAAAGATCAGAGCGACAATGAAAAACTACCTGTACAAATATACTTGGACCCAAGGAAAGATTGGCAGACTGCCATAGATGAGCACACATTACGTTTCTATTTAAAAGAGAAAACATGCAAACAGAATATTGCTCCTAAAACAGATTCAGAAAAACACATTACCACTCTGGCAGAAATACACATGGAAGATGAGCAACCATGGGTTCATGTTGGTATAAATGATTATCTTAAAACAATAAAAGCCACTTTAGCACTTGAACATGAAAGGAGTTTCATTAATGAGAAATTGTTGCAAAAAATTATGGAGAGGGAAGAAATCCCGAAATTTAGGATTAAAAACCAATATGTTTCTGGGTTGGACAGTCCAGAATTTGAAAACCGTATTGCAGGTAGATGCATGCTTAAAATTAGCATTGGGCAGAAAACAATTTACCATAATGTATGGATAGTGAGTGGAGCACAAAATGAATTTTACATGGGCAATGACATCATGCACAGAATGTGTATGGTGTTAGATTTACTTAATCAAAAAATATGGTCACGCCTAGGTGGTCCGGCACCTGAATTTGAAGACAAAAGAAGGGCTTATCATTGTGCACAACTGGTTCCTTATGCAGTCCAATTACAAATGAGGAAAAATACTATTATTCCTGCATTTACAAAACAGTTTACAATAACACTGAAATGCAAAAATGGACAGCAGATGAAAGGCTCTGATGCATTTGTATGCCTGAATGAATCCATAAAACAGCAAGGCCTGGATTATGAATACATTCCATTGGTAGACATTGGTGAGGGATCTGTAAAAATCATGGTAAATAATAAAGGTTGTCAGGATATTCATTTAGAGGAAAACTCCCCATTAGGAATGGCCATACAAAAATCACATTATACGGCAGATTTAAATAACATGGTGATTGGGAATATTCCTGAAAAATATGTAGATGCCAAGGGCGAGTTGCCAGAACACCTGGACTCTCAGCCCAAAGGAATATTTAAAATTCATTCTGTGTATCCTTATGATTCAAATGAGACAGTGTGCTGCCATCAAGAGGATTGCATAATATTTAATTTAAATGAAAATGAAACAGGAAATCAGCCCATTGAAGTGGAAGCTGATATATCAAAATATTTAAAAGTGGCAGCTCTACAAAAAGACACAGCCACACAGTTAGAGGAAAGCGCTGAGATTCCTTTACCAGAAGAGTTTCCAGAATTTTCCAGAATGGTAGAAGAGCAGATCTCCTTAGCGGATGCATGTGACAGCGATGAGGATCGAAACAATCTGAGGGAAATATTTATGGAGTTTAAGGATGTATTTGCAAAAGATGCTTATGATTGTGGTTTAACTGATTTACATGTGGCCACACTACCAGAAGGTTGTAGCAGAAATCCAGTGTTTGTACGCCAGTATAGACTACCGCTGGCATGTTTAGAATCATTGGCAGAGATTATTAAAAATTTGGAATCACGGGGAATAATCAGGCCCATTCATAGCACATCCAATACGCCTATTTTAGGTGTGTTAAAGCCAAATGGTCAATGGCGGCTGTGTGCAGACTTAAGAGAGTTAAATAAAAGAGTACCAGTATCTAGATGGCCACTACCATTCATTGATCAGGGCCTAGCTCAGATACATGGTTCAAAGGTATTTACCACATTAGATCTCACTTCTGGATATTGGTGTGTGCCATTGGCAGAGGAGATACAACACTTATTTTCCTTTACATTTGACAGGACTCAATATGCCTGGCTTAGAGCTCCGTTCGGGTACATCAATAGTGGGAGTGAATTTGGCATATTTTTGAGAAAGGCCATGCCGGATGCAGCGGAAAGAGGAACAATAGTTTATGTGGATGATGTCCTGATAAAAAATGAAAGCCTGAAAAGCCATTTTGATGAAATAAGACATGTACTTGGCCAATTGCAGAAAGCAGGCGCCAAAGTATCTTTGCAAAAAGCACAATGGTGCAAGAAAAAAGTGAACTTTCTAGGGCATGAAGTGACTGAACATGGGCTAAATCCACAAAGGAAGAAAATAGAGGCCATACAAAGATTAAAAGATCCTAAAAATGTGAAAGGAGTAAAAAGTTTATTAGGGATGACAGGCTATAACAGAAAGTTAAAGAAGCAATAGGTCTGTTGTGGATATTTTAAAGAAATTTGTGGCAGAAGCAGGTTCCAGCTGGGATTTGCGTTTACCATTGGTTTTGATGGCAATCAGGTCGACTACTGCCAAAGCAACAGGTGTTAGCCCCCATGAGGTCTTAACAGGTAGGAAAATGGTGTTACCACAACACCTACTATACAGAACACATGAGCAAACCCTTGTGAGTGCATCCACAGTTCATGAATATATTGATGAACTGAGGAGGCATTTGCAACATGCATTTGCTTTTGTGCAGAGAAATCTGGAAAGAGCTGCTGACAGTGCAAAGTCATATTATGATAAAAAGACATCAGTAAAGGAATACAGTGTAGGGGATCAGGTGTACAAGTTTCATTTTGGAAAAAGTAAACAGAAAAATTCTAAATTTCTAGCAGCCTGGCAGGGGCCATTTCGAATTATAGATAGGGTCTCTCCTGTAGTGTATAAAATTTTGAAAAATGAAGGTGAAACAGCACTAGAGCAGTTTGTCCATGTAAATCAAATCAAACCATGCCATCCCAGACATGAGATCAGGCGGCTTGAGCATGTAGAAACAGATAAAATCCCTTGAACACAAAAAGAGAAAATAAATGGGTACAATCAGGAGGCAGTGACAAAGAAGTTAAAAAGTTGATTGTTATGATGGCACATAAACACTGTAGTATATGTAAAATATAATACAAAATAAATATAAATAAATAAATAAATAAATAAATGCACATATAATGGAAGTTCATGGTTGGTGTGCAGAGAGAAAGTGTGTTAAATATTGAATATCTGCTTGTTTTCTTTTAACTTGTGTTTAATTTCAGAAAAAAAAAAAAAATGAAATATTTTTACCAAGCATGTTTTATTTTTGGCAAAAGGATGAAGTTAGTATTGTGCTATGTACTTAATATGTTTATTTTCTATTTTGATTTAGACAATTAACATTATTTGATCGGAGGTTCCGAGATCAGAGCCCACGGGAGAGACGATGGAGTCCTGGAGTCCCCTGGATGAAGACCAAAAGATGCCTGCCTCCAGGTGGAGGTGAAGACAAAATAACCGGAATGCCAAAAGAGATGACTGCTGTGGATTCAAGATTGCCAAGATGAAAGAATACTCGAATGAACCGAATAACATTGCTGGTCGGGACATACCAAAAGAGACAAAACAGAAGTTCCGGCATATGAAGTTTCACGTATTTATTATTTTAATTATTTATTTTAATTTGTTATATTAATTATTTGTTTTAGTTAGTTGTTTTATTTCGTTGTTTTTAATTGACTTGGAAAATTTAAACTTAAAGTAATGCCACTTCCACTGAGAAGACAAATGTGGAACATTTTATGAACTGATGAACTCAGATGAAATGTTGATTGCAAATTTTCATTGATGTACATGAATATTCATTTTTGTTGGATTGCTATATTGTAAAAAAAAAAAAAAGAACAAGTTGTTTTTAGGAATTGGCTTGGATTATAGCCAAGTTCTAAAAACAAAAGGAGGGTATATGTAAGGATATTTGGCGTGTTACAGTACAGAGTACAGCACTACTGCACAGGTAGCAAACAGCACAGAGTACAGCACTACTACACAGGTAGCAAACAGCACAGAGTACAGCACTACTGCACAGGTAGCAAACAGCACAGAGTACAGCACTACTACACAGGTAGCAAACAGCACAGAGTACAGCACTACTGCACAGGTAGCAATTTTTTTCGCAGCACCACCACAAGGGTGCGGTACATTGCTATATGGGTTACCAGATTAACAAGGAAAGACAGGCTATTCAGTCAAAAACGATTTTAACATATAAGATGCAAATCTATTTTTACAGTTAAAAGCACACGTGCTCATTTAAAAATGCACACTATTTTTCACCTGAAATGCCTATGGTGCGAGAGACACATTTGAAAATTAACAGCTAACCTATTAACCATTAACCTGACTAATAAAACCTTATTTAACATAACCCACTAATAAAATGTGTTCTCCACTGCAGAATTAGGCATACTCTGAAAACCATTTAAATGTGTGTGCAGATTTTTTTTTCTTCTCTGCCTGATTCTCCGTGTTTTTGTGCACAGTAACTGCAGGAAGAAGGAAGTCAGATTTGCAACAATTGCAAATGTATAAGCGAAGCTATTGTTGAAGAGTAGGAGGATGAGAGATGATGGATTTCATTGGGACACGTCATACAGAGGGCTGAGAGGAAAGTTTTAGTGGGCAGTAACGGGGAAAATTCCAGGCAGACATTTTCTGCACTACTGGGGAGAAGACCTGGCTGTGGGACTCCTGACTGAATGCAGATCCCTGCGTCCTGCTACAGTCAAGATTTGGCAGTCGAGATTGGGGAGAGCTGAAAGAAGGACCTTTCCACTGGCTGAGGCGTTCCTATCTGAAAAAGCTGAGAATTCCAGGCAATGACCCCGGTTTGAGAAGGCAAGCGTTCCTTTTTGCTGGAGTTAATCCAAGGGAGCCACATTCACAAAGAGAACAGCCAAAGAGAACAACCAAAAAGAT
This sequence comes from Ambystoma mexicanum, assembly GCF_040938575.1. Taxonomy (NCBI): domain Eukaryota; kingdom Metazoa; phylum Chordata; class Amphibia; order Caudata; family Ambystomatidae; genus Ambystoma; species Ambystoma mexicanum. The sequence goes on along the minus strand of NC_090939.1, from coordinate 552,033,341 downwards.
AAGGTAATGAGAAGTGTGGGAGCTGAGTGTGTACGGTAATATGCAGTCAGTGTAGGATTCCTGTGCATGCCTTAATCAAATGCTAATGTTGCAATTTGAGTTCTGTTCTCCGCCACGCTCTTTGCAGTGTGTCATAGACAATGCTTTTACTGTACCATTTTATTTATTTCTGTAAAGAGTGAGATCGTGTTTAAATGCAACTTTTATAATACAGAAAAATATTTGAAAACAGACGGGTGGTGTATTTAATATTTACCATTACAATGCCGATGAAGTGGGGAGATTTTTAAACAGTGCAATGGTCATTTTAAGACAGATGTGTGCATGTCAGATTCAGTATGAACAGTTGTGAGTGATTGTAGCATAGCTCGTTGGAGGTACATGAGCCAACGGGAAGAGAGACTCTCAGAACATAGCTCCCTACCGTATATAAGGTAGTGGAAATTACCACAAGATTACCATATATAGCTCTCTGTCGTAAATAAGTCAGTGAGATCGCCCATGGTGGCACACTATCACTGAAAAATGTGGTTTTCCTAAAATGTAGGTCTGAGGTCTCTCTAGTGATTACACGAAAAATCTAAGCAAAGATAAGGGATTTTGGACATTGGGGCCACAAATAAAACAAGGGAATTATGCTCACCAAAATACCACCAACCGCGCCTACCACCCACGCATACCAAATATGCATGCCTGGGTGCTGAAATAATGCATGTTCACTGTATTATTGTTGTACATGGCCCAATCTGAATACAAGGAGTGATTGTTGCTAAGTTATATTTCGGCGGTAAGAAAATACCGTCAGGCCCCAAATCTCCACAAAATACCCTACAGGACGACTCGACACGATCAAGATGATGCTGTCACCAATAATCTTATACCATCTCCAACTTCTAAGTGGTCCTATTTCTCCCTCCTTTTTAAAATCTATTTACTCTATTTTACTAAACTTCCTTTGGGGGAGGGTAAAAGCAGGATTGCCCTGATCAAATTGAAAGCGCTTTATGATAAAGGAGGGGTTAAGTTTCCCGATTTCCCGATTTCAAATTGTATCACTCCTGCTTTTCTCCTGAAACAATCTAGATGCAGGTTTGCTTGTCCCATATTATCAGACATTCCCACATGGTGTACCATAGAGAAACAGTTGGTCCATCCTTTAGAAATAACTGACCTTATACATGTATTTAATCCAATTATTTCTCTTTCCTCACAAAAAACTTAAAAAAAGCCTGTCCCCTTTATTATGGCATTATAAAAACAGAAATTCCTGGTTGAAAAAAGGTATCAGATTTATACAACAAATCATAGATGGGTCCACTATTCTATCATTTCAACAACTCAAACACAAATGCTCCATTCCTAATATGGAATTTAATTTCTACAACAAATGAGTCAACTCCTGCTTTGATGCTTTGATGCTCTCCATAGTTCTTCTAATGACCTATTAACTCCTGACACCTTTAGGCTACTACAGCTAACAATGCATATAGACATACAGGCTTCAAAATTCTGCAATATCCTTATAACAACATCAAAGATGTGTAATGTGTGCCTCAAATGGGAAGATGAATTTGGGTACATTTTAGATGATCACACATGGTCTATCCTTTTTTGCAGAGTTAAACATATCTTTACATCAGCGAATATCTCTCAACATTTTATTTTCTTCATTCATAGAGCATTCATCACACCTGCTAAATTATCTTCATCTAAGATAGGCAGTAATGATAATTGTTGGACATGTGGAGTTGCTTCTGCCTCTTATGAGCATATGTTTTTTAAGTGTCCCTATACTTTCAAGTTCTGGCAACAAGTATGGAAATATCTTAAATCTATATTTTTCCCCGACATCCCACTTTCTTTCATAAACATTGTCTTGGGAAGCCTTGCTATAACCACTTTCTTACCATCTGAAGCTACCAGACTATACAATCTCTTTATTAGTATGGCTTTGAAGAGCATAACTGCCAATTGGAAAGACTCCCATTTCTTGTGCATCAGAAACTGGTGGAATAACATATGTCACACACAAAGGATGGAACTCTGCATGGCAAACAATCTTAATTCTATTCCCAAGAACAATGCTAAATGGTCCTTCTTTATTCGCTTTTTGGATCACTTTAATGTTACCACGCATGGAATGTGACCTCTTCATGTCTTAGACATTCCTCAGATGTTCTTTGTATATCACTATGTATATATATTTTCTGATGCCATTTTGAATATTTGTATTATATGCTATTGTGCCATATGTTTATGCTGCTCCTCATGCCCCCCCTCTCTTCCTTTTGTCGCTTGTTTGTTATGTGTTTGTCCCATGTCTGTCTCCCCCTATTTAATCAATCTTAATGTAGTATCTTTCAATGCTAAGTTTTTCACAATATAAAGTTCCATATTTCACATCTTTATGTATAATATACCATAGTCAAAGCAATATACAATACAAAATTAGCGTACAGTGCATACTTTTACCTGTTCATTAGAATTTCTCCTTTTCTTGTTGCTTTCTGTTAACAGATTAACTAATGGATTACTACATTATGTTTCTAAACAATGACTGTATTATTGTTCTAAATATCTCAATAAAAATTATTAAAAGAAAAAAAGAAAAATAAGTACATTGCTTTGTGTAAGCCATGACATCCAGTCAGTCGCCCGGCGTAGTAGCCCCTGAAAGGAAAATAAAATGTTGTTTTAAAATCACAAAGGTAGAGGAATACAAATTGACACAACAAACCGGTTATTATTTCACATAACATCATCCTGGTCATGTGGAATCATGTGTGTGTGGCCAGAAATGTCACAAGTTACATGACAGACAGCATTTAATCAATGCTAACTTCGCTATAATATTTACAATGTACTTGTTGCCTTACTCTTTTGTGGAAATCCTGTATTCCAATTGCTTATGGGAAAAGATGATCACTGCACATAATTTCCCAACTACCATTTTATCTCCCACCAGTTTGTCCCGAATTGTATAAAAAGGTTATAGCCAAACTGGGGATGGTATTATAGCAAACAGTGGGCTAAATAATCCACTTTACCATGGTAATCCTGGCTATTGGTCAGAACATTCACTACATCACAGCACACTATTTCTCTCCTTCCTCTAACAGCCAAGTGGTTCCTGGAGTAATGCAAGGGAGCCATAGGTGGATGCAGTTTGTTTTCAGTCAGTTTTGTGCATTCAAATATTTCAGGACAGAAGCCACAGTTTACACCTGTGAGAAGATGGACAATAGAGGAGGTGGATGCAAAGTAGCTAAGGCATTTGGGCTTTCTTGTGGTAGTCAATGGATCATAAGTCCTTCATTCCATGTGATCTCTCAAGCAATGCACATCAACTGCTCTGTGCATTTCCTTCACCTGGTCATCACACACTTTATCAGTAATTGACCCAGTCTACTTGAACACCATCCCAGAGGCACACCAGACCACATCAATGCTCTTGCCATTCAGAAAGATAACACAAACTATCTCGTGTGTGAATTCCTGAGTGTCACCTAGGCCTCCTGCAGTCCAACATCACTGTCAACCCACATTCCTGCAACACCCCATACACTATATTGGAAGTTCTCCTTTACCTCATACATGTCACACAAGGATGCGCTGCACTTCATTGCTGGGTTTGCTCTATATAAAACCCAAAATAAAAATACCCAAGCAAGAAATGTCTGCTGGAGGGGAGAATATCAGCTCACATTTTAGCCGGGCGTATTATGCCAAAGATCCACTGTACCAATTGCAGGTGCACCACGACTTCCCAGGGCACAACATGACAACTTCAGTGGCAACCCATTGGAGTTATTACTTTGCACATGTAAGACTACTTCATCAGTGCAGTGCACAGTCATAGCGCAGCTCTAATTTGGGCATTTGTGACACAGTGTTAGTGGCAGATGCTGTCTAATCTCTGCTCTATACTATGAACATTAGAGGGGGGTAATATGCATGTTAGCCATCAGAGCATTTTCCTCAACGATGGTGTACGTTCTTGACCTAAAAGTGTCAGACATGGCGGGGGCCTGTACCATTGGAGATGATGCTGATGCTACTCAGCTTATAAGAGATATGTTTTCAATCTTGTGTGATGAGCCATCGATAGATGGATGTGAATGTGACATTCAATACCTGCTAGTTTTCTTTATGTTTCAAGGTAAAAGTGGACACTTTCTGTGAGGGCAAGGAGGACTTGCAGCAAACATCACCAGGCGGATACTTCATGTAAATGTACACAGGTGATTTGCTGTAGTGCTTGCAACATGAATTGGGGAAAAATGATGCTGCCTCATGAAAAACATCTGCCAGCCCAAATGTTGCCAACTACGTTGGGAATGCCAAGCTTAAGAATGAAGGCATCGATGGGAAGTACAACACCGACAGTTGATTAAAGCTTTCTAACTGTGAAAGAGCAGTCTATTAGGAGATGCTGTTGGACACTCATTTTAGTCACTGGACCATCTTGAATACAGATGATTCATCAACTGAAACTGATAGCAGTCCATCGGCTGTACAGATGCTTGATGCCTAGCTACTGTGCACTTCACCTGTTGGAAAGTATGGTGATCCAGTACAGTTTTGGTACAGCAAACCTCTGTCTGTGCAGCTGCATCTGTGTGATCTGCCATGGAATTGCTAAGCTTTATTTGCAAGTTTGGAGTCTGAGAGAGTTTTTAGTATGGCCTGGACTTTGCTCTTAGATGCAGTAGATGCCTCTCATTTCTGCATGTTGAACAATTGACATTAAGATAATTTAACTGTTACTATATTGTGGTTGGAAATTGAATGATATCTACTCGTAGCTAAAGTAGCAGATAGGATGATGACAATAATTTGTTAAATGACAGAAGTCAGACACAAAAAAGTGGAATGAGAATATTTCATTGTGAATGTTGTTGGGGAATGGATATCTGTAGTAGTGACTGATATGCCAAAACCAGCTGACTTGCCCATAAAAAAAACTAAAAAAAACATTGCCTTTGTGCAAGCACAGGTTTTGGCTCCTGCAATTGTTATCATCAAAAGCACCACTTGTCGACGGTTTTTAAGGTCTCCCACAGAGTTGAACCACCCCCTAGTTTTACAGGTTCTCTCACTGAGTACAACAACTGCTTACCTCCTATAAATTCCCCATCAGAGTGCTATCAGTCCTTATAGTTCTCAGGTTGTCCTCCAGAGGGATTACCATTCTCACAATCGTTGGTGTCTCCTATAGATTGAATCCACACCCTAAGGTTCACATGCTCTTAGAAAGTGCTAAAACCCCTAAAATGCATAGAGCATCCCACAGATGTCTGGCAACTCCTAAAGGTCAAGGGCTCTCCCAGAAAGCACTGCATTCCTCACAGGTTTGAAGTCTCCTTAAGGGAAGAGTCGCTCCTGCTGTGTCCTAATTCCTTCTCCCTTCACAGCCACCTAGAGGTGGAAAGAGTGCTGCTGAAGTAGATTGCTCTTCAAGGAATACTCAAGTGGTATGGAGTCCAGATACCACTGTAAGAGAGTGTAAGGAACTCATGGTGGCAACAGTAAAAACAGACACAAGTGATCACAGTTCAGGGGTGTTTATTAAACTGTGTGCAGGTTAGAAAAACGCCTAATCTAAACCTAAATCTAAGATCGGAGCAAGCGTCGACCATCAAATGAAAATAAGGTAGACCATGTCAAATAAAAAGGGCCTATACTTAGAAACCTATTTCTAAACCGTACAACTAATACAGAAAGAGGTGTGGGATGGTTTTCTAGAAAAGAAAGAAGTGTTCACAAATAATAGGCCAGGATGGGGTAGCTTGGGTCTCCCTTCCCCAAGTTTTGAGCACGGGGCAAGGCGGGATCCGTGAGCACAGTACACTCTCGTGCTTCCCCATCACAAGACGACAGTTTCACTTGCAGCTATCAGGACCGTCGATGGCCAAGTCTCATTACTCTTGAAATTCGCTTGCCTTCCAAGGCCTGATGTATTCAAATAACAAAACCTGATGTTCCTTCAACAAAATGAATGTTTGTTTACTGTTTTCACAGAGGGTGAGGATTCTCCACCCCTGGATCCCTCTCTTCCTGGTGCTGACCTTGCTTTACTGTCAGCCTCCCTCCACCAGGTTCACTATGGCTCTTTCTTCCTTCTCAAATCTTAATGTCTTTTTAAACAGTTCGAGCTGACATCCCTTGGCCGGGTTCACTCTTGTCAACACACTCTTTCTTGGGAAGAAGACTTGGCCCTTTCTCGTCAGCATCCCTCTTCCGGGTTCACTCTTGCCAACTTCACATTCACCTTTATTTTTAATGTTCACAAAATTTGCTTCCCTTGCTTTTTCATATGGCAGGATTCACTTCCCTTGCTTTCGTTATAGTTCTTAGATCAAAGACTTTCGACTGTACAGGTATTTTGCTTGACCTCCTGTATGACCACTTTGATGTATCTTGGCAGCTCTCCTACGGCCTTCTGCCATTGCAGTTCACTAAGACGGGGATTGACCAAGGTTTCTCAGAGCAGCACCCATGTGGTAACAGTCCACTTTTGCAGCTGGTCTCCCCTTTTAATGTTACAGTTCTTTAAACTTCTCTTACTTTTGAAACTTGACTTTCATTCACCACAGCCCAGTGCTTATCGGCTCTCCCCCAAATCACAGGCTGTGATGAACCGCTTGGCTTTCTTCTTTACTGGAGTCAGGGTCGGTACCACAGAAGCAGGAGTCTCTCTCGTTCTGGCTTATCAGCATCGATACGCTCCTTGTAACATTGACATCTGCTCCAGCACACTTGGGCTATTGTCCTCGGTCCTACATTTCTTTCAGCGGAGGGTTCGCAGGGTTTTGTTGAAAAGGGCACGGTCGTGTCTCTCCTCATCAGCCTCTCGGTATTTGCTGCCTTTCTCCTCCTTTTGAACTGCCGGGTCTAGATAGCTGTCTCGTTGTGCAGTCTGCCTTGCTCCTACTGTGCTCTCTTGCTCCACTTTTTATCCTTGTGGGGAAGGGAAAGGGCTGTCAGGTGTGTGTGCAATTCTTGTCAATTGCCTGACTTTGCCTGACCCATGTATTGGAACATGTCAGGTAAACGGCCATGGTGTTAGTCTGTTGTGCAAATGTTTTTGTGTTAGGAAAGGGAGGGGCAGTGTTTTCGAACATCCTACATGGTAGGATGGGGAAGAAGTACTGAAGAAAGGGGGATACTGTGTCTCACCCGTCAGTGTCCCACTCCCACTCCCCGAGGACCCCCCATTCAGGTGATACTTCCTCACTGGCCCACCCCCAGCAACTGGATCCAATAGCGATGGCCATGTCCTGGCCACCTGGGTGACAGATCCCCGAGGACTAGCTAGTGAGACACCTTCAGGTTTCTCACAAGAGGAACCCACCAATCCAAGCAGTAGGTACAATCTTGCTCATCAATCTGCCCCAGACATTCTGTCCAAATGCATGCACTGACAATGATATGCTTCCTCTAACTTCTTGTTGGAACAGCACTAGTCACAGAGTTCTGCTGCTGCCCTCAGTTACTTGCACTATTTGTGCAATCTACACTTATTGTCAAGGAATGACTTACAATTATTTTGTTCTGTATCTAGGACATGCATTGTCACCACTGCTGTGGGGGGCTCTGGTGGAAGTCGGTTTAGGGTTGGGGTCATTGGTGGTGGCAGAATCTTTCACCCAGAAAATCTCCTGGTGCCGATGGAAAGACCTTACCCTCAGCAGGATTCATAGTCTGCCCTGGAGGTAGGTTAAGATACTGCCACACATAATACCATTAGGACAGTGGCAGAGGGAATAAGTCTTTCATCTGTGCGAATCCTGTGCCTGCCTTGATCCTGCATAAATGACAATTCTATGGCAATGCATCTCTTGGGCAATAGGCTCACATTCCTCATCCACCTCTTACCTCTAAGGCAGTTTCATTGCCTGCTGTGGCAAAACCATAGGATGGTCCTCCCCCTGTGGGTCCTCTTCAAGAACCTCCCCTTATTTTTCCATTTCCCCAATACCACCCAGGTAGTCAGGAACCATCTCACTGTACCCCAGGGTGCTTGCAGCAAATACCCCAACTATTCATATGGGAAATGTGCCTAGGTCATCTTCCACACCACCTCCATGCCCCCCTAATTCACTTCAGTCCCTGAGTTCCTGCCTCCATGGCAGCCTCAGTTAGAGTCCATGATGCTTGTGCCCTTGTGGGAACCTCGGTCATTGCCCCTGCCTACTCTTCCTATGGCCTCAAGTGAGCCTCCTCTGTTGGCTGTGCCTCTTCTTTCACTCTTACTTCTCCAGAGGACCTCACCAATGCCTCATTAAACCCTGTTGACTCAGATGGCTAGCAATGATGTGTGGCCTGTGCCCATAGACCAGCACCAAAAGAAGTATGAGGTTCACATCACCTTCATCAATCTTCTCCTGCAAAGTGAAACACAGCTCCTACTGTTCTCCACCCAGATGCTACCCTTCTCAGCAATGCCAGCATGCTATTTCTCTACTAAGAGAACTAGAAATGTCCAGAATAAAAAAGACTGAGAGAACTGCTCCCAACGAATAATTCACAACCCAAAAAGCACTACAATACTTTGCTGATATAGTGACAGCAACAAACACACAGGGGGAAATATGAAAGGGTAATTGCCTTTCTTTTCTTTTTTTCCATTTTTTGGGGAAAAAAGAATGAACATGTTTTTGTTGTCGTTTATACTTTTACACGTCAAACAAAGGTCACAGACACACGCGTAAAGGTGAGGGTGGCATTTGACATTTGTAACATGAAGAAAGTAACACAACTCTGAATAAACACTAAACCGACAATTGGGCAACACAAACTCTGCAAACTACTACCAATTACAGAATGAAAACCCCCAAACTGCTCCTAAAAGTTTCCAAAATGGTTTAAACACACACCGATTAGTAGCCTGCCCTGTATGCACCGCTATTTAACGCCTGACACACCCCAAAAAAGGAGAAGAAAATAAATGGGTCTTTTATAGAGCCCCAACGCCCTTTAGGATACAAGGGTTCTGAATTCCTGAACAAACTTGATGAAACAGCCGTAAAGGACTTTGATTGACTGAGCATATATGATGAATAAGCCTGAGATTTGCTCTTTACTCAAGGTTTCTGACAGGGGGACTCCACTGAGAGTTCAACTTCTGAATCAACCCCGGCAGAAACTGTACACTCACTAGCTAGGATGAATCATGGTAACAAGATTTGAGAGCACCATTTATATGAAAGGCCATTTTGTTCCTGTACCTGCATCTGAAAGTCGGACACATGTTAGTGAAGTAGTATGTCACCAAGTGTGTCATTATGGACATGCCACCTGCTTGTAGAAGACATTAAGCTACTGCTAGTTGGTGATAGCAATATGATGTAAAGATTTTCAGGGGTGCCACATTAGGTAGGAATCTGTTTTAACCATTGTATTATGAACTATTGGGTTATATTTTGTATTTTCATTTTTATTGTATGCGTTTCTGGTTGAGCCTTCCAAACTGATTATGATGATGATAGGCTGGACTCACCCTGTGACAGCTGTGTCTTGGTAAAGTGTTTTTTGTGTTAATTAAAAACAACTTTGATTGTTTTACTGCATGGACGTTATCATTGCATGGAGGTTTTTGTAAATGAAGCACCATTGTTGTGCTCAGACTTACCTTACTTGGGTTCTGTGCTAATGGATCTTTCTAATTCTTTAAACTATGCTTTGCTGCCTCATAATATGCTGATCAAATGTTCTTCAAAAAGGTTCTTGAATTCCATGTGGTGCTTTTTTTGGGGAGACATATGTCCTTGCATCATAATCCCACAAACAATATCAACATCACATCAGCAAACAACAGCAGCGATAGCCAAAATACATCTGGCCCACGCCCACAAACCTTTTCCCATGGAGGCTGTGTAATTAGGCAGGGCTCTGCAATATCACTAGAGCAGCTCTCCTGCAAACCACTGCTACTCTGCCCTTTCTACATCTCCTCCTGTTAAGGAGCTGCAGCAGTCTTTGTTGTTCCGACCTTAAACAATGTTTTGTCTCGAACGTTAGAGAACGTCTGAATGATCAGGTCATGTGTCGTTTTGAGTTTTTGTTTTCCCTTATCAAATTGCAGAGTTAGTGGTTATACTTTCAATTTCATGGTTGAATGTGTAGTTATATACAGTGAGTGTTTATATCTTAACTTTATTTCCATTGTTTATGGAAGGCGTATAAGGCTGTGCATCTCAGTCACTTTTTAGCACTAGGATAGCCCACACAACAGACTTTATACAACAGAATGCTACATCTCTGCAACCAACTTACACATCCTATCAATAACCGAAGCAACCAAGCTCTCTCTCGGCACTGTGCACCTGGCTTACCCTCTGACTTCCGGGCCCAGCAACCTGCTCACCCTGCCACCCACCCGCACTGCCTCCTTGCAATCCCTTGCAATGGGGTCTGTATCTGTAACCATACAGCCCCCTCACCACCCTCTTTTCCTGCACTTACCAGGGACTCCCTGTCTGTTGCCTCAAACCCAGCACTTGCCACTTTCTGGCTGCACTATCACTGTTCGTTGCTTTTTTAAAATTATTTATTTATTCATTATTTATCTGTTTTTCTCTGCTCAGCACTTTCCACCTCTCCCCCTACCATGCACTTTCCCCCTTTCCCTCTCCAATGCACTTGTGCTTTCTCATTGTCACTGGGCCTAGTAAGATCTTTGTTTCTGTTCTCCCTTGTTCCCTTCTCTTGCCTTGGCACGCTCTGAAACACGTGTGTGCGAGCCAATACAAATAAAATATCAATATCAATATCAATAGTGAGTATGCAAGGCTGCCTGCCCTCTGGAGACAGATGCTTCTATGCTTACATCCCCTGACAGCTATTGAGAGACGTGCATTCAGAGCTCAAGGGACTTCTGGTCTCCCCCCCAGCAAACCTGTATCACAGTTGCCCTCTTTCCCCACCAGCCTAACCCACTCTCTCCTCTTTCCTATCCGCCAGTCAATCGAGGCCATGCAAATGCCAGCGTTGCACCCCATACACCCAAAACATAGCATAACATGAATTTCCTGTTTACAGCGAATTCCGCAGTAAATCATTAGTACAAGGCACATTTTGAGATGCTGCACAATGACGGAGAATGTAAAGATGCATCATTCTATCATTGATACACTAAAAACAATCATGCGAAAGGACACTAGATTCCATACTTTTTCTCACCCGTAAAACTGATTGAATGAATGGACTCTTAAAGGAGTGCATGTATCCACAATCGGTTGAAAGAGAAAATGTGTACATTAAAGGACCGTGAACGTTCCCAGCGCAGAAAGATTAAGGTAGCTCTGCACCTTCAAATCTTTAATACTCCTGGATTTAGTCTTGAGGCAGAAACAAGTAATGCCAACATAAACTGAAATGCGACTGCTGCAGAAGGCGCATGATGTGGGCTGATGCTTCGAAGCATCCTGCCCGAACTCCTGATTTATGCAACATGCACACTGTTATCTACTTCATGTCAAACATTAAAACTTTAATGGCAGTTTTGGATCTCATCCAAGCACTAAAACAAGCGTGCACCCCTTTTTTTTAGAGCCTTGCCGCGTCCTCGCGTTGATTTAGTCACATTTCAAAACTATGAGAAACTATGCAGTAGCGGTTTGCGACCGATGTGAAACTTTTTCTAAACGTGTTAATACATCACACGTATTTAGCAGAACAGATAAGGCTTGAAAAAAAAAGTTCCTCTTGAAATATATATTTCTCCTCCATTTAAAGTTAGCTTAAGTATTATATGCGATTGGTGATTGACGCTTAATATCCATTGCTTATTGGGATGTTGACTTTATGGCTCTGGGGGATGGCCAGTTTACAAGAACTATTAAGGGAAGGACTGATTAGTGATTGATGGATTATGGGTGGATTGATAAACTACATTCTCCTTGCACGGTCAAAACATTCTCTTTCTTACCTATGGATTTTATTCAACACAGGTTTATGTGAAATTGAAGGTGGTGTACTCTTTTATATTGTATCTAATTGCATGAAATTTGAATTGAGTATCTGATGAAGTTTTATGAAAGAATAGACAAAGATGAAACATGTGTAACTTGATAAATATATATGATGAAGATAGTTATTTATTTTTATTCTCTGTATTATGTAATTTGATAACAATTTTATGAAATCATGTGTAAGGTTTTTGTTTAAAAAACGATATCACATTAAAATAAAATAAAAATAAAAATAAATATATATTTAGTTAGCTGTGCAAATGATGATGTTCCCTCAGCAGTGACCAGTAGCAAGCAGGTAGCATCTATCTTGTGAAAGAGCGCGTTATCTTTGTTTGTACAAGATGCCTTGCTTCATTCACGGGATGATCATATGTCCAATGTGTAAGTCGATCATTTACTTTGCGAATTAAGCAGGGGCGTTGCCATGCAGCATCGCATGTGTTGCATTCAATGTTGGCCATGGAGGTCATCGAAATGTCTCCAGTAGTATGTTCGGGTTAAATTGTCGCTAGAATATTCATTAAAATAATAAAAAAAAGGGCTTGACTTTTCTTAAGGGCTGAGAGGTGACCAGCTACGCGTTTTGCTTAAACACGGATTTTACATAAGTTAAAAGAAACACTGGCAAATCAAGTCAGACTTATGTTAATAAATACATCTTGCTGTGTTTCTGGTGGGGCTGCAGCCATGATGTGCTACTAGACCACCTCGCTGCCCTTGTATCGCTACTATGCACTACATGCTGTCCAATATGGCCGGGAATTGCCACTGAATTGCAGCTGTAGGCTCAGCTGCCCAGACACTGCCATCAAATTCCAAGTGCAGCCCTTTACGCACCTGTGCAGCTAACACCTGCTAATGTCCTGCCTCTAAAGACAAATATGCTGATATAATTCTCCACTTTGGCGTTGTTTGGTGTCTAAAGTGAGACGAAAGTATGCACATTGCATTCAAGCTGCTTGCAGTTCCATGCTTACATCTATGAGGATTTCTCAGGTAAATGGGTTACTGTGTCCACAGAGTTTACGCAGAGGATCAGTGCATGCAGTTATATCCTCAGCAAAAGTTAGACAATAAGTTGGCTAAAGTCAGCCAAACTAAATCCGTTGACACAGGGATGCATCCGTATGGCGTGCATGCTAGAACATATTGGTGCCACCCCCATGTTATTAATTCGGGCTTTGACATGACCCTAGATGGTGAGCCAACTGGTAAACAGACTGTCAGGCATTATCCTCTGGAGGGACTCCTCTGGCCCCATGGCAGTCATAAAACTAAGACTGAAATGATGGCATTGTGATGAAATAAAATGAATACATTAATAGCCCGTGCATTTCGAACTCTCCTCAATAAAACCACACAAGCCTGTGTCAAAACGGATTTTCTTTCAAGGCCTCTATCCTCAAATTGTCTCCAGGTGGAGCCATTTGCTGCAGTGCGCAAATGTTTTTTTTTTCTCTAGGCCAGTTGAGTTAAGTGTGGATCCATTTGCGACTGCAGTGAGATCTTTCACAGAGGTGCAAGTATATTGTTGATTTTTAATCCAGAGGCACAAGGCATACATCAACTACATACTTTGGAACAATGTCCTAGTGTGGGTCTAATACAGTAAATATATCTTCTCTAAACATCTAAGATAAAATCCCCTTCAGATTTAAATCACTCCTTTCTAAAGATCTCATGTAGCTCAAGGTATCTTTTGTGAAGTTATTGATAGACAACTTTTAAGAGAATAAACATACTGAAAATAATTGCTAATGTCTATTATATTGGAGTCATTGGGCCTCATTACACAGTAGGCGGTGAACCATGGCGCTATTAGCGCCATGGCTCATGCCGGTAAAATACCGGCACCGCCTTGGTGGAAAGGGGAATTACCGCCCCATTCCAAGGTTGGCGGGGCGGTAATTCCCCCTTCCACCATTGCCCTTCCCCATTCCCATTTTTGCCCCATAGGGCTCTATGGGAATGGGGAAGGCGATAATTACGGTACCGCAAATTGCAGTACCGTAATTAGCTCCACTGGTCCCTTTGCGGGTTGTTTTTTAACGCCTGCAAAAAGCAGGCGTTAAATTCCCCAAACCGCAAAGGGAACTCGTAGTAGGGTAAATACCGGTACCGGTAAACCCTTACCGCCTACTGTGTAATGAGGCCCATTGTCTTAAAAGATGTTTGTTGATATGCATGTATATATGAACAGACAACCACACAAAGAGTTGCCCATTAAGGTTTCTATCCACCCACGGGCACTATAGAGATGTATGTTGTTAGATGCATGCTGATGCCAGAACCCTAACAGGTGGGAAACTAGAGGGCACATCCCATAACCTGTCTCATGTGGATAGCAGGTCAGGGAGGAGTAGGATGACCATGCCCCCTGGAAGTCACATGCAGATGAATGAACAACTAAGGAAGCATTCGACCTGTTATAAGTCAGTAACTTGGGTAAATTGAAGTCCACTGGTTAGTCCTTGATTTGCAACATAGTCCGTGCTTGTTAACCTCCTAGATTCATGGGCTCCCCTTTGGTCATGTCCCCAAATCATACTGACAAAGATTTGAAGGCAATATACCAACAGAAACTCAACCAGCTGTGCACTGGTGCCTTTATCAATCATTGCTTTAGATTGATGTGTTATCTGAGGATGTGTGATATTCCACCTTTGGCCCCAGAGCAACAATGTTGTGCCACATTGTCGAAATTGTCCTGCAAGTGAGTTTATGGTGCAATATCCTGTTGCTGTTTGGACTCAATTCCAGAGCATGTTGGTGCAGCTAGACAAGAAGTTACAAGCTAGCACATGATCATCAGGAATCCACATCTCCAGCAGAGCTGAGTGATCACCAGTCACACAACAAGCACAGTGATGGAGAACCTTACATTTCACCCCCTAAATAGTACAGAAGCCTGTTGAGGCAGAGCGATCTCCTCCCTGAAGTGAAGGATCATGTTGAATGGACCTGGCAACTCTCTGTAAAATGTGAAATGTGTACATGGAGGCTGTGTTAGGAACGTTTTCTCTTGGAGCAACTTTTCCTCAATATTTTACGGATACCCCAAACTTTTTGCTTTTGTTTTTGCACGTTGCTTTGACTTTTTGCAGTAAAGTGAATCCTTCAGCTCCACTTCACTGGCCTTTTGCTCATATGTTATGGGGAAAACTGGCCAGTCCTTAAGGCTGTCAGTACTGGGAAACTATGTTTCTCGTAGTCCTTTATTTTTGTTACCTGTTTGGTTAACTTTTTTAATGTTGCACAATGCATCTTTCAATGCACTGCAATGTTTTTTTTTCTATGACCCTACACTACACTCAAAGGAATTTTTGGTTACTTTTAAATGTGCCTAAAGACAAGCAGTTATTTTTTCACTACTGACTGTGGCTAGTGTCATAACATGGGTGTGCCACAAGGTGTTTGCTCGTTCCTTTGGCCATTTTGTTTGTGCCCTTCTTACTGCCTTGCCAGGTTAGGGACATCCTTTTTTGGTCATGCTCTTCCAGAGGAAAGCATTGGTTTTCGAGGGCTAGTGCAGGACATGCGTCTTGCAAGCTAGGAAGTGGGTTGGGATTGGCTGGTCCCAACACAAAAACTCGTTTCATTATGTCTGCCGTGTATGGAGTGTATGCTGGAGTTTCACCAACAGTGGTCCTGATTGGACCACTGCTGGGTTGTAAGTGAGGGGCGGATCTTCATTTATTGAGCTGAGTTTCTGTACTAACCTGAGTTTTTTTCATAAGAGGAGTCTTGCAGCCATTCCCCAGAGATCCTGCAAAGAGCCATGTATCCGTCATAGCTGGGAAGAGGTATCCAGTGATTTTAACAAATACACAATAATGAAAAACAATTACAGAGAAATTATGTGGTTGAAAGAAATACCGAAAATGATATATATATATATATGTACGGGTGGGGAGGAGATTTTGGAGGAGTTATTAATATAAGGAAATTGGAAGCTTGGAGGGGGACCCCCAAACATTTTCTTTTGCTATTTTCGTTTTCGTTAAAATCACATAGATCACAATGAAGACTTCAGCAAATCGTGGAGAAATCCAGAGAAGGCTTGTTGACTAACATTTGCTACAGTCCTGGTGGAGCCCTGTCTGGCTAGTGATTTTAGAAGAGCTTCATCAGTGCTTTAACACATACCAGTGGTGGGAACAACCACTCTCGACTTTCTTTGGTAATTGAACAAGTTAAAGCCTTCAGAAGTGTTCCTGGACAATCTAGTGGACTGCCGGGATCCAGTATGGGCTACAGCACTAGGAGAGGTGTTCATTCTGTGTTTCAGCTTGGAACTAAACGGGTTATCAGCTTGTCCTGCACGATTCCTTCCTACACATTTTCTACATCTAAGCATCGACGGGGACCGAGATAGAGGACGGACTTTGACCACCATATCTCTGTCCTCTGCTGTTGCTCTGCAATGGTGAACATCCCTGGAACCGGCGTTCTTGCATCTCGCCAACCGTCCTGAAGAGTCCTGCATCAGTGCCTGCTGCATTGTTAATTGAGACGAGTTTGCAAAAAGCTCCTGTACCCTACCAGAACTCTTATTGCACGCGCAGCTCCTGGGCTTCTTTAACCAGAACCAATGGTGAGGAAACTGACCTGATGCAACCCTCCAACGACCTGCCAAGTCTGGAGAGAAACCAGAGTACAGGTGGAAAGTTGTGGCAATACTTACCTGTCCATCTTCACCCTTGAAACGTGTGAATAACAATTAAAACCTTTACAACTGTTTGGCTTTGGCAAAACTTGATGCTGAAAGCCCTGTGAATGCTATCTTATTCACTAGAATACGTCCTATTCTGACTTTTGTAACCTGTCTCACAGTCCCTCTTCCAAATGTGTTCCCACTCCCTAAATCTATTGGAAACTTTGTGAACGTTTTTGCACAAGGCCCCATACCTGTGGACTTACTTCCCTTCCATGTATCTGGGGGGCTGAACTGAATGTTTTACACTAACTCACTGTGATTGTATTTGACTATTTAGTATTGTTTGATACAACTACCTGCTATGAGTCATTTTTCATAGTGTGTTCCTTGGCCATAAATAGAGTATTTCTGGACTTACCTGCCTAAGTGTAATCATTAATTGTTCACTGTGTTGGACTCATTGCGGAACCCTTACTACACACACTCACTCCTGAGACTTAGCCGTGGCCACTTTCAATTCTACCCGGATTGGCTTGGTTAAACTCCCAGATGTTGTGCCCTGTACACTTTAACTAGGCCAGAGTTTAGAAATCCAGTCTAACAGGGCACCTCATAGTTACGGGTTATTCTCCACACACATGTACTGATTTGCCCCAGATCAGCCAACTTTTACGATGCTCAAACAGCTTAAATCCTGGCGGCACCTTTGAAGAGGTTTCGTGGAATGCAAAATTGAGGGCTGCAAATGGTGATCTATCATTAGCAGAGCGATAGGAATGGTTTGGCGAGGTATTGAAGACTTTGAATGTTAGATTCATGGTACATTTGTTTGGAAAGGTTTTGAATTGTTCAATCTGTGATGTGTGATACATTGAGTGATTTGAAGTGGGTGAACAACACAAGTGCCACAGGTGACACTAGTGAGAGGGGATCTAAGTAAGTGAGAACAACTCACATATAAAGGTTTTTTTTTCCAGACACCTATAGGGGGCTGGAAAAATAACCAGTGACTGTAAAAATCATGGCAGTCTAGGTATTCAATGTTGTTAAGTGACTATAAAGTAGGAGAAAAGGTAATATGTGTCCTGCTTGTGATACACAATAGAGGGTGGGAGGAGAAGACAGAGGAGGAGCTGGAGAGCAGAGAATCTCATAGATGGAATTACTATCACAAGTCTTTTGAGGTTTCCATGCTCGGTGAAACGCTATTTTGGAATTGTGTTTTCCATTGATAGGTAAGCGTGTGAACCTGTGATGGATGGAATTAAATGAATGTTGCAGGCACGAACTGGCATCATTAGTTAACATGGTTTTGCTGTTTGCATAGATACAGGAGTTGAGATTTGGGTTTGAAGCATGTCACTGGTTTGAAATCTTTCCATAGTTGACCTAGTAGAGGAGGGACAGCCCGGGATAGGCATTTTTATTTTCCATGGTACTTCCGAGTGTTAGAAGACAATAGTTTAGATACAAATGCTGACTCATATATTTTTTTCAGTCTGACGAGTACAATTATAAGGTGGCAGTGATCGTGTATTTTACAGCCTTATTTAAGCTGGTTGTATTTATTCCAGCACTCTCTTTCCTTTTTATACCAAAGCTTCACTGTGAACACCATCCCGGCATTACCATGTGTGCCCCGCACGTTTGACACTATGTATATTCATCACATTCTTTTCTCGTTGTAGGAATATTATGATCTTATTAACATCCATTGTGCATACAGGTATATTCCTATTACAGCTTATAGTTCCATTTTTTGAGCATGTGTGAATGCGTCTAACAATCTAGATAGATATGTTATGATAGATTCTGATGATGTTCTTATGTTTTTATATGGTATATTTTCATGTCTGTAGGGAAATGTATTCTGAATTTCAACTGGGGCTCCACATTTCAAAACCCACATTTGAGCAAAAGTCTGAATTTCAACTAGGGAGACACATTTAAACATGGATGAGAGTTGATCCTATTCTGAGCGAGAGCATATATGTCAGTTTGTAAAGCATAAAGCACATGACAGTGAAATGCTGAATTCGAGAATTTGTGCTGTTTCTGCACAATATGCATTTTGCTAATCGACCGGGTTGCAATGGGGAATATACCAACATTTATTATATACTGATGATAACTAATCTGTATCCTCAAACTTCTAACATGCATTTCATATATCCTGGGCAAAACCCAGTCCAGGGCTCTTATATGTGCAATTTGATGAATGAATGTGCAATGTGTGAGTGTGCTATGCAGTGTTAATTCGAAATGCAAGCAAATAAATGTGGAAAATGATCTTTTGCAGGCGATCTCTAAGAAGGATCTGCGTTCACTATGTGGAACAGCAAACACAGAGTGTTTAGACATGTTACTTTTGCATCCATGCATTTGCTCTAAGCAGGCAGGCTGGTCACATGTACCAGAACTTCCTGGAGGGTGATTGAGAAAAAGGGAGGTGGTTTTGAATGACACGTTGCATCACAGCAAACAGCTGGAACTCTTACATTTCATAGAGGTGTAACTTATGTACATAGGTAGTCTTAGTTCAGAGGGTTGAAAAAAGGCTGGCAGGAGGGAGGGCTGGCAGGAGGGAGGGCTGGCTGGAGGTAAGGCTGGCACTCTCTCAGGCTCCTGGGCTGGCAGTTGTCTCAGAAGAGTTTGCAGTCCCGGGCACTCTTATTCTTTTGCTGACCCTGGGAGAAACATGACCGAAAGGCTGGCAAAGAACTCTGTGGGCTGTTTCCAAGCACACAGTGAGTGAATCAGATAAAGAATTCTTCTGTCCGGCAGCTGGACTGGGGTTGTTGGCAGTCCAGGACACATGCATGATTAAAGATTATTTTTTAAACTAACTAATTATACCATCGCTCTGAGAGTTGGAGTACACTGGATCCCTGAAAGCCCCAGATCCATGGAGTCCACTGGGAAAAACCCTGGATTGAAAAAGGGGTTGAAGATGATGACCCCATATGGAAATCCTGATTACAGAGGAAAGATGGACTGGCTATGTTTCCTGTATGGCAGAACAAAACAGCAAATGTTTCTCCTTTTTTGTGTTAGTAGTTGTGAACAATCCATGTGTCATTTTTGTGGAAGGACAAGTTCTGATAGAACAGGGACCGGTCTCAGGAATTGCAGTACAAGAAGGACCAGGTTTTATATTAGGAAATATGCGGTTGTTTTACCAGAATATGTATAGTAGCCTTAGTCCTCATTTGGCGATTGAAAGCTTTCTTAATGGATCAGAAATAAAATCAGAGACGTGGAGGAATGGGTGCAGTCCTGTAAAGAGGAAGCTTGGATAGCACCCAAGGAAATAATGTTGCAGTTAGAAAAGACTTTATCTAGCATCAAGAAAAAGGGGGGAAAAAGCGTGGTGGTCTTTTGGTTGCAACAATTGTGATGACTATAATTGGCGCTGTGGTGGGCACGACAATATCTACAGCCAATGCTGTATCTGTAAATGCTGTATTTGTAAACAAATTGGGTAACAAGGCACATGAATTGAGTTATGATTTGAAATACTTGCCACACACATTAGATGGACTCAGGGGTGAGCAGAGTGAAGTAATTTGTTATGTGAATCATACAATTTTGGCTCTTAATGAGCAAACCACAATTCTAGAGCATAGTACCAATATCATTGTTAAACATGATAAACTGCTACATGACATTTGAAACATGGCAAATCCATTAGAAAACATTATGACACAATATTTGCGGGAAATTCAAAACTTGATGTCTCGATTGATTCAGGAACATATACCTCTGTATTTTGTTTTATCTGACATTATTCATCAAATGATGGAACAGATTGCACAACTAGAGGTTGATATAATCCAAGAGAAAAATGCATTTGATATGGGAAGTGCAATACCATTATATTTTAATATGTAACAAATGGAAATAGGTTTTCTACTGTGCATTCCGTTTGTCTCTCCAGAATTGATTTATCAAACTAAGCTGGTACATAAGAGACCTATCACCTTTCATATCAAAGCTAATTAACACATCTTTCTCAACTGGCACTATCCCCAGCAACCTAAAGGATTCCTGGCTACTCCCACTCCTCAAAAAACAATCATTAGATCCAACCATACCCACCAACCACAGGCCAATTACCACAGTACCATTCCTGCTTAAAATGTTAGATAGGGTAGCATACCTCCAAATACAGAAATAAGTAGAACAGAACCAACTATTAGGAGTCCGTCAATCAGGATTCATACCCAAACACAGGACCGAAACAGCACTGATAAACCTTAAGGCTCAAATCGATGCACTCAAGGGCAATGGAAAGACTGACTTGCTACTTCTACTTGATCTATCAGCGGCTTTCGATTTGGTGTACCACAAAGTCCTTTGTAACCACATGGATTTGCCCGCGCACTTCTCTCAAGAGGCCATAGGCTGGATACAATCCTTCCAGAATAATTGAACCATGCGTGTCTTTTCACCATCAGCTTCTGCCGACCCCATTTCCATCACCCGTGGAGTGCCACAGGGTTCATGTTTCTCACCCACAATGTATAACATATTCACTAAGCCCCTTTTCGATGATCTTTACGGTCTTGGTATCACCTACACTAAATATGCATATCATACCCAGATCCTCATACCACTTACAGGAGATTTTGACAAGGATTTGGCCTTGGTGAATTGAATTTACCTCATCATCCAGGCATGGATGGCTACCCACGGTCTATGCCTGAAAGATGAGAACCCTGAGCTCATCATCCTCGGTACCACCCCCAATCTCAATAATCTTGGCCGCAAATACTCCACCTTTAACATCGATGGCAACACCATCAAATTTGCCAAATAAGTAAAAACCTTAGGTTTTTATTTAGACAACACCATCTCCTTTACCAAACAGGTCAACTCCATGGCCTCCACCACTGCTTACACCTGTAAGCTAATTAGAGCTGCCAAGCCATTACTCTCTACGAACAGCTGCACCATCTTGGCCAGAGCCCTAATTCTATCCAAATTGGACTACTGCAACTCCCTATACCTGGGGGCTAATAGGTATATCATTAACACAATTCAGATTCTACAAAACAACGCCCTTAGATCAGCGCTGGGTATAGCAAAAAATGAACATATTTCAGAGACAAGGAGACAGAATAACTGGGTCACTGCCAATGATAAAATCTTGCTAAAAACTGCACATGAGTGCCTAAATAACGCTGCCCCACACTATTTTATAGAAAGATTCAATAGGCAATCAATCATCCAATCGGCCAACAAGAACTGCCAATTCTAATTGTCTGACGGTACCAAGGTTTAAACTCACCAAAGCTGGAAGGTGTAGCTTCCCAGTTAAAGCACCACAGCTGTGGAACTCCCTACCCTTCCACTGAGGATAGACCAGACACACCTGCACTTCAGACACAATATCATAAACTGGATTAAAGAAAATGACCACTAAAAATGTTGTTCACCTGCCCGCTGGCTCTACCCCAGTATTCTGCCTTGTATGTAATGTTGCGTTTCGCAATAGCTTGTTCTTAGTTTCATCCCTATTTCTTCCTGTATATAATATCTACATGTTTTCGCAATATTTTGTTGTTAGTTTCATCCCTATTTCTGCATGTATATAATATCTAAATGTTTTTGACCTCCTGACTGTATAGAACATGCTGACTTTATCCTTGTTGTATATACTTGTACAGCTCTGTAACCCAAGCTGAAACTATTCCTATTTGTTTCTGCGCCCTGTTACCCTTCCGGGTCTGGTGCGCATTATAAACAATAAAACAAACAAACAAACATAATGTAGGCTTTTGGCAAGATGACAAATATGTCAAGATTGTGACTCTGGAGATGGGAGCATTTCAAGCATGGGAGACTGATTTGTATCTGACCCTAAAATTAGATAATGCAGTGGATGCTATTTGCAGTTTGAGGGCAGAACATGGGGTCTCTGAATGATGGGAGGTAGCTGTAAATAACACAAAATAACACAAAGATTGAGGAGTTGGCCCATGCTAGATTGATAAAGCACAGGTGGTTATTGAGTACTTTGGTGACACATTACACAATTACTCACCTTAATCATGGTTCTTTTATTGTGAAGCAATTGCCGCATAGCATGTTCTACATATATGTCCCTAAAGATGGTGTCAATGGGCGGATTGACCCTTTTTCATGAGATGGCGATTTGTGGGAAAGGAAAGTGCAGAATATTGATTTTTTTTCAGAAAAAATATGTTTCCCATTGATCCAAATATTCACTTCGTACTAAAACATAAAAGCATACACACAATTAGAATGAATCCTAAACAAAGATACCATTACTGGGAATAGCTTAGGCTTGACAGTGACAGATAGGTTCACTTGGGGGACCTGTGTGGAAAAGGGTTTAGTGATTTTGGTGATTTCAATGGTGGTTATTTTGATATGGTTGATTGTACTTACAATTAAGATGAAGATAATGATGTTTGTTTTAATGGCAATGGGAAAAGAGAAGATCCAATTGGGAGAAGCATATATATATATTTTTTTTTTTGTTTTTTTTTTTTATTTGTTTTGGCTTAAGCCTTTACAAAGGGAAAAACATTACAAAACGATTTGCATTAAATATAAAAAGGACCGAACTTGTGTTGAAGTTTCTAATAGTCCACCCACCCTGCCAAATTTTTCTAGTCCTGTGAATACCATGCTTAGGGACATTTATCCTTTTGGATCTTTGTTAGATTGTCACACCACTTTCTATTAGCACCTGGGTTGCTGCAAACGTAAGTGCAGCATTCTTTCCTGAGATAATTCTTTCCCAGAGGAAGTCTGTTACTATGTCTTCCTCCCTCCGTACCAGATCTCTGAAGAATCTTAATCGCTGTGGCCAGGTGCCTTCACAGTCCATTAGAATATGCTTTAATGTTTGTTTGGCAGGGTTTGAGCATATTAAGCATAATTTTATTGCCATGTGTCCTTGATTACGTTTTGCCAGGACAGCCCCACAGTGGACGAGATTCAGTCTCATTCTGAGGAAATCTGAACGCAACTTTCTACTTGGAGATTTCAGTAGATAGCATGAGAGAGATCCTAATTTCTTATCTACCCTCAAAAATATGTTTTGATTTGGGTCCTCCCTTACTTTCTCCACTGTTTCAATCCAGTCCCATTCTTCTAGTCTGCATTTTACTTTAAGTGGGTTTAGGGCCAGAGTCTCTTCATTTAGATCCAATTTCTTTAGCATTTCCAACGTCTTTCTTCCCAATGAAATGAGGATAGCAGATTTTTTCAATAATGCTTCGTGTTTGAGGTCTCCATACAGCGTCGAGTCTTCGCTTAGTGTGATTTCCCTGAACAGTGAGATGAGCTTCCAGTTGGCCATACAATTAAGAGATTTTAGGCCTAGTTCGAATCTTAGGCTTTTTAAGGTTGCACAGTTTGGGAGACCCAGAACTCTTTTCCAGAGGCGACCCTCATAGTTGTCCCAGTTTATGAACCAAAGATCCAGTTTTGCTTCAAGTCCATAAAGAACAACTGGAACCACTTTGGCGAGATAAAACTTTACCAAGGGCAAAATGGAAAACTTACAGAATTTATAATTTAGCTTAATCATCTGTGATGTAAATTGTGTTATTTTAGCTGACACTTCGTTTTCTACTTTGTATGTTGCTGGATGGGCATAGATGTTATATCCTAGATATTTTATGGTTTCTACTATTTTTATCCGTTCTCCTCCCATATTCCAGTTTATATATTTTGCTTTTGACAATGGGTGCTTGAAAATCAGAATGTTCGATTTAGATGGATTAACTGTCAATTTATTTATCCCTACGTATTCATTCAATTTGTCAAGTAGGTGTTGTAGCCCAATTGGTGTTCTGTCGAGGAGAACTATGTCATCTGCATACGCCAACCAGCAGATTTTCCTCCCATTTAGGATTGGGCTTATCAAAGCAGATGTTTCTAAAAAGTGGCCCATATCCGCCAGGAACAAGTTGAAGAACAAAGGCGCCCCCAAACACCCTTGTCTTACACCTCTATTAACTTCAACTAGTCTGGACAGATGACCCATCGCATCGAGCCGTATTCTTAGATTGGTGTTTTTATGAAGTGCCACTAAAATTGATAGAAGAGATTCTGGCATTCCCCATTTCCGAAGTTTGTCCCACAATAGGACTCGTTCAATCTGGTCGAAAGCTTTAGACAGATCTATCCAGGCTCCGTACAGCATTTGTTTTTTCCCCCCTCTTTTTTGCTCATTCAGGATGTTTAAAATCAGGCCATTAATAGATGTTGAGTGGCCTTTGCGGAATCCTGTTTGGAAGTGTGATAGAATGTTACAGTCTTCAACCCATTTCGAGACATGAGTTAGTAATAGTCTCATAAAGATTTTGCTTTCAACGTCCAGCAATGCTATCGGTCTGTAGTTCATTGGCATACGACGATCCCCAGATTTAAAAAAGGGTATTATAAGGGCCGTTTTCCAGGAAGCTGGAAAGGTTCGTTGTTTTAGTATTTCTTTGAAGAGAGCGGATAGTAATTTTGCCCACAATGTTGGTTCACTTTTCAGTGCCTGATAGGTCAAGCCGTTTAGACCTGAGGCTTTTGATGTCGAGGAGTTGGCTATAATTTCTCGTATGTCTTCTTCACAGAAATTGAGTTGCCAATGGGTATCTGGTTTGGGTATAAATTCACGGGTCTCACCACTCTTGAATGTCTCTGTCAGGTAGCTCACCCAGCCATCTTCTGAAACTAAGTTACATAATGATTGTACATGATCCCCTTCAAACTGGTTCATTACTTCCCAGAAATTCTTGCTATTTTTTTCTGTGAGTGTTTTAAGTATGTACTCGCCATCTGTTTGCATCCGAAGAGCATTATGAGAAATCGACCATGATTTGTAGTTGGCTTTTTGGGTTCTTATTTCAGTTTTCATACCCTCCGCTGAAAGTCCTGACTTTTTGATGACTCTTAACATTTTCCTGTGCTCTCTTTTTCTTCTTTGTATAGATTCGTCAAAGGCATGTATATTTTAGAACGTATATATTTTTTTTTCCTGCAGTGTTTTCCGGGTTTACACAGAAGGAAAAAAAGGAGTGTGTGTATGAAAATGTATTCTGAATTTCAACTAGGGCTCCATATTTCAAAATCCACATTTTAAGAAAGGTCTGAATTTCTACTTGGGATCCACATTTCAACAGGGCTGAGAGTTGATCCTATTCTGAGTGAGAGTGTATGTCAGTTTTTAAAGCATAATGCACGTACCAGCTGAATGCTGAATTCAAGATTGTTTCTGCACAATATGCATTTTACTCATGGACTGGGTTGAAATGGGGAATAAACTAACATGTATTAATTACTAATGATTACTAATCCTTATCCTCTAACTTCTCAAATGCATTTCATATATCCTGGGCAAACCAGTCCATGGATCTTATATGTGTAATTTGATCATTTGAATGTGCAATGTTTGAGTGTGCTATACTGGGTTAATTTGAAATGCAAGCAAATAAATGTTGAACATCATCTTTTGCAGGCAATATCTAAGAAGGCTCTTTGTTCACTGCTGGTCACATGTATCAGTAATTCGTGGAGGGTGATTGACAAAAAGGGAAGTGGTTCTTACTGACACGATGCATCACAGACAAAGGCTGCCACCCTTACATTTCATAAAGGTTCAACTTAGGTGTCCGTGGGCAGTCTTAGTTCAGAAGGTTTAAAAAGGGTGACAGGAGGGAGGGCTGCCTCTCTCTCTGGCTCCTGGGATGACAGTTGTCTCAGAAGAGTTTGCAGTCTCGGGCACTCTTAATCTTTGGCTGACCCTGGGATAAGCATGGCAGAAAGGCTGACACAGAACTCTGTGAGCTCTTTCCAAGCGCAGAGAGTGTGAATCAGATCAAGAATTCTTCTGTCCGGCAGCTAGACTGGGGTCATTGGCAGTCCAGGAAACACGCACGATTAAAGATTATTTTTGGTAAATTCAGTTAATTGAGGTGACGATAAACAAATGATTTGCGATCAGATAGTGTAGACTGGGTAATTAATTGTTAGGTGCTGCACTGTACATTTTAAACCTAGACGGCTGTGTTCATGTTTCTCCATTCATGCAATAAAACTCAGATGTAACAGAAGCTTATATTCTGCTAAGTTTAGTTGTGACTATCAAGGTTGGTTTTAACCATACTTTGGGCACTTATCAAAGAAGGGAGGATTGATAACTGGTTATGAGAAAATCCAGCTACGTGAGGGAAGTTTTCATTAAGGAATTCAAAGCACATATCGCAGGGAAAGTAACTGCAGATGAAGTGCATTTCTGTGTATTTCAGTTTCGTTTTGAATCACAGATACAAAATAACCTGAGAGAACACTGTTTTGTTTATTCTCTTTGAATGTTCTGCATAATTATAATCTTTTATAATAAAACACATAGAAATTAGTATATTGAATTAGCCTCAGTGTGCTTATTATTTGTTATGGCCTGTGGTGGGAACATAGGGCACTGTGAATTAGAAATGGTGAATTTGTCTTACTGCGTGCAGTAAATCACTTTGACATGTGTGGTAAGATAAAATCTAAACTGATTGTTGTGAACTGGGCTTTCAAGGGGCTATGGGTGTGAATGACAACACTCTATTTATATGATAAATCTACTCGGAAATACCCCCAAAAGGGCATAACTTGTTATTCTTAATAAAATACCACAGGGCATAAAATCATTTAGAGAGTACTTTGTTCAGTCTTTGATTACTGTTAGTGACCCGGTATAAAAACAGTTATTAGCCAGTACTCTGAAGTAAGTCTCACCCCTATACCACTATACCAAGAAATACCAAAAGTACCAAAAACCAAAAATACCACACAAAATATCTCTTAATTCTGTCTCCTGTATCTCTTTGTATGTGGCCTTAACAAAAGATTTTCAATTTTTGGCTTTGATTATGATTTCCATTATGGTTTTAAATATGATTTTCCATTGTGCGCTTTGATTTATGTTGTTACCATGTAACATCTTAACATTTTGATTTATGACCCAGTTTTCTGCACTTTGCTTATTCTTTACATTTTCATTTGTGCACATTTTTTAACATGAATATCTATGTGATGTTATTAATGCATTTGAGGTTAATGTATCACTTTTTTGGATACTGATGCACACATTTGGGTATCCTCTATTTTTTTTTGACTTCACTTGTTTGGTTTATATTGAAGAGTTTGCCCTGATGAAGCACCGGATAGGTCCAAAATGCATTGGCCAAGAGGAATCTGCTAACCGTTTGTAAATATTAAAATGATCACATCTATTCATCTTCTTTGAGTAACATTAGAATCAAACACACAGTGTGAATCTAAAAGGAATAGACTATATTATGAATTAACCATCTCATGGACTTTAGGTTGTGCAGACCCAACCAATGGCTATTCGGCCTCAGTCCTTTTCCCCTTATTCACACAAACAGAAACACAATATAGCACAACTAAGATTCATAGTCCTAGAAGTTGTAAATCCACCTCCAGGGGATTTGGGGGAGCGTCTTTTGTATCAGAGACTGTCCCAAAGGGAAATGTTCTAGATTGATAAGCTTGATACTCTTCACCCATGCTGTATGAATTAAGAATTTAATGTTGGTGCATTTTTATAAACACTTGACTTATTATCTACCATATCTGCAGTCATATTCATTACACTGTATTAACATGATATACTACTCTAGTTAGCTGCCACCTACTGTCTCCTTGTTCCTGTTAATGTACATGAACTAGCTTTAGCGGTTCCATCTAAGCAACGTTGCTCGTATATTTATGTGAGTTTGTGACTACAAAATGTCTGAGTTCTGTACAATTGTATGCTTAGTAAATAAGTCTTTTGACATATTTAAGTTACATATTGACCTGTAATCTTATGTTATGACAAGTGAAATCTTTCAACTTTGAAATGACCTTATGTAACATCCTGTTAAATTTATATTTTTTCAGCTCAACAGTATTATATAACGTGTATATCGTATTATATTGGGCATTTAACAACTCACTCATAGATCATACATGTTATCAAATTGTGGTTCAGGCCATATTTCTCTAGCTTGTGAGTGTCCAACCTTATACTCAATGTACCTATCTATGTGTAAGATACTTGACACATGTTGAGATTTTACCCACTTGATAACCAGATGCTCTTTCAAATTCAGTTTTATTCGATTTAACATTATTTGCTTTTAAAACAAGTATTTCTCTTTACTGTTAACTGGGGCTTGATTGTTGGGCTACTTACTATTCACAGCTGTTCTTATCACAACATGTCACAATTACGCACCTAATAAATCAATATACAATGACATAATTGTGCTTTACAAAGCATGACTCCATCTCAAAAACATTGGGCATTTTGACCGGCAAAGAGATTGTCTGCATTCAATACATTAATAAGGGCCTGATTCACAGAAGTGTTTTATAATGGTGCAATCCAATAGGAGAACACTCTGTGAATCAGGCTCAAAGTAACTCTGGTTCCTGATAACACTTTTGAAAGGAGGTAACTTTGACTTAGCATAATGGGCATCCTGCATGTATATCCAGCGATGTCGGTCCTTACATTTCTTTTCCCCTCACTTATTTTCAGATTCCACACTACTCTACATTATCCTTTGGTGACTTCTACTGGTGCCTGAATTTAATGATAGTTCAAGTAAGTGGCTTCCATAATAATCTGCTTTCACTCAGATCCATCTTGCATCCAATTACTGACTTCTGTTCTATTATCATTTACGTTGATGATAACATTACCAGTCTATTTGGACACTTTTATTAGGTTTTGATATACTTAAGTAATCATACACAACTATATTTTGGTATACTAAACTACATAATTATGAAACATATTTTGCAAAACTTGAATGTGTTGATTTTTTATATATTGAATACTTATGCTCCTGATGAAGGGATATGAATATGCCAAAACACATTCAGCTATTAAAGCACAATAAATTGCATTTTCTTGGAAGACCACTTTTTGATGATCATTGTATAATTAGAAAAAGGTATTCTACAACCTTATGCTAACACTTAACTTTCCTTATTTGAATTTCTTTTGCATTAGATTATTGTGAGATTTAAATTGGGCTATCAAAAAATGACTTTGCTTTAGTTGCCAATATTAGCCCTAGATGGTGTGCTGGAGATAGGAGTATGCTTGACTTTTGGATACCTCTTTTTTGTGTAAAGAATTATTGCCACTTTTTTTCTGCACCACTGAACATGGACTGAACCTCCCTGTCGTCTCATATTACACTTAGATCTGCCTGTGCATTTCAAGATAAGGGAATACAGAGGTTCAACACTTTGTACAATTTTCTATGAATCAAATTAATTATCTGTGCTAATTTTGGTTGTGCAAACATATCATTTATGACTAGGCTCACATGTGCTGAACATTTTTACATGATATCACGTGAAACAATAGCATGTAATGAAAACACTATGGGCCTCATTACGACCCAGGCGGTAAGTTACCGCCTGGGTCGTACCTTTACCACCATGGCGTAAACTACGTTTACGCCATGGTGGTTGGCGGACTTACCGCCCCATTCCGAGGTGAGTGGGGCGGTAAGTCCCCATTAACCCATTTACCCTTCCCCATTCCCATTTTTGCCCCATAGGGCAAAATGGGAGTGGGGAAGGCGTTAATTACGCCACCGTAAATTACGGTGGCGTAATTAACAACAAGGTCCCTTAGCGCGATGGATTTTAACACCTGCTAAAAGCAGGTGTTAAAACCTCCATGGCGCTAAGGGACCTCGGAATCAGGCGGTATGGGTCGGCGCTGTTTACGCCGCCGTAAACCCCTTACCGCCTGGGTCCTAATGAGGCCCTATGACCTTCATGAGTCTTTGTCAGCATAAACAAAGGGATTATATGTAATGATGCTTTAATAATTCAACCTTTAGCAATACACTTATGCACATAATCGTAGACAAGAATAAAATACATAAAAAATAATTCATATAGAGCAACAATTATCAATTCTAGTTAACATTGATCACACAAACAAATAAAAATACCTTAGCACTCCACTAAACATCCAATACAGGCATAAATGAGCAAAAAAGCAACGCCACTGCATTTACTATTAAGGTTGTTCTCCCGGACAAGCAATATTTACATATTTTATCTAATGAACAGCTATGTTTTCATGAAAGAAGTTTTTTCCCTGTGAAATGCTCTTTCCCTTAACGACTTCAAAGCCACACAAGTTCACAGTATATGCTTTACATTTTCTCTTTTGGTCTCATATCTATGAAAGGCAGCAGGTTTTGAAACCAGCCTGTATCTGAACAATGCGCCTAATTACGAGCTCACCGGTCCAGATACAACGATACCGATAAGCTTGCCGATACTGTTGTATCCAGACCGGCAAACTCCAAGTTGTGCTCGTGGGTGCAGCCTTTCAGATGCACAGCCTATGGGGCTCAAATGGGAATGGGGAAGAATTGTTTACGGCACCCAGGAATGGGCAAATACCGGGTCCGGCAATTGCCTATTTCTGGGCGGTGGAAAAAATGTAACCCAATGTCTCGTTTGTACACAGTATAATTAATCAAAAGCACATATATATATATATATATATATATATATATATATAGACAGTCATGTTTTATTAGCATACATCAACAGATACGGGGGCCAGAATACCTTGTTTTCTGTGCTCCTCCCTTAAATGAATCAACAAGGGGTCTGCTTGAAATTTAGTCACTGTATTTACCCAATCTGCTACACACAATGCATTTTTCACGCTATTTGGGTTCGCTACTATTTCCTCAATAGTACACCCATTCTCCGACAAGAACGCTAAGGTGATTGCATTAATTTCTGCTAATGCTCGAGAGCCTCTAGTTTGACAAGCTATGCATAGATCAATCACCAGGGAATGTGCTGGAGGATCCTGCATCTTCATATACAATGTCAAATATTGTCAAAGTGCTCTAACATTCAAGGAAATAGTACCCAGTTCATAAGATATATTATAGTGAGGAGTAGACGATGCCAGGGACAATACCTTTCCCCAGATCAATGCTTCTAGAGTATCCATGGGACAGCTTTTCCCTCATAGAACCTACGGCATGGGAGGAGTGAGAATTTGCCAAACTTCAAATCAACCCTCTGTATTTGATTTGCCAGTTTATCTGCCTTTATATGTAACCATTCACAGATAGATGAAACCGATGCTTTAGCATTAATTGTAAAACCCAGATGAATAAAGGAATCAATCCTTTCGATTTCATCGAACTTTACGTGCCACCTAAACACTGTGTGTTTACGAACACTTGTGAATTGCATAACCTTTATCTTCAAAGCAGTTATGGACAGATAATTAGCATCTACAAAAGTAGTAAAAGCGTTTAACAAGTGTTGAAGACCAATCACAATGTTTTCAAAAACCAGGAAGTCATCTGCATTTCCTGTCTAAATTGGCCTCAGAGTAGAAATCTTCTTGGTTTGCATATGCAGCAGTCTGTAATGCTTTATCAACATCTGCCATATCCAGGTTATACAGGCAAGGTGCAGGAATGCACCCCTGCCTCCCACATCTGTGTGTTTTGATTGGACATGTTAAGGCTCCCTGGTTATTTATGCTAACTTGAATATGTGAATGGAAATGGAAGGCAATTATTAGTCTTAGCAGAGCCTCTGGAATACTCCACATACGTAACCTTTTTCAAAACAAGGACCAATCAACACTGTCAAATGCTGCAGCAACGTCAATTGAGGCGATGTACACAGAATGATTTCCCTTCATGCAAGCATGTGTTTGAATACACTTTACAAGACTCGGTTTATACAGGCGTTCATCCCCTTTCTAAAGCATGTTTGTTATGTTACGTTATGTTATCTTCATGTCTAGAATGCACGTTTTGCCAGAGGCATCATGGCGCTAGCAGCATATAATATGTCATTTAAGGGCTCAAAACAAGTAGGTCTTCAAAAGGCGACAGATGATGAAGTGGTCGTCAGATGTCCACAAGCGGAAGGAAGAGCATTTCAGGCTATACCACTATACCAAGAAATACCAAAAGTACCAAAAACCAAAAATACCACACAAAATATCTCTTAATTCTGTCTCCTGTATCCCTTTGTATGTGGCCTTAACAAAAGATTTTCAATTTTTGGCTTTGATTATGATTTCCATTATGGTTTTAAATATGATTTTCCATTGTGCGCTTTGATTTATGTTGTTACCATGTAACATCTTAACATTTTGATTTATGACCCAGTTTTCTGCACTTTGCTTATTCTTTACATTTTCATTTGTGCACATTTTTTAACATGAATATCTATGTGATGTTATTAATGCATTTGAGGTTAATGTATCACTTTTTTGGATGCTGATGCACACATTTGGGTATCCTCTATTTTTTTTTGACTTCACTTGTTTGGTTTATATTGAAGAGTTTGCCCTGATGAAGCACCGGATTGGTCCAAAATGCATTGGCCAAGAGGAATCTGCTAACCGTTTGTACATATTAAAATGATCACATCTATTCATCTTCTTTGAGTAACATTAGAATCAAACACACAGTGTGAATCTAAAAGGAATAGACTATATTATGAATTAACCATCTCATGGACTTTAGGTTGTGCAGACCCCACCAATGGCTATTCAGCCTCAGTCCTTTTCCCCTTATTCACACAAACAGAAACACAATATAGCACAACTAAGATTCATAGTCCTAGAAGTTGTAAATCCACCTCCAGGGGATTTGGGGGAGCGTCTTTGTATCAGAGACTGTCCCAAAGGGAAATGTTCTAGATTGATAAGCTTGATACTCTTCACCCATGCTGTATGAATTAAGAATTTAATGTTGGTGCATTTTTATAAACACTTGACTTATTATCTACCATATCTGCAGTCATATTCATTACACTGTATTAACATGATAGACTAGTCTAGTTAGCTGCCACCTACTGTCTCCTTGTTCCTGTTAATGTACATGAACTAGCTTTAGCGGTTCCATCTAAGCAACGTTACTCGTATATTTATGTGAGTTTGTGACTACAAAATGTCTGAGTTCTGTACAATTGTATGCTTAGTAAATAAGTCTTTTGACATATTTAAGTTACATATTGACCTGTAATCTTATGTTATGACAAGTGAAATCTTTCAACTTTGAAATGACCTTATGTAACATCCTGTTAAATTTATATTTTTTCAGCTCAACAGTATTATATAACGTGTATATCGTATTATATTGGGCATTTAACAACTCACTCATAGATCATACATGTTATCAAATTGTGGTTCAGGCCATATTTATCTAGCTTGTGAGTGTCCAACCTTATACTCAATGTACCTATCTATGTGTAAGATACTTGACACATGTTGAGATTTTACCCACTTGATAACCAGATGCTCTTTCAAATTCAGTTTTATTCGATTTAACATTATTTGCTTTTAAAACATGTATTTCTCTTTACTGTTAACTGGGGCTTGATTGTTGGGCTACTTACTATTCACAGCTGTTCTTATTACAACATGTCACAATTACGCACCTAATAAATCAATATACAATGACATAATTGTGCTTTACAAAGCATGACTCCATCTCAAAAACATTGGGCATTTTGAGCGGCAAAGAGATTGTCTGCATTCAATACATTAATAAGGGCCTGATTCACAGAAGTGTTTTATAATGGTGCAATCCAATAGGAGAACACTCTGTGAATCAGGCTCAAAGTAACTCCGGTTCCTGATAACACTTTTGAAAGGAGGTAACTTTGACTTAGCATAATGGGTATCCTGCATGTATATCCAGCGATGTCGGTCCTTACATTTCTTTTCCCCTCACTTATTTTCAGATTCCACACTACTCTACATTATCCTTTGGTGACTTCTACTGGTGCCTGAATTTAATGATAGTTCAAGTAAGTGGCTTCCATAATAATCTGCTTTCACTCAGATCCATCTTGCATCCAATTACTGACTTCTGTTCTATTATCATTTACGTTGATGATAACATTACCAGTCTATTTGGACACTTTTATTAGGTTTTGATATACTTAAGTAATCATACACAACTATATTTTGGTATACTAAACTACATAATTATGAAACATATTTTGCAAAACTTGAATGTGTTGATTTTTTATATATTGAATAATTATGCTCCTGATGAAGGGATATGAATATGCCAAAACACATTCAGCTATTAAAGCACAATAAATTGCATTTTCTTGGAAGACCGCTTTTTGATGATCATTGTATAATTAGAAAAAGGTATTCTACAACCTTATGCTAACACTTAACTTTCCTTATTTGAATTTCTTTTGCATTAGATTATTGTGAGATTTAAATTGGGCTATCAAAAAATGACTTTGCTTTAGTTGCCAATATTAGCCCTAGATGGTGTGCTGGAGATAGGAGTATGCTTGACTTTTGGATACCTCTTTTTTGTGTAAAGAATTATTGCCACTTTTTTTCTGCACCACTGAACATGGACTGAACCTCCCTGTCGTCTCATATTACACTTAGATCTGCCTGTGCATTTCAAGATAAGGGAATACAGGGGTTCAACACTTTGTACAATTTTCTATGAATCTAATTAATTATCTGTGCTAATTTTGGTTGTGCAAACATATCATTTATGACTAGGCTCACATGTGCTGAACATTTTTACATGATATCACGTGAAACAATAGCATGTAATGAAAACACTATGGGCCTCATTACGACCCAGGCGGTAAGTTACCGCCTGGGTCGTACCTTTACCACCATGGCGTAAACTACATTTACGCCATGGTGGTTGGCGGACTTACCGCCCCATTCCGAGGTGAGTGGGGCGGTAAGTCCCCATTAACCCATTTACCCTTCCCCATTCCCATTTTTGCCCCATAGGGCATAATGGGAGTGGGGAAGGCGTTAATTACGCCACCGTAAATTACGGTGGCGTAATTAACAACAAGGTCCCTTAGCGCGATGGATTTTAACACCTGCTAAAATCAGGTGTTAAAACCTCTATGGCGCTAAGGGACCTCGGAATCAGGCGGTATGGGTCGGCGCTGTTTACGCCGCCGTAAACCCCTTACCGCCTGGGTCCTAATGAGGCCGTATGACCTTCATGAGTCTTTGTCAGCATAAACAAAGGGATTATATGTAATGATGCTTTAATAATTCAACCTTTAGCAATACACTTATGCACATAATCGTAGACAAGAATAAAATACATAAAAAATAATTCATATAGAGCAACAATTATCAATTCTAGTTAACATTGATCACACAAACAAATAAAAATACCTTAGCACTCCACTAAACATCCAATACAGGCATAAATGAGCAAAAAAGCAACGCCACTGCATTTACTATTAAGGTTGTTCTCCCGGACAAGCAATATTTACATATTTTATCTAATGAACAGCTATGTTTTCATGAAAGAAGTTTTTTCCCTGTTAAATGCTCTTTCCCTTAACGACTTCAAAGCCACACAAGTTCACAGTATATGCTTTATATTTTCTCTTTTGGTCTCATATCTATGAAAGGCAGCAGGTTTTGAAACCAGCCTGTATCTGAACAATGCGCCTAATTACGAGCTCACCGGTCCAGATACAACGATACCGATAAGCTTGCCGATACTGTTGTATCCAGACAGGCAAACTCCAAGTTGTGCTCGTGGGTGCAGCATTTCAGATGCACAGCCTATGGGGCTCAAATGGGAATGGGGAAGAATTGTTTACGGCCCCCAGGAATGGGCAAATACCGGGTCCGGCAATTGCCTATTTCTGGGCAGTGGAAAAAATGTAACCCAATGTCTCATGTGTACACAGTATAATTAATCAAAAGCACATATATATATATATATATATAGACAGTCATGTTTTATTAGCATACATCAACAGATACGGGGGCCAGAATACCTTGTTTTCTGTGCTCCTCCCTTAAATGAATCAACAAGGGGTCTGCTTGAAATTTAGTCACTGTATTTACCCAATCTGCTACACACAATGCATTTTTCACGCTATTTGGGTTCGCTACTATTTCCTCAATAGTACACCCATTCTCCGACAAGAACGCTAAGGTGATTGCATTAATTTCTGCTAATGCTCGAGAGCCTCTAGTTTGACAAGCTATGCATAGATCAATCACCAGGGAATGTGCTGGAGGATCCTGCATCTTCATATACAATGTCAAATATTGTCAAAGTGCTCTAACATTCAAGGAAATAGTACCCAGTTCATAAGATATATTATAGTGAGGAGTAGACGATGCCAGGGACAATACCTTTCCCCAGATCAATGCTTCTAGAGTA
The DNA here is from genome assembly GCF_040938575.1 of Ambystoma mexicanum. Lineage (NCBI taxonomy): Eukaryota > Metazoa > Chordata > Amphibia > Caudata > Ambystomatidae > Ambystoma > Ambystoma mexicanum. The sequence goes on along the minus strand of NC_090939.1, from coordinate 551,996,460 downwards.
TCCATGGGACAGCTTTTCCCTCATAGAACCTACGGCATGGGAGGAGTGAGAATTTGCCAAACTTCAAATCAACCCTCTGTATTTGATTTGCCAGTTTATCTGCCTTTATATGTAACCATTCACAGATAGATGAAACCGATGCTTTAGCATTAATTGTAAAACCCAGATGAATAAAGGAATCAATCCTTTCGATTTCATCGAACTTTACGTGCCACCTAAACACTGTGTGTTTACGAACACTTGTGAATTGCATAACCTTTATCTTCAAAGCAGTTATGGACAGATAATTAGCATCTACAAAGGTAGTAAAAGTGTTTAACAAGTGTTGAAGACCAATCACAATGTTTTCAAAAACCAGGAAGTCATCTGCATTTCCTGTCTAAATTGGCCTCAGAGTAGAAATCTTCTTGGTTTGCATATGCAGCAGTCTGTAATGCTTTATCAACATCTGCCATATCCAGGTTATACAGGCAAGGTGCAGGAATGCACCCCTGCCTCCCACATCTGTGTGTTTTGATTGGACATGTTAAGGCTCCCTGGTTATTTATGCTAACTTGAATATGTGAATGGAAATGGAAGGCAATTATTAGTCTTAACAGAGCCTATGGAATACTCCACATACGTAACCTTTTTCAAAACAAGGACCAATCAACACTGTCAAATGCTGCAGCAACGTCAATTGAGGCGATGTACACAGAATGATTTCCCCTCATGCAAGCATGTGTTTGAATACACTTTACAAGACTCGGTTTATACAGGCGTTCATCCCCTTTCTAAAGCATGTTTGTTATGTTACGTTATGTTATCTTCATGTCTAGAATGCACGTTTTGCCAGAGGCATCATGGCGCTAGCAGCATATAATATGTCATTTAAGGGTTCAAAACAAGTAGGTCTTCAAAAGGCGACAGATGATGAAGTGGTCGTCAGATGTCCACAAGCGGAAGGAAGAGCATTCCAGGCCCTAGCAGTGGCTACTGAAAAAGCACCTCCACCTACGCGGGAAAGTCTGACACGAGGGACTGACACCATAGAAGCTGACTGCGATTGGAGGCAGCGGGATGGAACATACTGTGGAAATTTCAATTGAAGAAATTCAGCCCTAGGCCAACGAACACACAGTGAACGATGCACAGGGACTTAAAAAGGATTTGCTTTTCAACCGGCAGCCAATGGAGCTGTCTAAGCAAGGGGGACATATGCACCCCACAAGAAGGGTGAAGAATGTCCCTGGCAGCAGCATTTTGCAGAATTTGGAGACGCTTTATAAGAAAACATGGTTGAGCCAGATACAGTGAATTGCAGTAATCCACTCCGCTCAGCACAATAGCAGCCACAACAGGAGCTTGAAAGTTTGCCAGGATAAAATGAAGCACTATCCGAAGAACACGCAATTTAAAATGGCCAGCTTTACAGATCGCTGCCACCTGTACATGCATTGAGAGGGAGGAGGCGATTTGTACACCCCGATTCCTATTGGAGTGGGATGGCTGGGGGAAAGAGCCCAAGGAAGCTGGACAAAAATCAGTTGTCCAGAACAGCAGGGGAGTGCTTGTACCAACACTGAGGACCTCAGTTTTGCTTCCATTATGCTTTAACCGGTTAGCTGCCATTCAGGCCCCCAGATCCTTCAGGCACCTCCTAAGCCGGGCGGCTGTGTCAGGGCAGGTGAGATCAAGGGGCACAAGGATATGTGTGTCGTCAGCATAGGAATAGTAGCGGAAACAATGAGAACAAATGAGGAAACGTAGGGGCTGGATATAGATATTGAACAGTATCGGGGAGAGAGCAGACGCCTGAGGGAAACCGCACCGTAATGTAATGAGTTTCAAATGAAAAGGAGGAAGAGAAACAGATTGAGAAATGTTTGCCACTTAGAAATTACCTTTTGGCTTCAGGCCCATGGCTCTATGTCTTCTAATAGTATGCTTGAGAAAATGTTGGAATCTGCATCCAAAATGGCTATTCGGTCGACAGTTGCATGGTTGTGTTCTGTCCCTTTGTTTATAAATTGGTATGACATGCACACTGTTTCAGGTCTCAGGATACTGATTGAATTTAATAATGTCTGAGAACAGCATGGATAAAACTACAACCCAGCAATGAGGGTTCGCTTTAAATAACATATTTGAAAGCCCAATAAGGTCAGGGGCATGCAAATTACTAGAATATCTAATTATCTTGGTAGGTGACAAATCAAGATCATACAACATAGTATTGCAAGAAGACAAGCCCTTCATTGGTAAGGATACTGACACAGGGGTGCGTATAATTTGTGATAGTGTTTCATCCATGCGTCCTGTAAGAATATTTAGCAAACAGTACAGAGTAGAGCACTACTGCACAGGTAGCAAACAGCACAGAGTACAGCACTACTACACAGGTAGCAAACAGCACAGAGTACAGCACTACTGCACAAGTAGCACATTTTTTTTGCAGCACCACCACCACAAGGGTGCGGTGCATTGCTATATGGGTTAGCAGATTAACAAGGAAAGACAGGCTATTCAGTCAAAAACGATTTTAACATATAAGATGCAAATCTATTTTTACAGTTAAAAGCACACGTGCTCATTTAAAAATGCACACTATTTTTCACCTGAAATGCCTATGGTGCGAGAGACACATTTGAAAATTAACAGCTAACCTATTAACCATTAACCTGACTAATAAAACCTTATTTAACATAACCCACTAATAAAATGTGTTCTCCACTGCAGAATTAGGCATACTCTGAAAACCATTTAAATGTGTGTGCAGATTTTTTTTTCTTCTCTTCTCTGCCTGATTCTCCGTGTTTTTGTGCACAGTAACTGCAGGAAGAAGGAAGTCAGATTTGCAACAATTGCAAATGTATAAGCGAAGCTATTGTTGAAGAGTAGGAGGATGAGAGATGATGGATTTCATTGGGACACGTCATACAGAGGGCTGAGAGGAAAGTTTTAGTGGGCAGTAACGGGGAAAAAGAGAGGAGACATTTTTCTGCACTACTGGGGAGAAGACCTGGCTGTGGGGCTCCTGACTGAATGCAGATTCCTGTGTCCTGCTGCAGTCGAGATTGGGGAGAGCTGAAAGAAGGACCTTCCCACTGGCTGAGGCATTCCTATCTGCAAAAGCTGAGAATTCCAGGCAATGACCCCGGTTTGAGAAGGCAAGCGTTCCTTTTTGCTGGAGTTAATCTTCAAGGGAGTCACATTCACAAAGAGAACAGCCAAAGAGAACAACTAAAAAGATAAGGTAATGAGAAGTGTGGGAGCTGAGTGTGTACGGTAATATGCAGTCAGTGTAGGATTCCTGTGCGTGTCTTAATCAAATACCAATGTTGCAATTTGAGTTCTGTTCTCTGCCACGCTCTTTGCAGTGTGTCATAGACAATGCTTTTACTGTACCATTTTATTTATTTCTGTAAAGAATGAGATCGTGTTTAAATGCAACTTTTATAATACAGAAAAATATTTGAAAACAGACGGGTGGTGTATTTTCTATTTACCATTACAATGCCGATGATGTGGGGAGATTTTTAAACAGTGCAATGGTCATTTTAAGACAGATGTGTGCATGTCAGAATCAGTATGAATAATTGTGAGTGACTGTAGCATAGCTTGTTGGAGGTACATGAGCCAACGGGAAGAGAGACTCTCTGAACATAGCTCCCTACCGTATATAAGGTAGTGGAAATTACCACAAGACTACCACATATAGCTCTCTGTCGTAAATAAGTCAGTGAGTTCGCCCATGGTGGCACACCAACACTATCACTGGAAAATGTGGTATTCCTAGAATGCAGGTCTGAGGTCTCTCTAGTGATCACACGAAAAATCAAAGCAAAGATAAGGGATTCTGGACATTGGGGCCACAAATAAAACAAGGGAATTATGCTCACCAAAATACCACCAACCACGTATACCAAATATGCAGGTCTGGGTGCTGAAATAATGCATGTCCATTGTATTATTGTTGCACATGGCCAAATCTGAATACAAAGAGTGATTATTGCTAAGTTATTTTTCGGCGGTAATAAAATACCGTCAGGCCCCAAATCTCCACAAAATACCCTACATATTTATGGTGCGTTGGCCGGGAAAGTGATCATAGAGTACCTACTGGGCGTGGCAAGCGTGTCTCACACTGCCATTTGCACATTAAAGGGAACCCATTTTATAATAGCAGTGTGCCACTAAAAACGAATTTCAGAATGTCACAAAGGGAAACCACATTCTCAGATCTAGTGCAATATTTAGAGGCAAAGTTATTTGCACATGGGAATTGGTCTTCGAATAGCACGTTAGAATGGAGTAACCGCATTCAGGGTGAGGTGCAGAAAGAAAAACTAGACAGTATTTTTGCAGAAGGCAGCATAATTCAGGTCTGCCTTACAAGATTATTGAATGCAGCCGATAAAAGTGCAGAGAAAGACTGTTTAATACGGCTATGCGGCAAAATATGGTTTATTTTAAACAAGTCCCTGCGAATGCAAGAGAATGATACTCAGCTAATTAACAGGTTAAAGACTGAATTAGAGGGGGCAAGTAAAAATCAGGAAATGTTGAGAGCAGAATTGGATGTATGCCAAAAAGACATGCAATTAAAATGCAGAGACTTTGATACTCAGTTATCCAAAAGCAAGAAACAATTTGAAGATAGTGAGCAAGATTTGGCACACTTAAAAGCCTTAGTGGATCACATTAGGCAGGATAAAGATGAGGTTGTTTCAGAAATGCAGATTTTACAAAAAGAACATTGTGAAAAAGAAGCTGATCTCCAGAGTGCAGAACAAGAAATGATTAAAATGATCCAAGAAAGAGACAAGAGAAATAAAGAGTTCAATGAATGCCAAATGCAAATGTGCGAAATGCAGGAGGTGATTAATAAAATGAGTGATGAAAATAATTATTTGCATGATGAAGCCAACAGACTCCTTAAAAAGTGTAAGGACTTAGAACAGCAAATGTGCATTCCCAGGTCCCAGGAGAGGCGGCAGGGTACCACATTCAATGGAGTGGAGGTGAATTCTAGCTCTGCCCAAAGAGCTAGTGCCCCAGTGACTGGGCCGGTGACTGAACTTGGTTGCAGCGCCCTTGGGGGATTTGATACTCCCATTGGGGGCAGTCACCAATCTCATACACCTGAAAACAGGATTGACTCACAAAATAGTGCAATTCCATGCATTGCAACAAGTAGCCCCATAAAAATAATGAAATCCATTAAAGCCCTGATCAAACCATTTAAAAAGGGAGGTGAATGCTGCATTGAGGATCACTTAGAAGCGGTGCATGACATTTTTAAAGCACTCCAGATACCTAGGGAACAGTACAGACAATATTTTCATTTAACTTTAGATGCCCCGACGGCCAGCATCATAAGGGGATTAAATGAACAGCAGAATATGACATGGCTGGAGTTTGAAAAAGAAATTAGGCGTCATTTTTCTCCTTTTCAGTCATTGCAGGAGGCAAAGAAAGTCGCGTACACAATTACTGCTGGACCTAATACATCCCCTCGCCAATTTTTACAAGACTTAAAAAGAGCATTCTCTCGCTTTGATGTATCTTTTGACTCAAATTCCAATGAGTTTAAAACCGCATACTTCTATGGGCTACAGAAAGACATCATATCCCAATTGGTCCGTGAATTTGACCGTGACAAGTCCCTTGAATGGATTGTACATCAAAGCACAAAGCTATATGAGGTACTCTATTGTCAGGGTAGAGAAAGTGATAAAATGAAAGATACCAGGCCTAAATCTAAAGAACCCTCAGCCACAGTAATGGAAATCAGGTCAGCCAAAATGTCCCTTGAGTCTGCTCAAAGCCAAGGTAAAAATAATGTGACACCTGAACAAAGGGGTAATCAACAAAGATCGCCATTTCCTGTACCAATGTTCCAATCACATGATCCTAGTAATAGAGAGAGCTACATCAGCCCTAGGTATCAAGGGGACAGACCCCGGGTAGGATATCGGCCTGATATGGCAGGTATGAACAATAACCAGAGACAAAATCAAGATCAAAGAAATGATGGTCCCTACCAGTCATTGGGGACACAGAGCAGATTTGATCCCAGCACCATGATATATGGTAATCAGGATAGGCCCCGATATGTGGATCGATTTACTGATAATGGAAATCAACATAGGGGCCAGTACCCACAATCTGAGAGACAGGACATGAGGCAAAACGTGAACTACAGTCCACGCCAGTACAATGATTCCCCACCAGGGGACTATAATCAAAGGATGGGTGCAACCCGCTCCCCTCCACAAATGAATCAAGAGTTCAGAAACCATCCCAACCGACATCAATCACCTGAGAGGTATCAGAATAGATCCAATCAGGGGGAAAACAACCAATATCGACCTAGGCCACAGAAAGAGGATCCTAGAGAGATGGAAAGGTTCCAGTGCCTTGAGGCCCAAGTGAAAATGTTAGCTGAGCAAATAGGAAAGCTCTATACAGCGCAAAAACAACCTTCCAAAGAGGGGGCTGATGGCCATAGCAATGACCGGGGGGCTTCCGAAAAGTGACTAAGTACTCATGATAACTGCAGTGCCAAAATGACAGATTGCTCTGATATAATTTTGCATAACGACTCTGAGATGCCTAATGGATTAAAAATGAAAGTACCAGTAAATGAAATTGTGATAGAAAGTGCAAATACTTCTAAAAAAGAGGTACGGTTTAACTTAGAGCTAAATAAAACAGTAAAGATTTGCACAAATGAAAAAGAAACATTAGGAATTCCAAAAGAACAAAGGAACAGATTTAAGAAAAATGACTCATGCATGGGGAATACCAGTGAACAGGGAGTAAGTGGGGATGCCATAGCTCCTTCCCTGGGCAAGCAAAACAATGACCAAACACAGACAGAAAAAGGAAATACTCACAAGGAGGGTACAAGTCAATCACCTGAAGAATTCTTTGAGCCACATATTTTTGAAGAGGCTGAAAGGGCTGGTATTACACTAAATGATCACAAATGCACAGAATTAAAAAATGACAAATTGCTGAATGATGTTGTTACACATGTTCAGTTGGAAGGTTGTAATGTGGTCTCTGATGTTACCCAGATGGATGGGCGAACAGTGGCCACACTCCAAAAAACCTCTGAACATGGAGAAATGAATAAAGTCTCTCGCGCAGAAATGGGTGAAAAGGAGGGAAAAATGTCTTTCCATTTACCAATGTGCTTAGCCAAAAGTGAGAAAGATCTGAGAAAGGTGAGCCCTGAACTCAGTAAGAATTCACACTTCTTATGTGTATTAGAGGAAGTTGAGGACAGATATTATGCACCCATCACTGTAGAAGAAAAGTGCCACACCTTTGCTATGATTGACACTGGCGCACAGGCCACAATTATGTCCAAGGAGCTGGTAAAGAGTATCAATGAAGGGAGGCCTCCACAGAGTCAGATCACAGTGAAGGAAAATCAAGGCCCAGTGCATAACTTTAATGGGGAGGAGGTGCCCATCATAGGTGTAACTGAGGTTGACATAAAAATAGGAAAGCACAGAATGAAACAAGAGGTATTGATCACATCTATTTGTGAAATTCCATTTCTGATGGGGACAGATTGCCTGAAAAGATTGTCTCCTCTCATAGATGGGGTGAATGGAGTGCTGTGGTCCTTAACCAAAAAACCATTGAGGCCTAAGAAGCTAAAATCACAAAACAGCAATATAAAAGAATGTCACACCGTTGCCAAAACAAATGATGCTGTGGAGGTATATCTCCAGAATAGCTGCATACCTAGTGTCACTGTTATATTAATGTGTCAAGATAAAGATCAGAGCGACAATGAAAAACTACCTGTACAAATATACTTGGACCCAAGGAAAGATTGGCAGACTGCCATAGATGAGCACACATTACGTTTCTATTTAAAAGAGAAAACATGCAAACAGAATATTGTTCCTAAAACAGATTCAGAAAAACACATTACCACTCTGGCAGAAATACACATGGAAGATGAGCAACCATGGGTTCATGTTGGTATAAATGATTATCTTAAAACAATAAAAGCCACTTTAGCGCTTGGACATGAAAGGAGTTTCATTAATGAGAGATTGTTGCAAAAAATTATGGAGAGGGAAGAAATCCCGAAATTTAGGATTAAAAACCAATATGTTTCTGGGTTGGACAGTCCAGACTTTGAAAACCGAATTGCAGGCAGATGCATGCTTAAAATTAGCATTGGGCAGAAAACAATTTACCATAATGTATGGATAGTGAGTGGAGCACAAAATGAATTTTACATGGGCAATGACATCATGCACAGAATGTGTATGGTGTTAGATTTCCTTAATCAAAAAATATGGTCACGCCTAGGTGGTCCGGCACCTGAATTTGAAGACAAAAGAAGGGCTTATCATTGTGCACAACTGGTTCCTTATGCAGTCGAATTACAAATGAGGAAAAATACTATTATTCCTGCATTTACGAAACAGTTTGCAATAACACTGAAATGCAAAAATGGACAGCAGATGAAAGGGTCTGATGCATTTGTATGCCTGAATGAATCCATAAAACAGCAAGGCCTGGATTATGAATACATTCCGTTGGTAGACATTGGTGAGGGATCTGTAAAAATCATGGTAAATAATAAAGGTTGTCAGGATATTCATTTAGAGGAAAACTCCTCATTAGGAATGGCCATACAAAAATCACATTATACGGCAGATTTAAATAACATGGTGATTGGGAATATTCCTGAAAAATATGTAGATGCCAAGGGCGAGTTGCCAGAACACCTGGACTCTCAGCCCAAAGGAATATTTAAAATTCATTCTGTGTATCCTTATGATTCAAATGAGACAGTGTGCTGCCATCAAGAGGATTGCATAATATTTAATTTAAATGAAAATGAAACAGGAAATCAGCCCATTGAAGTGGAAGCTGATATGCCAAAATATTTAAAAGTGGCAGCTCTACAAAAAGACACAGCCACACAGTTAGAGGAAAGCGCTGAGATTCCTTTACCAGAAGAGTTTCCAGAATTTTCCAGAATGGTAGAAGAGCAGATCTCCTTAGCGGATGCATGTGACAACGATGAGGATCGAAACAATCTGAGGGAAATATTTATGGAGTTTAAGGATGTATTTGCAAAAGATGCTTATGATTGTGGTTTAACTGATTTACATGTGGCCACACTACCAGAAGGTTGTAGCAGAAATCCAGTGTTTGTACACCAGTTTAGACTACCGCTGGCATGTTTAGAATCATTGGCAGAGATTATTAAAAATTTGGAATCAAGGGGAATAATCAGGCCCATTCATAGCACATCCAATACGCCTATTTTAGGTGTGTTAAAGCCAAATGGTCAATGGCGGCTGTGTGCAGACTTAAGAGAGTTAAATAAAAGAGTACCAGTATCTAGATGGCCACTACCATTCATTGATCAGGGCCTAGCTCAGATACATGGTTCAAAGGTATTTACCACATTAGATCTCACCTCTGGATATTGGTGTGTGCCATTGGCAGAGGAGATACAACACTTATTTTCCTTTACATTTGACAGGACTCAATATGCCTGGCTTAGAGCTCCGTTCGGGTACATCAATAGTGGGAGTGAATTTGGCATATTTTTGAGAAAGGCCATGCCGGATGCAGCGGAAAGAGGAACAATAGTTTATGTGGATGATGTCCTGATAAAAAATGAAAGCCTTAAAAGCCATTTTGATGAAATAAGACATGTGCTTGGCCAATTGCAGAAAGCAGGCCCAAAGTATCTTTGCAAAAAGCACAATGGTGCAAGAAAAAAGTGAACTTTCTAGGGCATGAAGTGACTGAACGTGGGCTAAATCCACAAAGGAAGAAAATAGAGGCCATACAAAGATTAAAAGATCCTAAAGATGTGAAAGGAGTAAAAAGTTTATTAGGGATGACAGGCTATAACAGAAAGTTCATTGAGAATTATGCAGAAATCACTCAACCATTAACTAAACTGCTTAAACTAAATACTCCCTGGAGATGGGAAAGAGAGCAGTCTGATGCAGTGGCTAGATTGAAGGAATGTCTTGTAAAGGCACCATGTTTAGCATACCCCATAAAGGACAGGGATTTCTTCATAGAAATAGGTTTTTCTGAACATTGTATGTCAGCAGTATTATCACAAAAACACGATTTGAATCACAAAACCATTGCATATGCAAGTAAGGCATTTTCCCAAGTTGAAATGAAATTTAATGAATGTGAAAAGGCCCTATTAACCACTGTGTGGGCGCTACAACATTTCCGCCCCATTGTTCAGGGAGAAAAGGTGATTATTGAAACAAATCATCAACCTTTGCAATTTTTAGAGAGTAAAAGAATTAGATCAGGCAATCTAGCGCAATCCAGAATCACTTCATGGACGCTGGCATTACAAGGTTTTCCCGTAGAAGTGAGATATGGACAAAATAGAAAGAGCCCAATTGCTCAAGGGTTAGCTGACTTACATGACTGTGCAGCTGAACAAATACCAAATGAAATGGAAGTGGAAACTAGTTTGCAGGAATTTGAACAATCATCACACAAAGCTTTTGATGAAAAAACATGCAAGGATTTGCCAACTGTATATGTGGATGGTTGTGCTTTTCACATTGAAAATGACAGTAATAAACAGTTAGTGGCAGGAATAGGAAATGTCTGGTTGAAATGTGAAGGCGTCCCCAGTATAGGGATGAGGATTGGAGATAGGAGCAGTCAGGTGGCGGAATTGGCAGCCATTTATAAAGCAATTGCTACTGCAGTTGATAAAAAGTTCAGTGAAATTGTCCTGGTGACTGATTCTGACTATGCACGGAATAGCTTTGTGGAGTATTTGCCTGGTTGGAAAGCAAGAGGCATGGTTACATACAACAAAAAGCCACTTAAACATGGAAAAATGATACAAGCCATAGACAAATTGGTGTCAGAAAATAATTTAACAATATACTGGAGAAAAATTCGTGGGCATTTAAAAACACCAGGAGAGGATAAGGAGGGAAATGATAAGGCAGACCATCTGGCTAAGATTGGGGCTGTGATGGGAGAATTGCTACCTATTGATTATTTAATGGGTGAAATACAAATTGATGCAGTCACACGTTCTAAAGCACCAAAGGAGGTAGATCAACCGGTGGTGCAGTGGAGTCATGACACGCCAGACCAAGATTTGATTGAGGCACAAAAGAATGATCAAATTTTGGGAATCTATTATAATCATTTGATAGATCCTGAACAAAATCCTGTAACAGAAAAAGATTGTATGGGAAAAGAAGAGTTGAGGGTGTTATTAAAGAACAAAACACGAATTAGATTACAGGATGGGCTCATGATTAGAGAGTCCATAACAGGGCAAATACAGTGGGTAGTACCCCTTTCATTCAGAGGACTAATGCTACACCATGCACATGATGCCATAACTGCAGGCCATAGAGGTTCACAAAAGACATTAGAAATACTAAAAGATTATGCTTACTGGCCTCATATGTCCCAAGATGTGGAATTATATACTAGAGGATGTCTAGTATGCGCCCAATTTAAACCTGCTTCACCAATGCATAGAGCACCATTGATGAAAAGAGGCCTAACTCTCCCATGGTCAGATTTGCAAATAGACTATGTAGGTCCTTTAAAAAGGTCGAGCAGGGGACACCGTTATATTTTGAGTGTGGTATGTTTGATGTCAAAGTGGATTGAGTGCATTCCTGCACCAGATTGTAGTGCGCAAACAGCAGCCACATTGCTGGTGAACCATGTGTTCTCAAGGTTTGGGTTGCCACAAAGAATTGAGTCAGACAGAGGAAGTCATTTCACAAGTACTCTAATGAGTAAGGTATGGCAAATACTAGGTGTAAAAAGGAAACTACATATCGCATATCGGGCGGCGTCTTCAGGTACAGTTGAAAGAAGCAATAGGTCTGTTGTGGATATTTTAAAGAAATTTGTGGCAGAAGCAGGTTCCAGCTGGGATTTACGTTTACCGTTGGTTCTGATGGCAATCAGGTCGACTCCTGCCAAAGCAACAGGTGTTAGCCCCCATGAGGTCTTAACAGGTAGGAAAATGGTGTTACCACAACACCTACTATACAGAACACATGAGCAAACCCTTGTGAGTGCATCCACAGTTCATGAATATATTGATGAACTGAGGAGACATTTGCAACATGCATTTGCTTTTGTGCAGAGAAATCTGGAAAGAGCTGCTGACAGTGCAAAGTCATATTATGATAAAAAGACATCAGTAAAGGAATACAGTGTAGGGGATCAGGTGTACAAGTTTCATTTTGGAAAAAGTAAACAGAAAAATTCTAAATTTCTAGCGGCATGGCAGGGGCCATTTCGAATTATAGATAAGGTCTCTCCTGTAGTGTATAAAATTTTGAAAAATGAAGGTGAAACAGCAATAGAGCAGTTTGTCCATGTAAATCAAATTAAACCATGCCATCCCAGACATGAGATCAGGCAGCTTGAGCATGTAGAGACAGATAAAGTCCCTTGAACAAAAATGGAGAAAATAAATGGGTACAATCAGGAGGCAGTGACAAAGAAGTTAAAAAGTTGATTGTTATGAGGGCACATAAACACTGTGATATATGTAAAAATATATAATATAAATAAATAAATAAATAAATAAATAAATAAATAAATAAATAAATAAATAAATGCACATATAATGGAAGCTCATGGTTGGTGTGCAGAGAGAAAGTGTGTTAAATATTGAATATCTGCTTGTTTTCTTTTAACTTGTGTTTAATTTCAGAAAAAAAAAATATATATATTTTTACCAAGCATGTTTTATTTTTGGCAAAAGGATGAAGTTAGTATTATGCTATGTACTTAATTTGTTTATTTTCTATTTTGATTTAGACAATTAACATTATTTGATCGGAGGTTCCGAGATCAGAGCCCACGGGAGACGATGGAGTCCTGGAGTCCCCTGGATGAAGACCAAAAGATGCCTGCCTCCAGGTGGAGGTGAAGACAAAATAACCGGGATGCCAAAAGAGATGCCTACTGTGGATTCAAGATTGCCAAGATGAAAGCGTACTTGAATGAACCGAATAACATCGCTGGTCGGGACGTGTCAGAAGCGGACAAGAGTACTGACATATGGAGTTCCACGTATTTATTATTTTAATTATTTATTTTAATTTGTTATATTAATTATTTGTTTTAGTTAGTTGTTTTATTTCTTTGTTTTTAATTGACTTGGAAAATCTAAACTTAAAGTAATGCCACTTCAACTGAGAAGGCAAATGTGGAACATTTTATGAACTGATGGACTCAGATGAAATGTTGATTGCAAATTTTTCATTGATGCACATGAATATTCATTTTGCTGGATTGCTATATTGTAAAAAAAAAAAAAAAAAAGAAGAACAAGTTGTTTTTAGGAATTGGCTTGGATTATAGCCAAGTTATAAAAACAAAAGGAGGGTATATGTAAGAATATTTAGCAAACAGTACAGAGTACAGCACTACTGCACAGGTAGCAAACAGCACAGAGTACAGCACTACTACACAGGTAGCAAACAGCACAGAGTACAGCACTACTGCACAAGTAGCACATTTTTTTTGCAGCACCACCACCACAAGGGTGCGGTGCATTGCTATATGGGTTAGCAGATTAACAAGGAAAGACAGGCTATTCAGTCAAAAACGATTTTAACATATAAGATGCAAATCTATTTTTACAGTTAAAAGCACACGTGCTCATTTAAAAATGCACACTATTTTTCACCTGAAATGCCTATGGTGCGAGAGACACATTTGAAAATTAACAGCTAACCTATTAACCATTAACCTGACTAATAAAACCTTATTTAACATAACCCACTAATAAAATGTGTTCTCCACTGCAGAAATAGGCATACTCTGAAAACCATTTAAATGTGTGTGCAGATTTTTTTTTCTTCTCTTCTCTGCCTGATTCTCCGTGTTTTTGTGCACAGTAACTGCAGGAAGAAGGAAGTCAGATTTGCAACAATTGCAAATGTATAAGCGAAGCTATTGTTGAAGAGTAGGAGGATGAGAGATGATGGATTTCATTGGGACACGTCATACAGAGGGCTGAGAGGAAAGTTTTAGTGGGCAGTAACGGGGAAAAAGAGAGGAGACATTTTTCTGCACTACTGGGGAGAAGACCTGGCTGTGGGGCTCCTGACTGAATGCAGATTCCTGTGTCCTGCTGCAGTCGAGATTGGGGAGAGCTGAAAGAAGGACCTTTCCACTGGCTGAGGCATTCCTAGCTGCAAAAGCTGAGAATTCCAGGCAATGACCCCGGTTTGAGAAGGCAAGCGTTCCTTTTTGCTGGAGTTAATCTTCAAGGGAGTCACATTCACAAAGAGAACAGCCAAAGAGAACAACTAAAAAGATAAGGTAATGAGAAGTGTGGGAGCTGAGTGTGTACGGTAATATGCAGTCAGTGTAGGATTCCTGTGCGTGTCTTAATCAAATACCAATGTTGCAATTTGAGTTCTGTTCTCCGCCACGCTCTTTGCAGTGTGTCATAGACAATGCTTTTACTGTACCATTTTATTTATTTCTGTAAAGAATGAGATCGTGTTTAAATGCAACTTTTATAATACAGAAAAATATTTGAAAACAGACGGGTGGTGTATTTTCTATTTACCATTACAATGCCGATGATGTGGGGAGATTTTTAAACAGTGCAATGGTCATTTTAAGACAGATGTGTGCATGTCAGAATCAGTATGAATAATTGTGAGTGACTGTAGCATAGCTTGTTGGAGGTACATGAGCCAACGGGAAGAGAGACTCTCTGAACATAGCTCCCTACCGTATATAAGGTAGTGGAAATTACCACAAGACTACCACATATAGCTCTCTGTCGTAAATAAGTCAGTGAGTTCGCCCATGGTGGCACACCAACACTATCACTGGAAAATGTGGTATTCCTAGAATGCAGGTCTGAGGTCTCTCTAGTGATCACACGAAAAATCTAAGCAAAGATAAGGGATTCTGGACATTGGGGCCACAAATAAAACAAGGGAATTATGCTCACCAAAATACCACCAACCACGTATACCAAATATGCAGGTCTGGGTGCTGAAATAATGCATGTCCATTGTATTATTGTTGCACATGGCCAAATCTGAATACAAAGAGTGATTATTGCTAAGTTATTTTTCGGCGGTAATAAAATACCGTCAGGCCCCAAATCTCCACAAAATACCCTACAGTCCTCATAGACAGTGTTGACCCATCTACCAGTGTCAAGCTTTCCAAAGTTATTAATTAAAGACCAAAAGGCTCTTGTGTAACTCTGTGTCAGTGCGTCCAACATTTTCTCTTCATCCAATTGTATATACAATGCTCTAAAGTTGCATAGCCAGTTTGTATAGGCCTGCTGGACCTTCTTTATTTGAAATCTAACTCCCTCTAACTCCCTCAGTGTCAGTCGCTTTTCAAAGAAACGAGCTGGGGGTAGTTCTCTTCGGCCAGGGCCTCTCGTTGGAACAGCCTCCCTGCCACTCTGAAACTTGAGGAGAACCATCTCTGGTTTCAGAAGCACCTCAAGACCTTCCTCTCTGCTACTGCCTTTGCCCCTTTCTCCCCTGCTGATCTCTTTTCTGTCTCTGCATTGTGCACCTGGCCACCCTCTGTCCTCCAGGCCCAGGTACCTGCTCACCCTGCCACTCTCCTGCACTGCCTTCGGGCCATCCCTTGCATTGGGGTCTGTATCTGTACCCATACAGTCCCACACCCGCTTTTCGTATGCACTTATCAGATATACCCTGTCGTCTAAACCCAGCACTTGCCACTTGCCAGCTGCACTAGCACTGTTTATCGTCTTCATTTATCTATTTATTTTATTTACTATTATTTATCTGTTTTCTCCCCTGCTCCGCACTTTCCAATTCTTCCACCTTCCATGCACTTTTCTCTTTTTCCCTTTCCCATTCATGTGCGCATTCTAAATGTCAATGGGCCTAGTAAGATTGTTTATTTTGTTCTCCATAGTTCCCCTCCCTTGCATTATCACGCTCGGAAACGCTTGTGTACGAGCGCGATATAAATAAAATATCAATTCAATTCAACCTCCTTCGCCAGAGCAATGTTGTTCTTTAATTGCCTTGTCTCCCTCTGCTTTTCTCTTCGATGATAAACAACATTATGGTTATAAGTATGTGTATAGGAAGGCTGTTGTGCCCTACGAGAGTTTTTTCTTAAAGTATTGGCATCAATTGCATTTGCAATAAAGCACTCAAAGTTTTCTACAGAAAACTCATTTTTCATTTCTTGGCTGGACATCGAAGAGAGTGGGCCTCATTATGAGTTTGGAGGTAGCGATGGTTCTATTAGCACTATGGCTGCCTCCAAACCGGCTCCATTACCGGGTTCCTGCAATGAGGACTTAGTGGGTCATTGCGATATAGGAGGAACCGGTAATTCCTCCTTGCAGGAACCATTCCACATACCCATTTGAGCCCCCACATGGCTCAATGGGAATGGGGCGGGAGGCAATAATGGTCACATTATGAATGGCCCGTTATTACCTCCCTCTTCCCCTCGCGGGACCCGGAAAAGACATCTGGTTTTGCCAGACGTCTGGTCTGGGTGCCGCAAAGGGAACCTCATAATCGGTGCTCCCGTAATTAAGGGTGCTGGTCCTGTACCGGCACCCTTCATTACGGGAGTGCCACCCTTGTAATGAGGCGCAGTATCTTAGTAAGCGCAGAGTGAGCTTTCATTAGCATATGCAGTGTCAATCGTATGCAGGTTCGTTGAATATTGGGACTGACTATCCGCCACCCCTGATTCATTGTCAGGGCCCCAATGGGGGTGACCAGTCGCCTAAATTGGGCCGCCAGCAGTGAGTGATCGCTAAACTCCATCCTATGTACTTTGAATTGAGAGCAATGTTCCATCAACCATGGGCCAAACATTTTTTAGTCAATGATCGATTAACTCATTTGTCCAGGTCGTCTACTGTGATGAGTCTTCAACGGTTGATCCATTTAATGGGAGAAAACCCAACCCTGATAGGCAATTTGCCCAAAGTCTACTGTTCTTAGTTTTCAGGCTTTCATTCCTCACCCACATTTAAGATCGACCTGTTTCAGTTATACAGGCTGAATTCAGATCCCCCACCAACAGGACATGCACAGAGGGAACCTTATTATGCCACTCACAAATACAGGAAGTAATAGAATCCAAGACCTCTACTACAGGGATCATACCAGGATGCCAATAGATTATTAATTAGTAGATTATTCACCACCTCAGAAAGCCGTAAGCTAATATGGGTAGTGTATATACCATAGTGAAGATCAGTTGAAGATTTGACCGTGACCATAGTGGAGTTTTTCACCATTGTCAATAAGCCCCCATATGGGCTGCCATTTACTCCTTGTCGAGCTGCCTGAAATACAACACTAGGGGCCTCATTATGAGTTTGACGGTAGCCATGGAGCTATTAGCTCCATGGCTGCCGCCAAACTGGGCTCCTTTACCGGGTTCCCAGAATGGGGAATTACCAGGCCATTCTGAGTACGGAGGGCTCGGTAATTCCTCCCTCTGGGAACCCGGGCCCGGACATTCCCCATTCCCATCTGAGCCCCCGTAGGGCTCAATGGGAATGGGAGAGGGAGCAAACAACGGGCCGATTACGAGCGGCCTGTTGTTTGCTCCCTCTTCCCCTCGCGGGACCTGGTAACAATGCCTGGTTTTACCAGGCGTCCTTACCGGGTCCCACGAGGGGACCTCGTAATTTTGCGTAATGGGATTAATGGGTCCGCCTCCTTTAGCGGAGCCCATTAACCCGTTACACAAAACTCGTATTGAGGCCCATAACGCTGGCTGTGTTTTAAACCAGGATTCTTGCAGATTAACAACATTGGGGGTCATTACGACCCAGGCGCTAATTGCGCCAACTTTACCACCATGGTGTAAACTATGTTTACACCATGGTGGATGGCGGATTTACCACCCCATTCCAAGGTGAGTGGGGCGGTAAACCCCCATTTCCCATTTTCCCTTCCCCATTCCCATTTTTGCCCCATAGGGCATAATGGGAGTGGGGAAGGCGCTAATTACGCCACCGTAAATTACGGTGGCGTAATTAGCATCATGGCAGGTTAGCGCCATGGATTTTAATGGCAGCTAAAAGCAGCCGTTAAAATCAGAATAGGCGTTAAGGGTTAACAATGGCGTTAACCCTTAACGCCTGGGTCGTAATGAGGCCCATTGTACCCTAAATTTACATGCAAGTAAGGCCTTTTTCAATAAACAAGCTGGACCTCAGCAGTTAAAAGATGCTCATCCAGACCCACTGCAACACATCTCTCTAACCAAATCTATGTCCCCTCCTTCAAAAGGGAAAAAGCAGGAGGCTCTGACTTTCAACACATAGGGCCTCATTACACGGTAGGCGGAGGACCAAGGTTCTATTAGCACCTTGGTCCATGCCGGTAAAATACCGGCACCGCCTTGGTGGAAAGGGGAAATACCACCCTATTCCAAGGTTGGTGGGGCGGTAATTCCCCCCTCCCCCATTGCCCTTCCCCATTCCCATTTTTGCCCCATAGGGCTCTATGGGAATGGGGAAGGCGCTAATTACGGTGCCGCAAATTGCAGTACCGTAATTAGCACCCTGGTCCCTTTGCGGGTTGTTTTTTAACGCCTGCTAAACAGCAGTTGTTAAAGTACCTACCCGCAAAGAGACCTCCTAGTAAGGCTGTAAGGGTTTACCGGTACCGGTGCCCTTACCGGTACCGGTAAACCCTTACCGCCATCCGTGTAATGAGGCCCATAGCCCCGAAAAACTGGAATGCCCTCCTCACTGCACTCAGAAATGAAAAACCATACACTGTCTTCCGAAAAGTGTTGAAAACCAAATTGTTCAATTTATCATGTAATTTCTATTAAACTGCCAACACTCTCACTGGCCTGTTATGCTGTTCCTCTGTAACCAAAGAACATGCTCATCTTCTTCTTCTCTCTATACTGTCTGCATTATTGATCCACCTATGTAAGTCTGTACTAGGCAAACATTTCTGTAACAGCTCCACAATGCCCCAGGGCCTCTGTGCACTATATAAATTCAAATTAAAAAAACAAACAAAATCTCCCCTAACCACCCAATGCCAGAATCATCTACAAGACTAAACAACTAGTCACCAATTTCAACTGAAAAACTTCATGAGACTAGTGAACAAAAGCAACAGAGCTGGCTCACCAGCAGATCTTTGCCCACCAGACATGTACTAGACCATCCTCACCAAAAAAAAACCTACAGAATACTTCTGCAACTTCTTCAACCATACACTAGCAACAGGAAATGTGCCATGAGCCTTGAAATCGCCATAGATCAAGCTCATTCGTAAAGGCTCATCAGGAAACACGGCACACCTAACCAACCATTTTCAAACATCCTGTACCCTGCAGCACTCCTAGACCACTACATTCACAAAAAAATCCTGGAGCATATAGGAAAAAATTGGTTACTAGACCAGGCAGAAGTTGGCTTTAGATCCTTTGGAAACAGCAGTACTATCTATATGGGATGATCTAAAAACCAATGCAGACTTCAACATCATAGCAGCACTAATACTACTACACCTATAAGCAGCCTACGACACAGTTCACCACGAAACACCTCATCAAAAGCCTCGAAGAAGCAGGAATCGGCAGCACAGCGTTACTATGGTTAAATGATTCATAGCAGAAAGAACAGAAACAATGTACCTAAACCTTTTTCCTAAATCTAAATCAGCACCATACAGAGCAACATGCAGAGTTCCACAAGGCTCATCAACATCAATCTCCCCACTGCTTTTCAAAATCAACATGACCTTACAGATCATCCTCATCAAAAGACATGATCTCACTTGATACAACTATGCAGATGACACACAAATCATCTACAAGATTTACACTAGTGGAGACAGAGGCCCAACCCTTCATCTACATCCTTACTGAAGTAAACCATTGAATGAGTACCAACTGCCTTAAACTGAAGCCGGACAAAAAAGAAAACATGATCACGCCCAATGACCCTTCGAACCAACACTACATTGCATGGCCTACCAACATGGAAAATCAATCTGAACCTTCCAAAGTGGTTAAAAACCTTGGAATTTTTAGGGACAATGGGTCTCATTACAAGTGTGCCGGTCCGGTAACAATCGTGCCGGTAAGCCTACCGGCACTGTTGTTGCTGGACAGGCAGATTACAAGTCTGTGGGCGGGTGTCGTCCTGCCCGCCAAGGTCAGACCTGGCGGGCCGAATGCCACCCGCCCGCAGAGTTTCACAGAAGCACTGGCACCGTTATTAACGGTGATGGTGCTTCCGTGGTCCCCATTCCCATTGAGTCCTAGGTGACACAAATGGGAATGGGGATTAACATTTACTGGCACCTGACTTCCCGGAACGCCAGGGTCATAATCCCCCAGTGATTCCGGCAAGCCAGGCACCGGCTATATTGCAAGTCTGCCAGGAACCCACCCTCAGCACCGGCCGGGTTACCGCCGGACTTGTAATGAGGCCCAATGACTTAACATTCAAACCGCTAGTCAACACAGTAGTAAAGAAATGCTTCTTCCACCTACAAACAATCAGGCGGATACTACCTTTCTTCACATTCACACATAGAACACTTACCATTATCTCCCTCGTCATGTAAAGAATAGACTACACCAACAGCATCTATTTTAGAATGTCGGGCTACCTTACCAAAAAATACAGCAAATCCAGACACAGCAGCAACACTCCTCAGACTCACTAAGAGAGAATACATCACACGAACACTGAAAATCCTACATTGGCTACCGGTCAAAAAATGCATTTTCTACAAAACATTCTGCATAACCCACAGAGCAATCCACAGTCATGTAGCAGACTTCATATAGGCATAAATCTAAATCTGCCAACCCAACTGAACGCTAAGGTTCATCAACGACATTCAGCTTGAAACAAAAGATACTGAAAGCAGACATTGGGTGGATCAGCATTCTCCTTCATCTCGGTAAAACTTTGGAACTCACCCCCAAAGGAAATGCAAACAACAGAAGACAACTGAACATTCCCAAAATTGCTAAAAACATGGCTCTTTAACTCACTGAGCTAAACAGGAGACACTGGTTGAATGGAAACAGCCAACAGAAGAGAAACACCCAAAACAACTGAAAACCTAATGAACCAAAACATGGATGCCCCAACAAAATAAAATACTTTACCACAAACCACCATAGAAGAATATGAACCCTGCAAGACCAACATTACCACAGCACAGAAGGGCACAAACACATACAATCACTAACTAACGTTACAAAAAAACTTTCCAATAGCCTGCATACTCACCTTCAGACACCAAACAAAACACCAAACACAAACACTCATACCTCTTCTGCAGCAGAAACCTACAACCACCACATAATGTAGAGCAACACCCACCTAAACACAACACACTACAGAAAACTAACACATACGCACACATCATCCCAGACACCTTCATACGACCAACACCACCTAACCCTTACCAACTAAAATCAAACTCTGCACACAGTGACCAGTTTTTCTGACCGAAATCTACAGCACATCAAAGCTCTCAAGGCATTTTCCCTCTATATCCCAAAAACGAAACCCTCCCAGCCCTCAGTCCTTTTTAGATCCACTAAAGCACATGGATACCATGAAAATGACGTCACTGCATGGTATAAATTACAATAACTTAACATATTATAACATCATGTGCACTGCACATGCTTCGTGGTCCAGGCCGGCCGAAGTGCTTTGTTGCTAGGCCTGGGAAGCATCCCCTCAGCATGGTTCACAGGGGGCCCGCCACATTTTTCGTTTGTAATCTATGCTTACAATTTTCATCATAAATCTCTCTCTCTCTTTGGGCTCTTCAGCATGTTAATGAGTGATTCACGTTACTGAATGCTTATCATTGGAAGAAAGAGGTGTGTATGTGTGTTGTATAAAAAGGGGCGTTGGATATGCACCAGTCCTGGTCAGTGTTCTCATAATCCCCACTGAGCTATGCGGTCTGACTGTGGATTCGTGAGGTGAGGATATGGGTGCACAAACCTACCATAAAGTGATGTGTTATGTTCTCGGGCATTTTCATCCCAATGCACACAGCTGGAATTGCCCTTCTCTTCTGTGTCTTTTAAACTGTCCCAATATTCTTCTGGTCAATATTATCCCATACTTTTGAAGTTTTGTACAGTGGCTGCAAACATACATTGGAACCTTCCAGTTACCAACAACTGAGCATTAAGGAGAGCTTGACCCCCTGCCTATACCCCTCCCTCCCATTTGGTTCTACATAGTGAAATGAGGGACACCAAAAGCGGGAGAGAAAGAGGGGCTGCTTTCACATCCTCCAAGTTAACACACCTTTCCTGCTGTACTATTCTGAGCCATTCATCCTTTGAATGAAGAGGCCCAGCGTGATGCATAACACATTTCCAGGAGATCCGTGGCACTTGTAAAGGACACATAATTGACTTCCGCTTTGCCCAAATCGGACACATACACAGTCATTGTGGAAAAAACACAGCACCTTTTGGAGCACTTAAAGGTTATGGGGATAGCCCTCTTGTTCCTGCCCGAGACAGGAAACGCTTTAATTTCCCAGAACTATTTCCTCCGAGATTATATTCTGATTTTAGTTTCCTTGAAAAGCTACCAAGGCCCACTTGTCTTCACAATGGTCTGAAAGGTAGACCTTAATCACATTTATTAAGAAATAAAAGCAGTGCTCTTCAATTGCGAATTCGACAGTAGCTTTAAAGAGCGGCACTCTCTGTTCAATGTACCCTTCTTATTCACATTGAGAAGCAGAGATGTAGAATATCATTGTGTGAGAACAGAGTAAATGACTGTATCAGCATTTTTTTTCAAGTGCATTATCCATGGAAATATGATCATTGTCATGTCTTGAAAAAGAGACACGAAGTCTGCATTAAACTAAGTGAGAAAGAATTGTGCCTGCTGGCAATGTATGACCTTTTATGATCTGGTGTGCATTGCAGTGTTTGGTTTCTCAATCTAACATGTCGACCCATGAAAATTATATATTTAATCAGTATACATAAATATATTCCATAACTAGCAAGGTGCAGATTTTTGTATAGAGTCAAAATTCCCTTATCCTACTTTATGCTTCATGTTTTGAAGAATAGTTTATTACCTTTGGGCATATTCATGTACATTGCCTCAACATGTGTAAACAGGTTTATAAGGCACGTGGATCATTTAGTATAAATCAAAATCACAAACATAGGGCCTCATTACACGGATGGCGGAGAACCATGGCGCTATTAGCGCCATGGTTCATGCCGGTAAAATACCGGCACCGCCTTGGCGGAAAGGGGAATTACCGCCCCATTCCAAGGTTGGCGGGGCGGTAATTCCCCCTTCCACCATTGCCCTTCCCCATTCCCATTTTTGCCCCATAGGGCTCAATGGGAATGGGGAAGGCGCTAATTACGGTACCGCAAATTGCGGTACCGTAATTCGCTCCCTGGGTCCCTTTGCGGGTTGGTTTTTAACGCCTGCAAAAAGCAGGCGTTAAATCCCCCAACCCGCAAAGGGACCTCGTAGTAAGGCGGTAAGGATTTACCGGTACCGGTATTTTACCGGTATCGGTAAATCCTTACCGCCATCCGTGTAATGAGGCCCATAATCTTCTGTAACGGGATTCATACAAATAGGGCACATTTTTACCAAGATGGTTCTCTTACAGAAACATGTGGGGGCTGGATCTCACGTTCTTTATTACAATGTGCTTTGCGTCTTAGAAATGTACTGTACGGAAGGTAAGCAAACAGTAGTTTATGTTTTGCGACTCAGTGTTTCTCCCCTTCATGATTCCATGTATTTAGCAGTCTCTCTTTACTAGACAACATATACCATCTACCAGCAAATGTACTGAAAGATGTATTCTTTAAAGTGTTCCTTTTACCCCTTGGTTTACTATACTCTGAGGGGCTGCCAGGAGATTTAGACTTGTTGTCAGTATTCTAGTCATTTATATAAAATAGTAGAAATCACTCAAAGACAGTAGCTACTACTTATTTATTTCTGTTCGTTAATATACATATTACCACATGGTTTTGTATATACAATATAAAACTTTGCAATACATATAAACAACACCACAAGTAAACAATTAACAATAAAAAAACTTAAATAATACCTTCCTAATAATCCATTTCATGTTTCAGTTTTCAGCAAGTCTGAACAGCAGCATGCAATGTAAACAATAACATGTTAAAACTCCATAACATAACTGATTTAAAATGTCTATAATTTTCCAATAAAACTTAACTATATAAAATATAAAATCAATGTCATGACCATCCATAAAATCACACAAAAACGTTGATAAACCTTGACAATTTAAATGGTTATCATAAGATTTTTTAAACTTTCTGTAATATCTGCAAGGCTTACACATTTAACCAGTAGGTGTTTAAGAGTTTCCAGTTTGTATTCGCCACATAGGGGACACTACATTTCCCCTCTTTGTATTCCAAGTTTTGCACCTCTAATTTCTAAGGTCTCACAACAGTTGAATTTCATAGGAATGTACTAACAGAATATCTTCGGACAGGGACATGCTAAGGTATAAGTTGGGGCTAAGGTACTTTGCATTCTATATTGCAAATAACAACCACTATTGCTCAGATTGGCCTGTTGAACTATATTAGCCTCGGTCGTATAATCCCTACAGGTAATTTTCATCCAAGACTTAAACAATGGAGAAGTCATAGGAAAGGATCTCACGAGAATCGTACTGCATACAAGTTACTTGATAGTTGCATATTATGCCCCTGATGACTGCCTGCTTTTGTTTCTGCAAGTTCTGCTAACCTTTGTCCATACTGAACTTACGGTCTTCTGCACCTGATTTAATATCAAGCGCTTGCCTCACAGCATCTATCAATGTGCTAACGTCCCACAGTATTGCTCATACCAGACTTGCACCATATGGCCCTCTCTAATCACATGTTACTCAATTAGACTACTGCCG
The DNA here is from genome assembly GCF_040938575.1 of Ambystoma mexicanum. Classification (NCBI taxonomy): domain Eukaryota; kingdom Metazoa; phylum Chordata; class Amphibia; order Caudata; family Ambystomatidae; genus Ambystoma; species Ambystoma mexicanum. The sequence continues at coordinate 551,971,492 of NC_090939.1, read as the reverse complement.
AGTCAACTGTATGCTTAGTCACATACTGCACAGCTATCACTATGTCTAATGTATGTAAACTAATTCCCAGATGAATGCCATGTGTACATGCAAATGCCATTTGAAAAAGTGCTACTCTTTCATTCCTCAATGTATACCATGAACTGCTATGTGTTCAACTAAACCCTTATGCTCATCTGTGCCCTAGTCATACCGCTCACAGCCTTCTGTAATGTTATGTTAAGTAAATGTCTTAAGCGCACAGCCACTCAAGGGTATCTTGCTGCTAGAGAGGTGGATCGTGTTCAGACAAGAAGCCAGAGTGTGTCAACTGACACCTAGAAGAGCGCAGTTTTGAGCACCTTTCTGAAAGTCAAATGGTTAGATAGTTTCCTCAGTGGGAGTGGCAACCCATTCCACAGGTTGGCAGCAGCAATGGAGAAGGCACGGCCACCCACCCTTGCACATCGAAACCTGGGTACAATAAGTAGATATGTAGAGGAGGATCGCAGCTGGCGACTAGGGCGGTAGTGACTGAATTTCAATTGAAGAAATTCAGCACCCTGAGATTGGAGAGCTCAGTGAACTATGCAAGGGCTTTAAATCTGATGCACTGGCCCACCTGGAGCCAGTGCAGTGATTGTAGCACTGAGTAATATGGGCTCCGTAAGGAGTGCCAGTTGCCATCCGAGCTGCTAGATTTTGTAGGCGTTGTAATCGCTATGTGCGACCCTTTAACTGGGCCAGATACAGTGAGTCACTGTAGTCTAAGCAGGATAAAGCCAGAGCCGCAACTACCGGAGGGCGAAGATGCTCCGGAATCAAAGGGAGCACCTTCCTCAGAACCTTAAATTGATGATGTCCTGCGTGGCAGACTGCTGTTACTTGGTTCGCCATGGACAGGGAGGCAGAGGGGATGACTGCCAGATTTTTCACCTTGCTAACCGGTGTGGTAAGGGGACCAAGAGTAGAAGGTCAGAAGGAGGAAACCCAAAGTGAGGGATCAGGAGGGCACCCAACCACCAGGACCTCCGTCTTGTCTCTGTCTAATTTGAGCCTATTGTGGTTCATCCACTCACCAACGGCAGCTAGGCAGCTCTGAAGGCACGACAACACCTCAGTCTGATCATGATCCAGGTGGATCAGGATATGGGTGTCGTCGGCATAAGAGTAACAGTTGAGGCCGTGGGAGCGACTGAGACACACCAAGGCTCAAATATAGATATTAAATAAGATTGGGGACAAAGACGAGCCCCATGGGACACCGCATGTGAGAAGACATGGAGTAGCAAGAAAGGGTGGCCATCCCAAACTCGCCAGCCTGTTACAGCACTTCTGTGCTGCACCAAACCTGACTCCATCAACGACCACCCTGGAGACCACCATGGAAATGCACCAGAGCCCCGACCACCGTTTCCCTGTTAGGTGAAAATGCTTTTGTATGAAACAAAGAATTGCAGTCCCACTACCTATTGTTTTACACAAATATTTTGCTGTTCGAACACATAGGGTAAGCCTCTCAGGGTGCTAATATCAATAAACACCGATTTTGGTGGTTTGGGTGGTAACAGCGCCAGACCCAGCATTAAAGCCCCTGCTTTGCTTGGGCCTATGACTTGGGACTCCTGGCCGTTACCACGTGGTGAAGCCCCCAGAATGGTCATGCTTGTAACTTTGCAGTTGGACAATACTGCTCATCTTCCACTAACAATTCTGTATCATCTCCTGTCATGCATAGATACTTACACTACATGTTCGTTCCTGGATGTCTAAATACATTGGGCATACCCCAGATCTCCCTTCTGCATAGCCCAACTTCCAATTTTCATGATTCCTCAGATCCTCAGGTCTCACCACTGCTCACACATTAGCAGCTTTCATAGAACACATTATGTATTTCCAGATTGTGACGAAAAGCATGCATAAAAGGTTACGAATGCAAGCTCTGCTGGAAAGGTGCCAGACTTTGTTTTTAAACTTTTATCTGAAGGGTGTTGAAGAGTCATGTGGCCAAATTAATTCTCTGGTGTGCGCTTTCATATTCATGCTAGTATGCTACCGTAGGATGTTTACCAGCCTCCTTCCCTTTGCGCATTCCTAAGCCACACTATGCCTGGATGGTGGTAGCAAAACAAAGGAAGTGATGGCTGGAATGTTTAGAATTAATCTTAAGCTCTGGCACTGCTCTAGGCAACCTTCGAGACCATCGTTCTTCGCCTGTAAAACCATTAGAAAAGGGAAAGATCATATGCAAATCAGGCCTGGTCTGATTCCAAAAGGGGCAACCCAGCCCAAACTGCTTGGTCAGATCCATTCTGCACAAGACCACAAGCCTCCCCTGATGTGCTTCGACCTCATTGGACCTCATCAGTGAGGAGTAGCTTGAGTCTCTAGGCTCAGCAGGCCTGGGACTCAAATCTGGGCATACACGTCTTATTCGGGGTGACTTATATCAAAAGAAAAGAGCTGATGGCTGGAAGGTTTAGAATTAATCTTAACCTCTGGCATTGCTCCGGACCACCGCCCAGACCATCATTCTTCACTTGTTAAGCCATTTCAAAAGGGAAAGGCAATAGGCAAATCAGGATTGGTCTCATCCCAAAAGGGATAGTCCAGTCCTAACTGCTCGGCCACATCCCGTGGTTATGATTTAATACAAACTTCCAGTTATCAACATTTGTTTTTTCTGTAGTCACCCCAAGTGGGATGACTATGCACAGGCGTGGGCCCTGAGCCTGCAGTGCCTAGAGACCCAAGCTGCTCCTAACTGATGATGCAGAACAAGGTCAAAACAAGTCTGGGGATGCATGTTGTCTCGTGCATAAGGATTTGTGATCTAGCAGTTCTGGGCTGGGCTGCCACTTTTTAGGTAGGACCAAGGCTTATTTGAATATGGTCTTTCCCCTTCTGTAATGGCTTTACAGGCTGTAAAGCAATGGTCTGGAGTGTTTCCCAGAGCTGTGCACATGGTAAGGATGTAATCAAAACCTTCCAGTCATCAGTGTTTGGTTTTGCTCTAACATGGTGGTGTCAGGCACACATTGATTAGAATAATTCAATGTAACTTTTCCTAATATCACCTCTACTCCCTCCTCCCACTCCCAGTCTAGTGATGCAACATTTCTGGACATTATGCCGACATTAAAACACATATTTGGCCTGTTGTTTCAGAAATCAAATCGAAATTTGGAAAGAACTTGAAATATATGCAATATTTGTTTTCTAAGAACCCTACATAGATGCAAATGTCCTTTACTACTTAAAGAACATCACATTTATTTTCATGTAACATTTTTGCTCATAAACAGACTGCTTTGTTTGATATAATTATTGATGGGAGAGAGGGGACAACATATAATTCAGTGGCTAGGAGATACATACAGTAAATGACAGATTTTGGTAGACAATTTCTGAACAGCCCAATTGAAATCTCTTGAGATTTCAATGCATTAAGTTGTCTAAAAAATCTGCAAATGAAACACTGTGTCACTCAATCATCCATTTATGCATAGATCAAAAGTCGACTATAGAGGAAGGAAGTCCAAAAGCAAAACAGGAACTGAATCTTTCTTGCTTCAATTGTGAATGTCACAATGATACTTGGAGTCAGAAAGGATATTGTACATGCCCTTTGTGTACAGCACCTGTGATCGACTGCCACTATAGTCTTACATGAACGTCGTTATATTAGATAGTTATGAGAAAAGGTTTGGGGAATTAACGGATAGCAATAACATTGTATTTATCAATCTAAAAGAAAACATTTTGTACGGTTTGAAATTCAATGACGATGAATGAGCACTACTTCAGTCCTTGTGAACAATTCATCATCCAAAGGTCTATTTCACAGATATTTCTAAGTGCTTTAACTGTCCTCCTGATAGAGCTAAAAGCTAAATACACCAGATAAGGGTGATACAACTCTCAAGTGAGCTATAGTTCTTCTGCCCCCTCAATTGGCCATATGCCATGCTATTCATTATTTTCCATTTAGTATTATGGAAAATCAGGATCAGGTGTGCAGTTAAAACAATGTGGAAAAATGCTAATGAACTATTTCACACAAAAAATGTAACACACATTAGCAAAGGCAGCCGTTTCGGATTTTGCATAGGTATGGGAAAGGCATTTCCCAGTCACTGCAATAATATTACTACTTGGCCAATAGTATGCAACACCTGATACATGGTTTGAGTGCCCGGTTAAATAAAGTCACTTCCTGCCAAATAGTCACCTAATGCATGCAAGCATGCATGCAAGCAAGAGGCCAAACAAGTGTCTTTGTCAACGCTTGCTATTAACATGAATTCAATTCAAGGAACAGATCCGAGAACAATAATATTTCTTAAAAATAAAGTGGCAGAAGGGGCATTTGTTAAAGACACTTTTAGTACAACAGGTGCTGGCGGGTGTGTTCTGGACAGGGACCTGAAGTGGGTGGAAATGGCCGTAGGGATTAGTTTAGCCGAAAGTGGTCCATGGATGGGTAATAAGCTACAAGAGACTCCCAACCTGCATGCCCCTCCTCACAACCATCTCATCACAAACATGTGGCTTTATAGTTGGCAGTGAAATGCCACTGACTACAAAAAACGAAACATATCTGGGATGGACACCTCTCTCTTATGCAACTGAAGAGCAAGTGGTTTCTCTTGTATACCAACACACTCTGTTACATAGAACGTATCATTAACATTCAATACAAATATGGCAAAACATATCTCACAATGTAATGACAAGCAGCTTCTGCTGAGAGGAATAATACTGGAAGAAATAATACCGGGAGAAATAATAGCCATAGAACAAAACATAAAACATGTTTATTCAGCTTTTTCCAATTGTTCACATCACTATCTGAACCCCGTGCATTCTCTCAGCAAAGATGCTCTGTCCCTGTAGAACATTTTTTCTAGTCCCCTGAGGTTTTCTTTATGGACTTCTTGACACCAGGCGAACAGGAGAACGCTGGGGCACGGCCGTGATTTATTACAGCATAAACAACAGAGGGTGCATGCACTGCAAATTGTACAGTGTGGAGCACGCACAAATTCTATTGTTGATTTACCAGTTTTGCAGCTTTCACCTGGACCAATGTTCAGATCTATTTGTGTCTTTGAATTCTGAGTCTTAAAGTGTTCCCTTTTGTGTTATAAGTGCGGGTCTATTAGTCTGACACCTCAAAAAAAAAATGCATAACTTGATCGACAACGTGTATAATATTGGCCAAGCTGAGAGCACTCAAGGTAAAATAAAAAAAAATAGAAAATGCCAAACTTATTTTCCAAAGCCATTTCTGATTAAGTGGCATGTTTGGTGAAGACATATTCTAATTCCTTGCCTTTATAAATCAAGAACAATGGTGAATACATATAGTTTGCTCGGTTATTTTGTTTCATGTTTTACTATTGATGAAGTCATTTTATAATTTACCTCATAAATGTGGTATCTTTCCAGATGATTTAAATACATTTCTCAGCAGATTTTGCTAATTGTATGTGTGTCAATCTTTGATGCAAAAGAGGGGTGTTGTGAGGTTTACAATGGGAACATTTAATCTGCCCCATCGTATCCACAAACTCACCATTCATTTTGCATTTTTCTTTCTTCCAGGACCCAAAGTGCCAAGACTCCACACAAATTGTTGAAGCCATGGTTCAAAAAGACCGAAAAACATAGTATAAGTGCTTACCCTTGAACTGTGCACTTTGTCACAGTTTATTGGCTGGCCACTCTCAAGGGAGTTCCACCCCCCCCCGCAAGGTTGCGCACAAGAAAGCGCATATCAGATTCAACTTAAGTGAGGCCTCCTACCTATATGATACCATTCAGCAGATACCCTCTACCAACACAAAGCTATTAACCAGGCAAGTGTAAAATACTTATATATATATTCAGTAAAAAAACTTTGTTAAAGGGACGTTATGGTTAAGTTGCTCTACTAAAAACCTATGAAATTCAGTAAAAAACTTTGTTAAAGGGACGTTATGGTTAAGTTGTGCTACTAAAAACCTATGAAATTCAATAAAAACACTTTGTTAAAGGGACATTATGGTTCCAAGTAAAACCGAAAACCCCCTGAAATTCACCAGTCATGGTATGCTAAGAAAAATACACAATCAGTCTACACTGCTACGTGCTTTCATCCAAGATGGCGGGTGTCTCCAAAAATCTGATGCACTTCACGCTTCACCTCAGCCAATCGGAGAGCACGTCACATGTCTGCGGATATGACGCAAGCCGCTTGGCCAATCCGTGTCCTGTCCGCGGAGCGAACAGAGAAGTGTGCCCGCGGAGCAGACATAGATATCACTATTTTTTTTGCCTTACATTTTGGTCATTTAAAAAAAACCTACTGGACAGATTTACACCGAATTAACAAAAGCACGCTTTCGGGACCAATCCTGCTTCAAATTTGGTGAAAATCCGTTCAGTGGTTTGGGCTGTAGACGTGAGCAAAGTTTTTTCCCATTATGTCTATGGGAAAAACAGAAGATTTGGGACCCCCCCCTATAACTTTGCCCCCCCTGGAACAAACCTCACCAAACTTTGTAAAAAAAATCAGAGTGGGCCATATACTTTTTTTTTGCAAAGTTTGGTGTGGATTCGTCCAGGGAGAGCAAAGTTATAAGCCACCCAAAAAGTGCTCTTCCTATGGGAATAGCAACTTAACCATAACTACACAGCCACTACAGTGGCTGTATAATATATGTTTATTTACATGTCACTAAAATGAATAACAAATCACACAAAGGCACCAGTCACCAACTCTCTGGCACAACACAATAATAACACATTCAAATTACTGGCATCAATTGACTGACATGATTTCGTAAAAGACTGTCAATTGCCACAACAAACACAGGATGAATTTGAAGATTTGAAATAAAAAATAAAAATAAAACATAGGATTTCTTTGCACATTAACAGAAAGGACATATTAAACACACAATGATGGCTTGGGTTATCACAATGCTCTTTTCTTCCATGCAAGCACAATCCCCATGCATCAGTTATATATGATCCCTTAGTTTGAAAACAAGGTACAGGGAGTGAGAATGTAATGGGAATTTCATTTTGGATTTTATTTGAAAGGCAGGGTTTGGGTAATGACCTCAATGGGAAAATTGTTTGAAGAAATACAATCAAATGAAATGCAGGGTGTGGGGAATTTAAAAATGAATGGGAATATTTGTTTAGGACAATTCGTTTTCACAGGGAATGCAGTGTGTTGGGATTTCCTTTTGGGGACACTTATACATTCAAATTAACAGCAGGGTTACCCAATTACATTTAAGACTAGAGACATTTACTGTGCACTGGGATAATCTTTGTCAAGTTCGAATTTTGACAACATCATCACCCTGTGGTAGCTCACCCTATGGGAATTAATTAAATTATATTTTTAGTTAAATAAGCTAAGGGTATAATGCTTTTAGCCCCTTCACACTAATGCAAGAGCACCCACTAATGAAAAGGAATGGGTTAAAACAGACAACTTCCCCCTCACCGTTTTGGTTAAAACGGAGATGGTGTTTTTCTCTAAGGGAATTAATTGCTATTTTTAATAAAATATGGTCAGGGTCTACACAATTTCCCCCACACCCACTAATGGAAAGGGATTAAGGCAGGTATCTCCCCACACAATTGATAGCTTTGGGATATATCTACTTAGCAGTTCACACCTATGGACTGTATCCACAGCAAGGTCCCTCCAGCCAGTTTGTAGGCCTTTCTCTCAGATAGAGCTGCCAGCTACCATGCAAAGTACCCCAGCAAGTGTCCCAGGGCCTCCAGCCAATCTGCTCTCCTGGGTGTCAGCTTTCTTTTTGTCAGCTCTCTGTTGTTGTCAATCTACTCGCCTCTTTTTTTTCCTGCTGTCCCCCTTTGAAAACTGATATTAAATAGTGCTGATGACACTTACATATTATGCATATTCCCACGCTACGGATTGGACATCTCTCTTTCTCCGCCTCTCACTAATCGGCCCACTGTCAGCTGATAGGGCAAGGTGTTTAGAGGTCTGTATTATGGATAATGGGGGAAGAGGAAGATGCATCATTTCAAAATGAAATGTTTTTATATTTAGTTTTTTCCCTGAAAATCTCACTACATTGCAAATACCTTCCCTTTTCAGATAACTGCTTAAACGTGTATATGTTTGCAATCTACATTGTATGGGGAGTCTGGGAATACTAATTTTATTTCGACACCACCTTCCTGGGAGAAGATATTGTTTTCAAGATTTGCTCCTGAGCTGAAATAGTGTAAAATATGCCACTTCACAATTCAAACATTAAGTTCACATGCTATCAGGTCACCAACTTTTGAATTCCTCTGAATTATGAAAAGGTCAGGATCATGGTTTTCTTCCTAGCTCAAATTCTCTACATCACAGACAATTAAGGGGTACAAAGAACTGACAGGCAGTTTGTGGTCTTTAATATGAGTCCTGGATGTGCTCATTGGGACCCACAATTCTCTTTTTATTAAAGAAGAGGTGGCCCAATTGTAATCACTAGTAATGCAAGGTTGTTGTTTCACATTCCCAACAAAGCCCCTCATGAGTTTCTTTAATTTCTCCCAAGACAAATCTGACCTGAGCATCTGCTTATCAGTAGAAACCTGTTTCTACACAGTGTTTGAAGATCCATTAAGGCTCTGAGATGCCATTTATTGCAGTCAAGTCAGCCCTAAAAGGTAATTTCTGTTGGTCAGCTTTTCTGCAACCTCCACAATGTTGATCTAATTCTTTACATTTCTTTGTATTCTAAATTGAAAACAACGCCTTTCCTCCTAGCGGGCCTCAGCCCAAGCTCTGAAGGTCACAGTTCCAGATACACAGCAGCTCAGTGGGGGAAGCATCAGCAGCGAGTTACATGCATCATTCTCAGAAAGATATCATTTTAAATCAAAAGATGTGTTTACATGTAACATTTTACACTGCCTATCTGGCTTGTGCCCATGTGTTATTATATATTTCTTTAATCTGATGGTTGAAAAGACACGAGTGTTCCTCTTGACTTGTCCACAGATAGGATAGTATTTAACATGGGAAACCAGTGTCCATTTTAAAACAAAGTAGGCCTTTCCATTTAAATGTGATATTATTTGCGAAAGTGTATTTCTCCATGTCCAATGAAATATGTCACTAGGCTTCACTTTTTAAATGTAACGCACAATTCCTCCTTTTTATTTTTAAAAAATGCACAGCATTTCATTGTATCTTTTCCCATGTGTACTGCTGCAGGCCCATTTTCGTTCAGTCACTAGTCCTCATGTTGGAAAATAATTGTTTGGACTGGCCTGCATTTGCCAATGGTCATCCACCTTTGCCAGCTACATGATTACAATGGGGGCTTGCATGGCCTCTCGATCATTGTCCCTCTGTGGCTGTATTTTTACCCAACTTCCTAATCACATGATGAGCAACACCAACAAAACTCTTCCGACATTAAGCACTTTATAAATTGGAGTTCAGAAGACATGTTTGCCATGGAAATTGAGAAATTCTCATTATATACATGTCAACAGAACGATATGTGTCAACGGATTTAATGGTTCGCTGTACTGAAACAGGACCCCTTTCACATGATCGCTCATTCTGGGAATGGTTATAGATATCAATAAAGCCACAGCATGGATGGTCACTTCTGTATGTGTATTTGTAGTTCATTTGTGTGCCTGTGCACCATGCAGAGGTTATCACATTAAACAAACAAAAAGGCCAATACCCAGGGTTATGTGTAATGTTATAAGGAGCATGCTCAGTCACTCACAAACAAGAGAGCCAAAATTACCACAACCAAGATTGTCAGCGTCATTCCAGCTGTCATGGCCACAGGCCTCAGAACACAAAAACCACACCATCTAGTGATGGGGGCAATGGGTCACTTGACTCACGTATGTCCCTATGGGACCCATAAACACAGGGGCCCTTGCTGGACTCCGTCCTGGCGCCTTTTGCCAGGCTCATATAGAGCTGTGAGCAGGAACATTTTATTTCAGTGCAGGAGTGCTTTTACTTTATTTCAGTGCAGGAGGGCTTTTATTTTACAAGAACTTTCCAGGAGCTGAAAGCCTTTATTCTAGAGAACATCCTCATGTGCTGACTAATCGGGTGTGGCTCCCTCGGCCTGGTCTTCATGTGCTGACTCATCGGGTGTGGCAGGGTGTGGCAGGCATGCTGATCCTGGTGGGTGTGGCTTCAGAAGCTCAGCTATATAAGCAGCTCCATCCTTAAGGCTGGTGCTTCATGTTACTGTGCACTCGCGTACAATGTGACTCTCACCGCCGCTTGGACCAGTTTACTTACACTTCAAACTAGGCGTTCTCCTGCATACTCACCTCCAGGAAATGGGTGCTTCATCGCTTCATCTGCAGACTCATCTCCTGACATCCAGTGATCTTGATCCTGACGCTGCAGTACCGGACTCCGCATCCACAAACTCGGACCCTGTGAAGAAGAAGAAAGGCAAGGTTAGAACATCCTTCCTAGGGCCGCACCACATTTGAAACCTGCGCGCTCCCTAGTTAACAATTTACCAGATACTGTAACGCTGCAACTTCAATTCCTCATTCCCTCCAGCTGCTGCCTTGAGGTCCGCAGCTTCTGCCAGGCCGGCAACATCACCTGCAAGGGAAGAAAGCATAAGAGCAAACATCAAAAGTGAAACGGACAGCAATACAAGACAACAAACTTTACAATACAACAAAAACAGACGAGGAAAGACAAAGGCAAACAGGAACACTTACCTGAAGTATAGTGGCTTAGTCGCAGCAGGACTGGACTACCACATGCAAGGGATCAGTGAAGGAACTCGGTCCAGATCATACAAGCACCCCTGCCAGAAGCAACAGGATGGAGTGCTCGCCAAAACTAATCAACAGGTGAGCTTTCCAGGCACAGTGCATCCCACAGGTAGCATGGTTTGGGAGAAGGGGTCTGGAAGGGGATCAAGTGCACAAGATGGCATACTCATGCCCCCTATTCTCCACTCAGGAGCAGTCCCGAGCAGCATCACCTATTACCACCAGTCACCACATAAGCGCCGAGAGCGAATTCGGACTTGAGCGACCTCACCCCGGGAGAGCTGCAACTGTGTCCCAACGCCTCCGTACAAGCCAGGTGAGTGTAACAGAACCCAAAGCTTCTTCAAATCTCTGCCTGGGAATTATGGAAACTTCTGAAATGGACCAGTTGGCCCGATTACTGGGAGAGTTACGGGCTAAAGTTCATGCCTCAAGACAGGAAACCAATGCCCTAAGGAGGACTCTACTTGTGAACCGGGAGCGGACAGATAAACTAGCAAGGCACATGCTCCAGGCACAGGCAGGCCAGGTCCCACTGTTGGGGTTTGCCCCTCCTGCCATGCCTCCACAGCCCATGCCAGTACAGGTGGTTCTTCCAGGGGGTTGTTCCTCTGGCCCCACCAGAACACTTCACAGCCTATCCGAATAAGTACGCCATCTTTATGAATCAATGTCACCTACATTTCTTGTGCAGACATGGGGCATTCCCCAATGATCAAGCGAGAGTGGCATATGTACTCTCATATTTGGGAGGTAGTGAAGCAGACTGGTCAATACCCTTGGTAAACCAGGATGAGCCTTTGCTTCAAGACTTCGGAGGTTTCCAGCGTGAAATGGAGAAACTATTTGTACGGCATACCCAAGGCCGGGCTCTGGACAATGAACTGATATCACTATGGAATGGTAATCAAAACTTACCAACATATATCACTTACTTCAATCATCTGCTAGCACAAGCTAACTGGCCAGAGGAGAAAAGAACTACGCTCTTTTACCAAGGCTTGCGAGGGGAACTTAAGGACGTATTAGCACAAGTAGTAAATGCCCTGGAAAGATGTGCTGAATACATCTACCCGACAGTGCAGCTCGATCACAGATTGCAGGATCAGAAGATGGATCGGGCCAAGGCCGAGGGGCAGTCGGTGTACGTGGGACCCATTAGAATCAAAACAAATCACACAATCAGTCTGAGCCAATGCAAATCGGAGGCTTGCGGAGCCCACTCACCAAGGCAGAAAGGGAGAAAAGGAGACAGCAGCAGCTTTGTTTGTATTGTGGTAAGGCAGGTCACTATCTCTGACAATGCCTGGTGAAACCACCCAGGAAAGAAGTTGGAGCAACTGCCAAGGGTGAAGAAGAAGAACAGGACTCTGGAAACTCCAATGCCTGGCAAGCGTAAACGTTACACTTATGTACCTCCCATTCCTGTTATGCCATCTGCACCTGCACCTGCAGTAAGCAGTTCCTCTCCCCCTGTGCCTGTGACATCATTTCCTCCACCGCCTTCAGAGCATGAGATAGCTGCATTAGCAGGCAGTTCTACAGAGATGGGGCCGCGCAAGGAAGCATTAGACTGACTCGCAGTACGATTAGCAAAGAAAGGAAAGCAGAAATGAAAGAATGTGCAGAAATGTATATTGATGATGGCAATGAAGTGACTGTGCAAAGTTACATATCTGATCATAGAGGCCTTGGTGAACAACAGGTATTGTTAGAATGCATGGGCAGTTATCTTGTGAATATAGGGAGTGATTTGACCGATATCGTGGTACTGCAAGAGTTGTGTGATTTGGTTGTCCTTTCGAATTTGCAAGATAATGCGACAAAAGTACGACGACACATAGGCCGCTTATTTGTGTTTAGGTGAGAACTTGATCGATTGCATAAAGAATTAATGAAAAAAGATAAACCGCATATGTCGTATGTCCAGCAACAGTTTTTTCCGCAGTTGAAACCTGTGAGTGAAGCAATACGAATTTGTACGTGAGATGCGCTTAGATGGATTACGAATGACTCCATTTCCCCAATTGAAGTGCATGATACGTGTAGTCAGTATACACCAGAAATGCAGAGAAAGGTATTACAGGTCATGGTAGAGTACCTACAAGATGAATGTATGTAGAATAAAATATGTTGTCCCGCTGATGTAATGACCATTTACAAAAGAGCATTTTCGCCTGAAACTGAAACAACTGTTTTTTCTCTTTATTTAGCTTTGTTGCTTAATAGACAAACAAATGTAGAATCTCCTAGTTTGCAATTACCCATGAGTGAAGTGCCTCCAACGTTTGTCCCGAAAGTAGAAATTGCTGCCTCTGGAGCGTCTCCAGCGCAAACGATAGAAGCTCATTATATTGCACAGTTTGTACATGTCCCCTTTTCGAGGCAAGAGGTAACTACTATAAAGCAGACAATCCCTTATATTAGGAAGAACCCATCAGGATTCTATAAGGAAATTGAATCTGTTTTGAATTCATCTGTTTTTACATTGAGTGACATTGATTTATTGTTTCCCATTATTCTTCTTGTAGACATATGGAAACTGGTTAGAAATATAAATGACGCGCCAATATTAGGTGACACATGGGAGAATTTGACTAGAATTGATAGTGAGAGAAAGGCTGGAGAGAAGCCACTGCAAGTAATGTTGGCTATACCATCTTGAATAGTAGAGAAATTGAAAACTTTGGTACCCGAAAAGAGAATAGTTTGGGATAAATTGACTGCTTGTTTGCAGGGCAAAGAGGAAGGAGCGATGGATTATTTTTTATCTATTTGAAGAAGTTTTTGCAGATTTTAGTGGTCAAGATCTAAGTACTGAACCCGGGAAGAGATTGTTTGTTGATAAGTTTGTGCGAGGGTTGCTACCGAAAATTCAAAGTTTAAAATGACATCTGAAAGTGCATGGCAAGCAAAAACACAAAGTGAAGCATTACATATTGCCCAGTATTATGAGAACAGAGTACATTTGTAAAAGGATAAGGAACTAAGGGACAAAGGACATGTGAAAACAAGAGTAGTGTTACAGCAAGTAGCGAACAATAATAGAGGTGGTGGGAACGCACCGTCCAGAGTCCAATTTGCATTAACGTCAAACATGCAAGGTGGTCCAATAGGGATTAATCACTGTGTCTATTGTAACAAAAAGGCCATTGGCGAGCACAGTGCCCGCATATACAGAATAGAAATGGGACTTTACCGAGAAGACAGAATAGAGGTCGTCCGGGAATACAAGGACAGAATAGAAACCAAAGAGCACCAGAATTTCAGGATAACCAGGGTAATCAGAATCAGAACCAACAGCGAAACAATACAAATGGTGGGAATATTTTTGACTGTCAGTCCAATGCATATTACTCTGGTGACTTTACATCTGATGATGTACTGTTCTACTAGGACAGCCCGAGACAGCGGTTGGAACCAGTATCTATTCCCGTAGACCAAAAGGGCCCTAAGTAGAAATGAAGGTTGGGAAAATGGAACACATTTTTTTAGTGGACACAGGTGTACAAAAATGTTCGATTGACCATCAGCGGGTTCCAGATATACCACTGTCAGGGCATAAGAATGTCTCAGTAGGGTTCTCAGTTACACCAGTAATTAGTCCAGTGTCACAACCAGTACCTATAACACTAGGTCTATTCACAGAGTCTTTCCCATTTCTTTTGATGAAAGATTGCGGCAATTTGTTGGGATTAAATTTGTTGAAGAAATTGAATGCGGTCATTTATTGTTCTCCTGAGGAGTGTATTTGACAATTTCACCGCAAAAGACTCCTGCATCGCAATTTTTATCTAAGCCACTACCAACTGAATTGAGTAAAGTACCGGTTTGTATATGGGCAGTGAACGACAATGATGTTGGTTGTTTGAAAGTAGAGCCAGTAAAGATTGTTTTGAAAGAAGGAATTACATTGCCGCGTATTCCACAATATAAAATTCCGGCTGAGGGAGAGAAAGCATTGAAATGCATTGTATCAGATTTGATTAAAAGAAACGTTATTGAAGAACCTTCTGATAGTACTTGCAATAGTCAGATTCTTCCGGTTTACAAGAAAGGAGGCAATGAAATACCATACTGTTTTATAATTGATTTACGCAGAGGCAACAAAATGGTTGATCCGTTGATTTGACTATGATTCCAGCTTCTGCTTCATATTTTAGTGTTGTAGATTTGAAGAATGTATTTTTTAGTATCCCAGTGCATCCACAGAGCAGATATTTGTTTGCTTTTACACTAGGAGGCTGTTCATTTACATTCACACGAATTCCGCAGGGCTACACTGAAAGTCTAAGTATTTACAGTAGAGCATTAAAGGAACAATTAGATATGCTAGAACTACAGACAGGTTGTGTGTTATTACAGTACATTGACGATATATTAATAGCAGCAGACACGGAAGAAATGTGTAAAGAAAGTACAGTTGCATTATTGACACATTTAGCAGCACATGAACACAAAGTATTGTTGAAAAAATGTCAGTATTGTCGAAAGGAAGTGGCCAACTTGGGCTACCTCCTTACGAAGGAGGGAAGAAGATTGACACCAGAAAGAATAGAAAGCATCTCTGATATGCCTATTCCAAATCTGCAGAAAGAAGTCAGGGCTTTTATTGGCATCGCTTCATATTGTAGGCAGTGGATTGCTAATTTTTCTATGATTGTGAAACCAATAGTGGCATTGACAAGGAAATATGTTACCTTACCTTTGCCATCGAACATGTAATGACAAGAAGCATTTGACCTGCTCAAAGCTGCATTATGTTAGGCTCCGGTTTTGGGCACGCCAAATTATGACAAGAGTTTTAAGTTATTTGTGCATGAAAATAATGGATGTGCTTTGGCTGTTTTGACTCAGGGACAAGGAGGGAGAAATAGACCATGCAGCTACTTCTCTTCCACGTTGGATCCTGTTGCATGTGCTTTGCTGCGCTGCTTGCGAGCTGTTGCTGCAGCCGCTGTGTCAGTAAAACAAACCGAGGGAATGGTTTTAGGTCATGCTTTAACTGTCATGGTACCTCACTCTGTGGACGTTCTTTTAAATTGAACGCAGATGCAAACACCTTACATCAGCAAGATTAACAAGGTATGAAATAGTTCTATTTGCACCACATATCCAAATTATGAGGGGTTGCGCTTTAAATCCGGCCGAGTTAATGCCCTCTCCAAATCAGAAAGGGGGTGAAAAACAATTCCCCCATGATTGTTCAATGGTTACTGAACAAGAGACAAAAGGAAGATTTTACCTAACTGACACCCCACAGAAAGAGCCAGATGGAGAATTGTTTTGAGACAGTTCTTGTTTTAAATTACCAGATGGCACATCAAATGCTGCTTATGCCATCACGACACTGAAAAGTATTGTGGAAAGCAAAAGAATCCCATATAACTCAGCACAAGCTGCAGAAATAATAGCCCTAACAAGAGCATTTGAAATCTCTGCAAACCTCAATGTAAACATATACACTGACAGTCAGTATGCCTTTGGGGTGGTACACAATTTTGGTCGATTATGGGCTGATAGGGGTTTCCTGACATCACACAGAACCAAACTCAAACATGACACTTTGATAGTGAGACTGTTGTCAGCACTTGCGCTTCCCAGAAGATTAGCAATAATGAAATATGAAGCACATAAAAAGTAACATGTAACGTTGGAAAGGGAAACTCATTTGCAGATAAAATTGCAAAACAAACTGCCACTGATTTACAAACAAAAATGTATGTTTAAAAGTTAGAAGAATTACCCTGCATGATAGAAAAATGAATTGCCACAGTTAAAGAAACACAAGCAGAAGCTACTGTAGATGAAATAAAAAAAACTGGTCTGAGTGTCCAGCAGAATTAGAGTCTGGAGGTTGCTGGGTGGACAAATAAAATAACAGATGGATGTTGCCAAATGCCTATGTAATGGCAATGGTCACTATGGCCCACAGTCCAACACACAAATGTGCTAGAACAATGATTCAACATCTGGATTCTGTATGGCAGAATCCACACATTAGAAAAACTGCTGAAATATTGGTTCAGAATTGTATGACCTGTTTACAACATAACATTGGAAAGGGAACAGTGGCGCCAGTAGGAAGTTTTGACCCAAAGTCTATGCCGTTTGAAGTCATCCATTTTGATTTCATAGAAATGGAGAGATGCCAAAACTATAAGTATGTTCTCGTGGTGGTCTGCTCATTTAGCAAATGGGTAGAGACCTATCCCCTGAAAGATTTTACAGCTAAGTCCACACCTAGAGCCATGCTAAAAAATACTTTCCCCGTTTCGGGCTACCCTGAGTCATATGGTCGGTTTGGTGGAATGTCAGAATGGTATCTTGAAAAACAAAATCAGTAAAGTATGTGCGGGGAGCAATTTGAAATGGCCTGATGCATTACCACAAGCTTTACTTTGTATGAGAACACTGTACAGGCAAGGACTGGTCTCTCCCCTTACGAAATTGTGATGGGGTGACCAGCGATTGTTCGGAATGCCCCTCGGCCGAAACGGCCAATTTATAGACTCCAACTTATCCATGACCAGGCAAGTAAACGCAATCGCCTCCTCTGCTGCTTACCATGCTAAACTCCTCAACGCAATCAGACCTTATCTGTCAAAAAACTCATGCACCAACATAGCCAGAGCCATAACTGGCTCGCGGCTAGACTACTGCAATGTTCTTTTCCTAGGGACCTCCAACAAAAACCTCGAGAAGCTGCAAGTAATCCAGAACAGCGCCCTGCGTGCTGCACAAGTCATTGCCAAGAGAGAGCACATCACTGCCGCCAGAAAAGCATCCCATTGGCTCCCCATAAAGGAAAGGATCATATTGAAAGCGCTAAGTATCACCCACAAATGCATCCACCTCTCGGCCCCAGTGTACCTATCCCAGAGAGTCCACCCGGTCTCCTCCATGAAACCCCCCTAGGACACAATATGCCAATATGCTTTCTGTACCTAGGGTAAAAAGAGCTAGAGCAGGGGGTGCCAGCTTCCCTTACCTTGCTGCCTTACACTGGAACACCCTTCTCACCTCTCTGTAAGCTGAACCTTCACTGACTGCTTTCCACAAAGCCATGAAAACTTCCTTGTTCACCTAACCAACACCATATGTTCAAGCTCTCATGTATGATGTATTATGATGTATGATACCTCCTATCGCAGAACACAGGATCCTGCCTCACTGTAACCCAAGGCACAACCTGTACTCATTGTAACTAAGTGCATCTACAAGTAACAGCGCCACAATGCCCCTGGGCTGCCTGCGCGCTATATAAATGTAACAAACAAATAAATAAATAAATAAATAAATAAATAAATATAGATTACGCATTAGTTATTAATTACTGAAGACAGTTGACTCAAAACTTGCGTTTGATTCATCAGCAGGTGCAGGAGGCTCTTCCTGTCAGATACACCGGCCCAGGACCTGCAGCCTGGGGACTGGACATTGAGCAAGAATTTTGAAAGAAAATCTTCACTTGGACCACGCTGGACGGGGCCTTTCCATTTGCTACTGGCTACGCAGACTGCAGCCCGAGTGAATGGACACAAGCACTGGATCCACGCAACACACACGAAAAAAGTTCAGTTTTCTTTGCCACATGAGAAAGTGCTTGATGATCCTGACATCGAAAGAAAGACAGCTGCACTTGATCTCAAAGATATGATCTCCAGTTCTCTGTCAGAGGTGCTTCCCAAGCCCACGAAAGGGCCTGGGGAAATTGCAACAAAGATTGAAAGCCCAAAGGTGCCTCAACTTTGTCCGACTGCTGCCTCATCGTCACTCATTGCATTGCAAGCTGGCACTGATCTTGCATCTGGAAATGAGAGTGCATTGTTCATCAATCATACTGTACCTGTGTCAGTATAGAAAAATGGATACCTCTCATGATTAATGGCAAACTTATTTTGGTGGCCGTGGGCCAACTGTCTCATGCACAATACAATAGAAATACAGGTTTCCGAGTTTACCAATGAACGACCATTTTGATGTAACAAGGATCGCCATTTTATTTACTAACAATTGCTCATTAGTTTCTGTTCTTATTGCTTCGCAGCACATTTTCTGCTTACACTGCTCGACTGTTAATATTGTTGTCTGAACGTGAAAGGACAAGGCCGCAGGGCCGCGAGGCAAATAAGAGTTCGTTGAAACCCAACGTAGGCAGCGCCCGGGAAGGAATGCCCGGCTCCCTCCCGAATGTAGCCTTGAAGCAGAGCTGCAGGGCATTTAATCATTTCACAGCTGCCAGCCAGTCTCGTTATATGGTAGAATATGTTAGAATAAAGCAGCTAAAGGCTTGAATTATGCTCTTCTTACTGCCCACCTTTATCGAGCCCTCTAGAGCGTGTCGGCTCTCAGGACACGAATAGCACCTCATAGATAGCAGGGTCTGGAATGTGACTCTTCCCCCGTATGTAGCTCGCTTCCAAGAACAGAAGCACTGTGTTCTGTTCAACAACTAAAAGATGCCTCCGCACTTGCAAAATTGCATATTGTTACTAGAATAGATATTTGAAGGTGTCATAATTGTCGAAAGTGTCCATCATCACACCGAGTTCAAAGAAACCCAATAAAGAGGGGTGTTAAACATATCACAGCTGATTGTATGATATGCATTTTGTATATATGTAACTGATGTACGTAATTCACTCTCTTGCGTCCCTCGAGGTCTAGAGATACACGTCGCGGGGCGTGAGACCGAGTTGGCCAACTGAGACTATTTGCTTTACAATAAACCCTAGCTTTGGGAATACAACTTTGTGTCTGGCGTATCTATCGTGTGTGGTGACTTGCCTTGTTTCCATAGACGTGAGGGACCCCTAGGGGCCCCTTTCTCCTGGAGCTGGGAGGTACAACCTATGTTCACAAAATCGGAAGTGATCAGCTTTTGTTTTGCCTTTGTTCCCAGCATGGATGAAGTGGGAACAGAGGCGTAGGGAAAAGGAGAGTATGAGCTGTATCAAGCTGGATCCATTGAAAGCTCTGACACGCGGTTTCTAGGTACTACCATTGAGAAGTGAAGGACCATTGCAACCTAGCACGGACAAGAAGGGGCATATGGTACCAACACTATCGCCTTCACTAAATGCATGAATATTGCTGTGCTTGAGCAAGAAGAAAAAAACATTATATATTGGAGGTTCTATCTATTTTATATGTGGAGATCTGGCCTACCCATGGTTATCTAGAACTTGGTAAGGGGCCTGTTATTTATGTATACTTCTGCCTGGTGTATTTTTTAATTCCAAAACTTCTGAGATAGCAAAACTATCTAGATCTTGTCCACGTCGAGAAGGCTTGTCTTGCAAACAATGTAGTAAAGGCAGTTAAACCATGAATTATATTCTCCTAGTGGTGCTCCTTCACGGAGAGTGGTATTTTCTGCTTCAGAACTGTCTGACCCTTAGCTCGTGAACCGAGACACACAGATAACGTAGTAAGGAATGTTTCTCTGCTAAGAACATGATATCTTTGCCGACCTAAGAGCTCCATGTTCCCCATAACAGAAAGCTGTCTCTGCTGCCTTTGCTAGAATAACTATGTTTAGACTGAATGAAGACTTGTCACGTGTCATAATTGTCATAATTGTCAATCACTGAACTCTAGCCTGTACGACATGTTTGTGGGCGCATTGAATTGCCTTCGTAAAGATTATGTCTAATGTATATATATTGCTGCTTGAGCGTTGCTCACTCTCTCACATCTCACAAGGTCTGGGAACACACGCCGTGAGGCCTTGAGACCCAGTCGGCCGACTGAGAATACTTTGAAATAAACCAGACTTGTTTGGAAAGCGAACCTCGTGTCTGACATGTTACTTGGGTATATGGTTATTGTGCCTTAGTTTCCATATGCAGTCTTTATGGCCTAGCAATGTAATGCCCCAGCGGCATTCCAATTTTTCATGAATGACATGTTCCGTGAACTGTTGGATGTCTGCGCTCTTGTCTATATTGATGACAATCTTATTTATTCGACCACCAAGGAGGACCACGTCAACCATGTCGAGGCAGTTTTGGAGAAACTGCGGCAACACCAGCTATATTCCATATTGGGGAAACTATTCTTTCATGTGACAGATGTAGACTTCCTTGGCTTTATTCTCACACCACGGGGTGTACGCATGGACAAACGCAAGGTAGACGTTATCCTTAACTGTCCCTCACTGACATCCACAAAGGGACTACAGAGTGTACTCGGGTTGGCCAACTTTTATCGCTGGTTCATTCCCGGGTTTTCCCAGATCGTCCACCCAATCACCTCTTTACTAAGGTAAAATAAACAATTGAATTGGTCCGCAGAGGCAGAGAAAGCCTTCCAGGAGCTAAAACAAGCATTTGCCACAGCACCAATTATATGGCATCCTCAACCAAAACTACCATACGTAATCGAACTGATGATTCCAACATAGCAATGGGAGCAGTCCTGTCACAACGAGACCCCGAAACAGGTCAGTTGCATCCCATGGCATGCTGGTCTCGCACGTTTTCAGCCCCTGAATTGAATTATGCAATCACTGATAAAGAACTGCTAGCAATTAAGGCAGCGTTCAAAGCCTGGAGACATTATTTCTTGGAGCTAGACATGCAGTCACCGTCGTCAATCTACAATATTTGAAGATCGATAAAGAACTATCATCACGCCAACTCCACTGGGCTCTCTTCTTTGTGGAATACATCTTCGTCATCACCTATAGACCCAGAGTATGCAATGGAAAAGCGGACGCCCTGTCTCACATGAGTGAGGGAGAAGAGGCATTCACTACACCAGACCCCGTGGCCATCATCCCTGAAGGACGAATCCAAGGCATGATTGCCTCAACCACCACTCTAGACAACTTAAAATCTTATCTGCATCACTTGATGAGTCCACCAGCGCAACAGGAATGGCTAGGGAAGGGAGACCGGTGTACGATCTTGGACAACCTACCATACTATCAAGGATGATTGTACATCCGGATAAGAAATTACAGAATCAAATTATCACAAACTATAATGATTCATTAGTAGAAGGGCATCAGGAAGAGCCAAAACCAAGCTAAAATAAAGAAAAAATACTGGTGGCCAACTTGGCGAAAGGACATTGTCCAGTTCATCGCATCCTGTGACACCTGTGCACAACACAAGTCCCAAAAACAAAGTCCTGCAGGTCTGCTACGTCCTTTAAAAGTACCCCCAGCACTTTGGCATATGCTATCAATGGATCTTATGACAGACCATCTTAGTCGTCGTAGATCTGTTTTGAAAAATGGTCCCCTGAAAGTTCTCCCAACTGATTCTACTCTGGGTACCGTCCGGCTACATGGGTTCCCATCAATATTGATACCAGACTGAGGAACTCAGATTGTCTCTGCATTCTGGAAAAGGTGTTGTAAAATTGTCAAAATCGACCTCCGGTTATCTATAAGCCATCACGCCAAACTGACGGCCAGACCGAATGGACTAACCAGACCCTCGAGCAATACATAAGGTGTATGCTGCAACTAACCGAGGATACCTGGAAGGACATACTTTGGTTTGCAGAATACATGTATACGAACTCCATTCACACCAGTACGGGATAAAGCCCATTCTACATAGTGTGCGGTCGACATCCATGGCCATCCATTATCGACCCACTCAAATCATTAGAAATGCCCGCTGTAACAACCTTACACAAAACCATCTCCCAGGTTTTTAAGGAAGCAGCAGAGCATCTTGCCAGAGCCAAAGAGGAACAGAAGCAGTTTGTGGATCAACACCGAAGGGAAGCTCCCAACTACCAAGTCGGAGACAAGGTTTGGTTAGCATCCAAAAACATCCTCCTGAAAGAATCATGGGCGTTCCGTCCCAGATACCTGGGACGCTACACTATCAAGGCTGTGATCAACCCTGCAGCCATGAAATTAGAATTACCGGCCCACATGCGGATCCACCCGGTGTTTCATGTCTCCCTCCTAAAACCATTGAGACCAGGTTAGTGGATCCATACTGCACCGGATCCCGTAATAGTTGAAGGAGAACCAAAAAATGAAGTTAAAAGGATCCTAGACTCTAAAATGGTCCGGTCCAAGTTATACTACCATATAGACTGGAAAGATTATGGACCCCAAGATCGGACCTGGGAACCCAGTGAGCATGTCCACGCTCCATGATTAATCAGGCAGTTCCACCACAATAACCCCACAAAACCAGGGACGGGGAAAACCACCCATGAGAGCTGCCTTGAGGGGGAGTGCTCTCATGACCACAGGCCCCAGAACACAAAAAACACACCACCTAGTGATGTGGCAATGGGTCACTTGACTCACTTATGTCAATTTGGGACACATAAACACAGGGGCCCTATCTGGACTCAGTCCTGGTGCCTTTGGTGACAGGCTCATTTAGAGATGTGAGCAGGAACACTTTATTTCAGTGCAGTAGTGATTTTACTTTATTTCAGTGCAGGAGTGCTTTTATTTTACAAGAACTTTCCAGGAGCTGAAAGCCTTTATTCCAGAGAACATCCTCATGTGCTGACTCATCGGGTGTGGCTCCCTAGGCCTGGTCTTCATGTGCTGACTCATTGGGTGTGGCAGGGCGTGGCAGGCAGACTGAACCTGGTGGGCATGGCTTCAGAAGCTCAGCTATATATGCTGCTCTTTCCTTAAGGGCAGTGCTTCACGTTACTGTGCACTCGCATGCAATGTGACGCTCACCGCCGCTTGGACCAGTTTACTGACCTTTGAAACCAGGCGTTCTCCTGCATACTCACCTCCAGGAAACCGGTGCTTCATCGCTTCATCTGCAGACTCATCTCCTGACATCCAGTGATCTTGAGCCCGACGCCACAGCACCGGACTCCGCATCCACAAACTCGGACCCTGTGAAGAAGAAAGACAAGGTTAGAACATCCGTCCTAGGGCTGCGCCACATTTGAACCCTGCACGCACCCAGTTAACAATTTACCAACTACTGTACCGCTACAGCTTCATTCCTCATTCCCTCCGGCTGACACCTCGAGCTCCGCAGCTTCTGCCGGGCCGGCAACATCACCTGCAAGTGAAGAAAGCAAAAGAGCAAACATCAAAAGTGGAACGGACAGCAATACAAGACAACAAACTTTACAATACAACAAAAACAGATGAGGAAAGACAAAGGCAAACAGGAACCCTTACCTGATCTATAGTGATTTAAGGGCTGATTCATGGAATTTCTGCACCCAAAAACAGGAATTTGTGTGCCATTCTGCCCTCAAATCCCTGTTTAACAAATGGGGATTTGCAGGCAGAATGGTGCACAAATCCCTGTTTTTCGGTGCACAAATTCCATGAATCAGCCCCTTAGTCGCAGCAGGACTGGACTACCACGTGCAAGGGACCAGTGAAGGAACTCGGTCCAGATCATACAAACGCCCCTGTCAGAAGCAGCAGGACAGAGTGCTTGCCAAAACTAATCAACAGGTGAGCTTTCCAGGGACAGCACATCTCATGGGTAGCACAGTTTGGGAGAAGGGGTCTGGAAGGGAATCTGACATACTCAAGCCCCCTATTCTCCACACAGGAGCAGTCCCGAGTCTTTGAAAATCAAAAAGCAAAATAGCTGCTTGTAGCGACCTAAGGACTAGGGAAACAGTGAAAATCAGATGACAAGTCACAGATTTAGGGAGTGATGCACCATGCGTTTTCAAATGGGTGTAACTCTTCTTCTTTTCTTCATGTTTTTTTGGGATAATACAAGTGAGAGCAGAATTTGATTGTGTGTCTGAATTTATATGAATTTAACATAAACCTGTCTTTCTTTGGATGGTTTGTGCCCGACTTTAGGTCA
This sequence comes from Ambystoma mexicanum, assembly GCF_040938575.1. Lineage (NCBI taxonomy): Eukaryota > Metazoa > Chordata > Amphibia > Caudata > Ambystomatidae > Ambystoma > Ambystoma mexicanum. The sequence goes on along the minus strand of NC_090939.1, from coordinate 551,946,917 downwards.
TGTCACAGTGGCTTCACCAATCCTCAAGGGAAATACCACTGTTGATTATTATTTTACATGCAATTGTATTCGTTGATATTATTTATAAAAACAATAATTATAATTGTTCTTTTATAGCACGATTAATACCAGCAAGTGGTTTCCAAGCTCGGGTTGCGCTGCATTGTCTTGCTTCCAAGACAAACGTGTTGCCCTTGAGCTATCCTTCTTCCCCGGTGACATCTGTATTACTTCCAATGTATGTATCCTTCCTCCCCTGTAACATCTGTATTATTTCCAATGTATGTTGGTTGCTTTGTGGCATCTATTGTTATAGAGAAAAATGTTTCGAACGTTTCCTCCATTTCTTTGCCTCATATATTTCAGGCTAAGAAAGCAAGGACATATGTTAGAAATGAATATTGATTGGACAGTTATGGCCTTTGCTGCAACTCTGTCTCGTGTAAAGCATACACTTTACTTCCATGTTCTGCATGCAGGTTTTATTGATAATGAATGTACTTTAAAATGATATGCCATGCTTTTTTAATTCCAATTGTTAAAGTTATGTGTTGTATTTGTGAGTGTGTACGCTTGTATGACCTTGTGCCAAAAATTAAGCTATACTTGACTTGAGAATCGTTTTAAATGTATTAGCTATTGAAATGTTGTGAATATATATATGTTACAAAGCAAAGCAAAATCTTTGGAAATTGCAATAGACGTTTGCTTAGATGTGCCCCTACATAACTCGATCTCTTAGAGACATTAGTCGGGCAGCACATTCCAATCAGTGCTTCAAAATAATGAAGTGATATTAGCCTGGCAATTTACATAATGAAGTATGAAACTAAAATATACATGCTTAACTCCGAGCACCAAAGATAGCTAGCAGCGTGCTTTGAACAGATAATTTAACTTCACTTTCAATGAGCTCCGTTTTAGGTGTTTGTCAGATTTCCTTCATTACACACCCAGTCAACAATAGCACATCAGAAAGAAGGAGAGGCAAATCTCACGGGATCAGGCCAAGTCAATCATCTGCCGTGAGCAAGCAAGCGTAGGAGTGAAGGAACACAGGGGAATTACTAAATGAGAGCAGATCCGACCCATCCCTATTGTGGGTAGTTTACTACAAATGTAGTATTGTCATTCAGACAAATAAGTCAGGATTGAAAATGGCAAATACAAGTTTTGTGTCCAATGCTGAGATAATAAATTATACTTACATCACGGTTCTCGCCATATGGAGAACCTTATATCCTTTTTTCTCTTGTTTATTTTTGTTTTACTTTAAAACCCGAATCCATATCTGATATTGTGTAGTGACTTTTTATAATGCTTTTGTGAAAAATATCGTTGTCCATACGCTCAAGGTCCGATTTTGTTGATTTGAAAATATAGTGAAATTAACACGAGTTTTGCACGTGCGGTTGAGTGATAATTCCATGTAAGGTGTTCTGGAGAAAGAGTTATACAAATAACAGATCATAAGCTTATAAAGTTGGAAATGTAACAAATATATTTTGCCCCAATCCATAATATGTAAAAAGGCTTTCGTTGGGGTAAAAATGAAGTAGACATGTTTTGTTTACTAAGTTAGCCAATGCTACAAAATGGAATGTAGTAAACAAATATATTTTATGGTATGTGGCAAGTATTCCACAAAGCAGGCTGATTCATGTTTGTGCTAGAGCAATTTTCTTTAGATTACACAGATTTTGATCAAACCTGGTTACTCCAGGCCGTATTACCTCAGTATTTAGCACTGGTGCAACCGTTAGACAATATGGTCGCTGGTGTTGTTTGCACCTGATTCAGAATTATTGCCACTTTGTATCATTTACTTTTCAGAATTTTGTTTCATAAAGGTCCTCATTCCTGCTAAATGCTTGTGAAGCCCAGGCTGGCTCACCCTCCTCCCCACTTGAGGGCAAATATCAGGTGGCACACCTGTGAGGTACAACACTAGCAAGGAAAACAAACGTTAAACTTCCTTAAGACTGTGCCAAGAGCCACTATACTGTGAGTCCCGAGGAAGCTGAGTCCTTATGGGCTCCTAAAATCTAGCATTCCTCTTAGAAATGACAGCTGACACTGGTTAAGAAGGTCACGTGACCATGCCAAGCCGGTCTCATTTATTTATTAATTTATTTTGCAATTTGTATAGAGCCCCAGCCCAGAGGCATCTAGGCGCTGTTCCTAAGAATTGCACATACAAACAACAAGGTTACGTGGTTGCAAATATACATAAAGAAAGCAAGAACATTATACATACCAAACATTATAGCAAGGCTAAGCTATAAAGTCGACTCACTTAGGGCTGATCTCTTGTAGCTATAGTGTTGAATGTAAATCATGACATAGTTTAGTAGTTCCTGTGTTAAAAGCCAAGGAATCCGGTTCCCAGTCAATTGGTCGAAAACATTTGGTCGACAGGACAACTGGTCGACACCATTTGGTCGAATGCCAAATGGTCGAATTTTTTTTTTTTTTTTTTTTTTACCCCTTTTTTGGGTTTTTTTGGGGGGGTCCCCCCCCAACCCCCTTTTTTTTCTTTTTTCTTTTTTTTCCCCACACGAAAACCCACAAAACACATATATATAAAAAAAAAAAAAATTCGACCATTTGGCATTCGACCAAATGGTGTCGACCAAATTGCAGTCGACCAGTTTGCTGTCGACCAATTGACTGGACACCGTTTCTGACCTTATTGTGGTTGCTATTGTGTTCCAGTGACTATCTGATGCCAGTGGGAAGCTGCCCCAGCTTTCTGCAATTTGAATATCAGTATGGAGAGCAGGTGCAGGTGAGCTGAGCATGTGAGCTTGTTGGATTGAGAGGAGTGAATTTATCTGCCAGGTATTTGAGAGTTGACCTATGTAGGCATTTATGTGTCCAAGTGAGGGTTTTGAAGAGGATGTACTCCTGGACCGGTAGCCGATGGGAGTTATTTCTAGTTGCGGAGATGTGAGAAGTTTTGGGAATGCTTAGAGCTGCTCTGAGGTCGTTATTCTGGATCACCTGCAATTTTTTATATTATAGTTCTTGGTACCTGCGTAGAGGGCATTATTGTAGTCCAGTCTGGACAAGATGAGTGCTCTGGCTAGTGTGATGCAGCTGTCAGGTGAAAGGAAAAGTCTGCAGGCATTGATAAGCTTGGAGGTGTAAGCGGCTGCTGACACTGTAGCATTGATTTGTTTGGTTAAAATAAGGGCTGAGTCCAGGTAAAAGCCAAGGGTTTTTACTACCTTAAACACCTTGATAGTTATGCCATCTATGTTGAAGTATTTGAAGGAGTTGTCTAGTTTGTTCAGGCAGTATTGTGATCCTAGGAGGAGAAATTCTGTCTTTTCATAAATTCAAGCATAAACCGTGATGTGCCATCCAGGTTTAAATAGTTTGATAGATGACATTAAGGGAGTAATTCATGGAATGAGTTGAGCTGAAAATATGGGGCTTGCGTGTGAAATCGCGCGCAAAACGCCAGTTTGTGTATTCATGGAACACAATGCGCGGGGCGTACCAGGAACTTGCAAGGAATTTGTGCCTGTCCAACACGTCACTGCGACACCACAAATGCCTTGCGTGAGACGCATAGCGAAGGGGCGTTGGGTTCTACACAGTCACCTAAAAAGGGAGCGGAACACATGGAATGGGGAACAACAAGCGAAAATATGGGCGTAACAAGGGATGTACCAAAGTAAAATCCTCACAATGCCAATACGGGTGCTAAAAACCAGTATTCATGGAATTGAACAGGGCTCGCCGGCTACACGCGAATCCTGAAACACATACACCATGCAACAGCTGGCGGAATACATCAACGCACACAAAAACAAATGCATAAAAAGCCAGCGCAATCAACAAATGCGCGTATGCAGCTACAATTAATGTACCATTTGTCGCAGCAGTGATCGTGGGACACAGCAGGAGGAGGAAGATGGCCAGGGCCCAGATTTTTCTACCTTGGACCAGACTTTTTGGGATGCATGATGACCAGGTCTATGGCAGGTATAGGTTTCCACCTCATATCATATTAGACCTGGTCACGGAGTGGGAGGATGACCTTACATCACCCACCCTGTGCTCCTAAGCACTGAGCCCCTTGGAAAAAGTACTCAATGTACTGCATTTTTTGGCCACTGGGTCATTTCAGCAGACAACTGCCATAGTTGGTGGAATTTCACAGCCCATGCAGTCATGCTGCTTACACCAGGTGTTGGCAATAATGAGTGCAAACCCCTTAGTCCGCAGGCATATAGATATGCCCAGAACACCTGCAGAAAGCAGGCGTGGTCCAGGATTTTCTTGGGTGGCACACTTCCCTAGAGTGCTTGGTGCCATTGATTGCACCCATGTGGCTCTACGTCCACCTAGAGGGACAGAGCACATATATCACAAACGCAAGCACTGGCATGCCATCAATATGGAGGTTGTATGTGATGCGAAGGGTATCATTACATCTGTATATGAAAACTATCCAGGGTCCATCCATAATAGTTTCATATTTAGAATGTCACCCCTACACCGGGCCCTGGAAGATGGGATGCATGATATGATATGATGGTTTATTTATATAGCGCCTATATACAATGTGTTTCAAAGCAGTTCATGACAAGTGAGTGAACAAGGGAAAATAGAAACATTCAAACAGGCAGTTAACAACAAGAATGTGAAAAATAACTATCATGCTCGGCCTAGCGACATTTCAGATAGTGCAAGTGCTAAAACACAAATAGGAATGAGATCAGAAACAGACAGGCGACTACAGTACTAGGCCTGATGACATTTCTGGTAGAGCCGGAGAATAACACAAAGTAAGGGAGTCAGAGGAGAAGGGGGAGAAGAACAAAACAAGCGACTAACGTACTATGCCTGACGACATTTCAGATAGTACTGGAGGGAGAGGGGGCGAAACACATGACTCACTGGTGAGTATAAATGCCTGTGCACATGCATCCATGCATGTCACACTCACACACAAATACGCACCAAAGACAAACTTTTGACCTGTACAGGAGACAGTGCCTACCCTCTGATCACCTACATGATGACGCCACTAAGGAACCCTGCCACACCACCCCAGGTAAGATAAAACACAGCCCATATTGCAACTCGGGGCATAGTGGAGTTCACAATCAGAGTGCTCAAGTCACTTTTCCGGTCCCTTGACACCTATGGTGGTGAGTTGCTATATGCACCACCATTAGTGTGCAGGATCATTGTGGCAGCATGTGTCCTACACAATGCTGCAGCACAGCGTGGCATACCGGTGGACATGGTGGTGCCGCCACATACACAACCAAATGCATGCCGCTTTCACATGGTAGGTGAAAGTGCACGTGGCAGGGCTGCCCATACCCAGCTTGTGGTTCAATTTTTCACTTAAACTCCAATCCCTGTGCAGTGCACACAGCCCTGGCACATTCCAGTTTCTAACTATTTCTTATGTGCGAGCGCAAGATAAGCTGAATTTAGTTACACACATTTTACATTCCAGGTGCCATTCAATGATGACAAAAGGCCAATCATCTGGGCCCACCAAACCACCCTGAGAATGTGTGCTTGGAAGTGCAGCATTGTGTGCATCCCTTAGAACTAAAACTATTTTCATTTTGTGTTTCCATAGGAAACACATAGAAGAGGGACTATGCCACTACCACCATGCTAAACTAGACATGCAATTGCCTGTGTGTCACATAAACTGTCCCATGTGTCATGTTAAATAATCACCAGACTGTGCTATGGTATGGAATGTCAAGGGAGACTTATAAATGGCCAATACATAATACGGGTGTCTCAATGAGCTCAACGATGCATGGAACAAGTACAAAAATACCATCTGTTCATAGTGATCCATAATATTATGGACAGGAACAGTAATTGCATACTAAACTATACTACACTATCAACAGTATATGTAACAGTGAATCTGTCAGACATTGATTCATCATATTTTCACAAGTGCATCAATATGCCATCATGCAGGGACCGAGGACAGTGTGGAAGAGACAGACACCGTACCTGCATGGTACAATCGGAAGGATCAAGTGCACAGCTGTTCAGAGGGGTGTGGTATTCGCAGGGTGGTAACAAGTTCAGGGGTGGTTCAAGTGAAACCAGTCAGTGGATGCTTGGCGAAGTGCAGAGAGATGCAACTCTCTCTGGTCATTCCCAGAGTACAGTGAAAATGACACTAGTACACTTCACAGAGGCAACTGCCCCACAAATTGCTGTGGTTGAGAGGGGCATGTGAGACCTTGAGGCACATCAAGCAGACAGTCATGAAACAGCCAGGACAAAAGGAATGGAGAGAGTAAGAGAGCAGAGGTATTTCTTAGCAGGTAAGATGGAGAGAATTGAATTGAATTGGTTGTTCATTTGTATAGCGCCTATACACAATGGACCTCATTAGGAGGTTGGCGGAATGGGTTTACCAGCACCGGTAATGGTGCAGGAAAACCCATTCCGCCCTATTACGAGGTCTCCTCGCGGGACCCGCAATGGGCGCCTGGTAAAACGGGCCGTTGTTAGCTCCCTCTCCCATTCCCTTTGAGCCCTATGGGGGCTCAAATGGGAATGGGGATGGACGGGGTCCGGGTTCTTCGGACGAGGAATTACCGGGTCTTCCAAGGTTGGCATGGCCCAGTAAATCCTCATTTGAGGAACCCGGGCATGGTATGTGGTAAGGAGGCAACCATGCCGCTAAATGCGGCATGGTTAACTTCAACCTCCTAATGAGGGCCCATGTGTTTCAAAGCACATTCAAGGAGAGAGTGAACATGGGAGAATACAGTTACATTCTTACAAGTCCTTGAAACAATTCAGAATGTGAATGTGAATAAAAACGATCTTAATCACTCTAGCAACATTTCAGATAGTGCAAGTGCAAGGAACAATAAGGGAGGTGGGGAGGAAAAATGAGACAAAATGAAGCAGTTACATTACTATGCCTGACGACAATTGATGTAGTGCCGGATTATTAACAAGAGGAGGGGGGAGAGGGGGTATGGCGTGAGGGAAAAGGAGAGGAACAACACAAGCGACTAACATACAAGGTCTGACGACGATTCAGAAAAGTGTTAGAGGGGGAAGTGGGAGGAGAAGACAAGGCAGGAAGGGGGAGAGACAAACAAGCTGCTATCACAAAGGTCACAAGACTAAAGATAGATTAAATGTTAATGAACAGTAATAGGGAGGGGAGGAGGAGAGGGCATGAGGATGAGAAAGCCAGGCAGCTACAATTACTATGCCTGATGGCAATTGAGGTAGTTCCAGAATTTAACAGAAGAGGGGAGGGGAGGAAGGAAAAGGGGTGAGGGAGGAGGAGTAGGACAAAACAAGCAACCAACGCACTAGGCAAGACAAACTTTCAGAATAGTGCTGGAGGGGAGGGGTAGGAGAAGAACAAAGGAGGGGGGGCACAAGCAGGCAAGTAGCATACAAGTCAGGAGGCAGGTATCAATAACAAAGTGCCAGAGAACAGATAGGGAAGTGTAAAGGGGGGTAACAATCCATCATCAATGGAGAACAGAGAGTAGTGAGGGCACAAACAACCATCACAGGGTGTAAGGGGGGGTGAGGGGAACACACACAGCCATCATGGTGGGCAAGCGGGGGTTAGGGCCACACACACAGCCATCACAGGGTGCAAAGGGGGTGAGGGTCACACACACAGCCATCACAGGGTCCAAGGGGGATGAGGGCCACACACAGAACCATCATAGGGAGCAAGGGGGGGGGGGGTGAGGGCCACACACACAGTGCCCCGTTCCCATGCAAACACCACCGAAATGTCAGCAAATGTCATGCACTCAATTGTCTGTGGAACTCACCTGCCTTGCATTTGATGCACACCATCGGGAGACGCTCTACCTACATGGAATGTAATGCAGAGTAAAAGCACAAAAACATGCACATACATGATCACCGTTGACACCAGAACGAAATATGCACACAACACAGAGTGTAGGAGCAACACAGGGTGAATAACCATTGGCATTGATATGTACAGGAGTACAGTGTCCCACACCAGCAAGAGGAAGAGAGAGCGTGGCACAGAGAGGGAATAACAAGGAAATGGCAGATCAAGGAGTCTATGGTCTGGTTTACCGATATACAACGACATGTTGCACAGCACAGTCGGTGCACCCATTGAGGAATGCACATAGGTAGCTTACACAGTGACATGAGCTCCTATCAAATTACCACAATGCCATGTGAGCACGCAAAGGACATATAAGAGAACCAACAAATGCAGCAAAGATGGCCAACAATGAAGCATGCCCAACATGCAAGACAGTGCAAGTGCTTACCAAATAACTGAAGTTGTAAATCCCACATGACCTTTACCAGTAAGTATGTTTCCTAATTTGTTGAAGGAATGACATTGTCTGGTGGAGGGCATGAAGAGTGTGAACTTCGAATGGTGCAGGATGTTTAAGTCAGGACAGCAGTTGCTGCCACATCACGGATTACTGGAACAACATGGGCAAACATATTAAAACACCCATTGTGCAGTATAATTGACACAGCAAACATGTGCCATGGAAAAACAAAGCTATGATTACCTGCACATGCCACTTGGTGCACCCCATTGCAAACATGCCAGATGAGTTCACTAGGCATGCCTGTACATACACCACTGCACATGCATAGTTCCGGAGGAGTTAATGGCACACCTCAAGGACAGAAATGCAAAAAAAGAACAAAGACCATGATCAGGAAATGGCAAAACAAAATATGGCATGCCAACATCTGGCCGGGGGGTTGAAAAAAAACAAAGAAAAATGTCCATCTTGGAACAGGGGCTTGGAGTGTCCACCCAGGAGAGGGGAGGGGCAGGGTGTACATCAACACCCACATGTGTGTATGTTGATAAAAACAATTCCCTCCATGGGTACATGGACCGCACAGCTATCATGAATTGGGAGGGCTGTTGCTGCTGTCGCCACCTTCCTGTGTAGAATGTGAATGTGGTTGTGGTAGGGGAGGTTGACAACATATGGCCCTGGCCTGGTCTTCATGGCAGCGGCCAGGCAGGACCCAGATGGATGCATCTGCAACATGAAGCCTCAGAGGTGCGCATGCAACACCTCACGGGATGCACGGAGTTCCTCCGAGATGGTATGAGTCAACAGTTGCATCAGCTGGTCGCACTGTGTACTGCGGGCTGCCTCTAGCACTCCCATTGAAACTCTGAGGGAAAGTAACTCTTGCCTCAGGGCTGCCCTGTGGACCTGACCCTCTGCAAGCAGGGATGCCTGCAGAGACCTCAGTTCAGCCTGTCGGCTCCTGTTGCTGTCCTCCATGTGCAGCCTATGTGAGCGGCATGTGGACCGCAATGCCTGCAGCTGGTGCCCTAACTATGTTTGTCGGGAGAACATGGAATTGGCCACCCTATCCATGCCATGAGCCAACATATCATAGGAAGCACACTGTTGATGTGCAACACACAACATTGACTGCTTCCGCACTGTCTCCTCAGCCGCGACACTTCCCCTATGTGTGCATGCCCCATGCCTGCCAGACCCAAGGGAGCATGGCCCTTGATATAAAGCCCATGTCTGTCGCTTCAGGACTGCATCCCTCCCTTGGTCATCCAGCCCAGGACCGGAAGCCAATTGAGTGGAGCATGGCCTAACAGCCGTAACCACCACAGACACATGTGGCAACACTGACTGGCCATGTGAGGGGATGTTACCCCCTGCAGATGCGCAGGCTACATCAGCAACATCACTTGATGCACTCACCTACGACAGCATAGAGGAATGGACGTCCGGTTCACCACGAGAGCCACTGGTATCATTGGAGGTGGACTCATACTGAGCCATGCCCTGGATGGACTGTAGCATCAGTGGATTCTCATGGGCTGCCACAACACGCCCTCTGCTGGTGCTCTGTTGGGGCTCAGCCTCCCCTTCCTCCTCTACCTCCTCCCCTGAATCTGGTGGCTCGTCACCTGCACATGGACACATAAAGACATGAAGAATCATGTTAATTGTATCTACTACATGCATTCTCATCACAATGCTGTCCTGTACCAGATTTACATGCATGTTAACATGCCATGATTTGCATTCACACACTGTGAACAAAAATCTCTGAAATCATGGTGTATGGAAGACCCACACACTCCTGTCTATGAGCCATTTTACCTGCCTCCTACTACCCTGAGGAGCCTCCTACGAGCCATCTGCTGCTGCCTGAGCACTGTCCATGCCTGCTGCTCACCTGCCCTGCAATTTGAGTGCCTTCTGTCCTGCCAGTGTCAGTGCTCCTGTCCTTGGCCCTGTAACCACCTCAGCTGATTCAGAAGACTCCCAACATGCCAGAACATCACCACCGCTCTACAGCCAAGCCCCAGGACCACCTTCCCCACGCACACCTCGCTCGAGGGTTGTCATGTCTGAACAAACATCTTCGGATGCAAGTGGCAACCCCATTGCAGCGAGGCAGAGGGCTGTCATCTTCACAGCAAGGGAAGTTGACATCCTGGTGGAGCAACTCCTGGAACATTATGATGCCCTCTTCAACGCTGCAACACAAGTCGGCAAGGAAGGATGGAAGCAGATCTGGGACCCGATTGTGCCATCAAGGCGGAGGTGATGACACGCCATGACTACCACCATGTGCACAAGCGCTGGGAGGACCTGAAATTCAGGACCCACAACAAAGCCCTGTGCTGCCTGCAGGCTGGTGCCAACCAATGGGAATGTTGGGGCCAGTTGAACACCGCCGACATGCGGGTCCTGGAGAGGTTTTACTTGGTGCTGCACACCCAGGTCTGCGATTGGCAGCACCACCTGGAGTCATGAGGTGAGTGTCCATGTGTTGCTGGCATCCACAATGCATGTGCATGATGTTGATTTATGGTGGGAGTGTGCACCATGGCCTTACAGCAAGCATGCCTCTTGTACAGATGTCTGTGTGCATGTCCCAGACAGTGCCCCACGTGTGTTCTATGAACTATGCGTAATTTCAACTGTCTCACTTTTGCAATGTGTGTTGTACTGTAGCATATCACAAAGTGCATGTGGTTTCTTACATATGCCTAAGACGTGACCCTGGGAGAGGTGTTACACATGAGTGGTGTCATCAACATCATGAACAGACATGGTGTACATGTGTATGTGTCTGAGATGTGACTGTGCGACTGGCCATAACTCCTGGATGGATGTAACTGGTGCATTTCAATGTGTGCCCTAGTCTTGTTGCCTGATTGATGTTGAGGGGACACTGATGTGATAGCTAAGTGCACTGCTTCAGGACTGTCAGGGGATGTGTGTACATGACATGTGTATGGCCCATGATGCATGTGTGTGTAGCATGCACAATTTGTAGGTGGTGACAGTGCCGTATCCAAGGATGTGATTGTCTGTTATGAAGGACAGACATGTATGTCTATGTATGTATATTGCATGTACCTGTGTGTTGTGGAGGGTGATGATGGGTGTAACCTTTGGTAGTGTACTGTGGGATGTCTTAACCCACTCATCCAAGCCCTGCAACAGTACTGTGCATTGCTGGCAGCAGAAACATCAGAACGGCCACTGGGAAGCATGATGCTTGTTCAAAACCAACCAAAAATGCACAGTAAAAATCTGAAAGATAGGCTGCCATCCACTTTTGCCTATTTTAGGGAGCACAGGAGATCACTGCCTAAATCCACCATTGGGCCATCCACAAAGCAGCCTGAAACCACTTGGAAAAAGCAATGCTGATTGCCAAAAGCAACACAGAGCTGTTTGGGAATTAATTTTCTTGATTGTCAAAATGTGCTTAAATCATGGCGCCCAAATCACCAAAAGGATCCAACCTTCTTGTTGGGTGTTCCACATTATTCGACTGCAAGAATCCACATCAATACAATGTCAGCAAGAATCTTATGCTATCAAGCTGCTAAATCCCCTTTTAAAGATAGACAGCTGTCAAAATGGGTGTAGTACCGTTGCTCACCTCTACCAGAAAGCCGGCGTTTTAAAACCCTTTCTTTATAAAAATTGAACATCTGAACCCAAACTATGCTAAAGAAGAGAATTCCATCAAAATGCCATATAGAGTGCCACACAGCGATTTCATTGTTGAAAAAGACTTGATTTAAAGATATGTTGCTTATTGTGAGTTTATAAATGTTAATTTTTTACAAGGAGCTATGTTGAAATTGACTAGAAGGAATCTGATTTAATTAAAACTTCAAGAGGCCTTCTGTCCATGGGAACCCTTCACACCTTGTCCTTCCTACCAACAGGAAAGGATATCGCATGGACATGTTAATTAGAACTGTTGTGAGAGGAGGAGATATCCCCTGCTAGCAGGAGGAAAGAGAAAATAGACTCTTTCAACTGAATAGAATTTGCTGATTTGGGTGTTCCTGGTCAACAACTCCTGGCAGGAAACAAGACATGTGACCTCTGAGTCAGAGCCAAGCTTCTGGGGCGGAGACAAACCGTTGTGTCTATTGAATTGAAAGCAAATGTATGTTTTATGAAATTGCTTATAACAAATTTTACCAAGCTGACAGAAATGTCAAACTTTGAGATTCTTAAAATGACAAATTTACTCACAGTTCAAGACTAAGCTGGACGCCATGTGATGTTCTGAGACTAAACCCCGGGATTTATTAATATTGTATATACGGTGTTTATGCTAGAAACATAAAAACTTACAGTAATATGCTCAGAGAGGGTGTGTATGTCTGTGTAAAATTTGGTAGAGAACCAATCTTGGCAAACCCACCAAAAGCGCAAACAAGTTGTCTTTTCTGAAGTAAAGCTCTTAGGAAGATCAGAGTTGGACAAGAATGTACCTTAAGTAATATGTGAGGTGTATATGTATTATGAACAAGTTGTGCACCTTGGAAATATGTTTGTTATGAAAAATTGGTTTTCCATGAAAAAGCAGAGGGGAGGGATTTCAGCTAAGCCATATACACAGCATCATGATGACACCTCATGACATGCTGATCATTTTCTCCAGTAAGGGGACAGGGAATTCTCTGACCTATCAAATCCTTAGGGGGTTGGGCATAGAAAGTCAGCCTTCACACCCACTTTGGAAACAGATAAATAGAGACTGCTTAGGACAGATAGGGGACACACCTTTCCACTACTCAACTGATTCCTGCGCAGCACCCTGCCGAAAGACTCCAGAGACCAGAACTTAGAATCCAGACTCCAGATCTAGAACCAACTTTAGAACCAAACTCTAGAACCTTGAAGCAGAGAGGCCTAATCCACAAGCTGAATCTTCTTCAGCAGGCCTCAGAATCTTTTGCAACCTGATTCTCAACAGCCGGGCTGTGCTGTTTGCTTCTAGCCAAGAACCCTGTGCTAGAACCAAGATCCAGAGAAAGCTGTGCTGTATCCAGGATCCGCTTGATCCAGTCTAAGAGGCCGCACACACCGCCGTGCAGTGCTGATCGCAGACCAGGGTGCCTGACCTGTCCGGTGGCGAGAGAACTGCAGCCCAATCCCTTGACCAGATCTTGACAGGGCCCATTTCCATTCCATTCCAAAACTAGGAGTGAGTATCTAGTCTAGAACTGTACAGAACCAATCTCTTAGTTTAAAGTAATCCTATTCCAACCATTTTAACCTGTCCAGAACTGCATTATAGAATCTTGTGTCCATCCTGTTGTTGGTAAATCTCTAAGGCGCATCTGTCATTACTGAAATCTTGACTTTTTTCTGAAAATCTACCTTCACAAAAACATCTGTGTCTTTTGAACTGTACGTTTTCCAACAAACCCAAAACGACATTCCAATTCTTTATAGTTTTTCCGTAATTGCAATTTACGCAAGCAGAAAAATTGCTGCGAATAGCAATTTAGCTCCATTTCACCACGTAAAAATAGCTGCTTCTTGCTTTCCACTGCTGAATTTCATTTCCAATTTGATAATCATTCATGAATCATTGCTAGTGTTGACCTGAACCAATCTAAAGTAACTATCACTCATCCTGAATCTCTTTAGTGAATTAAACTAATTTTAGTAGATTTTCCCATCCATTGCAATCACATCCAAAAGCGTTTTGACCTGTGTTTTAAAATTATACCTGTTTTCTCTAAGCTTGCTGGGGAAACTGGAATTGAACTGCATTCTTGATTGTATTCCTGAAACCTGTGTGCCCTCATTTCCATCTCTTCATATTGCATAGGGGGGGAGTGAGTAGTCACAGGGGAAAAAGTGATCATATTATCTTTTGTTGAAATCATATCAAGTTTATTTCTGTGTTGCATTCTTTTCCATTATTGCATTTCCTTGAATCACATAAAGTATTTTCTGCTACAGTATCCGTCATATCCATACTCCATAAGTGATTAAAGAGATTGTTACTTTTGTAATATTATCCATCGTTGATTACCGTCCATATTTATAAGTGTGCTATTCAAATATTCTTTTTGTTCATAAAAGTGTGATATATATATTGTTTAATTATTCAAATAAACTTTTTAATTTTCAAAACAAACCTACTTCTTGGCTCAGTGAGGTCGGGGAGATCCAAAGAGAGGGGCATTATACAAGGGTTCATCATCCAGATTTAAAGAACTTTGACATAAAAATATATATAAATAAGGGCTTTCATTGGGCATCCCAAACTAGGCATTGACTTAATTGGAGTGCTGCATTGAAGTCACTTACAGTACTTCATGTGCATATGTTTTGTGCCAAGCACACATTGGAACAGTACCCTGATGTTTGTGTTCTATGTCTCCTTATCCACAGCAGCAGTGGAAGAAGAGGGCGGAGAAACTGCTGTGGAGCAAGGCAGCACGGATGCCTCCACCGGGCAACCATCGGCCACAGCTGCTGAGGGGAGGTCCAAGAGGGAGAAGGAGGATGTGGACTCCTCGGCAGTGGGGGGGACAGGTGAGCACATACAGGTGCCATCTTTTGCAGAAGACGCTGTCATGCGCCGCATTTCCAGCTGTCGTCTGTGGCCCCATTTGCATCTGTACGCTTCCTGATTCCTGCCACGCTCGGCACTACGTGCACTCAGCGGTCTAGTGTTTACCCGCTTCAGTGCACAAAACGCTACTTAGCCACACCCTCCTTTCCGCTCTGTGCGTTGCAACTGTTTCCTCGGTCAGCTGCGCTTTGCTCCAGCTACCGCGATTTTGCCGATGCTGTCTTTCTGCTCCTTAGCGCCTCTGACTAGTTCTTCTTTTCCCCTCAGTGCTGCTCTTTTTCCTGCTTCCTCGCCCCGCTCTTGCCTACACTCACAGGGCCCCTTTCTCTCCCTCTCCATTTTCCTCCTCTATCTCTTCCTCTGAATAGGCTATTTGAGCCTTGTTGCCCTGTCTTTGTATTGGAGTCTTCGCTCCCTCCAGCTCCTGTGTTCCTGTTTACTACTCTGGATTTCACGTTTTCCTGCAAGCCCAATAGGCTTTTTTCCCATTTCTGTCCCTCCTGGCTGGGGGTCACGGCCAGGGCGTGTCTCACCGCTCTCACTGTGGCTTCCTCATGTGGGGGACACAAGCAGCAATGGAAAAATGAAAAAAAAACACTACAGAGCTCATCGAAGCCTCAGCCCAGTGGAAGAAGACTCGGACACCACAGGTGAGGAGGTTGAGGGGGGAAGTGGGGATATTAACACCCTAAAACCGAAGGCGGCTGACAGACGCTGGGAAGGCATCCAAGTTGGCAGGGGAGGAGGAGGAGGAGAGCACCGTATTAGCACAGTCCATGGGGCCCGGCAGGGATGGTGAGGTGCATGTGAATGCTGCAGTCATGACCCAGGAGCATTAGGCAGTGCAGGTCACTGTGGAGGGGCATGTGCCAAATCATGTCCCTGGGCCAGCACCTGCATCAGTATGCACCTGACAGCATGCCTCAGGCCGCACCCATCTGCAGGTGTCGTTGTTTCCACCCAGATCAACACCCCACTGTCTGCAGATGTTGCCATTCGAGACAGAGTGGAATCCCTGCTAGCCGGTATTGCGAGGCATACAGCCGTTATTCATGATGATGTGCAGGCTTGCAACTGTGGGCTTACACATCATCACAATGATGTCTGGCATCTCTGGAACTGGCTAGCAGCATTCCTGGTCTCGCATTGGATGCGTAGGCTGGCCAATTATGCAACCCCCTCCTCGTCTTGCTCCTCTGTGCGCCATTCATCCTCCCAAGCTCCTTCCGGCCCAGAGATCACCGGGGCCTCCTGTGCACCAGTCCCACCCATGTCGGCCTGTCTGGTGGAAATAACATCCCTGCCTGAGTTGGAAGTCGACGTTAGATCAGCCAAGGTGGTCAATATGCCGATCCAGGGAATGACAGGAGCAGTGGCAATGGAGAGAGAGCAGGCACCCAGGAGTAGGGCACGGGACTGACGCCCCCGGGTGGTGTCATCAGCCTGCAGGGTGTCCTTACGAAGCAGGCGCAGGCAATTTGGCAACAGCAGGCTCAAAGTAGGAGGCTATTGTACTCAGGGCATACCATCTCAAGGAGGCAGGTATCCGGCATCAAGTAGGATGCAAATGTGGACCTTAGAACAAGGGTGTCTTCTGTGTTTGTGTGGTATGGGCAACAAATCTGGGCAGAGAGGCAGCGGGCTCTGGAGACGAGAGTCACCATAGCCACTTTGGAGAATGCACTGCGTCGGGCAGACAGGCGGGCTGACATCCTCGAGGATACTCGCAGGGAGTGGGAGGGGATGGAGAGAGCCATGCTCGAGTCCCTGCAAGCCCTCGAGGCGAGAGCAGCGGCCCACCTTGGGGAAGTGGACACAGTGTTCGATGATGCCCTGGTTGAAACATTGACTGAGATTGGTGACAAGGTAGATTAGCCCGCTGCCTGTGTACATTGTTTTGTAGGCATAGGTTTCCTTTCATTTTTAGTTATGATTTAGAGCTAGCATCACAGACATTGCTCCATTTCTTTTGTACATAGTTCTGTAGGACTAGGTTTTCTTTTCATTTTTTATCTTTTGGAGTGGATTGTGAACTATCCTACAGGTTTTATTGTACATCATTTTTTGGTGTGTGTTGCTGTTTCTATTAGTGATTGTATTGATTTTTTGGTGTAAATTCTTTTTTGTACACATGGACTTTTTTGTAGTTTTATTTTTACATGTACATCTTTTTATATTATGATTTATGATTTCATTTACAGTATGTATGGTTTTAATACAACAGTTTAATATATTTTGTTTTACTCTCACAGTCATTGTCGTTCACAATTATTTTTGCAGTGTGCCTGTTTGGTAGTCCGTTTAGTAGTTCTGATCCTGCCCATTGTTAGTCATGTGTGTCTGCTTACTTGCATGTGTTATGTTTCTGGTTTGTTTGCAGGGTGAGTATTCACATGGGGCGGACTGTGGGTGGTGTGTGTAGTGGGATTTTGTGTGTGCACAGGCAAATGGCATTTCCTTTCACATGTGCAGCATGATTGTGCATTTGCTCTCACTGTGTTTGTGAGTGTGGTGGGGTGACTGTCGGAGTGCAAGATGTTCAGGACATTTGCAGATGATTTGCTAGATGCAGTGTAACACACAGGTGGTGCATTTCCCTTCTCCAACATGTTTTTTTGCAGTTGTCATCATCTGTGGTGTTGTTCAACCTCTTGCACTGGGATACACTATTCGCATTTCATGGTAGTTACACTTTGGCTGCCCATTGCAGCTGTCTCGGTGTGTGGTGCACACATGGCCATAACAGTGATGTGTTTTTAGGGATTCTCTTCTAGTATTAGCAGCTCAATGAAGGTCAGGCTGTGGGACACCTGGCCAGTGTTTGTTCATGTGACACACATTGAAATATGTTTGGGATCTGTGATTGGTGAACAATTTGTCCTTTTGGTATTGATGCCTTGACATTGTCACATGTCCTACATCAAAAGAAATTTTCGGTATGCCCGTGGTGAATAGTAGCAGACTCGGGCAGTAAAAAGTAGAAAAAGACAAATGAAATAGTACTGCTACTAAAAAGCTCACCCCAATTGCATCCTCATGTGAAGCAAAACATTATAGTTGTATTGGGGAACCTTCCTTCTTTTACTAATGGAATATATCCCAAAGTTAATTGCCCGTGAAGTTGTCAAGGAAGAGAAACACACATAAGGGGCTGCATCCTGAATATAATTAATTGTATTGAGACAACATAAGGTTCTCATATATTCACTTGCATATACAACACATTTCTAGACTAGAGACAAAAACATGTATTAGTGTCATAAACAAAAACAGCATAAATCATATTCTGGTCTTAAAGCTAACGTGGTTTTCAGAAAAATCAAAATCACAACATGAAACATGAAAACAGCATATATGATGAATATGATGAATACACCTGTGGGTTTGCACCTGAATGGTGCTTAAAAACTTGTATTGTAATAAATATCCAGATTAAAAATATCTGGTGAGTGGACTTTTCTTAACTTGCATGCTTCATCATGAATTATTCAGATGCCTAAAAAGTTCTAATGATCATACATCTGCCTGGTAAATTTTGCAGGAAAAAATAATCCTGAACACACGTCCAGCAGGCACTCACTTTTACATTCAGTTGTTACGTATGTGTTGGGACATGGCTGTGGACAGCGATTCTGTTTGTCCAGCTGCCACACTCATGGATGCAGCCCGGGTGTATGCATTCATTTTTATTTGCAGGATACATGTTCCGGTGGATATTCTGTCTAGTGTCACTACACATCAGTGAAGGTGCAAGACACACACTGGATTGAGGGATCATGTGTCACTATGTAAGAGTTCATCATGTAGGTGATGTCCCATGTGGAGGGGACTGCCTACAGGGTGGGGGCACGGGTAATGGGGGTTGGGGTGTCCCATGTGAAGGGGCCTGCCTGCAGGGTGGTGTCGCTGGTGATGGGGGTTGGGGTGGGAGTGTCCCATGTGGAGGGGGCTGTCTGCAGTGTGCGGCACAGGTGATGGGGTCTGGGCACGGGTGATGGGGGCTGGGGTATCCCTTGTGGAAGGGACTGCCTGCAGGGTGGGGTCACAGGAGATGGGGCTGGGGTGGGTGTATCCCATGTGGAGGGGGCTGCCTGCAGGGAGGAGACAAGTGTGATGGGGCCTAGGGTATCCCATGTGGAGGAGGCTGCCTGCAGGGTGGCATCATGGGTAATGGGGGCTGGAGGGCTTTCCCATGTGGAGGGGGCTGCCTGTAGAGTCGTGCCAGGGGTGATGGGGCTGGGGTATCCCATGAGAAGGGGGCTGCCTGCAGGGTGGGGGCACGGGTGATGGGGGCTGGGGTGGGGGTGTCCCATGTGGAGGGGGCTGCCTGCAGGGTGGGGGCATGGGTGTTGGGGTCTGGGGTTTCCCATGTGGAGAGGGCTGCCTGCAGGGTGGGGTGATGGGTGATGGGGGCTGGGTTGTCCCATTTGGAGGGGGCTGCCTGAAGGGTGGGGGCATGGGTGATGGGGGCTGGGATGCGAGTGTCCCATGTGGAGGGGGCTGCCTGCAGGGTGGAGTAACAGGTGATGGGTGCTAGGCTGGGTATCCAATGTAGAGGGGGCTGCCTGCAGGTTGGCATCACAGCTGATGGGGGCTGGGGTGGGGGTATCCCATGTGGAGGGGGCTGCCTTCAGGGTAGCGTCATGGATAATGGGGGCTGGGCTATCCCATGTCGAGGTACGCAACTCTATCCAATATTTTGAGGAGGAAGGGCACTGTAATAATGGGTTGGTAGTTAGTTGTTATGTTGGGTTCTAGGGTGTTTTCTTTTTTAGAAGAAGGAAGACCCATGCATTTTTTATATTAGTTGGGACAGTACAGTTTTCAAAGGAGGCGTTGATTAGACTCATGATGAAAGGAGTTAGATCAGATGCACAGTCTTTAATAGCCGCTGCTGGGTATGGGTCACCTTGACACCTTGTTGGTTTGAGGTTGGAAATCATTTTTAGGACTTCTGAGTGTGAGGCAGGTGTGAATTCAAAAATAGGAGCCGTATTATGACTGGTAAAACCATATTAGGACTGGTAAGACTGGAAGTCAGTTGAGGTTGTAGTGCTGTTTTAATAGTACCTTTTTTATTTTAATCCATGATCGCAAAAACAAAAATCATGATGACACAAGCACGACTCATGGACAAAAAATTCGGTACATTTTCCTTGAAACCAGCTCTTAATTTTTACACAGTAAAAGCAGTGCCTGCTATTACCTATGGGGTAGAGGCGATGCCTATGATACCCGAGAGAATCTGGATAAAACTGGAAGGCCTATTTTGGAGGAAACTTTTAACACTCCCACAATCAACACCAATGGCATCGATTCGTAGAGAAATCAATGTCCTTTCACTAAAGGGAAGAGTCAATCGAAATACTCTGATGCTGCACCGGAAAATCAGACTATCCTCTGAGAAGATCTTAAAGGTATAAAATTGGACCTACCGGTTAACCATCAAAAACAAAACAAGCCTATGAGCTACTTGTTAAAAGGTCCTAGCAAGCAAATTAGAAACACATACCTAAGGGCTAGGCTGAACCTTTTACACACCAAAGAAATTCTATTCATCAGAGGTTCTGCCCCCAACAACCTTTGCAGATTCTGTAACAAAACAGATACAGTGGAAACCCTGAGGCATCTTTTGCTGTCATGTCCTGAACTGGCTCCAAAAAGAATGACCCATATGGGACACCTATTCAAAAACAGATGGTGTATGGAAGAAGATTACTGGTGGAACATTCTGATGTCTGTTGAAAACACCAAAACATTAGTTGCGGTCGGACAGAACATAAACTTGATGAGGGAAGAAACAACCTGACAACAACCTGGAAAGCAAACCTCAGCAATGACAATAAAGGATCAAATGAAGAAACATTTGTTTAGGATCAAATGAAGAAATACTTTCTTTTGCTCACACCCTTTTGTAGAAACTGTGATAAACATTTTAATCCAAAAAAATAAAAAAAATAAAGGAAGGCTATTTTATCGAGAAGGGCTTTTTCTATGCAGTGCACCAGCTTGCATCTTTGTTGCAGACTTTGATTGGAGGCACTGGCGACTCAAGTTCTCTGAGGATTGCCATGAGTTCCTTAGTTCCTGATTTAGTGTTATTAATTCTCTCATTGTATGTGGAACCTTTCGTATGGAGGATTACCGGTTTGTGAGTTTTGGGTGCCTCAGCAAACCATGCTTTGTTAAGATCACCTGGTGATTCTATCCATGTAACTCCAACATTGGTAAAATCATTGTGTTCTTGCACAAAATATCTACATTCTTGCAAACTGCATTGTGAAGGCCTGGAAGGGAAAGCCCCATCACCAGCTCGGGGGGGGGGGGGGGAAGGTCAATCATCATATTCATATTCAGCTCATGTGAGACATGCTGCCTGCGTGGAGAACAAAGCATAGGCTCTCTTAAGATGGCAGAAAAGAACCACAATGCCTGGAGACTATTGTGGACAGAGTTGAAACATGCTCCTATCATAAAGAGATTTTTGCACCAATGATGTGTTAATAAGCCAATGATGGGTCAATTCTAGATGGACCAGGACGGCCTGTCCTGAGTGGCCAGGTAAAGGGCAATTGGCAAACGGTCCACCTTTTATCTTCTTCACTTTCCTTTTCCCAACACATTGCATAGTCCCACAAATATTGCCATCTATCCATGTATCACATCTCGATAGCAACCCAACTGAGTACGTGTTCGTTGCATGGTCTGTTGATGAGAAATATTTTGATTTTATATAAAGCCTCTAATACCTCCTACACCTGCTGTCATTAATAAGCATGGCTGGTGCAAAGTTGTTCCCATAATTGGTTAGTATCTACCCTGGCCAGAAGACTAAAACTACTGTTTGCAACCTTTGTTAATCAAAGCAGTATATCTGCCCTGAAGCTAACATTTTGTTTCTGCAGAATGTTATAGTGATTGTCTTTTCTTACAGAGCTTCAGTAAATGTCCAGTTACTCCAACCCCTGCAATCAATAAGGCCCACTTTAACAAATGGATATTTTATCCCTGATTACATGCAAGGGATGCTCACCTTGATCTGCAAATCTACATAGGCATGGTGACATACTTTGGTTGTCCCTATGGCCATCATTACGAGTTGGTCAGTCTTGAAAAAACAAGGAAACCCAGAGCCTACACAGAGCTGTGTCCAAATGTGACATAATTACCCACAGTCTGGCTTGCCGGGAGATCAGGCCCCTGCCGGACAATTGCCATGATGACAGGCACCGGTATCCCAATCCCCTGGTTTCCTATAGATTTTGTTATCCACTATCAAACAAGAGACACAAGAATAAAAGTAAACATTCTTATCCTGAATAAATCTATCCCAAGTAAAATCCCTTTCTTTCTTGGGGTATTTAGTACCATGGTGCTTAGCAATTAACTCCATTCCAACCTTTCCCCTGTGGTTATACTTTTAACATTGTGTTAGCCAGTATGTAATAACATTTTAACCCCTCTGTAACAAAAAAAAGCTACAGAGTTTAAATATTAACTTTACCCTGATCCACTTCCTTTGCTGAATTTAGGAAAAAAGTAACCTCTTTCATTGCTGGCTAGACAACCTGAATTCGTATCCACCATCAATTAATCAAAACAGTGTATTATGGATTACATTAAATGCATTAAACATCACAACTAACATCAGCACACCACAGTATAAAACAGGTTAAAACTCATACACAATATTATATAAGGCAAAAAATTAGATCAGAATCTCATCTCAACAATAATATTAAAGAGACACAGATCAGAAAAGCATATATGTCACACAAGTACAATACTACACAGCCATTAATTTGGATCTAATGTACCAGGCAGCTTTTAGGTAATTGACAAATGCAAAGGAAAACCCATGATACGAGAGAGACAGCAATAACATAAAGGCTGGTCTCCACTGCCTTAGACCAGATTCTCTGAGAACAGTTCAAAAGATAGTGTTTCGGGAAATCTTAACTACAAAGTAAGTCTGGCACTGTTTCTTATTCACTGCACTGACTGCTGCCGTCATTATTTATTATGGCTTTAAGATGGAAGGCATTAAGCAGAGCCCTGGTCAGGAGAGACCTGTGGAATGTATTTGAAACTATGATGAGATTCATGTCTGTATCCTCTACAGGTCATAGCGGAAGATACAGCCTGGCTGAAGCTTCACAGATGTTTCTGTCCTTCTGATATTTCACAACTGCACATAATCCCCAGGGCTCTTTTAATAAAAGCAAGCCACTAGATATGTTGTGTCAGTTCCCAACAATAGTGCATTCCTTAATAACAGGCTGGTTAGTGTCCCATCTTCACTTGACCACAGAGCATGCAACAGTAAAATCGGCATCAATGATAATACATCAGTTAAAAAGGTTAAGACTGTCTCCGTGTGCAAAAGATACTATGATGTGGAGGAGGGGAAACTAAGGAGATATGCAAGAAAACGGTTTTACGCCCCTTGTGGGGTCTCTGGATTCCCAACTGCCCATTATTTGCTTCCAGAGGCTAAGGCTGCTAATGCCTTTCCTCGATAGATTTCCAGCATATGCTCAACTGAGTGCTGCTTCACATTTTTGGTAAATCAGAACAGTCCCCCAATAACTTTGTTAATCTTGGACTTCTGAATATCAACTTTGGTCTTACAAGTAAGGCATTGGTTAAAACTGCTGCTGAGATAGGAAGAATGCATACAATAGGACAGTCTGTGGCCATTTAGTAATATCTGCATGGGCTTTTATTTACTATTTGAAAAAAACATGGTGTAACTTTTCCCAGCATTGGACACGGTGCATCATATAATTAAAATAAGTCTCCACGAGCGTCTGCAAAGATGTGGGAGTTCAAGCAAGAAGCAGAGCATCATCTGCATGACTGGCAGCCTTTAACACTTCTCGCCTTCTAAAGTTGGTGGAAGGGAATGTAGATAGATATTAAATAGCTGGGGTGCAAGAAAACACCGGTGCCTCCCTCTGTTCCCCGCTTTAATGGGGTCACTTAATTCACACTCTTTTGTCCCGTTGGGGCATAAGAAGTTACTGTGTTTCAGTTTTTACACTATATCCACAGCAAGGATCACTGAGGGGTGCACTCCTTTGCTACTTCCACTGGAGACCGCTTGTATGGTGTTATTTACATTCCTTTTAAATATAGAGCTCACATGCTGTTACCGTCATCACTTCGACATGTCTAACTGAAGTCCTTGTCTGTTAATTGCACTCGTGCTCAGTTTTGACAGATGGCAACACTTTTTACTATCCATCTGAGTTATTGATTTTAACATTAGCCCCCACATATGGATTTGATGCAAAGCATGATGCGTATGCAACACATTATCAATCCACTTCTATTTTCATATGCCATGCTTTTTCTTAGATGGCCATCTGCTATTTGCTGTGTCCGATGACAGCTTGGTCATGGTACACATTTTCTACTTTAGATGTATTATTGAAGGGAGATGTCCCTTCCTTCTCTTTTAACAATTCACAATGTACTCTATGATAGACTTAGGTATTTGTGATTGTAACTCCATTATTTTTCCTATGTTGCTGTAGAGGGTTAAATACTGTAGCTCTCAGGAT
This sequence comes from Ambystoma mexicanum, assembly GCF_040938575.1. Classification (NCBI taxonomy): domain Eukaryota; kingdom Metazoa; phylum Chordata; class Amphibia; order Caudata; family Ambystomatidae; genus Ambystoma; species Ambystoma mexicanum. The sequence continues at coordinate 551,922,459 of NC_090939.1, read as the reverse complement.
ACCTGGACAGCAGCCGCCACATAGATTGTGTTCCCAGATTCCTATTTAATGTTACCCCTCTCTACTTAACTGATGTTTACTGCTAATATTAATAATGCCAATACGCATGTTTTCTGTTCTATGAACTCTGTTCTTGTTAACCTTATTGTAATGCTTTGTGTGACATGATCACTCGCAGCCATCTGTGAAACCTGTTATGAGTGTGTATTTTAAAAATCATTTACTTGTATAAGTGCATTTACAAGTACTCCTTAATTAAGTAATGGGAGTGGCACATCATTATTATGAGTCACAATCTTTACGTTCTTGATTAAACAATGCACTGTTCAACAGGTACTAAAACAGCGTGAGATGAATTTCCTTTCTTTTCAATTAATATTGTGAACGACTAACACATTTGTTATTGGTATTTGTAATGAAATGTAGCCTTGAAATGTAGCCACTTAATATCTTATTTGACAAATACCTCTGAGATTAAACTTCAACCTTTTTAAAAATCACCCTCGAAATATAGACAATTGGTATTACAAATGACACATATTTATGGTACTGAGCTTCGGCTGACAGGTGGCTTGTGTTTCTTGCTCATGTGTTTTATTATGGTCACAGATCCCTGTGTTATTCAAAATAAAACCAGCAATTGGATGCATCAAAATGGAGGGGCATTGGACATTTCAACACAGTAAAGAGATAGCACAAACACACATCCTGAAGGGGATAATAATACCTAAACAGATATGGGTATCTTACCATTGTTTCAGGGAGCTCAATCAAATGAAGCCTTAATTGCTAATGCAACCAAGTAGAATTATGATTTTATCATTCAACATGCCCCGTCATAAAGGAGAGTCTTATATCAGCAACATATATCATATGGTTACAAACTCTTAATCTACCATGCAACCTAATGCTATAGAGCTATACGATTGCTGCAATGGGTGAGTAAATATTATATTTGTGATACGTTATTATACAAATGTTCTAATTTCTCAATAATCCAAAATATTAGACAACACAGTAATTTGTAACATTGCACCTATGCAAATAGGCTATTCTTTAGAAGTGTAATCCTTACAGTTCTATACATTTATCAAATTATAATTCCTGGCTTGGTTGATCTATTTGGGTAAACAAAATAATTGTAGGAATATATGTTATTGTTATGTATAAACTAATTATGGATCTATCTATTTGTAAGGCAATATTTTACCTTTGAATTCTTATTGGTTGAATCAATTTGATTTTATCTAAGCCTTCATAATCTGTAGACACAGGTGCATATCATGGTTTGATTTGTATTCAAATGTGCACACTTGAGCTTTGCTGGTGTAGAGAAGAAAGAACCAGAATGCAGGTTTTCTCTGTTTATACCACAGGGCTCAGAGATCTCCTCCCCATTAACATCAAGATTGCTCCTTCACTTCTACAGCCCAGGAAGGAGCTCATGACCTTTCTCTTCAAGGAATATCTCCTCCCTAATATCTAGAACCACACACTCTCCACTCCCCACCATATCTGAGACCAGGTGATCCGCTCCTCATTGTTTCCTCTCCTGGTCGCTTGATGATCACATGCTGCCAATTTGCCTGACCTCCACCTCACCATCTCACCTGCTGGTAGCTCCTGCTCCTTTGTTTCTCTGCTTCCCTCATAATTTTTTGTTCACCTGTTGCTGTTACATGTTACCTCTTACCTGTAAAACACTCTGTTGCTTCCTGAAGCAAGGTCTGCACTCAATACTGAGTAATAATAATAATAATAATAATAATAATAATAATAATAATAATAATAATAATAATAATATTCACTATTTCCAAGTCATTTACAAATATGCAACTCAGTCACAAGTACATGGTTAAGTAACCAAAGTGTTGCTTTTTAAAAATGTGGTACATGTAACATGTGGGAATTTGTTCAATATAATGCAAACTCTTTCTAAGATATGACATCAGTATAAAAATTACACAACGTATTAATTATAAGAATGTGTAATACTTGATCATATGTGTATGTACATGGGCAGCACTAAAAGACAGCGTAAAGTATAGATCTCAGAAGATAACAGAACCATCAAACTAAAAGATGGACAATATCCACTAAGAGCTCAATGGCAGCAGGAACACACCAGACAGGACAGCTCAAAGATATGCTTCCTGGGCATAGAAAAGGAAGTCTCAAGAAAATGAAGAGGTAGTAAAGAATTAACAATTACGCAGAGAAAAACAAAACAATATACATTTTCAAAGCAATAACATTTGGCCTCAAGCAAGACCAAGAAATGCATGTATTCCTGTGATGTTCAGAATTCCATTGTACAGTAACATAATTAAAAAGACAATGTTGAATCTACATGATTTAACCTATCTTGATTTTGCTTTCAAATGTCATGTTGATGATTCGTTAGTACACCAAAGGCCCGTTGCTGAGAACGGTGTAACATTCTTGCAATCCTAATGGGCCTGCACCCTGTCAAAGATTTCAGTGGTGATACTTTGTGTTTATGTAAAAATGTTCAGAGCAATCCAAGCTTGTACTGCCAAATTGCTATTAGAAAGTTTATCAATTAAACATTTTTTGTAAACAAATACTTTAAAGAAGCTGAAGTAAATACACATTTAATATTCCAGGGTTTTCAACCATATCCCAAATAAAAAATATTCCCAATCACAAATGTTTTTAACAAAAAACTGTATTTTACAAAAAATCAACATCAATGTTTGAAACTTCAACATAAATGCGAATACCCATCATCCTCATTGATGCATTGGCATACAATCTCAATGTTTTCCAGAAATTCTATAGCAATTGATCTTTGAACCAGAGGATGAAATGTCCAAGTAAACATTGTTGTTGATGTCACACAACTATTGAAAACACGTTTCAAACTGTTAATTCATCTTCAGGGCATTTGAGATTAAATGTTCCCAATTGGTTTAAATGTCTGTGAAACCTGTAAGTATGGCAGGTATAGATACTAGTTAGTTTTATTCAAATCTGGAGTCTGTATTATGTGCCAAATTAAATATAAGTAAATATAGGATACTGACCTTCTTCTGTAAGTCAATGAATCATTTGATCTTGTACAAAAACACCATACAGTTCTGTTGTTAGTTTCATGAACCATTCGATGGGAGGCTAACTGTCTGTTTGTTGGAGCATATCCCTTTGTGTGTCTATGCACCAATGAGGTGAATATATAGTTAATTCGGGGTGTACTCACCCTGTCCATAGAACATGCCATCTAAGCGGGGATGTGTACCATAGTTTTCGGTCCCTCTTGCACTCCCGGAGCACTGTAATTGAAATATGAAAGTATAGTCTATGTATTCAGGATACACCACTCTAAGGAGAAACTCACATGTCACATTCTCTTTTAACCATAAAGCGAAATTGTCTTAGGACGACGAGAAAAAAGTGTCTTGCTTGGTCTATGTTGAGTGTTATAGCAACAAACATAGACCTACATCTTTGGCATGTGTTTCAAACAATCCATTCTATTATACCGATATAAGTACCGCCCAGCTGGAGCTATTGTTGAGGTGCTAGTAAGCGTGTGCCGCCATCTCTCGTGTGCGAATAACGCAGCTTCGAATTACATGCTTGGAAGTACGGGTACGTTGCTAAAAATACTAGTATTGACTCGTGGACAGTCGGATCACTTACCCATACGGTGAGTGTGGGTCCAACAAAGTTCTCCCCTCGATGCGGGGCTGCAACAAGTTGGCATGTTTGTAAGTTGTCATGGTGATCTTGCATATGTGCAAAACGCATGGGTACTGCCGGTCACGATCTTGGTGTGGGTGACAAACTGTGTATTCCCTAACTGGCCGTTGTCGTGGCAACAACGGTGTCAATTTCTAAAAATGAATGTGTGTGTGGCTGGTAATGTCTTTTTGCCTCCCGACATGGGTGATGTAATTTTACCATAATCATATAAACATGTCCTTCTTTGAAATCTTTGTTTATAATATCATGTTCATTGATTCACTTTCTAATAGCCATTTGGCAGTACAAGCTTGGATTGCTCTGAAAATGTAACATAAATACAAAGCATCACCACTGAAATCTTTGACAGGGCGTAGGTCCGACAGGAGTGCAAGAAGGTTACCCCATTGGCAGCAACAAGGCTATAGTGTTATGTGGTTTTCATTGCTGGTTTCTGGTGGCCTAGTGACCATCTCCTTCCTGCACCAGAAATATGAATTATACATTGGACAAATAAGGACACATATTTGTTAAAGACTTATGCTAGACAGCTGGGAACACTCTATGAAATAGTTAGTGTCCCCCCCCTTTTGTTCGATGATTCGTTAGTACCCACTTGTGCTTTGAAATGGTACAACACATATTGTCTACTGTTTAGAACCAGTTTATATCATGTTATCTAAAATACAAAAACATATGTATTCCTTACCGAGATGATTAAATAATGTCATACATTTGTGCACTAGAAATTATAATTTTGTAAGTCCATTTTATTCAGCAATGCTTCAATCCTTGTGAGCACATTCGTGTTATGCATAGAGATATTACAACATCGCAGTTGAAATATCATGCTTTAAAATTAATGATGAACCTACACACATTCATAAATATATTTCTACCACTATTTTCAAAGCAAATGGTCCATTGTGAATTAAGGTGTTTCACCCATGGAAATAAACAACAACGATGACATAATTTCCATCCCGTCATCAGTAAATAGTACATTCACACTGAAATAATCACCTCCATCAATTAGTTCTTCTGGAGCTTCAAGAAATCTAAACAAAGATGGTGTTTTTTATGTCAGGCCAATGCAAATTAACCATAATTGGGATGCTGACCAAAATGGCAGTTAACACTCTTAATCAGAGATTTGGTTAATACTTTACAAAAAGGAGCCTGCCACATGTACACATATCAATATGAAAAGCTGATTTTAAAATGGTGCCAATCCTCTGAACAGAAGCCAGAATATTATACCATGCAACATCACAACTGGAAAATGAAAGTGAGTTATATTAGTAGTACAATGTATTCTTTCACATAGAGCCCCATTGAATATTTTAACACAATTTTTTTAAATATAGTCCTATATTCTTCTATGTGTACATAGAACTGCTTGATACAAAATATGAACTGAAACTAAACCTAACATTTATAATTTCAAATAGTTTGTTAAAATGACTAAACAAATTCACAATAAAGATGTAGTTTACCTGATTTTTTTCAAAGTTTATTAAGAACATTAATCCATCACCTTACGAGAATAACTGAGCTGGTACATTAAGGGAGAATACTGACCAAAGAATGATAATAGCGGTTCTGCTTTAGTCACAAGGTAAAACCATAACTGTAAAGCTTTGACCAACCTTACACATAGTATTATTTACAGCACAGATTGTTTCATATACAGACACTCAAATTATAATAAATATATATGTAACTGTTGGCTTTTTAACTCAACCAATATTAGGTAATTCTATTTTGCAACATACATATTATCAATTAATGGTTGTGATACATTATAAGGGTGACAAACTCAGAAGAAATTGGTGTGTTCTTTTTTAGCAGTGCAATCAATGAGTGGGTATACAAAAACAACTACGATAAACATATCCGAGAACTCAGTAAGTGGATATCACATTATGCAGGTCAAGTATAACCATAAAAAGTATGTTCTTAAATCAGATGGATACCTTTTCCGTTAATGGATGAGTATTATTTTTGAATTGCTGTTTTGCTATTTCTCTTTTTTCTACATTAATTTGTTCCTGTTATTTATTTTATTGAACATTTTATTTTTACATCAGCATAGGACACAGCTCCAGAAAACATGCACATAAAACATTTAGAATGCATAACTGTACACAATACAGACATTCACACAAGGAGTGCATCATAAACAGAGATTTGTTCAGGTAATCTAGTCATATGGCATCACCATCCTCAGTGTCAAACATTCTCATATGCACCAGAAACCTGTCCCAAATGTTGATTTGGTCGGCTATGATTAGGTTAGTCAAATGATATGTCTCTTCTCTCCCATATGCATGTCAGTTCCATCAACCACACACACCAGGTAGGGCAATGTGTTATTTCCAGAACCTTAGGATACATATTTTGGCAGTAGGATATGCTAAATTAAACAATCTATGTTGCTTAACATTTACTTTGTCAATGTCACCCACAAGATATTTCACAGGGGCCATTATTAAATGACATGATCAGAACAGATGCAAGAAGTGAGCTGGTGACTTATGGCATTTGGGAAAAGCATCAGAGGTACCTGGTAAAAACTTTTCAATTTTGGCAGAGGTATAATGTAGCTGATTAAGAATCTTAAACTGTATCAGCTGAAATCTATCCTTTACCGAAAACACTGGTATCTAATGGCCAATGTCTGTTTCCCATTGAGTGTAAATTTGGGATCCTGTCCCATTGGCTTGTCGCATATTGCGATAGAGCTCAGACACTAGCCTCAGAGTCATAGGGACCTGGATGATAATATCAATATTGAATGTGTGTGTGGTTCAGTGGGGAAGGATGACCATTCCTCTGATATGCCACTCTGATGTGCACATCAAGCACTAGGCACGAGAAGCAGAGCATTCACAAATTTCAAAATGAAGTATGGCTTGGGAACAAAGCTCTCATTTGGAAACAAGTCTCCCGCTGTGATTTACATAGAGGGCACCATAGAATCCTGCAAATGGATCACAGATGGAGGAATTATCAGTACAAACCTCTCCACTCAGCATCTGTATACCTGTGATAGTATTACCAGCATAGGTGGACATGCACCGGCCGTGCCTAAACTCTGCCCAGCCTGTCTGCCTGTGAGCACTTATGTAATAGGTTTCCCTCGCAGCTGCTTCTGTAAACTTCAGCAGCTCTGTTTTAATAGCCACCTTAATGTTCTCCTCATGATATACTCTGTACTGGTTTTCAACGGTGTGTATTGCAAATTCTTGAGCATGCAACTCCCGCCGGATTGCTTCGAGGCAGCACTAAGGAGGCTAATGCCATCCCTCTCATGAATAAACGTCTTCCATAGTGTAGCAAACGAGGAGACTGAGCACTCATTAGCCTAAAATAAATGTCGATGTTTACAGGAAGTGTTTGAAGGAATGTCCCATCCTTTATTACAGACGAGAGGCCTGACAGGTCATGATACGCCAAGTCAGCATAAAACCCCAATCAGTTTGGTGCGAGTGGAGCTAACTGAGTAAAAAACTTCAAAATAGCATGTCAGTGTGGTAGAATTGTGGTTGAATATTGTTCTAGTGAGCGGTCTCTGCTTTCGAATATGCATCCTTGTTCAGTTAGCTCGACTCGCAACAAACCTATGGGGGTTGTATTATATTTTTTAATTGATCAGTCTAGAGGAAGGCCGTGAGGTCGAAACACGCGTCGGCTGTGTGTCCCAAAAATTAACTCAATGTATTTTTATATACTGATTGTATTTTCACCGCGCAGTGTAGTTGTTTTTTATTGAGGTCCCTCAGGCATGGGAACCTTGCTCACAGATTCAACCGCAGCTGTACAATGTGCACCCCTCGAGACTGAGAGGAATATGAAATGTTATAATACCTGAATGTTGACGTGGAATGCCTCATTAACTACAGCCAATGCATGCATATTAAGATGGATTTCTGAACTGTGACCTGGTGGACAGAGGTTCAGAAGACAGCCAAGTTTCTTGGAACAGGGTAACATTCTGGACAGGCCAGACAAATCAAGGTAACATTGGCAGCGGTCAAGAATAGGTCTCAGGAGGGGTGAGGGTGATCGAAAGTCCACAATGAACACACACAGTAAACAACACCACAAATTACTCTCAGTCAGGTGCATATATCAAAAATACATATACATTTATTAAAGGACTTTTAAATCAAACACAAAGTGAAACCACAGCAATATTAACAATACTAACACAACAGTATACTAGGAAACATATATAAAGTAACTTTTGGCCTAAAGGAATATTAAACAAAGTCATATCCACAATCTGTAACAGAAGAGGGTCAGACAATGCAAATATACTATAGGCAATTCTTCAAGAGTCTCAACCCTAACTAATAGGCAGTCCAGTCACTGCGAAGTGTGCAGCCATGTGCTCAAACGTACGTTCAGCATAACAGCACCCGATCGTGGGTTAAAAGAAAATAAAGGGGTCTCTTCAAAGGTCTTTAGTGTCGCTGGAAGGGGGTAAGGTGATGAAGAATAGAGTTCCACTATTCAAGGAGTGTCCCCACAAATGCGCAGAACTATTTCCAGGAATTGGGAATAGGATGGTAGCATAGGCTACCCCACCAAATGTGAGTCGCCATTGTGGGACACTCATGCGTACAAGTCTATAGATGCACCAGGGGCCACCGATAAGTGATGCAAGTACTCATCGACCCTAGACTCACTGCAGACCAAACTTCGTCAGTCAACTCCAGTTCACTTGTAAGTTCGAGTCCAGCAGTTGCGCGTCTCTCCGGCTTTCAGGGGCTGCGTTCTGGGACCTCAGTCCATGGTGGGCACAACAGCAAGTCACCCACAAATCTCGTCACAACAGCGGGGCAAAACGGGTACCACATAGGCTTGGGTTCAGGCAGACTCTCCCAATTCCAGACATAGGAATGCTAGGTGTATGAAACTCGGCGGGGGAGTGCCTTCTACCAAGAGCTTACAGATTCCAGTCTCAGGTCGGAACTAAAGACAGCTGCAGTTCCAAGGCAAAGTTCCCAAACGAGCTTGTCAGTTCACTGGGCAGTCCAGGAACACTTCCAAAGGGGCTTGTTTGCAAGTTAAGCAGGAGGTGCAGAGAGTAGTTAGTCACCGCTAATCCAACGAGTCAAAGCACCCTTGCAGGCCTTCTGTGATCAATGAGAAACAGAGGCTTCAATAGGAAAACAGCGGGGTCAGGGTGCCAAACCTTCCAGCTTGTCACCAGCGGTTTCACAGATCTGCTTCTTTGGTTCAGGATACTTGGCTCCTTTACTAAGTTCGGTGTGAGCTCGGAAGATTGACCTGGAATGGGTGTGGAGTGCCTTGTCTTATCCAAAGTCTCCATTACGCCAAAATGAAGAGAAACCAATAGGAGATCTGCTCACATTCAGCCATCCAGATGTGGACCAATCACATACCATGTTGGTCCCATTCATCCCAGCATACCAGACATCCTAGCATCCAGTAGGTGTATTGGGACCAGACAGCTCCAGCCCACATACTGGGCACACACTCACAAAGCATCCGGAATCCCGTGAAAGCTTTGGTTTGCGCGGACGTCTGCATGACCAAATAAGGAATTTCCCGGGTGTGCTCGACCTGGGGAAGGCAAAGGACAGAACAAAGGACCTTGTAGCATGGTCATTTTAGACACTGGCCACTGTACTGTGGTAAATGTGGCTTTTACCATAGAAATGAGTCTAAAAATACTTTAAACATAACTGCTGCCACCAGCTCTGTCCTGGGCACACTTGTACATTCACCAACAATCCTGTAAAGGTTTCCAGGGCCTTATAAAAATGAAAAAGGGACCCCAGCACACTGTACTGTAAGGTACATTGTGCACTGATACAATGTTGCCAACAAATGGCAACAAAGTGAAAGACTAACCAATTACAATTCTAAGGGAAACAAAGTCTCCTAGTACTGAGAGTATGAAGGGCATGTCAGTTTCCCCATAACAAGATGAGCAACGGCCCAGTGGAGTACAGCAGAAGGCTGGGATCCACTGGTAAAAGTCAGGCTAGGATGGTCAGATACAAGCAAACCGTTGGGGGGGTTAATAACTGGAGGGAAAATTACCCATAATTGGAAATCTTTCCTAACAATGCATTTCTTGCAAGCTAAGTATCTGTGGTACATGATGCTCAATGTAAGTGATCAATTTATTAGCTTTCACTGAATTATTTATGCACCTTGCATTCCAGGAGAGAAGGGTTATGAGGTAGGATGTAAGTGGGAATATTAGAGAACATATCTAGCCCAACCTGTGGACCATCATCCGCCCCTCCCTTTATTGAACAGCCTTGAAAACCAGCCCTACCACTGATGACCATTTTAGCTTTAATACAACAACCATAGTTGCTCCCCCCACCCGTACTGACCACCCTAACTTGTCAATAAACCCCAACATTGGGAACTTTATGAGCAACTTATACGCTCCACAGAAACCCAAAAGATCCCAAACAAAATGAACAACGTGCTGGTGCATGACATCCATCAAATATCAGTGCAACATCCTGCTGACAACACCCAAAAGGAAAATTCAGGTTGGCCCCAATGCACACAATATAGGCTGCCACACCAGCTGTATCAAACAGAAGGACCCACCCACCCATATGTACCAGCATGTCTCTTGGTCTTACAGCACTGGTAGGTATATTGGAGTAAAGGAATGTTTGGACTTAAGATGGAGAAGTGATGAAATGTGCACACCCTCCATATTGTATCTGCAGCCTTGATGGAAACAAGACAGAATATGGTATCTGCCTCTCCCAGGATCAAAGGTCTTCTGCGCTGTCTGCACCGTAGGAGAAAACTCCAGAAAAATAGACACCTGGCTGGATTCGAAACACAGCTCACCACACTCCCTCACCAGCCGAAGGATCTGGTCCTTATCTTTATAGTTGAGGAGTCTCGCTATGATGGTACGGGAGTAGCCATTGGCTTAGGATGTGGCTGCAAAGAGGCCTGTGCACTTTCTCAACCAGAATCTGCAAAGAAAATTATGGTTTGCCAAGAAACATTGTTAGTAATTCCTCTACCGGCACCTGCATGCGGAGGACTCAGGCACCCCGACTCTGCATACATTGTTGCACCTGGAGCGAGACTCATGAACTTTACATTTCATTCACACCTAAGTCAGTTCCTATTTCTGGGTTGTTAATATGAGGGTGCACTATCCTAAATGTAAAAGGAGATATAGAATTAGGAACTGCTATTAACATGATTGTTTTATTTTCTCCTTTTTAGTAAATTGGGCTTTGTTTCTGCATCACTCTAGCGAGTCCATGGACTACCAAGTACACGGCAGATTGAGCTATCAGCACAAATATTAACCATTGTATCAAGAAGTAGGCCTCTGAGTGTTTTGTTTGAGTGCATGTGCCCTTTTGAATTAGATTCCCTTCCTGCCACATCCTATAGAACCTTTGGGCAGCTGAGGGTAGGGGAGGATAGCCTGGCAGCACAAATATTAGCTTTTACTCTAAGAAGTTAGACCTCTGTTATACTTTATCATGAAAACAATCGCAATGGTGCTGAGCACACTATTAAATTATGGTTGTCATGCTTGGCATATATTACATATTCCAATATTAACGAGGACAGGCATTAAAGTGGGGGAGATGCAGGTGTGGGGAGTAGCATGGGATGCAAATGTATCTTGTCTCACGGAAGAGAATGGCTTTGTATTCAGTTTATCGCTTGGGATGGGGATGATTTTGCTCTTTGTACTGACTGTGCATGATTAGGTCATCTGCTGGGGGTGCACAACCAAATGTAACCTGTTATTGTACTAACCAATCAGAAAAGGGAGATGTACAAAGCAATTAGAAATTGGCAATTTCTGAAGACTTTGTTTTTATATAGGCAGGAGACAGTAGGATGCTTAGAATGTAGTTACAAATAATGTTTAGATTGTACATAAATGTATTCTAATTTTGTGGTTTTCGTCTTTAAATTCTAATGTCTGATGTGGGTAGGGCGAGTTCTCAGCTTCTCGGTCTCACGAAACTGACTGACTCTCCTGCCCGTTTATTTGCATTTGCGATAAATTTGTGGTTTCTACAATTCGGGGCATCTCATCATTGTTTGGATCTCCTTGCGGGTCTACAGCATCACCAGGTCTGCCTCAGTGTTTCCAATATGAACTTCAGCGGTGGTGATCGGGCTGCCTTCCTTTTCCTGCTTTGCACGTATGGAGCAAATGTTAGCCAATAGGTCATCAAGCTTCGAGTTGACAGAAGTGAATTCCAGCTGCATGGCCTCAACTGTAGGATCCAATTGAGCAGAGGCAGGGGCAACATCCACATTATCTGCCCCTGCAATCATTGCTATGGATGAGGCGGTCAGGTCTCTAGACATGGTGTTCGTGAACAAGTCCATCAGGCCTAGATTTTAGAGGATCCCCTGGTCATTTCAGCTGGAGAGAACAGACAACCCTCACACACATGGATGCCGCCACACCAAGCCTCATGCTGCTGATAAGATAGGTACAGCACACACCCTCAGGAGACCCAACATCTCACTCAGCCATTCCTGTCAACAGGGATCACTGCAGTGGGCATGCAAAAGCACAACTCAAGATAGGCCCACCAGTAGCCAGTGTCAGGAGAGTCTCCCAGTCATCACAGGCACAAGATCATATATTTGGTGCCCCACCACATTCAGTTAGTGGGCAAATGGATCGTAAACAGCACACAGTCCAATGTTTCCCCTCACTCATGCTGCAATCAATATGAGGTACAGCTCAGCTCTCCTGTCAGCCCAGCATTGTAGATCGCATGCAGACATGCACCAGCAGGCAGTACAGAGCGCAGCCCCACCTAGCAAGCTCAGTGATCCAAGCACTGCAGTGCCTGTTCTAAACTCTGAAGGAGCACAGTACTCTCAGTGCTGCACAGGGACCGGCAATCCCAATACGACCCTGTGCCAGCCACAGCACAGCAGGTTGGTTTCCAAGCCATCTCGGAGTCCAGAAGAATCCAGCATTCTGCCCCCTGATGTGGTCCAGTCAACCGCACAGCCCCAAATATTGAGGTGCTCTACCAGGTCTGTTACGCTACCATGGAGCCCCAGATGGGAGCCCTGACCCTGAGAGCCGCTAGGAAGGAGGTTAAACATTATGGTAAGTCCAGTCTGCCTCAGCACATAGGATTTTTGTAGGACAACAAGTTGGGCCCAGGAGTCACCCACTGAAGCGGCTAGTTTCTTAGCTGTGCAACAGCTCCCGTCTCCTGTTATTTTATGATAATCATTCTATGTTTTCACATACCATATATCTGTAAATCCTATATAGGCCCTGAAGATGCACAACTGTGGGAAACATATGTTTGCTAAGGAATAGATATGTGTCTTTGTAACTCGAAGACTGAATTATCCTCAGGAAAAGGGAATAATTCCTATTGCACACATATAGCTATGACTTTCTAGCTTTAAGCACATTGTATTACTCTCAGGAAATGCACACGTTTTCTTTTAAGTGTATGGTCTTCTGATGCAGATCCTGAAGTGTAGGAGGGATGGGACTGACGTTTCCACCACAGAGGTGGTATCATTGTAATGGGTGCCTCCCTGCAGAATATGCAAAATAAGGTTTGAGGTAAATGCTGTATGCCTAATTGTAGTAAGGAATATAGCAAAACCAATGAAAGCGCCTGAAAATTAGACTAGTATTCAAATGTTTAGCCAATGATGTTAGACGTCTTCTAATGAGTACACACAGACGATAACAGGGACTGTTCTGTGGTCTGTAACTCACTGGGGAGGTCTTCAATCATACCCCATATGCAATGAGAATAACCATTTGCATAATAGCCTGTTTCATCCCATAACAGCAGATCATCCTGAAATCCAAGAAAAAAAAACCCGGAGCAAGAACCTCAAAATAAGCCCAACAAGGTGTTTCTGTCTCATTAGTCATCAATCTAAGAGGTGCAAGAGATTTTCTAGGTAAAGTATAAGGCTCCATGCCTGGATCATTCTATTCACTTCAAGTGAAAAACCAAGTGATTAGCTGACAATTTTAGAAACCACAAATTGAGGGCCACATCAGTATGAACCAACCCGTAGAACGTGCTATGTGTGGTTTTGTGCATATTCACTGGAGAACTCCTCATGTTGTTGGCTACTATTCAGGTATGTGTTAGCATCGAGTGCAAGCATCTCAGTGACTTTTAAATGCTGGTAGATATCCAGCCACAATACATATATATTGCACATTTGAAAATCAACATTTCACCTCATCTGATGATCCAGCTGTCCTCTCTATCACTGGTTATAATACTCATGAACATTTTATGAAAAGAATAAAACACAAGGCTGCTCCACAATCCTATGAAAGAAGCACTGCAGACTTTAAATATGCCATCCCACAGGAAGAAAATATGCCCAGAGTGGCTAAAACAATGTGTGGCAGTATGGCCCCATAAGGACACTAATCATGTTGGTGTTACCCTTAATGCCAGTATAAAATGGATTGCTGCTGTAAGAAAATATATCCAGACTGGTTGCATCAATTTAGGCCACTGTAGTCACTTGAAAATAGTATGGACAAACAGTAACATATATCATGGTTTCTTTAACCTTAATGTCCAGTAATAAATGCCATGTCATAGTTAGAAAACATAACCAGACTGGCTGTCCCAACATAGGCCATTCTAGCCCTGCAATAACACTGATCATGTTGGCTTTATAATTGATACCAGTAAATAAAAATACATCTGCGCACCAAAATATAACAAGCTGCCTGAACCAATGTAGGCCAGCCTAGTAATGTAATAACCCATATCATGTTGCTTTACCCTTGATCTCCAGTAAACACTATTTCAATGCCAAAGTAAGGAAATATAATTAGATTGGATCCACCAATGAAGGGCAAAATACCAACCTAATGACACTCATCATGCCGGCTTTACATTTGATACAGTAAAACATATATCTGTCTGCCATAGCCCACTACACTGCCATGATGACCCTCAAACACCCAAATCAGAGGCTCGCTCCCCAGCACATATATTCAAGCAGACAAACACACACATATATTTATTCAGCACTCATACAAATTCACTCGAACACCCATATAGCATTCATCCACTTTCTTTCACCCACTCACCCAAACAACATATACTCTATTTTTAACATTCATACCCAAATCCAGAATCCACTCCATCTGCCCCCATGATGGCTGTCTGGCTCCCATGTGGCTTGAACAAGAAGCAGGGAAATGTCCTGATCCCTGCCCATGTGCAGAGGAGCGGTGCACACCCACTTTAATACCCCAGGCCCTCCAATTGAGAGGAGAGGTGCAGTAGCACCACTAGACACATTCAAACCTGCAGCACCGCAGCCTGTATCTTCAATGGATCATGCAAGTCTGACGAAGCCAAACACCCCTATTCTTACATGGCAACATGCATAGTGGGTTAAAATAATTGTCAAAGGGACTGTATTGCCTGGTACAAGCCTGCATTCCGGGCTGCTTGATAGTTGCTGGACAGTGCCCATTTCCCTTCATCACTCCTCCTTCCCTTCTCTATCCCTTTAACCTCTTAGTACCCATGTAGTTTCTTATGCGGGTGATATGATATGATATGATATTGCATTTATAACGCGCCTATACACAAGTGTTTCAAGGCACGACGAGGCAAATAAGGGGGAATAGAGGGAAGACAGACAACAATCCTACTAAGACAGGTGTGATTCAGATCATGCAAGCGCATGGGAAGGGGGAAGTGCAGGGGGAAGGGGTGGGGACATTGCAGTACATGGAAAAATAGAATAAATAACAGTAAGTAAAAGTAAGGCCAGCAGGTGGCAAGTGCAGGGGTAAATGCAGGCATCAGGTGTCAAGTGCTGGTAGTAGGACTGTAGGGATACAAAAAACATTCCCCAAGTGCAGGGTTTTCCAGGAAGGCATTGCAGGTGTGCGACTGGTGGGGGAGGGGTTCTGGGCGCCGAGATCAGAGGGTGGCCAGGTAACCAGTGCAGTTTCAGCCAGGAAGTCAACAGGGGAGAGGAGGAGAAAAAGCAGAAGCAAAGAGAAAGGTTTTGAGGTGCTTCCACAACCAGAAGATGATTCTCCTCAAGTTTCAGGGAGGCAGGGAGGCTGTTCCAGAGGGAGGCCCCAGCTGAAGAAAGAGTGTGTAATTTAAACCAAAATAAAAGAAGTGTTCCTTCCTGTGGGTCCCAGCACCACGCTGTAGTTTTCCTAGTGCATTTTCAATGTTGATGACATCACAGTCATCAACATTAAAAACAGACTTGCGAAGTGCGCTGCTGCGCCCGGTAGCTCATCAAGGTAAGTGTATTATTATTTTTTTTAAATACACACCATTAGCACCCGCGTAAGGAACTACACGGGTACTGATGGTGATATGTACCTCAGCGGCAAGCTCACAAGGGCGATAATGGCACCACAACCGCAGGGTGAGTCCGCACCCTCGATATATATTGCATCATTATGGACAAGCCGCCCCTGATAGCAATACCCTTAGAACCCATTGTAATGGGCTACATGATACATTAAACATGCAGAAACATATCACAGTGGGATATAAAGACACCCGACATCACTGTAGACATCCAAATGTGTAGTAAATCTGAATGAAATCCTTGATGAAGAAAATTGGCCTACTCTACATCTCCCAATGCCCCATGAAATCATTACCGCAGGTGCCCCATTACCATTACCTCATTGTTGTGGCTAATAACTCTTAGGCATACTTGACCAATTACAGCAATTTCTGCAATTGCTTGCTCTGCTGAAACACAGGTTGTTCGCATTCTACAGTAACACAGCACTACATTTCTCTTGTAGCTTTTGTAAACCATCACTGGACTGAACATATGGCTCTTGTCTCATAAGAGATTCATTTTGGAAATGGTCCACTTTTAATAAGCATCCTCCGACTTAAAAGATTTAGAGAAGAAATTGGATCATATGCTGTAGCTATCCGTTTGAGAACATGACGAATCCGCAGAGCAAAGGCTTTGATGCTAATTTGCCAGTGATCCTTCATCAGAGGCAGCAGGAGGATGACTGACCATCTGGAGGGTGGTATGACATTTCAGCAGCATTAAATATCAACATCTTAAACATACTTTTTTTTACAGTGGGGATGCAATGAGTAACTCTAAACTGCAGATTCTCGTCTGTTTGGTATTTATAAAACATGTCCTCTGAGAAGGCAGAATGTTTCAAGATTCACTTTGTACTTCTTGTTAACGTAGATCCGCAGGCCAAACGTATCATTGCCTGAGGGTCTTAAAGAAAAGAATCACATAAAAGGCAAAACCACTCATTGCTTTTGTGTTGCAATGTACATGACTTTTTGTAAATGTAAGCCTGTAACTTTCTTTTGTGTTTTCCCAAAGCAATTTGTAACCTAAACGTGAGCATTTTTTCTATCAATTTCTGAACATCAATCATGTCTGTTTTTGACAACCTATTTAATTATGAATATTGAAATAACATTACTTTGTGATAACTATACTTCAGTTAAAAACTTACAGTACGGCAGCATTGATATCAGTGCTATTCGGAAGGCAGCTAGCTGCACGATGAAACAGGACTCTTGGACTAGCAGCATACTCTCATGATACAATATCTCACCATTGCTTGCTTTTTATAGCTCTGCTCCCAATTATTCTATATATTGGTCTGTGATCTTCCAAAAAAGTGAGCACGAGAGAGGTCGAGTGATCCATACACAGGCTCAGATATGCACTTATAGATGCGCCTGCACTATCAAGTGCTCCGCATTTCCAAAAGTTAGGGGAGCCACGATACGGGGCACTTTAGAAACCAACTGCACACCTCGATGAATTCTTTATTCACATAAATGAGTATTTTCCATTACACTTCTGTGATATCACAACATACTTGTGTTTTCACCATCACAAGCTGGCACTGCACAGTTACTGGACGAAAATTATTTTTATATTAATAAAATATTAAGTGGCTTCAATAATTGAATAACTGTTTTTGACGGAACATCCATGTGGTTATTGTTTATTTATGTATATCTATTTAAAGTGCTATTTGACAGATGCATATGATTTGAAATGCAGATACGCACAATTAAATGGTACAGACGTTGAGTGTTATTTGTTGAGGGCAGTTCATGTTTCAATGCAATGTTTCCCTTCATCCCTCATAACAATCTTACCACGATTTGAAAGAATCAATGTATGGTGGCCTGCTGTGCTCAGAAGGCTATCATTCAATCAAACAGGTCAACATGTATGCAAGATAGTGGGTGGGTATTTCATAAAAGAGAAAATGGGTGATTAGAAACAAAGTGGCATGTCTGAACACATCCAGACACAAACCTGCATGAATTACAAACATACAATTGCACATAACACTCTGAGCCTCCCTACAAGAACGCTTTTGCCGTAAAACAGTTGTGTTAACTGAATTACCACTACTTTAACCGCACAATCATATTCTGAGGTTAGCCGTGGTGTCGAGGGAAATCTAACATCAAATTACTAGAGATTTTCCCTCCACATTGCATTCAGAACATGAAGGTTTTACCACTGGCAGAGTCGCTCCCCTCTGTAAATGCTCGAAATCCCCAATGGAGACTTATGAGAATCAATTAATAGTGATTTCCACTGCCTGTTAGGGAGAATTCTCTGTTTAGGCTGAATTTCCTAACCTAGTGAGTCCCCCAGCAGCTTTGCTGGATTTCTGGAGTTTGCTTTTTTCCATCCTGCCAAGAGTGAGACTCTTTTCCTCCCACTCTTGGACATGTATGTGTGTAATTCCTTTGAATGTCAATGTGTTCTATGGGCTATGGGGTCTTTTACTCCATAGGGTCTCATATGTGTTCTATGTGTGTTACACCGCACCCTACGTGCCGTAGCGCTGGGGCGTCCTAGCGGACCCCCACCATAGACTCCATACCCGGGGACTGACTACTGTTTCCCCGGGCATGTAAAGTCACCATTGGCTTTACTAGACCTAAAATTACTAACAGAACTAGTACAAACCATCTTATTGTGGACGTACTAGTAGGGGTAATTTGATTACTCCTGGATCTGTTACTCGAGGGGGCACTGTCCCGTCCCCCCTCGTTGAGTTTTGGCTGGTGGCAGTGGAAACTACTTGTTATGTTCGAACCCGAACATAACCCTATGGGATGAGTCCCATTGTTGGAGATTGATACTTTTTCTCGTTAATCTTTAACATACCCCTGGTCTACTTATCTTAAATAAGGTTATCGGATGGTATTTTCTGCCAGAACTCGGTTTGTAAAATGGCCTCTGTGTTCGTCTCTGTGACTCCTAAACCAAAGGTCGAGCCCTTTGTTCCACTTTTGGGGGGCTCTGTACAAGAGATCCTCCAAAGTGGTGCCATTCTGTCTGGGTTACCACAGGGGTGTGGGAGGGGACTTAGGCACCCTGGACCGATTTGCCTTGCCAACTCCGGTCGCACTCTGGAGTGATTGGCCCAAGTGGTGAGCCTCCCCGCTCACCACTTAGCATGTGTTGATTGACAGCTAGGCTGAATGAATGGGGGTTTTCTGCGTAAAAGCAGGGCTTTTGGGACTGGATCTTCAGAAGTCGCCACAGGACCTAAGAATCCGACGAGGGTAAAGCTGAGCCGACCTGCAACGACGACACCTCCGGTGGAGCCCTGCGGAACCGACTCACTACTTCCCGACGACAGAGGAGATCTCCCTGCCGGAGAGTCTCTTCCCCTGACTGGTGGGAACAACCAGTCCCCTTTGCTTTTTCTTCGCCTCAGGACGCAGTGGTCGAATTGCCCGTGCAGATCACCTCGGCAACCGGATAGCCACTACCCCTGTACCACGACCAAAAGGTGGTGCCTTGTGACGGAGCACTCCGCGGCTGGTCTCTTCCCTGGTGGTGCACCGGACTTCACTTTTCTTCGATGACGAGATCATCTCTACTCTTGGCAAAGACCTGACGTGCATCCACCACCAGGAACAACTGCCCCCGCCGGAGCTGCCCTCCACAACAAGGTACCGTGTCCGCCTGGCTTCCCTTTCGATCGGTTCGAGTGAGGTGTCTTAATCCTCTCCTTTCCGTTGGGTCGTCTCCAAGCTTTCTCACGTATTGTTCTGAACTAGTTCAATCTGCCGATAACAATTTGCTACAAAGACTCGAGCGCTTCTCCACAAGAGACTTTTGGGACATATCGCCTTGCCTCTCCCCGAGTGGGCCTGGCCTCTGAACTTTACAATCTATTGTGGTTCTTGCCTTCTTGCCTTGCATTTTCCCCGTGAAGTATTGAGCTGTGTTGATTTCGTAACCTGCTTATTTTTCTCTCCCGTCCTAACTAATATTAGAGTGTCATCTAGGTTGAGGCATACACCTCTGTCTGCAAATAAGTGGTGCCGGTAGAACCTAGACTTGTCGAAGTATTGTTAGGGGGATTGAGCATTTTCTTCTTCGTAGAGTAATTGTATTTGATTTGTGTGCCGTGATAGTGCCATAGTGTTTTTGATAGATGTTTCGTTATAAATAAATACCTTAATATCTTTACACTAAGCCTCGTTGCGTGTTTGCTTGTCTTGCTGTGAAGAATTGCCCTATCTTGTATACTCCACATACTGCTTAACTCTTCTTGAGAGAAGTCTGACTGCTCAGCCACAGCTACCAAGTGAATCTGTGTGGTACAGACTGCTACCAAGTGCGTTTACTGCCAAACACCTGTAGTCCTAAATCTTTTGCAGTGGTCCCAGAGGGAACTGCACAGGTTTCCGCCTAACACTGGTGTACAGGGGTGGGATTTGTATCGAGTATACAGTTTAGAGGGCTTTTCGACACTGTAGGATAACTAACCACAAAGCTTAGCACTAAAAATCAACTTTCAGAAACATGTCTACGATGGAAACTTACAGTCATGGGTCCTTGTCAGGTGAAAATACTGAGAGTTTGCGAGCTCTCTGTAGGCAAGAGAATCTTCCTGTAAGAGGCAAGAAGTTAGAACTAATAGAGAGATTGCTGGCGAACCAAAGTCTGGGTACTGGTTCAGAGGAACCAATTTCTCCAGCAAATGTAGATAACAGTGATGGTGTTGATCTAAATCGTAATTCTGATGATAGTCATGAAGAGGCTGACGAGGACGGAGAGGCTAACAAAACTGTCTCCCCTGCTCCTCTACCTGCCTTACCAGCTGTGCCTACGGGGCCCATACCAGGTCCCACAAGTAACCCTGCTTATTTTGAACTTGAAAAAATGAAGCTCAAATTAGAATACAAACGGTTCTTGGCTCAATCTGAACGAAACCAAGAGCTCGAGTTCAGACGGATGAATGCCCAGGCTGAGCAGAAGCAAGCTGAGTTAAGACTCAGGGAAATAGAACTTAATCACGAGTTAGAGATGAAAAAGTTGTCTATGGAAAATGCTTCTCTCTCCTCTGGTTCCTCTAGGAGCTCCAGTCCCAAAAGACCCCGGATGCCGAAGGAATTAGTGGGTATGTATGAACCGAGATTGGATGTGTTGGATTGGTTGAAACTGTTCGAGTACAATCATGGGCTCCAGGACATCACCGTGAATGATTTACTTCCCTGGTTGTTCTCTAGGCTCCCTCCTGTTGCGACTGATGTGGTAATGGAATTGGGGGAGGCGGATAAGACGGATTACGAAAGTGTGAAACTAGCTTTGATAGCTAGATTCGGGAAGACCCCTTCCCAGTATCTTAAGAGGTTTAGAACCCTCAAAAAGCATGATGGTACCCCTTGGGCTACCTGGGTGAGTGAAGGGCTGAAAAACCTAGAGGGATGGATTAAGGGTTACAAAGTGAACACTTATGAGGGTATGAGGAATCTTTTTATGTTGGAGTCTATTTGTGATGCCTGTTCTCCTGAGCTCAGACAGCACTTGGCTGATTCGAAGGAATTGGATTCCCGGAGGCTAGCTAAGGCTGCTGACTTATGGGTTGCCAACAGGGCTACTCATAAGGACTCTGGGGCAACTCAGAAAAAGGATGAGGGAAAACAGCCTAAAAAAGACTCAAAAGAGAATTCTAATAACTCAAATTCCAAAGAGGGCCCCAAACAAAACCAGAAGGGTAAGCCACAAGGAAAACCACAGCAGAATAGTGTGTCTTCTGGTGCCAAACCGGAAGGAGGTCAGAACAAGCCACCATTCCAGAAAGCATTCGGTAAATGCTTTGTTTGTGGCTCGACTGACCACGTGAAAGGAGATCCCAGATGTAAGGGTAAACCTTCAGGGGTCCAGCTTGCCTCCTTAGCCTTCGCTCCAGAGGAGGAAGTCCAAATGGCAAGTGGAAACTTTCTACTGCTAGCTGACGAACCCATTGGAGTCTCAGCCAGCGTTTCTTTAGTATCTCTGGGGTTGTGGGAACAACAGAATTTAGATGTCTATAATTCTATCCCCGATAATACTAAAGAGTATTATGAGGACAGTGTCCAGCTGAATGGTCAGGAGACTGCTGCCATTAGGGACACTGGGGCCAGCATAACTGTGGTGGATAAATCATTTTTTCAGGCTGAGGATGTGCTAAGGCACCCAAACGCCTCACCAAGTTAGCTGGAGGGCCTGTGCAGATGCTTCCCCAATTACCAGTTCTCATCCAGTGTAACGACATGACTGTGAAGATACCTGTCAGCATACAGAGTGAGGTACCAGGACGCGTACTGTTGGGTAACGATTTGAAAACTCTTGGAGTTGTATCGCATACTCCCAGACCTCCTAGTAAACGGTTACAGGAGCTAACCAGACCCGCAAGAGAGAGGACCATGCGGGGTACTCTCCAGGAGATGATGAAGAAAGAAATCACTCCCGCTCCACTGGAATTGTCGGCCACTGTCTCCAAGAAATCAGAAGCGAAAGGGCAACCTAAGACTTCTATCCCGAAACCAGCAGCCAGCATTCCAGAGCAGCCAACACGGACTTCCCCGCAGTTGTCCAAAGTTACACCCGTAACTCCACCTCCAGCCGAGGCTGAGAGGGAGGTACGACCCTGTGTGGTAGAATTAGAATCTGAGGAAGAGCTAATGGAAGGACAGGAACTCATTGGAGATCTGGATCCTGTTGACCATCCCGAGCTGCAGTCTTTACTGGCAGAAGGTGGACCCAGCCGGGCGGACTTCAGTAAAGGACAGAGGGAATGTCCAACTCTGGAAGGTCTTCGCCACCAGGCAGGAGCTCAGGCTGAAGGGCAAGAGCCTGGGAAACACAGGTTGCACTGGGAAGATGGCCTCTTCTACAGTGAACCGCCCGAGTCTGCACCTGGAGACTACAAACGACTTGTAGTAACCCAAGAGAACAGAGCACAGTTCTTGCCGTTAGCCCACGAGATTCCTTTGGCTGGTCACTTGAGTTTCAAGAAGACTAAGGAAAGGCTCTCTCTCTACTTCTATTGGCCAAAGATGGGGGCCGAAGTGGAAAAAGACTGCAGGAGCTGCCACACCTGCCAGACCTCTGGTAAGGTTGTCTCCAAGAATGTGGAACCTTTAGTGCCTCTCCCATTTGTGGGAGTCCCATTTGAGAGAGTAGGGATTGACATTGTTGGTCCCCTTGATCCTCCAACCTCCTCAGGCAACAGGTTTATACTTGTTGTAGTAGACCATGCTACTAGGTATCCTGAGGCAATTCCTATGAGGACTGTTACAGCTCCGGCTGTGGCTAAGGCCCTCCTTGGTATTTTTACTAGGGTCGGGTTTCCTAAGGAAGTAATCTCTGACAGGGGGTCAAACTTTATGTCCCACTACATGAAAGCCATGTGGAAAACCTGTGGAGTTACTTACAAATTCTCAACAGCTTAACACCCACAAACCAATGGGTTGGTAGAACGGTTCAACCGAACCATGAAGAGCATGATAGGTGCTTTAGAAGAACCCCTTAAGTGTAAGTGGGACCTTCTACGGCCATGCCTTCTCTTCGCTTATAGAGAAGTCCCTCAGGAGGGAGTAGGTTACTCTCCCTTCGAGCTTCTCTATGGTCATCCCGTCAGAGGTCCATTTGCCCTGATTAAGGAGGGGTTGGAGAGTGCTCCTTCCCCCAAGCCAGTCAGAGTGACTGACTACGTGATAGGTCTCCGGAGGAGAATGTTGCACATGATGACGGACGCAAGCGATAACTTGAAAGATGGACAAGCATTGGTCAAGCACTGGCACGATCAAAAGGCTAACATGGTTGAGTTCGCTCAAGACCAGCTCGTTCTCGTTATGATCCCAACAAGGCAGAGGGCCTTGCAAGATAAGTGGATGGGACCCTTCAGAGTTGTGGGTAAACTCGGAGAGGTCAACTATCTGGTGGACTTGGGCAATCCCAAGGAGGCTCCGACAGTCTTTCACACCAACCGACTCAAAGCGTATGTCTCAAGACCCGATGTAGGAGCGTTGCTTCTAGCATCATCCAAAGAAGAAGAAGAGAGTGAAGCTCTCCCGGATCTCCTCAGAGGCTTACCTTTAGATGAAAAAATTGAAGGAGTAAATCTCTCCTCCAATCTGACACCCGAACAACAAGAAGAGTGCAAATCTATGTTGAATCAGTTTGCCTCTCTGTTTTCGCTTTCACCAGGCTTGACCCCTTGGGGCCAGCACGACATACTCACTGGTGACTGTCTGCCGGTCAAAAGCAGAGGATACCGAATGTCAGAGAACGTACGTACCCACATCAAAGATGAGGTCAGCAAGATGCTTGATCTCGGGGTAATAGAGCCCTCTACTAGTCCATGGTCTAGCCCAGTTGTGATAGTACTAAAGGCCGGATCTAAAGAACTTAGATTCTGCGTGGATTATAGAGCTCTTAATGCAGTCGCCAAGACTGATGCCCACCCTTTGCCAAGAACAGATGAGTTGATGGATAAACTTGGCGCCGCCAAGTTCCTCAGCACATTTGACTTGACGTCAGGCTATTGGCAAATAGCCCTGAACGACCATGCCAAGGAGAAAACTGCATTTTCTACCCCCGTTGGCTTATACCAGTTTAAGGTAATGCCTTTCGGATTGAAGAATGCACCTGCTACGTTTCAACGGATGGTAAACCAGGTTCTGAATGGGATGGAGGACTTCTGCATGGCATACTTGGATGACATCGCAGTGTTCAGCAATTCCTGGGAAGAACATGTAACCCACCTGAGAGATGTTTTGCAGGCTCTTGGACGAGCCAATCTGACCATAAAGGCGAGTAAATGCCAAATTGGACAGAGTAAGGTAGTCTATCTTGGACATGAGGTAGGAGGTGGAGAAATAAGGCCTTTGCTCAGTAAGATTGAAGCTGTGCAAAATTGGACAACACCGACTACTCAAACCCAAGTGAGAGCCTTCCTAGGCCTCACTGGGTATTACAGGAATTTCATAGAGAACTATGGGACCATAGCTTCTCCACTGAATGTCATCTCCTCGCCCAAATTTCCTAAAAAGGTTAGATGGAACGAGGAGTGCAAGCAGGCTTTTGAAAACCTGAAAAAGGCTCTTTGCCAAGTCCCAGTACTCAGAGCTCCTGATTACCGCCAACACTTCATTGTGCAGACAGATGCTTCAAATGTAGGAATAGGTGCTGTACTCAGTCAACTGGATGGGAAAGGTAGGGAGCACCCCATTTGCTTCATCAGCCGCAAGCTGAAGGATCCTGAAACAAGGTGGGCAACAATCGAAAGAGAGTGCTTTGCTATCGTGTGGGCTCTGAAGAAGTTTAGGCCGTACTTGTATGGTTCTACTTTTGTCATTCAGACTGACCACCAACCCTTGAGATGGTTAATGCAAATGAAAGGGGAAAACCCAAAACTATTGAGATGGTCAATCTGCCTGCAAGGGTTTGATTTCACCATTGAGCACAGGTCAGGGTGTCACCACCAAAATGCTGATGGTCTCTCTAGGATGTATGTCATCGACTAGAGGTATGAGATTCATCCAGGAGTGGATTAAATCTTCCTGTCCCTTAGTCTGGGGGGGGCGAGTGTTAGGGAGAATTCTCTGTTTAGGCTGAATTTCCTAACCTAGTGAGTCCCCCAGCAGCTTTGCTGGATTTCTGGAGTTTGTTTTTTCCATCCTGCCAAGAGTGAGACTCTTTTCCTCCCACTCTTGGACATGTATGTGTGTAATTCCTTTGAATGTCAATGTGTTCTATGGGCTATGGGGTCTTTTACTCCATAGGGTCTCATATGTTTTCTATGTGTGTTACACTGCACCCTACGTGCCGTAGCGCTGGGGCGTCCTAGCGGACCCCCACCATAGACTCCATACCCGGGGACTGACTACTGTTTCCCGGGGCATGTAAAGTCACCATTGGCTTTACTAGACCTAATATTACTAACAGAACTAGTACAAACCATCTTATTGTGGACGTACTAGTAGGGGTAATTCGATTACTCCTGGATCTGTTACTCGAGGGGGCACTGTCCCGTCCCCCCTCGTCGAGTTTTGGCTGGTGGCAGTGGAAACTACTTGTTATGTTCGACCCCGAACATAACCCTACGGGATGCGTCCCATTGTTGGAGATTGATACTTTTTCTCGTTAATCTCTAACGTACCCCTGGTCTACTTATCTAAAATAAGGTTATCGGATAGTATTTTCTGCCAGAACTCGGTTTGTAAAATGGCGTCTTTGTTCGTCTCTGTGGCTCCTAAACCAAAGGTCGAGCCCTTTGTTCCACTTTTGGCGGGCTCTGTACAAGAGACTTTCCAAAGTGGTGCCATTCTGTCTGGGTTACCACAGGGGTGTGGGAGGGGGCTTAGGCACCCTGGACCGAGTTGCCTTGCCAACTCCGGTCGCACTCTGGAGTGATTGGCCCAATTGGTGAGCCTCCCCGATCACCACTTAGCATGTGTTGATTGACAGCTAGGCTGAATCAATGGGGGTTTTCTGCATAAAAGCAGGGCTTTTGGGACTGGATGTTCAGAAGTCGCCACAGGACCTAAGAATCCGACGAGGGTAAAGCTGAGCCGACCTGCAATGACGACACCTCCGGTGGAGCTCTGCTGAACCGACTCACAACTTCCCAACGACAGAGGAGATCTTCCTGCCAGAGAGTCTGTTCCCCTGACTGGTGGGAACAACCAGTCCCCTTTGCTTTTTCTTCGCCTCAGGACGCAGTGGTCGAATTGCCTGTGCAGAGCACCTCGGCAACCGGATAGCCACTACCCCTGTACCGCGACCAAAAGGTGGTGCCTTGTGACGGAGCACTC
Source organism: Ambystoma mexicanum (assembly GCF_040938575.1). NCBI lineage: Eukaryota > Metazoa > Chordata > Amphibia > Caudata > Ambystomatidae > Ambystoma > Ambystoma mexicanum. The sequence continues at coordinate 551,895,625 of NC_090939.1, read as the reverse complement.
CGCGGCTGGTCTCTTCCCTGGTGGTGCACCGGACTTCACTTTTCTTCGACGACGAGATCATCTCTACTCTTGGCAAAGACCCGACGTGCATCCACCACCAGGAACAACTGCCCCCACCGGAGCTGCCCTCCACAACAAGGTACCGTGTCCGCCTGGCTTCCCTTACGATCGGTTCTAGTGAGGTGTCTTAATCCTCTCCTTTCCGTTGGGTCGCCTCCAAGCTTTCTCACGTATTGTTCTAAGCTAGTTCAATCTGCCGATAACAATTTGCTACAAAGACTCGAACGCTTCTCCACAAGAGACTTTTGGGACATATCACCTTGCCTCTCCCCGAGTGGGCCTGGCCTCTGAACTTTACGATCTATTGTCGTTCTTGCCTTCTTGCCTTGCATTTTTCCCGAGAAGTATTGAGCTGTGTTGATTTCGTAACCTGCTTATTTTTCTCTCCCATCCTAACTAATATTAGAGTGTCAACTAGGTTGAGGCATACACCTCTGTCTGCAAATAAGTGGTGCTGGTAGAACCTAGACTTGTCGAAGTATTGTTAGGGGGGTTAAGCGTTTTCTTCTTCGTAGAGTAATTGTATTTGTTTCGTGTGCCGTGATAGTGCCATAGTGTTTTTGATAGATGTTTCGTTATAAATAAATACCTTAATATCTTTACACTAAGCTTTGTTGCGTGTTTGCTTGTCTTGCTGTGAAGAATTGCCCTATCTTGTATACTCCACATACTGCTTAACTCTTCTTGAGAGAAGTCTGACTGCTCAGTCACAGCTACCAAGTGAATCTGTGTGGTACAGACTGCTACCAAGTGGGTTTACTGCCAAACACCTGTAGTCCTAAATCTTTTGCAGTGGTCACAGAGGAAACTGCACAGGTTTCCGCCTAACACTGCCCACCCACTACTAGCTATCTCACAAATCTACAGCCAGTCCAAACAAACTAGCACTAAATGAGCATGGCAGTATTAGTGTTGGAGTTACACACTTACTAAGGCTTTGCATTCCTTTAGATTGATTCTCGTGCTTGTTTCAGGTAGATGACATGTTGGCTCATGATCAGAGGAAATGGCAGAGCAGGTGTTACATGACAGATACTGCTTGCTGTATCCCTTGCCAATTACAGGTTTGGAAATATATTCTACCTGTGGTATTCCAAAGGAATGCTGCCAGCAGTAAATGTCATGCGTTTACAGAGTGAATGTTCACACCCCAGAAGAAACCACTATGAAAGGTCAGCAGGAGTGGGTTTAATGTCTTCTCCTGCACAGAAGGGCAGATATATTTTTTAAATGGGGACTTTGGAATGAGGGTAAAAGAGTACAATTCTCTATGGTTCATCCTTCACCTGCTTAACTATGAAATGCATAGAAAGATCAAGTTAGACTCTTTTGTGTATTAAGACATTTATAGTACATTTACGAGCCAATACGGTGTATTATTCATTTCCACAATTCATTTGCGGGTGGGAATGGAGAGAAAACAAATGTCAACAAATACAGCAAGACATATTTATGTAATGCTACTGTCAGTATTCCACCAACACCACAATTACCATTGGCTGTATTCCTGCTAAAAATGCCACCAAGCCAGTAATGAGGCCCCAAGCCATCTGAATATTTACCCTCAGGCTCTAGCGCCCCATATATATCTGCAGTTGTTTTGAAAGGGAATACCATCAATACTAAATACTTACTATTGGATTACATGTTGGATGTTGTATGGGAGGATAGGTCTATAAGACCCCCTCCCCGAACATATCCCTCCCATGTGAGGTTTGTGGCTCATCAGGGCACCCACTGCTGCCAGGGCCCAGGTAGTGGGGCGGCTGCTGATCGACACACAAGGCCAATCATGTTGTACTTTAACAGACAATAGACTCCATTTTGGAAGCATCAGGACTCCATTTTAGATAATGGTGACCTGAACCCGAATAACACAGCCTGCATGTGAATGCTGCAGCTCAGCCCCCACTCACGGTGCACAGGAAGCCATGCCCTCCCCCGGCACCTCCACTCCATGGTAGATCCGCTGAAGGCCTGTTCTCACGAACAAGTATCAGAACAAACACTGTATCATTTACCTTCTGCAGTACATCACTCCCCCCGAAGTGGCCTGACTCGAGGTTCAAGTCTGGAAAATAACAAAAAACCATCCCAATAGAAGAGGCCTCGACCCCACATCTAACCCTTAACATGTAAAATACCTGGTGTCGATACCCTCCTCGTAAGAACCCCTGTCGATGTTCCCCCAAGTTGTCAACCACATATCAAAGCCTAACGATTCCTAGGGTTGCTATGTTAATTATAAACATTCTCGTTGGGGAAGGGATAAAAATTCATAAGTATTGGTAAAGTAAGAATGACCTCAGCCCATGTAAAATACCATGTGCCTAGAAGACTCAATGAAAGGGCTTGACAAAGCTCACCTAGTGCTAACTAACAAATGCTGCTAAGTACAAAGGAAGGCAGAAAAAGCATTACCGAGAATATGTGTGTGTGTCGTACAGAGGCACTTGTTTAAATGCATGAACAAGAATGTAACTGTACTATCGCCTCTGAACGTATTGCTACTATGCTCCTGAGTACACCACCAAATCTAATGCTACCTCAGGTGTTATCCGACTGATACCTTGTGCGAATGCCAAAATGTAGTCTTCCAATATTCAGTGATGTGTGAAACACTGCCAAACTTTCATAGTCGTATATGAAATAGTACATGAATTTATAGACATTAGAAATGTGTAATCACTGACTTTATTAACTGTCTCCTCATTCTACATAATGTACAGCCCAGGCACAGAGAATTGTTCAGACACATATGCAAGGCCATCTCCCCCTCCTCCCGCCAAGGTTCGCCAGGACTAGCCGGTGCGCGGGCAGCACAGCCGCACCTCGCCTCATTCCGTTGGACCTGCTTCAAGTATTCGCCTCCCCATCTTTGAGGCCGCCATGGTCGGCCAAATGAAGTATTTACAACCTGGTACTAAACCCCACCGCCTCAAGGGGCCAAAGGTGCACCTTATGATATGATATGATATGATATGATATGATATGGCATTTGTAACGCGCCTATACACAAGTGTTTCAAGGCGCAACGAGGCAGGGAGGGGGGAACAAGGGGAGACAGACAACGATCCTACTAGGCCAGGTGTCATTCAGAACGCGCAAGTGCATGGGTGGGGGGGACGGGAAAAGTGAAAGGGGGAAGGGAGAGGGGAAAAGTGCAATACAGGGTTAGTAATGAAAGAGGGCCAGCTAGTGGCAAGTGCAAGATAAATGCATAACAAGTGCTGGGGGGAGGCTGTAGGGATACAGAGACAGTCCCGCAGTGCAGGGGTAGCAAGGAAGGCAGTGCAAGGGAGAGTGGCTGGGCCAAGGGCCAGGGTTACTGAGTGGCCCAGTTGCTGATTCAGTACAGTATCAGTGGTTTAGCAGGGGAAAGGGGAGAGAAAGTAGAAGCAAAGAGGAGGGTTTTGAGGTGCTTCCGGAACCGGAGATGTTTCTCCTCAAGTTTCAGGGAGGCAGGAAGGCTGTTCCAGAGGGAGGCCCCTGCTGCGGAGAGAGATCTCCCCCCAACTCGTTGCTTGGAGAAGCGGCAGACCCTGAGGGAGTTGGAGGTGGAAGAGCAAAGTGCTCGAGAAGGAAGATATTTAGGAAGGGAGAGTTGAAGGTATTTTGGCCCCAGGCCCCAGAAGGCTTTGTGGACAATGCAGAGGGTTTTGAACTTAATCCTCGCAACCACACGGAGCCAGTGTAGCGCTTTAAATCCTGGAGAGATACGGTCCCTGGGCTTGAGGCCAAGGACAAGTCTTGCAGTCCTGTTCTGGATAAGTTGCAGAGGGCGGAGAGTAGAGGCAGGTAGATTTAGATAGAGGCTGTTACAGTAGTCCAGCTTCGAGAGAACCAGGGCTCTGGAGACAGTGAGCTTCTGGGGGAAGGAGAGGAAAGGAAGGATACCTCTGAGGAGGTGCAGCTGGTAGTGTGACTTCTTAGAAACGTCAGAAATGTGAGGAGAGAAGGAGAGTGTGGAGTCGAAGATGACCCTGAGGTTTTTTGCCTTGCAGGTAGGAACAGGAGGAGGGCCAAGAGAGGCCGGCCAGAGAGCTGCAGGGAAGGAGGGAGAGGGTGTGCCGATGAGTAGAATCTCAGTCTTACTGGCATTAAGGCAGAGGTTGTTGGCGGCACACCATTCCTGGATAGCAGAGAGACAGTCAGAGATAAGGGAAGGAGAAGAGGAGGCCGAGGGTAGCCTGAAAATGAGCTGGGTATCAACCGCATAGCATTGAAAGTTGGGGCAGAGAGCAGCGATGCGGTGGGCGAGAAGTACAAGATACTGGTTAAACAGCCAGGGGGAGAGGTTAGAACCCTGGGGGACACCACAGGTAGAGAAAAAGATATCAGACAGGAAAGACCCCAGTTGGACCTGGGAGGGTCGATTAGAGAGGAAAGAGGTCAGCCAAGCCAGAGCCAGACCAGTGATACCCAGGTTATCACGGAGACGGTTGAGCAGGATGGTATGGTTGACAGTATCAAAGGCAGAAGAGAGGTCAAGTAAAATGAGAACACATGGAATATTAGAGTCAAGGTTTGAGAGCAGGTCCTCACGGATGTTCAGGAGAGCAGTTTCCGTCCCTCTGGCAGCTCTGAAGCCAGACTGATGGTCGTGAAGGCTACCAACAGATTCAGTATGGAGATTAAGCTGGGAGATGGCAAGTTTCTCCAGGAGCTTGCCCAGGAAAGGAGTGATAGAGATGGGGCAATAGTTAGCTGGGCATGACGGGTCGGAAGAGGGTTTCTTAAGAAGGGGATGCACAAGGGAGTGCTTCACAGGGGATGGGAAGACTCCAGAGGCGAAGGAGTGATTGCAGAAGTCAGCAAGGGCAGGAGCCAAGGAGTCGATGTGGTCCTTAATAGTTTTGGAGGAGCAGGGGTGGACCTGTGCTGATGAGACTTTCATAGATCGGACTTGTCTCAAAACCTCATCAGCGGGAAAAAGGGGAAAGGCAGAGAAGGAGAGAGGAGGGGTGGCTGCAGAAGGGCCCGAGGATGGGCTGGGAATAGAGGGGGGGAGGTGATGAGAGGAGAGTGAGGACAGGATGTTCTGAGTTTTAGAAATGAAGTGAGAGGCCAGTGCCGTACAGAGGGCCTGGGAGGGGACAGGAGAGGTATAGACTGCAGCAGGGTTGGCCAGCTCCTTGCAGATTTTAAAGAGTTCAGCCGAATTGTTAGATGCCGCAGTGATGCAGGCTTGGATAAGGGCTTTCTTATTGGTGAGAACGGAGAGCCGGTATTGCCTTTGGAGCAGGCGACAGGCAAGTTTGTCAGAGGATGAACATGAAACGCGCCATTTCCTCTCTGCCACCCTGCCCAAGCGTTTAAGGGTGACTAGATCCGAGTTACATTTGGCTTTGGGCTTCAGGCAGATTCTCATGGCAGGGGCAAGGATATCAAGAGTATCAGATATAGCAGAGTAGAGAGTGGAGAGGGCTGTGTCAGGGTGGGAGTCAGCCGACGGGGGAAGAGGCAGTGATGAGGGTGGCTTTGCCTGTGGGGTAGGGAGGGTGAGGTGGGAGGAGAGGAGAAAGTGATCACTCCAGGAGAGAGGAGTGGAGAGAGGGACAGAGAGGGGAAAGTCAGAAGAGATCAGGGCATCGAGAGTGTGCCCAGCAGAATGGGTTGGCCCAGACGGGAGAATAGAGAGTGAGAGAGAGTCGCAGAGGTCGCGAAAGAGTCCAGATGGGGGACGGGATGCATCCAGGTGGATGTTGAAGTCTCCAAGAAAGAGGAGTTGAGTGGTTGAGGACAGGAGTGAGGAGGAGAGGTCCGCCCACTCGGAGAGGAAGGAGGAAAATTGACCAGGTGGCCGATAGATAGTAGCCACGGTAAGGGAATGGCTAGGAGAGAGGGAGAGTCGGCAGACAAGACATTCAAAAGAGGAGTATGTCTGCGTGGGAATAGCAGTGGCAGGAATCCACTCAGGGAAGATAAGGGCCACATCCCCCACAGCACGGTTGGGCCTGGGCACGGAGAGGATCTTGTAGCCGTCGAGTAGGAGTGTGTCAAAGCTGGTGACAGAGCTGGCCGTGAACCATGTCTCAGTGAGACTGAGTACGTCAAGGTCCAGTTCCTCAAGAAGGCGGCAGATATCAGAGGAATGTTTGACGGCAGAGCGAGAGTTAAGAGTGGCAATGTGGAGAAGGTTGCCATCTTTGAAGGACTTCCGGGGAGGGGTACAGATCAGAGGTACGCCCTGTGGAGGAGAAGAAGGAGCACGGGAGGGGGCAGGGAGGGAGGTTAGAGGCAAGGTAGCCGAGGACAGAGGAGGGGGGACAGAAGGAGAGGAAAGGAAGTTGATGAGGCGCGGGAAGCGTCTATCAAAGAGGAGAAGGTTGGCCTGAGGGCCTTGGACCAAGACGGTCCCATTAGCGAAGACATTAATGATGGCCTTAGAGGAGTGGAAGGAGGCCAAGAGGACGTCCCAGCGGGTGCCACCATTAATGGTAGAAGAGGAGAAAATAGAGAGAACAGAGACCATATGAAGGGTCCATAGGTTAGGTGAAGGCACGAAAAAGAGGATGTCAGTGAGAGTTTCCTTAGAGGAGGCACTGGTATAGGTGTCTGCGATAGGGAGGCCTGGGTTGGAGACCAGGATGTCCTTTTTAAACTTTTTCCTACCAGATTTAGTGAGGAGAGCAGGATCGTCAATGGAGAAGCAGTTGGAGAAGATGGGAGAGATAGAGAGCACAATAGAGTAGGTGAGAGAGGAGACAGGTGGAGGTACAGGAGGAGGGCAGTAGCAGAGAATAAGCAGAGAATGGAGCGGGTGGTAGGCAGATTGCGTAATAGGACACGATGAAGACACACAGGCTTAGAGTTAACACAAGGACAGTTATGTGTGAGAATCCTGGAAAGGGGAAAAAAAGGCCTAGGTTTCACAAGCAATTTTAAATACTGAGACAGTGCATATTATACAAGGCGGACACACCTAAATTTGATAATCCTGGAAAGGGGGAAAAAGGCCTAGGTTTTGCAAGCAATTTTAAATACTGAGACAGTGCATATTATACAAGGCGGGCACACCTAAGTTAGAATCCTGGAAAGGGTGAAACAAAAGGCATAGGTTTCACAAGCAATTTTAAATACTGAGACAGTGCATATTATACAAGGCCGACACATCTAAGTTAGAATCCTGGAAAGGGGGAAAAGGGCCTAGGTTTCACAAGCAATTTTAAATACTGAGACAGTGCATATTATACAAGGCGGACACACCTAAGTTAGAATCCTGGAAAGGGGGAAAAAGGCCTAGGTTTCGCAAGCAATTTTAAATACTGAGACAGTGCATATTATACAAGGCGGACACACCTAAGTTTGAGAATCCTGGAAAGGGGGAAAAAGGCCTAGGTTTCGGAAGCAATTTTAAATACTGAGACAGTGCATATTATACAAGGCGGACACACCTAAGTTTGAGAATCCTGGAAAGGGGGAAAAAGGCCTAGGTTTCACAAGCACATTTTTAAATACTGAAGACAGTGCATATTATGAATTGAGATGATGCAATGAATAGACAGGAGGACAGTACCTAGAAGGGGGGGGGGTTTGCAGGGGGAGCAAGAAGGCAGGGTGGCCCGGACCACTGGGCAGGGGGAAACAACAGGCAACAGGCGTCCCCTGCGGACACCTGCAGACACAACCAGGAGCCGCCTAAGGGAGCCGCCCTTTGCCTAGTGGGGCCTTAGCCGTGAGGGGGCTGCCGGGCAGGGGCTTCCCTGGGGAGGCCAGGGATAAGACACGAAAGGCCAATCAGGAGGGGGGATGGGTGTGCAGGGAGGCGGGCGTATGGAGGGGAGAGAGAGAGAGAGAGGGAAAGCGGAGGGAAGGGGAACAGGGACCACGGCACACGGGCCGTTAGAACAAACAAAGAAAGAAAGTAGCCCAAGACAAGCAACGATTTTGAAACAAGCCTCGGAGAGGCTCTCACCTGGTGGAGGGCGGCGCTGTGTCCACCAGCTCAGCCAAGGGTGGAATGTCGAGCGAGGACGGTGCCCAGCGAGGAAAGGCACCCGGAAGCCCAGCAGGGAGAAGGAACCAATCAGGAGGGGGGTGGGCGTGCAGGGAGGCGGGCGGGAGGAGGGGAGAGAGAGAGAGGGAAAGCGGAGGGAAAGGGAACAGGGACCACGCCACACGGGCCGTTTGAACAAACAAAGAAAGAAAGTAGCCCAAGACAAGCAAAGATTTTGAAACAAGCCTCGGAGAGCCTCTCACCTGGTGGAGGGGGGCGCTGTGTCCACCAGCTCAGCCAAGGGTGGAATGGCGAGCGAGGACGGTGCCCAGCGAGGAAAGGCACCCGGAAGCCCAGCAGGGAGAAGGAACCAATCAGGAGGGGGGTGGGCGTGCAGGGAGGCGGGCGGGAGGAGGGGAGAGAGAGAGAGGGAAAGCGGAGGGAAGGGGAACAGGGACCACGCCACACGGGCCGTTTGAACAAACAAAGAAAGAAAGTAGCCCAAGACAAGCAAAGATTTTGAAACAAGCCTCGGAGAGGCTCTCACCTGGTGGAGGGGGGCGCTGTGTCCACCAGCTCAGCCAAGGGTGGAATTGATCCAGTAGTACTCCAGCTCACCCCAAGCTAATGGGCCTTGGAGAATAGGTATTCAACTCTTTACCAACATATAATAAAGTAATTCTTCATTACATCTAACAAGAACAGAATGACAGGGTAGCTCACCTCGTGCCCTCAGACCAGACACCCAAGTTTATGACACCCGGTCAACAGGTCAGAGGTAACAATGCCCTGATGTATTGGCGAAGCTCCTCATTGCATGTTGTTCCTCTTCCTATCCTATTATTTCTTAGAGTAACACATTGTAGGATTTACAGGACAACCGGAATCATCTAACGGATGAGTGTTTGTGTGTGCGTGGACACAAGGGCAGAATGTTAGGGCAATCATCTTTCAACGATGCTCACTGCGCCTGGCCTGTCAGCCCCACCCCGATGAACCCAGCTGACCCATCCACCCCACGTTGGCACCACGCTGATGTCCACCAATCCCGGAACTGCTCATCTCTGCTCTGCCTATAGTTAGTTGATGCCACCCAATCCCCAAGACTATGTGCCCCCTATAGTGTGTAGGAATCGTGACGTGGTTTTGTAATAAATAAGACTGTCTTTGCTATTGTCAGTCAGAGCGCTCTCGGAACTTGCAGAGTCCTTTGCATGCCCTATTTTGACTAGATAAAAAACCTTTAACATTCACCCGCACTTGGTCTTGGTCTCATTCCCTCCAGGGGTGTGTCCTTTATTTGCCTCTCATTGTGGGGAGGGTAATGCCTCCCTCCAAACTACCAAGAAAATCCAACTCCTGCAAAATAACGCCCTTAGAACTGTGCTCGGAATTGCTAGGAGAGTACATATTTCGGACACTAGAAGAGCCAATAACTGGCTATCCACAACTGACAAAATAAAACTCGAAGTCGCCTCCCTTACTCATAAATGTGTAAACAAAGTATCCCCTCGCTATCTTGTGGACAGAATCATTACTAAACCGTAGACAAGACTAACCAGACTCTCCAACACTAATTGCCTTCTGACCCCCAGATTCAAACTTGCCAGAGTGGGAGGAAACAGTTTCCAGGTCAAGGCTACCCAGCTATGGAATTCACTCCCTACCACCCTCAGACTAGAACCATCATACACAAAATTTCACCACAACTTTATACAATTGCTCAAAGATTCTGACGGTTAAGCTAGATTCTGGCTCCAGTCCACAATCCATAGTCTTCTCCTGCATTAACCTTCTTATACTTTGGACTTCCTTCGGCACTCCCATTTAAAATTTTGTAAAATTTCTTATTGTATATATATTCTTTGTGAAATTATCCTGTAAAAATGTGCGTACTGTAACTATGCTTTTTGACTTTATATAACAACATTGTAACTGTAATGTCTTCTTATGTACAACTAAGCTGCGAGTAAACTTATGCAATGCGCCTGATTACCCTTGCTTTTGGTGCGCAATACAAGTAATAAACTAAACTAAACTACAAGTAATAAACTAAACTTGGGGACGCTTGCTTTCAGTGGTAACCCCGAAAGTTTGATTACATTTTGAAATTTTTCTTTTTTCATCGTCCCCTCTGGCACGAGAAATTCCGGGCAGCTGTAGAGAAGCACGGTGCGCCCACTCAAGAGAGCTGCCCGCCTACGGAAACTGGTAGGCTTAGACATGCCCACAGAATAGATCAAAGGGTACGGGGTCCCGCTCCAAAAAAAAACCTTTAGTACCGCTCACCGGAGCCAGGGGGTGGCCATTGAGTGTGAGGCAGTGCCGCCTGGACGGACCCAGTCCGGAGAATCTCGAATCAAGACGGGCACGTGAGTATTAAGTGCGAGTGATTACAAAGGGTGAAGGGGAAGGGCGCCAGATTATACGAGGTCATTCAAGGGGTACTTTCAACTATTAATGCTATCTGTATTTACTTTACTTTCTCTGCATATGGCCATTAGGACAAAAAAGGTGAAATAACAAAAGATAAGGACGGGGACCTAGCTCTGCAAGGGGGTAGAAGGCGGCACCGCATAGTGCTATCTTAACAAGTGCTGGGAATAAGTGAAAAGTGGAAAATAAAATAAAGGTGTCTGAGAATTGAGAGACACAGTGTATACCTTAGAAACTGCTATTTTCTTTCTTCTTCTACTTCAGTCGGGGTACCTCAGTGGTGAACAAAAGATAAACAACTTTTAAAAGGTTCAGGGGCAAGTGATGATCTAGGGTAAGGGGAATTTATCAGGGAGAGAAGTACAGGGCAAGGGAAAAGGGGAGGGGTAACTGTTATGTGTTGTACGTTAAAAGTATGTTAAACGTCTGTCCCAAGCTGCACATGCTAAGTCAACAATGTTTCAATGAGTTGTAAAGAGATGATGTTGAATTGATGACATTGCGTAGCTCTATGGTATGGTAATTGTAAGTGTGACCTGGTAAAATTTGAAGGTAGTAATATTGTGAGCAAATACGTTTGTATATGTCCAAGAATTGTTTAAGATACGGGTTACACACACACACATCCACACACACCTATAATCCACAGTGTTAGATACAAATAGGTACAGAAAGACAAACACTGAAGTATACTATGGGGGCTGGAAACACCCCTGGCCCACATTTGTGCAGAACGTATAAAAAAATACCACGATCAGTGGATAACAGAATTAAAAGGAGAAGGATTACCCCAGGGATGGCCGGAAGGTGGATCATTTGATAAAAGTGTCCTGGATATGGTAGCCACATGTATATTCATGAAATACAAGGGGAAACAGTTTCAGAATAGAAGAGAAATATTAGACTTATGGAGGCTATTCGAAGAAGAGCCTCCACTCAAAAAGAAAGAGTCAGTATCGAACCTGCCCTCTACCGTTGACACTCCCCTAACAGTACATGAAAATGAAAGGGAGGATACAGCTAAAGAGGAATCAATAGAGGTAACACGATTGCACCCCCTCCTAAAGAAACCAGTGCCAGCAGAAGGATATAGTGATCCCACATATGTGCTCACTGCAACCCCCATGACCACCCCATGCCCAACTGCACCGCCACCATATGAGTGCCCCAGACAGCGTGGACAGGTAAGCACCCCAGCAGAAGATATTGACAAGTTAACAGAGGACCTATATTCTAGGCTCTCAATGGCAAGAGATGAGTTATCTAGAATACGATCTATATGTGAGCAGAGTGGAACAAGTGTTCCGGGAACTGAACAAACCCCTAGGGCAGAGGCGCTCGACAGGTCATCTCAAGAAGGGTGGAAGAAGGGGGAAATACTGTTTAGGATTCACGAAGAACCAACCCGAATAATAGCACTGGGGCCTCAGGAATTGGAAGAAAACACAGGTGAAGAGGGAATGATTACCGGGGGGATGGAAGAACTGTGGTGCGATATTGAGGATGAGGAACAGGAGAATAGGAGGCTGGGTATGGTGATGGGAGGAAGAGCAGGTAGGGGAGAGGAGACAACCTTGGAATGGGCAATGGAAGAGGAATGGACTGGAAGATTAAGGAATAGAATGGGAAGAATGGCAACATTAGGAAAGAAAGGAGTGAAGGTGAGTACTGGCAGAATGACAAAGAGCAATCTACAGCTCCCACTGATACATAGGGGTGGTGGGAGGCCAAATTACATACCTTGGGCCCAAATGGATAAGGCCAATTTGCTAAAATCTTTGCCACTCTATCAGGTGGGGCAAGTAAATGGATATATGCATTTGAAAAGCATACAGCGGGAGTGCCGTTAGTGGTAGGAGATGTCAAAAGTCTGGCAGACAGAGTGTGGGCAAAAGCTGGTTTTCCGGGAGTAACATTGGATTGTGATCGCCATGATGGAGCATCCTTTAACACAGTGCGCGCAAGAGTGTGGGATGCACTAAGGGAAACATTTCCTGACACACAGACTTATAGTCAGTAATGCAGTGTACGATGAATGATGGGGAGGATGCTATGGATTACATTTTTCGCGTGCAGGAGATGTGGAGAGCAGAAATGGATATGCCCTGGTATCAGTCAACATCCCTATTTTACTTTATAATAAAGAGAGGACTCCCAAAAGAGGTACAGAAAGCACTTGATAAAATAGCAGGAATAGAGGCAAAAGGGTGGCCAGAAATACAAAGCATTATAGTGCACCACTGCAAGAGAAAAGAAAGAGAGAAGGAAATTGCCCAAAAAAGGTTGGCAGATGAGGCTAAGTTAGTTCAAATGAAACTGGTGAAGGTCGCTGCAGCTGTACCAGCACTCCCCCAAAACAGGGAGGGGGATAAGGAGGAGGGGCCGGTAGCAATAAAAGGGAGGATGGCAGCAAACTGGGCAGGCAGTGGGCAGCCACAGTGGAATGGACAAGAGCAATACGGAGGTCCGCAGTGGCAAGTGTGGGCCCCCCACGGAGGACGAGGTAGGTACAGGGGCCGCAGAGGGGTTGGTCAAGGGTACGGGGGAAATGGCGGGTATGAAGGACAAGGTCCCAGAGGGGGGCAAGGGAACTGTTGGAATTGTGGAAGGTGGGGACATTTCTCACGAGAATGCAGAAGCAGACCAAATAATGCGTACCAAGAAGACCAACAGCATGGACACCCACACCCGGGAAGCCACTATGGGTTAGCCATGGGAGGAGTGCAAGGACAGCCAGAGCAGAGGTATGTAGAGTAGGTAGTATCAGGGAATGTCTTCAGTCAAGGGGGGAACATGAGACATAGGACAGCCACAGAGAGCACTTGCGTGTCCTGTTCTATCTACGACCTGCAATGCAGCAGAGGAACCATTGATAGGGGCGCAAATAGGGAACAAACAGTTCATATTTGTGGTGGATTCGGGAGCTGAAAAATCATGTTAATGTGAATGCTGGTTTCCGCTATCTAATCGTAAATTGGAGATGCAGGGGTTCTCTGGGGCTGTTGTCGAAGTTCCTTACACAGAAGATTTAGATGTCACCATGGGGGGTAAGACAGTGAGGGCACCCGTACTGTATTACGAGCAGTACCCGATTAACTTACTCGGAAGGGACCTTCTTAGTAAGCTTAATATGACTATCTCCTTCACAGAGAAAGGGATAATTTGTTCAACCCCAGGGATCTGTCCCATGCGTGTAATGCTGGTGGTACACGCACGAGCAACAGCACCAGAAGTGCTCGGCATACCGGTAGAAACTGATGTGTTTATTCAAGGACTGAAAACATTGGCACGGGTGGTCCCAGAGTTGACAAAGCTAGAATGGCGGGTACCCGCGGAGTTCATCTTCCGACCAATAGCACGCCCAGAGATAGTGCTAGGGACAGTGATGTCCTCAGATTTGCATGCAGTTCAAATCTCAGCCAAAAGATTAGCTGGCATTGCAATGGATATACATGGCTGTGAGTGGCTCACAGTGTTGTGCACGAATGCCGACATTGCATTGCGAGATCTGTCAGATGAAGATCTATTCTCAGATTCAGAAAGTGACAGTGAAATAATAATGGAGATAGCCATACCCTGTGACATCATGATACAGTAGAGGCAGGTGCAGGTACAACTGATGGCATTGGTGGGGGCACCCCCCTCCTTCTTTGATGATGATATGAAATCATCAGTGCCCAGTAATTTGTGGACCACAGGACCCCATGATGTGGGATTATTGCATGGAGTCACACCAGTTAAGATAAAACTCAAACCTGGAGCTATTCTGCCAAGGCTAAAACAGTACCCACTGTCCCGAGAAGCAGAAGAAGGTATAAAAGAGACAATAAGGGCATTACTGGCCCAAGGAATAATAGTACCTTCAAACTCGCCATGTAACACTTGCATTTACCCAATCAAGAAAGCAAAAGGTGGGGTGTGGAGGATGATCCAAGACTTACGCCCCCTTAATGACGTCATCCAAAAGAAGTTCCCTTTAGTCTCTAATCCAGCATCCATACTGTGTAGCATCCCCAAAAATGCATCACACTTCGCAGTAATTGATTTGAAAAATGCCTTCTTCTCCATCCCATTGGCAGAGGAGTGCAGGTATCTAACAGCCTTCACAAAGGGGGGGGGGTAACGAACACTGCAGGTTGCCCCAGGGATAATGTGAGAGCCCCAGCATGTTTAACCGCATCCGCCATGAAGATCTAAGGAACATGACCGCAGAAAGCATGATTATTCAATACGTAGATGATTTGCTCATCTGTGCACAGAATGAGGAAGAATGCAGGAAAGATTCTGTCTCTCTCTTGACATTGTTGGCCCACAAGAGCTACAAGGTTGACAGAGGGAAGCTCCAGTACTGCCAGCGAGAAGTGTTATACCTGGGATAGCTGATATCACAAGATGGCAAGAAAATAATACCAGACAGGGTAGCTGCCATCACAGCAGTAAAACGGCCAAACAAAGTGAAAGAAATGCAAAAATTCCTCGGCATGTGTAATTACTGCCGCGCATGGATATTGGATTATGCAGCATACACGAGACCATTATTGCAGGCACTTAAAGAGGCTCAACGAGAGAACACTGAAATACAGTGGTCAGCAGAAATGGGTGATGCATTTACATCACTCAAGGAACTGATCTCAAGCGCACCAGTGCTCGCGAACCCAGATTACGAACGCAAGTTTTACCTGTTTTCCCACTGCAAAGGGATCCTCATGACAGCGGTATTGATAAAAAAAAAACATCCGGGCACAAGGCTCTTGCCTACTACAGTGGCACATTAGCTGCAGTATTGCAAGGACATTTCACTTGCGAACAATCTCTCGCAGCCGCAGGGTTCGCCATTGAAAAAAGTGCAACCATAGTGATGGGCTGCTCTGTGACACTATTTGTGGAGCACTCCCTATTCGCTATATTGGAAAGATCGAAAAGCACGCTGACAACTCAGTGGGCAACTGCTTATGAGCTAATATTGTCCAGCGCAAACATAAACATCGTCCGATGTAAAACAGTAAATCCAGCAAGATTCATTACAGAACCGTGCACCCTAGAAGACATGCAGGAACACAACTGTACTACTTGCACGGGAGAGGAAGGGGAAGGCCCGGTGGTAAGTGAAAATGCCCTAAACGAAGGAGTGGCAGTTGTGAGATTGGTTGAAGGTGAGTACAAAGTGATATTCTGGCCTGGGTCTAGACACAATAGAAGACCCCAGACATCCACACCAGTCAAACAAATGGTATGCAGACAGGAGTTCCACCGCAAAACAGACAATTAACGAGAGTTGTTATGTCTGTTCCCTGATCCCCCACGCCTTGGGTACACCTAAAGTTCTGTTGCCTAAGGAATTGCCTCTTGCAGATGCCCAATGTCTCCTTCATCTCACTCTGTGCAGAATTAAGAACACCTTTCAGCCTTTCAGGCACACAAAGTATCTTTGAAATGCTGCAAAATGAGAAAACCTTCTACTCCAGAGCCAAAGGAGTGATATGTTTGAAAGAACCTTTTTTCGTGATCAAAGGGACATTGTTTTTGGACAATAAATGGAAAGATGAAGAAATATCATGCAAAGCTGGGGCGCTGCGAGGACTGGCGGCTGAAAAACTACAGTGGATCGAAAGAACGTGCACACCTGTTTGGAAGGAGCACATCATGAAACTGACCTGGGTCGACCGCCATAGAAAAGCCATTTAAGCTGCAGAAAGAAATATCATATGATCAGGGCGAAGGGAAAAACTCAATGGGTGTAAACAAGAACTGTAATCGGACACTCAATATCCCAGACATGAAGAAAGGAACAGCGGCACTTATGGAAACTTACTGGGTCTGCGGCAAACAGGCGTATTTGCACCTCCCGCAATCCTGGAAGGGCACTTGCTCCTTGGCAATGTTGCATTCAGCATTGATGGTGATTCCGGAGAGCCATATCAATGGGGGAAAAAGAGTGCCAGACGCCCCTGTGATAAAAACACCCAGCCAACAGAAGAGCCACAACTGTATGCCCTTTCTCCCGGAAATGTGCAAGAGGTGTTATCAAGGCGGTGAAGATCATCCAACTACATATCCAAAACCTCTTCAGAACTATTGGCACAGATTCCAGACAAATACGGGCTGTTTGATTCTGCAGAAACATTCTTCGCCTCCCTCGTCCCAAGCATCCAGGCATGGGCAAGCGCAAAATGGCTCCAAATCACACACTGGGAGCTGACCCAGCTGGCTAATGACACTGAAGAAGGGTTTAACGTGATCAAGATGGAGCTAAGAGCCCTGCGGTTGATGACCATGCAGAACAGGTATTTCCTAGACCTGTTAACAGCGATGGACGGCGGTGTTTGCCGAAAAATCGGGAGCGCATGTTGCACATTTCTACCTTCTGAAGACGCAGACAATTGTACACTGTCACATGTTATCGCAGCAGTGCACAACCTGGGGGAACAAATAAAAACAGAAGGCGGAGCAGACACCAGCACCTGGTTCGACACCTCTTCTCTTGGTTACCATCATGGCTTGGATTGGCGGTCAAAATGCTGATGCCTATCGTGGTCTTTTTACTTTTTATTTTTTGCGTGTGCCAGCTGGGTCTTCGATGTTGCGCAAAAGCAGTGCCTAATGGCGCAATGATGATGGTGACAATGGGCAACACTAGAGGCATGGCACAGATCATGCAAGAAGCTTAAGTACAAACAGGTGAGGACCCAGAACCAAAGTATAGAATGGTGCCTTTATATTATGATGGGGACATAGTAGCCCCAAGAACGGGAGTGGTATACAGAAGTATGGGTGGACTTGGAAGGAGATGGGCGATGTATATACATGACCTGCACCCCAGATGAATATGCAAAGAGGGGGGAGAGCCTCCGGGGAGTGTGAAGAGCTTGGATGCCAATAAAGGGTACACCGGCATGGGATGAGGCTGTTGCAAATAAAAAAGAGTGCGAGAGGTTAGGAGAATTACAGTATTCATTACTTACATAACGAAAGGGGGGAAATGTATGGGAGGATAGGTCTATAAGAACCCCTCCCCGACATATCCCTCCCATGTGAGGTTTGTGGCTCGTCAGGGGCCCCCCTGCTGCCAGGGCCCAGGTAGCGGGGCGGCTGCTGATTGACACACAAGGCCAATCATGTTGTACTGTAACAGACAATACACTCTATTTTGGAAGCATTAGGACCCCATTTTTTTATTTTTTTATTTTTTTATTTGTGTTTGGTTTACAAAATATAAACCTTTACAAAAAGAACACAAAATACATTTTTTTTACAAAAGGAAAAGATTCAGGAGCAGTTAAAACAGCAATTAAAATCATATTTCTAACACAAAATATACATCCGGGCTGATGTTATGCCATTCCTATCTGAAACATACAAACATTTACATACATACATATAAAAATGATCACTTCAGACAATTGTAGGAATTATTTGGCTGCAGGCAGATTACAGACTTCGGCCAAGAATTTCACAGTAGCCAATTTCAAAGCATTCAGTTTGCCATAGAGCATATTCCACCAAAAATCTTCAATGTCTACTCTGGACGGATCATGAACAAATTTACCAAACATTGCAAGTCTTTGGATTACCAGTGCCTGACAATTTAATAACAAATGCTTCAATGTTTCAGGTACATCTTTACTGTGACGGAAACGGCAGGTAATTCTCTGTGAAGTACCTGAACGGATTTCTAAAATTTCCCCTGTCAGCAAAACATTGAAGCAGAATCTCATATACGCAGCCCTCCTTTTAGGACCTGGGAATTTAATTAGATATGACTCCAGTATACCCATTTTTTTTCCATCATAAATGATCTGATTATAGATCCTGGAGGACACCACCCTTTCCATAGACTGCATCCAATCCAAGGATTGATGTGTTTCCTTAACTTTCAAGGGGTTAAGGATCTAAGTCTCCAATGTTAGACAAATTGAATCAAGACAATTCAGACAATCTATTTGGAGGTTCAACAACCAGTTTGAAGTCGAAGAACCGGTTCTCAATCTACAACCCATCAGTGCGTATAAGGTGTTCTCTTTAGCGATGATTAAATTCCGATAGAGGTTTAGCCTTTTCAGCTTGATTGTGTTGTCTAGTGACAGAATACCCAACTCAAAGTGGATAGCTGACATTGGAACTCCCTTCGGTAGACAGTACAGGATTTTCCGCCAGATTTTGGATTCCAGTTTGGCGGCCAGTTGGTGTGTCGGAAATGGTAAGATTTCAAAACCATATAGTAATTTAGGTAAGACTTTAAAAGTGTAAAACTTGATTTCCGGGGTCACTGAATACTTACAATATTCAGTAGCCGCCATTTGCATTTGATAGATCAGTTTGTCTGCTTTATCAATGTAGTAATTCCAATACATGTGGACAGTGGAGCCACTAAAGATAGGGAAGCCCAGATAACGAGGTGATCTGACTTTGAGCAATGGGTATCCCTCTATCTTCCATCTGACAGTGGGGAGTTTTTTCCGATTAGTTAGTGTAATTACAACAGATTTTTCCCATTAATAAACAGGCCATTATTATCCACATATTTTGAAAACGCCAGCAGTTTCCGCTGGAGACCCACCGGGGTAGAATCAATCAAAAGTATATTGTCTGCATAGGCTGTCCAAGATATTTTCCCACCCTCAATCCTCGGTGTGACAAGCGATGCAGCTGTTATAAGTATAAGTTAAAGAGAGTGGGTCCAAATAGGCACCCCTGTCGCAAACCATTACATGTTTGTATAAGCCGTGACAAATCCCCTGAAAGGTTTAATCGAATTTGAATGGAAGAGTCTTCATGTAAATGAATGAGTATGGTCAGTAGACCAGATGGAATACCCATTGACGCCAACTTGGACCACAGTCTTACCCGATCCACCTTGTCAAACGCAAGGGAAAGATCGATTGAGGCTAGATATACTGGGGTGGCGACTTTCTTACACGCCTTTTCCAAAAAAAGAGTAAAAATTAAGCCCCCTATTTCGGTGCCCATCACTTTTCGGAAACCAAATTGCTGCATGCAAAGTATCCTATTTTCTACCATCCATTCCTCGATTTTCAGAAGGACTATTCCTGCAAATACTTTTGAATTTGCATCCATGATAGATATCGGGCGGTAATTATATGGGCATCTTCTGTCCCCTTTTTTGTATATCGGGACAATATAGGAGATCCTCCAGGAGGAAGGAATGGTGCGTGTCAGCATGATGTCTGAGAATAATATGTAAAGAGCCTTAGCCCACAGTTCTGGGTTTCTCTTAAGAGTACTATTAGTAAGCCCATTTGGGCCTGCGGCTCGAGAGGTATTTGAAGCCTTTATCTGTTCTTCTATGTCCTCGACATAAAAATTACATAACCAGTTTCCCATTTTAATTGTTTCTAGGCTATTTGTCACAGCAAACTTTCCTTCATACAAGGTGGAGAAATGAGTGGCCCAGACATCCTCTTGTCCTCTTGTACACACACAGTTTGTTGCATAACCTGTGTTTTTTCCAACAAGTTTATTAATGTCCAGAAATGGCGGGCAGATGGATCCCTTAACGCGGTTAGCATTGCTGTGTTGTCTTTCTCCAGCATATACATCCTATGGCATTTCAACCAGTTTTTTTTTGCTTGTTTGATAGACCTGATTGCCATTAGCTTTATATCCTGATGGATTTTTGGATTGCCCTGATTTGTCTATTAGTGTCATTTTTTTTCACCCTTACCATAGGATTGTAGATATGAACATGTTGAGGTCTTATATTTTTTAGGTTTTATGGAACTGTCAATTAGACATTTAACATATTCACAAAAAAAGGGAACCGAAAATAGTGTTTGTCTTGTGGAACGTGTTGTACAGTGGTGCTCCATTTTAGATAATGACGACCTGAACCCGAATACGACAGCCTGCATGTGAATGCTGCAGCTCAGCCCCCATTCACGGTGCACAGGGAGCCATGCCCTCCTCCGTCGCCTCCACTCCATGGTTGATCTGCTGAAGGCCCGTTCTCATAAGCAACCAGACACGAACAAGCATCAGAACAAACACTGTTTCATTTACCTTCCGCAGTACATCTGTGTCCCCGAAGTGACCTGACTCACGGTTCAAGTCTGGAAAATAACAAAAAAACATCCCAATAGAACAGGCCTCAACCCTGCATCTAACCCTTAACATGTAAAATACATGGTGTCAATACCCTCCACGTATGAACCCCTGTCGATGTCCCCCCAAGCGAAGTGTCAACAATATACCAAAGCCTAACGATTCCTAGGGTTGCTATGTTAATTATAAACATCCGTGTTTGGGAAGGGATAAACATTCATAAGTATTGGTAAAGTAAGAATGACCTCAGCCCGTGTAAAATACCATGTGCCTAGAAGACTCAATGAAAGGGCTTGACACAGCCCAACTAATGCTAACTAATGAATGCTGCTGAGTACAAAGGAAGACAGAAAAAGCATTACCGAGAATATGTGTGTACGTCATACAGCGGGACACGTTTAAATGCATGAACAAGAATGTAACTGTACTATCGCCTCTGAACGTATTGCTTCTATGCTCCTGAGTACACCACCAAACCTAATGCTACCTCACGTGTTATCCGACTGATACCTTGTGTGAATGCTAAAATGTAGTCTTCCAATATTCAGTGATGTATGAACCACTGTCAAACTTTCATAGTCGTATATGAAATAGTACATGAATGTATAGACATTAGAAATGTGTAATCACTAACTTTATTAACCGTCTCCTCATTCTACATAGTGTACAGCCCAGGCACAGAGAATTGCTCACACACATATACAAGGCCATCTCCCCCTCCTCCCGCCAAGGTTCGCCAGGACTAGCCGGTGCGCGGGCAGCACAGCCACACCTCCCCTCATTCCGTTGGACCCGCTTCAGGTATTCGCCTCCCCCATATCCGAGGCCGCCATGGTCGGCCAAATGAAGTATTTACAACTTGGTCCTAAACCCTGCCGCCTCAAGGGGCCAAAGGTGCACCTTCATTGATCCAGTAGTACTCCAGCTCACCCCAAGCTAATGGGCCTTGGAGAATAGGTATTCAACTCTGTACCAACATATAATAAAGTAATTCTTCATTACATCTAACAAGAGCAGAGTGACAGGGCAGCTCACCTCGTGCCCTCAGACCAGACATCCAAGTTTATGACACCCGGTCTACAGGTCAGAAGTTACAGTGCCCTGATGTATTGGCGAAGCTCCTCATTGCATGTTGTTCCTCCTGTATCCTTTTATTTCTTAGAGTAACACATTGTAGGATTTACAGGACAACCGGAATCATCTAACGGATGAGTGTTTGTGTGTGCATGGCCACAAGGGCAGAATGTTAGGGCAATCATCTATCAACGACGCTGACCGCGCCTGGCCTGATAGCCCCACCCCGATGAGCCCAGCTGACCCATCCACTCCACGTTGGCACCACGCTGATGTCCACCAATCCCGGAGCTGCTCAACTCTGCCGCGCCTATAGTTAGTCGACGCCGCCCTTTGCATGCCCTATTTTGACTAGATAAAAAACCTTTTACATTCACCCACACTTGGTCTTGGTCTCATTCCCTCCGGGGATGTGTCCTTTATTTGCCTTTCATTGTGGGGAGGATAATGCCTTTTGGGGACGCTTGCTTCCAATGTATACATTACAAATTGACAAATGTTTACTTCCACCTGAAAGGCAGAGGTAAAAATTGTTAAAAGGCAAGACATATTTTTTTATAAGTAAGTTTCCTGTACAGAAAAGAAGTGCAAGTACTTCCCTTCAATACAGGAACTAAAACTGTTCTAACAGTGACATAGGCGGGTGGTAAGGTAGCATCTCTTTGGCCAATCCTCTCATTACCTTTCCAATGTAAAGTATGAAAGGATCACGTTCCCAGCTGGGAAAACAGAAAGTAGTTGTAGACTGCAAAATTGATAAGATCTTTCAGAACCTATCATTGCACATGCAACAAGTCAACAGTGATGCCAGGCTTGCAGGTTGCAATCATAAGCTATGGAAGGATCCAACAAATTTTGTGCCCGATCTTCTCACAAACAAGCATATGTAGTGCATCACAGGATTCAATGATGCCCGAGAAAAGAAAAGAAATCCATTGGCATGCTAGGAACTTCCCTGCGCCATCTGAACACACCTGCATGTGATATGTGTATAGGTCTTGATGTCCACAGGCGTTTATGCATTTCAAGACACAGTTTATGTCACTTGAGGACTGACGGGGCAAAACATAAAAAAAATAAAACGTCAACAGCTATGTTGCCGATGCTTCTCTCAAAGCAGTGCACCCATTATTTTCCCTCATTCAAATTAGGAGTAGTCGTGTTTGCTAGCAGGAATTTAGGCTTTCTTAGATCCTGTAGCTGCCAGCCAAAATGGTCCACTTCAGCACAGCATAAACTAACCAGGGACATTGTTTTTCCCAAACTAGGCAATGAGACTTCTGTACAGAGAAAGAATATTGTGACATATGGCTTGGAAGCTCGAGAGAAAATCGATGCCAATAGGACATGATTAAATGTAAGGTTATCGATCCCATGAAGGGGAATATGATACAGTCTTACTAAAGTGAGGTGAGGGATGCTTCAGTGTATTTGTGGATTAATCCTAGGGTATATTTGCATGTATAGCCGAGAATGCCTGTATGCCCAGTGTTAGCTATAAATACAAAGTCAATCAGGTGGTCTACCCTGGATGAATATATGCAACTGGAAAACAAACCATCAATTGACACTTTCACTGGGCCATATGACTCTTTACTATTCTTTGTGAAATTTGGGCTGAGCTGCCATGCCTTGCATATGCAAATGCTGCAAAGCAACCGATCACTGCACAAGGGGACACAATGATAGGGTGCATATGCATACAATTAGAAGCATAGACTTTTTAAGATGCTGTTGGAAGTTCCTGGATGGAGGTGATGCAGAGGGTGGCAGACGGGGGGATTCAGGCTAGGGAGGGCAAGGCTGACCATATCTTGATTAATTTGTTGGAGGAACCACAATTATGTTCCTGCTGAATCTATTTTCCTGTGAGTTTGACACAATCTAGCCTTCCTGTTTGTGCTGTTGATTCGGTGGGCCTGCCTCAGCAAGTCCCTCCTTTGCTTTATTCTGCTATGTGCTATGCAAGTAAAAAAAGAACTATAGACAAAACCCAGCACATTAAATCACGGAGTGTTCATACAGTAATCTGTCATTTGAAATAGCCTGTTCATCCTACATACAATGGACACCTGACTCAGCAGTTAGCGTCTTCTCCACCCAAAGTTGGAAGCAACAGTCCATCCACCACGTTAAGGAACACTCTATTCGCCATGAGCTTATTTTTGGAGTATTCTAAATAATTAAACATCTTTGTGAATTCTAGTTATAATAAAAAAGCACACAATCGGAAAATGTCTGTTTTACAAGTGTCACTTGAAATGATACACAGTGATTGATCATTTCAATTTATCTTGATTTTGGGCATTTGACGATGTAGACTGCAAGTATCCCAGAGACAACTAGCAGACAACCAGAAGCACATCAATCCCATGGTCATGGCAGTTAGGCACTAGTCATCTACCACATTCTTTAACATAATGTATTAGCAATGGGTGGCACTTTGTATATTGTATTAATGGTATTAATGGTAATGTCTTGCAATGTAACTTCTCAAAGTCCCCTCGGGAATCATATGCTTATGTCTATCACAGTGATATCTTGTCCCATGCCCCCATACACTATTGGGCTGCTGTTCAAGAGCAGCCCTGCATGTCTGACAAGCTAGCAATGGGACCTTAGACTACCCTGCCAGAGGTAAGCCTGCACATGTTAACCCTCAAAGGCAGTCACTGCTTGACGTCCCTCAAGATCTGCCCTGGCTGGCCGCGACACAATCACTTTTCTCTTCTCATCTCTGCCGTAATGAGCTAGGCCCAAAGTTTGCGACGTGTTTTTTGTCTCTATTGTAGAAGCTAGCAGTGCTTAACCTGATATGTAATTAACACAACACTCACTTTCAATGCATTGCATTTGCACCTAGCAAATATAATCTTTCATTTAACATGCAATGTTTACAATATTATTTGGCAGTGTTGCTGTGTTCTTTTAGCAGGAAATGTATATCTTCTATCAAATACCTTGGTTTCACCACTTTTTTTCCTTGCTGTATGTTTGGCTGTTGTGTTGTTTCTCAATGTTTCTCAATGTTCTATTGACGGAAGGTGTGCATGGCCGGATTCTCCTCAGCGAACAAATGTGTCTTGTGTTTGATAGGGCAACTGTTGTTTTTTGTCTCCTGAGCTGTTCCGCACAGTGGGCCTGATACATGGAGTAATCTGCACAGAAAAAATGGGATTTGCACACGAAATAGCGCACAAGTCCCTGTTCATCGATTCACAGAACGCAATGCGCAGGACCTGCGAGGAATCCATGCCGGTCCACCACGTCACTGCGACCCGACAAACGCCTTGTACGAGACTCCAAGAGAAGGCGCGGCCGGGCCTGCGCAGCCACGTAAAAAGGGGACAGAACCGGTGGAATGAGGAAGAACAGGTGAAAATGTGGCCGTTACGAGGGACGTTTCACTGTCGAACAATCGCACCGCCCATACGCGCGCAAAACAAATGTATGGAATTGACAAGGGAACACAGGGTCACGAAAAAGCATGTGTATATCCAGAAAAACATATGCCACGCGATAGCAGACATAAACATCAACGGGCACACTAACAAATACATTGAAAGCACGCACGATCAACAAATACACAGATACAGCCACTATGAATGCACCATTTGTTGCAGCAATCATCCAGGGACATCACAGGAGGAGGAGGATGGCCAGGGGCCGGATCTTCCACCAAAGGACCAGCCTTTTAGGGCTACCTGATGCCCAGGTCTATGGCAGGTTTAGCCCCCCCCATGTCATCCTCAACCTAGTCACAGAGTGGGAAGATGACCTCACATCACCAGCCATGTGCACCCAAGTACTGAGCCCCTTGCAAAAGGTGTTCACTGCTCTGGCCACTGGCTCATTCTAGCGGACCACTGCCATAGTAGGTGGCATCTCCCAGGCAAAGCAGTCTCTCTGCTTACACCAGGTGTTGGCAATCATAATTGAACGTCCTTCTGTCTTCTGGCATATCTATATGCCCAGAACACTGGCAGAAAGGCAACCAGCGGTCTATGATTTTTTATGGGTTGGCGCACTTCCCAAAAGTGCTAGGTGCCATTGTCCACCTCGAGCAACAAAGTACATCTACTGCAAAAGGAAACATTGGCCCTCCATCAATGTTCAGTTTGTGCGTGATGCCAAGGGCATTATTACTGAAGTGTATGCCAACTATCCTGGTAGCACAGATGATAGTTACATCATCAGGATTTCCCAGCTACGCCGGGCACTGGAAGCTGGGAGGCATGGCAACACATGGGTCATTGGTGATTATAAATGGCCATGCACATGCATGCATGTTGCACACAGACTAATAGGCACTGTCAACCAATGCCAATGACAATCTTTCGCACCTCAACAGGGAACAGTGCCTACCCTCTGAGCACATGTTGCTGTTCTGTGTCTACTTTTCCACAGTTGCAACTGATGAGGAGGGCGGAAGCAGTGCTGTGGAGCAGGGATGCAGGGATACCTCCACCAGGCAGAGGTGCAGGCCACAGCTATGCACCCGTGACAGCTCATCTTCTGGGAGCAATGTGGCTGGGGCAGCGCCGGTGACATCGGGCATGGCTGCTGGGGGTAAGTCTAAGAAGGTGAAGGTGGGAGTGGACTCTTCAGCCCTCAGACCTGGATGGATCTCATTTGCTTCCTGTTGAACATGTTTGCGGTGGAAATAGCCCAGTCTGGAGTGGGCTGCCTGGGGGGTGTCACAGGTGAAGGGGCCTGGGGGTGGTGCCCATTCTGAAGGGAACTGCCTGTGGGGAGAGTCCAATCTGGAGTTGGCTGCCTGGGGGTGTGTTCAGTCCAAAGGTGGCTGCCTGTGGGGGGTGTCCAGTCTGGAGTGGGCTGGCCGTGGGGAGTGTCCAGTCTGGAGTCGGCTGCATGGGGGCGGGTGTCACAGTTGAGGGGGTCTAGGGGGTGGTGCCCTGTCTGGAGGGGGCTGCCTGTGGGGTGTGTCCAGTCTGGAGTGGGCTGCCTGGGGCATGTCACAGATGAGGTGGGCTGGTGGGGTGCCCATTCGGGAGGGGGGTGCTTGTGGGGGATGTCCAATATGGAGTGGGCTGCATGGGGGGGTATAACATGTGAGGGGTTTTTGGGTGAGGTGCCCCTTCTGGAGGGGCTGCCTGTGGAGGGGTCCAGTCTGGAGTGGGCTGCATGTGGGTGGTATCCATTCTGGGGTGGGCTGCCTGGAGGTCTCACACATGAGGGGGGGCTGCCTGTCGGTGTCCAGTCTGGAGGGGCATGCCTGTGGGGGTGTCCAGTCTGGAGTGGGCTGCTAATGGGGTGTGACCAGTCTGGAGCGGGCTGCCTGGGGGGTGTCACAGGTGAGGGGAGGTTGGGTGTGGTGTCCAGTCTGGAGGGTGCAGTCTGGGAAGATCGGCATTTTTGCTCGGGTGCAGCCTGGGCTTGCGCGAGAGGACCTGCGATTTCGCTGGGGTGCAGCCTGGGCTTACGAGTTGAGGTGCGCGATTTCGTTGGAGTGCAGTCTGGGCTTGCAAGGGAAGACCAGTGTTTTTTCTGGGGTGCAACCTGGGCTTGCGGGTTGAGGCGCACATTCTCACAGCAGAACTGGATGGTGGGCCAGGGGTGGCGCAGAGGATTCCACCATGTTTGTCCTTTTCCTTGATTTTGGTGTGCTTGAGGGCGTGTTGTGGACATTCTTCGCGCAGCTTGTTTTTAATTGTGAAACAGCTAGTAATTCCATGAAAACGTGTGGCACACCCAAACATTTCTGCACCACGGCTCGCGCAGGGTCCATCTCGGCGCGTGAACATTGCACCATTTCTGCACCCCATCCATGATTCAGGCCCAGTATGTTGTTGTAGTAACCAGGCTATTTTACATGGGCATCTGATCACAATTCTTGAGGTGATCATATGCACTAGGGATTGGATGTTTCATTAGTTTTCCTGGATTGCCTGATTCATGCCCTGGAAGGACAAAGTGTAGATGTACTCTGATTTGCAGCAGTGAAGACAGAAATCAGGCGTATTCAGGAATGTATCTCCAGTCTAAGCACTAGATGTTCCGAGCAAAAGAGGACGTTGGGCCACGCTACAACATTGCTACTGTTTATACCTAATGCTTTGGTACCAATTACATAGTGGCTGCTTGTGGAATTTGATGTTGGAGGTCAGTTGTCAGGTTGCTTGGTCTTTGGCATTTCACATGAATAGCAATGAGCAGCAGGGTCAACTAAATAGACAGCTGCGGCTACTTGCTTAAGTATTAGCATGCAGTATTCCATACCATGTGCTTGTTTTCTATATTACTTCTTTGAGAATGCTTAAAATGTACTGATTATTAAATGCAATTTACAACAAAATCATGAACTCCTGTTGCCATGCACAGGGGTGCGTACAGCTACCTGTGAACCTGCATAAACATATAAGTGGAATAATGTAACATGGCATTCACATATGGTATTGACATTTGCTGCACCAGCATGAACTTAGTTCCTGGTGCAGGGACAAGAGCTTGTAAGACTTGCCAGGCTTCTAACATATACTAGAATTAATCAACAGATCCCTGGCACCCCTTTCTACACTTTTCTTCTGCGACTACTTTCACATTTGATATAGATTATTCTTGATCTGGCAACACCTGGCCTCCAAGGTTGGCAAGGTTGGCTGTTTCCTGAAATAATATTCCAGAGTTTGACCTCTGGAAAAAGTGTTAAAGTTACCCCTAGTTCAAAAAAGCTACAACCATTGAACTGGGCAGCTGGATAACCTCTCGAGGCCAGCAATCATCCAAACATTACATGTTTTTTTTTCTATTGCTCTTTAAAACGTTCTCATATAGACTACACATTTGAACTCCAAACATGGAACAATGTACCTTAATTTTGGCAGACGAGATCTATGGCCCTACACCCTACCTTGCACCTGTCATATTTGCACCCTGTGTCCTATTGTCCTATTTTTGCCCTACTCCTTTTCCGTTACAGTCGGATATCGTATTACCCATGGTCTTGGTGGCGGTACAAACCAATACACAAACGGCCAGACAATCCAGGTGCTCTGAGACCACTACAGTGGGGATTTGGTGCAGTATACACGCCTTGTAGCATAACTTAACATACCAAAGCATAACACATCATAACATAACACACCATTGATTAACGTCTTAACATAAAATGCTGAAAATAAGCAGCTGTTGGTTGAGTTAAATATGGCCCTCCCTTCTCTCAAAGTGCTCAAAAATGTGTGACTAAACTACCAACGACCACTTGAGACAGATGAAATTTCATTTGAATGAAGGATATACAATACTGATCTTTTTTGGTAAACCTATTATCATATTACACACAATAATAGTTCTATCTTTATACTCATTCATCCAAAATTAAGAAATTATGATTAATTTCCAAGACACTTAAATTTGCATGGATGTATTTGGCTTTTTAAGAAGACTGATGTGTTTGCTTACTGTTATGCACAGTTCATGTAATATTTGGGATTCCCAAAACTCCCAGTTTGATTACTGCAATGCATTTATTCATGCATGTGCTTATTTATGCATTCATGTATTCATGTATTTATGTATCAAATATTGTTTCACAATGTGAAAGATATAGAGGCCGATTCATGGAATTAATGTGCGCTGAAATTTTCGGCGCAAGCGTGCGAATCGCAGAGCAAGTGTGAAAATCGCAGCATAACCCACGCACAGCGATTCATGAAAGTCTGTGTGCGTCTACATCCCTGGATGTGCGCTAAAATTCTGCGTGACGCACGCTGGCGCACACGTCTCCAAACAGTGTGCGGTAAGTGCACAGCGAAAGTGCACATAGCACAGCGCACACAACAAAAGTAGGCGGAACAGGGGGCGTAACACGCGGAATGGGGAACAACGCATGAAAATGTGGGCGTCACGGGGGAAGTACAGGAGGCAAATGCGTGGAACGTCCACACGCGCATCTACAACACGTATTCATGGAATCGAACGGGGCTAATGTGTGCACAAAAAAAGACATGCTAAGCCGGAAACACGTATGCCAGCAGGAAGCAGGCGTACGTGGACCGCGCAGCATAAAAGCGTGCGCAAACAAGAAACAAGCTCAGACGCCAAGATGAATATACTGTTCCTAGCAGCAGTGGTGGTGGGATACCGCAGGAGGAGGAGCAGGATAGTCAGGCCCAGAATTTTTACACCCAGAACCAGCCTTTTTGGGATGCCTGATGACCAGGTGTATGGGAGGTACAGGTTTCCACCTCACATAATACTCGACCTGGTGAGTGAGTGGGAGGATGACCTCACATCACCCACCCTGTGCTCCCAAGGACTCAGCCCCCTGGAGAAGGTCCTCAATGTACTGCACTTCTTGGCCACTGTATCATTTCAGCGGACATGTTCTATAGTGGGGGGGTGTCACAGGCCACGCAGTCACGCTGCCTACACCAGGTGTTGGCCATCATGACTGCACGCCCATCAGTCAGCAAGGCACACATACCTGCCCAGAAAACCTGCAGAAAGGCAGGCTGCCGTCCAGGATTTCTATGGGGAGGCACAATTCCCCAAAGTGCTAGGTGCCATTGATTGCACCCATGCGGCTCTACGTCCCCCCAGGGCATCTGAGCACATCTATAGAAAACGCAAGCACTGGCATTCCATCAACGTGCAGGTAGTATGTGATGCCAAGGGAATCATATACTCCACACATGGGGCTCTAGGGGCACCCTGCAAATCCTGGCCACGTCCCCTTCCGTGCCCACCACGCCCACCACGCCCACCACGCCCACCTTTTAGAGGTCAGCCACCTTTGCCTACCTTACCGCTATGTCGCCTCCCAACCATGGCACTGATGTTGTTGTGCGTATGGGAGTTGCAGTAAACAATTGTCCTGGGCGATTGGGGATGAAAGGGATAGGGTACTAGATGGATTTCGTACCCTAGTACTCTAGCAAGGCTGTCTGTGACCCCTGGGGCAAGATGACGGGTCACGCAACGCACAGGCACCCCAAAAACAAAAAGTAACGTGCACGGAACCCCTCGTAGACCACGTGCGTGGAAAAATGAACCTGCACTACATTGTGGCACCCAGAAACACAAAAACAAGTGTACGCGTGTTACACACAGCCTACAATGACCTCTGAAGGGGTACGCGACACACGAGGCAAGTACAGTTGGTAAATGTGTGCGCGACTCATCGTCTGCCTGGAAAAAGAACATCAAAAAAACGCGTAGGCAACACCCCCGCCAAACGAAGAACTGTATGCTGTCTGAGGAGACAGGACAAAAGAAGAAGTGAACGCTGTTTGAGTAAACAGGCCCAAAAAAAAAATAAAGAACGCTGTCAGAGGTAACAGGGAGTACGAACTTGAAACGCTGTGAAGTAATCGCGTGTGAACCGACAAGAAGTACAGAATTCACCCACTCGCTCTCCACAAAAAGCACGTACAAGGGAATGGGGCCCTACACGTACCTTTTAAAGCGTCCCACACATAAAGTGTCGCTTTCCTCAGATTACATGCATCCACACGCAGACGTGCAGTTTTTCACGCGTGCTGAACCACTATGCCCACATCACGAGTCACGTCACAGAAGCGCTTACGCGCTAAGGGCCTTTGGTCCAATGAAACCGCGTACGTGTGCTTTCGTGCTTACACGCGAAGGGCCTTTCCTTGAATTACACACTGACGTGCCAAATCACTCCGTATCAAGCTGGCCACGCAACAACACACAGAAGACCACGCTCCTGCCCAGAAGGCCGAATTACTGCCCCCCAGAGCCCCGAGCAAGCTCACACCTGCCATCTGCTGCTGCCTGCCTGCCTGCTGCCAACGTGCCCTGTTATTTGGTGCCTGCACGTCAGCCAGGGTTCCAGTTGCTGTGTCCACCCCTGCTGGAACAGAAGACTGCTGACTGGGAAACCATCGCTCCACAGCCCAGCCCCAGGACCCAGTTGCCCACCCATGCCTTCCTTGGGGGACTTCATGTCAGAGCAAACACCATCTGAGACCACTGGCGACCCCCAGCCAGAGAGGCAGAGGGCCACCAGCTTCAGTGTGAAGGAAGTTGGTGTCCTGGTGGAGCATGTCCTCATTTTGATGCCCTCTTCGGAACATCACGCGCCAACAATGAAGGAAGAGAGAGGATCTCGGATGACGTAGTGGTTGCCATCAATGCGGAGGGGGTGGCAACCCGCGACATCAAGCACGTCAAGTAGTGCTGGGAGGACTTGAGGTCCAGGACACTCTACAGGCCCGGCGCCTCGCGGATGGGGGCCGGGTCAGCATGAGTGACATCCAGATGAGGGTCCTGGAACACGTAGGCCCAGCGCTCCACGCCCAGATCCTGCAGAGGAAGACCCGTCTGGAGTTGAGCGGTAAGTGGCCAAGCATTGGTGTGTGAGACAGGGCATGTTGCAGTGTGCTGGTAGTCTGATACTTGCCTGTATGTGTGACATAGGCCATGTATGGATGTGTGTGTGCAGGGACATCATGGTCATGCATGCGAGACCAGTAATGTGTGAACCACATGGTTGGTGCATGAGTTACAATGCAACATGGGTAACTGTATGGCAAATGCACACATGAAAGCATGCCAGTGTCTGTACTTGCACATGGTGGGGGTGTGAGGGATGGGTTCTGTTGTCATGTACATGTATGGTGCACATGTGTGTGCGTCTGAGAAGTGTGTGTGTGGCTTAGGTACGCCATGGATTCATGACACATGTCTGTGATGATGTGTACATTCACTCATGCAGTGCGGTCACCGTTGTATGCACTGTGTCTATCCACTGTGTCTGTGGTGTGCAAGGCATGATGCATGACCCTCCGGTGATGTGTGTGCATGGGATCAGTGTGAGCCATGATGCATGTGTGTTTGAAGGCAAGATTTTGGTTAATAGAGGCCCTTGTACATGGATGCTGATGTTGATTGCAGGCGCTGTGCCTGTTCATGCATGTGTGCTGCGTGCATTCACCCATATGTTGTGGAGGGACAGGATGGAAGTGACGTTATACACTGCAACTCATGTGTTATTGCTTCCTGTCTAGGGGAATGTTGTACTGTACCCTGATGCTTGTGTTCTATTTCTCCCGCTACGCAGCGTCAAGTGAAGAAGAGGGCGGAGATGGCGCTGTGGAGCCAAGCGGCGGAGATACTTCCACCGGGCGGCGACGCAAGGCCCAGCCACCATCCCAGGACTTGCCATCATCCGGGAGCAAGGGGGCTGGTGCCGCGTCTGCCACTACGGCTGTGGTGGAAGGGCCGGGTGAGCTGCCACAGGGGCTTGCAATGGCGGAAGACGGTACGGAGACATCCAGGTTGGTGGTCTCCACAGAGGAGGAGAAGCCTGCTACTGAGTCGCACATGGGGCCTGGTGGGGGTAGTACCACTGGTGCAAGTGGTGCAGTCCAGGGCCAGGGTCAGGACGCAGCAGAGGTCACCGCGGAGGTGCCTGTGCATGTCCCTTTCCTTGACCCTGTGACTGCACCACCATGCACCAGCAGGAATGCCCCGTCCCAGGCCCGTCCACAGGTAGGGGAGAGTGCCATGTCATCTGACTCTCCACCACCTGCGGACGAGAGGTCCCATGACCGTATGGGCTCCGTCCTGATTGGTGTCGTGTTGCGCACGCGTGACATTCGTGATGACATGCGTTCGTCCTGGGCGGAGAACGCACGCCATCACGAACAGCAGCGTCGCAACGTGACACTGTTGGGAGGGGCCCTGGTCGGTGCGTTCCTACATGTGTCGTGCACTCTGGTGGACCTCTCCTCCTCTGTGGAAACTATGCGCCAGACGTTCTCTCTGCCATCTTCTGGGCCAGATTCAACCAGGGCCCCCTGTGGACCTGGCCCGACAAACATAGCCAGCTTGGTGGAGCTCACATCACTGCCACAGTCGGGAGTTGGCGGTCCAGCAGGGGTGGACACCACAACGGGAGACCAGCTGATGGAGGATGTGCAGGCACCATCGGACAGGGCACATGGACAGAAGCAGCAGCAGGAGCAGGCTGTAGGTGGGAGCAATTATGGCTCGGGGCCATCAACATCAGAGGGGCAGGCATCGGCCAGAGGGCAGGAGGATCCAGGAATGGGAGTGTCTTCTGTGTGGCAGCGGTTGGGCCAGCGGATAGATGCGGAGTGGCGGCGGGCGGAAGAGGCGAGGCTCACCATGGTCAGGGCGGAGTTCTCCATACGTTGGGCATTTAGGCGGGCAGAGTGCCTCGAGGTAACTCGCAGGGAGTTGGAACAGGCCATGAGTGGCCTGCCTCTGGGACATCAACATGGCCCGGGACAGCACAGAGTGAGCCGCAGGACTTGCCCGCCGCCATTGTATATAGTTAGATAGTGTTAGGTTTCCTTTCTGTTTTTGTTTATTTTGGGGCGCTTGGACAATGCACCACGTTTTTGTATATAGTTCTTTATTAGGTAGTCTTTTTTGTAGGTTTCATTTCATTTGTTGGGCTCATGGACCCTGGATTTGGTGATTTGTATATAGTTGAACAGTGGATTTTATTATTTTTTTTCCATTTCACCATGGAGCAATGAATTTCACTTATTTTTTTCCCTTGGATTTGCTTTGTTGGACTGAGACTTTGGACACATTTTCATTTGGATTTCTTTGGATTTTGATTTCATATTTTTGATTTTTTTCTGGACATGCTGTGTTTTATTTCTTCTTCACATTATTGTGTGTTTTCTTTTCATTACATTCATTTTGGGTTCAATACATTTTTGTTTCATACTTCGATGAGTGGTATTCTCTCATTGATTTCATGCATGTCATGATGTGGGTTTTCACATTCACTTGAACCCATTGTGTGTGTGTGATGGACATGTGTTCATTTACATACTTGCCATTCGGGTTGTATCATGTAATGGGCATTCCTATGTGGGTGGATGCAATACTTGGTTGGGTCTTTGGGCTGGGGTGGTGTGGGGTGTGATGTGGCTGGCCATAAGGCCCACGATTGAGGATCGTCATGATGTGGGGGCAGGGGGATATGAGTGGGGGCCTGCTGGCAGGTGCCCCTGACTGCTGGGGGGTGGGGGTGCTGGGGAAAATGTGTGGGGCATGAGTGGGGGCCTGCTGGCAGGTGCCCCTGACTGCTGGGGGATGGGGGTGCTGGGGGACATGAGTGGGGGCCTGTTGGCAGGTGCCCCTGACTGCTGGGGGTGGGGGTGCTGGCGGACATGTGTGGGACATGAGTGGGGGCCTGCTGGCAGGTGCCCCTGACTGCTGGGGGGTGGGGGTGCTGGGGGACTTGTGTGGGACATGAGTGGGGGCCTGCTGGCAGGTGCCCCTGACTGCTGGGGGGTGGTGGTGCTGGTGGACATGAGTGGGGGCCTGCTGGCAGGTGCCCCTGACTGCTGGGGGGTGGGGGTGCTGGGGAACATGTGTGGGACATGAGTGGGGGCCTGCTGGCAGGTGCCCCTCACTGCTGGGGGGTGGAGGTGCTGGGGGACATGTGTGGGACAAGAGTGGCGGCCTGCTGACAGGTGCCCCTGACTGCTGGGGGGTGGGGCTGCTGGGGAACATGTGTGGTACATGAGTGGGGGTCTGCTGGGCAGGAGCCCCTGACTGCTGGGGGGTGAGGGTGCTGGCGGACATGAGTGGGACATGTGTGGGGGCCTGCTGGCAGGTGCCCCTGACTGCTGGGGGGTGGGGCTGCTGGCGGACAAGTGTGGCACATGAGTGGGAGCCTGCTGGCAGGTGCCCCTGACTGCTGGGGGTGCGGGGGTGCTGGGGGACATGAGTGGGGGCCTGCTGGCAGGTACCCCTGAATGCTGGGTGGTGGGGATACTGTGGAACATGTATGGGACATGAGTGGGGGCCTGCTGACATGTGCCCCTGACTGCTGGGGGGGTGGGGGTGCTGGGGGAAATGAGTTGGTGATCACTAGTGCAAGGTGACATGTGGCTTGGCTGCAGGGCATGCCCATGGTGGATGGGCTGCCTGCGGGACATGACCAGGGGTGCAGGGTAGTCCTTTGTGGTGTGGGGTGCCTGCAGGAGCCGTGGAGGGTATAGAGGGAACACCAGGGAGGACCCACATTGCCAATTCACGTGTAGGACTCCCTGCGCACCCCCGAAAATCACGTACCACGCTCTGACAGCAAAATCACATGTGAAACTTCCCGCACACCCCTGTTATACACGTACCCCACTGGCACAGGGCCTATCGCGTGTGAAACTTCTCGCGAACGCCTGTTATACACGTACCCCACTGGCACAGGGCCTATCGTGTGTGAAACTTCCCGCGCACCACAGGAATACACGTACCCCACTTGCACAGGTCCTCTTTCACAGGTCCTATAGCATGTGAAACTTCCCGCGCACCCCAGGAATACAAGTACCCCACTCGCACAGGGCCTATCGCGTGTGAAACTTCCCACACACCCCAGGAATACACGCACCCACTGGCACAGGGCATTTCACGTGTGAAACTTCCCGTGCACCCCTGAAATACACGTTCCCCTCTCCAATCGCGTATGAAACTTCCTGCGCACCCCAGGAATACACGTACCCCACTCGCACAGGGCCTATCGCGTGTGAAACTTCCCGCACACCACAGGAATACACTACCCCACTCGCACAGGGCCTATCACGTTTGAAACTTCCTGCACACCACAGGAATACACTACCCCACTCGCACAGGGCCTATCGCGTGTGAAACTTCCCATGCACCCCAGGAATACACGTACCACACTCGCTCAGGGCATTTCGCATGTGAAACTTCCCACGCACCCCCGAAATACACGTTCCCCTCCCCAATCGCATGTGAAACTTCCCGCGCACCCCAGGAATACACGTACCCCACTCGCAAAGGGCCTATCGCGTGTGAAACTTCCCGCGCACCCCAGGAATACAGGTACCCCACTCGCACAGGGCCTATCGCGTGTAAAACTTCCCACGCATCCCAGGAATACACGTACCGCACTGGCACAGGGCCTATCTCATGTGAAACTCCCTGTGAACCCCTGTTATACACGTACCCCACTGGCACAGGGCCTATCGCGTGTGAAACTTCCTGCGCAACCCCAGGAATACACGTACCCCACTTGCACAGGGCATTTCGCGTGTGAAACTTCCTGCGCACCCCCGAAATACACTTTCCCCTCTCCAATCGCGTGTGAAATTTCCTGCGCACCACAGGAATACACGTACCCCACTGGCACAGGGTCTATCGTGTGTGAAACTTCCCGCGCACCCCAGGAATACACATACCCCACTCGCACAGGGCATTTCACGTGTGAAACTTCCTGCGCACCCATGGAATACATGTACCCCACTGGCACAGGGCCTATCACGTGTGAAACTTCCAGCGAACCCCTGTTATACACGTACCACACTAGCACCCCCGAAATACACGTTCCCCTCTCCAATCACGTGTGAAACTTCCTGCGCACCCCAGGAATACACATACCCCACTCGCACAGGGCCTATCGCGTGTGAAACTTCCCGCAAACCCCTGTTATACACGTACCACATTGGCACCCCCAAAATACACGTTCTCCTCTCCAATCGCGTGTGAAACTTCCTGCGCACCCCAGGAATACACGTACCCCACTCGCACAGGGCCTATCGCGTGTGAAACTTCCTGCGCACCAATGGAATACATGTACCTCACTGGCAGAGGGCCTATCGCGTGTGAAACTTCCCGCGAACCCCTGTTATACACGCACCACACTGGCACAGGGCCTATCTCGTGTGAAACTTCCCACGCACCCCAGGAATACACGTTCCCGACTCTCTCAGGGCATTTCGCGTGTGAAACTTCCCGCGCACCCCAGGAATACACGTACCCCACTGGCACAGGGCCTATCGCGTGTGAAACTTCCGGTGCACCCCAGGAATACACGTACCCCACTCACACAGGGCATTTCGCGTGTGAAACTTCCTGCGCACCTCCAAAATACACGTTCCCCTTTCCAATCAGGGCCTATCGCGTGTGAAACTTCCTGCGCACCCCAGGAATACACGTACCCCACTCGCACAGGGCCTACAGCGTGTGAAACTTCCCTTGCACCCCAGGAATACCCGTACCCCACTCATACAGGGCCTATAACGTGTGAAACTTTCTGCACACCCCAGGAATACACGTACCCCACTGGCACAGGGCCTATCACGTTTGAAACTTCCCACGAACCCCTGTTATACACGTACCCCACTGGCACAGGGCCTATCGCGTGTGAAACTTCCTGCCCACCCCAGGAATACATGTACCCCACTCGCACAGGGCCTATCGCGTGTGAAACTTCCTGCGCACCCCAGGAATACACGTACCCCACTCGCACAGGGCATTTCACGTGTGAAACTTCCCATGCACCCCCGAAATACACGTACCCCACTCGCAAAGGGCCTATCGCGTGTGAAACTTCCCGCGCACCCCAGGAATACACGTACCGCACTCGCACAGGACATTTCATGTGTGAAACTTCCCGCGCACCCCAGGAATACACGTACCCCACTGGCAGAGGGTCTATCGTGTGTGAAACTTCCCACGCACCCCAGGAATACACCTACCCCACTCGCACAGGGCCTATCGCGTGTGAAACTTCCTGCGCACCCCAGGAATACACGTACCCCACTCGCACAGGGCATTTAGCGTGAAAAACATCCTGCGCACCCCTGAAATACACGTTCCCCTCTCCAATCGCGTTTGAAACTTCCTGCGCACGCCAGGAATACAAGTACCCCACTCGCACAGGGCCTATCGCATATGAAACTTCCTGCGCACCCCAGGAATCCAGGTACCCCACTCGCACAGGGCCTATCGCGTGTGAAACTTCCTGCGCACCCCAGGAATACACGTACCCCACTCGCACAGGGCATTTTGCATGTGAAACTTCCCGTGCACCCCCGAAATACACGTTCCCCTCTCCAATCGCGTGTGAAACTTCCTGTGCATCCCAGAAATACACATACCCCACTCGCACAGGGCCTATCGCGTATGAAACTTCCCATGCACCCCAGGAATACACGTAACAAACTCGCACAGGGCCTATCGCGTGTGAAACTTCCTGCGCACCCCAGGAATACACGTACCCCACTTGCACGGGGCCTATCGCATGTGAAACTTCCCGCGCACCCCAGGAATACACGTACCCCACTCGCACAGGGCCTATCACGTGTGAAACTTCCCACGCACCCCAGGAATACATGCACCCCACTCGCACAGGGTCTATCGCATGTGAAACTTCCCACGCACACCAGGAATACATGCACCCCACTCGCACAGGGTCTATCACATGTGAAACTTCCCGCGCACCCCAGGAATACACGTACCCCACTGGCACAGGGTCTATCATGTGTGAAACTTCCCGCGCACCCCAGGAATACACGTACCCCACTCGCACAGGGCATTTTGCGTGTGAAACTTCCTGCGCACCCATGGAATACATGTACCCCACTGGCACAGGGCCTATCGCGTGTGAAACTTCCTGCGAACCCCTGTTATACACGTACCACACTGGCACCCCCGAAATACACGTTCCCCTCTCCAATCGCGTGTGAAACTTCCTGCGCACCCCAGGAATACACGTACCCCACTCGCACAGGGCCTATCGCGTGTGAAACTTCCTGCGCACCCATGGAATACATGTACCCCACTGGCACAGGGCCTATCGCGTGTGAAACTTCCCGCGAACCCCTATTATACACGTACCAAACTGGGCAGGGCCTATCAGGTGTGAAACTTCCCACGCACCCCAGGAATACACGTACCCGACTCTCTCAGGGCATTTCGCATGTGAAACTTCCCGCGCACCTCAGGAATACATGTACCCCACTGGCACAGGGCCTATCGCGTGTGAAACTTCCCGTGCACCCCAGGAATACACGTACCCCACTCGCACAGGGCATTTCGCGTGTGAAACTTCCCGCGCACCCCCGAAATACACGTTCCCCTTTCCAATCAGGGCCTATCACGTGTGAAACTTCCTGCGCACCCCAGGAATACACGTACCCCACTTGCACAGGGCCTATAGCGTGTGAAACTTCCCACGCACCCCAGGAATACCCGTACCCCACTCATACAGGGCCTATCACGTGTGAAGCTTTCTGCGCACCCCAGGAATACACGTACCCCACTGGCACAGGGCCTATCACGTTTGAAACTTCCCACGAACCCCTGTTATACACGTACCCCACTGGCACAGGGCCTATGGCGTGTGAAACTTCCCGTGCACCCCAGGAATACATGTACCCCACTCGCACAGGGTCTATCGCATGTGAAACTTCCTGCGCACCCCAGGAATACACGTACCCCACTCGCACAGGGCATTTCACGTGTGAAACTTCCCATGCACCCCGAAATACACGTACCCCACTCGCAAAGGGCCTATCGCGTTTGAAACTTCCCGCACACCCCAGGAATACACGTACCGCACTCGCACAGGACATTTCTCGTGTGAAACTTCCCGCGCACCCCAGGAATACACGTACCCCACTGGCACAGGGTCTATCGTGTGTGAAACTTCCCACGCACCCCAGGAATACACCTACCCCATTCAGACAGCGCATTTCGCATGAAAAACTTCCTGCGCACCCCCGAAATACACGTTCCCCTCTCCAATCGCGTTTGAAACTTCCTGCGCACCCCAGGAATACAAGTACCCCACTCGCACAGGGCCTATCGCATGTGAAACTTCCTGCGCACCCCAGGAATCCACGTATCCCACTCGCACAGGGCCTATCGCGTGTGAAACTTCCTGCGCACACCAGGAATACACGTACCCCACTCGCACAGGGCATTTCGCGTGTGAAACTTCCCGTGCACCCCGAAATACACGTTCCCCTCTCCAATCGCGTGTGAAACTTCCTGTGCATCCCAGAAATACACATACCCCACTCGCACAGGACCTATCGCATGTGAAACTTCCCATGCACCCCAGGAATACACGTACCCAACTCGCACAGGGCCTATCGCGTGTGAAACTTCCCGCGCACCCCAGGAATACACATACCCCACTTGCACAGGGCCTATCACATGTATAACTTCCAGCGCACCCCAGGAATACACGTACCCCACTCGCACAGGGCCTATCACGTGTGAAATTTCCCACGCACCCCAGGAATACATGCACCCCACTCGCACAGGGTCTATCGCATGTGACACTTCCCACGCATCCCAGGAATACATGCACCCCACTCGCACAGGGTCTATCGCATGTGAAACTTCCCGTGCACCCCAGGAATACACGTACCGCACTGGCACAGGTACTATCACATGTTAAACTTCCCGCGAACCCCTGTTATACATGTACCCAACTGGCACAGGGCCTATCGCATGTGAAACATCCCGTGCACCCCAGGAACACACGTACCCCACTCGCACAGGGCATTTCGCGTGTGAAACTTCCTGCGCACCCCAGGAATACACGTACCCCACTGGCACAGGGCCTATAGCATGTGAAATTTCCCGCGCACCCCAGGAATACACGTTCCCCTCTCCAATCGCGTGTGAATCTTCCCGCGCACCCCAGGAATACACGTACCCCACTCGCACAGGCATTTCTCGTTTGAAACTTCCCGTACACCCCCGAAATACACGTTCCCCTCTCCAATCGCATCTGAAACTTCCCGCGCCCCCAGGAATACACATACCCCACTCGCACATTGCCTATCGCGTGTGAAACTTCCCACGCACCCCAGGAATACACGTAACCCACTC
The DNA here is from genome assembly GCF_040938575.1 of Ambystoma mexicanum. Taxonomy (NCBI): domain Eukaryota; kingdom Metazoa; phylum Chordata; class Amphibia; order Caudata; family Ambystomatidae; genus Ambystoma; species Ambystoma mexicanum. Next base: position 551,854,437 of record NC_090939.1, on the reverse strand, counting down.
GCACAGGGCCTATCGCGTGTGAAACTTCCTGCGCACCCCAGGAATACACGTACCCCACTCGCACAGGGCCTATCGCATTTGAAACTTCCCACGCACCCCAGGAATACACATACCCCACTGGCACAGGGCCTATCGCGTGTGAAACTTCCCGCACATCCTAGGAATACACGTACTCCACTTGCACAGGGCCTATCGCGTGTGAAACTTCCAGCGCACCCCAGGAATACACGTACCCCACTCGCACAGGGCATTTTGCGTGTGAAACTTCCCGCGCACCCCCGAAATACATGTTCCCCTCTCCAATCGCGTGTGAAACTTCCCGCACACCCGAGGAATACACGTACCCCACTCGCACAGGGCCTATCGCGTGTGAAACTTCCCGCACACCCCAGGAATACACGTTCCCCACTCGCACAGGGCCTATCGCGTATGTAACTTCCTGCGCACCCCAGGAATACACGTACCCCACTGGCACAGGGCCAATCGCGTGTGAAACTCCCCGTGCACCCCAGGAATACACGTACCCCACTGGTACAGGGCCTATCGCGTGTGAAACTTCCCGCAAACCCCTGTTATACACGTACCCCACTGGCACAGGGCCTATCGCGCATGAAACTTCCCGCACACACCAGGAATACACGTACCCCACTTGCACAGGGCATTTCGCGTGTGAAACTTCCCACGAACCCCTGTTATACACGTACCCCGCTCCAATCACGTGTGACAGTCCTCTTGCAGCAGGGTACGTGTATTCGGAGGGGTGCGCGGGAAGTTTTACAGGCGTTTTCGTGGTTGGGGGCCTGTGCGGCATGTACAAGATTTTTGCGCTGTGCATGGCGCACAGGGAGGGTTGGGGGCGTAACTGGCGCTGCTGCAGGGTCGTAGCGCCACTCTGCGCCACGGCTGGTTCTGGAAACTAAAATCCATGAATACGCTGTGCGCGGAAATGGATCTTAGCGCACGCGGCTGGCGCTGAAATTCGCACGTGCACACTGTGCGCCAGCCGCGTGTGCCACTTGTGCGCTGAATTCGATGAATTACCCTCATAACTGTTTGTGCTGCACGTATTTCGGGGCCTGGGGATGTTATGTTTTATTTGAATGAATGTAATGCTCTCCATTAAATAATGCAAACCCAGGATAGGTTTATACTGAAATATGTAATTAATGCTAAGAAAACCAAATGTTTTACTGAACATTAAATTAGCTGTGTTTATGCCAGCATGTGAACAGGGGATATAATCAATTGTGCAACTCGCACTTCAATAATTTACAGGGAAAGTTTGGACAGAATATTTCCTATAAATCATTTGATAGATTGAGTTAATCTGCTGATAGGCCTACACTTTTTACCTTGTCCTTACCTAGAAAAATGACATAAAGAGATACTTTCTGTTGTACATGTTACCTCAAAATGGTTAACTTAGTTTGATCTATCAATGGGTTTTTTGTGCAATCATCACCTTTTCTGAACACATGAAAAGCACAGAGCCTGTTAACCATTTAGTGAAATACATGTTTAAAGGGCTAATGGACACCTATGTGTTTAACAAGGACAAACAAAAACCCCTTTTTCCGAAAGCACAATATACATTCTAAATGAATGCTTTATAGTGGTCATTTAGCACACATCCAATGTGCTTGTATTTTTAAGATGATCGTGACCCTCAATAGAGTCATAATCCTGCCTTTGCAGGCAACCAAATGACATAGAACCGGATAGGTAATTGCATTCTTAACAGCAGAGGCATCACACAGGCCCTGTCCTTTGACTCTGGCAGACCAATGAGGCCCCAAGAAAAAAGTATTGGCTTCACTAAAGCAGCCTATTACAATTATATTTTGCTTTTAAGACAGCAGATGGATCTATTAATACAAGGAGCAAGCAACACCTGTAATTTAAATCTAAAATGCACACTACATTGTGCTGCACATAAAAGATGTATTTAAAGTGGCAAATGGAAAACATGTTGGCCCTCATTACGACCCTGGCGGATTTTTTCTGCCGTCGGCGGACTTTTCCGCCATGGCGCAAAGTCCCTTTACGCCATGGCGGATGGCGGACTTACCGCCCCATTCCGAGGTCGGCGGGGCGGTAAGTCCCCATTGACCCATTTACCCTTCCCCATTCCCATTTCGGCCCCATAGGGCTCAATGGGAGTGGGGAAGGAGTTAATTACGCCACCGTAAATTACGGTGGCGTAATTAACACCAAGGTCCCATAGCGCCATGGATTTCTACGCCCGCAAAAAGCGGGCGGAAAAATGACCATGGCGCTATGGGAACTCGTAGTTGGCGGTAAGGGGTCGGCGCAGCTAACGCTGGCGCAAACCCCTTACCGCCAGGGTCCTAATGAGGGCCGTTGTCTATTACTTTAGAACCGGTTGTCCGGATTGAAACATAATAAATAAAATGGATCTGAAGTTATTGAAACAAAGAGAATCACATGCATATATAATAGAAATAATAACTTTGGGTCCAGATTACCTTCAGCTATCCCTCCGCAAATACCTCCCCTGTCAAGCTCTTCGTTCCTCTACCTCCAACTCCCTCAGGGTCAGTCCTTTTTCAAAGAAACAAGCTGGGAGTAGATCTCTGTCTTCGGCTGGGGCCTCCCTCTGGAATAGCATCTCAAGACCTTCCCCTTTTCTTCTGCCTTCGCTCCCCCTCCCCCCTGCTGATCTGTTCTCTCTTGGCACCGTGCACCTGGCCACCCTCTGTCCTTCGGGCCCAGGTACCTGTTCACCCTGCCCTCCTGCCGCACTGCCTCTGGGCCACCCCTTGTTCTGGGGTCTGTATCTGTACCCATACTGCCCCCCTTTTTCTTCCTGCACTTATCAGACCTACCCTGTCTGCTGCCTTAAACCTAGCAGTTGCATATTGCTGCCTGCATTGTCACTGTTTGTTGCCTTTATTATTTATTTATTGTTATTTATCTGTTTCTCCTCTGCTTCGCACTTTCTACTTCTCCCCCTTCCATGCACTTTTCCCCTCCCCCCTCTCCCATGCACTTGCACGTTCTCAATGTCACTGGGCCTAGTAAGATCGCTCTTTTGTTCTCCCCTGTTCCCCTGCCTTGCCTTGTTGCGCTCTGAAACACTTGTGTACGAGCGCGATAGAAATAAAATATGAATATCAATAACGTTCTTTATTTTGTTATCCATTTGTATGAATTATTAACTCTGTTATGCACGTGGTCACAAAAACCTAAACAATCTCTCTCTGAAATCTGAGTATATAATTCCTATGAACATACCAGGTATTACATGAAGAATGATTATTTCAGGCCAGTTTGATCATTAATTCTTAATACAGCCAATGCATCCATTTAAGAAACACTGAAGACCTGGGGTCAATTGAAACAAAGAGGAGGACCTAGTAGCTTTAAGCAAGGGAAGCTTTAAGCAAAGGAAGGGAACATATCACATGATCTTTCGATTCCAAAATTGTTGTGTCAAAAGAAAGAGTTTTGGAAAAATCAGAAAAGGAAGCACAATTGTTTGACAAGAGAAAAGTGAACCTGAACTCCTTCTGAAAGTAGCTTATGAAAGCAGAACCAGATTACTTGAGAGAGATTTTGGGACCAGGCAGACGGACTGAAAGAATAGTCTATGTGGTGGCAATGCCTGAAGCTGTTTCATGTCCCAACCTGTCCCGGGCCTTTGAAAGAGAAACCAAAAGTGAGTAAAATAAACTCATAGCATGTGCACACATAAACTTAGAGTTCATTAAATCTGAGCTAGCAATTTAAAGTATTTTGTGGTACCCTGTTGGCAAGCTATGATACCGAAAGGGGCAATATAGTAAAAGGGGTAGGCACATTGTGATTGATAACTAAAATTGAATCCCTGGGTAGTGGAAAGCGCCATTAAAGAGCATTTCTTGAGCAATTTTGGATCTCTGGAGACCTTCGACATCACAAATTGAAATGTGAAATGGCACAAATTTATGATTGTTGTCTGTCTTAGTTAATAATGACATTGGGTCCCATTACGAGTTTGGCAGTATCCGTGCCCTTATTAAGGGAACGGCTAGTGCCAAACTCGCTACAGCCCCGTCACCCGTGAATGGGCCATTACCGGCCCATTACTAGATGAATCGGCCGGTAATTGCCATTCGCGGGCGCCGGTATGGACGGCATCCCGATCCCCATTCTGCCCTATAGGGCAGAATGGTTGTAGGGAGCATGGTTGCACTGGCACCATTAATAAAAGTGCTGTTGCAATCTCAAGTTCTGTTCAGACCACACGTGCAGTCCGGCACCGGCAAGCTGAACTCGTAATGTGGCGGAGAGGTAACAACAACGCCAGTAGCACTGTAATTTATACCCTAATGGACACATTGAGCTCTGTATTGAGTGGCCCCAATGATGTCTAGAAAATAGTGAGAAAGTTAGCATTTCAAAAAGACAAACAAAGTTCCAGGACCCAGATAATTAAAATAATTATAAGCATGTTAGCCCCACAAAAACCTGTTTGCATCTCTGTCAGAGTTACCAACCAGTGCAACATTTTAAATTTGAATCAGTCCTAGAAGGAGAGAATTATATGTTGAACCAATATTTTTATTTTCTCTCTTGACAACACTTGGTGATGGTTTTAGAGAAAACTTAGAAAATGTATTTGTTTCAAACAATATTCAAGAACTGTTTCATCTTGATGAATCAAACCACTAATGGCAGTGTGTGTATCTATTGCCGAAAATATTCATTCATGTGTGTTGTTCTATGTATAGTCAGTGTGTCAGAAAATGTTATGTTGGCAAACAGTTCCATTAAGGTAATCCATAATAGTACATTCATAGAAATTCAAATGTAGCATAAAACAGTTATCATGAATACATTTATATTATGCAAACATACAAGCATTAACAATGACCAATAAAGGACCAATAAAACGAATCAGAGATTGATAAAAAGATAACATGACAATAATCACATGAATATGAACAAAAAGCACCGGCCATGTCAATGTTACATTGTCTAATCCCCACACCTGCCTTATAAAAAAAAAGCAGCAACACCCAAGTGTGAATATGCCCAAAGATGCTCAGCCGAGTCGGAATGATATCGGAATGATATATGTAACATCAAAAAAAGGCCACAACAAATGGTCTTTGTTATGTTATGTTATGTTATTTTGCACTTATATAGCGCCTTATATACCATTGGTATGGTCTGAAGGGGCTGGTAGGTTGAACGCCCTTGGGAACCGAAGTTCATGTCAGTAGAGGCAGGAGAGAGGGTTCAAAAGGTGCGAGTGCGCATCTGGTATGTGTGCAGCTGGTGCGAAATTTCTCTGTGGGAGCTGCTTCATAGCGGTAGGTGTGGTGGGTGAGAGGTTAGGAGTATGTGTTTGAATCTGGCAGGAATTATCCGGACCGAGAGTGGCAGCGTAGGGCCTGAGGGGAACGCCTGGCTGGGGGTGCGAGACCAGCAGTGATTACATAGAGTGATGTGGAGTGAGCGGCGTCAGATGTTGATATGAGAACAGATATACCGAATGGTGTCATAGTATCTCTGTGTTCTAGTTGGGTGGTGGTGTAAGGAGAGAGTAAGCGTGGGGTGTGATATGAGGTATGTTCTTCTAGGTATAATATGGACGTCATGCAGTTAAGCATTCGTCCGTTCTGCACATTCGTCGGCCCTCCACACGTCCTCTCCCCACACACGTCCTCTCGCCACACACGTCCTCTCGCCACACACGTCCTCTCGCCACACACGTCCTCTCGCCACACACGTCCTCACGCCACACACGTCTTCTCGCCACACACGTCTTCTCTCCACACACGTCTTTTCTCCACACACGTCTTCTCTCCACACACGTCTTCTCTCCACACACGTCTTCTCTCCACACACGTCTTCTCTCCGCGCACGTCTTCTCTCCACACACGTCTTCTCTCCACATACGTCTTCTCTCCACACACGTCTTCACCCTACATACGCCTTCACTCACTACATCCGGCCGCCCTCCACACCCGGCCGCCCTCTACACCAGGCCGTCCTGCTCACCCGGCCGCCCTCCACACCCGGCCGCCCTCCACACCCGGCCGCCCTCCACACCCGGCCGCCCTCCACACTCATACGCCCTCAACACTCATCTGCCCGCAACACACATCCGCCCGCAACACACATCCGCCCGCAACACACATCCGCCCGCAACACACTTCCGCCCGCAACACACATCCGCCCGCAACACACATCCGCCCTCAACACACATCCGCCCTCAACACTCTTCCGCTCTCCATGGTCATCCTCTCTATATGCTCGTTCGCTTGTATACTATTGTCAAGCCACGCGTTGACCTAGTCTATAAGTTTGTTGGTTCAGCAAAGTTAGTTTTATACGCCCTCATCAGTTCTACGTGCTCCTTAGTTCTGTTCGCTTCTCTGTATTTGCGTTCATATTAGCTTTTATATACTGCTATGTGCATTTCATCGGTTTCTCATTGATTTATTCGTAATATCTGCTTCCCTGAATTTGATCTACTTTAGTCGTTTATTGATAGGTCGGAGAGGTGGTGCTAGTTTGGAAGCCGGTTGGTTTTAGGGGAAGAGCCAGGTTTTCAGTAGTTTGCGGAAGGACGTTAGGTCTTCAGTTAGGCGGATGTGGGGAGGGAGCGAGTTCCACAGGGTTGGAGCTTGGGCTGAGAATGATGTTCCGCCTATCCTGATTGAGTTTGTCTTAGGAATTGTTAGGAGGCCGGCTGAGCTTGATCTTAGGGTGCGAGAGGGAAGATATGGTATTAGTTTTTCTTGAAGATATTGAGGTCCAGTTTTATGTAGTGCTCTATGGGTGAGGCATAAGGTTTTGAAAGCCACCCTACGGGCTACTGGAAGCCAGTGCAGTGTCTTGAGGGCTGGGGATACGTGGTCTCTTGGACCTAGCGCAAGTAGCATTTTGGCCGCTGCGTTTTGCGCTCTTTGGAGTTTATTCAGCTGGTAAGCATGGATTCCGAGGTATAGGGGGTTTCCGTAGTCCAGTCTGGATATAACGATTGATTGGACGGCAGAGACTCTGTTTGGAAATGAGAGGTATGGAAAGATGCGCCTGAGGGTTTTAAGGTGGTAGTGGCAGGACTTTGAGACATTGTTGACTTGGCGCGAGAGTGTTAGGCCGGAGTCTAGGGTACATCCAAGATTTTTCACTGTGTTAGAGGGTGTCGGTGCGTTGCCCATGGCGGGCGGCCAGGGAAGCGGGTGCGGAAGAAGATCGGAGTTGCCGCACACCATGATTTCTGTTTTGGCTGGGTTTAGCAGGAGGTGGTTTTGGGTCATCCAGCAGTCAATGTTAAGAAGGCAGGCTGCTAGGTCGGGTCGGGAGTTGGGTTTCGAGTTCAGGAATTTTAAGATTAGTTGGGTGTCGTCAGCGTAGTTGTAACATATGATGTTGTGTGAGCGAATGATTGGCGGTAGGGTGATCAGGTAGAGATTGAATAGCAGGGCAGATAGACATGCTCCTTGAGGGACTCCGGTGTCGACAGGTCGAGCTTGGGAGGTAAAGCCGGGGAGTGTAGTTATTTGGTGCCTGTCTTTGAGGAAAGAGGCTATCCATTTAAGAGCGGTTCCACGGATTCCTAGGGAGTGGAGGCGGTCTAGGAGGATTGAGTGATTGATCGTGTCAAAGGCAGCGGATAGGTCAAGGAGGATTAGTGCTGCGCATCCTGCGGCGTCTGCTGTCATTTTGGGACATTTTTTGAGAAAGGCATTGCTTAGTAATAGTACAGTGGATTAGCCATCTTTATAAACGCTTGCCATTTTTAAAATTCTGATGAAATCTCTTGTTGTTGTCCTCACATAGATATAGGTGACAGGCAGGCTGTTGTGCTACTTGACTGTGCTGTGAGGCCCCAACTGAAGTGCACTTCATTGTATTGTGTTCTGCATATAACTAAGGTAGAGCAATATGTTTACTCTAAATCTCAAGCAATGCTGGCATAAGAACAACGTTTGAAACTCTGAAATGTTTAATAACATTGATAGCTCATCTCAGGTGATTGCAGTTGCAGATTTTTTATATTCAGCCTGGTTTCTGAGGTATACATATTTGAATTAATTATCAATTAAGTTAAGTTATATTATTTCCTGAATTAAATTCATCTTAAAATTATGAATGTCTCAATTGTATTTGGATATTTTAAGGTTATTTTATCGTTATATGTCTCGAAGGGTCAAGGACCTGGATCGAATCACTGGTAGTGAAATTTCCAGGGCTCTTGCTTCCATTGATCCAGGACTCCCATGTACTGAATGTTTTACAAGTGGAGTTTCAATCTTGGGCCCTATTTGTGATAAATTGACCTTGCTAAAACCTAAGTCCAAAAAAATGTCTCAAAGCTGGTTTTCTCAGAGCCTGCAATGTTTGTGGAAACTGGTCAGTAGGACTAACCAGATCTGGCAAAAAAAAAACAATGTTGGAAAATAAAATTCAAACCAAAAAAACACTCCAGAATTATAAAACAGCCCTCTTTTTGGCAAAAAAAGACTTCTTGGGAGAGAAATTGAAAACTGCTCAAAATCAATCAAGGGAATTGTTTTCTATCATATCTAATGTCTGCAGTCCTAACTGCAAAGCGGCAATGTTGGATGCTTCAGTAGTACATGCCAATCTTTTTAATTCCTTCTTTGTGGATACAATTGAACGGATTAGGGCTGATATTGAACATGAGATTTCTATTAATCCACCTGTGTCCTTGCCTAATCAACCTGCAGGCAACATGGATGATTCACAGAATCAGACATCATTACCCTTGTTTGAATTTCACCCAGTTGTTGAAGCTGATATATTGAAATGTATTGGGTCTCTTAAAACTACTATCTTCACTGCCAGCCTACTCAGAACTTACCCCATTTGTCACGACTTTTGTAAATAAATCATTGATCAGTGGAATTGTTCCAGAAGATCTGAAGCTCTGCATTGTCTGGCCTTCGCTGAAAAAGCCATCTCTAAATGTGTAGACTCTTCAGAATTATCGCCCCATTGCAGGGCTCCCTGGCCAGCTAAAATACTTGAAAAAGTTGTTACCAACCATTTGCAGGATTTTGTGCAATGTGAATTTTTATTGGACACATTTCAGTCTGGTTTTTGGCCAAATTATGGTACCCGGACCGCGCTCCTAGCTGTAGAGGATGAATTGTTGAAGACTGCGCATCAAGGGGAACTTTCACAATTGGTGATGTTGGACCTCTCCGCAGCCTTTGACACAGTGAATTATGACATTCTTTTGGAACGGTTTCCGGAAGTAGGAAGAGTCTCGGATTTGGCAATGAGCTGGTTTAGGTCTTTTTTAACTGACCATCAACAGCGAGTGAGGCTAGAGGCTAGTGAGGCTAGTGGAGTTCCTGTAGGACCTCAATAAACTAAATTGTGTAGTCCCACAGGGATCCTCCATGTCCCTGCTACTGTTCAATTTATACATCCGACCCCTTTTGGAAATTCTTAAGGGCTGAATTTTCACTCATACGCGGATGATACACAGATTTTCATTTGAGTTACAAACTTTGAAGAAGCACTTAAATGATTAGGCCAGTGCTTGGAAGAAGTGAGTGGCTGGATGTCAAAAAACCACTTGCAGCTTAATGCCTCAAAGACTGAGCTCATTCAGTTTGTGCCAAGGCATTTGCTGAATATTGCAATTCTTTCCTATTCTTTTGCTTTCGGGCAAAGACCTTAAATTTATAGCTAAAGTAAACAATCTGGGCTGCATCTGGCAGGCGGACCTTGAGGTTGAAACCCAGGTTGGAGCCAAGATTAAAGCAGTGCATTTTGTTTTGAGATTGCTGCGTAAAGTGCTTTCTTACATACCCATGGAAGATCAGGTGGCTGTTGTGGGAGCCTTAACTAGTGCCCATTTAGATTATTGCAATAGTCAATCATTGGGCATCTCCGCTAAACAGCTTCAACAACTTCAGAATGCAGCAGTCATACTGATATTTAAGTTGAAGAAAACGGCTCATGTATCTCCATTTTGCTGTGAGTTACATTGGCTTTCAATTAAGGACTGTATCAGGTTTAAGACAGCCTGTATCGTCTTCAAGTGTGTAAATGGTATTGCCCCTTCATATTTGAGGGAGCTAATCCAGTTATGTCATCCAGCAAGGCAACTCCAATCCAGGGATTGTCAGCTGTTGGTAATTACTTACTTAGCCTACAAGTCACAGGGCCATAGAAGATCGCTGTCTTTGGCCCAAACCTGTGGAACTCTTTGCCACTTGAATTGAGGACTATGAGCTTGCTTCCTCAGTTTCATCGAGCACTAAAGACCTTCCTGTTCAAATAGATATTCATCCATGGGACGAGAATTTAGTACGACTTGTTATATCTCTGTGCATCTTACAAAATCCAAAAAATCGAAATCAAATCGGATCAAATATGTATGAATTGTGTATTTCCTTATTTTGTGGACATATGTGAATTTGATTAATAAAAGTGATTGATTAATTGATACATAAGTACTCATGTTGTTCTATGTCAAAATCTATTTTGGTATCCCCTTTCACAAACCGTAATGTGACTTTGTCATGAGCTATCATGTTTTCGTGTCCTTCCCATTCAAAATTCCTTCCCATTCAAAATTCCTGCCTTTTAAAATGAGGCTTGGTATCACACCATATGCTGTCCACCCTTTAATTAGGGTTGCTTTTTTAGGTACCGAAGAAGGAGGAATGTCTAAGGCCCTTTTTCTATATTAATGAAACTCCTTTAGTAAGTCTCCTGTGTTTTTGGGTTATACCCATGTGATTGTGGTCAAAAGTCTGTATTTGCAATGTATACATGTGTAATGTTGTTAGAAGGTCTGTCATTTTAGGAATGTTATTGCATGGTGTCCATTATTTGGTGCTGCTAGTGAGTCATAGTCAGTTGACCATTGAACAGGTGATGTCTGTAAAAAAGTGTTTCATCAGAGAAAACATGATTATGTTACTGCCAAAGGTTAAGATGGTGTCTAGAGTATGGCCTTTTTTGTCTCTGTGAGTCCAAGGAAGAGTAGTCAAACACCAGTGTTCTGCACAATGCATACTAGGTATTATGTTGTATGCTGAGGGATTCTGGGCACAGATGCAGTTATTCTCCAACAAAATCTCAACAGAAACCATCAATATATTTGACAGAAATGTGACCAAGGCATACATTCTTAGCTGGGATTTCACAATTGGCACCCAGGGCAGGGGGGAGGGGTGAAGCCAATCAGGTTCCGCAGACCACGGGCTGATCCCCCACCATGTAGCACCATCATTACCATGGTCGACATCTTAGCAAAGGATTTTCATTCATTGAACGGGGCACACACACACGTTACCAAAGTGGTAACCCGTGGGTGCTAATGGCATTATCACTCCGTTTCAGGGGCTTTTATCTGGCCTATAACTTGGGCTGCTGGGCCGTTGTCCCCGTTCCAGCCCAATGAACGCAGGTGATTACACCATATTCATGGTTTCATTCAGGATATTAATCTGGCAATATAGAGTACTAGTGTGTATTCAATTATTAGATCATCAGGAAAAAGGGTGAACACCTAACATCTGTCAGGAAATCCTAACTGTGCAATTGAATTATTTGAAGAATTGGAGGACTATTTTGGGGGCGTGGGGACTATGCAAGGAGTTATGGCAATTGGATTTTCATTGTGATCACTTTCCCTAAATACTGGTAGTATGTATTCAAGAGTGTCTTCCTGGCGTGTTTTGTATTTGTAGCTACCAACTATCCACTACCCAGACTGGGGCCTCTCTTTAATCAGGGCAGGGCTTTTAACCACCCAAGTGAGCCTACTGTTCATTACCTACCATGCACATGCAAATAAGCATTCAAGAAACCATAATTCCTGTTATATTGGTGAAGTAGAGATTAGGATGCATGAAGAGAAACCCCTCATCAGAGGGAGTAGCAATTTCACTCATGTGTAAAATCATGGTAAACAGTATGTCACTGTGTACGCTGCTCACATTAAACTCTCCTTGTGATGCCTTCAATGTGACCCCTTCATATAGCAAGGCAGCATGTCAAACATAATTAAATGAAGGAATTATCCTATTAGACCTGCTAGTTTGATGATGGTCCTTGAACTGTACAAATCGCAGAGCGAGATTCCAAGTGCCACCATTAATTACACAGAAGTGTTCATTGCCTGATCAGTTGAGAGCACCTCTCTTTGAATGGATACCAGACAATTCAAGTATGAGAACATCCCTCTAAAGGTTAAGGCCAAGTGGAAAAAACAATGGCTTCCTGATCTTTGAGAATAAGTCAATGTGCTGTATGTTGTGTTTCTTTATTGTAAACAAGTGCATACCCCACAGGCCGGTGCTTAGAAGTGTTTAATATTGGTATACTGTACTGTGTGTTAGTGAATGACCTTTATGAGGGTGTCAATCATTTGTACTGCCTTTTGCTCGGATTGACAGTGCTTTTTGTTGTGGTGTTCTGATTTGAGTGTGTGACATTCACTTTGTATTGGCATATGATACTATATGCTGTAATCTTGTGTTCTTCTGATTTGCAATTCTCAATTACCATGCTGGAGGCCTGTGTTCTTTTGTACTCACAACTGAGCTACAAAGTATTTTTGATGCCCAAAGAAGTAGTATTTTCACATCCCAAAAACAGCAGGATATGGTTTACAAAAAGCTTGGAGAATGTCCTCTACATGTTAAGCAGCAAGGAGAAATAGAAGGGAAAATAGTTGCGCAATAACTGTAGATGGAAAAGCCTATGTGTGTGGAATTTGACCATCCATATGGTGGGTGTGTGCTCACCCTGGCTTTTTTTCAAATTGTATATGAAATTGAACGAGGGTAGGTCAACCTCTGGAAAATGTGTGGGGCTGATCTGCACACATATCCCTATGCTCACAGCGCAACAAACGCAGACCTGTGTACTCTGGGTGGACACAGCATACAGGCACAGTCCTCCCTGTAACATTTTGTTGGAATGTGACACCCAGGAGTACATCAAGGCATCTCAAAAGGGAGAGGGCACATGTTTTCGCCCCTTTACATTTCCATTTGCAAAGCCCTCCGGTTATGATCTCATGCATATAAGAATAATGTAGGTGGGGACCCAGGAGTGGTTAATTAAGGTAGGCTTAGCCTACAGCAATCACTCAAGCCCATTCGGCTTTAAATGAGGGTTGAGCCCCTCTTTTGGCAGGTCATCAGAAGACTTTGCAAGGAGTATCAAGAATAACTAATTTTGACCCTGGCTGAAGGTACAGTCTGCCTTACAGCTTCCACCAATGAGGGGAGGCCAGGATTCCAAAGAGGGAAGCACAATCCCTCCCCTAAACATCTCAACAGAAGAGAGGGAAATACTGAACCCAGAGGACCCCCCAGCAGCTCCAGAATGAGTACCCAGCCAGCACACAGTGTGCCCTGTTGGGCTCTGCAAGCAAGTGTCCTAGATGGGAAGTGACAGAGAGGCTCTAAACCAAACCAAGGACAAGGTCATTGCCTGCAACACTCTCTTCAGCTTTGGGCTATCCACCTTAAAGGATGACACAAGCCCAGCAAAGAAGCTAGGAAGATTGCACCGACAAACATCAACCAGCATCCAAATTAAAGGACATGTTTGAGGCATATGAGTCGCTCGAGCTGCAACCGACTGCACCATGACTGTGGTCACGCTGCAGTTGCTAATGTCGTCCGATACGCCTCAACCAGTGCTTCAGACCTACCAAACAGCACTCAGACAATAATTACTGACCCCAAAGCACCGTGTAGGTCAGCCTGCAAATGTCCATCTAGCCTTGCTCGCTGGATTGCCTGCTGTCTGATACCCACAGCTTTCTCCCACCAAGAACCTCTACAAGCACAAGGTACCTTGTGGTTCTGACACTGTGGTCCTTCTCCAAAGGCCCCTTGTGACATTTTACGACCCATTGTTCACTTTGTGGTGTACTATTGTGATTAATTACTTTTTGTCAGTATCTAGAGTGCATCCCCTTTCCTTCTTGAAACTGTTTGTCCTATGCATTCCTACACAGGGTGGGTTGTATTTTGTGGTGTGCTAGAACCGTCTGTTGTGATCATTCTAAAGTAGACATTTGTATACATTTGTATACAACCTTGACAGGGCAGTCCCTTTTATCATTGGGTAATAATTGCATTTTCTCCGTGTTGAAACTAACCATCGATCCATGCCCTTGCAGAGATAAGCCTGCTGTTCCATTCATGTTACCAAAATTAGACAAGGAGGTTTATTATTGACTTGTTTTTCCAATCTGTTTCGATCCTTTCTGGTCTACTAGAGGTGTGGGGCTTGTTTGATTTTTTAGAAATCAATATTCATCCCTGGTCCACTGGTGCCCCGGAAGTTGATTCATCACACTATGACTTCTACCAGACCCTGCTTTCCAAACCTTTTGCCCTTGCATCCTCGAATGTCAATATCAGGTCACTCACACTGTTTTACCTTCATATTCATATCCATCATCCGAGCACCCACCCAACTCCCCAATGGACCCCAACAAATGTGTTCAACCGGAGAACATTCCAGCATCAACGTTATTGGTCCTTACAGTGTCTTCAGCGGCACATATTAAGCCTTTCAAGCCAGTGCACACCTGCCTTCTCAGGACACCTGACTCTGACTTGTGCCTACACTGCCTGCCAAGACTTAAAACCCTGTACAATATTATCAATGGCATCACTCAGTGGACCTTCTCAACGGACTTTTTACTATGTTTAACTTAATTAATGTTCAGTAAATATATGTAAATAAAACATAAAACCATAATGTAAACCATGTGTGTTCTCTGACCCTATGTGCTTGGGCAGAGGGATCAGACATTTTGTAAATCAAAAGTAGTTACTACTAAACATCATTTGGCCCCATACTCCATGTTCTCTCCTGTTGACAGAGCCGAAGGACTTCATATGGATATAATCACTGCAGCCATAACACTGATACTCTGCACCATACCCCCTGTCTAAAAATGACAGTTTGGCATCAAAAGTAAGCTTGAAATGGGCTTGAAATAGGAGAGTGGCTAGATGCAAACAAAGTTGCATTGTATTTGGTTGTGCTGAGAGGTTTTTACCCGACCCCTATGGTATCTTGGGTATCTTGATCTGTGGTGAGAGTTTGGGGCACTTATTCACTAACTGAAAACTGAGTGGTATCTTGTATTTATGATATCTTCTTTATGTTTGCTGTTATTATTATTGTATTTTCCATATGTTTTTCATCATTGCCCATCCTTGTCGCCAATGTTGTAAAGCCTTATGCTAGACATTCAGGATGCATCACTGAAATACAGACCAGCTGTAGTCTAGGTTTGGTTCCAGGTAGGCTTTATTCACATATGTACAATCTGTGCAATACTGCAGTTACTCTTCATGTATTTACAGCACGCGTAGACATGGACAGGGACATAGGAAGGTATAAACATCACTAACAAAGGAGCAGACCCACTGGCCATCCATTCAACCCAGCTCAGGCCCCCAAATGACACTCACAGAACATTCACACACAGATCCACCCAACATTCTCCTGAGCTGCATTCATGCACCAACATTCTACAGCAAACATCCAGGCCAGTGGTAGGACAAGACTACATTACAACAATCATCATCATAAACTTCATTTCGATCCGACAGATCATACAAGTGACATATAAAATTCATGAAAACCCAAGTAAAAATTAGTGACATGTTAAAAGGAGTTTAGCGGATCCATTAAAACAATGATAAAACATGGATATAATCATTAAACTGCTGGTATGTTGTGCAGTGTGAAACATCATTCATCAGACAAGTAATAAACGTTAGTCTTTTCCTCCAGGCTCGATAAAGAAAGTTCCCCATACAGTGGGTTGCTAATTCACAGGCCCCCGCCAGGCATAGGTAAAGGCACTCATTCAGCCTTCTTACATCAAAATGTTTAACCAAAGGAATCAAATATTTCTTTCTAATGTGGCAGTAGTCTGGACAGAAAAAGATAAAGTGTAATGTTCTTTCATCATAGTTCAAGCAAAGGGACATGCTGCTGGTTTGTGTGGGTACCATTTGTGCTGCAGACCAGCAAGTGGCAATATGCCAATGGGAAGCTGCATGTACAGGGTTCTGGTCAGGGGCGGGCGCATTTTATCTAAGTAACGTTCAAAACCGTTTTTTTTTCTTCCATACATATAACAAGTTCGCTATTTGTCTGCATATTTCAACCTCCCAGATTCTCTTATGGATATTTTTAATCTCAAACTTGGCATTGATGGGAATTAAATCAGGCTGGGACCAATAATTTTTCAGCCCCAGAGCAAAGAGCTCCTTTATGTCCAAAAGCCACAATAAACGTGCACTTTCACATCCTTTACAGCACTTCTATACTTATCAGAATTACAAATTGCCCACAATAGTATCCACAAAAACCCAGGCCACATCTTACATATACAGCCATTGCTCTGCAGGTCCAGTTCTAGGTAAATCGGTGCATTCGATGCATTTACAGACAAACCCATTATGGTTTTTAGAAATGTGTGTTCTGCTTCCTGTAACTGCCTCGTATTGCTCATGACCCAGGGTTTGACCACATACAAGGCTTCCTGTCTAGCCTGGCTCTTAAATTTGCAGTGTAACATTACAGGGACCAGCCCCATGGTCATGGATATATTTTGACACTACCCCACTATGCCTTACCAACTGGAGTACTGCACTGTTTATCTGATCACTCCATGAGCAATTGGCCATCATCCTTATTCCTAAATAATCATACTGTGTTACCTGTTCAATAGGGCCATCTCTAAGTCCGATAACTAGGCAAGGTTTAACTCATGCCCTAATTTAGAAAATGCCATTGAGTTGGATTTCTGCGCATTTATCGAGCAACTGTTGACCTTGCAGAAATTCTCAAAGACAACAACTTGCTTGCAGAGACCCTGGTGAGAAGGAGACAGCAGGATGGCATCATCAGCAAATAAGAACATTGGAACTCTCTCATTCACTAATAACGGAGCGTCAGTGGGCTCAACAAGCAAAAGATTGATAACCCATTAATAAACAGAGAGAAAAAGCTAGGGGAAGGACACTGCTTTGCCTTACTCACACATAAATTTGGATTGCACCTGTTATTTGGCCTCCCAGACTATGGGTCTCATTACCAGGTTGGAGGTAGCCATGGCGCTATTAGCGCCATGGCTGCCTCCAAACTCGTTCCGACTCCGCCCTGGTGAATGGAGCAATTACCGGTCCATTCCGAGGTTGGCTGGACCGGAAATTCCCCATTCACCAGGGCCCTTGCCCATTCCCATTTGAGCCCCCATAGGGCTCAATGGGAATGGGGAAGGCACTAATAACAGTACCGCAAATTGCGGTACCTTTAATAGCTCCAGAGTCCCTTTGCGGGTCCCGTCCTTAACGCCTGGAAAAACCAGGCGTTAAGGGAGGACCCGCAAAGGGAACTCGTAGTAGGGTGGTAAGGGATTAGCGGCACCGGTGCCCTTACCGGTGCCGGTAATCCCTTACCGCCCGCCTTGTAATGAGGCCCTATATCTGATTACCTAATGAGATTGAATCACTCTTAAAATACCAGATGGTATACCCAGTTTCTTCAGTGCTTGCCATAATTGTACCCTGGGCAGACTGTCAAAGACAGTCTTCAAATTGACAAAAATTGCATAAACATTCATATTTGTTAAGCTGATATATTTCATCAACACCAGACATAACCACATAACTTGGTCAGTAGTAATGATGTTACGTTGGAACCCAGCTTGTAAATAGCTCAAAGACCCCACTTCAAGGATTCATGCATTCAGATGAATTAGTAACGTCTTTGCAAACAATGTTCTCCCTGCATCAAGAAGGGAAATGGGTCTATAGTAAGAGTGAGATCCCCTATAGCCCTTCTTGAATATAGGGACTAATATAGCTTATGTGAATCAGTGGGGTACAACATTTGCCAACAATAAAACATTACAAAGTTTTAGCAAATAAGGGGTCCAAATATCAAAATCTTGTCTTTAGGGACCATATCAGGTCCAGGGGCTTTCCCTGCTTTCTGTGATCTAAGAGCAACTTTAGTGTGCTGAATAGATACACCAGAGGGTGAGATACTCCCCCTCCAGTGCATCCCAGCCAGAAAAAGGTTTTCCAAAGGTTTTCAAAATGGGCCAACCATACAGCTTCTGGGATTGGATGTTGTTCCCCACTTTTGCCATCACCAAAACAGAACTAAAATCCCCAGGAATCGTTATTCATGGGAGCCTGGAGGAGATCATTCCATAACTGGTCAGAATAAACTTATTTTTTTGACTTCAGCAAATTATGATAAAAGCCCAAGCCATAGACAAGGCCTTGCTCCTACTGCCGCGCTACCGCTTAGCACAATCAATCATGATCTGCTTTGCAGCACGACAATCAGCATCGAAACAAGAGTTCTTGCACAAAGCTTTAGCCCCGACAGCAGACTGTGGCTTGGTCAAAAAATGGCACACTGTTCTGGTCAAGGCTTCAAACATAAGTAACATGTGGCCTACATCCTGAATTTAACTAGAGAAGAAAACCTCCAAAGAAGGAAGGACAATAGCATAGATGGCAGGCAGCATAGGCTCCAGGGCGGCTGGATACCATTTGATGACCACATTTCTGTTCCCTTCATTTCAATTGAGCAACCCTCTGCTCAATGGGTGGGTCCTTCCCTCCAAACATATTTGGAAGAGCTACAAGTACAACAGAATTATGGTCGATATCAGGTCTTACAACACACTAAAGTCTTGAAGATATTTCCAGGCCTCGAAATTCATGATAATGTAATTGATCAAGCTATTTTTGCGTTCCATGCCAAAGTTGATTTTGGCTGGCTGATCCCTGGGAATCTCCTGTTGAATGCCCTAACACCTAGGGAGAGAAACACACTTGCTGCCACCTGTGCGTTTCTGAATTTCCTCTTGGGGGGATTTGCCATTAGTTTTATTATGCCCCATCTGAAATCTTTTTCATCGGTCAAACCTGATATACTATCAAAAGGTTCAAACTGGATATTAAGGTCACCCATTACCATGATTTTAACAACACCTGGTAGACTATTAATCCATTGGGCAAATCTATTTTACATTAAGGGGAATACAGAATTTTCAGCACCATTTCTATTTCAAGTTCTCTAGTTGATGAAAAGAAAGATAGAAGTTGGATCCATTTGAACATTTGGGATGGACCTCCATGAAATCCATGGAGCTACTGTGCCCCTAGACAGTGACATGAAAAGACTTACATAGAGAAAGGCCGCCGCTAGGACGACCACCCCTTCCCTTTATTGTGTGAATAGAAAAGGTACAATAACCTTGGATGTCATGAGTTAACACAGTCCATGTTTCCTAAAGAGCCACTATGTTGTAGGAGCGAACCAGATCAAGCCAGACTGTTTCAGCCAGGTTTTTGACAGGTTCAGCAATATTCCAAGACATTGGGCCTCATTACGAGGTTGGAGGTAGCCCTTCTGGTTTTACCGGCAAGGCTATCCCCAAACTCGCATCCGGCTCCGGCATCCGCGAAAGGGAAATCACCGGGCCATTCCGACCTAGACGGACCTGGTAATTCCCCTTGTGCGGATGCCGGAGCCGGTACGTCCCCATTCCCATTTGAGCCCTCATAGGGCTCAATGGGAATGGGGAGGATGGTAGCAGCGGTACTGTTTATAATGGTACCGTTGCCACCATCATGTCTGCTCGCGAGTGCCGGTATGGACACCTGCGCAGACCGGGTGGCCGCAAGGTCACCAGCGAGCAGAAGTCCTAGTATGGCGGTATGGTAGCAACGGTGCTGGTAGCAATACCGGCGCCGTTGTTGCCTTACCCTCATACTCATAATGAGGCCCATTATGTACAAAGCAGAATCAATGTCGCGAGGGGCAAACTGTGCAGTGATGGTGGCAGAGTCACTCGAACATGCTCCGCTTATGTTCTTTTGTCATTCATTGGCTCCTGTCACTGATAAAATTAGTTCACCCTCCATTGCCAGGTCCCCAATGCGAGTGACCTCTTTACCAGAGTTGCTGTGAACCCACATAGCTTCAGACGAGCTCCCTGCCGCTTTGACAGTCAGCCTGTCACCTATGGTTGGTTTGGGCACTACATTCATTGCCATTGTTGGCCCCTCTGGGATCAGTTAAAATACAAATTTGGGTGGGGACCAAACTCGCAAAGGAATGCTGTGGGGTGCACTGAAGGGCAAAAGTAGGAATTATTGGGTCGGTTAGATTGCCTGATGCAGAAAGGGGCTTCGATGGAGGGGGATTCAGACTAAACATGATGTCCAAAGTCCTGGGGGGCATACACTGCTGTTCCATGGCCAACAGTCCTTCCAAAAGCATATTAGATTTGAAATCTACTCACATAAAATATCTCGATAAAGTATGGGATGTGTGCGTGCACTGCAATATATCACTTCTGACTATTGACAAGCAGCCGCTCTTCCATCTGAGCCAATGGCACACTTTATTAGTCAAGGTATCAACAGATTCATTGTACCTACCTAAGGCTTTGGGAACATGAATTAGGAAGAAGTGCGAGTTACAATGCTGACCCTCTGGAGGTTGCTAATTGGGTACATAGTGGGTATTAGCTTCCAAGTCAGCACTGCGCGAGAAGTCCCTTCTACATGACTGATCTGGAAGAAGACCAAGATTAGGAACACCAAAAGTTACATTGAACCTTGCATTGGCCATCCCAACTCCTATGCATGGTTGATCCCTGGTTGCATGGATCTCCAGCATCTGTTTCAGCTCTCCTATAAAGTGATTCAATGCTCCAACCTTTATTCCACCCTATTAAGGGTAGAATTAGCCTTTTCGACACTACTAGAAATATTCGCTACTTCCGTACCCTTGCATCCCAGAACTATATCATCTCGACCAGCATGAGCTACCCGTTGGGATTGCCAACTAGTATACCAAACCAGGTTGTCTACCAGGGTTCCGACTGATCTTGTGAGGATCCTGTTTGTGGCAGGATCACCCAAAAGACCATTCCCGTGCCTAAGTGACGACCATGGACACAGGGAGCAACCTAAAACAGTGGAGTTTGGCTTGGATATGGAAACGTCTTTCCAGCCAGTGACCCTCCCCTTCACCCTGGCCTTTCCTCTTTTGGTATTCGGCTGGTTTTGGGAGGTAGTCAACTCCCCTATCCTGACACCTTTTCCAGTTAAAAAGGCAGACCTGTTGTTAAGAGTAAATGAGGGTAGCACAAGGAGTTCCTTATTTGGACTATTGCATTCAGGAAACTCACTGGGACCACCACTTTTGGATTTTAAGAGTGCTGGAAGATCAGCACTGGTGAGCGTACTGCACTCCACAGGGATGACATAGCTTTTGCCCTCACATTGCTCAAAGGGGTTTGGCACTTCATATACTGGTAGGATAATACCTACTTCCAAATGCGCTGACAAAGGGAAATTAGATGTGTTAAGTACTTTATTTGCTTTTTCCCCGCATCTCAACAAAAGTTAGTGATTTCTCACAAACTGGGGGGAGCAGGTTTTTTGTTTACAGGCAGTGTCTCACCACCAATGCTTTCTAAAATTGCCTTATCTGTTGCTACACAATTCCTGGCAAGATTACACGGTCTCTTTTCCTCAGTAGGCTTTGCACACTTTATGGTAGTGCCGGCCGTGATTACATCATTAGAGCCTATGGGCCTCATTACGAGTACGGCGGTAGGGGGTTAACGGCACTGGTAAGTATGCCGGTGCCGTTAACCCCCTACTGCCGCATTCCGAAGTCCCTTAGCGGGAGCCACTAAGGGACCAAGGACCTAATAAAGGGCCCGCTATTTGCGGGCCCGTTATTAGCTCTTTCCCCATGGGCGCTCAAATGGTATTCAGAATGGGGAATGGTATTCAGAATGGGGACTTACCGGGTCTGCCAAGGTCGGAATATCCCGCTAAGCCCCCATTCCGACACCACGGCCCAGACACAGGTTTGGAGGAAGCCATGGTGCTATTAGCACCATGGCAACCTCCACACTCGTAATGACCCCCATATGTCATGCAGTATTTGGGCGATTTGGTTGATCATGACATTAGCCTGATCAATAGGATCAAGCAACTTGGCTATCTTTTTCCCCTGCCGTCTAGAAGAAGAGGATATAATAGCTTTACGCTTAGACATAGCAGAAAAGACAATAGAATGTTAGAGACGCAAATATGCCACTAACTCAAAATAACAAAAAGGGGACGACAAAGCTGTCCTTTGAATGTTTCACTTAGGGGCGCCCTTTTAAGTATAACCGGGGTGGCCTCAAGGAAATAGAGTAAAGTGAAAAAGTGTGCAAAACTGTGCAAAACAAAGTAATTACAATTACATACGCTAAAACCACGATTTTATAAATATGATATGATATGATATGGTATTTGTAACGCGCCTACACACAGGTGTTTCAAGGCGCGACGAGGCAGGGAGGGGAGGGACAGGGGAAGACAGACAACGATCCTACTAGGCCAGGTGTCATTCAGATCGCGCAAGTGCAGGGGTGGGGGAGGGGGAAAAGTGCAAGGGGAAGGGGAGGGGGGGAAGTGCAGTACAAGGTAAGTGGCGTAAAGTAATAAATAAATAAATAGGGCCAGCTGGTGGCAAGTGCGAGGTAAGTGCAGAGCAAGTGCTGGGGAAGGGGGGGGCTGTAGGGATACAGAGACAGTCCCGCAGTACAAAGGGGTTCCAGGGCATCAGTGCAAGTGGAGAGTGGCTGGGCCCAGGACCGAGGCCGTTAAGAGTGGTCCAGTTGCAGGATCAGTGCAGTTTCAGTGAACAATTAATTAGCTGTTCAGCAGGGGAGAGGGAGAGAGAAAGCAGAAGCAAAGAGGAAGGTTTTGAGGTGCTTCCGGAACCAGAGATGGTTCTCCTCAAGTTTCAGGGAGGCAGGAAGGCTGTTCCAGAGGGAGGCCCCTGCCGCGGAGAGAGATCTACCCCCAGCTCGATGCTTCGAGAAGCGGCTAACCCTGAGGGAATTGGAGGCGGATGAGCGCAGGGCACGGGAAGGAAGATATTTGGGAAGAGAGAGTTGAAGGTATTTAGGACCCAGGCCCCAGAAGGCCTTGTGGACAATGCAGAGGGTTTTGAACTTTATCCTCGCAGCCACTGGGAGCCAGTGTAGAGATTTCAGTCCTGGAGAGATACGGTCCCTGGGCTTGAGGCCAAGGACAAGTCTCGCAGTTCTGTTCTCTTTTAGTAAATTTCTGTTAGTAAATAGCAACTACCATCATTTTTTAAAGAATTGGAGTATGTCTGGTTAGCTCATGAAGTTAGTATCAAAAGCCCATAACAATTCCATAACAGGTCCAGCAAATATACCAGTTAACCAGTGTCCAATAGTCACAAAGCAATGTCCCAGAAAGCAGTGTACTGCCCAGCGGAAGGCATCACTCACGTTTGCTCACAGGTGAGATTGCAAGTTCAGCACGTTAGCTCTAAGCAGATTCCAGTGTAATCAGCTGGATGCAGGCAGGGGAGGTACCACCGACTGGCTCAGGGATGGAGGGGTTGGGAGGGCTGGCAACCAAAGTCCGACACCTCTGTCTCCCCTGCTATATGAGATAACAGCATACCATTTAAAGCTGTGGGAGCCGACACCAACAGAGGATTCAAATCACTCGCAATGGGGTTAACGAAATATGTGAGTCACGAACTCCGTACATGCACACTGGCAGAACTCCTGGGTCATTCCGTTCAGAATGCAGCATGTGTAGGTGTTGGTGCTGTAACTTCATCCACGAACAGTAACAAACAGCTTCCTGGGGCCTTTACTGGACCTAATTTCACGGTCCACTCAATGCTTGCATTGTTGCTGGATATAAACCTGGGGCTGCATTCCTTATATCAAAATACCAACCTTACAGATGAACAATACTCTTTTACTTTGTTACTCTGCATCTCTGCTGCTATGCCTATAATACATGAAAATAGTAATTGTTCATAGGCCATGGTGTATTTAGTGGGACCCGTAAAGGTATTTAAAACTTGCCCCATTCTGTCCCTAAAAAGGCTTCAGACTTGAATTGGCCTTTGAACACACATGAAAACTCTGGAAAGCACCACCCAAGAAACCTTCCCCCGTCTTTGTGAGATTAAAACAATGCAGGCAAACATGGTCCACCCCAAAACAGTTGTTTGCACATCCAATATGAGTGGTGGGCATGTTCTTTGGTCATGCAGAGGTTCAGGCCTCTGGGAAGTGCCACATGTTCAAGTAAATCTCACTAAGAAATAACAAGTAAATATGACTACTCAAGTAATACCCACCCACCTGAAGTATCACTGCCACCCTTCAACAAAGTCTATTTTCCAGTCAAAAGTGAGCTGGATGTGGGAAAAGAGGTTGATATGGACAATGTTGTATATTGTTATAGAGATATCCAGCAGAAGGTGAAGGCATTCAATCGCTACCAATAAACGCAACTGAACACAGTATCTAGACATTTGCATTGTTCATTTATTTAGATAAGAATGGCATTTTCTATAGACAATATCAAATATTTGTAGCTGCCCTACTCTGTTCAGCAACCATTGGCAGAACATGTTCAAACCTGTCAAAGATCCTGCAACACATGTCTTCTGAAATGCCTCAGATGAAAGCTCAGTAATGTCATTTGTCAAGGAGTTCCCCCCCTTGTCACCTGAGTTCGATCTTTGCTGGATTTCTTGGTCGATGCCTTCTTGCGGACGGATCGGGTCTTGAATAATGATGCACGATTCTCTTCCGACTCCAGCGTGCGTTCAAAGTCCTGGGATGCAAAGATCCAGGAATCTGGGAAATATACAGAGTGCGCTACTCAGCACACAAGTCCAGGAATCAAGAAAGGAAGGAAAGGGACTAGGAATGGGGTTGGCTGGGAAAGAACCAAGGAAAACAATACCGCGAGCTACGGAGCACACGTCTAGTCGCTACTTCGCAATAGCATTGAGACGTGCGGAGCCGCGGGAGGCATGGTCTATTAATAGAACACGCTACGTCCAACGTGTAGAGCGAGGAAGGTGTTTCACAGTGGACGGCCATGTTGAGAGTACCATGGAGTGTAAGCCCCATTGAGACATGGACCAGGAGGTCCAAAAGGGGCGTGTTCTGTAGGTCATGACAGCATGCCTCCTCCGAAGACCCGTTCCTCCGGGTTTGCCCGGGTGTATAAGGTGAAATCTTCTGAGCAGTCCTCCTGAGAGGGGCCTTGAGATTAGAAAGTGGTTCCCAGGTTCTTTCACTAGGAGGATAACCCTTCCATTCAACCAGGTATTGAAGCTGACCCCGTTTATACCTGGAGTCACATATTCGGGATACTTCATATTCCAATTGGTTGTCGACCAGCAGAGGAGGAGGTTGGCAGGATTTCCGGGAGGATTGGGTGTAGGGTTTTAGTAAGGATGTGTGAAATACTGGGTGAATTTTCTTCCAGGAGTCTGGTAGTCTGATCCGGTATGAAACTGGATTGATCATTTCCTTGATGGGAAATGGACCATAGTACCGAGGGGCCAACTTGTTTGGCCATAGATGTAGAGGTAGTAATTTCGAGGACAACCAGACTTGATCAGCAATTGCATAAGAAGAGCCAGGTCTTCTTTTGGAATCTGCATACCTCTTAGCCTGTGTTCTGGCCTTCTCTAAGTTTTCTTTGGCCTCCTGGTGTACGTTGATGAGGGTTTCTATCCAGGAGTTGACAGTAGGTACTGGTGTAGGATGAGGAAGAACAGAAGGAAGAACCGATGGATGGAACCCTTGGCTACAATAAAAGGGACTGGTCTTAAGTGCTGAATGATCGGAATTGTTGTAGGCGAATTCAGCCACGGGTATCAGGAGCGACCAGTCATCCTGAAGCTTGGTGGCGAAACAAGAAAGATACTGCTCCAGAGTCTGATTAGCATGTTCTGTGGCCCCGTTGGTTTGGGGATGATAACCAGATGAGAGGGCGCGTTGGATTCCCAAAATGCGACAGAGATGTTTCCACAACTGAGAGACGTATTGAGGTCCTCGATCAGATATGATCTTGGAAGGAAGTCCATGCAAACGGAATATGTGTTCCAGGAAGATTCCAGCAAGTTCGGACGAGGATGGTAGCTTACACAGGGGTGTAAAATGAGCCATATGAGTGAACAAGTCTATGGTAACCATGATGGTCCTGTATCCTTGGGAAGGTGGTAATTCCACAATAAAGTCTGTAGCAATGAATTCCCATGGGCTTGTTGGCAGTGTAGGTTGCAGTAGAAGACCCGCCGGTCCCTTGTTATCATGTTTATTTTGACTACAAATAGTATAAGCTTTGATGTACTGCTTTACGTTGGTCTTCATTCCAGGCCACCAAAACTGTCTTTGTATGAGGCAGAGGGTGTTGGTTATGCCATGATGTCCGGAGTGAAGGGTATCATGACAGCGGTTTATTATTCTTTGTTGTAATTTCTGTGTAGGAATAAACAGTGTATTGTCCTTGAATAAATATCCTTCCTTAACTCTTAGGTTTCATTGATTCTTCCTTGAAATATCCTTCCAGAGATCAGAGAATTGGGTTTGCACTTGAATTTCTTCCAGGAGATTGACTGCTTGAGCTACAAAGATCGTGTGGCGAAACATCTTAGGATAGGCTCTATCTTCAGTAGCTACAAAGTCAGGACGTTAAGATAAGGCGTCAGAAATCAGGTTTTGTGATCCGGGAACATGAGTGATGTGGAACTGGTACTGGGCAAAGAAGTAGGCCCAACGCGCCTGATGACTGTTCCTACACTCCAATGACTGTAGAATTTGAAGATTCCGATGGTCCGTGCGGACCTCAACTGGATATCTTGCACCCAGAAGTAGATGTCGCCATTCAGTGAAGGCTTGGCGGATGGCTAACAGTTCCTTTTCCAGGAAGGAGTAATGTGTCTCACTGGGAGTCAGGGTTCATGAAAGGTAAGCAATGGGGTGTTCCAGTTTATCCTCAAGTTCCTGCTTCAAGACCGCTCCTATGGCGTAGTTAGAGGCATCCGTTTCCACTAGGAATGCTCGATTTATGTCGGGTTGGGCCAAGATGGGGGCTTGTGTAAACTCTGTCATTAATCATTGGAATGCCTTATCTTGTGGTGTAGACCAGATAAAGGGGGTGTCTTTCTTCAAGAGAGCAACGATCGGCTGAACGATCTCGGAAAAGGCGGATATGAACTTCCGGTAGAAGTTGGCAAGCCCCATGAAGGACTAAACTTGTTTCACGGACGTGGGAGCGGGCCATGCCAGTATGCCCTTTACCTTTGAAGGGTCCATACCAATTCCTTCTGGGCTAAGGATGAATCCTAGGTAGTGAACAGAAGTAACATGAAACAAGCATTGTTCGGGTTTGGCTAAAAGTTTGTGTTCACAGAGTCGTTGTAATACTGCCTTTACATGTTCTTCATGCTTTAGAGGATCCTTGGAAAAGATCAATATGTCATCCAGATAGACAATGACGAAGAGGAATAACATGTCAGAAAACACCCTATCCATAAAGCGTTGAAAAACTGCGGGGGCATTAGCTAGTCCAAAGGGCATGACTAGATATTTATAGTGACCAAATGGTGTTCTAAAGGCTGTTTTACATTCGTCTCCTTCCCAGACACGGATCAAATGATAGGCACCCCGGAGATCCAACTTCGTGAATATTACGGCGCCTCTCACAGCTTCCAGGATATCCGAGATCAAGGGCAGTGGGTACCGATCTTTGAGGGTGCATTGATTTAAGCCACGATAGTCGAGGCAAGGTCTGAGTTCCTTGGTGTCCTTCTTGGGAACAAAGAACTATGAAGAACCCGCTGGAGATTTTGAGGGTCTTATGGTGCCGTTTTCAAGGTTGGTATCCAGGTATTCTCGGAGGGCCTTTTTCTCAGGTTCGGAAAGGATGAACATTCTGCTGAAGGGAATCACTGCTGAGGGATCTGTATCTATGGCACAGTCTTCTGGTCTGTGAGGGGGTAAGGCCTGGACTATGGTGGTTGAAAATACATCAGCATATCCCTGATAGGCCTCTGGGACTTGTATGATATTGGAAACCATGAGTGGTGTTTGCTGGTCTCTTGGTGGTTCTTTAGGGGTGTCGAGGAGAGATCCAGGAATAGACAGTGGGGCATACAAAACTCTGAGCCTAGGAATAGTGATCATGCTCTCCAATTGATATACGGATTGTGTTTTTGTAACCAGGGCATACCGAATATCATGGGGTAATGAGCTGACTTAATGATGTTGAATCTAATCCGCTCTTGGTGATGGTTTATAGAAAGATGGATGGCATTTGTCTGCAGGCTTATGGGTCATGAAGTGAGGGGTCTTCCGTCGATTGCTTCCACCGGCTGCATGGTGCTTCGTGTCTCGTATGGAATATGATGACTAACAACCCAATCCTGATCAATGAAAATTCTCATAGCTCCGCAGTCTACCAAGGCCAGAATGGGATAGGTCTTATTCTTGGAGGGCGATAGGAAGGCCTGTAGTATCACCAAATCGTTTTGTCCAGGAGAGTTCAAGGATGGAATTGATGTGGAGCAAACATCTCCCTCCCGAAGCTCTGCTCCATCTAGGATCGGGAGCTGGCATTTCCCGTACGCCGAGGAGGGGCTAGAGGACACTCCCTAACCAAGTGTTTGTCTGAGGCACAATACATGCACAACCCCGTATCAATCCTTCTCATCCTTTCTTGCGGGGATATAGGTCCACGGAAGGCTCCTATCTGCATGGGTTCTGGTTCAGAGACTGAGCCTGGGTTTCTGTCCATCTTGGTGGTACTCTCAAAGGACACTTTCAGAGGATTACCTCTGGATTTCTTCTTTTCTGCCTTCCTTTCCTGGATACGGAAATCTATTTGCATGGCAAAGTCCATTAGTGCCTGGAATGAGTTTGGGCGAGCCACTCTGGCCAACTCATCCTTAAGCTCCTCATTCAGTCCTCTCCTGAAAAGGGTTAAAACTCGCCTCAGGGGACCAATCAGCTTCCTTGACTAATTGCTTGAATCGGGTTACATAGGTGAGCATATCCTGGGATCCTTGCTGAAAGTCTGACAGGCGTTCCTGGGCACTATACACCTGCTCTGGACGGTCAAACATGGTTTTAAGGGCTTGTATGAATCCATCATAGTCATCTAGGAGAGCATCGCAGGAATTAACGAGGGGCGTAGCCCAGGTTAGGGCGTTTCCTGAAAGGCGAGAAATTATGAACCCACCTTAACCCTGGGAGTCGAAAAGTAGTATGGCTTAAAAGTAAAGTGGACCAAACATGAATCCAAGAATCCGCGAAGGGTTTTTGCCGACCCATCGTATTTGTCCACTATGCCGCCCAGCAACACACTTTCTTTTGTGGCAGAATCACGGGATAGAACTAATTGTTTGAGAGCGGCGTTTTCCGCCTTTAGATTCTGCACCTCGGTTGATAGCTCTTGCATGCCACGCATCAGGTCCTGGACGGCCGCTTCCATGTCCATATCGAGTTCGGTCGGGTGGCGTCTCAAACTGTCAAGGAGTTCCCCCCTTCTCACCTGAGTTCGATCTTTGCTGGATTTCTTGGTCGATGCCTTCTTGCGGACGGATCGGGTCTCGAATAAGGCTGCACGAGTCTCTTCCGACTCCAGCGTGTGTTCAAAGTCCCGGGATGCAAAGATCCAGGAATCTGCGAAATATACAGAGTGCGCTACTTAGCACACAAGTCCAGGAATCAAGAAAGGAAGGAAAGGGAATAGGAATGGGGTTGGCCAGGAAAGAACCAAGGAAAACAATACCGCAAGCTACGAAGCACACGTCTAGTCGCTACTTCGCAATAGCATTGAGACGCGCAGAGCCGTGGGAGGCGTGGTCTATTAATAGAACACGCTACATCCAACGTGTAGAGCGAGGAAGGTGTTTCACAGTGGGCGGCCATGTTGGGAGTACCAGGGAGTGTGAGCCCCGTTGAGACAAGGACCAGGAAGTCCAGAAGGGGCGTGTTCTGTAGGTCATGACATCATTAAGCTTTTACTTATTTCAGTTAACCCTTGACTAGTGCCCCTGTAATTGTGTGGACACTGCTGAAGGGGTACATGAGCATGGTTCACAAACCCATGACTAAAGCGGAGCTGTGCTTCTAGCAGTTATGAGAAATGGTGAATACTCGCCCATTATTATTTTGGGTACCTATTATCACATGTGGGACCAGAGACCAACAAATAATGTTCTTCTTGAAGACAAGTGTGTCTCTTAGCACTTTAAAGGTCACTATAGGGCTTTGGCATTGCTTGGTGTTGCCCACACTGACATGCACTGTCAAATAATGCGTCGGTGGTGTGTTACTGAACAGGGGCCCTCTTTTCCAAAACGCCATCTGCTTTAACCATTCATGTGTGATGAGTGTGGTGCCAATGGACAACATGTCTGTGAAGTCCTTGCCAGTTTCGTACCTATGTTTTGCATGAAACACACACTTCTCATTGTTTAGTTCATAAATCATTAGTGACAGCATACAACTTGACAGCACAACATACGTGTTCTGAAAATATAGAAGTTATATTAACTTGTGCAAAAGGTAATGTTGCTTTCGGTGGGCAGTCATAATGTCGACAGTCAAAATGTCGACAGTCAAAATTTCGAAAAATAAATGTCGAAAAAAATAATGTCGACAAACAATAATGTCGACATTTTTTCGATATTTTTTCGAAATTTTGTATTTATTGTAAGAATAAATAAATAAATATATATATAACTAAGATGTGTTGAGTATGAGGGGTGTGGGGGTGTGTGGGAGGGGTGGCAGGGGGGTGTTGGGTGAGGGGGGGTTGGGGGGGACCCCCCCAATAGTAAATGATACTCTTTTTGGTTATTTATTTATTGAAAAAATAAATAAATAAATAAATATATAATTAGAATGTGTTCAGTATGAGGGGTGGGAGGGTGGTTGGGGGGGTGTGGGGGGGTGGCAGGGGGGTGTTGGGTGAGGGGGGGTTGGGGGGGACCCCCCCAATAGTAAATTATACTCTTTTTGGTTATTTATTTTTTAAAAAAAATAAATAAATAAATATATAATTAGAATGTGTTGAGTATGAGGGGTGGGAGGGTGGTTGGGGGGGGTGTGGGGGGGGTGGCAGGGGGGTGTTGGGTGAGGTGTTGATAGTTTTAAGTGACATTTTTTTGTCGACATTTTTTTTTCGAAAAAATGACTTTTTACATTATGACTATAAACCGTTGCTTTCTATCCCTTCAATTTACCATAGGATTTCAGCCCCACCCCCTAAGTGCTCTAGCACTGTATGGCTTACCAAATAAACACAACCTTACTTTACAGTGCAAATACATTTCACATACACACATCACAGAACCAAAAATAAAGATTCTTTCTCCCCCTCCTTATTCCACCAAGGTATCCATATAGTTTGATGCGCATCACAGCCCACTGTTACACGCAACATTCATCGTACAGTAAAGATTATGTTTGTAAATTGAATTCTGTGAGAATAAGAAAGCTGAGCATTGGACGGGGACACACATCTTTCATCCTCCTCCTTAAGAAGAGAGCCAATGATCTCTAAGAAGTGTCTAAAAGTAGAGCAACGCAGATGGAACATGACTGTAGTGTTCAGATGTATGCAAGCACGTTCCAGACATATTTTAACTCCCTTTAACATTTACAATGACTAGCTCAATACAGCTGCTCCACCACCTCCAGTATAGTGTACAACACCTAAAAGCCACGCACAGAACTTACTTAATTAGGGTATTCTGCGTGTTTTCTCCCATACTATTCATTTTATTGAAAGACCTTGAACCCAGATTGCATTTAGCACACCTTTGTTTAATCTACATATGTAACTTTTACTTGAGTTTACATCTAATGTCTACTCTCCCAATTTAAGGCTAGGAAATCATATTTTCAATGGATGTGGTTGAAGCTGGTTTAATTCATCTAACCTGGAAATGTTTGCAGAAAATTCTTGCTTGTTTACAAAATAGGCTGAAATGGCTTAGTTGTCATTTTAAAATGAGATTTAGTATTCCTGGGTGAAACAATTTCGTCCAAGCACATTGTTACTGATCAAAAAACGGCCCTATGACTCATATGGGTACTCTTTGTAATTTCAGTTATTTCATTTGGGGACACCTTGCCAGACATGAATATGTTGTGATGACTTCATTTATCCAGGACAGTGCAGAATGGAAGCTGGCAGAGCTTATCTGATATCATTAATTCTGATGGCACAATATATCTGCTCAGGTGTATAGACCTGTACTTACAATGCACCTTATTTCGGTTTTGACACACACGTTCAGACATGCTTTGTTTCTCCCATGCACACACGTGTCTCTACTTTGCATAGAGTGCTTCTACTGTGAACAATAGTATCCCTAGTCACAGGAAACCGTGCAGCTTGTCAGAATGAGTACCCTAAATACAATAACAGAGCGAGCATCCTTAAATGGGCAATGCAAAGAAGGAAGCTAAAGTTGACTGCTTATTGACAGTGGGTGTGATCACTAAGATTATGGAATAGTAAAAGGCTGTTAAACTATTTAAAACTATATTGCGTACATATGTATACATTTAATACCAATATATTTCGTGACACTGATGTGGATATTTATAAATAAAACACATGTTTTTCCAAAATGTTTTTGCCTAAAATTGATTTTGATGATGGAAATGTAGTTATGAATTTGCACTGAAGCGAATCAAGAGGTGTGATCATCTCTGATGTTCTCCTGCCACCTTACATCTTATTCACGAAGCCTGCACGAAGCCACTTTGATTCGTCTGCACCAAAAAGTACATGTCTCTTGGCAGCTCCATATTTGATCCAGTTGTAGGCTTCGTGAATAATACAGGCACGGCAGCCACCGGTATTTTATTTTTTCCGGTGCCCAGAAATGGGCAATTACCAGGTGATTACGTCCTTGCCGGACCCAGTATTTGCCCATTCCTGGGCAATAGGAACATTTCTTCCCCATTCCCATTGAGCCCAGTAGGGCTGAATGGGAGTGAGGAAGCCGGAATCAACCGGCACCGGTATGAATGGTGCTGATGCATCCGACATTCTGTGATCGCAGGTGCCGCTCTGCCCGCCAGTTCCACCTGGTGAGCAGAAAGACGCCTGCGATTCCTATAGGGCTCAATGGGAATGGGAAGGATGCTAACAACAGGCCCATTAATGACGAGCTCATTATTAGCATCCTGGACTGCTTGCGGGACCCGCTAAGGATGCCTGGTCTGACCAGGCGTTGCTTAGCAGGTCCCTCAGCAGTCCTCGTAATAGGGCAGCCCGTAATTAACGTGCCGGTCCCGTACCAGCACCGTTCATTACATGGCCGCCTGCCTCCTAATGAGGCCCAAAGACTCTTTTGGGTTTTGAAAAATTGTCAATAAGGTTTAGCCACAAGCTGCAGTATAGAAAGCATTGCCTTCCTGGGCATAAACAATGCTTAATAGCTACTCATGATCAAGTGCAATCAGATGTTTTACCTGCATATCTTCGGTAAACTTAACTACAATGTTGTTTTCTCACAAATCATGATAAGGGCCTCATTACGAGTTTGGCGGTAGCCGTGCCCTTATTAAGGGCATGGCTACCACCAAAATCGCTACTGGCCCCGGCACCCGCGAATGGACCATTACCAGTATGGCCAATAGGGCAGAATGGGGGTCGGCAGCATGGTTGTACCGGCACAGTTAATAACGGTGCCGGTGCAATCACGGGTTCTGCTCGTGGGTGCCGTCTGCACGCCTGGCCAGACCATGCGTGCAGTCCGGCACCGGCAAGCAGAACTCGTAATGTAGCAGAGTGGTAACACCAGCACCGTTGTTGCCTTTCCGCCACATTCGTAATGAGGCCCAATGTATCCAAATAGCCATCATTGTGTTCAATATGTCAGTGTTCTTGAGATGTCAGAGCACAAGGAAGTTCATGGATAAGTTCTTCTCCGAATCTGATCTATAAACTGTAGATTTCATGAAGGTTAAAATAAAACTGCCAGTGACATATATCATATATCATAAACATATAGTTTTATTTATTTATTTTTATTTTATTTATTTGTTACATGCCCAGACCCTCGGGTGTCACGGTGTGGTTACAAGACAGCTTAGAAATTAAAAGTACATTGTTACATAGGTTACATTACATCATTATTGGACAGTTGGTGCAGAAATACAATTTACAAATATTCACTAAAAAAATGCAGCGGTGCGGAGACCTGTACTTAGGTGCTAATATTGGTTGAACAGCCAGGTTTTTAGCAGTTTCTTATAGACCGTGAAGGAGGATTCTTTTTTTATATTAATGGGTAGGGCATTCCAGTGTTTGGGGGCTAGGGTGGTGAAACTGCTACCCCCCGCTTTAGTGGTTTTGAAGCGATGGGGAGCCAGAAGGAGTTTGTCGCTAGATCTTAGTGATCTCCTGTCATCTTTTGGGTGAAGAGTATTGTTAAGATAGATAGGTCCTTTTTTGGTCAGGCATTTATGTGTGATACATAATGTTTTAAAGATGATTCTGGCTTTGATAGGGAGCCAATGAGCGTCCTTCCTAGTCTTGGAGATATGGTCTGATTTTTTTATACCTAGAGCTGCCCTCAGGACTTTGTTTTGCAGTAGTTGCATTTTAGCTAGATTGGTATTGGATGTGCCTAGTAGTAATACATTGCAATAATCCAATTTCGATAGAACCAGGGCTCTGGCTAGGGTGAGGCAATTTGCTGGGTTCAGGAATTGTCGGCTGAGAGCAATTAGTTTGGAGGTGTAAGCTGTGGAAGAGGTGAGCGCGTTAATCTGTTTAGTCATAGTCAGGCTGGCGTCAATGTACACTCCCAGTGTTTTGACTTGCTTCAGCACGGGGATAGCGGTACCATCGATGTTAATGGTTGAGTATTCTGGGTGGAGGGTTGCTATTTTGGCTGGGGATCATGCGATGAGGACTTCTATCTTCTCGTCGTTAAGACAGAGACTATTTAGTGCCATCCAATTTTGTATGATGACGTATATTTTATTGATTGTTACGGTGTCCTGGTCAAAGTTACCTGTGAGAGGTATGAGGATCTGGGTGTCATCCGCAAAATGTGTGTATATGAGAACAGGAGTTTGGTGTATGCGTTGTATAGCGTAGGGGAGAGACAAGAGCATTGGGGCACTCCTATGGGGACTGGGATGGGGTTGGCCGCTTCTTTGCCTATGGACACTCTGGAGGTGCGGTCAGTAAGGAAGGATTTCACCCATGCAGTGGCTTCGCTGGAGAAGTTAAACTCTCGTGCAAGTGTGTTGCAGAGTTTGTCATGGTCCACCAGGTCAAACGCAGCAGGGAGGTCCAACAGCAGGAGAATGCAGAGTTTTCCCAGAATCTCTGCTAGCATCCATCTGGATTTTGAGACCCACGACAGACCCAAGAGAGCTGTTTCAGTGCTGTGGTTAGGCCTAAAGCCTGATTGTCTGGTGCCGAGAAGCTGAGTGGATTCCAAATGGGTTTGAATTTGGTTATAGGCTAGTTTGTCAATGATTTGAAGTAGGAACAGGACCATGGTTATGGGGCAATAATTAGTCGGAATGGTGGGGTCTAGGTTTGGTTTAGAAGTGGGGTAACCCAGGCTTCTTTGATGCAGGTTGGAACTATGTTGGAGTTAAAAGAGGCGTTGACAAATTTGGTAATGGTGGGGGTCAGAGTAGAGGCACAAGCTTTGACTAGTTTGGCTGGGACAATGTCCCCTTTGCAATTGGACGCTTTTAGTTTGGAGATAGTGTCTAATACAAGTTCTTGGGTGACGGGAGTGAATTGGAAAGGGGGGTTGGTGTTGTCACTGGATGAGGCAATGGAGTTAGGGGTGGGGGAGATTTTATCTGCTAGGAGTAGTCTTTTGGTGTTGATTTTATTTTGCAGCACAGCAATTTTGGAGGCAAGTGCATCTTGTATGGTAGTGCACCATTCTTTACTCGCGTTGGTGAGTGTGTCAGTTGGTAGGGGGTTTTCAAGTTCTCTGAGGATAGAGAAGAGCTCTTTGGAATCTGATGCTGCATTGCTGATGCGAGCATTGTAAGCGTTGGCTTTATGGGCAATGATAGCTGTTTTGTAAATGGTATTAGCGTCTTTGAAGGCTTTGGCCGAATCGGGGGAGGGGGTCATTATTATGGACATGCTCGAGAGAGTGTTTTTACCTTCTTAGGGTGACTGTTTCTTCGTTGAACCAGAAGTTAGATTTTTTATTGATACATCTTAGTTTGGTAGTGAGTGGCACTATAGTATCAATCGCTGTGGAGAGTTATTTGTGGTAATACTCTGTGACGGTAGTAGGATCGTTGCTAAGGATTGAGTGGGTTTCTCGAATTGTATTCAAGGTGGGGTCTATATTCTCTACTGTGAGCTTTTTAGGATTTCTACTTTCAATGGTATCCATAATTTTGTCCTTAGGCGGGCAGGGATCGTCACTGATGATAGTGAATTCTATGCAGAAATGGTCTGTCCAGCTAAGTGGTGTAATCGGGCCTATAGTGATTTTGGTGTTGAGGGCGAGGATCCAATCCAGGGTTTTGCCCTTGGTATGGGTGGGGACATTGATGTGTTGGCAGAAATTAATGTCTTTAAGTGCCAAGAGAAGGGAGGTTGCTTTAATGTCTTGGTCATCATTGAAGCCAAGGTTCAAATCCCCAATGATATGATATGATATGATATGGCATTTGTAACGCGCCTATACACAAGTGTTTCAAGGCGCAACGAGGCAGGGAGGGGGGAACAAGGGGAAGACAGACAACGATCCTACTAGGCCAGGTGTCATTCAGACCGCGCAAGTGCAGGGGTAGGGGGAAGGGAAAAAGTGCAAGGGGAAGGGGGGGGGAGTGCAGTACAAATAAGTAGAATAGAAATAAAATATTAAATAAATAGGGCCAGCTGGTGGCAAGTGCAAGGTAAGTGCAGACAAGTGCTGGGGGGGGGGGGCTGTAGTGATACAGAGACAGTCCCGCAGTGCAGGGGTTGCCAGGGAGGCAGTGCAAGTGAAGAGTGACTGGGCCCAGGACCGAGGTCGGTGAGAGTGGCCCAGTTGCAGAATTGGTGCAGTGTTGGTGAAGAATTTAGCAGGGGAGAGGGAGAGAGAAAGCAGAAGTGAAGAGGAAGGTTTTGAGGTGCTTCCGGAACCGGAGATGGTTCTCCTCAAGTTTCAGGGAGGCAGGAAGGCTGTTCCAGAGGGAGGCCCCTGCCGCGGAGAGAGATCTACCCCCAGCTCGTTGCTTCGAGAAGCGGCTGACCCTGAGGGAGTTGGAGACGGATGAGCGTAGGGCTCGGGAAGCAAGATATTTAGGAAGAGAGAGTTGAATGTATTTAGGCCCCAGGCCCCAGAAGGCCTTGTGGACAATGCAGAGGGTTTTGAACTTAATCCTCGCAGCCACTGGGAGCCAGTGTAGAGATTTCAGTCCTGGAGAGATACGGTCCCTGGGCTTGAGGCCAAGGACAAGTCTCGCAGTTCTGTTCTGGATGAGTTGCAGAGGGCGGAAAGTGGAGGCAGGCAGATTAAGATAGAGGCTGTTACAGTAGTCCAGCTTCGAGAGAACCAGGGCTCGGGAGACAGTGAGCTTCTGGGGGAAGGAGAGGAAGGGAAGAATACCTCTGAGGAGGTGCAGCTGGTAATGTGACTTCTTAGAGACGTCAGATATATGAGGAGAGAAGGAGAGTGTGGAGTCGAAGATGACCCCGAGGTTTTTTGCCTTGCAGGTAGGAGCAGCAAGAGGGCCAAGAGAGGCCGGCCAGAGAGCTGCAGGGAAGGAGGGAGTGGGTGTGCCGATGAGTAGGATCTCAGTCTTACTAGCATTAAGGCAGAGGTCATTGGCAGCACACCATTCCTGGATAGCAGACAGACAGTCAGAGATGAGGGAGGGAGAGGAGGAGGCCGAGGGTAGCCTGAAAATGAGCTGGGTATTGTCCGCATAGCACTGAAAGTTGGGGCAGAGGGCGGCGATGCGGTGGGCAAGGAGTGCCAGATACTGGTTGAACAGCCAGGGAGAGAGATTAGATCCCTGGGGAACGCCACAGGTGGAGAAAAAGATGTCAGAGAGGAAGGACCCAAGTTGGACCTGGGAGGGTCGATTGGAAAGGAAAGAGGTCAGCCACGCCAGAGCATGACCAGTGATACCCAGGTTATCACGGAGACGGTTGAGCAGGATGGCATGGTTGACAGTGTCAAAGGCAGAAGAGAGATCGAGCAGAATGAGAACACACTGAGTGTTGGAGTCGAGGTTCAAGAGCAGGTCCTCACGGATGTTCAGGAGAGCAGTTTCCATGCTTCTGGCTGCACTGAAGCCAGATTGATGGTCATGGAGACTATCAACAGCTTCAGCATGGAGGTTAAGCTGGGAGATGGCCAGTTTCTCCAGGAACCTGCCCAGGAAGGGAGTGATGGAGATTGGGCGATAGTTAGCCGGACAGGAGGGGTTGGCAGAGGGTTTCTTAAGGAGAGGGTGCACAAGGGAGTGCTTGAGAGGGGATGGGAAGACTCCAGAGGCGAAGGAGTGGTTGCAAAAGTCAGCCAGGGTAGGAGCCAGGGAGTCGATGTGGTCCTTGATAGTTTTGGAGGAACAGGGGTGAATCTGTTTAGACGAGACTTTCATAGATCGGACTTGTCTGGAAACCTCGTCAGCAGAAAAAAGGGGAAAGGCAGAGAAGGAGGGAGGAGGGGTGGCTGCAGAAGGGCCAGAGGAAGAGCAGGGAAGAGGGGGGGAGGTGATAGGAGGAGAGTGAGGACAGGATGTCCTGAGTTTTAGAGATGAAGTGGTAGGCCAGTGCAGAGGGCCTGGGAGGGGACAGGAGAGGTAGAGACTGCAGCAGGGTTGGCAAGCTCCTTGCAGATTTTAAAGAGTTCAGCCGAGTTGTTAGATGCCGCAGAGATGCAGGCCTGGATAAGGGCTCTCTTCTTGGTGAGAACAGAGAGACGGTATTGCCTTTGGAGCAGGCGGCAGGCCAGTTTGTCAGAGGATGAACATGAAGCACGCCATTTCCTCTCTGCCACCCTGCACTTGCGTTTTAGGGTGACGAGATCCGAATCATACCAGGAGTTACATTTGGCTTTGGGCTTCAGGCGGATTTTCATGACAGGGGCAAGGATATCAAGGGTATCTGATATAGCAGAGTGGAGCAAGGAGAGGGCTGTGTCAGGGTGGCAGTCAGCCGAAGGGGGAGGGGGGGCGAGAAGGTTGCAGCGAAAGCCGCAACTGACACGCGCTTCATGGGTCGGATGACCGAGAAGGTGGGTGGCAATGATGAGGGTGGCTTTGCCTGTGAGGTAGGGAGGGTGAGGTGGGAGGATAGGAGAAAGTGATCACTCCAGGAGAGAGGAGTGGAGAGAGGGACAGAGAGGGGAAGGTCAGAAGAGATCAGAGCATCAAGAGTGTGCCCTGCAGAATGAGTAGGCCCAGACGGAAGAATAGAGAGTGAGAGAGAGTCGCAGAGGTCACAAAAGAGTCCAGTGGGGGGACAGGAGGCATCTAGGTGGATGTTGAAGTCACCAAGAAAGAGGAGTTGAGTGGTAGAGGACAGGAGTGAGGAGGAGAGGTCCGCCCACTCGGAGAGGAAGGAGGAAATTTGACCAGGTGGCCGATAGATAGTAGCCACGGTAAGGGAATGGCTAGGAGAGAGAGAGAGTCGACAGACAAGACATTCAAAAGAGGAGTAGGTCTGCGTAGGAGTGACAGTGGCAGGAATCCACTCAGGGAAGATAAGGGCAACACCCCCCCCCCGCACGGTTGGGCCTGGGCACAGAGAGGATCTTGTAACCTTCAGGTAGGAGTGTGTCAAAGATTGTGAGAGAGCTGGCTGTGAACCATGTCTCAGTGAGACCGAGGACGTCAAGGTCCAGTTCCTCAAGAAGGTGACAGATATCGGAGGAATGCTTGATGGCAGAGCGAGAGTTAAGAGTGGCAAAGTGGAGAAGGTTGCCATCCTTGAAGGACTTCTGGGGAGGGGTACAGATCAGAGGCACGCCCTGCGGAGGTGTAGAAGAAGGAGGTGAAGTGGGAGTGCGAGAGGGGGCAGAGAGGGAGGGTAGAGGCAAGGTAGCCGAAGACAGGGGGGGACAGCAGGGGAGGAAAGGAAGTTGATGAGGCGAGGGAAGCGTCTATCAAAGAGGTGAAGGTTGGCCTGAGGGCCTTGGACCAAGACGGTCCCATTAGCGTAGACATTAATGATGGCCTTAGAGGAGCGGAAGGGGGCCAAGAGGACATCCCAACGGGTGCCACCATTAATGGGAGAAGAGGAAAAAGGAGAGAGCACAGAGACCATATGAAGGGTCCATAGGTCAGGTGAAGGCACGAAAAAGAGGATGTCAGTGAGAGTTTCCTTAGAGCAGGCACTAGTGTAGGTGTCAGCGATAGGGAGGCCTGGGTTGGAGACCAGGATGTCCTTTTTAAACTTTTTCCTACCAGATTTAGTGAGGAGAGCAGGATAGTCAATACAGAAGCAGTTAGAGAAGATAGGCGAGATAGAGAGCACCATGGAGTAGGAGGGAGTGTGGGGGCGGGAAGACAGACGATACGAGAAGCACGCAGGCAGGACGTGAGCGGCAATCCCAAGTTTACCACATTTCAGAACAGTGAATGAGTATTAGGTACAGAGGCCACCTAAGTTAGAGAATCCTCCGAGGGGAGAAAAAACCCAAGTTTACCACATTTCAGAACAGTAAATGAGTATTAGGTACAGAGGCCACCTAAGTTAGAGAATCCTGCGAGGGGAGAAAAACCCAAGTTTACCACATTTCAGAACAGTAAATGAGTATTAGGTACAGAGGCCACCTAAGTTAGAGAATCCTGCGAGGGGAGAAAAAAAACCAAGTTTACCACATTTCAGAACAGTAAATGAGTATTAGGTACAGAGGCCACCTAAGTTAGAGAATCCTGCGAGGGGAGAAAAAACCCAAGTTTACCACATTTCAGAACAGTAAATGAGTATTAGGTACAGAGGCCACCTAAGTTAGAGAATCCTGCGAGGGGAGAAAAAACCCAAGTTTACCACATTTCAGAACACGAAATGAGTATTAGGTACAGAGGCCACCTAAGTAAGAGAATCCTGCGAGGGGAGAAAAAGCCCAAGTTTACCACATTTCAGAACAGTAAATGAGTATTAGGTACAGAGGCCACCTAAGTTAGAGAATCCTGCGAGGGGAGAAAAAACCCAAGTTTACCTCAACTGTGGAACACAGTGAGGTGAAGACACCATGCGAAGGAAGTGACCAGGTGTAGGTGGGTGGGCCGCGCGAAGGTGGAAATGGCAAAGTACAGGCGCCTTGCGTCCCCTGCGGACACCTGCAGACACACAGGGAGCCGCAACTGAAGGAGTCGCCCTTGGCCTTGGGGCCATTAGCCGCAGGGGGCTGCCGGGCAGAGGGCTGCCCCAAAGGGTGTAGTTATAGGAAGAGGGAGGAGAGGAAGGGGAGGGG
Organism: Ambystoma mexicanum; assembly: GCF_040938575.1. Taxonomy (NCBI): domain Eukaryota; kingdom Metazoa; phylum Chordata; class Amphibia; order Caudata; family Ambystomatidae; genus Ambystoma; species Ambystoma mexicanum. Next base: position 551,813,118 of record NC_090939.1, on the reverse strand, counting down.
GGGTGTGGGCGGGCATGGAGGTGGGAGGGAGAGGAGAACCAGGAAGTGGGAGGGGAGGGGGAGAGCAGGCACAACAACGCGCTACGAGCGCAGATGAAACTTTTCTTTTTTTTTAAAAAACAAAACACAATACAATCTACTCACGGATGCCGAGGCAGGGCTTCCAGGCCTGCAGTTCCCTCGGGGCCACCGGCGACCGCTCTCCCATGCTCAGCTACACAAAGAAACAAGCAGGGGGAGCGGGCGCCGAGTAGCCCAGAAGGGAGGCAGGCAGAAGCCAATCAGAGGGGGGGCTGGGCGGGCAGGGAGGCGGGAGGGAGAGGAGAACCAGGAAGTGGGAGGGGAGGGGGAGAGCAGGCACAACAACGCGCTACGAGCGCAGATGAAACTTTTCTTTTTTTTAAAAAAACAAAACACAATACAATCTACTCACGGATGCGGAGGCAGGGCTTCCAGGCCTGCAGTTCCCTCGGGGCCACCGGCGACCGCTCTCCCACGCTCAGCTACACAAAGAAGCGAGCAGGGGGAGCGGGCGCCGAGTAGCCCAGAAGGGAGGCAGGCAGAAGCCAATCAGAGGGGGGAGTGGGCGGGCAGGGAGGCGGGAGGGAGAGGAGAACCAGGAAGTGGGAGGGGAGGGGGAGAGCAGGCACAACAACGCGCTACGAGCGCAGATGAAACTTTTTTTTTTTTTTTTTTTTAAACAAAACACAATACAATCTACTCACGGATGCCGAGGCAGGGCTTCCAATGATGATGCATTTGGTTTGGGTTTAAGGATGGGTGCCAGTATTAGTGGGATGTCTGTTTCTGGGTGGCTATTGGTGCTGGGGGTTCTATAGGTAACCACTATGTTGATTGTGGTGTTTTCATTCAAGGTTAGTTTAGCGAGCAGTAGTTTGTATCCTGCGATTATTTCGATAGAGCTTGATCTTATTTTGAGGGTGTTTTTTGTTATGATGGCAACACCGCCTCCTCGAGAGGTGGTTCTGTCAGATCTGAGAATAGTGTAGTCAGGTGGGATGGCCAAAGCTAACAGCGGACCTGAAGCTTGGTGTAGCCAGGTTCTGTGATTACCAACAGATCTAAATCTAGTTCGATTATAAGATCATGTATTTCGATAGCATGGGCTCCTAAGGAGCGGGCGTTGATAAGTGCATTCTTGAGACTAAAGAGAGGTTTGATATCCTTTATGGGTGCATTCTTCATCAGTGCCAGATGTTAAATATTTAAATCACTTCCAATTCAGCCAGCCTTCCAACTGTCATATAAGTGACCAGGTGAGATCAAACAGGTTGAGTTTTAAAGATTTAGGAACTGTTTCCTTGCTAGTATTTTTCATTCATCATAGTCAAAGGAGCCTAGGTTACTCTGTATCAGCTGACTACCTTCTAAAACCATTCAAGTGTCTTCATTCATCACCATGATATGGCCCAATGCACATGCTTGCTGACCCTGTTTTGCTACCCACCATTTTATGTCATATTTGACATGACTTGTTCTCAAGTGTTGGGATGGTTTTTACATTCCTTTCTTATACTTATGTCAATACTGCTGGATTGAATGATCTTTACTGAATATTTTTCACAGCAGCATCTTTTACCAACAGTTTTTCATCACATTGTTTTTCTGCAAAATGCAACAGGGTGTTTGGGTGAGGCTATATGGGTTGGGGAGGTGGTGGGGGCAGGGGGTGTCGGTGGGAGGAGATATGGACTGTAGGTGCCCGACATTTTGTGGTAAAAAGTCACAAAAGGCATTGTAGTACAAAATACTGCAGTGTAAATATTCAGTAAAAAACATAGAACACTTCTAAAACATTCTATTATTTTCTTTTAGAATCATGATCATTGTTCATTGATATAACAGTTTATAACTGTGTATAAGGTACATCTAATAATACTATGATAGTAATATGGCAATAATTCCCCAAATACGGCATCAAGATAGATTCATAATTGTACATTTTCATCATCAAAATCGAATTAAGGTAAATACATTTTGGCAAAACAATGTGTTGTACGTACGTAGAAAATATCGTTTTATTTTGCATTAGTATCAGCTTTTTAATCTTTGAGGGACAAATCAATTGCACAAAATGTGTGTTTTCTTTCATGCTGAGATTGCAACTATACATATTTACACGGTGTATTTAAAAGGATTTTACAGCCTTTAATTATGCCATAATCGTATTTATTACACACATTGCCAATGTGCAGTCTACTGTTGCATCCTAATTTCCACTGTCTTATTAGAAATGTCCTGTCTGTCTGTTATTATATTTAGGTTGCTAAATCTAACAAGATGTACTGCATGCTTGCACATTTAAATGAAGCTGTATAATGTATCTCTCTTTACAACATTAGAACATATATTAATGTATGTGAGAGCCTCCTTAGAGAGCACACTGGAAGTACACATTTATTAACATAACATTACAGGGCACACATCCAGGGCTGGTGTAAGGGTTTTTGGCACCACAGGTGAAAGGTAATTTTGCCGCCCTCACTGTTAACCCCACATGTCCTGACTATGCAAACCACTCATCCCAGATGTTCCTCACCACTTCAAATTCATGTCTTGTCCACCATGTTCACATGCTGCATTTTCTCCACCACGTTTTAGATCTTTTCATAACAAGGTAAAATTAAATCACTCTTTTAAATATACAATACAACATACAGGGCCTCATTACACATTGTGCGGTAACCATGGCGCTATTAGCGCCATGGTTGCCGCCGGTATTTTAACGTGTCCGCCTTAGTGGATGACGGAATTACCGGCCTACTCCAAGGTGAGCGGGCCGGTAATTCCCCATTCACCAAGGCCCTTTCCCATTCCCATTTTTGCCCCCATAGGGCATAATGGGAATGGGGAAGGTGGTAATTATGGTACAACAAATTGTGGTACTGTAATTAGCACCGAGGTACCTTTGCGGCACCCTACTTTAACGGCTGGTAAAACCAGCCATTAAGGTTGGGTCCCGCAAAGGGAACTCGTAGTAAGGCGGTAAGGGTTTACTGGTACTGGTGCCCTTACCGGTACCGGTAAACCCTTACCGCCTACCATGTAATGAGGCCCACAGACTTAATTAGAAATGATGTCCACATCGTGAACGATTACCAATAAAAATAGGCAGAAGCATGACAGATCTATGATATCAGTAGCATTGAAAATAGTGACCATCAGACATCCTGTTCCAATACTCTCCAACCTCTTTCCTCCTTAGACACACACATTTTCTAGGCAATTTTGAGACATGTTATTTACATATAGTAAACACCTATTTAAAGGTTGTTGGAAGGAGGCTATTGCTTCTTTCCACCAACCCCATTGACTCTCTGCGAGAACCCCCTATTTGGAGGTGGATCTGCCACCGGCTATGCTTGGCATGCTTGCCATGCCTCTGCCTCTCCCCAGCCTTCATCTATTAAGCCTCCACTAAAGAGAGAGGCACAAAATGCTGCTTGAGTTACTAGAAGTGAGAAGGTGTTAGTGCCTGTGGCTGTCAGTAGATTTGCTACCACCACTGTTAGCTCTGTTCGGTGGTAATAAGATTACATCCTCTTTTCGGATATGCAGAAAAATACCCTTTGCTAGAATGCATTCTCAGGCGAATGGAGGGAATTCCTTTGGCATCTCAGAAATGAGAAGAAGAACAGGAGTGAGCCATCCCCTGCTATCCCCAAACATGTGCAAAGTACCATCTGGTGTTTCAGGAAATCCACCTAGTGAAAATTCTTTACCAAGGCCGATGACTGCCAGTGGGCTGCCATTAGGTTCAGATACAAAAATGGGACAGTGGCTCTACAACTTGAGTGAAGTTGCAGTGAAAGTGTTGCTTCGAGATGTTTTGTTTAATTTTTTTAAACAGGGGCTTTAAGCGCTGTGCAGCTGGAGGTTTTAACCAATTTTACTTGCCTAACGTTCTTTAAAGTCACACTGCTTCCTTCGCTTACTAACAGGTACAGTACTGGAGAATGTTTCAAAAGTTATTCAGACACAGAAAGGCAATATTTGCAGCAGAAGCTGAAACGTTGCTTCCATACAGGAAAAAGTACAACATGGGTATCAAAGCAAGTTTACTTCGCACAAAGAGCAAGAACCAGCATAGGGAGTAGAATTGAAATCTTAAATCTTCCATCATACACTGGAAAAATACATCATGGTAAGCAACACTGTAAGTTACTATCACACACCAAACACGGAGTGTGGATATAGTAGTAGTAGAAGTAGTACTACTTACAGTACTCCAGCCATGCCCTGAATAATCTGGGCACCCGCCAGGGCCACAACTGTATGATTACTTTGGGCTTAATGCTTTCAACTATGTGGCCACTGGCCATGGTGACAACAATACACTTACCTTGCATTTAATAGTTGTATAGTTTTAACAATGTTATGAATGGCTAGAAGCAGAATAGGACTTTTGGAGTGTGGGTGTAGTAGTAGTTGTAGAAGTAGTAGTAGTCACAGTACACATTGGTGTGGCCATGGCCAGTGGGCAGATTGTTTGAGGCATGGCCAAAGGCCAACCCAGACAGCAATAAGAGTTTGTGGACATCCTATGAGAATGGTGGTCTTATTTTATATGCTACAACAATGATTACTTTGGGTTTACTAATGTTGTAATGGGACTTATAAGTGTGAGTTTGGCTATAGCCAGTTTGTTTAGGGCATGCCTACATCAATATGCTTACTGGTTTTATACCTCTGAAAATATGGCCATTGGCCATGGCCAGAATAGTATGACGACTTTATGTTTAGTAGTTATGTAGTTTGGACAATGTGACCTGTGGCCATAGCCCAAGCCACAATGGGAGTTTTGTAGTTTGGGTATAGTAGTAGTCATAATCACAGAACATGTCGCAAAACGTGGATTGTTGGGAAGTTAGTGGACATGGTAACAATGGAACATCTGTGGGCATTTGTCTGTAAATAAAAGAAACATATAGTTAGTTGTGGAGCATGGTATGGAAGACATATATAGGGCCTCATCACGAGTTTGGTGGTAACCCTTAAATGTGTCGGTAATGCTATTACTACCGCATTCAAGGGTCCGCCAGATCATGACCTTGGCTGATTTCCCCCCAGAATCCGTGCAAAAATTGCCAATTTTCGGTGCTATTACCGCCGCCGGGAAATCTGCCAGCGGTAATAGCGTACATTTTCCCCATTGAGCCCAATCGGGAATGAGGAATTCCCGAATGGGGGGAGTTTGGCGGTAGGGCTAATAGTGCCGGTGGTAATACCGCCAGCGTTACCTCCGAACTCGTGATGAGGCCCGTAGTGTAGGTTTTATGCATACATTTCATTTTTTGGACCCTCATAAGTAGTGCATTGCATTTACTATGATTTTACAACATATGTGTCCTACACACTTTTGTTCCATTAAAACATTTTCGGCATTGGGTTATCGGAAAAACTCCAAGGTGGATTTAAAAAAAAAAACATTTTGTACATTTACTATTGATAACATGCATTTCTACAACTTTTTCTCAATTGTTTTAGACTGTAATGTTTATGAGAATGAGACAATTTGTATTTGTGGAAAGTAGTATAGTGGTAATATGTATGTATTAAATAATTGCATAGGAGGTGCTGTGTTTTAAGTGCAATGTAATTAAGGCATATTTGTTTAGTGGTTTTGTTTATTTTTAAAGTAGTTTGATACCCATTGGCATATTCTAACGTTCTATTATTGTAAATATGAATGTAAAGTAAAATGTCATGAATACCTTTGGATTTAAAAGATGTTAAGTAGGCATTTGTTAGATTTGAAGGTGACATATTTATTTGGGAGTAATTTAATTGTTAAATTTAAATCAACCACTTCATTTGTTCACATATGTAGTATAGTGGCCTGAAGTGGTTGTGGCACCAGTTTCATCTATTATGCCTACTACTGTGAATGTCTTTTTGCAAAGACATACTTGGACGTGTGTGAATTTATTGAGTTTACACCATCTGAATTGTATCCTAAAAGCATTAATATTACATAGTGGACATGTCTATTTATGTGTATGTTTAAAGGCTGCCTGAATTGCAAATTGAGCATAATATACCATGATTCCATTTTGGGAAGTTGTTGAAATTGAAATGTATTACAATTTGGAATAGATATAAACAAATCTTTAATTAGAAACTTGTGATTGACAAACATGGTTGCAGAGACTTCATGTTTGTTTTAAAGTGTATGAAATATGTAGGATTGCATTTACATTGATGTGTTCTGTCTCTAGTACCTCTAGTAAGTACTTTGGGAATTCTTGTGGAATCTCCTGTGTGTGTGTATGGTGAATTTAACAAATTTTGCACAGAAGTCCTTTTCCTCTCTCATCCCTGAGGCACTGAAGATATTGGGCCTCATTACACGGTAGGCAGTGAGCCATGGCGCTATTAGCGCCATGGCTCATGCCAGTAAAATACCGGCACCGCCTTGGTGGAAAGGGGATTTACCACCCCATTCCAAGGTTGGAGGGGCGGTAAATTCCCCTTCCACCATTGCCCTTCCCCATTCCCATTTCTGCCCCATAGGGCTCTATGGGAATGGGGAAGGCGCTAATTACGGCACGGCAATTTTGCGGTGCCGTAATTAGCTCCGAGGTCCCTTTGCAGTTTGGATTTTAACCCCTGCAAAAAGCAGGGGTTAAATCCCCCAACCCGCAAAGGGACCTCGTAGTAAGGCGGTAAGGATTTACCGGTACCGGTATTTTACCGGTACCGGTAAATCCTTACCGCCATCCGTGTAATGAGGCCCATTGTCTGGGTTGTTAGTGTCATTTCTGTGCAGAATGAGGGTTTGGAAACATATCTGTTCTGATCCTTGTAAGTAAATATTGTCCACAATTGGTGGCAATTGGAATAGAAGATTAATTGCTACATTTGCATAGCAATTTATTGCAATTGTGTTGCTGAATTTAAAAGGGTCAGAGAATTTGGTTCTTATGATTTGAAGGGCCTGTATTTGATAGTTTTTGTTAATTTATTTTTTTACAGAGCATATGAGGAAATCTGCAATAGTTATTGTTTGTACTGGTTGTCATTTTAAAGGTTGTCCTTGTTAAGGTACATGGTTCATATGCAGATGTGGAGTGTACACTGCACACAGTGGCCCTCATTACGACCCTGGCGGAAATCGTGGTGCAAAATGCACCATGGAGCACGGCGGAAAGCTGCCGATAGCGCCATGGGGGTTGGCGGATTTTCCGCCCCATTCCGACCTTGGCGGGGCGGTAAATCCCCATCCCCCATTTTACCCTTCCCCATTCCCATTTTTGCCCCATAGGGTATAATGGGAGTGGGGAAGGCGTTAATTACGCCACCGTAAAATACGGTGGGGTAATTAACAACAAGGTCCCGTAGCGCCATGGATTTCTCCGCCCGGAAAAACCAGGCGGAAAACGCTCCATGGCGCTACGGGAACTCGTAGTAGGGCGGACGGGTCCGCCGTGAATACCGCTGGCGTAAACCCACTCCGCCAGGGTCGTAATGAGGCCCAGTCTGTTTTATTCTAAGATGCAAGGAATGTCAGTGTTGACTTTGTTTGCATCAAAGTTTACTAAGAATAGACCAAAGACTGTTCGAAGACGTGAAAGTACTATGAAACATCATACCTTCTTTGAAGACTTTGCTGACAATCATTACAAGTGCATGATCGAGGCTTAGACCTTGAGACTGGTCAATAGTAACAGAGACAGAGATAATTGTTCTCTGCGTATGTACATAACTTTAAAAAGAACAAAAATGTGCAGTGGTGCAGTGACATTTTTTAGTTTGTTCATGTTTGTCATGTTCATTAAATTGGCCACAGTTTGCAAGGGTTGCAAGGTTGCATGAAACACATTCATTGTTGTTTTTGTTGGGTTCATTGTTTTATTACATCAGGGGCAAATATGTTTGGTCCACACAGCTTTATTATTCTTATTTTCGAGGATGACTTTATGTCTTTATTAAGCACACCAATTTGAATGCTTTTTAAAATGTGAGCATATGTTGGATCTGCAGACAGGTGCATGTTTTGTGCCAGTTCTCTGTAGTGACATTGTGCATGCGGCCGATTGTAATATGGCTTTGTTTGTAGCCTAATGTTTTGAATATGGGTTGCCCTGTCACTTGTGTTAACTGTTGGAGATCTCCAAAGAAAATTACATGTTTTCATCTGTGCAATTCTCTGTATCCAGTTTTTAGGACATCCTGCATTCTTAGATAGATTGGAAACCATGCTTACTTGCTTTACTTGGATGACTTTCATTTGTCAAAGAATTCTGTGTACTGGTCAAGCGCTCCGCTTCATGGCGTCTATGGCCCCGCATCAGACTAAGCGGCAGCCATTAGTTGTGCTGCCACGTTCTTCTGCCTTTTCATCAGAAGTCTAGTTTTCATCCGTAGCGTCCCAGGGAGGCATATTAGCCACGCCCTCCCTCGGCAATCCATGTTGCAACCGTTGTTTAGCTCCTCTGCTCAGCTGTTCTACGTGTGTTGTGCTGCCCGTTTCGTTTTTCTTTTCTCCGGACCTTGCCAGTCCTATTACCGTTCTCATTCTCTCCTCATTTCTCTCCGCCAGCTCTGCCGGCGCATTGCCTTTGTTTTACTCGTGTTCCCTGAATGCTCTCTCTCGCTCTCTCTCTCTCTCTCTCTCTCTCTCGCTTTCTCTCTCTCTCTCTCTCTCTCTCTCTCTTTCTCTCTCTGTCTCTCTGTCTCTCTCTCTCTCTTTCTCTTGCTCTCTCTCGCTCTTTTCGTTTTCCCTCCTCTTGCTCTTTCATTCCAGATCTATTCTGCTCTGGGGTTCTGTCATACTTTAATTTATTGACACCTATTTCCATACGCTCTCTACTGCTAGTTGTCAATGTCTCTTCCTTTCCGTGCTCCTGGAGGTCCTCCCTGTCAGGCACTGGCAACCTTCTTATAGGTGGTCCATTTCTCTACGACTTACCTGTTATTGAGTGGAGCTTGCGGAGCTCAGCATTGGTGCCATTGGATCCTCTCGACCAGCGATATCCACTTGGGTTTTTTTGCACCTTACTGGTTTTTTCCCCAAGCAATCCCTTTCGTGAGAGGGGTCACAGGTTACACTGCTGGGTAGCATTTCACTGTGGCTTCCTTCCGAGAGAGAGACACTCTCTACAAAAAAAAAGAAGAAAGAAGAAAGAGAAAGGATTACCTTGCCAGAAGACCTCAGTTGGCTGCAACTTCCGACTCTTGTCTGTCAGGTGAGGAGGAGGAGGAGGGAAAGCCATAGTTTTGGGTGAGTCGGCTCCAGGGGGCTGACTGTACTTCAGTTGCAGCTTCTGCATACAATTTATAATGTTCTAATTTGTTTTGGTTTTCCACTGGTAGGAGCAGCAGTCAGTGTAACAGCACATCTCTTATGTTGTATGCAGCTAAACCTCTGGGGACTGTTTCCACATCTGAACAGTTGTTAGATGTTATGTTGTTTAAACATGTCTGGATTGTTTTAATTACAGTATTGCCAGAACCAGCTTCAACACTTACATACAAGAGAAGAGGTTTATAGGTTTTACAACTGCATGTTCCCATCCATGTTAAATGTCTTCAGAGGCTTCTAGGTAAATGGTGATGTGTTCATCATTTAACTGTGATTTCAGCATGGACCGACACATCTTTTTATATTGTTTGGGTTGATATATGATGTTTTATACCTCATTTATGGCTATGTCTGCTTCATTTTGAATGAGTGGTTCTCTAAGTGGTTCTTGGATTACTTTAAGATATGGTTGACTCCCCTTAGGGGTGTCTTTATCTAGTTGTCTATCCATTGATTCTTCTTGTTAGTGTTCATTGTCTAAGATGTCTTTGTTCTGTTTAAAATTGTCATTTGATATACTACTTTCATGTGTCTTTTCTCTAAGGTTTGCATAGTAGCAATAGGGCCATAAAGTAATTTTACATGGTTAAATAGATTTGGTTTTGGAAGCCTTAGTAGTCTTCCTTCACAATTTAATACTGAATATTTGCCAGTTGTCTACTTTGGCATGAAATAATTTTTGAATGCATAGTTTTGGACATCATTATACAAGCACATGCTTTCCAAAGCATTACTTCTGTGTCGATAGTATGTTTCAATCAATGTTACTTTTTATATATCTTGGCTGTTTAGATTTTCTGTAGCTATAGATATTATTTTTATTTTTATTTGTTTAATAATTGTTTATTGGCTAATCAAAAACTGTTCAACCTTAACAATAAAAGTCAAACAAGATAATACAATTGACATCACAATATGTAAAACAAAATTATACATTAATTCTGCTACCTAGTTATTAAAAGAAGAAGAGAAAAAAGGAAATAAAATGTAGAATGTGCTTCTAGAACGGCATTCCCATACATATGTTCAGTTCTAGTGCATTTAAAAAGCCAACGATTACACTACTCAATGACCTGTTCACACTACTCAAGCCAAGTTTCTAACTATGCTCGGAGTTCAAGGGTTTAATTTTCTCTAAGGGCGTAATTAATAAAAATCATTGCACAAGTGGTGCACGCGGCTGGTGCACAGTGTGCACGTGCGGCAGTCTGCGCCAGCCGCGTGCGCCAAAATCCATTTCCGCACACAGCGTATTCATGGATTCTAACATCCATATTGAGCCATGGCACAGAGTGGCGCAGCAAACCTGCAGCAGTGCCAGTTACGCCCCCAACCCCGCCCTGTGATAGGCCCTGTGCGAACGGGGTACGTGTATTTCGGGTGTGCGCATGGAGAATGACACACGATAGGCCCTGTGCGAGCGGGTACGTGTATTTCGGGGGTGCGCGTGGAGAATGACACACGATAGGCCCTGTGCGAGTGGGGTACGTGTATTTTGGGGGTGCGCGTGGAGAATCACATGCGACATGCCTTGTGCGAGCGGGGTACGTGTGTTTTGGGGTTGTGCGTGTAGAATCACACGCGACAGGCCTTGTGCGAGCAGGGTACGTGTATTTCAGGGGTGCGCATGGAGAATCACATGCAACAGGCCCTGTGGGAGCGGGGTATGTGTATTTCGGGGGTGCGCGTGGAGAATCACATGCGACAGGCCTTGTTCGAGCGGGTACCTGTTTTTCGGGGGTGTGCATGGAGAATCACACGCGATAGGCCTTGTGCAAGCTGGGTACGTGTATTCTGAGGGGTGCGCGGAGAGTTCCAAATGTGATTTTGCACCGAGTCATATCCCTCTGCACCCCCACCCACCCTGGATTGACGGGCACCTGCCATCAGGCCCCAACACATGTCCCCCTGCATCCCCACCCACCCTGCATTAATGGCACCTGCGTGCAGGCCCCGACACACGTCCCCCTGAACCCCCACCCACCCAGCATTGAGGGGCACCTGCCAGCAGGTCCTGACACATGTCTCCCTGTTCCCCCACCCACCCAGCATTGACGGGCACCTGGCAGCAGGCCCCAACACATGTCCCCACCCAACATGTCATAAAGATGCACATTCATGGGCCTCATGTCCACCAAAATCCCACTGCATGCCACCCCAGCCCTGAGACACAATCAAATTTCCAATCCACCCCACACTAAAAGGCCTATTTCTTGTCACAAACCAAAAGTCAACTATGCACATCAACACATGTCCGTCACTCACACTGTGTGCCAGTGATTGTGCAAACCCACATTGTGACATGCAGTAAACCAATGAGCGAATACCACACATGGAAGTAAGAAATCAAAATGTATTGTGCACAAAATGAAGCAAATGAAATCAAAGCATGAAAATAATAGTAATCCAAAAAAAGAATGCATGTCCAAAAAAAAATAAAAAAAAATAATGAAGTCACAATCCAATTCATCCAAAATAAAGTCAGTGAAAACTCCTTGTCCACCAAAGCAAATCCAAAGGAAACCTAAATGTTAAAATCCATGGTGAAGTAAAATAATATTTTTGCAGAAATCCACAGTCCAACTATGTACAGTTATTGAAACCAGGGTCCATGAGCACAACAAATGAAATTAAACCTATAAAAAAAATGACCTAATTAAGAACTATATACAAAAACATGGGGCATTGTCCAACCGTCCCAAAAGAAAAAAAAAGAGAAAGGAATCCTAACACTAACTAACTATATACAATGGCGGCGGGCAAGTCCTACGGCTCACTCTGTGATGTTGTGGGCCAGGGCATCATCAAACTCCATGTCAATCTCCTGAAGGCGGGCCTCTGCCCTGGCCCGAGGTCTCGGAGGGATGCATCCATGGCCTGTTCCAGCTCCCTGCGAGTTGCCTCGAGGCATTCAGCCGCCTCAGTGCCCGACGCATGGAGAACTCCGCCCTGACCATGGTGAGCCACGCCTCTTCCGCCCGCCACCGCTCCACATCTATACGCTGGCCCAACCACAGCCACACAGAAGACACACCCATTCCAGGGTCCTCCTACCCACTGGCCGATGACTGCCCCTCTGATGTTGATGGCCCCGAGCCATAATCGCTCCCACCTAGAGCATGCTGCTGCTACTGCTGTCCATGTGCCCTGTCCGATGATGCCTGCACATCTTCCATCTGCTGGTCTCCAGTTGTTGGGGTGTCCACCCCTGCTGGACCGCCGACTCCCGACTGTGGCAGGGATGGGATCTCCACCAAGCTGGCTCTTCTCTGTTGGTCAGGCCAGGTCTGCAGGGGGCCCTGGTGGAATCTGGCCCGGAAGACGGCAGGGAGAACGCCTTGCGCACAGTCTCCACAGAGGATGAGAGGTCCTCCAGAATGCGCGACACATGTAGGGGAACCCACTGACCATGGCCCCTCCCAACTGTGCTACGTTGCCACGCAGCTCTTCGTGAGGGCATGCGTGGTCCCCCCAGGAAGCACGCATGTCATCACAAATGACACGTGTGCGCAACGTGACACCAATCAGGACGGAACATTCATGGGACTCCTTTTCCGCAGGTAGTGGAGAGCCAGATGATGTGGGCCTCCTCCGTACCTGCAGACAGGCCTGGGATGGGGCATCCCTGCTGGTGAATGGTTGTGCAGTCACAGTGTCAGGGACAGCGACATGCACAGTCCCCTCCGCGGCGACCTGTGCTGCCTCCTGACCCTGACCCTGGACTGCACCACTTGCACCAGTGGTACTACCCCCACCAGGCCCCATGTGTGGCTCAGTAGCGGGCTCCTCCTCCTCTGTGGAGACCACCAACCTGGATGTCTCCGCACCGTCTTCCGCCATTGCAAGCCCCTGTGGGGGCTCACTCGGCCCTTCTGCTACAGCCGTAGTGGCAGACGCGGCACCAGTCCCCTCACTCCCGGATGATGGCAATTCCTGGGAGGGTGGCTGGGCCTTGCGTCACTGACTGGTGGAGGTATCCCCGCTGCTTAGCTCCACAGCGCCGTCTGCGCCCTCTTCTTCACTCGACGCTGCGTAGAGGGAGACATAGAACACAAGCATCAGGGTACTCTACAATAGTCCCCTAGACAGGAAGCAATAACACATGAGTGGCACTGTCAAACGTCACTTGCATCCTGTTCCTCCACAACACATGGGTCAATGCAGGCAACACACATGCAGAAACAGGCATGGCGCATGCAATCAACATCAGCATCCATGTACAAGGGCCTCTATTGACATAAATGTTGCATTACAACTCACATGCATCATGGCTCATACTGATCCCATGCACGCACATCACCGGAGGGTCATGCATCATGGCTCGTACACCACAGACAAAGCGGATACAAGGGTGACTAGACTGCATAAGTGAATCTACACATCGTCATGGACATGTGTCATGCATCCATGGCGTTTCAAAGTCACACACACACTTCTCAGACACACAGATATGTATACCATACATGTACATGAGAGCAGCACCCATCTCTCACCCCCCATCCATGTCCAAAAACAGGGACAGGCATGCATTCATGTGTGCATTCTGCATGCTGCTCCCCATGTTGCATTGGAACACATGCACCATCCATGTGGTTCACGCATTACTGGTCTCACATGCATTACCATGATGTTCCTGCACACACACATCCATACATGGCCTATGTTACACATACAGGCAAGGAACTGACTACCAACTCACTGCAACATGCCCTGTTTCACACAGCAATGCATGGCCACCTACCTCTCGACTCCAGACGGGTCTTACTCCGAAGGATCAGGGCGTGGAGCGCTGGGCTTATGCGTTCCAGGACCCTCACCTGGATGTTGGTCAGGCTGACCCAGCACTCCTCTGCATCCTCTGCCTTCATGAGGCGCCAGGCCTTTTTGAGGGTCCTGGACCTGAAGTCCTCCCAGCGCTTCCGGACGTGCTTGATGTCGCGGGTTGCCACCCCCTCTGCGTTGATGGCAACCACTACGTCCTCCCAGATCCTCTCCCCTCCTTCCTTGTTGGCACGCGATGGTGTGAAGAGGGCATCTTAATGCCCCAGAACTTGCTCCACCGGGTCACCAACTTCCTTCTCACTGAAGCTGGTGGGCCTCTGCTTCTCTGGCTGGGGGTCGCCAGTGGTCTCGGATGGTGTTTGCCCTGACATGGGGACCCCTGAGGCAGGTGTAGGTGGGCAACTGGGTCCTGGGGCTGGGCTGTGGAGCGATGGTATCCCAGTCGCGAGTCTTCTGTTCCAGCAGGGGTGGACACAGCAACTGGACCCCTGCAGATGGCTGACGTGCAGGCCTCAAATAGCAGGGCACGTGGGCAGCAGGCAAGCATGCAGCAGCAGATGGCAGGTGGGAGCGTGCTCAGGGCTCTTGAGGGCAAGAAAATGGCCTTTTGGGCAGGAGCGTGGTCTTCCATGTGTTGTTGCATGCCCAGCTTGTTACGGAGTGATTTGGCACGTGAAAATATTGCACGTCAGCGTGTAATTCGAGGAAAGCCCTTAGCGCGTAAGCGCATCTGTGATGTAACACGCATGTGCATTTCCCTCAACACGGGTGCCTAGTGGATCAGCACGTGAAAAAAACACACATCCGTGTGTGAATGCGTGTAATTCGAGGAAATGGGCCTAAGCGCGTAAGTGACGTGACGCGCATGGGCGTTTCCCTCAGCACGGGTTAAGGGTGAGTGGAGCCAGCAGTTTGCTGTACGTGCCTTTCTTGGAGACCGACGTGTGTCGCTACTTCGTGTTGTTTCGCGCACCATCACAACTTCACAGCGGATCAAGGACGTATCTCTTCTTTTGGCGGTGGTATTGGCTACGCGCATTTTTCATCTTCACGCTAGTCTGACGGTGAGTTGCGCACGCTATTTTTCCCACTGCGGGTGCTCCCGTGTATCACGTACCCATTTTTGAGGTCATAGTAGCCTGCGTGTCCCACGCGTATGTTTTTTTCGTGTTCCTGGCTGCCACCGCGTACTGTGGGAGGTTAACTCCACGCACGTAGGCTGCAGGGGTTGCGTGCACGGTTTTACAGCAGTTTTGGGGTGCCTGAGCGTTGCGTGACCCGTCACTTCATCACCGGGGTCACATACAGCCTTGCAGGTGCAGGGGTGCTGTTAACATCTTGCATCCCACCCCCTTCACCCCAATTGCCCAGGACAATAGTTGTGTACACCTCCCATTGGCCCTTTTCCATCTGTGCCGGCACTACTCCATCTGTGCCATGGTTGGGAGGCCACCAAATGTGAGGGGCACCTCAGCTGGGCGTACTCCTCGTGGCGGGCATGGTCAGGGACGTGGCCGGGGTGACCAGGGAGTAGGGGGACTTCAGGGTGTCCAGGGTGGCTGCAGAGGGGGAAGAGGCAGGGTTGCGCCACTTGGGCACGATGTTGTGCATGTTTTGGTTCAGTCATGCCACCACCCCCTGTGGTTCCGGGCGATGCAGCTTCTGCATCTGGCGCTGGCACCCATGTGACCCAACAGTCCATTTCATCGACTGCCATGGGCCCAAGGGTAGTGGTAGCTGCAGGTGCAGCTGTGGACACCACCACCCAGGCTCATGGTCTGCCAATGCAGGCTGCGTTGGCACTTGAAGAGTCCATTGAGGAATTAAAGGTGGTCAGGAGGCAGACCGTAGGTGCATGCAGTGCTGCCCAGACTGAGGCATGTGTCCCTGGGGCAGTAAACCCATCTGCTGCCCCGACCAGCCGGGTGTTGGCAACTGCAGGGGCAGATGCAGCTAACACGACCCCAGTTTTGATCCTACCAACCAGGACAGTCCTGGTCAATGACCCTGGCCCAGCGGATGTTGCTGTGCAGTGTCCTGACGCAAGTCAGGGCCTCACTCCATGTTCCACCTGCCACTCCCTCTGCTCATTCCACCAGTGCCACTGCCCATACTGCTCAGGGTGCCATTTGCCAGCCAATGTCCTGACCAGTGTCCAAGAGGAGGAAGGTTGCATTTGCAGTACAGGCTGGGACCCCAGACACAGCTACGGCTTCCTGCACGTGGAGGAAGAAGCCTTTCTGCAAGCAGGAACTGGACTACATCGTGGACTATGTGCGGGACCACAACCGTGACATGCTAGTGGGGCCGAATTGTCAAACTACGGCTGCCCATCGTGATACTCACTGGATGCAAGTTGTGGAAGATGTGAGTGCATTCTGCCATGAGGTGCGCACCACCCAAGAGTGCAAAAATCGTTGGAATGACCTCAACTGCAAAGCGTGCCTCAATTTACAACATGACTCTGGTGAATGGCAGTGGGCCAGCACCTGAGGAGGTAGACCTCATTCTGCACGAGTCACTCGTTGAGAAGTTCATACCAACAGAATTGGTCGAAGGAGTGGGAGAGATGCAGGACTTTGATGCCCAGTCCAGTGAGTGTTGCTGCGTGTTCGTCGAGGCCATTGTTGTTTTACTCGTGTCATGGGTTGGGCATGACTGCCACTACATGTCATGTGTACAAGGTTCTCATGGGTGTCCTGTCAAAGATTCAACACCAAAAGGATTGAATGATGAAAGGGTCAAGGTAATTGGACCTAAAACAAAAGGGTCAAGTTTCTCATACAGAATATATAAAGTGGGGATTGGCCACCAGGGGGCACACGGATGATCTCCTATCGCGTGTAAGCTCTGTCTCCGTAGGTCTGCGAGGTGACCTGAGCCCCCACACCGCGACCCCCCCACGGAGAAAATCCTGAGGAACGTGCATCGGAATATCCCCCCACCACCCAGAAGAAAACCCGATCAAAATCGGATCCGGGAAGCCTGAGAAAGTGCCGTGTGAAGTTTCGCACCAAGGACGGCGTGAAAATGAAAGTAAAACAGCCCAGGGCGGCCGTGCTGGAGAGCGGACCCACCCGAAGAAAAACGCACAGCCTGAGAGGCACTGGCCATCGTGTCCCCCCCGGCCCCTGAGCCGCAGTTCCGAAGTGCCCCTAACTGCTGCCATCGCAGACCCCTCAGTGACAACCCGCAGCCCGCGGACCGCCGGAGCACATGGAGGACCCTGCTGGGAGCTAAGCTGCACCTCCAGTTAAACGCGGCTCATACCGTCAGCTGCGGCCGTGGCGCCCCGGAGCACTGTGGCCCGTGGAATGGGCCCCCGAAACACAAGGAAGATATTTGGGCCTATTCACAGGTGAGCCTCCGCCGCGGATGTTCTGTGCTCTGCAGCCCGCGGATGCGCACCTTGGCACACGGAGACGTGGAGAGGGTCCACTGCAGGGCCCCCACACATTGAACAGCTCCTGCGCGAGGTGTTCTGTGCACCGCGGCACACAGATACGTGCCCCTACCCATGAAGCAGCAACGTGGGCCCACTGCAGGACCCCCGCCCAGTGGAGAATCATGGCCCCTAGTGTCCTGCGCTCCACAGCCTAGGCATCCATAAAGGACGTCTGAACCTGGGGTCTGCCACCCCCTCTGGAAACCCCATCAGGAGCAATGGACCACAGGAGCAGTAGACACGAACCACCAGCCCCTACTTTTTATGGACACATAACCTCCCAACCTCTGCACACCACCTGCCCTTCCCAGTGCACAGGCAAGGGTCGTAGGGACTGAGGGTAGGGCCCCCGAAACAGGGGCATGTGCCTCCTCAAGTGCCCAGTATAGACTTGAATTGAAACCAGGGGGACGCCCCGCAACCTCTACTCTACATAGGGGACCCTGTGAATCACAAGGTCTACCCACTGGAGGGTGTGGACAACACGTCCATCTTTCAGGGTGTGAGCAGTACAACTGTGTGCATACGAACGATCAAGAAATGTAGAAGCACATGGCGTAGCCCGAAAGTGAAGCCCTTACATCCTACCAACGCCAAACCCGAACCCGAGACACCGAGGCAAAGTTCCCAAATATATGCAAGCCAAAATAAAGCTAGCCACTTACGCTTACGCTCCCTCCAACCGTAAACTCACCACCCCCAAGATGGCAACGGAATCTGTGGCATGTGGAGAGACAGCAGCCACGAAAGGTGACATAGCAGCCCTCCTGATGGAGATAAAGAATATGGGGGCCAATATAGGTGGCAAGATTAACAAGATCACCCAATGCATAAACAAGATTGAAGACAGGTTGGAGGGAGTGGAAAATAACCAAGCTTCCATAGATACCTTGGAAACGCAACTCAAACACAGAATCACGGATCTCGAACAGCGAGAGGAGGAATACAGACTAAAAATTGATGATTTGGATAATCGAGAGAGGCAAAACAACCTATTTTTTTTTGGGATCCCGGAACAAGATGGGGAGACGGAGGAGGGCCTGAAAGCAACGCTTCACAATATCATCAAAATCTTGGCAGCCGATGACGAGATTGACGAACCAAGAACTGAGTGGATCCACAGGGCGCTGGTCCACCAGGAGGCCCAAGATCGGTCCTCGCCCGCTTCCACAGATACCAAGACAAGGCGAAGATTCTCGAGAAGGCAAGGCGTGGGGGTGTGATCACCCTTAACGGGGCCCAAATAACCATATACCAAGACCTATCCGCTATGACACTGCGCTGAGAAGGATGTGTGGCCCCCTGATGAAATGGTTGAAAGAGCGGGACACCCGATATAGGTGGGGATACCCCTTCTCGCTCTCTTCCGAACACAATGGCACGAGAATCAGACTGCAATCAGAGAGGGAGATAAAAGCGTGCATATTCGAAATTGTTGATGCCCGTGAATGAAGGGAAGATGGAGACGCCCCTAGGGATGAAGGGCGAGATTGGAAACTCCGAGGACCTAAGAGACAGAGGGCCTCATTACACGGATGGCGGAGAACCATGGCGCTATTAGCGCCATGGTTCATGCCAGTAAAATACTTGCACCGCCTTGGTGGAAAGGGGAATTACCGCCCCATTACAAGGTTGGCGGGGCGGTAACTCCCCCTTCCACCATTGCCCTTCCCCATTCCCATTTTTGCCCCATAGGGCATAATGGGAATGGGGAAGGCGCTAATTACGGTACAGCAAATTGCGGTACCGTAATTAGCTCCCTGGGTCCATTTGCGGGTTGGTTTTTAACGCCTGCAAAAAGCAGGTGTTAAATTCCCTAACCCGCAAAGGGACCTCGTAGTAAGGCGATAAGGATTTACCGGTAAAATACCGGTATCGGTAAACCCTTACCGCCATCCGTGTAATGAGGCCCAGAGAGTCAAAGGATCGAGAAAGTTTCAGAGAGGTAATAACACTCCGGAGGGGGGCAAGTGAACTAGACAAGCAGCAACTACCTTGACACTATGGGTGCATTTTAGACAGAGGCTGCTTCCGGTCTGACGCAAAAATTATACTCGATGGCTGTAAGTTGCAGTTGAAGGGGGGGTCGGGTTGGGGCTGTAGTATAAATTAGCGTGTTTTGGAGTGCAGCGCCACTGCATGGGCTATCTATTTTAAAAGCACACCATTTCTTTTTCTCAATACCTATTTAAAAGCACACCATTTTTTTCTCACTTGAAATGCCTCACTTACAGGAGACACATTAGATACTCGATTAATTAACTTAACTAACAAATACTAACATGATTCTAACTCCTTAACATTATTTTTTTTATTTTTATGTTTTATTTGCATTTGTTAAGCACACTTGTAGCCCAAAAGGCATCGAGGTGCTGTTACAGAGGATACACAGATTTAAGATTACATACTGGTTCCAGAGGCTCTTAGTTACAATTTGGCAGGCAAATAGGCAGTGGAGGATACAGATTTAAATCACACAAAGAGTCTGGTTTTGATAGCCTTAAGAAAGGCTAGGTGGGACTCAATGAGTCTTAGGTGAGGAGGCAGGGCGTTCCAATGCGTGGCTGCTAGGGTAGGGAAGCTGGAGCCACCAGCGTGCACTTTCCGAGAGGTAGGCCTCACAATGGTGTTGACGTAGATGGATCTGAGTGGTCTTGTGGCAGAGTGCCTGGTAATTCTGTTAGTCAGGTAAGGGGGGGCAAGTTCGTGAAGGCATTTGTGAGTGAGGGTAAGAGTTTTAAAGACAATTCTTTCTTTAACCGGGAGCCAGTGTACTTGCCTTCTGATTTCGGAGATGTGGTTTCTCCTTGCAGTGCCGGTAGCTGCCCTTAGTGCATTGTTCTGGACTAGCTGAAGTTTGGCGAGGTTTTTGTTGGAAGTCCCAACGAGAAGGGCATTACAGTAGTCAAGTCTTGACACGATGATTTCCCTGGCAATCGTGAGGCAGCTTTGATGGGCCAAGAAGGGCCTGGCTGCG
This sequence comes from Ambystoma mexicanum, assembly GCF_040938575.1. NCBI lineage: Eukaryota > Metazoa > Chordata > Amphibia > Caudata > Ambystomatidae > Ambystoma > Ambystoma mexicanum. The sequence goes on along the minus strand of NC_090939.1, from coordinate 551,792,589 downwards.
TTGAGGACTTTGGTGTAGTAGGCTGAGGAGGCGGCGATGGCATTGACCTGTCTGTCCATTGAAAGGTCAGAGTCAAGGTAGACTCCGAGTGTCTTAACATGGTTTGAGACCATAATTGGAATATTATCAATAGTGAAGGAGGCGTACTGTTCTCCAAGATTGCCGAGAGTGAAAGGTGAACCAATAAGGAGGAGTTCGTTTTTTTCACTATTGAGGAAAAGCCAATTCTCCGCCATCCAGGATTGGATGGTAGAGTAGATAGAGGAAAGGGTGTTGGAGTCTGCTAGGTAGTCGCCCGTGAGTGGGATGAGTACCTGCGTATCGTCCGCATAGTTGGTATATGAGATACCAAGGGAGTCCAGGATGCTAAACAGGGGCCTTGTAAAGAGGTTGTAGAGAGTTGGTGCGATACAGGATCCCTGGGGGACACCGCAGGTGAGGAGGCTAGTAATGTGTTCTCCATGTGAAAAATGAGGCAGGCTGAGATTCATTGTTTAAACGTGCAATTTTTCTTTGCCCTGTTCACTGTCTTTGCAGGAAGCAAAATTCAAATGCCAGGAAATCAGTTAGATACAGTTGCTTTCTGTAAAAGTGAGCTATTGTTGAGGAAGGAGGAGGCGAATCTATGAATTTTGATTGGTGGTACGTAAACTTAGGGGAGGTAACAGAGGTTTTTTGGAGTGTCTCTGACAGAATTACAGGGAGAAGACATTTGGCGGAACTACAGTGAGGTCACGTGGCTGGAGCTGCTGTGAGATCGCCTGGCTGGGCTGCTGGGAGTGGTCATCCCAGTTGCATTGCAGACCTTCAAAGACTGGAGTTTCCTAGTCACTTGGCACCGGCTTGAGAATTCCGTGTTCTCGCTGTGCACTTCAAACTTCAAACTTCAAACTTCATACACAAAGAAAACCCTGGGCTCACTCATCGAAGACGGCTAGCCAAGGGAGATCGCGTGAGGGAGAGCTACAAATAGCTGGTAAATATACAAATGGAGTGAGATTGCTGTGACTGCCGGACAAATGATTTACTATTAGACAGGCAGTGTAGCGATAGGGAATTCTCCTGTGTTTAACTGCCACGTTATACTGTTGCAAGACAAATGATGTAATCTTTCTTTTTCTTGTTGAAAATGTAAAATGAAATTTGTGGTATTATTGCATTTGTTTATTTCAGAAAGGATTGTCTCACCAGAATGGTAATTTATAATTTTGAAATGAAATTGTGATAACACAGTCTGCCTAAGAGTGTTCTTGCTTCTGTTCTTCATTTGGTGCCTCTAAAAGAAAAAGAAAATACTCTGTAGGGGAGGGAATGATGTTTAATGTGCCAAGTTTCCTATACAGATGAAGCAATGTCGTGAGCCATTATTAATAGTTGTGCGCGTGATTCCACTCAGGGTATGTGTGTGTGGCTTATGAGTGGAATATAATGCAATAGTCGGCTGAGCGTATATGAATGAGCAGAGAGAGGCCTATGGAAACATACTCTCACTAATGTGAATCAATTAGTGATAATACCACATGTTATTGTGAATAATTTATGGAAACATAGCTCACTGGTGTAGATAAATCAGTGATAACAGCCATAGGTGGCACTGCATATGAAATGTGCTGTTTCTGAATAATGTAGAATTCCGAGGCCTCTAGAGATCACAAGAACAGTCTAAACAAAAGAAGGGGGTTTGTATGTTGGGGCCACAAATAAAACAAAGAAATTATGCTCACCAAAATACCACCAACAAAATGTATTCCACTATAAAGCCAAACCCAATCTGAATGCAAGGAATAGTCATTGTCAAATTGCCATTGTTTTTGGTGGTAAGAAAATACCGCCAAGCCCCAAATTTATACAAAATACCCTACAGGGCTCAGACTCATGTGGTGTTTATTGTTAACAAAAGGACCGCATGATGATGGTCCCTACTGGTGGTTCGTTGCTAGTTCAGTGAAGCTAACTGGACCTGCTCGGACGCCGTCATATGGGAGGAAGGGGGAGCGAGGGAGGGAGAGGGGGAGATCACAAGACGCAGGGGAGGGTACGACTGTCACAGAATCTTTACTTACCGCTGAGAAGGAAAAAGCACTAAGAATGGTTGAGGGCTTGGAACACAGGGAATGGCGACCTACTTCTGTGAATATCGCAATGGCTCATACAGATGGCCACCTTGATGCTAACACACGGGGCCCCTTGAAAGTTGGGACGCTCGAAGTTAAAGGCCTTAACTCACCTACTAAGAGTTTGTTAGTACTAAGGGAGTTTCGGAGGGCCAAGATTGATATTCTACTCTTACAATAAACCAAATATATGAAAGGGTAGGAGAGGCCCATCCTGGGGAAATGTTTTGGCATGGAGTTTTGGGGCTCGGGAGCACTGCGCAAAGGGGGAGTGGATATCCTTATCAGAAAGGGAATTGAATTCCTTGTCTCCAAGACCTGGTCGGATGCAGAAGGGCGAGCCTTGCTAGTGGCGGGGACCATTGGGAAGGTTGAAGTAACGATTGCCACGATCTACTCTCCCAATGTAGGACAGTTCCTATTCCTTTCTAGAACTATCCCCAAAATAATGTTGGAGGCTACTGGCCACATTATGCTAGGTGAGGAATTTAACCTATGGGCAGATCACAATTTGGATTGGAAAACGGGGCACCCAATTGCTGATATTGCTGTGAGAGGGGAACGCAATGATTTTGTAAGCATGATGCAAGTATACGCGCTGGTTGACACGTGGAGGGCAATGCACCCTGATGAAAGAGGGTATACATTTTACTCACCCCTGCACAATACTTTCACCCGAATAGATTACATGTACCTCTCACGGGAACTATACGACATCACATCACATTCAGAGATTACCCCAATAACATGGTCTGACCACGACATGGTCACAGTTGATATACAGTGGGTACACTTACCAATCAAGGGTGGGAAATGGAGATGTGACGAGGCCCTGTGGAGAGATCCTGTCTTCAAAGAGGAACTTGAAACAGAGATCAGAGAATACTTTAAAACCAACGATACTGGGGAGGTCTCTAAACAGAGTGTGTGGGAAGTGGCCAAAGCAACCTGGAGGGGGATCCTCATATGGGAGGGGGCCCGGAAGAAAAGGGAAAAAACCCTCATTGAAAATAAGCTCTGAAGCAAAATATGTCAGTTAGATAGAGAAGCCAGGGCGGGAGATACCACGGACCCTGATAAGATCCAAGAGGCTAGGAAAAAAGGGAGGAACTCTGTCACCTAGAGAATGACCAGATAGCACGTAAACTGAATTTATTGAAGCAGAAATTTTATAAAAAGGGGGATAAGGCTGATGTGCTGTTAGCGGCTAGACTCAGGATGCAACGGGCAGAACGTAGGGTAAAACAGATTTCAGACGTGCTCCCTGGCCAAGGGCAACATACACCCTCCATCCCAGAACTGTTTGCACATTTTTATGAGTCCCTATACTCTTCAGAAGTAGACCTAAACTCACAAGACATAGACGATTATCTCATCGACACTGCTCTTCCAAAAGTGGCTGATACAGACTCGGCCCACCTTGAGTCCCCCATAACCGAAGATGAGATACACGAAGCGATCAAACGACTAACACTGGGCAAATCCCCAGGTGAGGACGGATTCACTGCCGGTTTCTATAAAACCTTCGGCACCCTCCTAACCCCATTCCTAACCACTCTATTCAACGAAATCCTTGACATGTGAATGGCCCCCGACTCCTTCGTCCGAGCGTTCATATCAGTCATCCCCAAGGATCTAGACGGGATCCAGCGAACGGCAGACCCCTACCTAATCCTATTTGGATTTGAAAAAATTGAGGATGAATGGAGAAGGGTCAGAGATATAGCAGCGCAACTGTTGTTAGCCGCGAGGGCTCTATTGACCATGAAATGGAAATCCCCTGTAGTCCCGACCGAAAAAGAATGGGTCAATGTAACCTCTAATATGTGCACCATGGGAAAAATTCAGCATCAATACATGGGAAATCCACGCATTGTGACATCTTATGGTTGGAGTTTCTCAATAAGTATATGCCGGGAATGACACACTAACATCTGGCAAATGACCAGTGCCACGGATCAATCCCATGAGAGATCGCCTACCAACAGTGCACACAACCTCAGAAAGTGGAACACCATGATAACCTCCTAAACAAGGTGTTCCCCAAAATCCAACAATCCCATCAACCAACCCATCAAACGCGAGATAACACAACCCTCAGCAGCAGTCAATAAAGTGTTGTGGGGTGGGGGGAGGGAGGGAGGGAAGTGAAGAAAGAAGGAGAGCTGTCAAATTTCATTGACATTCTATAGGGGAGTTAAATACGATTGGAAAAGAGTATCAGAATATTGTTGAAATGTGAAATTGAATCTTAACTGTTTTCTCTTTGTTCAACAGCAACATCAGTTTTTTTGTTATGCTTGTTAACTTCTGACATAAATGCTGTAACATGTTTGCAACAAACTCCAATAAAAACAATTAAAAAAAAAAAATAAATAAAAGTGATTTATGCTACAGTAACTGGGTTTGGGGGGACCCCCAAACTATTGGCCAACAAAAATCTACCCTTTGGTTTTTTGGTCCGTTTGTTTCAACCCTTTGGTCATTCGATCGTTTGCATACGAACATTTGACCAAGAATTGTTTTCATGTGCAAGTCATGCAATGCTTCACTGATGCGTGCCTCCTGTGCAGAATTGTGGACATGTTGAGCAGACAGGGACAGTCTTCATCACCACACTTGCACCATACTCACATGCTAGTCACCCGGATGCCCCTCCGGTCCATATTCCAGCTTACTGGCCCTTCTGCATGTAGCCTAGGGTGTCCTTCCTCTCAGCACTGGGACTAAGTCATTGCATGATTGACGTGCATGTGTCCTCTGCCTCCATGCGGGTACTCCACTTAGGCATGCTCCCTTGCCCCTCCATCCCCCCTGCACCCCAATTTCACCATTGTACTGTTGTGCATCATTTTGTGGTACTGCAATGGCCTGTTCAAGCCTCCTGTGTACATGCTAAATTCCACCAGCCAACCTGCCAGACACTTGCAGTAAGGTACATCCTCTGTCCTTCATGCAGGGTGTCTCACGTGGACTGTGCAGATGGCAGATGCTCCGCAGGGACCTGATTGCCCATTCATGCTCCCTGTGCATTCCCCGGGTCCCCCTATGTGTCCTTGACTGGATGCTCATTGTAGTACGTGGGTAACCGACATTTCATGCCATTCCACCATCCATCCCATGGCCACTCTCGCCCAGTCCTGCATCACACGCATGTTTAGGGTGTCACAGTCTGTGTGGGGCACAGTGCTCCCCCAGTTTCAGGCCCACTGACTCTGTCCAACTGGTCTAGTGGGTTTTGCACACATGGGTGTACTACTGAGGGTTCGTCATGTGTCCTGCTTACTGTCCATCATCATCTGCTGTGTTGTCAGTTGACTCCGATGATGCCATTGATGCTAGTCAACACTGGCTGCCAATACACAGGTCTCTGGTCACCCTTTTGCCACCATGCAAGGCATCCCTGCATTTTCACTCAGGGGGGGGGTTTGCTTGTAGCCATGCAACCCATTGCATGCACATTGCACGTAATGCATGAACCTGCCCATGCACTGCATTCACGTGTTTTGATGCACATCATGAAGTACTTGTTCATGTAGATAGTGAGTAACGTACACATGTTCTGCACTGCATCAACCCACTTCGGAGCCATGTAACACCGTTCTACATGCATACTCACTGATGCAATGTTAAATCAACCAGGCATGCATGGCAGGTTCTCTTTTGTGTGTGACATGTCTGCTTCATGTGTTGGCTGTCTGTGTGATGTCCATGTGTGACTGTGTTCAGTACTTCTAACATGTGTACTGTTTTTTTCTCTCCACTTTTCAGATGATGATGCAATGGAGGCAGAGGATGGTGTTGTCATGCCAGGCACAGGGTTGTTATCACAACCGCAACCCGGCACAAGTGGAGGTTGTGGGGTGGTAGACCACGAGAACCCACGTGTGCTACAGACCATCTTGACTTTGGCTGGCAATGAGTCCAGCCCAGATGACCACTCTGACGACCATGTCGAGTTGTATGTGCATCAGGTCCATACGTCAGGGGTGAGTGATTCTGATGTGGACCCTCCTCTTACCGTGACACCTGCACAGAGGGGTCAGACTGTGGTGGGACCTCTGCCTGTGGTGGATCGGGACGCAGGGTCACTCTCCACACCAGTCGCTGATGTGCCTGGGGCTTCATGTAGACGGGGGCATGTAGTCGTGCAGCCGCGGGCGGTGCCAACCCAACGAGGATGCCCGGTCCTGCAGGTGTCAAGCCCAGCAACGCTGTGGCCGCGCGCCACCGAGGTATACTGAGTGGGAGCAAGACACGACTGCCAATTCAGAACGTAAGGGGGCAGCACTTGATAACATTGCTGTGAGCATGGAACACGTGGCCCAATCCATGCTCCCCCCTGCTAGGCAGGTGCTTCTGCAGCGGGAGGCGGCACAGTCATTGGCCCGCTCGCTCAGGCTGGGCATGGTGGCCTCTGACAGGGCACGCCAGGCTGAAATGTTGTCTCTGCGTCAAGCAATTACTGCTCACACAGAGGCACACATGGAGGCCCTGAGGGCTGAGTATCAGTCCCTTAGATCCACACTGGGTGCCCTCGTGATGTCCCAGAGGGTGCGGTCAGAGGAGAGGTTTGAGCAGCTTGAGCGTACCATCTCGGCTGAGCTACATGCTTGCTGGGAGGTGCATCAGTTGTCCAGCCAGACCAGGCAGGAAGAACTCTGTGTTACACGTTTTACCTTGCAAGAGGAAGCACGTGTATCACGGGAGGTTCTGCATGCAGACCTGCGTGTCATTGCCGCACAGAACCAGGCTCACCCATCTGGCAGACTTGCTGCCGACGAGGGGCAAGCTCCGCCTAGGCATGGTCAGGCTCCTGGCCCACGTCCTCCAATTCAGGATGAGGCAGACTTGGACGACGAGATATCTCCCACACAGGTCACGCTGTGCAGGCGTTAAACCCATGGAGGTTTTTTTTGTCTCAACATCATCACATGTGGGTGTTGAGGTGCACCCTGTACCTCCCACCTCCTGGGTGCCCCCCCCACCCTGGGTCGTATGTGGCCATTTTTGATTTTTGCTTTTAGTTTAGTTAGTTAATATTAACTATTTGATAGTTATTTTAATTAGGTTATGTAGGTTGTTTGTTGTTAGTTTAATTAGTTAATATAGTTTAATATTGTTTGTTGGCTTTTGAAAGCATCCACTGTCTGTTCCAGCTGGGCCCTTCAAGCTTGTCTTGTGTATGTGTTTGCAGATTGGGGTCCTGACTCACATAGGCCACTCCTGCTTCCCTTATCCATGGGCTCGCAAGGATGGTTTGGTGTAACAAAATATTACACACAGGCTTTGGACTTGCCTCATAACTGTGGCCTGTCTGCTGCTGTACTACTTGTGTTAACTCCCCTAGTGGGGATTGGTTGTGTTTCATCCACCCCATGTCTGAGATGAATTTGGGTGAGTATGTGATTGATTTCTCCATTAATTGATGTGGATTGTGATGTATGTTATTTTCTTGTCTGTATATGTACTTGATGCACTTCATGCTGTAGACAGTAGCCTGTACCCTTGGCCTGTCAAAGTGACACTAATGGTGGGAGGAGTTTGGATGTAGCTCTGTAACCAGGCCCAGTGACAACCAGCATGTAGACACACACACAGGGAACTTTCCAGCCGTATTGTTTTGTTTAATGCCATTTCTACAGGAAGATGAGCCTCCAGAATACCTTGGCCAGCAGACACAGAGATGACTAATCCAGGAAACTGGCCACGTTCGGTGGTGCAGACGTGTCGATGTGTGCGCAAGCAGATGCACAGGGCTTGTGCTCAGACGTCCGACAGAAGCAGACGTGTTTCCAGGAGCTCCTGCCAAGGTGAGCAACACAAGGGCACACACCGCAGACTACCTTCCACCAGGCCACTTGCACATGGATGCTAAGTAGCACCAGTGCTGGGGAGGTTTGCCAGGCATTGTTGGGGAAGCACACAGTACAGCTGACATGCATTGAGGGCCAAATGAAAATTGCCTTTACAAGTTGTCAGGGGCACATGCAGGGGCCATCAAACATATCCTCCAGTACCCCCTGCTCCATTGAAGCTGAGTAATTAGGGTAGTAGCGTTCCAAGCCAGAAACTGATACAGCGCACAGGGACGACCAGCGAGGCTCAGACTCGTGGTGAGTGCATGTCATTTGCATGTGCAAATTGCCACGTGCACTGCCTATTTAAATCTGCGACGGCCAAAACACAACTTGTACTGAAGTTGCACCTTGCTATACGTGTCTTGCAGCTCACCCAGGGACCATTCTATCATGTCTGATTCTTGACCCATTGGTCTTCCATTTCCCGCGCAGCCACATGTGCCGGCCTTACTGCATTGACAGTGTATGTACCATCGGTGGGCCAAGATAACGTATGGGTACATGGCAGCAGACAGGGGTGTTTGTTTGTGGAGAAGTCACTTTATTTGGGGCATGGATGGGGTTGTGTGTGTGTGTTGTAAACACACATTCAGATTAGTAACTCACCCTCTCTTTGCAGCATTGAAGTGCTCCTGTTACCGGACCTGAGAGTGCGCAGGCCGGAGGCCAGCACTCACCCCAGAGATAAGTGTCTTTTTGGCTTGCATTTGACTAATTTGGTACAATGTGCATAATGAGCATGTTTTCTCTAATTGAGTATGTGTTTTTGTGATTACTTGTATTTTGCCTACTTTCCCTTGCAAATCCTCATCCACTCTCCTGCCCCTCTTTCCAGTTATCCTGAATACCAATGCCTGTCTATGCAACATATCCCTGACCCTCCTTCCCTGCCGGGGTCTCAGAGGCCTGTGTTAGTTTGACCTTGCAGGCGCCCAGACACGGAGGGGGTGGTTGGTTCGTGCTACTCCTGCACCTGGACACCGGGGCAGTGACACTACCCATCAGTTGTTGCATCATCATTTTACGTAATGTACCGTAAATGGTACATATCCTGTTGGACCATTGTTCAACTGTTCTACCTTGGTTGTTCTATCATTGTGCTTGTACATGTGCTTTGACATTTCCTGCTACTTCAAGTCATCTACTGGAGACTCTTCCAGGGTTTTTTGGTGCTTACAGCCCTTTTCCCTGGTTTGTGGGTTTGCCTACTTGGAGTTCAATGCGATTTGGTGTTTTTAGCAGTCAAGGTGGACTCCGAGGGGGCTGGACCCTATTTACACGCATGCTGGAACATGGAGACCAAGGGGTAGGGTGATCCTGTAGCCAGGTAGACTTGGAGGAAGAAGGCTACATACCCCAGAGACAGTTGTTCAGAAGGTCACGGTGATGTGTAAGGGAGGGCATTTTGTTGTTGGACAGTTGGCTCGGACTACAGTGTTTTGGGCACTCTGACATTGTAATTGTGGGGTACTATGTACATGATGTGTTGTGCTGCTCAATGTCTGTTCCTGTGTTGTCTTTACTTTTCAGGTGTCAGGGGATTGGTGTGGTTTGACATGCTGGCGTGTTCACATTGCCAATATTCACATGTGATGTGTACAGGACACTGAGGGTGACTTGATTTCACATGCATATATTGAGTGCATGTCCCTAATGGCACACACAGTTGCACAATGATCCACCACACGTACATCCACACTTCCATGGCCACAGGTGCACACAGATTGCATTCTCATGCCCGCGGTGTCCATGCAGAACATGATTTATTACCATTTGGGTATCCTGTACATGCGTCATTTGGTTCTCGATTTCATTAGTATTTTTCATGTGATGCTCAAGGTGTATCTGCAACATATGGCTGCTCAAAATGCTGTGTGCTGAGCAGTGTGTTGCAGGAGACACACACAGCACACAGGTTCAGGAGTCAGGATTTTGCCATGCCCAATGTGCATGTGAAGGGGCATTCAGTGTTGTGTTCATGCTACCACTGTTGGGAAGCATTTGTGTCTGACTTTGTATGTGTGGGAGGTTGTTGGTCAGTCATTTCATCTGATTCCAAGTCATACCTCATTGCCTCATTGCAGTTTTCATTTATGACACGTCACTTTATATATTATTGGTCATGTGTTGGCCTTTTGCTATTGCATGCCATCTGATGGTGTAGCAGACAAGGGTGATGTGGTTTGGGAAGAGTTTGGGTGACATACCAGCGATTGTGATGGACTGTTTTGCAGGGGTGTGTGATACACACCTTGCATGTGTTCCTTTTGGTCACACAGGATTGGTTATGTTTAAGTAGCTAGTGATGCACACAATGTAGCACTTCTGTGGCAACGTTCTCAGGGTGGTAAGATTGTGACAGTTGACTGTCTCTTTGTCATCATCAATTGTCACCTGGTATGTGCCAGGACTTTGTGCACTCCGCAGGGGTGGGAGTTTAGGTGAAGAATGTGGCCACAAGCTGGGTCTGGGCTGCCTCACCACATGCCCTGTCCCCTACCATGGGCAGTTCCTGTGCCTGTAGTTGGGGATGTGGGGGCACCACCATGTCCACCGTTACCTCCCGCCGTGTTGCAACATTGTGCAGGACACATGCTGCCACAATGATCCTGCACACTACTGGGGGTGCATATAGTAGCTGCCCACCAGAGCGGTCAAGGGAGCAGAATCGTGACTTGAGCACTCTGAATGTGTGCTCCACTATGCCCCTGGTTGCAATATGGGCATCTTTGTATCTTACCTGGGGTGGTGTGGTGGGGTTCCGGATTGGCGTCATCATGTGGTTGCTCAGAGTGTAGGCACTGTCCCCCGGGGAGGTGATAATAGTTGAGATTATTAGGGTTTGGGTATTTGTGTGTGTGTGACTTGCATGCATGTGCACAGGCATTTGTACTCACCTAGGAGCCATGTGTCGCCATGCTGCCCAGCTTCCAGGGCCCGGCTCAGGCGGACATTCTGTATATGAAACTGTCATGGGTGGAGCCAGGATAGTTTGCATAGACAGAGGTGATGATTCTTTTAGCATCGCATACAACCTGCACATTGATGGTATGCCAGTGCTTGCGGTTTCGATAGATGTGCTCAGTGGCCCTAGGTGGACGTAGGGCCACATGGGTGCAATCTATGGCACAAAGCACTTTGGGGAAGTGTGCCACCCTGTAAAAGTCCTGGACCACGGCCTGCCTTTCTGCAGGTGTTCTGGGCATGTATATGTGTCTATGGACTGAGGGGCATGCAGTGATGATTGCCAACACTTGGTCTAGGCAGCGTGACTGTGTGGCCTGTGAGACCCCACCCACTATGGCAGTAGTCTGCTGAAATGACACATTGGCCAAAAAATGCAGGACATTGAGAATCTTCTCCAAGGGGCTCAATGCTTCGGAGGACAGGGTGGGAGATGTAAGGTCATCTTCCAACTCCCTGACGAGGTCTAGGATGATACGAGGTGCAAACCTGTACCTCCCATAGACGTGGTTGTCAGGCATCCCAAAAAGGCTGGTCCGGGGTACAAAAATGCGGGCCCTGGTGTTCTCCTCCTCCTGCTGTGTCCACGATCAGTGCTGCTACAAATGGGGCATTCATCGTAGCTGTATATACGTGTTTGTTGTTTGTGCGCACTTTTATACTGTGCGTGGGGACTCTTCCGCCTGCCTTCGTGTGGCGGATGCATTGATGCCTATGCGCGTCTTTTGCCGTGCACGGGTTTCCCGTATTAAAATCCATGAATACGGGTTGTTTGCATGCGTGTGGGCGTTCCGTGTATTTCCCTGCAGTACTTCCCCAGTTATGCCTTCTTTTTCACGCATTGTTCCCCATTCCGCGTGTTACCCCCCTGTGTCCCGCCCCCTTTTTGGTGTGTGCGCGGACGTTGTGTGCTTTCCCTGTGCGCGTCGTGCACAGCGTTTGGGATGTTGCAATGACGTGTGCGCCCGTGTGCGCCATGCACGGGTTTGGCGCACATCCCAAGGCAGACACGCGCAGGGACTTCCATGAATCGAACGCTTGCGCGTGGCTTCCTTTTTCACGCTTACGCCTGCTTGCGCCAGCTTGCACCACTTTTTTCGGCACACGTTTTTTTTTTTCCATGAATCGGCCCCTAAATGTTTTGATGATCTGTACTCAAATTACCACAATAAACAATTAAATGTTCCAATGATTCAATCGAATCTGCGCCCCTGCACAAATGACATGATGTACAGTCAACGTCATTAGGGTTGAAATGCTTCTGCATTTCATATGTCCTATAGATGTTCCACCTAAATCTGGCAAAGTCTTTTCTGACTTTTGGGCAGTGGAATGACCTCCAGTGGAGGGCCAACATAGCAAGAGACTTATGCTTGTGACAAAGGTGGCCCATAAAAGGCATTAATCAGAAAGCATCAGTCAAGTTTTAACAAATTGCTCTTAACCTCTCCTGGGGTACACTTCAGATCTTCATTTGTATAGCCAATTTCACCCAAAATGCTCTCACATTTAAGGCCAACATTTCAAACTGATTTCAGCTTTTTGGTCATAACAATTGCATTCATAACCTCATAAAAAGAATCAGCGCAAGGGAGCAGCAATTTATAAAAGAATGCCAGCCACTTCCACCTAACCATGGATCAAATACTGCAAATTCCCAGATCAAATAAAAATGCTGCCTAAGGGACAGCATTGGGAATTCCCAGTAGTCTACTCCATATACTGCTTTCAATTTTCTGTAGAATTGGTAAAACCCACCCTAGGAAGACCTCAACAATATATGTTGATTTTGGAATTGTGGTAGTCGTGTAATATTTCAAGAGTGGTAACAATGAATATTTGCAATATTTATATTGGAGTGGAAATACTTTTTTTAGTCGAGACGCCTAGGATATAAAACCCAAAGTAGGTAACCTCCCCAACTTTCCCCAGATGGTCACCAACCATTTGCCAATTATCTTTGGCTACACGGTTTGTTTGGCTGAAGGTCAATATGTTGATTTTTTGGGCATTAATTATCAAATATATTTTTGTGCATATTGCATACCCCTCTGAGGCAATAAGCAGTTGCTGTAGGCCCACGACTGTAGTGTCAAACAAAAGAACGTTTTCATCGTAGGTGACCCACGAGGGCCTTAGGTGCCCAAACATCGGGAAAGCCAACACTGCACTTTCATTCTTTTCTCCTACATCAGAGACATAAAGGTTAAAAAGGCTAGTGGCCAAAATACAACACTGCCTCAAACTATTTTTAGCTGGTATTTCTTTTGTCAGGGTGGCTAGATTGTTCAATCTAAACTGTACCAGAGTAGATTGTTTCCACCACCGTCGATTACAGCTCAAAAGATTGAAGGCGGCACTAAGATCCATGGAGGCTACTTAGAAGGCTTTATAGCTGCCTTCCAGCAGAGTACTGGAGGCATTTAAGGAAGGAATCATTCAAGCATGTCCTGTGGCTCCTTTTAAATCTGACTTGCCATTTATTTAACAGCCCCATTTTCTTGACCCAAGACTCAAGATGTTTTAGCAAAATTGCAGCAAAGATTTTGCTGATCCTGTCAATTATTGAAATGGGAAGGTAATTCTTAGGGTTACTAGGGGGGCCTCGCTTGTAAATCTGGATTATGGAGAATAAATGGCAGATTGCGGGAAAATGTCCAATCTTCATTATGACATCAAAGAGAAACAATAATGTGGCCGCACACCTATGTGCATTACTTTTAAAGAATCTATTAGAGATGTTATTAGGACAAAGGGCTTTGGAATCATTTGCTTTTGCAATTGCGTCATTGACAATTTGAGGTGGAAATTCTATTGTTAGCTTATTATGAATAGTCTCCTGGTGATTTAGATCTGAGAAAACAAAACGAGTTACCAGATCCTCTGCATGCAGTTTTTAAAAGTGCGAAATCCAAAGAGATTCGGACATGGCATTCATTTGGGAACACTGGTTAGTATGATTCATCTGATTCACTAACTCCCAGAAATCAGCAATTTTCTTAGATTGCAAAATAGACAGCATAATCTTTGAGTCCTGTTGTCTAAGTCTAGCATGTTGGCGCCTAGACCAATTTTTATACTTGGTTTGAATCAAAGCTACTGTCACAATTTCCTAGTTTTTAGGAATGTCTTTTTTTAATGACCCTAATGCTATATCTGACTTCCTTCTTTTTTTATGTGAGTGCTGAATCATATTCAAGATTTATAATACCTCAAGAGTTCTTCAAACTAGCCGGTCTCCCCTTCTTTAGTGGGTTAGCAATGTTTGTTGCCTGGGAGAATTCAAAATTGTCAACTTTAAAACATCCCAATTTACGTTCTACGGATATTTGATGTAAGTAGGAAACATGTTTATCTTTGTACCTCATAATAGTCCCTGTGTTGCAGGTCAATTTATTTCCTTTCAAATTGTTTGACAGAACTTTAGGATATGGAGCTACACTGTAATCCAGTTGGAAATCCAGTTCACAACTAAGAAAGCAGTAATCACTAAGAGGAGTTGAACCTAAGCCCATTTTGAGTTTTGCTCTTTAGTTGCTGATTCTCCAATACCACTGATTCATCCAAGTTCCCTTACTCTACATGAATGCATCAAAAGTTTATATCACCCAAAACAATGTACCTCAACCATGGTTCCACACAAGAAGTGATCTTTTGTAATATGGTGTCAATAGAAATATGCCCTGCATACCAGTACGTTTTGACCAGCTATGTGGTTGTTTCTTTTCACCCTATGGTCATGTTAAACTCAGTAACCAAAAAGCTTTTTAGAAATGTCAATGATTTTAACATTTTGAATGCCACTCCCTAGTTTAAAAAGACTCATAACACCACCAAATGTTCATTCGCCATTACACTTTTTTGCAGTTAGAACGCAAGTTTGAAAGCCATCTAAACTAGATGGGGTAGTGAGCCAATGTTCTTGAATAAAACAATGTCATGAGAGCAGACTTATTCAACTGCAGGTTGTTAAAAAAGTACTTTGTCCGCTAGCATTCAATTACAGTAATTTTAAGGGAAGAGGGGTGGCTAAAGCCTTTTTGAAGATGCTATGTCAATCTCAATTGTTGAAAGTTGCTGAAAGGTTCCCAGCAAACCAAGACAAATCCCAATCCAAAGATCCTTCCATAGTGGCACGTGACTCAGAATTATTTGCCAGCTGTGTTAAGTGCTCCCTGTTCTGGGTACGTAACCTTAATTTCTTTCCCCCATTGTTTTGGCTCTGATCAATTCTGTCAATTCTTGGTTAGCAGTTGAAGCCCCAGTCTGCGCAGATTAAGTGTTTCTCGACTAATTGCATCTTCTACCAAATTGGATGCAAAGTATGTTGTTGCAGCAATGGTGCATGGGAACTTGTGCAGTACGATGCAGTCGGTGTCTTTAGAGCTTATGATGGATACATTTGGAAGTACAGAGAAGACAGACAAAATTGTTGACCTATTGAGAGCAATTAGATCATCTTTCTTGAATATGCTCTCAATGGTAAATTTATTATAACTTGCCATCTGGGTCGAGTGGATGGTTTTAGAGGACTTAATGTTGTTCCTGCTTACCATCATGTTTTGATTTTCATGAGGTCTATTCTCAAAATGCGAGTCATTACCATGATCACCCCTCATTATGCTGTCAACTTGTGATCTCATGTTAGAATTAAAAGAACATTGTTTAGCAATGTGTAGTGATGATTGAGAGCACAGTTTGGCATTAATTAACATTGCTATAGGGTCCAGGGTGGTCAGGCTTTCATGTGCACCTGAACCCTCTTTTCTCTGAGGAACTATATTGTTCAAAGATTCTTCTCTCCTTTGATTTATTTGGTCATTCAAGTTTGAGACTCACCTGACAAAACAGATGTCCAAGTCACTTTTGTCATAAAACCTATCCCTCGTATAGAATTGGAAGAGTGTGGTTTAGAGCTGGAGGGACAATTCCAGTCCACAGTTCTTTAAGGCAAAATATCTCCATTAGACAGTGGCTTAATAGGTATGGGAAGGTTTGGGACTATGTTTGAATGAGATCGACTAGAATTAGCATTACTTGGACAAGAACTGCTTGAAAGGGATCAGAAAGGTTAACGTTTTCGGCACCTTCAGCCTTTTCACGAATTATAGGAACTGAACTGATCTCTTTACCTCTGCCTCAACTCCTTCAGATAAGGACACAAATGAGAATAATACATAATTCTGACCAATTAAAGCTTTCTCTGAATTTTCTTATCGCTCTGTTTTATGGCCAATGTCTGGGGATTCATTATTATTATTATTATTATTATTATTATTATTATTATTATTATTATTATTATTATTATTATTATTATTTGTTGGGCAACATGGTCTTCTTTTACATTGTTTTGGTTGAGTAGTAGAGAGGTGTGAGGATACTGAAAAGTCTTTCTCATTGTCGCCCTGTCATGCTGCTAAAAACTTGCAAATGCTGGTTCGATCTTTCCAACGTGCCAATTATGATAACTTTTAAGAAGTACTTCTGTTGCGGTATCGATCAATAAAGATCTGTTTGCATCTTTATTGTATTCGGTAACTGCCACAGGGCAGGAATTTACAGTTGTAATGGAAGTTCCACCATGGCTGCACCCCATCATTACAGTTGTCATTGGTATACTTAGACCTCCCCTCTGGCCAGGGGATGTGGAGAGGGGCAGGTTTCTGCCCAATCTCAAACTATTCTTCGGCAATGGCCTTATCCAAATACTTTCACAGACAGCGCAAAATGTACATTGTGTAGAGTTGACAATGTGCAGTGGTACATACAGTTTATGATGTTCTGGGTGCTTCCAAGCTCCAAATGCCAAGCCGCACAACTGCACAACTGTGGGATTGCACACACGCACACTGTTTCTATGCTCCAAGATGTTTTCTGCTCACAGATAGGATGGTGAAAGTCGAGCAGCCGATGCTCCCAGGCTAAAAGAATATATTGCAAAAAAAGCACAGCACAGATTTGTAATCCTTGTGATTTCAATAACCACTACACACAGAGTCTGCTGCAAACTGCACAACTGTGGGATGACTTAGCACCCGACATCACGTGCGCTTCGCGCACATGCAGGGCCTTTATGCTCCATGATGTTTTCTGCTCGTGATAGCCGAGCAACCTATGCTCTCAGGCAAAAGAATAGATTACATAAAAAGCACAGCGCAGACTTTTTAATCCTTGTAATTTCAATAACCACCAGGCACAGGGTCTGCTGCAAATTGCACAACTGTTGGATGACTTAGGACCTGATTTCTTGTTAGGATTTTAATACTTTCTTTCATGATGCATCTGGACCAAGGTTGAGCCAGTTAATGTGTTCATATTTCCTATAAATGTCTGTACCTGTTAAATGATCTGCAGCTTCATAGGACCTGCATTCTCTGTGACAGCATTTTGATACCAAAGTTTTACAATTTTGGTGAAAGAGTTTTGTCAGATGGAATGTGATCCCATAGGTCTGTTAACTCTGTTTTCTCAGCTTTGGTGACATATCTTGCAACTGTAGTTGAATTGCCTGTAATGAATTGAGTGTTGTTTAGCATTCCACAAGAGTGCAATGATAGGTTTGTAATCATTAATGTAATTGGATGCTTCATCACTTTTAATGTTGTATGTGTTTTTGGCAGATGTGCATTTCCCACTGTGCCAAACAGAAGGCATGAAACTAGTTATTTCACCTTTGGTGAACACTGGTATAGGGAATCCAAAGGGACATTTGTTAAAGTATTTCCCTTTGTTTCTGTATCAACATAGGCAATATTTGCCACACATATGCCATTGGAAACATAAGATGTGTTTCTGTAGGTCACTATCTATTTCTTCTGAATGGATTTCACAGGTGAAGCACTTTGCAATACTTTGTTACACAGTGTCATCACTGTTGTGGCAGCCTTTGGGAACATTTTTAATCCGTAAAAGCATGTGAATATGTGGTGCTCATCTGGACTGGTATTCTTTCCACCAAAAGAAGTGTTCTACTTCTCCAAGTGGAGGACTCATTGTATTACAGATGAATGTAACATGGCAATGAAACAATGGTGACATTATCTTGAGACATTCACAGAATTGAGAGAACAGCGTTCTCCAACACTTTTTATGTCTATTCCTTCTTTATTTTGGTTTGTATTGCTTCTAAAGTCATGTAAGTCATGCATATTCTGCACAATTTAGAGTATCAAACCATGTGGTGCATAGATTCCTTAACATGGAGTACACATCAGCATGACTTCAGAACCAATATTCTTTCTTACTGTTCATATTTGCCAAGAGATTTGTAATACTTGAATCCAACACTTCATCTTTTATCGGTTGACAGTGTTCAGTAGCTGAAATGTTTAGAACGTAGGTGCCTGTTTCTTGTGTGCGTGCAACTCTGTAACATAGATTTGCTTGTTTGCTTTCAAAAAGATATGGAAAACGTATTCTGGTATCTTGTATCTTCAGAATACATTTGTAGATAATGACATTCTGATGCTCTGCTTTCTGTCTGTATTTCATTGTGTCTCCCTACTTTTTCTGTAGGGAAGACTAGTGGAATGCAACATGATCCTAAACTATTTTCCCATACACTCCTTGGAGACCCTATGTCTTTATGCATGTACAATGTTTCTAATGCATCTTGCGTGGTGTCTCTGTAATGTAGTTGGTGAATTGTGTACTGGTTAAGAATGTTGTATATAGTGATAGAATCATTACGTTCAAATTAACCAGTTTGTGGTGTATTTTCATATATTTGTGTTATTTATTTTAAGTTATGTTGTATGATTATATCTCTCTAGTATTCATTGTTTTGTCTAAGATATTCTAGGACTGCTTTAACTTTGAGCAAGTCAAATAATTGTCATATTTATTGTTGGTTTTTTTTTAAACACCATTAACTAGTTCAATCAAAGATTGATGTAGTCGCCATCCTACTCCTAGTGTTTACACATTTTCATTAAGCCCTAATGGAAGGTGTTAGGCAAAGTGTGTATCCAGTACCCTCTGGGAACACTACAAACAGCTTTGACTACAGGTTTAGGCAACCCAACCTTTGGTATAAGCTTGTACTACACAGTTTTGGTAGCTTGTTTAGCAGCCTGGCGTATCTCAAGAATTGTGAGCTGTAGTGGAGTTACACAAAGATTCACAGTTACAGGTATTCAAATAAACTCTTACACTCAGGGTTTCTTCCATAAACAATTAATCATTTATTTGTCAGTCAGTTATAAAAAAACCTTCTTCAGAAGGCAGCAATAGAATAGCAACACACAAATATACTTCAATACTTAACACTCTGAGTTTCTGGATCATAGAAGGCCCTTTTGGGATGGCCCACAGGCACAACCTACACCCACAGGTGACTTCAGTAACAAGAGTGCTGGGGACATTAATACCTTACTGTTGGCATACAGAACACTCTTTAAAAAGTAAGTAAAAGGCAAAAGTTATTAGAACACAAGAAATACAAATAGTCACAAGCAGGGCAAATACTGTTAGATAGCTCTGAGAAGAGTCATGCAATTCAATAGGCTAAGCCAAAGTCAATAGGCGAACGTCTTTGAATAGGATGCAGCACTTCAGGTAAGTAAATGGAAAAGTCTTTCCACAAGTTCTTAGGAGTCTTTGAGAACAAGAAGAATCAAATGTAGGGCCACAAGCTGATTAGACTTGTGAGTTGCAGAAGTTATAAGCACTTCCACACTAAGAGGTAAGTTCTCCTAGGCTAGTGTTTACAGTACCTTAGTAAAGAAGAAAACGATCTAGCTGAATACTTTTGTTCCTGTACAGCTCTGCAGATCTCACTGTGCCTGGGCCTCAGTCGTGGGGACAAGAGGGAGGACGTAGGGGGACTCCTGCACTGTTTTGGCACCATCAAAGCTGGCAACCAGCAAACTTTACTTTCAGTGGCTGTTTCGCGTTGCAGCTCCTTGTTGTACATCAAATAGCAATAACCGTTGTTTCTGGCTGTCAAGGTGGACTTTCCTCACATCTGAGGTCCCGCACTCGACTGAGGGGGGACAAACTTGGTCAGTCCAGCTTCGTGGGAGTCCGGAGGATCTTCCAAAAGCTTTAGGCCAGCTTACAAGCAAAACACACAATCTGGTGTCCCTCTCCCTGGCTTTACGGTTTCCTGCAGCAACTCTGAGGAAATTCAACCAGCTCCAAGATGGGTGTCCAGGTGGCTTACTTGGGAGTTGATTGGTCCTACCAACTCAAAGGGAGAAGTCATCGTTTGCAGGTCTTCTCTGTCAATGCGAACTTGGCGATTCAGACCTGCAGCAGGGCTTCACCGGGCAAACCAACAGCAAACAGCAGCCAACAGCAACCGGGCAAACCAACCTGGAGTTGCAACAGCCGTCCTCGTCAAGCTCTACTTCGGTTCCTTCGTCCAGGGGTAGACTCTTCCTTTCAAGCCAAAAGACATGCCTTTTATTCAGTTCTCTCCCATTCATTCCAGCCTAGCTGCCACTCACCCATCAGGGTGGCTGTCCTTGCCAGACAGTCAGCCAGACAATCACCACAGAGTGCATTTGGGTCTCCTAGGAGACTAAGTACAGGGGGTTCCAGGCACCTCCCTCACTTCGTGTGTACCCCAGACACTCTGGAGCCAGAGGCAGGTTTTACCCCTGAAGTCCACCATAGGCGAATGATGAAAGAGACCAAACCTGGTTTGGCATGCAGAGAAAAACTCAATAAGGACCATTCCAAAAAGAAATGGCAAAAAAAGAAGACGAGGACCTGTTTTAACAAAGGAGGCTCAGGCGCCATCTTGAAAAACATTGCTCCAGCGATTTGACCTTACCGGAGCTGAGAAAGTTCATGGCCTGGGTAAATCATGGTAGTTCATTGTAAAACCACTGCAACTAGCCATTCTGAGAGCAAAGAGTAACATTTGACTGTTACATGAGTAGCTAGACATAGGGGATACTAAGTAACCCCTCCAGCACTCTATTGTAAGATAGGGTGTGCTGGGTCTAGAAATGAACAGGACTAAGTGAAGTCAATTTCACTCCACTATTCTTGGAAATAGTAGTTGATCCCAGAGAAGGTATTTATACCTTGGGAAATCTGAAAGACTTCCCTGTGGCACTGCACTGAAGGTGATTTGTGACACAATTGTAAAAGATGATGCCTATGGTGTTTGTTAGACTCCATAACCAAAAAGACACACAGACGTAAAATTCACACAAAAATACACAAGAGATTGTGAAAAAAGTCTCACACTCTTTCCAGTTAAAATAATCAAGTCCTCAAAATCCGGCAAAATTGCTGGGGGTCTCTAAGGTAGAGGGAATTAGCACATTTTTTGAGACTTTGTGATTCCACCAGACCTCGCAGAGCGGCCCAAGCCAACTGCCTTGACATCCCGCGTTTTAATCTCCAAAGATCTGGTGGAACCAGCTTCCCCATCCTGGCAGCCAAACTTTGGAACTCACTCCCCAATGACCTTAGAGCAGAACCTTCCTTCCTGAAATTCAAATACCTTACCAAAGCATGGCTATCCGCCCAAGACTGCTAACACCAGCTTACTGCCCTACTTGCACTTTGACCTTCTCTGCATCCCTTATTAACTATCCTGTAAATCACTGCCTTATCGATATTCATTTGAATGTATATTTTGTAAATTTTGTAAATCTTCCTGTAATAATCTTGTAATACTCTGTCACATTGCCTTGTCATGCTTTCATCTTGTTGTAACTAAGTTAAGCGCCCGGTTGCCCCTGGGCCTGGTGCGCTATAGAAATAAATAAAATACTAAATACTAAAAATACTTCTCCCTAACACAAAGTATAGTACCTTGCCACAAATGCCTTTCAGTAATTCTGATGGAAGCCCGTTGGTAAGTGGTTAGTCTTGGGCTGCAGAGGTATTATATCTGGGAAATGGTACACTGTTTAAATTGCTATACTCTCATATAGTTTAAGTTGTTATAGAACATTTGGACGTTTAAATATTTCTTCTAAGTTATTATTGATAGCTCAAGATGGGATTTGGTTATTATCAAGCTTATTATTAGAGTATGTTCAAACTATTAAGTATACAATATTTATTTTCTGCTGTTAGATACAAGGCCAATTGGAACCATTGTGATTCCTAATTGTATTAAATCTTGTAGGACATATCTACCGTTTGCATACTTTTATAATAGAAAGTTCTGCGACAACAGCCACATACTTTGTCTGGAATTTCAGCAAACGTGTTTTTAAACTTTGCTATTTATTTTTTTTATGTGTTTGTAAGAAAGTTAGTGTTTGAAATGTGTTGGTTAATATTTTCTAAGTTAACTTTGTTTTCCAATGCTTCATCAATTCCAAAATATTTACTTTGTATTTGTTTTATTTGTCTCTGCACTTTTTGGACTGTTCCATTTAGGAGACTGTCATTGAGTTTTTGTAATTCTTGAGTGGGACTTTTAGCACTGTACAATGTTGTCACAAGATTTTGCACTATAAAATGGTGTATTGCCAACATTATTATGTGATGGAAGGTGATTTTACAAGCTGTACCTGAAATGCAAACTAATAAATGACCTTGCAGTCAGTATGAATGCGCACTGGACAGGAGTCCATGTTTTGTAAAATGTTGATACTACTTGTGTCTTTTATTTTAACATATTGATTGAGGAATAGTCATAAAAATGTGAACAAGAGTTGGCACAGATTGCGTATTGAGCTAAAAGTCTGTTTTTACACTTGACAACCTGTGTGGACATGGGGAACATTTGGTTGAAAATGTGTTGGGGAAGATTTTTCAATTAAGGTTTCTTTTGCCATATTTGTGTCTCCTACTATTTCATAGCCTCTTCTGTTAGTATCGATGGCAATTGGGTTTGTTTGTTGTTGGTTGTATGCTTCTTCATGAAAGTATGGTTCTGTGCTACCGGTGTGAAACTATTTACCTGCACAGAAGATACATCTATGTTGGTATTGTGTAAGTTTCTATGACTTTTTCTAGTTTTGTAATTCATTTACTTATTGGTTTTATACTATATCATACTATTAAAACGTGTTAGTTTTAATGCATTGTCAATCAATGCTTCAAGTATTAGTTTTGTTTGGAAATTTGGTTTACTATAGAATAAAAGGCGAATGACGAAGGTGTATGTGCAGCTTATCATTTGGATTGGAGTTATTGTACTTGGATGAGGAAGAGTGGTGTCTAGATAATAATACAGGTTAATATTGGGCTCTGGGATGAGGAAGATGCATGTTGGAGTGATAACATAGATTATTATTGTGAAATAGGATGTTGAATTGTAATGAATAGATAATGAGAGCTGTAGAAGTTTACATATATGTAGAGTAAGGTGTTGAAGACCTTTTCTGTAATGGTATGAGGAAGATGGTTGTGGGGTGAATTCAAAATAGTGTCTTTTCAGTAATGTATGAGGAAGGGGGAAATACAGCGGTGAATGCATTGTAATTGAAGTCACATAATGGAGAGTTGTATAAACATAATTATATAGATTAATGTTGGGTACAGGCATGTGAAAGAATGCTGTTGGGTAAATAATGTACATTACATTTTGGAAGTAGCAAGAGGGAGACAGGCGTATAGGTGACAGGAGTTGTGGTATACAAGATTTGTAGACTGAGAGGTTTTAGAACTGTGGTGTACTGGGACAAGAAAGAGGGGTTTTGAGTAAATGATATGGAGTGTAATGGGACATTTTGTGGAAGAAGGATGAATAGGTGCTGGGAGTAGTGTGATAAAATGTCTGTAGTGTTATGGTCTGCAGAGTGGTGATGCTGTAGGATGAGCAAGAGTGGTGTGGCTGTTATGGAAACGACTGCGATTGCACAATGGAACGAGGAAGTGGAACATTTCACCAAGTATAGTATGAACAGATAGTTTAGGGTAATACACACTACAATAATGTCATTGAAATAGTCATGCACTGCATGCCACCTTAATATACTCACTTTTTAGAAATTAAAGAGTGTGCTTTCTTGAGAATTTTTCTTTGGTATTTTTTTCTGCAAATGTAAATAAATATGTTGGGCAAATCTGAAAATTGTGCACTGCTGTATGTAGTAAGACTTGGCATTCGCTCTGCAAGTAGAAGTGATTTTAAAAACGAATAAACTATTGGGATGCCATTATTTGTTGTACTCTAGCTTGGTAATTGAGGTATTTGTAATCATGAGAGTGTGCACTGGTATAACGTGTAGCATATGAAGCAGTGACTATGCAAACAGAAGTACTTTTAAAAGCACTAAGCAACTAATGGGATGGGTGCTGCAGTGAAGCATGTTTTGCAGCATAGAAAGCCACTCATAGTATAAGTGAAGTTAAAGAAAAGGTTGCATAATATGTTGCAACATGAAGGTTTTGACAGAAAACTCATGTTTCTTTTTAATATGTCATTATTTTTGTACTTTACCTTGGTAATTGAGGTATATTTAATTATGGAATATAAGTAGTAGTACAGGTAGCAGTCACTATGCAAGAAGCCATACTTTTAAAACACTCATTAACTATTGGGATAGGTGAAGCATGTTTTGCAGCATAGAAAAACAATTGTTGATGTATTTGAAGTGAAGATAAAGGCGAGGTTGTATAATACAGTGTAATATGAAGGTCTGCTTTATTTTTGACAGACGGCAGGTCATTTTTGTAAAATAAGATATTACTTGCAGTGTTCTAACTTGATAAATGAGGTATGTTTAATTATGGAATTGTGTACTGCTATAAGTAATATCACATTTAACAGTCACTATGCAAGAATAAGTACTTTTAATGGCCCTAAATAACTATTAGGATATGTGCTGCAGTGAAGCATGTTTTGGAGCACAGAAAAGCAGTTATTATTGATGTCATATTATAAAAGGTGGCGCATATTATTACTTTTGAATCTTAAAACATACCTTGAGTATGTCTTCTTAGATGTCGTATCTGGAATGTTGATCCTGTAGATCCTGGAATAGAAATCTGTAAACGTTTGTAAAGTAGGCTGTGATAATGCATGCTCTGAATAACAGCAGACATGTACTCTCAGAGATGAAAAATGCATCTGAATTGTTGAACTAAGATAAGAGGATTAGATGTATGGTTTTTGGATGTGATTGGTGGATGGGCATGTGACTGTTTGAGTTTAGCCAATCAGGGAGTGTTTCAGAGATAAGGGTAAAAGGGAAGAATGGGTGGCATGTGCCTCGATGTCTACAAACATTATTGACTGCGGAACTACTGCAATTATCATCTGGGCACTTTTGCAATGCCCGGTAGGGAAGGAGGACTGTGGAGCACACTGAAATTGTGGATATCTTTTTGTGGAGGGGAAGCTAAACTGGAGAGTAGGACAGCAACTGCTTCATTTGTTGTTTGAATTGCTGAAAGCACAGAGCTCAAAAAGAATACTCTTGGATTATTGATTTATGCAGAGCCTCTTGGTATCTCACGTAATCTTGGTAGTTTGGTATGGGGTTTGTGAAATTAAATGTAATCAACCATTACCCATATGCAAAGACATGATGCATTTGAAACATCCATAAATGATTATAATGCATTGTGGAGGTAATAGTTTAAGGTATGCAACTGGTGCATCTTTGCAGTGCCATGAAAGATACTTTCACAAGTGAAGCTTTTTTCCAAAAACCATGTTTATTTTTTCACAGATTACACAGAGACAAGTCTGGAAAAGATCCAAGCTGTTTTGTCCACAAATAAAAATAAACAAGTTGCAATTTCAACAAAGCTGTATTTGCGTTTCTTTGAGATTTTGGAATGTCCTGTTTTGAAAATAATTAAATATGACATGATGTAGTAAACATTTTTATAACAGTTGGTGTTCATCTTATAAATCTTGGAAACTAGCATTTTCTTTCCACTATCTGGAATGCAGTGAACATTTTTGTTGTGAACGAAATTAAATTGAAAGAAAAGGAGTATGTAATACAAACATGTGTGAGTGCATGAACAAAAAAGCTCTTCAACGAGCCAACGTAATAAACTATGAAAAGGGGTTAAGTTGATACATCGTCCATTCCATGTTTTTTTTATCATATCGTCAACTTGCATGTCGCATGTCCGCAGACTTCAAGGGTGGAAATACATAGAAAGGGAGCTTATGTTCTTCAGTGGTGTAATGTGAATGGAAGGTGTAGACACCTTTAGAAAGGCTTTAAGGCCTTCCATTCATGACACAATCCATGTTCAATTCTCTGTATGGTAGGGAAGGGGAACAGAACTTCATTTATGCCACCTTTTTTTCTATATGCTATACAAAAGCTCCTGTTTTTGTGCCAGCATGAATTTTCATGGCGGTGGAAATGCTGGTGATTCTTATGGACTCCACCTGCTTTATGCTTTATCATAAAGAAGTTAGTTTGCATTGGGATCTACTGTGCATTGTATTCTATTTTTATACTTTGAAAGGGGGTTCCTCATAGAATCAATTTTTAAAAATGTTCTTTTGTTTTTGTTGTTTTGGCTTTTCAGAAGGAGGGATGGAGTGATGCAGATGGGATGGGGGAAGGAAGGGGCACAAACCAAACATTATAAAAGATGCACAGGTGAAGGGTAGATGTTGCTCCGCCAGGCAGATGATTTTATCACAGTATGCACAAAGGATAGTTCTCCTCTCAAGGTAGGGTCAACTACCTTTTGTATATGCTGTGATGCAGCAGGAGGATTCCTCTGCCTAACTGCATTGGTACAAGTGTGGTCAGGAGTGGAAAGTGGTGGTGCAGTAGGAGAGCTGGTTCTACATTTTAAGAAAGGGCGTGCCTTTAAAAAATATGTATTATTTGCTGTACTCTCGCTTGATAACTGGGGTATGTTTCATTATGGAGTTGTTTACTGCTGTACATAATACCACGTTTAAAAGTCACTATACAAGCAGAAGTATTTTTAAAAGTACTAAAGAACTATTGGGATACGTGCTGCACTGAAGTATGTTTTGCAGCACAGAAAAGTAGTTATAATGAAGTCATATTATAAAAAAGGGGGCATAGAATAGAACTTTTGAACATTAAAACACAGTGGCCCTCATTACGACCCTGGCGGAGAGGGGTTTACGCCAGCGCAATGCATGGCGTACCTCTCCGCCAGATTCCGACTTCCCGTAGCGCCATGGTGATTTTTACGCCTGGATTTTCCGGGCGGAAAAATCCATGGCGCTACGGGACCTGTTGTTAATTACGCCACCGTAATTTACGGTGGCGTAATTAACGCCTTCCCCACTCCCATTATACCCTATGGGGCAAAAATGGGAATGGGGAAGGGTAAATGGGGATTGGGGACTTACCGCCCCACCAAGGTCGGAATGGGGCGGTAAGTCCGCCAACCCCCATGGCGGAGTTGGCAGCTCTGCGCCATGGACCATGGTGCAAATTGCACCATGGTCCTCCGCCAGGGTCGTAATGAGGGCCAGTATGTCTTCTAGTTTCCGGAATGTAGATCCTGTAGATCCTAGAAATAGAAATCTGTAAACGTTTGTAAATTTGGCTGGGATAGAGCAGGCTCTGAATCAGAGCAGAAATGCGCTCTCAGCATTGAAAAATACATATCATCTGTTAAACTAAGAAGAGAGGGTTAGTTTAAGGGTTTTCGGATGTAATGGGTGGGTCGACCTGTGCCTGTTTGAATGTAGCCAATCGGGAAGTGTTGCAGAGCTAAGAGTAAAAAGGGAAGAATGACTGCTCTGTGCCCTGAAGTCCATCGACAAAAGCAACTGTTTGCGGAAGGACCACACATGCTATCTGGACCCTTGTTAGCATGCACTGCAGGGAAAGAGCAATGCAGAGGCACTGCCTTTCTAAGGGCAGTCGGGTGGAAAGTCTTGGTGTGGTAAGCATGGAGGTTGTGCCGAAGGAATACCTCCCCTTCTGGCCATGATTGAGTGTGACACAAGCAGCCTGAGCTTTTGTCACTCCGCCAATGGTGGTAAAATATCACCACACATAGAATTCTCTCCTACCACCAGATGTAGAAGGGACCTCTTTTCATGCATCATCCTTCTCCTCTTACTCCTGCAGCTCATCTGCTGCAGTACCTCTGTTCCCTGCTCCAGGTCCTTCAGGTGGTGGTGGTGTCCCCAGAGGGGGAGGGATGACCATATCTGATGCCTTTTTGTTGTAGCAAGTGTCCAAATTCTGCCACTTCAAAGTGCCTCCTCTTGTCTGCTCTGCCCTTTGGGGTACTGTCTGCGGTCTTCCACACTGTCTGCAAACTTCCGAGTCCATAAAAGGGCTTGAAAAGTTGTACAAAGTTCAGAGAACAATAAAGAATATTTATTATCAGAGATTGTGGAAGGGTTAAGGTTCAACTTGAGAGTTAGTAGGGAGAGCATAGAATGGATTTCAAAATGTCTGCTAAGCATGGACATCGGCCCCAGACATGTCATAATTCCACATGGATGAGGTCACATCCTGACATTCGTGGCCGTCCATGAACACTTTATGATGTTCATGAATGTTAGTGCACCTGGGTGACATCACCAGGGTGTGCTGTGAAGATCCCGACCACTACATAATATTTGCAAACTAATTATAAGTGTGTCATGTCATTGCAGACATATTGGTTTTTCATCGTACGCAATCATCCACACAGTCTGGTGACATCATTGTGGTACTAGACCGATCGTATCATCCTGGCACTACAACGATTACAAACACACTCTGACGTTCACAAACTAATTGAAAGTGCGTCATTGTCATAGTGGACATTGCGATTTGTCCGTGAACGTCAGCACATTACGTGAGGTCACTGTAATACAATGTCAAGGACACAAACATGTATATTCCGCAGACTTCAAATTGTGATTGAAAAACAAAAATGTGACTCATATTCACATACAATTTAAATTATAATACATCATTATCTGGAGGGAGAATCACTTTCGGAAACAAAAATGAGGAATTTTGCGATGGTGTATGTGCATGATTATGCAAATTTGAGAACTAGTTGTGGGGATGTTGTTGGGATGAAAGTGCAGTGTCCCAACTGTGAAAGGAGGTTCAGACTGTGCAAATTCTATCAACAGGGGGAGCTTGTCATTTAGTGGCAGCATTTCTGCAGCTTGGGTTAGCATTTCGGCACACATGCTATTAGTAGTTAGCTTTAAAACACTTTACAGAGCATCACACAGTGAAAGGAGGAACAGCAAAAATATTGCTCATTATATTTACAGTTTAGGCCCAGAATATGTTAAGGGCTGTGTAGCTAGCATTAGTGAGTTAAGTGGGCTCTGTTCATATTTAGGAGAACTCCGGATATATTGTTTTGGTAGTTAACAAAAGGGTGGCTGAAGTGCCACATAGGGCAAACATTAAGCAGAAAAGATTTTGATTGTTTTTAGTAACATACAGGCTTTTGACCACACTAGTAAGAGTTCTGCCATTTTGAATTTGGCTCAATTAGAGTTTGCAGCTTATTAGGCTGCGTCTTGGAGCTTCAGTTCTGTTCATTTAATTAGATTGTATTCCTCCGTCCCCCTAATGAGTGTTTAGACAACCAAGGTCCCCGGAGGAAGAAGGACACACCACAGGGATAGTAGTTAATGGTGCAAGGCCGAGCAGTACACATGAGCTGTGAACCCAATGCATTAAATCAGTTTTGTTCCTGGTGATTAGATTAGTACAGCAGCTATGAATAACATATCTTATTGAGAACAAGGCCTGATGTCCAGACATTGTCATGGTGTTGAACCAGGTTGTGGCTATACTGCGAAGTGACAGGTCCATAAGAACTACAGGTGTCAAGCTAAATAGAGGAAATACATCTGAGGAAATATTCCCCAAGAGCAGTGTCTTGGCTGCATTTTTTATAAAGCTTCCTGGTTCCCAAGAGAGAAAGCGAAGGATGTGGACTAGGAAAGCAACGTGTTACAAGATGGGATTCACAAGACATGTTGCCAAAAAGTACATCTGCAAGGTCGAAGAGCCGTTCATGGTTGCCAAGTTGTCTGGTCTCATGAGAAAGTAGTATTGTGTCCACTTTACTGCCACAGGGTATTCATTTCATTGTTCGCACTCGCTCATGATTGAGTCTCTTTGAGGGGCCTCCACATTAAAAATTATCTGAAGTTGTTTTGACCATAAGGAAAGTGCATTGTTGCAACAAGTTACCTGAATGTAATGCACCTATCAGAACAAAGTATTTTTTTCTGACTGCACAATTGGGTAATTCACGAGGGGCTGTACTTATGTTATCACTGATACTTAAACGACCAATAGGGTAGTAAAATGTAGGTGATGTTTAGATTTTGTATAGGGGATAGCCAATAGGAATTGTGAGATTCATCTGTTTTGGATACATGCTGCCAATGTAGCTCAGATGGTTCTTGTATTTAAAAGCTATAACTAATAAGGGCGTGTTGAGTGACTTCTCCGTTTTCAGTTCTATGGAGCTGACTGACCCTCCCGGAGGTATTTGCCTGTAATACACATGTTTTTTCCTTGCAAAACAGGTACTTCTTATTGACCCCTTGAATTGTTTTATATCAATCATTTATTTGGTCTACCTTACAAATGTGGTGACCCCGGCATGATCTCCAGATTCTCTAGAGAGGCTGTGGGCTTCCTGATCATGGATCCTGGGTTGGGGTGCCCCATCTACAGTGACCAGTCCATATGCACACCTTTGCAGGTGCTGTGTTTCCAGAAGGCCTGCCAAATTCTTGGAGAATGGTGCTGCGGCCAGCTGTGCAGGCAATTGATGCAAGACACAACACCGGAGGAGCTCAGAGGACATTTATGAATGTGAGTGCACTCTTTTGGGAAACAACAAGGATGGTTGACCTTGTTTTTTATTGTGTGGTGTGTGAGTGAGTAGAGACAGACGGGGAAGCCACTTAAAGACAAGGGAAGACAACGTTGTAAAATAGTATATGAGTTTTGACTAGTAGTCTAAACTGCACCCAAATAAGCATACACGTTATGAAAAGGACTCTAAAGAAATTGAATTGGGAGTGCACTGTATTGTCTTTGGTTTGGTTTCTCTGCCCTGTATTTATAGTGTGAATAATGAGATAACTAACAAACATGCAAAAAAAATAGCCTTTTCAGAAGAGGAAGCTAATCATATTCTTTCATTAATTACACATGCAGAGAAATCTACAACAAATACAAAAGACCCTTCTAAGTTAATAACACAAATAGAGAAGTTGATCAGAAGGCACATATCTCAGAAACGACATGCCTCTTCATTGGCACAGTACTTTAAGTCACAGAAGATCCCTCGAGGACTGGATATTTACCTTAATCCAACTCTTTGTAAAGAAAGATTGGGTGGCATCCAGAAGTGGCAACACATTTTAAACAAATGTTCACCAGATTTAATTCTGGATTTAATTCTGTTGATGATAGAAGAACTATTTGCATCACTCACAACAGTACCAACATTTCTAATGTAAAGATAAAGTTAACTGCTCTTGAGGGCAATACATGGGATATAGAACAATGCAGAATGCCTACATTAAGAAGAGACACACTTTACTATGTACATTATATAGTTTACAATAGGCAGGAACACTATGAAGCAAGGAACAACAATCAAAGGACAGACAGACAGCAAAAGAGAAATCAAGACAGTACTGGCCAAAGGAGTGACAGTAATGCAGGCAATAGTCAAGGAGTAAGAGGATGTACAGCTGAACATAGAGTGGAGCTAGAAATAGAAGAGAGAGTAGACATTATTACAGGAACACCACTACAAGAGATAATACCAATACACCCACCTCCCACTGAATCTACATGTTTCACTTCTTTTTTAGACTTAGAAAGAAAACCAGGCGAGGACAAGCAACGTCTAAGGTCTAAAACAAAACAGTTAATAACATTGTTCTGAATATCGCTCCAAGATAACTTAGTGTTGAACAATTCAATTCCTGAATAGGGTTCTATCATTTGCACCAACATCTGATAATGATTTCTTCTCTGAGAGAGTCAATCTATGTAAGATCATATGCAAGCTAAGATTACAAATATGTGAGACAATAAGGTTCAGACAATTATCCAATGGAAGAACCATCACCAATATTTGGCTTGTTTTGACAATGATTATGTATTCATACACAGGAGGAATAATGCTCTTTTGATCATAAACAAACATAGTAGATAAACAATCAGATTTGATGGGAAGCAGTGAGGTTCTTACAATGTGGTGAATTTGAGGGACATTCTGACCAGGTTTTTGAGGGGAGTTAATGGAACAAGCACCGGGGACCATACATAAGTGGACATACGTAGGTTAAGGACAAATAGAGTATGACACTGTTTAGCGCAGGTCGGCGAGCAGCCAGCTATACTCAAGATATAACCATGTTGGGTGAACTGCTAGAATGGCGGCAGAGGAAGTGGGGTACAGAGGCAGGTCAAAGGCAATGTAAACATGTTAGCTAGTGGGAAGATGAGAGGTAAGTTAAGAGGGTAACTCAGA
The DNA here is from genome assembly GCF_040938575.1 of Ambystoma mexicanum. Classification (NCBI taxonomy): domain Eukaryota; kingdom Metazoa; phylum Chordata; class Amphibia; order Caudata; family Ambystomatidae; genus Ambystoma; species Ambystoma mexicanum. The sequence goes on along the minus strand of NC_090939.1, from coordinate 551,760,293 downwards.
GGAGAGGATGTAGGAATTTAGTTTGGTTTTGAGCAAATCCATGTAGAATGTTTCTCAGATGTCTGAGGGAAGCAAATTCCAAGCAAGTAAAGCAAGAAAAGAGAAAGAGTGCAAGTGAGAGGAAGCACAGGGAGGGAGAGGAGTCTCAGGCGTATTCGAAGAGGCAGACCAGAGATTATGAGAAGGCTTATAGAGTTGGATAGAGGAGGATACATAGAGTGGTGAATTATTGTGGATAGTTTTGTGAACTAGGAGAAGACATTTAAATCTGACCCTGTTTTGCATCATCAAGCATCCAGTCTGTTCACAGCACGAGGAAGTAGGTGTGAAGTGTGGGAGTTCAGAGTCCTAGTAGCAAAGTTAATTATCTGGACAAATGGACAGAAAGCATAGTTGAGGAGATCAAAAAGGATGCTGGCATAGTAGTCCCGTTTAGATAACACACAGGTGTTTGAGATGCTTGGCAGTGTTGAAAAGAAGGAAGTGCCTGATTTTCCTAATATTTAGGAGGTTGAGTTGAGCTGCTCTTCCAATTTTGGAGATGAATGTAGAGAAGGTGTGACAAGGGTCATGAATGATGCCAGGGTGGAAACTGGTTAGATAGAGGAAGAGATGAAAGAGAACTTTGCAGGGAAGAAGAGTACCTCAGCTTTGGTAGACTTTAATATCAGAGAGTGCCAATCTAACCAATATTTAATGGCAGAGAGAAAGTTGGAAATTTTGATAGAAATATCACAGCAGTGTTCTTGAAAAGAGAAGAAGATTTGGGTGTTGTCCGCAAAGAGTTGGTACAGGAACCCTGAGGAGGTGATTAGTGCCCCAAGAGCAGAAGTTTAGATTGTAAATAGGAGCAGACCCAAGTCACTGTCTTGTGGAACACTAACAGTTAGAGGAGTGAGTTGAGAGAGGTTGATGCTCCAGGAGACACAGAAGTAGTGAGTTGCAAGGTAGGATTGAATCCAGGACCTGATTGTGAATCCCAAGAGGAAAGAAAGTATTAAGGAGATCAGAGTGATCAACAGAGGTCGGACAAATTCATGAGATAACCTTCCATGGAGAAACAGGAGCAGAAACCTGCTTGTGTGTGGTCCTGAAGGTTGTGGATGTCTAATAAATTGGTAAGATGGTTTAACACAACCCTTTCATGTACTTTAGAGTAGTGCAAATGGAGAGACTCTAGGCGAATGTTAGCCAGTAGGTTCAGGTCAATCCTTTGTTTTTTAAGGAGAGGGATGACCTTGGCTGCTTTGAAAACAGACAAAATGCAAGTAGAGACGATGGACAGGTTGAAGAGTTCAGTGAGGTGAGAGGCCACAGTATGAACATTAGACTTGAAAATGCTGAGGACCAAGAGGGTCTGATTGGGTAGAAGTGGGTTTAGCCTTCATCAATAGAGATAGCACTTCATCAGTATTAGTGTGAATAAAGAGGGAGCTAGAGACAGAGGATGATGGTAGACTAGGCAGAGTGTAAAATGTAGGAGGAGGGAGTGTGAGAAAGGTCAGGAGAGAGTCTCATTTTTTTCAATTTTTACAGTGAAGTATTCCACTAGGTAATTAGCTGTGAGACTTAAATTGATAGTCATAGACGTAGGAGGAGTGAGCAGTGAGTTTAGGGTGTCCTGTAGCCATTGAGGATTGTAAGAGTGAGAGTCAATGAGGGTTAGGTATAATTGCCTTTTAACTCTATCAAGAGTGGACTTGAGAGAGTTGAGGGCATCAAGGTAGAGTTGCAGGTCCTCATGCGAGTGGGCATGCCTCCATTTGTGCAGCAGCCAACACATGTCTGTGCAGAGATAGCATATTAATGGGTTGACCCATGGTTGAGGATGCTGAGAATTAGGGGTGAAAGTAAGCAGCAGGAAGTGAGAGGAGAATGGGTCATGTAGTAAGTATTTGAAACTGATGAAGGCAGTATTGGTGGAAGAGGCATTGGGTGTGAAGGAGGAGACCAAGAACTGTAGGTTAGAGAGAAAGGGGGATGGCAGAAGGTTTACATTTCCTTTTAGTAATAGGTGAAGCAAGTGGTGAGGAAAGGTCAGAGGGTTGAAAGGAGATGGTGGTGGAAACTAATGAGTGATCAGATATGGATGGTGTGACAGTAGTATTAGTGGCTGTGAGAGAGGTGGAGATGAATAAGAGATCCCAAGAGTTATCGGCTGTGTGGGTAGGTAGGTTATGGGCACAGTAGAGAACATGGTTACTAAGAAAAGAATGAAGTTCTGATTTCTGAGAAATGGTTGGAGATGGAAGGATAAAGTCACCTAAGAGAATGAGGTGATGTTTAGTGGAAATAGAATCATGGAGTTGGCCAAGATCATCAGAGAGTGATGGTCCAGTAGGACCAGGAGGGTGATAGATGGAGATGATATATACTGAGTGAGGCAGAACAATAGCAGAGATGGTGAATTCAAAAGAGGTAGTAGATGACAGATAATTGAAGATTAGTGAGGCATTGAGGCAGAAAGAGAGTAGGTGTCAGACACCTCCACCTCTGCCAGTCAGTTGAGGAGAAAGAACAAAGGCTAGTTTGGAGTTGTGTAGGGCTGCGAGAATGGCAGTGGTAGGTGAAGAAATCCAGGTCTCAATGATAGCAAGAATGTCTAGGGCAGTAGAGATGGAGTGAAAGTAGTCAGTGATAAAGGGCATTTTGTATTGGTCAACCTTTTGCATCTAAGGTTTAATAAAAAACAGGTGATGTATAAATAAAAAAAAGGTCATTTTGTTGTATACAGACTGAGCATTCCAGAGTGCTATGTTCAGTTGATGAGGTAAAAAAGAGTAGAGAAGTTGTGTCTCAGAGGAATGGAGGCGAGTAGGATAGGGGTTAAAGGAGGTATGGTTAGCTCGTCGGCTTTGTATGTTGGAAGGAGGTGGAAGAGAACTGGAGTAGTTGGAGTTTTGAGTTGTGAATTTTATAAATGGCATATGAAAGGAGTAAGTTGTAGTGTGATTTGAGAAAGGGTAGGGAGAGGTCAGTAGGAGGATCAGCACGAGGAGCAGGAGTTAATGCTTTATAGGTTATGAGCCCAGTGTGGAGAGACAGTAAAGTAATTAGGAAGCTTTGTGTACTCACATCTGCAACAGGGAGAAAGTCAAAAGCAAAGACTCATAGGAAAAGAGACAAAGAGGCTGGTCCAATGATAATCTTCACCCTTCATTGTTCTGCCCTTAACTGGGACACCCCTGGATGGACGCCACTAGGAAGTTCAGGAGGGATGACACATGCTCTTGTCTCTCAACCGCCTAGTGCTTCAGTTATTGGACTCAGTAATATTGTCCCTGTTATTGCTGGAATGGGGCAATTTCTTCCTGATTTGTGTTGCCAGACAAACCTCTTGTGGCTTTCAGATGGAGATGGGTTTGGTCCAATATGGCCGCAGGAAGGGATGTCACAGATCCAAGATGGCCCAAGAAACTGATGTCAAGATTCCAAGATGGCTGCTGGAAGTGGTGTCAGTCACCAATGCAAGATGTCCACTGGCAGTCAAATTTCAGACAGAAAGTGAAGCCTAAAACCAGAAAGAATGACACCCACTCATGTCACCTGGTCATCTAGTCCACAGTGGTTCGTCTCTCTGATGTTGTCCCTGCTGTTGCTGGGATGAGGTAATTTTTTCCTCATTGGTGATGTTACAGAAGCTTTCTTGTGCTTTTCAGCTGGAGATGGGGTTTGTCCAAGATGGTTGCAGGAAGTGATGTCACAATTCCAAGATGGCCACACAAAGTGATGTCACGGATCCAAGATGGACACTGGAAGTGATGTCAGTGACCAATCCAAGATGGCCGGTGACAGTCAAGTTCCAGACAGAAAGTGAAGCCAAAAAGCAGAGGGAATTACACACCTGATAGCCTAGTGCATCCGTGGTTGGCCTGTCTGATATTGTCCTTGCTATTACTGTGATGAAGGGATTTCTTCCAGATTGGTGTTGCCAGAGGAGCCTCTTGTGGCTTTCGGCTGAATTATTATTTTTGAATGATTTTGTAGATAACCCTGAAGAAGTTAGTTCGCTCCCGAAATGTGTTGGGCTTGATGTGCCCTGGGAAATTGAAATTAAAGAGAAGATGATTGAAGAACCATACGTCGTGAAATAATGTGTTACTACGAATGAAGAAACTTGGGTTTACTTTAGTTCATGAATGAATTGAATAGAATTATAACTTTTAAATATTGCCTGATTTTTCAGGACAAAGGTGTGAAGGTGACGGGAGTCTCTGTGATATTGGAGACCAATTGGACACACACACACACACACACACACACGCACACGCACACACGCACACACGCACACACGCACACACGCACACACACACACACACACACACACACATGCTTGGCTACAAGGCTATCTGCTCACTTGTGCCTGAAGAGATATAACCCACTAAATATGAGAAAGTGGAGAAGCCGTCACACTCAAATATTTGAGATTATGTGCATAGCAAACTGATGGTCATGATAACGATGTTAATGATAATGATGCATTACTTATATAGAGCCTTAATCCAAAGCACTTTACAGAGCACATATTTATATACAATATCACCCAACTGAAATTGGTACTCATGTATCGACCTAAGAAGGATGAAAGGTTGAGTTGGCCTTGTCGGGATTTGAACCTGAGACCTTCTGATCATGCTCAGAACACTCAGAGCTATCTTACCGGCATAGTCATAAGGTAATAAGGTCTTTAAATGTGGACAGGCAGTAGTTGAGGCTTTGATGTGTGCTTGGTTTAGGAATCAAAAGGAGAAACTTTGATAAAATTATGCGAAACTACTAAGGCAAAAAGTGATTACTAAAGGGGCACAACAACAAAGTGGAAGTGTAGGACTTTAACATTTGAATAACTGAAAAGGTGCCACAGAAGTATATTCTGAACAAAATATGAGCGGGTTGGTTACTCATCCTTGTATGACATGTGAACATGTCTATAAATCTGTCACTTTGTGTTTGCATCAGCAGAATTGTGATGTATCATTTGTATTTCAAAGCATATATATGCACATTTTACAGGTTGATAGACAGGAAACAAATACATACAAATAAATGTACAGATCATGGATATAGTATTTTCCCCATTTTACAAACATATATATTTTTTTAAGGACAATGTACTGCTGACGTTGCAAAGAAACCCAGATTTCTGGGCACCAATGCTTTCACTTATATACCCTTGTAGGTGTAACTGCTGTTAGAACAAACAGTCATATATGTTGGGTTAAAGCTGATAAATACTTTCACCCATTAAGAATTGTAAGTTCTAAGTAGTATATTGATTCATACATGCATAGCACCTAACTGCCATTGGCATAGTCGTGAAGCACATTAAGTTGCCTGGGAGTTCAGAAAACTGTAGGTTGAACATACACGATAAAAAGTGCTTTACATCACATGATAGTATGCATTCACAATTGCATGCATATGGTAATTTTTTCAAATATGACTTGTATATATTTAGCATTATATATAGAAGTTTTAGTGTTGTGTGTGGTGTGCTGTGTTATTTGCTTCGTCAGTTAATATTTGGCTGCTTGCATTAAAACTGACTATAACCTTGGTCTAAACGTAGTTCCTCGATATCTGCAGAGTATACCTGTTAGGAGACAACCTTAAAAGCAGGATTTAGGGACGTTCTAAACTTGTAGCAAATCCTGAGCAATGCAACATAACATAAAATTAATAGAACTTACAACTTTACAAAATAACATGTTAAATGTCCAAGGATGCCCCTCACTCTCATTCACCTGTGATGAAAAAACGTTAAAAGTGGTACATTGGTAAAATTGGTACATTTCAAAATATTCAGTAATAAATGTAAAACAACATAAAAAGTGACATATTAGAGGTCAAATTGTAACTGCTTACTATCCCTGTTTTAAATTAATTAGGAATGATTCCTCGAAGATGGGATTTGGTGAAGTGTAACATTTGCATAATTAAAACAGAATAGTTATGGGTTTATTGTGGATTTCAGCATTAATTTCGCTTAAGGTACACCCACTAATTTCTCACCTCCTAGAATACGACCACACCCCACAATTCTGGGACAAAAACAGACTGCATTCAGAGTTGGAACTCTCATTTATTTAAATCTATCAAATCCAAGGTGATCCCCAAAATAGTATGCTGGGAAAGTCACCACAGTAAATAATAGACATAGGCAGCTTGTCTACATAAAATACATAACTTTGATTAAACAACAATTCTTGATGTTTCTTCATTTTCTACAGTAAACATGACAAGAATGGTCTTAGAAACATGTTATACAGAAAAATACATTTCACATGTATTGCATTTGGGTAGATATTTCCGATTAGCAATGTGTTCCTATGTGCAATGCAGTGTAGTCGGTGTGTAGCATGTGCATGTAAATGGTATACAAGCATCTGTGGGTTGCATCGTCAAACTCTACAGGCTTGAGTTTAGGGAAGCACTGCTATCAATTAAGAACATATCACATATTAATTTACCCACATTATGTCTCAACTCAAAATTATGATTTTGTGAAAGTTCAATGATTATCCCTCAATTCACTTGAATGATTTGAGTATGTCTAAGTCTGAGTCCTTTAATTTCAAGACAATGGGCCTCATTAAGTGTTTGGTGGTATCCCACCAGTAAATCCCATGGGATACTACCAAATGGAATTACTGTTCCCGCCACTTGATCTGCTGGAATTACCTATAGATTACAAGTGGCGGGAATAATGGTAAATCGCCATTCCATGGAGTCCCATTGGACTGCATCGGGGTATTGCCAGCATTACCAGCACTGGTCTTATAATAATAATAATATTGGCTGTTTTTTGCCGGTGGATTGCCTGACTTACCTCCAGCTCGAGCTACTATCTTTTGATTGGTTATTTGTACACACATTGATTGTGTATGGCAATGGTAATTATTATAGGAATTGCCACATAGATGATTCCCCTTAGTGTCAGAAACACCTTGAATTGGAAGGCAAAGCCAGATGGTAAGACTTGATTAAGGTGAGCTCAGAGTTCCTATGAGGAGGAGTTATTTTTCAGGCAGAGGCAGGAATAGGTGGGAATGGCCAGAGGTCATGAAGAGGCATTGGTGAAGGTAGCAGTTTTGCATCAGGCTTTGCATTCAAAGGGGCTAATTCATAGAAATCGGTGCACAAGTGGCGCACGCGGCTTGTGCACATTGTGAGCGTGCGGCAGTCTGCGCCAGCCGCTTGCGCCCAAACCCATTTCAGTGCACAGCGTATTCATGGATTTTAACATCCATAACGAGCCGTGGCGCAGAGTGGTGCAGCGACCCTGCAGCAGCACCAGTAACGCCCCCAATCCTGCCCCATGCGCCAAAAACATTGCACAAATCTCCTACAAGGCGCAAAGGCCAGCGGACCAGCCTACAGCCCCCCCAAGCATGAAAACACGTGTAAAACTCCACACGCACCCCTCGGAATACAGCTACCACGCTTGCGCTATCGAAAACGCGTGGAAACTCTCTGCGCACCCCTCGGAATACACGTACCCCGCTTGCGCTGTCCAAAACACATGTAAAAGTCCATGCGCACCCCTCGGAATACACGTACCCCACTCACATCAGGTAAAATCTGTGTAGAAATCCACACGCACCTTTCAGAATATGCGCATGCAGCCCGTCCTCCCTCCCCATGCCCCACAGGCAGCCCATCCACCCTCCCCATGCCCCACAGACAGCCCACACCACAGGGGACTACCCTACACCCCTGACCATGCCCCGCAGGCAGCCACATTGCACCATGCATTTGTGAGCCCCAACACATGTCCCCCACCCACCAATGATGGGCAACTGCCAGCAGGCCCCGACTCATGTCCCCCACCCACCCACCATTGACGGGGCACCTGCCAGCAGGCCTCGACTCATGTCCCCCACCCACCCACCATTGACGGGCACCTGTCAGCAAGCCCTGACTCATGTCCCCCCACCCGACACATCATCACACTCCAGACCCATGGCCCTTATGGCCAACCAAATCCCACCCCACGCCACCCCAGTCCCAACACCCAACCAAGCATTCCATCCACTCCACATTGAATTCCCAATGTCATGATAGAAAATAAATAACCGAAGACTAGAAACAACTAAAGGAGACTGTGGGCTATTTAAATGACACAAAGGTTCTGCCAAAGAACCAGTGTGTCTCCTTTCTTTAGAAACTTTTTTCTTAGTAACTCCCTTCTCCCTCTTTAATACTCACCCAGTCCATGTACCAAATAGGTACTGGGTATTACACAAATGAATTCATCATATACATATAGAACATTAATTTTTCTATTTTTATCAATAATCAATATCACACAAAAACTTGTCTCAAAAACACAATCTTCTTACAACCCAATGTGGTTAAAAACATTCAAAATACAATGTAGACAATCATAAAAGAATACATATTGTAAACCGTACCTATAAATAAGTACCTCGTTTGGTTAAGTCCTCTGCAGTGGTCAATTGCCCACTGTGGGTGGATCAACCCTAACATGCAAAGTGCAAGCTGAACAGTAATGTCAAAAAATGTAGTGCAAATTCTGCATTGGATCTTTACAGTTTTTAAGGACCTTCTTACATCTAGGTACCTTTAAATATTTTATATTAGAATGCAATACCTCACTCCTTTCCTATTAAAGGTATCTCACAATTACTAACTTTTGGTCTTACAGCAATGTTAATAAATCACAGTGTTCCATATCCTAGCAATAACCAGCATGCCCATGAATACATGTCCCTCAGACCTACACAATGACGATACATGACTGTGAAAAAACACATTGTGACATGCACAAAACAAATGAGTGATGACCACACAAGTAAAGTATAGAAAAAAAGTGTATTGAAGAATAAACCAAATGAATAAAACAAAAGCAGACAATGATAAAATAAAAAATATTCCAAGTCCGGAAGTCCAAAAAATGAAACAAAAATGAATGCTGTAACCAATAAAATCCAAAGTAAAATGGCTCCATTGAGTCCGTCCATCAAACAAAAATCAGAGTTCCAAAAAAGAAAAATATTCCACTATGGGTCCAAGAAAATGAAATCCAGGTCCAAAACTATTTACAAATGAACATCCAAGGGTCCATGAGCCCAACAATCCAAAGGAAACCTAACCTAAATCCTACCTAATTAATAACTATATACAAAAAGGCAGAGCATAGTCCATGCGCCCGAAAGGAAATAAAAATAGAAAGGAAACATACACCGACAGAACTATTTACAAAGGCGGCGGGCAAGTCCAACAGCTCACTTGTTGATGTCCCGGGCCACCTCCAACTCCCTGTGAATTTCCTCGAGGTACTCAGCCCGCCTCAATGCCCTGCACATGGAGTTCTCTGCCCTGACCATAGTGAGCTGTGCCTCTTCCGCCCGCTTCCGCTCTGCATCTTTTTGCCGGCCCAACCGCTGCCACATGGAAGACACTCCCAATACAGGGTCCTGTTGCCCTCTGGCCGATGCCTGCCCCTGTGATGTTGATCGCCCCATGCCATTATCGCTCCCACCTCGAGCCTGCTGCTGTCGTGTATGTGCCCTGCCTGTCGATGCCTGCACGTCCTCCTCCTGCTGGTGTCAAGTTGTTGGGGTGGCCACCCCTGCTGGACCTCCGACTCCCGACTGTGGCAGGGATGTGTCCTTCACCAGCCTAGCCACTGGGTCAGGGGCAGCTCCACAGGGTGGCCAGGTGATACTTGGCCAGGAAGATGGCACAGAGGACGACTGGTGCATATGGGTTTCAGTTGAGGAGGGGGTCGATAGAAGGTCCAGCATATGGAGGAACCCAGCCCTGGTGACCCGTCCTAGTAAGTCGATGCGGTCAACGAGGCATCTGTAAAAACGTGCATTGTCCACACGGGAACCCTGCATGTATTCACGAATGCCACGTTGACGCAATGCCACCCCAACCAGGACAGGGTCAACACGGTCCCGGATTGCCACGTCCGCAGGGAGAGGAAGGCCAGCTGGACGAAGGCATCCCTGCTGGTGCCAGATGATGCAGTCACAGGATCGGGGACAGGATTACACACAGGCACCTCCACGGCCGCCTGTCCTGCCTCCTGTCCCTGGACTCCACCACTAGCACCAGTGTAATCCCCCCCTCCAGGCCCCGTGCGTGGGCCTTCCACGGTCTCTTCCTCAACCAAACCCCCCAACAACCTGGATGACTCTGTGCCATCTTCCTCCATAGGCCCCTGTGTGGTCTCATTGCCCCTTCTGCTGCCAAGGAGTTCACCTCCGACCTCCGCCTCTTGGACTTACCCTCAGCAGCTGTGGCCGTGGGCACGCCACCAGACTCCTCACTCCCCGAAGAGAGGACTACCTGGGAGGGGAGCTGAGCCTTGCGTCTCCGGCTGGTGGTGGGATCCCTGCCACTGTGCTCCACAGCACTGTCTCCGCCCTCTTTATCAGTTGATGCTGCAGACAAAGAGACAGAACACAGGCATCAGGGCACTGTACAATGGTCTGATACACACATGACATTTGCAAATGAGTGGCAGTCTCGAACTTCAAAGATGCCATCACACTCTGCAGCACACATATCATATCTACCCACACACATGCGCATATAACAGGAATGATGCAGCAGGCAGCACCATCCATACACATACAACAGCATGAGCATCCAAAGGTCAGCCTGACGTCACATGCAACACGGGGAGTGCCAAACACATGCACACACAGCACCAGACATACATGCATCTGTACATCTCCACCACCTGTCACAGTGAAATCATCGGCAACTATGTCACATCTGCCAATCAGCCTCCTTAATGTCGGTGTCACATGCATCCATGGTGTATCTCAGTTGCACACATGTCAAACACACATACAAGCACATGTACACTGTGCACGTACATGAAGGTGGAACCAGCATCCATGTGTCACACCCTAACCATGCCATATTACATACAAAGAAATGTAAACATGTGTGCACCCACACATGCATTTGGCCATCATGCATTTGAACACATACACCATTGATGTGACTCCCACATGACTGGACTCACATGCGGCAGGCTCATGTCCCTGTACATACACATCCATACATGGCCCTTTCTAGACATATGTGCAACCTGCACACTCCTGGCACACCTCAACATGCACTGCATCCAATCAGTATGCATGGAAACTTACCGGTTGACTCCAGATGGGTCGGCATCTGAAGGACCTGGAGGTGGAGCGCTGGGTGTATGCGTTCCAGGACCCTCATCTGGATGTTGGTGAGGCGGACCCGGAACCCCTCTGCATGCTTTGCCTTCAAGAGGTGCCGGGCCTTGCTGAGGGTCCTGGACTTAAAGTCCTCCCAGCACTTCCGGACATGTGCCATGTCGCGGGCTGCCACCCTCTCCATGTTGATGACAGCCACGATGTCCTTCCAGATCCTCTTCCGTCCTTCATTGTCGGCGCGTGAACTTCCAAAGAGGCATCATAATTCACCAGGAATTGCTCCACCAGGATACCAACTTCTGTGGCACTGAAGCTGGTAGCCCTCTGCCTATCTGGCTGGGGGTTGCCAGTGGTCTCCGATGTTTCCCCTGACATGGCAACCCCCGAGGCAGGTGTGGGTGGGCGACTGGGTCCTGGTGCTGGGCTGTGGAGCGATGGAACTTCAGTCGGGAGTCTTCTGTTCCAGCAGGGGTGGTCACAGCAACTGGACCACTGCAGATGGCTGACGTGCAGGCACCAAATAGCAGGGCACGTGGCCAGCAGGCAGGCAAGCAGCAGCAGATGGCAGGTGGGAGCGGGCTCGGGGCTCTGGGTGGCGGAGTGTGGTCTTCCGTGTGTTGTCGCGTGGCCAGCTTGATACAGAGTGAATTGGCATGTGAAAAATAGCATGTCAGTGTGTGATTCGCAGAAAGGCCCTTAGCGCGTAAGCGCGTCTGTGATGTGACACGTGCGGGCATTCCCCTAGCTCGGGTTGAAGGTCCCACGTGGGTTTCCATCGCTCTGTAGTGCTTTTCGTGGAAAGCAGTGCGTGTGTTTTCCAGGCGTTGGGGTTCACGCGATTACTTCACAGCGGGTGGGTGTTGGCTACGCGTTCTTCTTCTACACGCAAGGCAGTTGCACATGCTATTTTTCCCTCTGCGGGTGCCACTGTTTGTGGCGTACCCCCTTTTTTTACGGGCATACTAGCCTGCGTGTTGATCGCGTACGTATTTTTTGTGCTCCTGGCTGCCATAGCTTACTGCGTGTGTTTTTTTACATGCAGGAAGGCAACAGGGGTCGCTTAGTTATTTTTCTTGCTTTTATGGGATGCATGTGTGTTGCGTGACATGTCATTTCTCCTAGGGGGCCACAGAATCGGACATTCATTGTAGCTGTATATGCATGTTTTTTGTTTGCGCACACTTTTGTAATGCACAGGGACGCTACCGCCTGCCTTGGTGTGACGGACGTGTTTAGGCCTGTTCATGTCTTTGGGTGTGCGGGGGTTTCCCCTATTCGATTCCATGAATACTTGTGGTTTGCGTGCATGTTGGCGTTCCGTGTACTTCCCAGCAGTACATCCCCAGTTACGCCCTTATTTTCACGTGTTGTTCCCCATTCTGCATATTACGCCCTGTGTTCCGCCCCCTTTTTGGTGTGTGCGCTAACGTTGTGCGCTTTCGCTGTGCGCCTCGCGCATGGCATTCTGGATGTTGCAATGACGTGTGCGCCCGTGTGTGCCACGCACGGATTTGGCGCACTTCCCGGAGGAAACATGCGCAGGGCCTTCCATGAATAGCATGCGTGCGCGTGCGCTTGCTTTTTCATGCTTGCGTCAGCTTGCGCCACGATATTTGACGCACATTTCTTCCATGAATCGGCCCCAAAGTGCATAAGAGTGTTTTCTGAAAGTAGTCTTCTGAGAGTTAATGACTTAATTCTAGTTGTAACATTGCTACTGGTGTAATAAATGTGTCTTACGGTCTGCCTTTAGCTATGTGATTTATAATTGCTCTTATAAAGTGACGTCCTGCGAAACAAAAAGCATTGGCAAAGTCACTGAATTCCTGTTTAAAACAAGCATTTGCAAAGCCAACATTTTTGGCTCTTACATATGCTTTGCGGATTTGTTAAGCACTGCTATTAGATACTCAGGTAATTATAATACTTTGCACCTGCTACAAACAATGGGTAGTTAATACCACTATGGCTCTGCCCGGGATGTGACTTTCCATGTCTACACTGTTGTTATTGCTTGGGTAAATGCGTGTTTGAAGTAGTAATTGGTGCTGCAGTGAAGTTTGTTTTGCAGAAATATACAATATTTGTTGGTTAAGTTGTATTATTAAAAAAAGGTGTTAAAAAATACTTCTGAAAATAAACTAATACCTCTAGTATGTATTCTTAGATGTAGATCATGGAATGTAGATATTTAATCTGGAAATAGAAATTTGTAAAAGTTTACTCTGTACTTTGTGATAGAGTAGGCTCTGAATCACAGTACGAATGTACTATTAGACTTAAACTATACATCAAAACTGTTGGACTAAGTTGCCAGGGCTACATGTAGAGTTTTTGGATATGATTGGAGGTTGGATGTGTGACTGTTTGAATGTAGCAAATCAGGGAGTGTTACTGGAGTAAAGGTAACCATGGACTATGCAACTGTTCGCAAACATATCACTTGTGCCATCCGGGCTATTTCATAATGCCCTACAAGGAAAGAGGACAGCTGAGGCTGTGGCCATTCGATATGTCCGGGGAAAGCTCAACCAATCAGGCTTTCCTTTGCAGAGAAAGAGATCAGAAGCAGATGAGGAAAGGCTAGGGAGTGATTTATTTTGTGCATGAATTTCGGCAAGCATGGGCATGAGTAAGAAGGCTGTTTGGATGTTAAGAGATTTGAGGAATTATTGTGTGTAGATTAATGCAGAGCAGCTTGGCATGTCTGAGAATCTTGGATTAGAAGAAGTGCAGGTGCTATGGCATGAAGGTTGTGGAATTAAAAGGAGTCTATAATTACCAATGTGTGAGAATATGCAGCATTTGAAACATCAAGACATGATTATAGTACATTGTGGAGGCAATAGTGTAGGATATGTAACTGGAATATCTTTGCAACTATATATATATAATAGATATATTGTAGGGCTGTGGTCGCTGCCATATAGTTAAGGTGAGTCAGACTTCCATAGTGTTAATGTTTGGCTTGTGGGACGGATTTGGCTGACATTTTGAAGTCTATTAGGGACGCATGCCACCTCACCCCAAGACTGCAACATGTGTTAAAAATTTGTTCACAAATAAAAATGTTATTAAGAAAAACAAAAGAAAAGTTGGGGCCCACTTCTCATTCATTTTCCCATTGACAAAAAAGGTCAGTTTTTGCCGGACCACACAACCCAAACCACTGGACAGAATTGGAACAGATCTGAAACAACTTGGGCAAGAAGCATTGAATTGAGGCCTTTTTGTGTTTTGGAGTTATTCCATTCAGCAGTTTTTAAAATATTTGATGGAAAAGGGGATGCTCCCTTCTCAAAAATAGATAGCTATCTCTTGGTTAAATTGCCAAGAAACTGCGAGTTTATAAATGAAACAGCCACAATCATTTTTTTTTTTTTTTTTTTTTTTGTGAGAGATAGCTGTGGATATAGCCGAGGATGTAGGAATATGAACTACAGGAATAAATCAATTTACAGGTCAAAAACATGCACATGGCATCATGCCCTAGGTGGGGGTGAGGAGCAAGAGGTCAACAAGGGACATTTGGGAGATGGAGGGAGTCTAGGTACTGAGTTTGGAACACAAAGCTTTTCTCTTACCTAATTAATTAATGTGAATAACTGACATCTAAAAGCAAATTGTGTCACAGACCTGGCATGTGTTGTGGGGGGAACAGAAAAGGGCAGGGGAGATGAGGAAGCATTCAGGGGATTGGGGGACCTGGTATTGGTGTTGGGGCAGTTGGTGAGGGCTTCGAAGCACAGGAAAGCATGTTTTTTTGGTGTTTTTCCAGCTAGCCGAGAGTATCTGTAGTTCTGTACCCGCAGCTATGGAGAGGAAGTTACAAAAAATATATATTTCTACAGCTACAGTGATGTTGGGAGTGACAAATCATGATAGGTAGCTGGGACTCCCATCCATGCAGTAATTGGGACTGACCCTGCTTAGTTTCAAAGCGAGGAAGCATCTGGCCTCCTCAGGTCATACTGTCAAATAAATGAGCCAAAGTTACAATACCACTTAGAGCAACATGGCCTGAGGGGCCAGGCCCCATCCTAGTGTTCCCAGTGCTGTCTGAGAGTTCTGTGAGAACATTGTTTTGCCTTTTGCTGAATTGCATTATAGTATTTGTAGACTCCTAGTGAAGATGGGGAATAATGCAACAATTCTACACTTGTTGCCTAAAATCATTTCATAAGGATTTATATATTTGAGTGACATTATGGTATCTGTACTTTTCCAGTTATCTTTATAAAGCAGAGTAATAGTGAAGGCCAGCTATGGGGGTGAGGAGGTGAAATGATGACAGGGTACCACCATCATATCCCCACCATGTCTTTCCCCATCCATACATTCTACACACCCTCTCTATCCTTACCCAGCCTCCCCCCACCCTCATGACCTGTACCCACCCACTTTTCCACTACAGAATCTATTCATGCTTCTGCACCATTCTCTTTACTGTATAAATCTCAAAATACAACTTACAAGGACTGCTGAAAACACACATTTATAGATATATGTAAGAAGAATAGCCGTGGGTACAGAACTATCTATGTGATTGGACGAACCACAAGTGCGGATAATCACTGCAACGACTTGAGGGTTTACCCGTGGCTACAACAACGCAAATCACTACACAGCATATGTAGTTGCGGCTATTCACATGGGGCACATGTAATTCTGGCTATACACGAGCCAATGATACAGTGTTAATTTTGGCGGATTGCATAGCTCCTGCTACCTGACATTTTGATTGAAACTGCATCACAGAAATGATGAGTGTTATAGGGTAAATGGGAGAGGGCAGGGGAGGTGAAGAGGCCATCAGGCCATCAGAGGAGTGGGGGCAGCTGGAAGAGGTGTTGGGAGCACTTGGTGGGGGCTTGGGAGTGCATAACAATTTTTTTTGCCAGTTTTCCAGATAGCCGCGGCTAGGAAACAAGTAACCTAATTGGATGTTGCTATACTCGCGGCTAAACAGCATGCAATCAGGTGTATGTAGGAGCATTAACGTATCACTTCAGTCTATTGATTGCTGCTGTACATGCAGTTATGTTAATAACTCACGGGAATACAGCATACAAATAAAAATACAAATACATAGGTGTGTTAAGTAGCACGTCAGTTGCTTGGTGATTGTATTAAGCCATACATTTCTGTGCAATAATCATATTATTCTGTGGGTTTTAGACCACACAATTGCACATATATTTCTGGTTCCATGTCCTCACCTCTACTATTGTCTCATTTGAACTTTTATGGGTTTGCAATTACTGTTTTTGAGTTAGTAAAACATGTGCATGTATCCACTGCTACAAGAGGTTGCTTGTAGCCATAGATTGAATTGCTGCAACTATAAAAAGACGGTTGGAAAAAAAGTGTTGTATGTGTTTCAATGTTTTCAATTGGTTGGTGTTACTGTTGTTATTGTATCCTTGCCTGTGATAGGTTGCAGTGAAAATGTGTCAGCCATTTTAGTAATTTGCTTACTAAAGTCCTCTTTTTGTGTTATTTATTTTGGATAGTATAAAAGCCACCATTTTGTACACTTTTCTCATTCTGATTGCAGAACATCCTATATTGCCACTTTTTTTCCACCTGCTCACATCAAGCTGTAGCAAATGGTATTATAAAAGTGTTTAGAAAGTGAATTCTACTTAACTTTACAGAATTTAAAAAAAACATAGTGCTGCTCTTACACCTATGCATTGTCAGTGTTTTACAGAGATGCTATTAAATATAGCCATCCCTGTTCATACACCTATGCATTAGCAGTGTTTTGTTCTGATGCTGTTACATGTAGTACCAACATAGTACACCTGCACTCCCAAGTTCTCATTACTATTATTCTAGACATGTTTTGCAATTGCTTTGTCCTTACTTGTAAACAAGGTACAAATGGTTTCCTAATATGCTGCTAAAGAAATACATATTACATGAACAGTGTTCATATACAATTATTTGCTTTTTGTCTATGCAGGTTACTTTTCAATAAAAAAATGAAAACATTTTAAAAATACTTTAAAACTCTCGGTGGAGTTGGTCTAAGTGCTATATGAGGATGGATGTCCCAAGCTCTGCAATGGCACATTGGAAGGTTCACGGTGTAACCGTTTTTTGCAGAACTTGCACTAAATTTTTTAAATATTTTTTTGGGAATGGTGCTCCTTCACCATGAAGTATCTCCAAAAAATGTAAAAAAGGTTTTGAGAATGATCACTATGCCACTGAAAATATTTAAAAATAAAAGAAAATAACTAACTGGAATAATGAATTGAAAATGTCCTCTGAGTTTATAGCTGTATTTGCTTGCCCTTGTCCTAAACCTTGTCTGCAATAAAATGGGACCACATGAACATTGTCCCAATGGAGATGGACTAATTGTTGATTGAGGATGAATGTTCTCAAGCTCTGTGATTGCACGTTTTGAGGACCACAGTGTAAAAAGTCTTTCAGAACTTGCACTGCTCTTCTTTCATCTCTATTTGGCATGTACATCTTACACAGTTTATGGGGGGATGGCGTTGTGGCTCTGATTATATTGTTGCTGCTAATGCTGTGGTGAAACATGGTGTACAATCTCTGAATGCAGAGGTTGCTGTGTTGGTTGTTGGTGCAGAGGTTAACACCATGGCAGCTGTTGAATGCCGTACAGATTTAGGCCCATGTGCTTTTATTTTGTGTTTCTTACGGGCCTTGCAAAATGTTTGCCCAGGCACCCTGCCCCCATCCTCTCTTCCACCGAATATGCTATCTGCACTCTCCTTAAAATGCCACCCACCATACCACCCCCTGGCTATCCCCCCTCTATCCTTGGCCACACATTGAAACCCCACCCTCTCTGCTACTGTGCACCATATCCTCACTGTTTATATCCAACCCATCATACCCCTACCCTTCTTACCTCACCCACCCTACCCTAGTTTTAGTTCCCACAGACTATGTACTCTCACCTACCCTACTGCACCCTGTGTGCCCATACCCACTCTGTGTATCACCGCCCACTATACTCCCACTCATTCACCTTATTGATGTGTTAGGCAGTGAATGTTTTTTTAATCCACCTTAGATTTTTTCCCAATGACCCAAGGATTATTATATGTGAAGACAGCAACAGTGTGATACACACAAATGTTGTATCGAACATAGTTCATACATAGTTCATATGTGAGAAAAGAGCAAGCTCACACAATGGGAACACTTAATGAAATCTCAATCGCTATGCATGCTCAATGGAGCTTTTCCTGAGGACAATCCGCCACGTTACATGTGGAAACGGGCATCTTCAAAAGCTATCAATGATTTAATTAATGTGGACGTCATATTACTAACTAGAATACATTTTTTTTCATTTTTGTCCAACTGCAAATAGTGACCATCTAATGCTCATTATGCAATGGGCCATATGCCCCCTCCGCACAGACAATAGGAAATCACTGATGGGAGGGATATTAATTGTAAATACCCGATTAAATCGGGTAAGGTGGACAGACAAAACCCTGGATGAGTTTGCTCACACTTTGATTTTCCTATTTGTCAATTCTTCAAATGGAGACATGCTGTCAGACATACCGTATTATAACCTGATGCAAAGATTCATGATAAAAAACCTAAGTTCAACTAGCCAAACACCAAGTAAGCACATATTTGATATTCAGTCAAAAACAAGAACACACAGCTGCAACTGCAAAAACGTGAGGCTCTTAAGCTTCCCATAAACAGGAGAATTATAGCCTTAACTAGAGCAAAAACTGATTACAAAAATTGGATACGAGTCCATCGTGCTACACTTTTCCAAAGAAATGGGGCACAAATGCTGACTGCAATATGAGATAAAAATACAGCACAAATCTGGCAGACATTGAATCAGGATATAACCACTCCACAAACTATGTCACAAATACATAGCGTCCCTGAGCTGGTTTGGATAGATCGTTTTAAGAAAATATATGCAAAACCAGCCTATCTTGAGATTGTGAGAGCAGATATACTCCATTATATCAATGTCATAAGTCAATCTAAAGCACCTGGCCCTGATGGTCTTTCTAATAAAGATTTTAAACAACATCCTGAAATTTGGTCTGATGTACTATATCATATTTATGAATACATTAACTACTCTCAAAGCATTCCTGCTTCGTGGATGCACTTTATAATCATTCCAATCTACAAAAGAGGCGACTGTCGTATGCCGGAAAGCTATCGACCTATCGCACTGTTAGATGCACCCAGGAAAATCTACAGTCATATTATACTGCAGAAACTTAACAACTGGTCTCGGCAAAAGCACAAAAGAGACCCTTTTCAAAGTGGCTTTGTGCATGGAATTGGTACCTCCCCAAACATGTTGACTCTCAACATGCTTAAATCAAAATACTTAGATCAAAATCAAACGCTCTATATGGCATTCGTCGATTTTTGTTTAGCCTTCGACTCAGTAGATCGCCAGTTGCTCTTTGCAAAATGTTTACGATATGAATGTCCATCATCATTGCTTACCATAATTAAAAAACTTCACTCCAATAATACCATCCAGGTTAGACTTACCTTGGATGGAATCTTATCTGCTAGTATTCTGACTGAAAGAGGGCTAAAACAAGGGCACATTTTGGCATCCACATTGTTTAATTTATTTCTGCTTCATTTAGGAATTTCCTTTGAGGCTATTTTTGCAGATGCTCCAAAACAAGGTCAACAAAAGAGCATTTGGCTTCTCTATGCCGATGACCTTGTTTTACTGTCTCCAACACGGAAAGGTCTTCAAAATCTGCTAAATAAACTGGACGACTATGTATGTAAAAACAATTTGACCATTAATGTTGATAAAACTCAAATTGTAATTTGACAGAGAAAACAGAAGATCAAAACGGCCAATCATGCTTGGACTCTGACTTTTATTAGTCCCTCATTACAAGTATCTAGGAATTCTTTTATCGGAAGCATTTGCTATACCATTTACACAGTCAAATTAGATACTAATATTAGATCACTAACATCTCAAGCCAAGATACTACTACATAAGTATGGCAAATTTACTCTGTCTCACATACTTTTTTCAACAGAAGTTTGTCCCGATTGTAACATATGGTTCAGACACAAGTGCCCTGAGAACATACAGTACTGGATCAGCATGAGAGTAAATTTTGAAAATCAGTGTTGGGACTTCCACTATTACGTTACGAACTAGGCGTGATATACATCTATAGCCAAGTTATTTGGAAAATGTGCAGCCTGTACAGAAAATGTCTATTAGGCTCCACGACACTGCATATGGAGGTATAGTAGCTCAGTATGTTCTTACCTCAAACAAAGGTTTTCCTAAAACTTGGTCAAACTGTGTGCTTGATGCTTTATATGATGCAGGCATTTCAATTGAACTTTTTTTTATTGAATCCAACAAAAGCTAAAGTTTTGTTACACCATTTTGATTGAATAAGCACACAGGCACAATGTAGAAAATATCAAGATATTAACTTGGCAATACTCCCACACAAAAGATATCGAACCATGGAGAGCTATTTCATCAAATGCCCCTCAATGCTTGTTAGAAAGCAAATGCTCAGAATTCGATTGAATCTTTGTAGCACTAAGCAGTTTGTAGCAAGAAGGGGAATGATCATCAAAAACCAAATTGTATGTTGGTTTTGTGGTGATCCAAACCAAATTGAAACTCTTTCACAATTGATCGTTTGTCCGCCATTGAATACTATTCGACAAACCTATTTTAACAACTTGTGTCAATTTATGTGCTCTGATCCTGAAGACGACATATGGGGATTTGTATTAAAATGTCCAACAAGCGCAATACACATCGCAATTGTTCAGTGCTTAAATGCAGTCTTGCTAAGAGAAATAAAGTTGATCTAGGCCGTGTTATGAATACCTCTATGCTTAGTGAAATAGGACATGATGTATGTATGCACAATTATTTTATCTTTGTTAGCCTGAATGGCCCTTGCAACCATACAATGCACTCTCTTTGATAATTAAGCTTGCATGTAATACATATTAATGTTTCTATGTGTACATTGTAAGTAATAACATTGTTATGAATAATTACATTTTGTATGTAAAATGAATGAAAATTTGAAAGGTTTATTTATTCAGCCAAACAAATAAAAAAATAAAAATATATGATGACCTATATATGAGGGTCAAACATGTAAACATATGTGTACACATGTAACTAATTGTATGTCATGCATGCTCTCTAACTAATTACATTTTCTTTATTACAGACATAAAAGTGTACATTATAACATTCTCATCATATCTAACTGTCCATATGTAATGTGATGCTTATTGTAAAGTAAAAGCCAAATAACATTATCCTATTTACAATGTTCACATTCATTGTATAATCACTGTGCATATATTGCCGTGCCTCTAGTTCTGTGTTCCTACTGTATCACACCTTCTCTACATTTACTCAACCTACACTCACCCTCTTGAACCCCTACCCACCCATCATACCGCTACTGAATCTAGTCATGCTTCTGCACCCTACTTCCATAATCTCTTACACTCTATATATCTCGAAATGTAACTTGTGAATAAACACATCTATACATATGTAAATGATTGTTGTATTTTTTTAAACATACATTCATAACCACGGGTACCGCAGCATCCAACGATATGGCATGTTTTCAGCTGCGGTTAATCTCAGAAGCGACTGGAAGTCGTATCTGTGGCTCCAAGATCACTTATTGCAACTCCTCACACCTAATAGCGGCTATACTCAGGCCACACAGGGGCCTTTGGTAACCACTGCTATAAATAAAAGTCAATGAACTCCATACCCATAGCTACAAAGAAAAAAATGTGAAAAATGCCTTTCAGCAACAGAAACTGCATAAATTAGATCACCTAAGATGTTGTGATCTTTAAGTGCAGTTTGTATTTTATTTTGTCTATCTTTATACCTTAAAGGGTGACTCTGAAAATTGCTTTTTGGGCGAGAGGGAAGAAGGAGAGTGGAACTGGGAAGGGAAAGGCATTAGGATTCACACATTTAACAAAGGGCAAACAAAGGAGTATTTCGTTTTTGGGGATTTCTTTTGTTTTTGAGTTTTGGGGGTTTTATTTTTTTACAAAAAGGGGGAAAGAAATGGCACTTAATAAATATAATCCTAGTGGCAGCGGGCCTGGTGTTCTGAAATGTCAGTTCCCAGCCTTCTAGCATGGCATCTCCCACCTTGACCCAATTGTGGCATCGTCTTCACAAAACGTTGCAGTCATTCAGGTCCAGTGAAGGCAGCAGTGGGGTAAGTTGGACCTCAGTGGAGGTCATGGTACATACAGTGGTGGAGGTGGATGGTGCAGAGTTTGCCATGGTGGTTGCTGCTGTAAAAGGTGATGGCTCGGCAGCTGTTTGACAACGCAAAGAGTTCAGCCCATGTCCTGTATTTTGTGTTTCTTAAGGGCTTTTCGGTAGTTCTCTTCAACATCATCCCAGTAGACTTGGACTAAGTGTTGAATTAGGACCAATGTCCCCAAGCTCTGAGACATTACGTTAGATGGACCAAAACATACTTTTCTTGCAGATCCTACACAAAAAAAAAAACTAAAAAATGAATTGACAAACAGACCAAATGACAGGACAAAGGAAAGAGGTAAATGGACAAAGAAAGGCAAAGATGGATGGGAAAAAATGAGGAGTTTACTGAAAGTTACCACAGCACACATTCTGGTTGTTCAATTCCGCATGTGCAGGTTATCATCATAGTCGCACCTATGGAACTCGACACATAGTTGGTTGAGGTTTTAAACATGGCTACGAGTCATGTGTAGGCGTGTGAGTGCAGCATGGAATCTGATAGTATGAGGGTGAAGGCAAAAATGTGTATAGTAACGTACACAAATTGCACCACTTGATCTGGCCCTCTCATTGATGTGGCTATTCACTGCATGCAATCTGATTGGTTGCCATGGAAGGTGCAAATGTGCATAGCCACGTTAACAAAGTGCAACCTGTGATGGTCATTGTCTTTTATCTCTTGGTGGATGAACGTGCTTCGGAACCTCCAGGAACTTTTAAAGAGCAGAATCCACATTTTACCATTCCTTTTTTACCACAATTGTTCCCATACCTTTCTCCTTTTTCCAGCCATTTATAGTTTTTATTTTGTTATGTAAGCTTCTTATATTAAAAAAAATGTTTTCCATTTAAAGTGGCACAGTCTATTTTGTTGTATTTTTTTTACTGTTTTCTTTTTTCCTCCCCAGTAACAAGTTTCAAGTATGTCTGGGACCAGCAGTGATGAAGAGTTGTTGTGGGTGTGTACTGACTTATGTCCATGGAAAACACAGTGTTCCCAGAAAACTGTCGCTGATATCTGGCAGTATTTTCGTGCGAAGGAGCAACACAATAAGAAGGTAGTTGAGGAGGTTCAGTATGTATTCTGTGGGTAGGTGTTATGTAGAGGACCTTCAAATAAAGCATCACAGTGTTTCGGAACATCTACTTTGATTCAGCACCTGCAGTGTCTATTGGGACTATATGGAGGAAACCTATATGAAGGCTAATTTCCATCAGAAGGTGAGGGCCCATCTGCCAGCCAAAAGCACCTGTGCTTTTCATTTCTCTCGCTTCCTCTGTTTCATCCACTACCACCCAACCTCATCCCGATCTACAGGACTGCCAGGTAAAGTGTTTCAGATGTCACAACTAGATCGTGGTGGGAGATGCCACACTAGATGGTTGGAGAATGGCCATTTTAGAACAATGGGTCAGTTTCTGCCACTTGGAATAGATGTTTTTGGATATTCTTGTTACAGTGGCACAAGGTGGACTCACTACAGAACTACATCGTAAACCCATCAGTTCCAACATACCATTGCATGCCTCCAGTAACCACCCCATGGCTTTGAAATGAAGCATACCTTATGGGAAATTTATACGGATACAGAGAAACTGTTCTGACATGCAAAGCTTTGATACAGAATGTGCACGTATGGCTAACAGGTTTTTGAATCGTGGTTATCGTAAAAGAATTCTTGAATAGCTTATATTAAAGCTTGAGAGAAAGATCAAACTTCTCGCCTAATATCCAATCCAGTTGTGCAACTTGATCAAGAAAATATAGACACTCGCCCGATTTTAAATTATGTTAACAGGTCCAACGATATCCGTCGCATATTTAACAAACATTGGCATGTGCTTAAACTGGATGAACATTTGAGCAACATTTTGGGTGATAAAATCAATATCACTTTTTGTAAATCTGTATTGTTGAAAGAAAATTTAGTATCCAGTTATATGAAGCCCATTGCCAACACACAGGGAGAATGTTTGTTAAATAAAAATACTCCAGGTTTTCTTAAATGCATGAAATGCAAAGCATGCCAGTATGCCATCAACACCATCAGTTAGTGTCATCTTGTTTTAGCTACTGACATCAAGATTCCGTCCAGGATAACCTGTATTACTGCTTATGTGGTATATGTACTTACTTGTCCCTGTAACAAATGGTACGTTGGAAGCACCATTGGAAAAACTAAAATTGCGGGTGCTCCAGCATATGTGCAGAATCAAAAATGTAGATTTCACATACCCCATGGCAGTTCATTTTAAAACAGTCTATGCCAGTCAACTAGATGGTTTTGGATACTTTGGCATTTTCTCAGTCTCCGAACTACCCACAGGGGCCAATCAAGAACTTTTACTAAGACAATTGGAGACAAAATGCATTCTAGATTTGGTGACAAAAAGTCCAAAAGGACATAACCTGGACGAGGACCTTTGCACGTTTCTGGGCACGTGATCATACTGTATTCTCAGTTCTTATCATATATATATATATATGCATATATATATATAATATATACATATATATATATGTATATATCACACGGCCAAGTAGTAATGGTTAAGTTGCTAAACCCATAGGAAGAGCACTTTTTGGGTGGCTTATAACTTCACTCCCCCTGGACGAACCTACACCAAACTTTGCAAAAACAGTATATGGCCCACTCTGAATTCTCCTGCAAAGTTTGGTGAGGTTTGGTCTAGGGGGGGCAATGTTATAGGGGGGTCCGAACATTTCTTTTTTTCCTGTAGACTGAATGGGGAAAAAACTTTGCTCATGCCTACAGCCCAAACCGCTGGACAGATTTTCACCAAATTTGCAGCAGGAGCAGCAGCTTGGTCCCGAAAGCGTGCTTTTGTAAATTTGGTGAGAATCCATCCAGTAGTTTATTTTAAAACGACCAAAAAGTAGGTCACAAAAAATGAGTGATATCTATGTCCAGTCCGCGAACACACGTCCCTGTTCGCTAAGCAGACAGGACACCGATTGTTTAATTGGCTTGTGTCATGTCTGCGGACATGCAACGTTTTCGCTGATTGGATGGTGCAGAGCGTGAAGTGTGTCAGATATTTGGAAACGCCCGCCATCTTGGATTCGTGGTCAGCGGCCTGTGTCGCGGACATCGCGGTAAAAACATATTAAAGAATACAACATTTCACTTATCAAACTTATCAAATCATCTCTGGGGAGGTGAGGGGTGATGAGAATTGGATGGGATATCGCTGCAATAAGCAAACAAATTGGTGTCTTCTGTGAAAGTCCCCGAACATTTCGGATGTTTGCGAACAGTCCTGAAAAGTTTGTGGACACCTCAGCATTACAGGGTTGGTGAATTCCAGTTCCTGGATGACTTATAACTTTGGCACCACTTAATGGAACTGCGTGAAATTATGCATCTATATTTCTGACCTGATTTTGAGTGAGTATGCACATTTTGGTGGGATTCTGTCATGAGGGGGCACATTTAGAGGGGGGAGGTCCCAAAATAATGTAAAAGCTTATACATGAGATGCTATTTGACAAATCTACACTTAATTTGGGAAATCTATAATACATTTAGATATGAATGTTTTTGCGAAGTTTGGTGGGATTTTGTGAAGAGGGGGCAAAATTAGAGGGGAGGGTCCCAAAATAATGTAAAGGCTTATAAATTAGGTGCCATTTGATGAATCTACACTTCATTTGGCAAACTGATAATAGATCTAGATATACATGTTTTTGCAAAGTTTGGTGGGATTCTGTCAAGAGGTAGAAAAATTAGAGGGGGGGTTCTGTAACGCTCACCTGATTCCCGCAGAGGCGCCGGTCTTGACTGGGTGAATGCCGTATCTTCAAAGGTGATGTGTAACACACGGTAGGCTCTTTGGGCTGGACCTCTGTGCACTGTATGTCTGACTCGAAGAGTAAGATGTCTGCAGATAGAAAATATGGGATTAATGAACTGGGGTTATTGGGGGCCTTTCTCCTCTTCCCTTTCTCTTCTCCTGTAGAACCCCAAAGGTTAACGCCCTCACCTTAGGTAAGTGAATGCCGAGCTCTCCATCTGCCTCGGGGCAGGGTGCCGTAACCAGTTTCTTCACTGGATAAGGGTGCAGGCCTCTTGACCTCAGAGGACTGCTGTCCGTCGTTAACTGCACGAACGGTAAGTTCTGGGCACTTCAAATGTCTTAAAAGTCTTTTATAATGATATCTCTTGTTTTGCAGGGTTCCGGCGATGGCGGATGGCGGGCTGATGAGAGTTGAGGATCGAACCCGCGTGAGGAATAGAAGTGCCTGGAAGCACGTAAGTAAGCGCTTGTAGCCTGCTTCACGATGCGCACTAATTGTCCCTTTTATCTTGCAGGTACAAGTTCGGAGCTTTAGAGAAGCTGAAGGGTGCTGGAATACCCACTGGATTCGGCGTGGGAAGGAGTAATGGCACGTGAGTAATAAAGTTGCCCAATGTCTTTAAACGCACCTTCTTTTGTCTTTCAGATGCGGGATGCAGCGCCGAAGGCCTCCGGAGCGCGCGAAGAGCTGGTAAGCTTTTGTCTTTCAGATGCCGGAATGCAGTGCGAAGACCTCCGGAGCATGCGAAGAGTAGGTAAGCCTTTGTCTTTCAGATGCCGGAATGCAGCGCGAGGCGTTGGTGACAGCCGATGGACCAGGTAAGAGATGATCTGCCACTGAAGACCGTAGTGCTAACCTGTTCTTTCTTTGTCTTTACAGGTGCTGCTGAAGACTGGATTCCAGGATGGTAAGCCTTTGTTCCCTTAGGCCCAGGATCAGAAGCAGAAGACACGATGAGCGTTCTGCTGCAGAGAATGCAGAATAACGCAAAGCAAGATTCATCCATCGGGTGTGGTTTAAATAGCCTCCTGTAGTGCTTAGGTGTCTCCTTCCACAGCCACGCCTAGGTAAGAAAAGAGTTCCTGCTTTCCAGAAGAGTTCCAGTGTTCTGAACGTAGGGAGTGGCTCCTGCCCCACCCAACAGGAAAAGTAGTCCCAAACAGAAGAGGATCAGGGTTCAACTGGCAGGTAAGTAAGCAGCATGGTCTGCTGCAGGTAAGACCACCCAAGCATTATGAGCCCGGCGCTTCCAGCGCTGGGACTGGGCATCTTTATGAGCCTGGTGCCACTGGCGCCAGGACAGGGTCCAAAAGGTCGCAATTGGGACTGGCTGGCACTCAGAACCGGGGTTATGGGTCTGCTTCCAAGGGAGTCGGGCAAGTCCTGATCTTTTGGAAGCAGAGATCATGACAGGTTCCCAAAATATTGTAAAGGCTTATAAATGTGGTGCCATTTGACAAATCTACACATAGGTTTGCAAAAAGATTATAATCTAAATATAAATGTTTTCGTAAAGTCTGAATGGATTTTATCAAGTGGGAGCTAGGTTATATGATGATTATATGTGCATACATTTGACACTTTTGAACAAATAAAACATGGGTGGATTTCCAGCAAACTTGCATAAGGAGCATTGGCAAGGACCTACAAGCATGGTTTTGCAAATGTGCCAGTGTTTTTTTATTTGACAACTGTCATAATGTATCTACAAAAAATAGCGGAAATACCTTTAGTGAGTGAGGGGTATCCTGTGGCCATGGGCAGTGGGCAGATTGTCCAGGTCATGGAATAAGGTCATGATCCGGACAATCTGGCTACTGGCCATGACCACAAGGGACAAAACATAGGATTAAAGTGGCCATGTCCACCTGGGACTGGATCTGTGGTACAGTTATTCGAAATTAGGATAGATCTGAAAGGAAAGAAAAATATGCTTGTGGTAATATGGTCATTGGGTTCTCTTTTTGCTTTCTGCAGGCTGCCATGGAAAGCGAAGAGGGGCCCTGTATGGAACCCTCGCCTTCCCTTTCCATGGTGGCCATCTTGGAAACAGATTTTCCTTCCTACACCGGGATGCCGCAGGTGTCCCGGTGTAGGAAGAAAAATCCTCTTTTTTAGGACCCCGGGTTCCCGCTTTGGGAACCTAGGGTGCTAATGGCCTTGATCCCCCGTTTCAGGGGTTGGAATGGGGGGATAATGGTCCAAAGACCTTGTTATCCACCCTCGCTTTGCTTGGGCTGATAACTTGGGCTGCTGGGCCAGTATCCACCGTTCTAGAATGGAGGATGAACGGCACAATATTCCCATTAGCATAACACAAAATGCATATGGAAATGTTGGAAAATCTTATTGAATCTATATACTTTACTGACAAATATAAAGTAGATGGAGTCTATACATGTTTTTTTAGTTCTTTTTTTTAACTGTGAAAGGTGGTTCCTAAAGGAATATGTCATTTGTTGTTTTTGGATGTATTTTTTTGGCAGGAGAGCTGAGAACGAATGGTGGGGAGGGAAATGAGGGAAGAGGAACCAAACACTAATATGGAGGGGTAGGTGGACAAGGGAAAATGTTGCCATGTGTTATTTCTAAGGTAGAGGGCAGTGTTTCTCATGCTCCTTGATTACAGCAGTGGTGGTGGCTCTTGGGGAGGAGGGATGGCATTAGCTGGTGCCAGTTTAAGGCTAAAAACCACCGTTTTTAGCCCGTCGGCGCCATTGCAAAAGGGGACCAGCCATGTGCAAATCAGTCAGCAGCTGCCGCCACCGAAGGTAGCAGCCCAGCCCGAACTGCTAGGTGGTGTGGAAGGTTGGCCCAGGGCAATTACCAGTGGTTTAGATTAATTCGAAACCTTCCACCCATCACTTTTGT
Source organism: Ambystoma mexicanum (assembly GCF_040938575.1). Lineage (NCBI taxonomy): Eukaryota > Metazoa > Chordata > Amphibia > Caudata > Ambystomatidae > Ambystoma > Ambystoma mexicanum. Next base: position 551,731,126 of record NC_090939.1, on the reverse strand, counting down.
GGTCAGTTTGTTTCTCCTTGTGAGAGAGGGTATGCCCAGACGTGGGTCCCTTGCTCGCTGTGCCACAGGGAACCAGGCTGCACCTCACTGAGGAGGTCCAACAAGGCCGAAACATGTCTGGGGTTGCTTGGTTTTCTGTGCAGAGGGGACCTGGCCTAGCAGTTCGGGCTGGGCTGCTACCTTCGGTGGCGGCAGCTGCTGACTGATTTGCACATGGCTGGTCCCCTTTTGCAATGGCGCAGACGGGCTAAAAAAAGGTGGTGTGGAATGTTGGCCCAGAGCAATTGCCAGTGGTTTAGATTCATTCAAAACCTTCCACCCATCACTTTTGTGGTCAGTTTAGCAAAAGGTTGCCATATGTAGAATTGTTGCTTAATTGGTTTAAAGCTATTTCATTCTGTAAATGGCTTTCACTTCCAAAATATTTTTTCTGGATATAATGAATTTCTTCAAGAGTGTCTTTTGCTGTACCATGTAGAAGGATGTTATTTAACTTTGCTAGTGCTAAAGCAGGACTTTTAGCATAGTAAAGTTTATAGACTAGATTTCTTATAGTTGAATGATGTGTTGATATCCTTTTGATATCATGGAAAGTGGTTTTACAAGTAGGTCCTGTAATGCAGGCCAATGAATGTCCTTGTAGTCCTGTGTACTTGCGCACTGGACAGGTATCGATATTTTGCAGTAATTTAATTTTGATTTTGTCTTTGCTTTTTACATATTTATTGAGGAATTGGCGTAAAGATTTGAAACATTGTTTGGGAATGTTACACATTGACGTGCATGGCCATTTGTACACTAGACGTTCTGATTCAGTTGCATGGAGGGGCAATTCTAAGTTTTCAGGGCATATTTTTGTAAGGAGTACTTCTTGTTCCATTAGGGTATTATTCAGTTTTTCATAACCTTGACCACTGCTATGTATGGCAATTGTATTTGTTTGATTTTGTTTGTATGCTTCTTCATTAAAATATGGTTCTGTGCTTGTAGTGTGATTCCATTCACCTCCGCAGATACTTAAGAAGTTCTTTCTGTTGACATTTCGCTTATTGAGAAGTCTTTTTTGTAATTTAGTTATTAGTTTTGTTAGTGGTTTCATTTTGTTTAACAGTAAAATAAATAACTTTCTTTTCAGAAGAATTGCACTGTCCATCAACGCTTCTAAGATTAATTTCCTACGATAGGTTTTAAGCATTGAACCTGATTTCTCTCCTGTTTTTATAAGATTTTGAAGGACTTTGTGACGGTACATTTTGGCTAAAATACTTTTCTTGGTATGCTTACTTTGCACTATATTAAAATTTGAAGAAGTAGTTTTATCTGTAGGGATAGCTGATTTTCTGTTAATTTTTTTGGTTTGTTTTACATTTTGATAGAGGAGGCAAAGATTTTGTACTTGAAACTTCTTGTGTTTCACTAAATGACTGTATTAGCTGTTTTGTTTCAACTTTTTTTTACAAATTCTGCTAGAGATGGATGCTTATGTTGGACACTTTTATTTTCATTTGCTCTACTTTTGCGTTGCTTTCTACGGACTTGACTTTTGGTAGGCATTCTTTAGGGTCTGTTGAAAAAATAAAGAACCTATGGGTTGGGGTGTTCTGGAATGTATGTGTGCTGTGTGCATGAGTGTTTGAGTAAGATGATAAAGATGTATGTAATGGTGTGTGATTGTGCATTGGGAACTACAAATAGTAGGGATAGGTATTCTTGAATTTATGTGTTACTAAACTGGGGTTCAGATACAAAAAAAAAGTAAGCTAGTGGTGTGGAAAAGTACAAATAGTAAATCTAATGTATACAATTAAAACAGTTGTTTGTTCTATAATATGAAAATTGTAGCGGTTCAGTTGGGTAATTTGTGTGTCCAAAAATAGGAATTTGTGGGCCATTCTGGCTGTAAATCGCTGTTTAAGATATGGAGATTTTTGGACAAAATGGTACACAATCTCTATTTTTAGGCACCAAAATAGCTTGTATTAACGTTATAGTATGTTTGATTAATAATACAAATATTATGGTGATATTCTACTTACTTTTTTCTTAAATTAACAGGTAACCTCTTAGTTCTTCTTTGTTCTTCGAATTCGGCTGCTTCTTTTCAGGAGACTGGTCTTCACTGCAATTGTAAAAGCTTCAAATTAGTAACTTTGTATGTATATAGCGCTGTTTTTAATTTAGAAATTGATTTTTTTAATTGAAATCCTCAGTGCCTTCTTTAAAACCATTAAACTAATTTATTTGCATAAGATACATTGCATCAGTTCAGTACATATGATATGTTGTTAATGAGCAAACTGTATTGAATGACTAACTGTAGCAAAAAAAAAAAATCTTTACTATGTCTTGTGAAATTTATAATATACCAGTGAATACCACTATTTCTGTAAGTAAGCTGTTCTAGGTAATAGCGCCTCAATGTCATGTCTAAATTAAAGTAATTAAGTAAATAAATAAATAAAAACAAAAACATATGAAATTGTATAAGTATTTTTTTAAAGATTTAAACATAGATTGTGCTTGCATGCAATTTTGTTTGAATATATGTAGTCTATATATTTCATTTAAAACATGTTAGTTTAACATGATTTGAGTGTGTGTGTATAAAGAAAGTAAATAGTATAAAGGTTTATAAGTGATAGTTGATTTTTGGAAATTGAAAAAAATACAGTAAATTCATTTTACAAATTACACAAGCTAAAAGTCTGTTTGAAAATGTGTTCATCTACTGTACAGAAAATATGCATACCTGAAGTTTGTGTTCATGCATATGGATATGCATGGAGCTGCAAGTAGAAATCTTGGAGACTTGTACAGTATTTCTGGTAGATGGTGCTTGCCAATGATATGACACTTGTACTCAGAGAGATTCACAGTACATTTGCAGTGCTGATCTATGATGATGCAGTTAGATCTAGAGGTATTGAATGTGATTGGTGCATGGTCATGTTATTTTTAGCTACATCCAATGAGGGAATGGCAGAGAGAGTGAAGTGGAAATGGTAGAAGGTCTGTTCATGTTACGATATGTCCGCGGACATGGCGGTAGTTCGCAGACATCGGGAGTTACATCTGGGGATTTTTGGGTTCAGAAGTCATGCAAATGAGAATAAGCACTGAAAGGGATTGGTCAGGAAAGTTTAGCGGGTGTGTTGTGCCAGGAGAGAGTTTCTCAGATACTCTTTTTGCTGAGAGAACAAAAGATAGCTATGGCTGTGTGTTTCAGAAAACAGATTGTTTGGATTTTGGGAGATTCGTGGATACATTGGTTGAAGGTGCATGCAGAAAGCTGTGGAGTAGCTGTAGATCTTGGATTCCCACATGTGGAAGTACACTGGCATGGAGTACGTGGAATGAAGTGGTTGGACTTGCTACCTCTCTGTGCTACTTTAGGGACAGAGCAACATCCAGACATAATTGTAATTCATTGTGGAGGGAACAGTTTAGGACATGTGACTGGAATTTTTTTGCAATTTGCTATGAAAGAAGGACTGAGGAAGGTTATGGACATGTTTCCTAATTCTCAAGTGATATTTTCACGGATTGCGCAGAGACAAATGTGGCTTCGTTCTTCTTCATTTGGTCCACAAATGGAAAAAGCAAGGCGCAATGTTAATAAGGCTGTTTGTGCCTTTCTAAGAGATTTTGGCATGTCCTCTTTTCACAATGAAAATATTATGTTTCGTAGTAAATACATTTTTCGCAGAGATGGAGTCCATCTTACTTATGCTGGCAATCAGATTTTTCTGAGAAATGTACAAAATGTATTGCGACCTTTTTTGGAATTACAACAACCATTTTGAAGTAGGTGTTAAGCATTTATAATGTTTGACTTACAAACACCACCCAAAGGCTCTTTTCAGAGCCACCACTTCTTCCCAGAGAAAATTGCAATGTTTGTGATGGGGTAGCAACCCAATTTTTTAAATGTTCATGAACTGTCCGCAGACTTCTAAAAAATACAAAGGGCCCTGCTTCATTTATTTTCACTTCTATTTTTTAACTGTGAAAGGCGGCTCTGAAAAGAGCCTTATTTTTTTTTAGATTTTTGATATTTTGTATTTTTTTTGGTTTTTATACACGACACACTAGGAGAGGAGGGGAAAGGAAGGTAAAGGGAGGGACACCAACCACAGGGATAAGAAAGGGCGAGCTGAGAGAGGAAGATGTAGAGTGGGTTTTATTTGGGTAGTGAGCAGATCTTCTCGTGCTCTGAGACGATAGTCTCAAAAGCACTACGAAGTCGCTCCCCCCTGCAGAGTACTGTGTCACAGTACATACATACAACTGTGACCCTCGAAAGGTTAGGGTCATCAGCATTCTGTATGGCCTGTGAGGCAGCTTGAGGAAGACGCAGTCCCACAGAGCCGGTCTTTGTGGTGACAGGATCAGAAACAGAGGATGAAGTAGAGGAAATCAACCTGCTACGTTCTTCGCAAGGTACAACCCTGCGAATAGCCCCAGAGTGAAATTACCTCAGGTGTCGCTTCATAGTAGTGGTCCCAAAGCTGTACTTACTGTGCTTCCCGTGACTGAGTATCATTTTGCACTCATTGCAGGTAACACGGTTCGCACAAGCCTTAGAAACATTACCATGAATGGTAAATAAACGCCACACCCAAGACTCACGCCTAGTACGGGTAGTAGGGTTTTCCACTACCTCATTCTCATCATCCTCTTCTTCCTCCTCTGCATCCTCACTCCTGTTCCCCTCTTCAGGCCCTTGGGGAGGTGGTGGTGGTGGAGGTGGTGGGGGTGGTTCTGAAGCAGGTGCAGCACCAGGTGGCAGTTCTGCAGCCAGGGATGCCATCTCGATGGTGTAATCAGCAAGTTGCTGGAGAAATAGCTGTGCTCTGAAGAATAGCCAGAAACACAATGAGAATAAGCTCTAGGGCGTGGACTTTTTTAGGGGTGCTTGTGCGCGGTTCGCAGACATGCGCGCGCTGTCCGTGGACAGATCGAACACAAAAAAAAGTTTGAAAAGTTTCAAAAGGTATGTAGAAACTCAGGATTACTATGTGGGACTTGTGCCATGGTAAGATTTTATTGAAAAATATTATGGATTAATTGAAAATGTACTTTTACTTTGTTCGGGGACCCGAACAGTATCCTCATTCAGAACACGCGATCAGCGTGGGCGCGGTCATATGATCCGTTCGCGAACAAGTCCACGAAGGAAGCACATGTCCGCAGGACACCAAATGCACGGAGATTGGCTAGCGCATGCGCGTTGATGTTCTACGGACACTGTTCGGGTCCTGAACTAATTAAAATTGCGTCACACGTGAAACAAACATTTCAGGACACTGCGTGTGTTCTTAGAACAGTTTAAATTTGCTAGCGAACAGTACGGACAGGTATAGTGTTCTTTAAGACACCTCCATTTTCGTTTAATTACGAACAATTCAGGACACCGCGTGTGTTCTTAGAACAGTTTGAACTTGCTAGCGAACACTACGGACAGATATAGCGTTCTTTAGGACACTTTAATTTTTTTTTGTTAACGAACATTTCAGGACACCGCGTGTGTTCTTAGAATAGTTTCATCTTGCTAGCGAACAGTACGAACAGGTATAGTGTTCTTCAGGACTCCTCCATTTTCATTTATTTACAAACATTTCAGAACACCTGCACTGTCCGCGGACACCTACATTGTTTTTTTTTTTTTAAAATCTTTTTACAACACAATATAAAAATTAAACTTTATTTAACATATATTAATAATTTATGACAGAGAAGGTGAGGCAGAAACAGAAACAAAAACAGGAGAATTAGGGGTTTCATCATGATTGTTATTAGGTGAAGAAGGGATGGAAGTCTCATCAAAACGTTCTGGGTTATGGAGAGGGTTTGGGGATAATTGACTGGGATATGGTGAGGAGGGACAAGTACATGTGGGGCAATGGTACGAGGTTTTTGGTTTAAAATGATCTTCCACGCAAGTTTTCAAATTATTAAAATTAGTCAACAATAAATCCATTTTTTCTTCTATACTGTGAAAAGTGTTATCCATAACAGGTTTGTCTGAAGTATTTTCTATTTTGGTATGCTCTGTACAAAAAATATATATATATATGTTAAATGTATACAAAATAATAATAATTAAAAGGTTTATATTATAAAGTGTTTACCATTAGTTTCACTATCTTGTGACATTTCTTCATGTGGGAAATGTTCCTCTAGCCATTCCAGAGTACTAGACATATCTGTGAGAGAAAAAAAAAAGATAATATATTTTTTTATCTAATACAGAAAGTTTATAAATATATGAATACAATTAAGTACACTTACTATTTCAGGTAAGATATGTCCTATGTACTCAGTGGGTCTGCTCTTGTTCTCAGTTCTGTTGTGTTTGTGAGGTAATTATGTTGGAAGCCAATTTATTTTCTTGTGGTATATTCCATTTTAGAACATAGTGCATTTAAATTAATGGTTAGTGTGTTGTATATGTGGGTTACATTTCTTATGTATTAGTAATGTGTTTGTGTGCTTTTTTTCAAATTTGTTAAATGTTCCTATGTTATGATATAACAATCAAACATACCCCCCCAGAATTTTTTAGGTAGTGGTACTGTTCTTCGAACATGTCCGCGAACATTAAATGAGTTCGCGAACATCAAGTACAGTAGAAGAGATTCAGTCAGTTCCATATGATATGTATATAAAGTGAAAGTCATTATTGTTAAATTGCACTACTAAAAACATATGAAATTTAATGAAAAAACTTTGTTAAAGGGATGTTATGGTTAAGTTGTGCTACTAAAAACCTATGAAATTCAGTGAAAAAACTTTGTTAAAGGGATGTTATGGTTAAGTTGCGCTACTAAAAACCTATGAAATTCAGTGAAAAAACTTTGTTAAAGGGACATTATGGTTCCAAGTAAAACCAAACAACCCTTGAAATTCGCCAGTTATGGTAAGCTAAGCAACCATAGCTCGCACCACCACCGTGCACTGCTAAGACTAACACCCAGGACATCAAAGATGACATCACAAATGTTATTGATGACATCACTGATGACATCACATGTGTATGTAGTTTTCATAACGTCCCTTTAACAACGTTTTTTTACTGAATTTCATAGGTTTTTAGTAGCGCAACTTAACCATAACGTCCCTTTAACAAAGTTTTTTCACTGAATTTCATAGGTTTTTAGTAGCGCAACTTAACCATAACGTCCCTTTAACATCGTTTTTTCATTGAATATATATATAGATACACATATATTTTATCCATGCTATTTCCATGTTTCTTCATGTTTCTTCCATTCAGTTTTCAATTTCTTTCCATTTTTACCATTATTTCCATGTTGGCACATGTGCCATCACATGTAGTACTCCTGTTCCGAATTTGTTCACTATTCGCTTCTCCTATTTTTCTGGGATTGATTCCCAATAGACTTTTGTCTTTAGGGTTCAGGATCCAGGGTTTTTTGTATTAGGGATTTATTAAAGATCTACAGTCTGCTTTTTTTTGTTCTTCTTTATGTTCATGTTTCTCTTCTCTCCTTTCTGCCTCCTTTTTCTTTTTATTATTACTTCTCTAGCTACTAGGCCAGTATGGTTCCAATACTGGTCAACTAGTCTGGCTCTAGGCAGCTAACATCTTTCACTGACTTCTTCTGGATATTCTATTTTTGGGATATCTGGACAACATAGTAGAATATTTCTACACACTATTTTGTATCATTATGATTTTATTTTTATTTTGGTCTGTTCTCCTAAGGGGTCTTGTCTGCACAACTTTCACATATTACTCTATGGGGTATTGCCTTGTCTGTATTGTGCCACAGCTCATGTGTTAGTCTTAGGTTGTGCTACCTACGAAAATAAGTTATGTCGCTTAGGAAATGTTTCTATCATTGTTACCTTGGATTCTTTTCTATGTAATGTGACTACTAGTACACATGAATCTATGTGCAATATTTGCAGCCTGCACGCAGCTTTGCCATTTAATCTTTTTTTTTTTTCATACTCATACCACTTGTCTGTTACATCCATTTTTTACATGAACTGGCTGTTTCCAGCTGGGGTTCAAACATTCCAATACTGTAATTTTTGCACTAGTCACTTTAGTCTAAGCACCAAGCACTTTATCATGTTGCTTTTTGAATATATGCAACATATTCAGCATTTTGCTAGAACTGCACATTGTTCACACTATTGCGTATTTGCACATCTATTGCATATTTTCTCTTTGAACCCACATCCATACCTGAGAAACAATCCATAGCTCAATTGTCAGTTCAATCATTTATGTAAAGTTTTTATTAGCTAAAATTGCAATTCAGATATGTTTGGATGAGAAAGCACTAAGCACGTTATACTGTGCATTTGCATACATTATGTATTGTATTGATTGTAGGAACGATGTGGCTTATTTTGTCATATTTCCATTGCGTTTTTGCACTGACTATGTTTCCCACTTTGTATGTGTGGCCACACAGTCACATGGTAGGGCACTATGTACATACACATTAATGTATTACTTTGATGACAGATTCATTTCACGTTTCCCATGCAGTCATCACAACTAATGATTTATCTGGCCTTCCCCCCTTTTTCTCTAGCCGTGATGATGCCAATCTGCCATTAGTGCAGTATTAGTTTGAATTTGACTAGAATGTATTGTTCTTCTAGTCTATGCACAGCCATGAAATAATCATGACAGACACAAAGCATTTTCCCATTGTTTTTGCTGTAGATGTGCATCTGTATTATAATCTCCCGGAATAGTTGGGGTGTAATTTAGGAGTTTCATAATCCACACGTGATGAAAAACATTGTGCCCTTCCACACGCCTGTATTTTCTGATCATTAGTTACTGAGGGACTCATAGCATTATGCCACGCCAAGATGTCAGTGCTTTGTCACACTTTGACCTTCCATATTTCTGTGAGCCTGTTGACAATTTTTACGTGCAACTATAGAGTCGAGGCAACATTTATCAGTCCCTGATTTGTGTCATGACCCCTTAATGTGAACAAGCAGTTTGTTTACCGCGAGATGCATCGTTTCCTTCTTCTCATACTTTCCACTGCACACAGAATAAAGGATATTACCTTGCTGCGGACATTGTGGCTGTTTCTCTTAATGCAGCTTGGAAATTTCGCCGTCCTGCTGCTTTTGGAGTGCTGCCCTTTCTTGTACATTTGTACTAGTGTTTCTCAATATATATATATTTTTTTTTAAGTGACAATTTATTTCCCCCCTTTAAAATTAAAAAAACACAACAAAGTTACAAAACAAAGAATGCACAGTAACAATGTTTCTTTTTTTTACCCTTTGTTACATGTGCAAATCCTAATGTTTTTCCCTACCCCGTTGCATCCTCCTCCTTCCCTCCTCCCTAAAACAGCCCTTTTCAGGGACAAGTTTTCAGTTATAAAAGTAGGCAACAAAAAACACAGACTGTACAAATGGATCAATAATCCTTAATTGATGCTTTTGATAAAGTTGTTTGTAAAATATTTACTTGGGTGGGAAAGTGGTTGTGCGATTTATGGAATAACAAAACTCTTGAAATTCAAGGAAAAAACTCAAGTTGCAAGGATGTTAAGGTGAGAAATTAACACAACAAAACCCTTGAAATTCAGCTAAAGCCACTGTAACTTCGCACCCCCTGTTGCGCAGCCTATTACCACAATGATGACATCAGAGATGACATCAGAAGATGTCTGCCTAGATTTAATGAGTTTATGAAAGTTTTTGTACAAAGCTTCTCCTTATACGTGAGAAGATTTTGAAGGACTGCAGGTGTGATCCATGAGCCTCAGGTGTGCAAAGTGAATGGAGCCCTTCCTTACCCAGCATAATCCTACAGCGCCAACACCACGCCATTCTCACCGCAGCCTTTATATGAGAGAATTGGCTGTTTGTCTCACTCAATTTCTGTGTATCAGAGAATACGACAAATCTTTCCTTCTGTATCAATTTAAAAGGCTGCTGGAACATCCTAACAGAGAATGGCAAAAATGTGCTTATTTGGAGAATCCAATGCACGGTTGGGACTGTATCTATTTGCCAAATAAATGTATGTCAGTCTATAGATTCTGAAGCCCACGAATGACTAATGAAGATGCAAATATAACACAACTGGCTACCCTTCACACATATTGAAAACACATTTTCATTTAAGTTTAAGATACATGTTGATATTTAGGAGTCTTTCGCTCCACTTCAACTTTCACTAATGTGAATTGTGAAAATACACGCCCTACATTCAGCTGCGTACATGTTACAAGGAACAATACAATCAAACAGAATAGATGCACTAAAAAACAAGTGTCTCCTTATCACAAATTTGGTGACACAGAGCGAAGTTTTGCAGATATACCATGTCCCAAAAATCAAATAGTTTATGTTATTGAAAAAAAGATAGAAACACTTAAGAGGAAGTTTCCATAAATATCAGAGACGTGAATCGCTTCTTTTGGATTCCCAATGGAACCGTCTGAATCTGCATACGTGAATATTCAGCAAAGTTTAATTATGAGAATGTACTGCTCAACAAAGCAAGACACTTGTTACAATTGAACCCTCACAGTAATTGCTGGGGTATACTGCCTGAAGCAAGGTTACTTGGCATGCTGCTATAGTGCGACAAAATGAAAAGGTAATGGGGAACAATGATTGAATAATGGACATGAATTAAGCCTAGCTCTTGGGTCATCCTGAATAATGTATTGAAACTATGGCATGAGCAGTTAAATCTTTATAAGAGTCAATAAAACGGTGAGTTTGCTATCAATAATCCATGAATCACACATTTTAGATGAAATGAGACTCCTGATATGCACTTTTTAAAAAGATTATGGTATTGGAATGTTTCATCCTATTGCGGTCTCCACACTGCAGGCATAAAGTGTGATACACAAAAGAGGATCATGCATAGGCCTGCAGGGTGGGCACTGCAACTGTCATTTGAGTGACACATCAAAATAAGGAGATGGGGCAAGGGTACGGCTGGGGAGAGTGGCAGAGGAAGGGATTTTTAGAGCTGTTAAGTGACTCCAATTAAGCACTCCCACTAAGTCAGTGCCTTGTCTGGGATTGCTCAAGGGAAGCCCTTATTTATATATATTTTATAGCAAGTTATACCCTGGATGATAAACCCTTGTATAACACCCCTCTCTATGAATCCCCCTGATCTCACTGAGCCAAGAAGTAGGTTTGTCTTGCAATTTAAAAGATTTATTGGAAAAATTAAACAATATATATATATATATATATATATATATATATATATATATATATATATATATATATATATATATATATATCACACTTTTATAATAAATTAATATTTGATAGCACCCTTATGAATATAATGTTGATCAACAATAGATAATCTAGCACTAGCAGACTTCTTTACAATCACTGAGGAGTTAGTATAGGAAGGATAATGTAGCAGAAACTACTTATGGTTTCAAGGAAAAGCAATGAGGGAAAAATGCAGCACAGAAATAAACTTGATATGATTTCAACAAAAGATAATATGATCACTTTTTCTTTGACAATTCCCTCCCCCCCATGCAAGATAAGGAGATGGAAGAAGAGCACACAATTCTCAGGAATACAAAATGCAATACAAATTTCCAGTTCCCCCCAGCGAGCTTAGAGGAAAACAGGTGTGATTTTAAAGCAGGCAAGATCCTTTTAAATGTGGTGGCAATGAAGTGAAAAATATGCTGAAAATGTTTTTAATTCCCTCTAGAGGTTCAGGGTGAGTGAGAGATACTTTAAATCAGTTCAGGTCAGCCCTACCAATGATTCAGGGATGTTTATCAGGTTGAAAACGGGATTCAGTAATGGAAGCAAAACACAAATATTTTTACACGTGGTTGAAATGAAGCAAACTGTCAATTCGCTGCACTTTTTTCAAAGTGTGTTGATCGCGATTACGGCGGAACTATAAGGAGTAGTAAGTCCTGGCTAGGCTTGTTGGAAAAGCTTTAAAATGAAAGTTAAAACTCGCTTCTAGCCCACACGGTTCCAAAGATACGGACGATTTTGTGGAGATAGATTTTCAGAAATTAAATTAAAGTTTCAGAATGACAGATGCGCTGTGGAAGGTTTTGAATCAACAGGATGGACACATGATTTCTTATGATGCAGTTCTAATAGGTTAAAATAGTTTGAATTAGATTATTTTAAACTAAGAGATTGGTTTTGCACAGTTCTGGCTGAGTACTCACAATATGAATTTGAAATAGGCTGTCAGGTTCTGGTCAGCAGGTTTGGACTGGACTGCTGGCGGGTGGTCTGAAGTCACAGCTCTCTGGGTCAGCTCTGCTCTGCACGCACTTCACAGCGGTCTGGTTTGGGTCTCTCTGGTTCTGGTCTCTCTGGATACAGCACTGCTTTCTGGGTCTGCTACCGGTTCTGGCAAAAGTTATTGGCAAAGAATCCAACAGCTCGCCCGGCTGTAGAATAGTTTGGTTGGATTGCTGGATTCTGAAGGCCTGCTGAGAAGAGTTCTCAGCTGTTGGTTAGGCCTTTGCTTTAAGTTCTGTAGTCTATCTGGAGTCTAAGTTCTGGATGTTCCTTCTAGGTGTTGTGTGGTCCGGCAAAATGCTCCGCAAGAAAATGGAAAATGAATGTCGCTACCTGGGTTTTGGTGTTCCTTTTATGTCTTTAGAAAATGGGTGTGTGCGTGGCATAACTAAGCCTGCCCCTCACAACTTATCATTGGCCAAGTTTTCCTCTCTCTCTTGATTGGGGGACTGCGTTGTGAGTCAGAATGAGTCAGAGTGATGCTATTTTTATGGCTGGCTGACATCCCTCCCCTTGTCAAATTGCACACAAATCTATATTTGATCCAAATACATATTTATCTATGTACCATTTTTCTAATATTCTATGTCCAGTTAACATATTTTCTATAGCACCAAACCATCCGATCCCTGTCTTTGTAAGATGTGCCCACCTATGACAGAATTCTGCCCTTTTCATCAAGAACACAACCTCTAAACTTTTCCAGAATGTATACAAACATGCACAAGGAATATGGGCATCAGATGATAAAGTGTCAGATTTTTAACATACAGACATTTGGAGTAATACCTTATTTTCTGCTACTACCCCTAGAACATACCACAGAGTCCTAACACCTCTTAACATGTGCACAGAAAAATCACAAGAATAATGATATTAATTATATAATTTTGACAAGTCTGTACTCTGAATTATCCATCTTTTTAAAATGATGCTCTGGCCCAGAGGGGTGTGGTTTCCCAAAGCACATGGTGGAATTTCTGGTTTGTCCACTTCCTCCAACTCAAGTTGCTCACAGAGACACTGCCCCTCCCAGTTTCTCTCAAGAGGAAGCCATTTATGACCCCCCCTAATTTAACATTTGCCTGAGCCAAGGAAGGCTCATTGTTCTGCTCCCAGGTGCTCCTCCCCTGATTCAATCAGAGAGGTGTAACCTCCTTTTGGTGGGAACAGCAGAAGGCAGCCAGGCCTGGGAATGCAGTGGCTGAGCAAGTTCCAACTTCTGTCGGGGGTTGTTGCCGGGCAGAATTCACTCTCTTCAAGCCAGGCTTCAGCCAAATGTCACTTTTGTTCCCAGTTTTTCTTCATTCAAATCAAACTTACAATTTCTACACATGCAGCTAGAACGCTGATTCTAAGTTCAAAACTATGACCTTTAAACAGTTGCAACCTATGTGACACTCAAAGCAGGTCACTCATTTATTTTAAACATTTCGATTTTAGTGGCTTTAAGTCCAATTTCACTTCAGCTGCTGACATCCACAGCTCAGCCAGTTTTGTTATAAACATTGTTTTGGGCTCTTCATCTTTCCAGATTTTGTACCCACACAAGACTACATTCTGCCAAATGTTTGCTGGTGTTCGGTGAGATTTTTAAATATCTTGCAATGTTTACAATAGGCATTTTTAGCTTGCATTTCAGAGAAACAAAGTGATTTCCAAGCGCTTTTGAGCTAACAGGCACTGCTGTTTTTCCTTTGGCACCACGTTTCATTCATGGCGCTTCCGGCCCACCATGCTTGCACTGGTGGGTGGCAGGTTAGGTGACCATTTTGGTGCGCGCAAAAACTGGGCGGTTTTCCTGGATTCTGGCGCAATGTGGGCTTTTGGCCATCTTGGATTTTCTAAGCCCACAGCACCAAATGTTGCAGCATAATAGCTCGAACGTGTGTCAATACCCCCGACAAAGCAACAATGAAGGGATTAGGGTGTAGATTTACCCCACCAAAACTGGCAAGGGGAAGAATAAAAAGCGATGTTTTGGAGGCATGAATTTTCTGAGTGGCCTTACGCATCATCTCTCTTTCTAGAGCGGTGTTCGGAACTTGATCTGGTTTATCCCTCTTAGAAAATATGTCATGTGATTGTACTAGTCCTCCAATTTGCTTGACATACCTTTCAGTATACCAGTAATGCCTAGTGTATCTGAAATGTATATGAAAAATGAAACATATACCAAAATACAAACATTGTAAAAATAAAAACGCAAACTGCGATTCGAAAATAATGCTTTCATTTAATTTCTGAAAGGTGTTTTTTTTTTATTAAAGTTTGGAACTTCATTGTTTTAAAAAGCAATTAGTCAGCTTCCCACACAGATTTAGCCAAGACTATAACTATGCCAACTAGAAATGCAACTTATTACACAGTTATTCCCCTAATATGGGTAAGGGTATCAAGATGAACATTCAGTCGCTATTTTGTTTCAAGGAGACTCGTCTGATTTCAGGGGTGCCTCGGAATCTTAGTGACAATCTTTAAATCATACCAGAAGGGGGAAATATGTTGCCCCATTCATTTGCCAAGAGGTGTTTAATTTATAATGATAACAGTGCATTATTTTAGGCTATTTTTCAGATACGAGGAGAGCCAGGCAGATAATTTAGAGCACAAGTAGAAATCTTCAGCAAACATGTTGTGGCCGGCTTGTCAGAAATGTTCCTGAACCTCCTCATAGAGACAAGTGCTGATAATTCACATCCAGTGTCCGGTTTCTTAGCCAAGTGGCTCAAATGCTGCCGTAGTACACCACAATATGGTAATGTTAAAAGGGAATCTCAATCATTTCTGAATTCATCATCAGGCACATGCCTTTAATGGGGGCTGCAATCCAGGGACAATCAATACACTTTCTTTTGGTTGCAGTAAAGACAGACAATGGGTCACTATGCTAAAACAGTGAACATAACATGTGATGTAAGTAAGCCCAACTCAAGTGGGTGCAGTCCATAGTGGGAGAATGGTGAATACATGTAGACATCATCTGAACATCCTGCAAAGACACTTACTCCTTTAAGACAGGAAAAACAAACAACAGCACTGCCACCTTAGATCAGCCCACCCAAGTACAGCAGGACTCTTAATGTGTCCCAACCCAACTTCCATTCCCATACTATTGATTCTGGTCAACCTATGTTTTGTCCTTTGTAACAAGGAGGTAAAAGACTATTCTTTAAACTACCATCACTTTATAAAGCTACCTGATGGTGGATGGCTCGATTAGCAATGTAGTGGCAACCAGGGAGAAGCGCGACACACAAAAGATCATTGAGGATAGATGCAAAGGAGCTGCCCATCTTCTTTCTGGAGCTCGGACGTGGTAAGAGGAAGACTTTAATGGGGGCAGGTAAGTTGTGGACCTGGAACCTTTTGAGGAAGGGGATGGGTCACTGTCCTGGCCCAGACCCCATGCAGTGGTAATTGGTGTATTTGAAGTGAATTTCGAACCTAGAAACAGATGGCTCATAAACACAGAGTGCTTAAGAAACAACAGCAAGGGCCATTTTTCTTACACAGACCAACGCACCAGGTCTAGTTGCTTATGTTGATGGAACATATTTTAAACGGCAAAGTGGTCTGTGAAACAGGATCACATCTAGGAGCAAAGCACACATCTGCACCATTAACCCAGTTTACCTACCTCCCATTCACTAGCTCTATTTCTAAGTAGAAGATTGGCCCTGTAAGAACTGCACAAATTATTTTGCCTACTTCAGCCAATCTATTGGTTATACTGCCAATTTGAGATACAAAATCAATGCCACGCAAGCCCCGCACACAAATCGATGATACATGGGTAAAGATCCTTAGCAAATGCATTTTGGTCTACAATGGGTTGCTGAGACCTCCTAAGACTTGCTCAATCCCCACCTGCATTGCACTTCATGCAAGCCTGTAAGTGCAGTACCAGGAATGGGGACTGAACCCATGCTGCTCAGTGTAGTCAAGCCCAGAGCGTTGCCCCTGGCCTATCCTGAGCTATCCTTCCTGGTTATACACATGACTTGCAATATATTCCACATCCACCCATCCCACCTAAACCTTCCAAAAGTCAGTCTGAGGAGGCATATTCCAAACAGCTCAAATATCAGGAAAGTTATAGCTGAAAAAACGAAGACTGACCACATAGTGTTTGTGTTTTTAAAGTATTTCTAGGAATATTTAATTATACAGAAAATGAAAGATTTCACTTGCATTAGACACCATTATCTAAGTTTACAAATTAATGGGACACATCGAGTCCTCAAATAATCATAATCCATAATCCAGTGCTGTGGCGAACTGATGTCAGCAACAGGCACTGGAAGAATGTGTGTTCTCTCTCTGAAAAAACTTTATTCGACATGAGCCTTTTAGTTGCACAATGCCGCCAATAAATACATTTGTAGCAGGAAATAAAAGGTTAAAACCACAATAAAATGTTAAAATAGATCTCCAATAAGAACAGAGTACAATTAAAACATTTTAAAACACAACTCTCAAATGACAATGGCAGAGAGCTCCAGCATTAATTATTCAGTATGACTCTAGCAGAGCAATCTAAATGTACTTTCATCTGTATTTCTGCACACATGTGATCATCATTCACTCATGTATATATTCAGTGAAAATACTTTGTTAAAGGGACGTTATAGTTGCAAGTAAAACCAAAACCCCCCAAGAAATTTGCCAGTTATGGTAAGCTAAGCAATCATAACTCGCGCCCCCACCGTGCACTGCTAAGACTAACACCCAGGACATCAAAGATGACATCACACATGTCTTGATGTTATCACTGATGACATCACATATCTAGCCCACTTTTGTTTTCTTCGCTGACATTTCTAAGCCATGTGGTTTTGTTCACTGAAAGTCAGAATATGAAAAATGAAGAGGTGCTATATATCTGGACGTTAACCTTGTTCTATGTTCTTAAAGTATTTTATTTAGGGTTTGCTCTCAGCTTATGGTTCACATATATGGGGCGTTAAGCAGGCCTCAAACACACAATTCATTTGTATAATTGATGATGAACTTTAATGTTATTGACATTTTCTGGTGTTGTTTCTTTCTTCCTTACTTTAGTTTCCCTGTATGTGCCTCTGATTGGTATACATTGAGGGTCTTCATATGTGTGTAGTAAGTCTTCAATTATTAGCTATTTATTCCATGTTTAACATTACTCATAACTTTTATAATATAGAATTCATTATTTTACTAGTCAAAATTGCCAGATTAGAAATATTCTACTTCTATGATGCATGGTGCAGCCATTGCCTATGTGTGTGAATGATTAGGTTCCTGTATTAACAACTCCACTACATTATAATGTTTTGTTTAGATAAATACATTCTTTAATACATTACCTACTCCGTGATAGGTCTCCTGATCACCGCTAACCTCTTGTTTACAACATTGTAAACATAACCCCTTGTAAGAACTTTTCATCAAAATTAATTTCATATGTGATGTCATCAGTGACCAATCGGATGCCTGTCTGCGGACCGAACAGGGAAATTGGTCAGTGAAGCGGAGCCCGATATCACACATTTTATTGGACCTATGTTTTGGTCGTTTTAAAAAAACTACTGGACAAGTTTACACCAAATTTAAAAAAGCATGCTTTCGGGACCAAGCCCCCACTCCTGGCGCAAATTTGGTGAAAATCTGTCCAGCGGTTGTGCTGTAGGCGTGAGCAAATATTTATTCCATTATGTCTATGAAAAGAAAATTGTGTCCCCCCTATAACTTTGCCCCCGCCCCTTGACAAAACCTCACCAAACTTGCCCAAATAATTCACAACAGGCCATATACCATTTTTGCAAAGTTTGGTAAGGATTCGTCCAGGGGGAGCGAAGCAATAAGCTGCGCAAAAAGTGCTCTTCCTATGAGTTGAGTATGTTTTCCACCGCAGGCCGTGTAATTAAAGGTTGGTTTTCTACTTTACCTAATTGCATTACAGAACCAGGTTTCTTGTTATCTAAGCTCTATGAATATACTTGCAAAAAAATAGACCAAGTTCAAATCTGAGGTCATCTTACAAAACTGCAGCCCGTCCCTAACTGATAGGACATGGTTTAGCCGAAACAAAGGTTTCAAATACATGACTCAGAGGTCCTCAAGATTTTCACATATTAGAAGGCAGTGAACAATAGATGCCACATCATTGCCACACAATTTGCAATTGAGGCTCCCATTCCCAACCCAATTCCTTGTGTGGTCCCGCACTGGTAGGACACCAAGGTCCAGGCACATGTGTAAAGCACAAGCATTTCTAAACCCTGCCTCTGATTTACAGCTAGATTGGTGGGCTCTGTATCCAAGGCCTCTGTTCTTGCTCTGGCCAGTTTATATTACGTGAAAGCCGCCACCACCCTGGCCTGTGAATCATCCTCCATAGCTCGTGGATCATGCCAATAAGAAGAAAGACCCAGTCGGGCAAGCGATTCTATGACATGTGCTAGCCAGCCAATCTTCTGGCAGTCCGCTAGAGACAATACATGCTCCAGTACCTCACAATATCTCGCCAACTCCTGATAACCGCAGACCTGGACACAGTAATAAATGGGTTTGATTGATATTTCTGCACCAATGGGGGTAGATCACACTCCCTTCAGGTGGAGCTAGTTGGGGTACTTTGCGACAGCAATAACGTTGCTTTCAAAAATGTATTCTGCGTAATTGTTAGAGATGCTGTATCTGCATGACCCCAGACCTCAGCCCCACACATTACTAACACCTTGGCCTGTGCCTGGTACAAATTAAGAGCTGGACCTATGTCACCCCTACCTTGCCTTGCATAATAATCCTTCAACGCCCCGCTATTGTTTTGCAACACAGTGTTGGCCTTGAAAACCTGGTTCTCTCATCATCCCTCACATGTAAATCGAATCCCCAGGTAGTCATACCAATCCACCTGTTCCAGGATGTTGTCACCCACCTTCAAATGCAAAGATTTGGCCCCAGCTCTTTTAGGGGAAAAAAACATATCCTTTGTTTTTGAAGCATTGATCTCTAGGCCTAATTTACTGCCCAAATATGTGCGTGATTCAGCGCAGTCCCATTAGTGTTGTAGACAACAGGACTGCGTCGTCTGTGAAAAAGAGAACAGGATTACATTTATTTCCCATTCTTGAGGGGTCCGTGCTTGCCTCCATCACCCTGTCAATAATACAATTGTTGTAGAGGCAGAAAAAAATTGGCGCAAGGGCGCATCCCTTGCGGCCCCCTCTGTCCACTCGGAATTGCCTGGTAACTTTGCCTCCGAGATCTCAGCAGACAACAGCCATGATGTTATTAAACAGGAGTTGTATCGGCCACAATTAATCATCAGGGATGCCCTTGGCCCATAAAACGGCCCAGAGAACATCTCTTGACACGCTGTCAAATGTGGCTTTTAGTTCCACAAATGCTGGTATAGGTTAACATTTGAGATCCTCAGATGTTTTTGGACAACTAAGTGAAACATAAAACACTGGTCGACTGTGTTTTAGCCAGCTTGGTACCCAGCCTGGAGATGGCTTAGTTGGTGTGTGTCCTCTACTCATGCCACCAGATGCTGCAGAAAAACCTTTGCAAAGGTTTTCCCTGCTGCATCAAGCAGTGGGATTGGACAACAGTTGCAGGTGTCTGTCCTATCCCCCTTCTTATATATGGGGATAATCAAACCTGATGTCCGGGATGTCAGAGCCCACTCCTGCTGCAGGATGGCATTTAAGGCCTTAGATAGAACCAGAGCCCAAATTACCTCCTCACTCTTATAGAAATCCACTGGTACCACATCTGGTCCTGTTGCTTCCCCCCCTTCTGCAATCCTATTGCCCTTGCGATTACTGCCCTGTGATGGCCAGTTGACTTTCACATTTGCGCTCCATTTCTATGCTATCTCCCAAGGTGGGCATCAGTGATGCCTGTTCGCCGCTATGTGGGAGTATACAGACTCTCATCATGGTTATGCCACCTTGTTGAATTTATACATTTGGGAGCGTTTACATCCCCCATAAATTATGAATCTGTAATCAGTCTCCAAAAGCCAACATGATCTTTACTTTGTACAAATTCCAGCATTGAAACCCATCTATCATGCATATACTTGGACATTGTTTGGCCATGACCTCCATGTAGTACCTCCTCAAGTGATGCAGATGGGACTTATCAACTGCGGCACTAGCCCTCGTGTACATGATCTGGGTCTACTTGGCTTCATGACAGTCCTGGTCAACCCAAGTGCCCAACTTCTTTTGCCTTTTTCTTATTCGCTTAACTGGAACAGTTAGAAATGCCCTTTCCCCTTTAGCATAATGACGTCACTCATACATTTGTGTCTAGAGGGCTTATATGAACCACATAGCACCACATATTATTTCAGTCTGCTTGATGATTTTACTATACAATATATACAATATTGGGGATAAATCGTTCAAATTAATATTCACCCACCTGACAGATCATCTGGTGTGACATTGTATTGATGTATCCGCCACTCTGTCAGTCACTTTACGGGATTGAAGTATGGGATTTTTTTAGTTGGAGCACAATTGGTCTGTGGTCACTTTCCATTTGCTCAAAGACCTCAAATCCATCCACTTGATACCAATCTAAACCTGACACAAGGGCATACTCTATCCTTGAATGTCCATTTTGGCCGTAATTTGTGTGCTGTGCCGCCTGGTCTGCAGTAAAGTGGCCATTACTGCACCTCAGACCGACATTGTGCAACCTCCCTATGATCTCCAGGGACTCTGGATGTGCTTTCCCTGGCAGGTTGGATATTACATCAGTGATAGCCCAGACGTCATCGCGAACACCCCAGAGGCCATCCAGCACTTTAGGCAGTTCCAACATGTTAAAATCACCCAGGGATATCTGAAATTGTTCCCCTTATCAGCTGTTCCAATCTGATCAATCACATCACAGAGTGCTGTCACAGAATTTGTGTTTGACTTATCGTTTAGCCCATAATAGATGTTAAATATAAGAGCCCTGCCCTAATTCAGTGTCACCATTTCCAATGAGAGCAAATCCAAGAACCCTATCGATATCTGTTTGACTTCCCAGTTGAGTGCTGTCTTAATCCCAAAAACTAAGCCCCCGGACGGTTTTCCTCTTGGGCCCTCTTTTGGCTTGGTTTAAACAACCTAATATCCATGCACCGCCCCTTCCTCGTATGCCCAGGTCTCTTGAAAGAGAACTGTGTCATAGACCTGCAGCAATGCAACACACTCAGTGTCATTGATATGTTTGGTGAGGCCTGCTATGTTCCACAACAGTATTTTTAATTAATGCAGGGGTGGTATCTTTGGAAATGCAGGCTCTTGTGTCAGTTAATCAACACACTTTGGAACTATTTCCGATGTGCAAACCTCTAGGTTTGCTCTCATTGGAACCCGGCCCATTCACCGAAGGCCCACATCAAGGCCCAGGAGGAAGTCTCTTTCCTTCATCTCCCTGCCGGGAAGCAGCAGCTGATACAGCTCCCTGCAGCCCTTCTTCTTATCCTTTGCACCCGCACTCATCCGGAGCAGCAAATCTTTAGCTAAGCCCAATTGGGTGCTGAAATTTGTCCAGGCATGTTACATTTATATCTGTATTGAATTACAGACTTTTAAAAATTAATTCCACCGTGTGCGTGAGATGTTTCTAAATTTGAAAAATGAATTCCAAATGAAGTGTGCATCACAACATTAGTCTCGCAAAGCATCAGTGTGACTAAAAGATAACGAAAAATGTGTTTTCTACCTGAATCCTACTTTGGCCTGCTTTTCGAGGCTGCTCTTCAAGATGGCCGCCCCTGTCTTGGGCATTGAAGCCATGCTCCTGATGTGAGCCTGGGCCCTATGATTGGCTGTCTCACCACCACAATAGCTAATCAGGGCCACCCGGGATGTGGGAACCAGCTCATTCACCAAAGTCCCACATCAAGGACCCTGTCTGAGCATGTCCAAGGATTGAGTGCACCAAGCCCCCCCCCCCCACACTCCCTTACTTCTTCACAGTGTCTGCACACCACAACAAAGTCTTCTGGACTCTGAAGACAGTACCTGGCCCCGTAGAACCTCTTTCACTCCTTCAGCCTTTCTGTGAGTTGGCAGCTCACCTAACTCGGTTCCATTGACTATTCTCCTGTTGCCTTTTTTGCTTCTGTGTTCATGTGTGCCTCTGCTAAATTTCAAATGTAGGCATTCCTTGCATGTGTTGTCAATTGTGTTTCTGTGCTCACTGTGTGCCTCTGCTAGATCTTGAATGTAGGCATTCCTTACATCTATTGCCATTTTAGTTTCTGTGCTCACTGTGTGCCTCGGCTAGAAATGGATTTAGGTTTGTGCTCCTAGTGTGCTCCTAATGAGTGTGACTCTTCCTGTCTCCTCTCCCCTCTCCCCCATTTCCACAAGGGCTCAAGCAACTAACACTATCAGAGCTGCTTTCATGCATGATGATAGTCTCATCGTTCTGTGTATCTTACACTGCCCTCCCCGTCATAAGCTCTCCCTTATTTTATGTAAAGGTCTTGCATTGTTGCAATGACCATCAGACACATACCATAATTTATCTTCATATGTGGTTATGTTCATATGTTGTAATCACTGAATGATTAATTTCCTATTATGAATGTAATCTTTACTCTCCTTCCTCACATTGGAGTGCTTTGAAATACTTTTTTACTTGTATAAGCATTATATAAATGACCAAGAAATAAATAAATAAATAAATAAATAAATAAATAAATAAATAAATAAATAAATAGATTCCTAGCAAACAGGCCCAGAAAACACCCAGGACCCTGTGGTCCCCATGGCCTATCTCTACCAGAGCTATGCCCTACCATACGTGTTTCCAGATGCTGGGCCCCAGAGATTATGGCTTTGATAGATATATTGAAGCCCTCTGGTGGATACACTCAGGTTTCAATCCTGGGTAGCCCCAGTGCTAGCAATTCGTATCTCCAAAAAACCTGGATACAGTCATTCCCTTCTCCAAGTTGGCTAATTAATTTATAATGCACAATGTTTTTACAGATCCCCCAAGTTCCCCCTCACTTAGAGTGTACCCAGTGAATGACATTACTGTCCAGCGTTTTGTGGTTTTCAAAGCTCCCCTCCACTAATTTTGGCACACCAGAACCACAAAGTGCTTATTTCGGTCAGGGTGAACAAACATTCTGGGAGCAACACCTAGAGATACATGTTCAGATGTCTCCCCATGAGCTGTAGTATGCATTGGGGCCACAGAGACAGTCTGGGATTTTCTTGGCCTGGATAAAAAAGGTTTTAAACAGCCAAGATTATCGCCAGTCATCCGATCCCCCATATTAGCTTGAGTTTGTATGAACTCTAATAATGGTTTTGCCCAGCTATCACCCCTGCCCTGTCCCTGCACCTCTCCTGCAAAGGCAATTACATTTCCTTGGACTGATCCTTCGTCATGCTAGTACCCTGGTCTGTATTAGCGGTGCCAGGGCAGTGAGTGCACCTCAGTGAGTGCACCTCTGCTGTGAAGGTTTTGACAACCTGCCTAATTCGTTCACTATTCTAACAATCATATCTTTCTTGTTTGCCACCACCTGTGTGAGTGATTTAATGGCCCCTTCGGTCCCATCACAAGCAATAATGTTCTTCCCCTTCTCCATCTCTTTGCTTCTGGTCATTTTGGTGCCTTCGGCCCCCTTTTCCCTGTTCTTTCTTGTCGGTTTCTCTAGCGACTCACTCCCCAACTTTGGATGCATGACACCCAATATGGCCCTGGAAGTGGTTTTGGACTTTTTAACCCTGATCTTTCCACACTTTTTTGGTGGCTGGTAGTGTCCTGTAGCTGAGGAGGACCTACTTACTTTTCATATCAACAAGCACACATGTGTGTTCTTCGATGCAGGACCTGTTGCTGGAAGACCCACATGAACTCTCTCTTCCAGGCATCCATGAATGAAGACTGGCATAACATAATCATCTCCTATCCCCCAGGTTTAGATATGAACACTGGCAGATCGGAGGCTTCCACAACCCATTTCACCAAGGTTGGCTGATCCAGCTGAAAGATTGCAGAGCTTACAGGATGAGACATTGAAACAATCTATTTCTCAGAACCTGGGAAACAGACAGAGTAGAGCGAGCTCATGTGACTTGGCTCACAGTTCAGGAACGAATGTGCCTATTCTAGCTATACCGTCCTTTTTGATGCAGCCAGTGGATTGAACCAGGAAGTCTTATTGAGTAATAATATACAAAGAAAAACACCTGGTTGACACAGTCACCAAACTTGCAGCATTTAATTATCGGGACACTATAGACCACACCCTTTTGATTGCACTTGACAGATGCAAGCGTCAATTGCCAAGAGTAAGCAGAAAGCACACATCCATATTACTAATGTGTCCATGCATATTGGCCTGTTAGTAGACTCTGATGTAAAATGATTACGAAACTGAAGACAATTAATTAAAAGCCCTTCTATAGATGCAACAAAATAATTGTAAGAACATCTCATTGGCAGTCTGTAGATTATGAAACTGGTATTCCCGCTGACAATGCCTCTCCAGATTCCACATATGTCCCCATCAAAAGGCATCACACATGAAGTGCTAAGATTAGTAGAATGTCACAGCAGCAGGACAGAGTGTATCACATAGTTGGCCCCAGGAGAAAAAGATTGCTCTAGATTAACGTGGACAGAGGAGCACGAAGGTGTCATGGGTTCCCAGTGATCCTTGTTTCCTGGCGTGCAAATCTTCAAAGCCCAGTATGCATAATTCCTTCTGGATTGGTCACTGGCCATGCTGCACGACAGGCAATTAGGTTGTAGTGACTAGTACCCATCCAAGAAAGGTAGTGCCTATTTCCCATCCGGGAAGCAGATCATAGTAACACTCTGCTTACGCTTATTCACCTCATCATTTTCCAAAGGATAACTTTGATCATTTAGCATCAGCATGACGGCAGTAGAATCCAGATTCTCTACATTGAAAGACAATTGTACTATTTTAAGAAAGGAAACAGATAAGATTGTCCAGATAGACACATCCGAGAATAAACGCACAGACAGGACCGATTGGTGGGATGCCAACATTCTTTGCGTTCTGCAAGATTTTGAAGAGGACAACTCTTGAGGAATCCCTTTAGCCGTAGTGTTTACTAGTTATACTGGACATTAACTTTTGGCAATATTGTGTGACAAACCAAGACAACACCACGAATTAAAAGAAAAGGGAAAAGAGTGCAACCAAGTTGAATAATAGCAATTATGTTTTGTTTTCATTAAACCAAAACAACCATAAGGTTGGAAATGCAATTGGCACACAAAGAATGGAAAAGGCACAGTTTTAGCAAGAAACGTATCAAGTGGACCAACGTGATTGTAAATTAGTCCTCAGACAATAAACTATGTATGTACAAACTAAGCATGTTTGCATTCTCTTAGAATGAGCCTCGATCCAAGTCAAGTCCCCGTTTAAAAATTACACATGATTTCAAACTTCATTGATAACTCTGAGAGGTAATTCACAGGTTCTATGTGATATTTCTGCTTTTTAAAGGCAGAACACAAGAAAGACTGATTTTTTTTAGACGATTTTGTGTGGCCATTAAAATGCCAAAATATCACATATTAACCCCCTCACCGCTCGGAAGGTGATTCTACCCCCACCATCTACCACTGAAATCCCAGTAAATTGGGGGAATTAGCCCCTGAACCCTCCTCTTTCATCACGCACCACGCCCTACCGTGCCCCACACATTTCCCCTACACTCCTACTATCATGCAAGCAGGCACCTCCTGCCACCTCTCTTCCCCACCACAGTTATTCCGCCCCTCTTCTGCACACATACACACAGACTCACTCACAAAGACACACCCATCCACACATATATACTAACAACACATAAAATATACTTACCTCGCTGTTCCCTCCCTCTTCAGCTTGCGCCTGTCAGCCCAATCAAGTTCTCATGTGTCGCAGAGGTATGAAAGTTAGATTTAGAAAGACCGCTCAGAACGGCCTTTAAGCAGTCTTTCTAAAAAGAGATACACATGAACATAAAAACAATCCTGAAAAATAGAATACAGGTGTCGTGAAAAGATTAAATGCAGTCACCTTCTAACACTTTTGTAATCCATTAGCAAGATATTAATAAAGTTAGCATCTGAACTAGTTAGATCAGAGTTGGGAAGGGGCATTCCCGTCCCACCTCCCTAAGCACCTCCCTAAGCACTTTAGAGTGATTCAAAGCACTATGATGGGCCAGCAGGGGTGGTGAGAGGACCACCTCCCGATACAAAGGACCCCACTTCGCATAATCAAATATAATCAACACATATAGTGTAGCATAGGGAGCGAGCAGTGTTGCTATTTTGCACAAATATTAGTAACCGTAGGTAGAAGGGCAGACCTGTGTGGCTAATGTGGCATTCTATGCACTAGGCCCAAATTGCGAGATGAGAGAAATCTCCAGCAATGCCCAAGCTCCGTTGAGGACAGCCCACACCCCTAACTGCGACTAAGCCTACTCATTTTTCTAACAGTGTTGCAAAGATGTGCTTTTTACTCGAGAGGAATGTGCCCTACAAGGCTGTGATCATGACTCGGCCCATCCCCAGGCGACTGCTAGTTACAGCCCATATAACTGTCTAAACCTTAAGATCCCTGAATTCCATGGCACCAGGTGCCCTTTGAACACCAACCCCAAAATAACAAGTCCTGAAATGTTCAAAGAGGACGGACAGGGCACAACATTGAGCGAGAATCGTGTGATTTGCTTTGTGAGATGCTAGGGGGGATACATTATTATTCAAAAGGAGGGTGGAGACCAAGGAGCTGGATGGCATAAAATGGAGTGAATGGCGTGTGTGAAGGTTAGAGTGCCCCAGAACCTCCTTTGTGCCCATCTTAAGGCCTGCCAGGTGCACAGTGTAGTGATAAAGTAGCTCTATGTTAGGAATATAGTTAATTTGTTCTTTGTCCTTCGACGTGAGAAGAAGATGATCAGTGCAGCACCAACGTGATGGAAGACGGATTGAGCTTGAAACAATGACCTGGCATCTCTTATGGAGCAGTCAGATCATGTATAGGTGCACACCAACCAGCCGTGTGGGTTTTTCTATATGCATTGCATCATCTCTGACAATGTTTTCCTTTATAAGATTCTGTTTGTACTACTTTTCAGCAGAACATTCTTTGCAGCAGAGTTCTTTGCTGTTGCTCTCATCTGTGTGTGAGATTAAAATGTGTTATCCTTACAAGACCGACTTGGGCCCTTCTTCCCTAGTCTGTTGTATTCTCTCTGATGTGAGCTTTTAGGGGGGTGCCTTCAATTGGTGACACCAAGTGATCCCAGCCCCCTCCCGTATTTGCGGAAGATTCCAGGTGGCTTCTCCAGAAGGAGGCACACCGACATACAGTGACCGGTCTAAGAGAAGTCCTCTATGCCCTTTGAAGTGGGCCATGACTCCGAGCAGAGTGCGTGCCGGTGTTGAAACCCCATGATGGAGGAGTTTGGGTGAGCGCGCGCATGTGAGCGATATCAAGTAGGGACAGATTCATGGGGAGTGTGAGAGGTGTGAGCACGTGGAGAGCGAAGTCCTTGATGTGACGTGGGTGAGGTTTGTGTTATTTTTTGTTAGTGTTTGTATTATGAAGCAATATTTTGGTAAGGCTTAATAAGGTTAGGCAAAGTTAAGGCAGGGAGCCCCTCTTCGGAAGGGGAGGGAAGGTAGTATCACAATAAAATATATTATTTAAAGGAGGAATACAGAAATAAAATGAGTGGTCTCATAATAGACCTGCAATAAGTAGTGGTTTTTATTTTAGCTTGTTATTGTAGTTTATTGTATTCATGTTTCATTGGATAAATAACAGGCCCTAGGAGCGGTGGTTATTGTGTCTGTCGTGATGTGGTGTGGCATTGGATTGTTTCTTGAGTGGGGTATGTGTGCAGGAAAGGGGGACAGAAAAGGGTGGGGGTTGTTTTTGGTTACAAGAAAGTGGCAGCATGCACAGCGCATTAGCAGGACTTTGAGGGGTCAGTTAGAAATAGACATCACTAGAATGGGGGAGGAACACTAATACAGTGCATATGCATGGCCCTGCCACTGTATCATGCCAGGGTGGAGAAATATCATAAGCAATGGATTGTGGAGACAGGAGGAGGGGGGATGCCCTGCCCATGGCCAGGGCTCACAGACGAGAGCGTTTTGGGATATTTTTAGTAGTTACGTATAAGGGGAAGGGTGCATGTTTGAAGACCCAGAAGATCAAGAGAACTGAGTAAGGGCACATAGAAAGAAAGATGGAAAGTGCAGGAAGGGAGAAGGAGAGGACTGGGAACCAGTGTAGGGCGGGGGATTATATCCCTTGACCGCGTGTCCCGCAGAAGGGTACACAAATCCAATCTATGTACCTGTTCTGACAGTGACTCCTTCTGCTGCGATAGGGACCCCTTCAACATGAGTAAAACCATAGGCTACTGCTTCCCCAATTCCATATGCAAACCCACCTGAAGTATTGACATCCATGGTTGTCAGGTCAAGAGAGTTCAGAGACAGGTTGTCAGAGTTGTTAGCAGAATTGAACAAAATACAAGCATCCTCAAGAGTGGTGCAGGACGTAGGGGCAGCGGAATATGGATCCAAATAATGGAGATCAGAAGATTTTTTGTTTAGGATGAATCAGGGAGGAATACAAAAAGTGTGAGTCAAAAATGAAGCAGCCGGGGGTAAGTGGACATATTTCGGATCAGATACAGTGGTGGGAGATGTCGAGAGGGAGACAATAGTGACTTGTTCATTGAAGAACAGAGGGAAGAAGAAGGAAGGGGTGAAGAGGCATCCGAGAGCACCTCCCAAGCAGTAGATACATGGGGTAGGGGCACATTGAGTTGTAGGACCGGCTCGATGGCATTAGTAAGAAAAAAGGGAATTGTGAAGAAGGATATGGGAAGTGGGGTACAGTTGAGATGCCCCTGGTATGTAAGGGGACGGGGAGAACACAGTATGTGCCCTGGCCCCAGATGGATAAGAATAATTTAATTAAGGTCTGCCCACAGCTCAGAGCAGGGACGAGCAAGTGGATATATGAATTTGAAAAGCAAACAGCAGGGGTACACTTGGCAATAGGGGATATCAAGAGCTTGATGGTTGCTATATTTGGGGTCCAGGCTGGGGATGTGTGGGTCAAAGCTGGGTGTCCGGGAATAACCCTGGGGGGCAAAGAACATGATGGAGCATAATTTAATGGAATTAGAGCACATGTGTGAGATGCATTGCAGAAGACTTTCCTAGATACCACAGATTTACAGTCCTGATGCAGTGTACAATGGCTGATGATGAGAAACCAGCTACATTTATTCTTAAGTTACAAGAGATGTGGAGAGCGTAAACGGGAGGGCCCTGGGATCTTTCAATGTCATTCTTCTATTTTATTGTAAAGAGAGAATTGACAAAAGAATTGCAGAAGGCTTTAGATAACATTGTGGGCATTGAGTCAAAGGGGTGGGCGGAGATATAGAGTATAATAGTGCATCATTGCAAAAGGATTAAGGAATGGGAGAGGAAAACAGCTCAAAGGCGTCAGGCAGAGGAAGCAAAATTGGGAGAAAGACATTGGCAAAGGGTGTCGTTTAGGTGCCTGTGTCGACACATGTACCCAATACATTGTGAGAGCCACTATTTCTGCGCTCTTGCCTGAAGGAGGACATGGACAGTGGGGCAGGGGACAAAAGTATCCCGGCCCACAGTGGCAAAAGGACAACCGCAGCGAGGAAGAGGGGGATTTCAAAGAGCAAGAGGGGGAGATTTTGGAGCCAAAGGGGTTGGGTTTGGACAATCACAATTTTGGAATTGTTTAAGGTGGCAGCATTTTGCAAGGGAATGCAGGGGCAGGTCTGCAATGGGGTATAATTACGGGTCACAGCAGCAGGCCAAGGGGCCCCAAGGAGTAAGCTATCCGCAACATGGTCATGGATATCAGAACCAAGGGTATCTGCAGGGGCAACACCAAACATATAATCTGCAGCCTCAAGCAGCTGACATGCAAGTGCAGCATCTGCCACAGCAACTGCAGGGCGGTGCTGCCCCATTGAGCAGGGTACTGAGTGGGGCTACCCCTCCCTCTGGAGGAGCAGCAGTGATGGGGCAACCCCTTGTTGTTCCCTGGAAAGAACACATATCCTGATTAGGACAGCCCAAAGAGAGCCCTCGTGTGTCTGGTCTTGTCAACGATCATCCACCCTGAAGACGAACCTTTGGTGGGGGCGCAGATAGGAAACACAGAGTTCACATTTATGGTGAACTCAGGTGCAACTAAATCATGTATCATGTAGGGAAATGTTCCCTTATAAGGAAAATATCTTGACGTGCAGGGATTCTCTGGGGCTATTTCCAAGGTTTCATACACTGAGGAGCTGGACGTAAAGGTGGGAGTGAAGTTAGTGCGAGCGCCCTTACTATATTCTGAAAGCTCCCCTATTAATTTACTGGTCAGGGACCTGCTCAGCAAATTAAACATGACAATATGATTTACAGATCATGGTATAGTCTGCTTCATGCCTGGGACGTGCGTTATGAGAGCTGTGTTGAAAATACACACAATGACAAGGGAGGTCGTGGTCTGAGGGACTCCCGTGGACCCTGACATGTTCATTGATGGTATTACTGTGCTCATGGAGGCCATGCCTCAGATTGCTAGACAATGTTGGCGAGTGCCCACAGATTTAATCTTTCATCCAGCAGTGTCACCAGAGGTGGTGGCGGGAGCAATATTGTCACTGGAATTACAGTGGTTGTTGTGTTAGGAATTGACAGGGATGGGTGTGAGTGGCGCACAGTGCCGCGTATAGATCCAACAGTACAGCTAAAGGAAGTGACGGATGACAAGTTGTTTGAGAATAATACAATGATGGGGAGATAATGTTAGAGATGTGTATCCCCTGAGACATAATGATACAGTCCGGAAGGATGCAGTGCCCCTTGATGGCATTATTAAGCTCACTCCTATTTTTTGATGAAGATTTACAACACATGCCTCCACTGTTGTGGACTACACATCCACATGATGTGGGATTACTGAAATAAGTGATCCCTGTGCATATAACACTGAAGCCAGGTGCCTTGCTGGCCAAGCTAAGACAATATCCATTATAGAGGGATATAGAGGAGGGTACTAGAAAGACAAGACAGGCCCTATTGGAGCAGGGGATCATTGTCCCGTCACGTCTCTGTGTAACACAGTGATATACCCTATCAGGAAATAAACTTGGGGCAATTGGAGAATGATCCAGGACTTGCATCCCCTTAATGATGTAGTACAGAAAGAATTTCCAGTCATCCTGAATCCTGCAACAACGGTATGCAGCATCCCCAAAGAAAACACGATTCCACTCCATCATGAGTCGAGGTACCTCACAGCATTTACACAGGGCCAGATGCAGTTTGAACATACTAGGTTACCTCAGGGGTACTGTGAGAGTCTGAGCATCTTCAATAGAATACTGGAAGCTGATTAAGGGAACATTCAGTTAGCCAGCATGATTATCCATTATGTGGACGATCTGCTAGTGTGTAGTGATAGTGAGCAGCACTGCTGAAGGGATTCAATACACTCCTACAATTTCTGGCCTGTAAGGGGTATAAGGTCGACAAGGCTAAATAGCAATACTGCCAGCAGGAGGTGCTCTACCTGGGACAGTTCATATCAGTGAATGTTAAAAGAATACTTCCAGATAGGGCTGCGTTAGCATGTGCCACCACCAGACCTGCCTCAGTTGAAGAAATGCAGAAGTGTCTGGGCCTGTGCAACTACTATAGGGCATGGATCTTAGATTATGTGGCATACACATGGTGACTTGTGCAGGTCTTTAGGGGAGCACAAAAAGCAAAGGACCACAAATTACAGTGGACGACAGACATCATCAAACAGTATCACAATTTAAAATAAATCATTAGTTCGGCACCCGTACTGGCCACCCCAGACTACATGCAGGAATTTTACTTTTTCTCACATTCAGATTGCCAGCTTATGACAGCGGTACTGACACAGAAGAACACTCTGTATACAGTCATTCAAGGGAAGTTTGTGTGCAAACAAGATTTAGCAGCTGCTGCTTTTGCAATAGATACATGTTCTACAATTGTAATGGGGTGCTCAGTTACGTTGTATGTGGAACACTCTTTGTTTGCCATTCTAGAAATGTCAAAATCTCCTCTGACTAAGCAAAGATCTTCACCCCATGAGATTATCATTTCTAAACCCTATATTCATATGGTTAGATGCAAAACAGTAACCCTGCCACCTTCCTAACATACATGTCTAGTACAGAGGACTTAACAGTGCACAACTGTACCACATACGATGTGGTGGTGGACGACATCCCCGATGCAAGGGACTGTGCATTGCCAGAGGGTGAGATAATTTTTGTTGACAAGTCTTCCACAATCGACTAGGAGGGTGGGCAAAGACGTACAATGGCAGCAGTGGTACGACTTGAGGATGGGGAATAAAAGACAGTGGTCATGAAAAGGTTGCCAGTACATTATTCTACACAGGAGGCAGAACTCATAGCACTTATTGAAGCTTTGAGAGTGTCTCAAGGATGCCATGTCACAATATATTCTGACTCAGCATACGTCACAACAACTGTGAATACCTGTCTGTCCCGCTGGAAGAGGAGGAGGTTTCGGAGGGAGGATGGATCCCCAGTGTAGCATGCAGCACTGCTAGAACTACTGATAGAAGCATTATCCCAGTCATCTTTTGTGGCGGTCATCAAGTGCACTGCCCACACTAACGGGACAGATGAAATTCTGATGGGGATTGCAGCCGCCGAAGCGGCAGCCAAAATGGCAGCATATCTGCCAAATGAAATACCCACTGAATACATTGTGACTGCCCCAACCACATGCAAACATCTAGCGCCTTACACAGCATTGCCCATCTCCCAGATTATCAAGCAACAAGGAAGGGCACCTGAAAGGGAGAAACAGTTGTGGTTACAGAGAGGTTGCAATCAATCCCCGAAAGCATATCTGTTATGGAAGCAATAAAGCTCTGGGAAGACAGTATTGTCCCAGGAGCTGCTTTCATTATCCTTTGAACAGTTGCTTTACCCATCCCACAGTTCAAAACATCACAAAGCAGCAAATATTCAGGAGAGTATCACAGAAATGATTGTACATTGCACCACATGTCAAAGTTTCAGTACAGGGATGACACTGCAGATGTTACGAGGCACCTTGTCCTACGCTACTGGGCCGTTCCATGAATTACACATAGATTTTGATGGCATGGGTGAGCGTTGTAATGTCTCCAGGTACCTCACAGTAGTGTTTTTCCCTTTTTCAAGGTGGGTGGAAGCAGTGCCATGTGCACACCCGGATGCCAAGTATGCTGCTAGATTTTGAGTACACAAGGTTTTCCCTCAATAGAGTGTGTGCGTGGTTTTAAGGTCAGACAATGGCACACATGTTTTCAATGCATTGATTCAGCACTTCACAGCACTACTTGGCATCACGCACTGGATGTGTTTGATTTACCACCCACAGGTCAATGGTATTGTCGAGAGAATAGATGCGCTCTTCAAAAGCAATTTATCCAAACTGTGTACCACTGTGAAGAAGAACTGGGTGCACTGTTTGCCCAAGGCCCTCTTCAGTTTACACAGGCAGCCCAGCAAAGACCACCATGTAGAGGAGCAGCTGCACGCACAGCAGGAAATCCTGCCCCCATGCCTCTTATATGTTGGAAGTCGGAGAATGTGCCATGTTTGTCACCAGCAGTTGTGCCAATTCCACAGCAAGCGTTTGAGAAAAGGTATCTTCTGAGAAAACCCTATTGAATGTATACCCGAAGAGATGACAATCTGAGGTAGGAAGACCCTGAAGGAATATGAAAAAGAGTGAAAGAGAAGTTAGTGACGTCATAAGAAACAAGTGTGACACACTGAGAATACTGGCTGAAGAGAACGCATGGACCTTACAGAACTGATGACGAAGTTAAGAATTGAGTAAACGTTCATATGCAGAAAAGAAGATTGCACATATACAAAGTGCTACAGAAATGCAGCTGTTCAATTATTGTACAGATGCTGAAATGCAAGTAGACTAATTGATCATAAAAGCTGGCTATAAGTAGTGAATAGACTGCAGGCGAAGCAGCCATTGTGTAGAAGCTGGACATTGGTGTCATGAATTTTAGTTAGCTGAAACCCATGAAGAAAAAAGTCTGAGAATTGTGTCACAGCACAAATAAGCTGAGATTGTGGAAGGGCCTGGCAGGGCGGTCTGGCCTGGCATCAAAACAGAAGTTATCAAGGTCGGTTATCTATTCTTGATAGCAATAAACATTAAAAGGATGAATCACACATTATCGAGGGGCAAATAAATAACACCAAGAGTGCCACATTTTTATTAATTTAAGACATTTTAATACTTCAGAATAGACCAGAATCATGGTCTCATGTCATGTGAGCTGAGGATGGAATAGAGTGTATTCCTACAACAAGGACAGTGAAAGCCTGTACTCCCATATATTCCCACAGACAAGGATACTGTGCAAGGCCAAGTTCAAAGACAATGCGTGTGTGATGAGAGATGTTGGACTAATTTGGTGGGGAGGTAAAGTCAAGTCCACCTCCCTGTAAAAGTATATATATCTTGCCTTTTAATGTTGGCCTAAGCACATACACATACACATTGAACATACACATTGAACCACACCATCGTGGTTTCCGAAAACACCATCTTGGCTGCTTTGCTCTTATTTCTCATTCAGAAAGCAGTGTGAAATCTCACAAAGTCACCACTTCAGAAGATTCCCTAAAACCTGTCGCCACACAGGAGTGCTAAGAATCACTGAGCACACTGAACTCTGCAACAGAGAACGTTGAAGCACTGGCACGAACGTAGCTAATCTGTAAATTAGGTGCCATTCTTTCTTTCCTGACTGTCTTGTTTTCCGCAATTAATTGTGAACGTGCCATCCAGACTATTAAAGCGAAGCATGATTTACAGCATATTCTGTTGTTAAAATGAACAAGCTACTGAATAGACATCCAGACTGACCTTTGAGCTTAGCATAACATAGATAAAGTAGTGTGAGGAATCTTACCTTGTACTGAAGAACAAGATATCTTCCTACATCCTTCTTAGTTTGCTTCCCAGGCAGTAAATAGTCTGCAGGGTGACATGGATTGTTCGACCACATTTAACCATGGAGAATTGCCCATGTACATGGGTCTTTAGGTCACAAGTAATTATCACGTAATGAGCTACCCCAAATACGTCATGATATTATAAAACTGTATATAACATCTGTATGCCCACAAGTTGGGGCTCACTTTTCCTATGCTTGCATGCCTTGCATTTGCATAAGTCAATCCGTGCTCGAGTACGAATAAACTGTTGTTTATACCTTTGTGCCTTGTGACTGGCATGTCTTCATTGTTTTACAGTAGCCTCCTATTTCCGGATTAACATTCTGGCACCTGGGTATGAGTTTACATGCTGCTAAATTAACTGAATGTTCCAGACATGGCACAAGCGTGCCAACCAATTGTAGAGGGCCGTATAATGAAGGGGGTTATAGTTTGGGAGCCAATGATAACAGTTTTGAAGATTACATGTTTTTGAGGTAGGCATAAGTCATCCACCTGACAGTAGACGGCCAATCACAATCCCAGTCCATATAGAAAGTATACTTAGATGTTCCCTTGAACCAGTCACAATCCCTTGTAGATTTTTCTTATTTGCTATGTAGTGAAAACAAGAAATTTTGATATCCAATCCAATTGCGCCTTTTTATTGTTTTTATTGACAAGATTACTGTTCTCAAACTTTGTCAGATTGAATTATCTCCATTCATTAACATTCCTTGGATCTGTTTCAAGAATTTTTCATCATTAGAATTCATTACTTAGTTTGAACTGTTTTCATTCAAAGGTCGAGGTTATTGATGCTGTTATTTCTCCTTGCATTTTAATTCCTCTGTTTAACTTATATTCATTCAATAGTACACAAATGTATTGTTAATTCTCCTCTTTGCTTGGCTATTGAATTTCATTTATTCAATAGTATTCACATTTCTAATTAAGTTCCTCATTCAAGTTGTTTGAGCCCCTGGACACGCATTTCCTGATCATTAGATTTGACGGTTCATCAGGAGTATGACATCAGCTGACATATTTTTTGCATATGAGGATTTTTATGAGAAATTTGTCGAGAGCTGAGTGAACGTCCGTTGATGTCCGTTGCAACCTCCCTGTTTTAGATAATGTTTAATAAAATAGCAACCTTTGCCATGTTCCTGAGTTGATTTGATTATGTGCAAACCCCATTAATTGCATGTACGATACTAAAGAACCATAAGTTCAACCATTTGTCACCTCACAAAGTGATCACTGGTCGGTGTATGCACACCCCCATATAAGTAAGAAGAGCTGCAGAAACACATAGGGCAGCAGTGGTGCTAGGCGAGGGGCTCAAAGGTTATTTGTCCACACTAAGCAGGGCAATTAAATGTGTCTCAGATTGCACCTCCCAGGATTGAGACAACAGAGACACCAGACATAGCGACTACTACGGTGACAGATTCAGAGCACATGACCACACAATCGCTGTTGCCTGTTGATTCCGTATGCGTTCGTAATTTTGTGCACAGGTGGAACAACCCTCAGTTCCATGGGCCCTACGAGGTGGTGTTTTGGAAATGAATATAGGAGTAGCAATAGTGCTGATACAAGAGTTAGTAATGATTATAACAGGTACAACACAACAGTGGGGGAAACAGTGAAAAGGTTATTCTCAGCAAGAAGGTGATTGTCTACCAAGTCGAAACAATATAATGTAATTTTTGATAGCACTGTTAAAGCTGCCATCCCTGAAAGCGTGTATAGAATAATGAAAAGAGAAGTACGAAGAAAGTACGATAAATATATCAAGGGCTGGATTTTGATGTGATTGAGGATATCCGTCATTCCGAGTTTACCAACTCATGGTATTCCAACATCAGTTGTGTGGGAAGAAACATTGTGAATGGAAGCTGTTATGTGTGTTCACTGATTCCACAAGCATCAGGGGCTCCCAAAGTGTTAGTACTGCAAGCAGTCCCAATTATAGATGGACAATGCCTAGTTCATCTTGTACTATGCAGAATAACAGGAACATTCCAGGCACATAACGTGCAACTGCAAATGTACAGTGCAGCAACAATTAAAAAAACATCAAGTGTGTGGAGCTACCCTATCGGATGGTGAAAGGGCATAAATATGTCAATAACAACTGTAAGGACACCACACTACCTTGCTTGGCAGAAGGACAGATAACATATAGCAAGGAAAGGATGGCACGGGTGGACAATTTCTGAGCACAAATCTGGACAGAGCATATTACAAAGCTGACGTGGATTGCAACAATGGAAAAGCTGGTGCACAAGGAAGCAGAATATAGACACTGTGTCCACAGCAAGGGAACAGTCTTTGTCGACTTGAACAACCTTTGTAATAAGACTCTCCTGATCACAGACATGAAGAAAGGAACAGTGGTGATGATGGATTACTGCTGGGTCTGTGGCCAACAGGCTTACTTGCACCTCCTGCCATCCTGTAGGGGCTGCTGTTCACTGGCCACATTGCACTCAGTGCTATTAGTAATCCCAGAAGAACACCTGAAGGAGGGAGCACTGCCTATTGAGGGGCCAACTAACCTCCCCACAGTCGGAAATGAAGATGCAATTTTGTTGCCCACACAAGAACTCCACATCTTGCGAGGAAAAGGACAGTTCTAAGAATTAAAGAGGACGAAAAGATTGAATTATATATTCCAAGACTCTTCTGCATTGTTTGCTGAAATAACAGAAGAATACAGGCTCTCCAGCTCAGCAGAATCCTTTTGTGCATCTTTACTTACCTTTTGCGCATCCTTTACAGGAGTGCAGGCCGCAGCAAATGCCAAATGGCTGCAGATCCTGAGACGTGAGCTGGTCCAGCTCACGAACAATACAGAGAACGGATTCAATGTGATCAAGGTTGAGTTGCATGCATTGAGACTTATGATGATGCAAAACCGATATGTGTTGGACATGTTAACAGAAATGGAAGGACGGGTTTGCAAAATAATGTGATTCCTTCTGCAGATTTATGCCTCCAGAGGATACTGCCAAGGCATCATTATCCCACATCATTGCAACTGTACATGGCCTGTGTGTTTGTATGAAGAAGGAGGGAGGAGTACAGGACAGTGATTGGTTTACTTTGGCATTCACTTGGGCCTCATTGTGGCTCGGAACAATCATGAAGATGTTGATGCCCATCATCGCGTTCATCCTTGTTATTTTCTGCACCTGTCAATTGGGCCTTCGGTGTTGTGCCAGTGTGGCACCTTATAGTGCAAAAAAGATGGTATCAATTGGGGTTTCAAAAGCACCACACGAGACAAAAGCTTTTGAAGTAAAGACTGACATCCCACAAAGTGGCCTTAAGTATGTAATGCTCACCATCCGGTATGGAGATGAAGTTGATCATCTATACCACACTATCATTTCTACACCCTCTGATTTAGAACATCACACAGAGGTCTAGGTGGACCTGGTAGGGGAGGAGGGAGGAATCTATAGGACTTGCTGACCTGAAGAGTATGTGCACAAGGGGGAGAGTTTGCAGTCAGTGTGTAGGGCCTGGGTACCAATAAAGGGAACATAGCCATATGTGGAAGCAGAAAGTCGGGAGTGGGAGCGCAGAGGTAAAACAGAGTTTGTTGCTGTAGAAGTAATGAAAGGGGGGAATGTTGGGAAGGGGCAACCCCTTTCCACAGCTTAAGCACTTAAGAGTGAGGCGAGATGCATTTGAAGCACTATGTTGGGCCAGTAGACAGGGGGGCAGTGAGAGGGCCACCTCCCAATACAAAGGACCCCATTTCAATTCAATAAAATAAAATCAACCCACACAGTGTAGCTTAGGATGTGAGCAGTATTTATATTTTGTGCTGATGTTAGTAACCCTAGGCAGAAGGGAAGGCCTGCGTGGCAAATGCAGCATTGTATGCACTCGGCTCAAATTGCCAGACAAGGGACATCTACAGCCATGCCCAAGCTCCCATGAGGACAGCCCATATCCCCAACTGCCACAATGCCTTTTCATTGTTCTAACAGTGTTGCAAATATGTGCTTTTTACTCACGAGGAATGTGCCCTACACAGCCGTGATCACAGACCTGCACCTGATGCGGATGTTATCGGATGTTATCTCAACCTGGCCAAAGCATGACCTAGCCCATCCGCAGGGGATCATGAGTTATAGCCCATATAACTGACTAAACCTTAAGATCCCTGAATTCTATGGCACTGGGTACCCTTTGACAACTAACCCGGAAGTAACAAGTCAAGAAATGTTCAAAGCGGACTGACAGGGCACATTGTTGAGCGACAATTGTGTGATTTGTATTGCGAGGTGCTGGAGGGGATAAATTATAGTTTAAAACAAGGGTTGAGACCTTGGAGATGAATTGCACGGAAGGGAGTGAGTGAAATGTGTGTCTGAAGGTTAGAACGCCCGAGAACCTCCTTTGTGCCCGTTTTAAGGCCTTTCAGGTGCACAGTATAATGATAAAGTAGCTGTATGTTAGTAGTATAGTTAATTTGTTCTTTGACCTTCAACGTTAGATGAAGATGATCACTTCATCACCCACGTGATGCAAGATGGACGGATTGGGCTGGAACCAATAACCCGGCATCTCTCATGGAGCAGGCAGGTCATGTATAGGGACACACAAACCAGCCTCATTGGTTTTTTCCATATGTATTGCATCATCTATGACAATGTTTTCCTTTAGAAGATTCTGCTTGAACTAGATTAAAACATGTTATCCTTACAAGAATGACTTGGGCCTTTCTTCCCTAGTGGGTTGTAGTCTCTCTGGTGTGAGCGTTTAGGGGCCTGCCTTCATCAGTTAAACAGCAGAGTTTTCTTCAATACTTTGCACTTGCTGAATTCGAATGGCAGCATGGAAGAGACAATGACATGTCCTGTTTTGATGTGGGCTATCAATGGCTCCTCAGCACGAGTGTGAAGAGAGGGGACAAAAACACTGCTAAAATATTTGAAGCTGATAATTACTCCTCCTCTCTCTTAGTGGTCCAAGCAGTAGTGTTTGGCTACACTAGAGTTCACAATGTGACACCTATAGGCCAAATTCCCCAAGAAATGTGCAGCAGAAGATATTGTATCATGCATGTAGAGAGGTAAAGTAGTACAATTCCTAATCTTACAACACAAGTGTTGAATATTCATTCTTCCTGCCTTCCTCCTGCTGCCTGCTCCTCTCTCCGGATGCCACTGTGGGTGGCCTCCACCTGCCTGAACATGCTAACCTGCCATCATGAAGACCTGTGGTAAACCTTTGGAGGAAAAATGGAGCGCTCGCTGAGCGTTTTTCACACCATTGGCAAAATGAACAAAATGAACAAAAATGCTTCTGAATATGCTTTTCCGATGCCGTTGGATGAGTAATTCCCTTAATTCTGCAGTGTTTTCACGGACCACCTTTGTGTCCATGTCTTCTGAGCATTTTGCAGCCTTCCTCTTGCACTTTAGCCGTTCCAAAATGGCCTTCATGTTTTCCCCACTTCCTCTGCTGGTGTGGCCTGGCCCTGTTCCCCCTCCCATTGGTGGCACTTGGCTCTAAAGCCAATCGCAGCAACCGGGAGGCAGGAGCATACGCTGCAGGGATGGCCCTCGTGAATATGTGTGCCCCCTTTGCCCCGTGACCATTTGTGTGCCACCCTTTTCCCTGTGACCATTTGTGTGCCCCCTTATGCCCCATGACTGTGTGTGTGCCCCCTTTGCCCATGTGACCATGTGTGTGCCCCCCTTTGCCCTGTGACCATTTGTGTGCCACCCTTTGCCCCATGACCATTTGTGTGCCCCCTTTGCCCCGTGACCATGTGTCTGCCCCCCTTTGCCCTGTGACAATGTGTCTGCCCCCCTTTGCCCATGTGACCATGTGGGTGCCCCCCTTTGCTCCGTGACCATTTGTGTGTCCCCCTTTACCCCAGTGACCATTTGTGTGCCCCCCTTTGGCCCGTGACCATTTGTGTGCCCCACTTTGCTCTGTGACCATTTGTGTGCCCCCCTTTTCCCCGTGACCATGTGTGTGCCTCCCTTTGCCCCTGTGACCATGTGTGTGCCCCCTTTGCTCCTGTGACCATGTGTGTGCCCCTATTTGTGCCGTGACCATTTGTGTGCCCCCTTTGCCCCATGACCATGTGTGCATCCCCCTTTGCCCCATGACCATTTGTGTTCCCCCTGTGCCCCGTGACCACTTTTGTATCCCCCTTGCCCCTGTTTCCTTCTGCATGCCCCTGTTTCCATCTGTTTGTCCCCTCTGCCCCTTGCCGATCTGTATGCCCCCTCTTGCCCCTGAGTCTTTCCTCTATGGCCCTCCTCCACTCACCTTTCTTTACTTGTCTCTGCCTCTCCCCCTTCCCCCTGATTGTCTCTGAGTTCCCCCCATCACCCCTTGCCTTCCGTACGGGACTCTTGGCCTCTCTCTTCCCCCTGCTTGCTTTTTCATCTAGAAACTCTCCCTCCTCTTTCTCCTCCCCCTCCCTGACCCAAGCCTCCCCTCTATTCCCTCTTTCCCCTGCTTATGTCAAACTCCGGCATACCACAATTGCCGCCAGGCATAGTAATGGTAGCCGCCTGTTTTTTGAAGCAGCTTCCCTCCCCTCCTCCTCTCCCAGCCCTGTCCTGTGTAAATTCAGCACTACCTCAATTGCCATCAGGCATAGTAATTGTAGTTGCTTGCCTTCTGCAGCCATCTTCCCCCCCTTCCCCCTTTCACCTCTATTACCAAAGCACTTACTCTTATCACTGTTCCCTTGATCTCTGATAATAGCTTGTCTGACTGCCTCCTTTCCTTCTTGTCCTCTCCTCCCTCTCCATCCCCTGTACTACCTTGATTCAGTCGCTGACCCTTTAAGATAGTAACTTTTTTGCTCCTCTCCTCTTCCCCTCCCCGTCACCTCCCCCTCCTCTTGTCACTCTTGCACTGCAACAATTGCCGTCAGGCATAGTAATTTTATTGCTAGTATTGTCTCCTTTTTTGTCCTTCCACACCTCTCCCTTATTGTTCCATGCACTTGTAATATCTGTTATGATATGACAGTTTTTTTTCCTCTCATTCTGATTTGTTTCAAGGACCTGTAAGAATGTAACTGTATTTTCCCATGCTTCCTTCCTCCTTGAAGTGCTTTGAAACACATTGTGTATAGGCGCTATACAAATAATCAATTAATCAATCAATCAAACATATTGAGCATGGGGTTTTGGATTATCACTGTTCTCTCATCTTATCCCAACACATCCATATCTTAAAAATATCGTGGATGACTGCTAAAAACTCAATTTGTGAAACTATGTGGTCTTTGAAAAATAATGTTTTAATTGAAAACAAAGATATTGGGCCTCATTGCAAGTGTTGCAGAAAGGCAACAATGGCGCCGGTATTGCTACCGGCGCCGTTGTTACCACTCTGCAACATTCCGAGTAAGCTCGCGGGCGCCGCTCTGGAACGCCTGGTCAGACCAGGCGTGCAGAGCGGCACCCGCGAGCAGTACTGGGTGTCAGCAACGGCCCCGTTATTAACAGGGCCATTGTTGCCGTCCTCCTCATTCCCATTGAGCCCTATGAGGGCTCAAATGGGAATGGGGAGTTACCGGGTCCAGGTCCCGCGAAAGGGACTTACCAGGCCCTCCAAGGTCGGAATGGCTGGATAAGTCCCCTTTTGCGGGACCCGGACCCGATCAGAGGGTAGCCAAGTCCTTATTAAGGGCATG
This sequence comes from Ambystoma mexicanum, assembly GCF_040938575.1. Lineage (NCBI taxonomy): Eukaryota > Metazoa > Chordata > Amphibia > Caudata > Ambystomatidae > Ambystoma > Ambystoma mexicanum. Next base: position 551,688,064 of record NC_090939.1, on the reverse strand, counting down.
GCTACCTCCAAACTCATAATGAGGCCCATTGTTTTAAAATGAATATTGGGAGAGCTACATTTTAAAATATAATCCTCTAGATCGTACAGTTGTATTTTATAGCTGTTGAGTCTGTGTTGTTGATGAATATTTAGCAATAGCAGAGCTGGATGGATGATTTTATCAGTATTTGCTGAGTTATACACTAAATGAGATTGCTAGAGGATCATAGTGCATTTAATAATGTAATACTTGTGATTGCTGGATGTTCATTGTTGCCTTATGGGAGTTCTGTTACACTGTTTAATTAAGATATGGTGTGTGAAAGAAACCAATTATAAATTACAATGAATTGCTGTGGATCCATCATTTTGCGTTAACTTAAGGGTAGGATAAAGCCTTAATTAGATGGTGTTAGGAGACTTTTAGAACTGAATAAATTAGAGAATCAAAATCATGTTTCCTCTGTTTATTACTACTGATGGAACATGTGGATTCTATCGTATTAACACTGCAAACTTTAAGCAGTACAATGTTTATTTCCACAAATATGAACTGCTTAATTATATAATTGTTGCCTCCTATTCTGTAACTATGTAGCCGTAGGGTAAAGATATTAATACATACAAACATAATTCTTACAGATCCCACTGGACCTACAATCTCTAGATGGTGTAACTGACAAGCTGAGTTAATCGAGACTGAGATAATCAAAGATAAATCAAGCTCTGTAAAATATGAGCAATGTGAGACATCTTTTTACTATACTTTTCACATTTCCGTCTCTGCTTGTAATTCACATTCGCTGCGACCTCCCTACACCTGTCCATTTACACGATAAGGATCACATGAAAAGAACAGAATGTCTGAGAAAAAACATGCGACTATTACGCTTACTTTGGTCCACCTTCATGCTCAATTCACTGGGTGATGCGTTCACATAGACGTTCCTCACAGGCCAAGAATTGGAAGTAGCAACGTGATGCAGGAAGTGTCAGCACACATCAACATCAAGACATACCCGAGGGATCACTACTCAAGATCTATCCATGCTCAGGTAACAGCACAAGCCTTCCATGTGGACCCCTTTCAAAGAAAAAAAACCGTCTATATAGCGGAGCCTAGACTTGCAAAACAAGCAATGCATGAGTGTCTGGTTCACCAATCCATTAAAAGAAGTAGCCCACAAAATTAATGAAGATTTTTATTTCGGGGAGATAATATTGCACTATTAGCACTAAACAAGATTGTAAAACCTCTCTATTGGCATACATCACAGAAGCGTTTTACAATGGCAAACCCCCATTTGAAAACGCTCTGTGAATACGGGACTATTTTAATTCCAATAAGCAACAATGCTACTAATCTAATAGATTCATTTTAATATGTTCTAGAATGTTACATTGCATTTAGTGTTCATTATGCTGTCTTTATTTGTTCTCCCCTTTGTAAAAGAATTGTTAATGAAGTTCATGTTTATGATGTTTATAATGTAATTATCATATTAATTGTATAAATACATTTGTGTAAGGTTTTGCTTTTTCAAAACAATTCAGAAATATAAAATTTAAAAAAAGATAAAGACTATAGGGGCATTTCGAAGCAACACAAAGTACATCTGACATAATGGGGCATTTGATGAGGCCTATAATCCTGTTTTCTTCTAATAATTGTTGTCATAAGATGAAGTCTTTATGCAAATGGTATAACCAGCAACCACAACATGTGTACACAGGTTTAAATGGGCAAAACTGCTGGAGGACTGCTTCACCTTGGACTTTTTAAAGGTACTAGCAACCATGCATATGAAATACGCGCAGGGACTTCATTTCACCGAAATTCCGGGGCTAGTGGAAGTGACATCATACGACCCTTGACCTCCTGATGATATCACAGGAAGTGATGTAATTTGACCCTGCCCCCAAGGGACATCACAGGAAGTGATGGCAAATGACCTTCACATTTTTTAGATGCATCTAGCACCGTGTTTCCTAGTGCTCTCATTTCAGACAGATATAAGTACTGAGGCATGATTTGTCCACGATTACACATTTGGGGAATGCCATTTTCCAGATTCGACTTGGGGTCTATATGTAAAACATGCATAATGCAGCACGTCTAACAGGGTAACCTAAATCTGTAATGCAGGCTACAGTTAGTGTATGAAACATCTATAGATCAATGGACACAGAAGTACGTGTTAATTGTGGCGTTGCCGTGTTAAACAAGCCAAAAAAGCATTGACCTGGCGCGCACTGCTGTTTACCCAGGAGAAAAATGCAGCATGTGCAAGGCCTCGAAATCGAATCATTGACCAGGATTTAGTATCAATAAAATTCCCTAGTTATAAATGTATATATGATTCAGCTACCACTACAATAGAAGAAACCTATTAGACTGGTCTGCGTGCACAGAGGGGAATGCACCTGATAATGTTATTTAAAATACCCACAAGTTGCTTCTCACCCGGGGACTCATTGGAAAACTTCAAGGTGCGCATTTTACCCCTTTGTCAGATCCAGAGGTGCCCAATGACGTAGCACAAAATTTGGCAGCTCCCCTCCGAGCCATGAGTGGGGGTCCCCCCAAGCTCCTTAACAAAGCCCAGGGCACGCCAAACCCTAGCCCGGTCCGGACCACCACTTGTGTGCAATGTCCATGATGTCCTCGAAAGAACAAATGCGCTAACCAACAAACTAGCTCTCTTACACCCAACAGGCACTCCACTCCCCATACCGGCAAACCCAACCAGCGTTCGACTCCTTTAGCCCAATATCACCCGACCAATTTCTCAAACTTCTCTCTGCCCGCAAACCATTCGGCTCTCCGGTAGACCCTTACCCGGCCACAACCCTGAAAGAAATTTGTGCTTCTACCTGCGCAGGAGAACATGCAATATCCATCATAAATTACTCCCTTTCCTCAGGAATTTTTCCCGACGCATTCAAAACGGTTCATGTCAAACCACTAATAAAAAAACCTTCCCTCAACCCTCTCGAGCCCAAATACTACCACCCCATCTCAAACACCAGGTTCCTTGCCAAACTCATCGACTGAACTGCCTACTCCCAACTAAATGCCTTTGTCGAAGCCAACAATCTCCTAGACTCCGCACAAATCGGTTTCAGAGCCCGACACAGAACTGAAACCACCCTAACCTCAATCTGGGATGACCTTAAAAACACGGCAGAATCCGCGGGATGCGCCGCGTTAATCCTTCTTGACCTATCCGCTGCCTTTGACACAATCAATCACTCAATCCTCCTTGACCACCTCCACTCCCTAGGAATTCGTGGAACCACTCTCAAATGGATAGCTTTGTTCCTCAAAGATAGGTACCAGATAACGCTACTCTCCACCTATTCCTCCCAAGCCCGACCTGTCGACGCGGGAGTTCCACAAGGAGCATGTCTATCAGCCCTCCTGTTCAATCTCTACATGGCCACCCTCCCACGAATAATTCATTCACACAGCATCCTCTGTTACAACTACGCTGATGATACCCAACTAATTCTAAAACCCCTGAACTTAAAACCCAACTGCCAACTTGACCTTGCTGCCTGCCTCCTCGACATAGAGCTCTGGATGACCACAAACCACCTCTTGCTAAACCCCTCCAAAACCGAAATCATGGTATGTGGCAACTCTGAACTTCTTCCACACCCACTACCCTGGCCATCTGCCATGGGCAACTCACCGACTCCCTCTAATTCAGTAAAAAACCTTGGATGCACCCTAGACTCTGACCTAACACTCTCGCACCAAGTCAACAACGCCTCAAAGTCCTGCCACCACCACCTTAAAACTCTTAGGCCCATCTTTCCATACCTCTAATTTCCCAACAGACTCTCCACGGTCCAATCATTTGTTATATCAAGACTGGACTACGCTAACCCCGTCTACCTCTGAATCCACGCATACCAACTGAATAAACTACAAAAAGCACAAAACGCTGCAGCCAATCTGCTACTAGTGCTCGGCCCGTTAGACCACATCTCCCCAGCCCTCAAAACTCTGCACTGGCTTCCGGTTGCCTGAAGGGTGACCTTCAAAACCTTATGCATTTCTCACTGAGCACTGCATAAAACTGGACCTCAATATATTCAAGACAAACTAAAACCCTATCACCCTCCAAGTACTCTAAGATCAAGCTCAGCCGGCCTCCTAGTCATACCTAAAACAAACTCAGTCAGGTTAGGCGGATCATCATTCTCAGCCTTGGCCCCCACGCTGTGGAACGCACTCCCACCCCACATCAGCCTCAATGAAGCCTCATGTTTTCTGCAAATTACTGAAAACTTGGCTCTTCCCCTAAAACCGACCGCATACTCAAACCAACTCAATCTGAATAACAGCATCTCAATGAAAGCATCTCAACAAACTGCTAGATCTTAATAACAATAAAACAAATAACAATACAACATCAAGATCCAAGCAAGAAATCAACAACATAACCGCTAATGTAAACTAAAAGGACAAACAGAACAGAATGAGTAAAGTAGGTCAAAGCAGTGAAGTGGATAAAAAGAATAAATCGTACAAAAACAGTAATGCTGTTGAAATTAATGAAATGGATGTAATGATTGTAATGGACAAAAGGAACAAAATGGACGAAATAAATAAAGAGAAGAGGATGGAAAGATGAATACAGGAGACTGATGAGTACACAGACAGATGGCATGGAATGTATGAGTGCATGGCATAAATGGAAATTACAGAATAGACGATTCGAGTACATGAGTTGAGTATAGTGCATGAGACAGATGGAGAGCACGGAACAAATGAAGTGCATACAAGTGACATGGGCTGAACTGATAATGGAGGATAAATGAATGAAGTGAGTGGAACGGATAGAGTCAGTAGACTGGATGAAGCGCGTAGCGCGGATGATGCGCTGAGCGGATGAATGTGTTGAGCAGATGAGTGTGTAGCGCGGATAAGTGGTAGAATGGATGAGTGTGTAGAGCGGATGAGTGTGTAGAGCGGATGAGTGTGTAGAGCGGATGAGTGCATAGAGTGGATGGGTGCATAGAGCAGATGAGTATGTAGAACCGATGAGTGTATGGAGTGGATGAGTGTGTAGAGCAGATGAGTGCGTAAGAGCAGAGGAGTGCGTAGAGCAGATGAGTGCATAGAGTGGATGGGTGCGTAGAGTGGATGAGTGCGTAGAGCAGATGAGTGCGTAGAGCGGGTGAGTGTGTAGAGCGGGCAAGTGCGTAGAAAGGGCAAGTGCGTAGAGTGGACGAGTGCGTGAGTGGATGAATGCGTGGAGCGGATGAATGCGTGGAGCGGATGAGTGCGTAGAGCGGAAGAGAGCACAAAATGAATGAGAGTATGGAGCGGATGAGAGCGTGGAACAGATAAGAGCATGGTGCAGATGTAGGTTGTGGTGCAAAGGTGAGTTGTGTGAGTGGTTAATAGAGTGGAGCGGATGTATGGTGTCGAACAGATTTAGGGTGTTGAGAGGATGCAGGGCATGATGGTCTCAAACAGGCACAGGGTGTTGAGCGGATATAGTGTGCGGTGGTGTTCAGCCATTGTAGGGTGTTGAGCAGATATAGAGTATGGTGTGTGCGGAGCGGATGTAGAGTACCGAGAGGGTGTTGAGTGCGGAGCGGGTGTTGAGCACAGAACGGATGTAGAGTGCAGAGCGGGTGTAGAGTGCGGAGCGAGTGTAGAAAGTGGAGCGATGAGCGGATGGTGAGTGCAGAGCGGGTGTAGAGCACGGAGTGGGTGTTGAGCATGGACCAAACGGGTGATGTATGTGGATGAATGGGTGAAGTGGTTGGAAGGAACCGATATAGTAAAGGGAAGAAACGGGTAGTGGGTGGCAGGAACGGAGGATGGATCTGGAAGAATGGGGGATGTATATGGATGAGATGGGTAAAGTATGAGGAAGGAACGGGTGAAGGTTGTGGACAGAATGGGTCAAATATATTGAATAGAACGATTGAAGTATGTGGATGGATTGGGTGAAGTGGATCGATCAAATGAAAAATGTAATTAGAACGAAGGAAGTATGGAAGTATGGGGTTGGAACATGTGTAGTATGTGAGTGGAACGAATGAACTGGGTGGAACCAATGAACCGGGTGAAATGGATGACCCAGGAGAAACGAGAACGAATGGAGTACATGGAACTATTGGAGTGGGCCCCATCTCAAACACCTAATTTAAACCACCATATCACATCTCCACGCTTACTCTCTTCTTTACACCACCACACAATTAGAATACAGCAATACTATGATACCATTCGGTATAGCTGTTCTCATACCATCATCTGCCTCATACTCCCCATCACTCTAACTAAACACTGCCGGTTACACACCCTCCAGCCTAGGCGTTCCCCTCAGGCCTAACGCAGCCAGAATTGGTCTGGATAAAAACCTGCCAGAACGAACTCATACTTCTGATCTCTCAACCACCACACCTACCACTAAGAAACAGCTATCACACAAATGCCACACCAGCTGCACACATATCCGGTGCTCACACGCACCTTTGACTCTCTCTATTCTCTCTACTGACTTGAACTTCGGTTCCCGAGGGTGTTCATCCTTCCAGCGCCTTGCGACCATACCAATGGTACATAAGGCGCTATATAAATGCAAAGTAGTATAACATAACATGATGATTATACCACTGCACTATTGCAAGTGAAAGAAGTAAACTTGTTTTTCAATAAAAGCTTAAATCTTTAACGTAACATAGAGAGAAGGGGGTGGTGCCTAGTCCACAAATATCCCAGCCACCAGTGCTGGCCGGTGATTGTTTTTTTTTTCTCCCTCCACAGATTACATTTCTTGAATAATGGGTTAAAATGGTGCATTACACAGCACATTTTCTGGGAAAATGTGGGTAAAGGGCCAACAATATGTGTAAGAGGCCAACAATCGGTTTTGTGGGTGTTGGGTAAATCATGAAAAAAGTACAATTGATGCAAGTCACCAAAAGTGCAAAGGGCATTTCCCAATGTATTATCATGTCGGTCCCTGCAATATATGCCAGTATAAATAACATTTGTATGCTGGCTGTGCCCATACATTTAAATGTTGTTTTCACCAAAATATGCTACTATTCCCATATAAGACCATATGTATGTTTGCTTTAAGATGTTTTTCTACAGTATCATTACTGGCAGTGGGCACAAAACTGGTTCTGCCAATATACTCCTGTTGGTTTGGATATTAAAAATGACATGTCACAATGGGAAAACATGTCCAAACTGGCTCCAATTTAAGCCTATCCAGACACATAAAAACACTTGTCTCGCTTTATTCATCATAGACAGTTGATAAAAAGTCATACTACAGTGAAGAATATACAGGCCACAACACCAAAACATCAGTCTAGCGATGTGACAATACTTATCATGCATGCTTTTATAAAGATGCCGCGTAATAAATGTCATGCCACAGTAAGCAATGGCTAGACTGACTGCACCATTTGCCAGGTTAGCCAAGGAATGGCACACATAAACTTGCCTTTGCCCAAAAATACCAGTAAAACTTGCAAAGTCAATAAAGGATGTTTTCAAAAATGCTCCAGTTATCCCCAGTCTACCAGGGCCTTATACACACATGTATCACCTTTCACCCACTGGTCACTCACCCATACATCTCCTCTCGCACTCACTCATACTGGATTCACCAAACAGGCACACACCAAAGCCCACCCATAAAATTCCAACACACACTACCACATGTATGCTCATTCACCCACCAGTCACTCACTCACACCTTCTCTTGTATGCACTCATTGCATTATCTACAGAGGCACACACCCATCCAATCATTTCATTCTCAGCACAGGCACACAATCACACACCCACCCAGATCATTCAAAATATCACATCACATCACTTCTCATTCACCCACCAGTCACGCAAACCTTCTCTTACATCCACTCATTGCATTATCTACACAGGCACACAACCATGATATGATATGATATGGCATTTATAACGCGCCTATACACAAGTGTTTCAAGGTGTGACGAGGCAAGGGAGGGGGAACATAGGGAAGACAGAGACAACGATCTTACTAGGCCAGGTGACATTGAGATTGTGCAAGTGCAGGGGAAGGGGCAGGGGAAATGTGTGGGTGGAAAAGGAAGGGGCAGTGCAGTACATACGATAACAGCAAAATAAATATGATAATAAATAAAAGGTGCGGCCAGCTGGTGGCAAATGCAAGTGTAAGTGCAGACAACAGGTGCCAAGTGCTGGTAGGGGGCTGTAGGGATACAGAAACAGTCCCCGAGTGCAAGGGTTGCCAGGGGGGAGTGCAGATGTGCAACTGGCAGAAAGGAGACCTGGGCCCAAGATCAGAGGGTAGCCAGGTAACCAGTGCAGTTTCAGTTTCAGCCAGTAGATTAGCATGGGGGAGGAGGAGAGAAAGCAGAAGCAAAGAGGAAGGATTTGAGTTCCGTCCGGAACCGAAGATGGTCTCCTCAAGTTTCAGAGAGGCAGGGAGGCTGTTCCAGATGGAGGCCCCAGCTGAAGAAAGAAATCTACCACCAACTCGTTGCTTGGAGAATTGACTGAGTCTGAGGTTGTTGGAGGCGGATGAGCAAAGTGCTCAAGAAGGAAGATATTTAGGAAGAGAGAGTTGAAGGTATTGAGGTCCCAGGCCCCAGAAGGCCTTGTGGACAATTCAGAGGGCTTTTAACTTAAGCCTCACCGCCACTGGGAGCCAGTGCAGAGTTTTCAGTCCTGGAGAGATACGATCCCTGGGCTTGAGGCCAAGAACTAGTCTTTTAGTCCTGTTCTGGATGAGTTGCAGAGGGTGGAGAGTAGAGACAGGCAGATTTAGAAAGAGGCTGTTGCAGTAGTCCAGCCTAGAGAGAACCAGAACTCTGGAGACAGTGAGCTTCTGGGGGAAGGAGAGAAAAGGAAGATTACCTCTGAGGAGATGCAGCTGGAAGTGTGACTTCTTAGAGACGTCAGAGATGTGAGGAGAGAAGGAAAGTGTGGAGTCAAAGATGACCCCAAAGTGTTTAGCCTCACAGGTGGGAGCAGGAAGAGGGTCAAGAGAGCCCGGCCAGAGAGTGAAAGGAAAGGACGGAGCAGGTATGCCGATGAGGAGAATCTCAGTCTTACTGGCATTAAGGCAGAGATCATTGGCGGGAATACCACTCCTGGATATCAGACAGACAGTCAGACATGAGAGAAGGAGAATAGGTGGTGGAAGGGAGCCTGAAAATTAGTTGAGTGTTATCCGCATAGTTCCAAAAAAGTTAGCAGGTGCTCCTCTCCAGAAAGAACATGGCATGATAACCTGTTCTGAGATGAGAGTTTGCAGCACTGAAGGTTGGGGCAGAGAGCGGCAATGCAGTGGGAAAGAAGTGCCAGGTATTGGTTGAACAGCCAGGGAGAGAGGTTAGACCCCAGTGGAACACCACAGGAAGAGATAGAGATAGATGAGAGGAAGGACACAAGTTGGACCTGGAACGGTCGATCGGAGAGGAAAGAAGTCAGCCAAGCCACGGCCTGATCGATGATATCCAGGTTATCACAGAGTCAGTTGAGCAGGATGGCATGGTTGACCGTGTCAAGGGCAGAAGAGAGATCAAATAAGATGAGGACACAGGGGGTGTTGGAATCAATGTTGGAGAGCAGGTCTTCAGGGATGTTCAGGAGAGCAGTTTCTGTGCTTCTGGCAGCTCTGAAGCCAGACTGATGGTCATGGAGACAACCAACTGATTCAGTGTGAAGATTAAGCTGGGAGATGTCCAGATTTTCCAGGAGTTTGGCCAGGAATGGAGTGATGGAGATTGGGCAATAGTTAGCCGGGCAGGAAGGGTCAGCAGAGGGTTTCTTAAGAAGAGGGTGCACCAGGGAATGCTTCAGGGGGAAGGGAAGACTCCAGTTGTGAAGGAGTGGTTGCACAATTCAGCCAGAGCAGGAGCCAGGGTTTCAATGTGGTCCTTGATGTTTTAGGGGGGAACAGCAGTGCACCTGTTTTGACAAGACTTTCATAGATCATACTTGTCTAGAAACCTTGTCTGGGGAGAACAGGCGAAAGGCAGAGAAGGAGGGATGAGTGGTGGCTGAAGAGGAGCCAAAGGAAGAGCAGGGGAAAGAGGGAGGAGGGGTAGAGGAAGAGAGAGGATGTCCTGAGTTTTAGAGATGAAATGAGAAGTCATGGCTGTGCAGAGGGCCTGGAAGGGAACAGGGGATGTAGAGACTGCAGCAGGATTGGCCAGATCCGTGCAGGTTTTTAAATCTGCATCCACCCAGAACATTCAAAAACACACATCACATCACTTCTCAGTCACCCACCAGCCACGCACACCTTCTCTTACATCCACTCATTGCATTCTCTACACAGGCACACACCCACCCACCCAGAACATTAAAAAACACACATCACATCACTTCTCATTCACCCACCAGTCACTCACACATTGTCTTACATCAACTCATTGCATTCTCTTCACAGGCACACACCCACCCACCCACCCAGAACACTCAAAAACACACATCACTTCCCATTCACCCACCAGCCACTCACATCTTCTCTTACATCCACTCATTGCATTCTCTACACAGACAAACACCCACCCTCCCACAACACTCAAAAACACACATCACATCACTTCTCATTCACTCACCAGTCACTCACACCTTCTCTTACATCCACTCATTGCATTCTCTACACAGGCACACACCCACCCACCCAGAACATTAAAAAACACACATCACATCACTTCTCATTCACCCACCAGTCACTCACACATTGTCTTACATCAACTCATTGCATTCTCTTCACAGGCACACACCCACCCACCCAGAACACTCAAAAACACACATCACTTCCCATTCACCCACCAGCCACTCACATCTTCTCTTACATCCACTCATTGCATTCTCTACACAAACAAACACCCACCCTCCCAGAACACTCAAAAACACACATCACATCACATCACACCACTTCTCATTCACCCACCCACCAGTCACAGACACCTTCTCTTACATCCACTCATTACATTGTCTACACAGGCACACACCCACACACCCAGAACATTCAAAAACACACATCACATCACTTCTCATTCACTCACCAGTCACTCACACCTTCTCTTACATCCACTCATTGCATTCTCTACACAGGCACACACCCACCCACCCAGAACATTAAAAAACACACATCACATCACTTCTCATTCACCCACCAGTCACTCACACATTGTCTTACATCAACTCATTGCATTCTCTTCACAGGCACACACCCACCCACCCAGAACACTCAAAAACACACATCACTTCCCATTCACCCACCAGCCACTCACATCTTCTCTTACATCCACTCATTGCATTCTCTACACAGACAAACACCCACCCTCCCAGAACACTCAAAAACACACATCACATCACATCACATCACACCACTTCTCATTCACCCACCCACCAGTCACAGACACCGTCTCTTACATCCACTCATTACATTGTCTACACAGGCACACACCCACTCACCCAGAACATTCAAAAACACACATCACATCACTTCTCATTCACTCACCAGTCACTCACACCTTCTCTTACATCCACTCATTGCATTCTCTACACAGGCGCACACCCACCCACCCAACCAGAACATTTACACTTTAACACTTACCTTTTTCTTGCAGCTTCAGTCCGTTCTTCCAGGCTCCCTCAGCTCCTCTGTGCTTCTCACAGACAGGAACCAGGAAGCTGTGAGAGCTTCTGGTTCCTCTATGTGAGCTGCAAGTAAGCTGAGGGAGAAGGGGTTGGAGCTGAACGTGGCATGTGACATTTGCCACATGTCACGGTCCACTCCAACCCATACTGAGTGCCTCCGCGGCCCAGCCTTCACCCTGATGGGCGAGGAATGGGCCAGAGACCCACCAGACCTTGTGTGGTGCCCCCCCGCAGTGTGGGAGGGCCTGCTACAACTGGAGCACCTGTTTATTGTAAAAAAGTTGGGGTCTCAAGGAAGTCCCCAGGGGTTGCAACTGTGGCCCACAGAGGTCACGGTTCCAACCCCGGGCATCCCCCAAATGACATCCCTGCATTTGCATGTGCTTACGCTCCAGAGAATGCAAAAAAAGCTACATTGATTTAGCTGTCAGAAGAAGAAAGGTTTATGACCATATTGTAGCCATTAACTGCCATGTTCTTTGATATTCTTACATATGTTCTCAACTGCTCATCAATAACAATAGTTATTGATTTATGTATTGCACTACATGCCAAATCCCCACCCCCACTTCTTAGCCCTATATTAGTAGCACACATTAAAGGCACTCTTTGCATTGCCCTCAGAAGGTGAAAGGCTGAGTCGGCCCTGCCAAGATAGTCACTTGGAAAGTTCAGGCTTTGTCCATGTCAGAGGTGAGCGCTTTACCACAGAGTTGTCTGGCCTTCACACATTTGACATGCTCTTTGTTCTCTTAACAGTAGAGCCAGTAGTCGTTCCTAATCAATTTAATTATGCCAATGGGAGTCACATGATTAGAGTGGCAAGTAAAGACCAAGTAAAATTCCTTTCTGCCTGCCTCATTTTGAATTCTGCAAATCCTCTTAGTTTTCAAGTCTGAATCTTATTCATTCACCATTTAGTTTTGGCAGGCTGGCAGCAAAAGGGTCAGATCCAAAATAAAAATGACACCCCTTTAAAACAAGAGGTCACCTGTCCAGTGGCATCACTTAATCAGGAATATCACCATAAATGGTGTAGTATTGACATATTTTCAACAAACTATTTGGTGTAGCCAACTGAAAAGGAGAGTGCAGCAGGTTGAGAACTGACGCTTTGAATTGTAATTTTAAATGAAACATTAGCTATCTTTTGCTATGGTTGATATCTTTGAGTGTGCCCTACATTTTCATGATTTGTTGTATATATATTCACATCCTTTCCGCCTCCTCCCCAAAATTAGGGGGACAAGAAAAGAGGTAAAACTAAAGCTTGTATAAGGCAAAGGCACTATGAAAGAGCTACAAACAGGATCAGACCACAAGGAAAAAGTGTTCTATAGCAATAATCATCAAATTGATTCAGAAAACCATCTATATTGAATTTTTCTTTGTTGAAATTCCTATTGGTTTACATGTTTTTTTCTCCAAAAAGACAGACAATTCATAAATCATACAATTAAGACAAATTCATAGTTACAACCCAAAGATTCATATCCTGGAGCACCACGACTACTCCTACACACTACTAGATTTCAATGCACCATTCATCAACATTTCTAGTCACATTTATATCACACACAGTCATCACTTCAAACGTAAATAATATATAGACAAAACAGAAAGAAACAGAGAGTAGAAAACTATCTACAATTTTCAATGTTCTTGTTTACTGTAAAGAGACCATGAAAGCATCAGTCATGCACTACAAATTTCTTAGTACACAAAAGTACATGTATCCAAAGACATTGTTGACTCGAGTTTCGGCTTGGAAATTAGGTCCTCTAGATGAATCTCGGACCAGCCTCATCATGACAAAGTGATTGTAATGTAAAAGGGGAGAGCTGGTGTCAACTGTGATAATCAAAAAATAAAAAGGTTGTTTATCCACAGTTGACCATGTAACAAAGACGGTACTAACCAATAGGGCAATTTAAAAGAATCTTGAGTAATGAGGCTCACTACCTGATGAATGAAGCAAAACAGACTATAGCCAGTGCAGACCCCCGGCCTGTGACCCAAACCTGAGGGCAAATGTGTACAGAATCAAAGAATCAAGCACTACCAGCCCCACTGTGGCCTTGTGCTGGATTTAGAGACATGACATACAAAGTGAAGCAGAATGTCATGACCCGGGGACATAGTGAACAGGCACAAGGGGCAAAAAGACACCTTCATAACCCTGTGTTGTGAAGTAGCACTGATTGTGTGTGCAAACAGCGTTGTCCCTTTTTCTTCCCTGTGCACAATTGAATGCAATGTCGCACCCATAGTTGGGAACAAAAACCTAGTGACATGCCCATGCAATGTAGTGCACCCAGATAAAAGTTCACCTAAACAATGGACACTTGGCCGGGAGTTGTCTGATATGAATTGTGACTCAATCCAGCTTAAATCACTAGGAAAAGAAATAAAAAATTAATGATGCTGTTATGCATGAATTAGTGAATGGATGTCCGTGATCCACCCAGTATGGATTGATGGAGAATTACCTGTTGGTAGCCACCTGTGTGGCGTTCATGTGTATGGGGTGTGCCCTGTACTGCTGCTGTCATCTAGAGTCGCTGTGCAGTTCAAAAAGAGGTGATCGGCTGGCGCCAATAGCAGAAAAATAGGATTAAAAACAACCATTGTTTACAACAGTGCAGAATCCTGACACGATACCAATGTGGACCTGCTTGTTGAAGTGACGGACAAGTAGGGGGAGAAAAGGTTTACCTACATTAATTGGCACTGGATTCCTGAAAATACTCCTGGCGGTCTGTTGATTGGCCTGCCAGGTTGTCCTACTTGCAAATGTATGACACTTACACCACCAGCAGTGGAAAGGTTGAGCATCATGCCGTGGCCACATGGCGGGTCTGAACAGCGAGAAGGGGCAACAATGCCACTGTTAGGAACTAGGCTGTGACTTACAAAGGTAACAATAAGGATTCTGTGGCGTATATCTTGCTTGAGTGAGAATATTTTTCACAGGTAAGAAACTAGTAGCTAATTGAATAGCAAGGACCACTGTAGTTCCTCATTTAACCCATTAATGTGTTTGTAGACGTTGTATCCACCTTTGTTCCAATGTTTGTAATCTATTGGCGATCACATTTTTTTAATTGTTATTCTTTATTTGATCAATAATGATCCAAGTGATATCATCAGCAGAGTGTTGGGCTTGCATAAAATGTGAAACAAGTGGTGCTGACTCTGTCCTTGTTCAAATCCGAGGACGATGCTCGTTGATTCTCGTTACCCCTTTCCTAGTTTTTATTCCTATATAAAATAAATTGCAGGGACATTTAATGCCGTAGATTACATTATGGCTTTGGCAGTTTGTACATTTCATTAACTCCCAAACCAAATGATGGTGAGTAAATGTTGTGGCTGCAGAGGAGAATTGACAAGCACTGCAGTTCCCACATGGGTGGTGGTCCTCCACTGGTCCCATTCTGAGTTGCCAGGATGCTTGTAGGGCATTTTGTCGTAGGCCCAGGTTAGGTAGCTCGAATCTGTAATGAATCAAGCTATCCCGCACATTGCGGTTACATTTCAAAACAAGCAAAGGAGGTCCAGTGTTGGTCACCAAGTTCCAAAGTTTCTTAATCAATCGTTTGATCTTGGTTGTCTGTCGGGAAAAAGTTGTGACACAGATAATTTGTTGCTGTTCCGGAACTCTATTTATGAAAAATGCTCTTCTTGCTGCTTGTTTGATGGATTTCCGATGGTAGCGTTTATCTGTCAATCTAGCCATCACAGCCTGTGCATGTTGAGATTAGGCTTCCACATATGTACAATTCCAACCAATTCTTAGAACTGGCCATATGGTAAATTATCCTTTAAGGCGTGAGGATGCTGGCTGCTATGCATTAAAAAAGTATTTCTATCAGTTTCCTTCCAGTATACACTAGGGTAGGTGTTGCCCGATATTTAAATCCAAAAAAGGAAGAGACATTTTGTTGGACTGGATGGAAAAAAACTAAGTTGGAATCTTGCTGATTCAGCCACTCCATAAAATGACATACATTTTGTGTTTCCCCTTGCCAAATGAAGAAAACATTGTCAATGTATCATCTCCATTGTCTGATTTGTTGTGTGAAAACTCGAAACTGATGCATGACACTTTCAAATCTGTTTTTGCCCCCCAATCAACATAGTACTATTATTTATTTTACTTAAAGGCACATACCAATTGGCCTTTCCATTATTGAGATAAGAGAACCCTCTGTCCATGGAAATGCAACAAATATGGTCAATAATGGAAGATATTACACGAACTGCAGTAGCGGCCGGGTAGTTATGGTTAAGTTGCTCAAACCATAGGAAAAGCACTTTTTGGGTAGATTATAACATTGCGCCCCCCCCTAAATGAATCCTCACAAACCTTTGCAAAATGAGTATATGGCCTAGTAAGATTGATTCTGTGACGTTTTGTGCAGGCGGGCAAGGTTATAAGGTGGGTCCCAAAATGTGTGGTTTTTCCCAAAAAACATATTTTGGGTTATTTGGTGTTGGAAAGAGGGTTGGGAAGGGTGGTGGAGTTGAATAGAGATGATATGGGGCTGTTTTACTAAGTGAAAAAAGAGGATTTGGGTGGAAATGGTAGAGGAGTGGCATGACAGATATATGGAGCTGTTTGCATAGGTGAACAGGTTTTGGCTACCACCAACACCATTTTGATTGGAGGGGGTTTAGGGTGAGTATTTGACAGTGGGCCTCATTACAAGTCGGGCGGTTAACAGTGGCGGTAAACCCGCCGCCACTGTTAATTCCGGACCGCCCGATCCCGAGTCCTGCAGGTGGCAGGTGATCTTCCCGCCAGGTCTGACCTGACGGGTTGAACACCTCCCGCCTGCAGGCGGACGTGGAAACACCAGCACCATCACGAGATGGTGCCGGTGTTTCCACTTCCCCATTCCCAATGGGAATGGGGATTTACACCATTCCGCCTCCGGGGTTCCCAGGACACCAGGGTCGTAATGCCCTGGTATTTCCGGGAGTCACGGAGGTGGAATGGTAATACGAGTCCGGCGGTAACCAGGTGGTTTTACCGCCGCGGTTACCGCCGGACTCGTAATGAGGTTTTATGTAGTTTTTATATGGTTAATTGTTATTTGGTAGTTGTGGCCATTGGTCAGATTCTGGAGGGCTTGGCCATGGGCCATGCACCCCAAGAATGTATCCACTGCCCACAACCACCACAGTAGGAAAATGTGTGTAGTAATTAGAGGTAATGTAGTAGGAGTATGGCCAGAATCACCACAGTGGCAATATGTTTATTGTAATGATAGGTAATGTAGTGGGAGTACAAAGTATTTGTAATATGGTTGAATGATGTAATTGAACTGTATATGGTACTTATGATTGTAGTACAATTGAGTATACTGCTTAAAGAATATGTATTTGATGATACTTGGTATGGTTACTTATTTCAATAGCGTTGTGAAGTTGGTATCTCGAGTATTTTCTGTTGAAATAAAAGTACAATTTGTTAAGCAGGATAGTTTAAAAACTTTAGTTGTATACAATTTTACACATCCATTTTCTTTTTTAGACCCTCATAAACAGTAAATTCTAAGTACTATGTTTGGTACAACATTAATGTGTGACACACTGCTGTTGTATTGACATTAAATTGTCATTGGGTCAATAGGGAGAAAAAAAGAAAATCCATACTGGATTAAAACACCTGATTACAATTATGTGAGTTTAAGTGTGACCAAAATTGTGACCTGGTGACAGACATGGTAATACAGCGGTTTTTACATCTATAGTGCCTAGACATACATCAGGAGTAGCTACGAGGTAAGAATCGGTATCTGTTAGAAGATGACTCACTTGACAAAGGTAATTCTCATGGCCAGATGTAATTGTCAGAATTGACATTAAAGCTAGATATGCTACATCCCTGATTCCAGTGAGCCTGTCTCCTACCTCATTCAAGATAACCAGATTATTTGATGAGGTTAATCATCCAATACATCAGAGGTGTGTGCTACAGCTCTCTAAACATTTTCCTTCATTGAGATTGTTGCAGTCTTCTGAATTTGATTTTATCGAACAGTTGGATGGTTACAGTGCAGCAGTCACTAGAGTCCACTGTATTCATACTGAAATTATCTCCTTGGTTCAGAGTAATGCATCATCTCTGCTAAAGTGGGGCTTTGATATAGATCAAACACTTACAGGCCGATTCATGGAATTAATGTGCGCTGAAAATTCCCGCGCAAGCGTGCGAAACCGTGCGAATCGCAGTGCAAGTGCGAAAATCGCAGCAAAACCCGCGCACATCGATTCATGGAAATCCGTGCAAGAGTAAAATGTAGGATGTGCGCTGAAAATCTGCGTGGCGCACGCCGGCGCACAGGTCATCTAACGGCGTGCGCTACGGCCACAGCGAAAGCGCACATAGCGCGGCGCACATAACAAAAGTAGCCGTAACACAGGGCGTGACATGCGGAATGAGGAACAACGCGTGAAAATGTGGGCGTCACATGCTCGCCTACAACAAGTATTCATGGAATTGAATAGGGCAAACCAGCGCACCGGCGAAGACACGCACAGGCCTAAACACGTACGCCACACGAAGGCAGGCGGTAGCATCCCTGTGCATGAAAAAAATGTGCGCCAAAATGTGTGCTAACAAAAAGCACGTATATACAGCTCTAATGATTGTCCCATAATGTGGCCCTCTAGGACAAATGACGTGCAAAGGGGTACGCGACAAACACGAACACCCGCTGTGTCAAAAATAGCATGTGCGTGTATTTCGGGGGTGCATGGGAAGTTTCACACGCGATTGGCCTTGGGCGAGCGGGGTGCGTGTAAATCTGGGGTTGCGGGAAGTTTCACACGCGATAGGCCCTGTGCGAGTGGGGGGCATGTATTCCTGGGGTTCGCGTGAAGTTTCACACGCGATTGGCCTGGGTACGTGTAAATCTGTGGTCTGCAGGAAGTTTCACACGCGATTGGCCTTGGGCGAGCGGGGTACGTGTATTTCGGGGGTGCGCGGGAAGATTCACATGCGACAGGCCCTGTGCGAGTGGGGTACGTGTATATCTGGGGTGCAGGGGAGTCCTACACGTGAATTGGCAGTGTGGGTCCTCCCAGGTGTTCCCTCTACACCCTCCACGGCCCCTGCAGGCAGCCCACACCACAGGGGACTACCCTGCACCCCTGGTCATGTCCCGCAGGCAGCCCATCCACCACGGGCATGCCCCCCAGCCAAGCCACATGTCACCTTGCACTACTGATCAACAACGCATAACCCCCTCCACCCCCACCCCCCAGCAGTCTAGGGCAGCTGCCAGCAGGCCCCCACTCATGTCCCACTCATGTCCCCTTGCACCCCCACCCCCCAGGAGTGCAGGGCACCAGCCAGCAGGCCCCCACTCATGTCCCCTTGCACACACAACCCCCAGCACTGAGGGGCACCTGCCAGCAGGCCCCCACTCATGTCCCACTCATGTCCCCTTGCACCCCCACATCCCAGCAGTGCAGGGCACCTGCCAGCAGGCCCCCACTCATGTCCCATTGCACCCCAACCCCCAGCACTAAGGGGCACCTGCCAGTAGGCCCCCACTCATGTCCCCTTGCACCCCCACCCCCCAGCAGTGCAGGGCACCTGCCAGCAGGCCCCCACTCATGTCCCATTGCACCCCAACCCCCAGCACTAAGGGGCACCTGCCAGCAGGCCCCCACTCATGTCCCACACATGTCTCCTTGCACCCCCACCCCCCAGCAGTGCAGGACACCTGCCAGCAGGCCCCCACTCATGTCCCCTTGCACCCCCACCCCCCAGCACTGAGGGGCCCCTGCCAGTAGGCCCCCACTCATGTCCCACTCATGTCCCCTTGCACCCCCACACCCCAGCAGTGCAGGGCACCTGCCAGCAGGCCCCCACTCATGTCCCACTCATGTCCCATTGCACCCCACCCACCAGCACTGAGGGGCACCTGCCAACAGGCCCCCACTCATGTCCCCTTGCACCCCCAACCCCCAGCAGTGCAGGGCACCTGCCAGCAGGCCCCCACTCATGTCCCCTAAGACCCCCACCCCCCAGCACTGAGGGGCACCTGTCAGCAGGCCCCCACTCATGTCCCACTCATGTCTCCTTGCACCCCCACCCCAGCAGTGCAGAGCACCTGCCAGCAGGCCCCCACTCATGTCCCCTTGCACCCCCACCCCCCAGCACTGAGGGGCTCCTGCCAGTAGGCCCCCACTCATGTCCCACTCATGTCCCCTTGCACCCCCACACCCCGGCAGTGCAGGGCACCTGCCAGCAGGCTCCCACTCATGTCCCACTCATGTCCCACTCATGTCCATTGCACCCCCACCCACCAGCACTGAGGGGCACCTGCCAACAGGCCCCCACTCATGTCCCCTTGCACCCCCAACCCCCAGCAGTGCAGGGCACCTGCCAGCAGGCCCCCACTCATGTCCCCTTGCACCCCCACCCCCCAGCACTGAGGGGCACCTGCCAGCAGGCCCCCACTCATGTCCCCTTGCACCCCCACCCCCAAGCAGTGCAGGGCACCTGCCAGCAGGCCTCCACTCATGTCCCATTGCACCCCCACCCCCCAGCACTAAGGGGCACCTGCCAGCAGGCCCCCACTCATGTCCCCTTGCACACCCACCCCCCAGCACTGAGGGGCACCTGCCAGCAGGCCCCCACTCATGTCCCACTCATATCCCTTTGCACCCCACCCCCCAACACTGAGGGGCACCTGCCAGCAGGTCCCCACTCATGTCCCATTGCACCCCCACCCCCAGCACTGAGGGGCACCTGCCAGCAGGCCCCCACTCATGTCCCCTTGCACACCCACCCCCCAGCACTGAGGGGCACCTGCCAACAGGCCCCCACTCATGTCCCCTTGCACCCCCACCCCCCAGCAGTGCAGGGCACCTGCCAGCAGGCCCCCACTCATTTCCCCTTGCACCCCCACCCCCCAGCAGTGCAGGGCACCTGCCAACAGGCCCCCACTCATGTCCCACTCATGTCCCCTTGCACCCCCACCACCCATCAGTGCAGGGCACCTGCCAGCAGGCCCCCACTCATTTCCCCTTGCACCCCCACCCCCCAGCAGTGCAGGGCACCTGCCAACAGGCCCCCACTCATGTCCCAATCATGTCCCCTTGCACCCCCACCCCCCAGCAGTGCGGGGCACCTGCCAGCAGGCCCCCACTCATGGCCCCTTGCACCCCGACCCCCCAGCACCGAGGGGCACCTGCCAGCAGGCCCCCACTCATGTCCCCTTGCACACCCACCCCCCAGCACTGAGGGGCACCTGCCAGCAGGCCCCCACTCATGTCCCACTCATGTCTCCTTGCACCCCCACCCCCCAGCAGTGCAGGGCACCTGCCAGCAGGCCCCCACTCATGTCCCCTTGCACCCCACCCCCCAGCACTGAGGGGCTCCTGCCAGTAGACCCCCACTCATGTCCTACTCATGTCCCCTTGCACTCCCACACCCCAGCAGTGCAGGGCACCTGCCAGCATGCTCCCACTCATGTCCCACTCATGTCCATTGCACCCCCACCCACCAGCACTGAGGGGCACCTGCCAACAGGCCCCCACTCATGTCCCCTTGCACCCCCAACCCCCAGCAGTGCAGGGCACCTGCCAGCAGGCCCCCACTCAAGTCCCCTTGCACCCCCACCCCCCAGCACTGAGGGGCACCTGCCAGCAGGCCCCCACTCATGTCTCCTTGCACCCCCCCCAGCAGTGCAGGGCACCTGCCAGCAGGCCTCCACACATGTCCCATTGCACCCCCACCCCCCAGCACTAAGGGGCACCTGCCAGCAGGCCCCCACTCATGTCCCCTTGCACACCCACCCCCCAGCACTGAGGGGCACCTGTCAGCAGGCTCCCACTCATGTCCCACTCATATCCCTTTGCACCCCACCCCCCAACACTGAGGGGCACCTGCCAGCAGGCCCCCACTCATGTCCCCTTGCACACCCACCCCCCAACACTGAGGAGCACCTGCCAGCAGGCCCCCACTCATGTCCCACTCATGTCTCCTTGCACCCCCACCCCCCAGCAGTGCAGGGCACCTGCCAGCAGGCCCGCACTCATGTCCCCTTGCACCCCCAACCCCCAGCACTGAGGGGCTCCTGCCAGTAGGCCCCACTCATGTCCCACCCATGTCCCCTTGCACCCCCACACCCCAGCAGTGCAGGGCACCTGCCAGCAGGCTCCCACTCATGTCCCACTCATGTCCATTGCACCCCCACCCACCAGCACTGAGGGGCACCTGCCAACAGGCCCCCACTCATGTCCCCTTGCACCCCCAACCCCCAGCAGTGCAGGGCACCTGCCAGCAGGCCCCCACTCATGTCCCCTTGCACCCCCACGCCCCAGCACTGAGGGGCACCTGCCAGCAGGCCCCCACTCATGTCCCCTTGCACCCCCACCCCCCAGCAGTGCAGGGCACCTGCCAGCAGGCCTCCACTCATGTCCCATTGCACCCCCACCCCCCAGCACTAAGGGGCACCTGCCAGCAGGCCCCCACTCATGTCCCCTTGCACACCCACCCCCCAGCACTGAGGGGCACCTGCCAGCAGGCCCCCACTCATGTCCCACTCATATCCCTTTGCACCCCACCCCCCAACACTGAGGGGCACCTGCCAGCAGGCCCCCACTCATGTCCCATTGCACCCCCACCCCCCAGCACTGAGGGGCACCTGCCAGCAGGCCCCCACTCATGTCCCCTTGCACACCCACCCCCCAGCACTGAGGGGCACCTGCCAACAGGCCCCCACTCATGTCCCCTTGCACCCCCACCCCCAGCAGTGCAGGGCACCTGCCAGCAGGCCCCCACTCATTTCCCCTTGCACCCCCACCCCCCAGCAGTGCAGGGCACCTGCCAACAGGCCCCCACTCATGTCCCACTCATGTCCCCTTGCACCCCCACCACCCATCAGTGCAGGGCACCTGCCAGCAGGCCCCCACTCATTTCCCCTTGAACCCCCAACCCCCAGCAGTGCAGGGCACCTGCCAACAGGCCCCCACTCATGTCCCACTCATGTCCCCTTGCACCCCCACCCCCCAGCAGTGCAGGGCACCTGCCAGCAGGCCCCCACTCATGTCCCCTTGCACCCGACCCCCCAGCACTGAAGGGCACCTGCCAGCAGGCCCCCACTCATGTCCCCTTGCACACCCACCCCCAGCACTGAGGGGCACCTGCCAGCAGGCCCCCACTCATGTCCCCTTGCACCCCCACCCCCCAGCAGTGCAGGGCACCGGCCCCCACTCATGTCCCATTGCACCCCCACCCCCAGCACTGAGGGGCACCTGCCAGCAGGCCCCCACTCATGTCCCACTCATGTCCCCTTGCACCCCCACCCCCCAGCAGTGCAGGGCACCTGCCAGCAGGCCCCCACTCATGTCCACTTTCACCCTCACCCCCCAGCACTGACGGGCACCTGCCAACAGGCCCCAACTCATGTCCCCTTGCACCCCCACCCCCCAGCACTGAGGGGCTCCTGCCAACAGGCCCCCACTCATTTCCCCTTGCGCGCCCACCCCCCAGCACTGAGGGGCACCTGCCACCAGGCCCCCACTCATGTCCCCTTGCACACCCACCCCCCAGCACTGAGGGGCACCTGCCAGCAGGCCCCCACTCATGTCCCATTCATGTCCCCTTGCACCCCCACCCCCCATCACTGAGGGGCACCTGCCAGCAGGCCCCCACTCATGTCCCCTTGCACACCCACCCCCCAGCAGTGAAATGGCAATCTCATGACACAAACCAAAAGTCAACTATGTACATCAACACATGTCCGCCACATGAAGGCAGGCGGTAGCGTCCCTGCGCTAACAAAAAGCCCGTTTATACAGCTCTAATGAATGTCCCATACCGTGGCCCTCTTGGACAAATGACGTGCAAAGGGGTACGCAACAAACACGGACACCCGCTGTGTCAAAAATAGCGTGTATTGCGGGGGTGTGCGGGAAGTTTCACACGCGATTGTGCATGGGCGAGCGGTGTACGTGTACTTCAGGGGCTCGTGGGAAGTTTTACACGCGATTGTGCCTGGGTGAGCGGGGTACGTGTACTTCAGGGGTTTGAAGGAAGTTTTACACGCGATTGGGCCTGGGCAAGCGGGGTACGTGTATTACTGGGGTAGGCGGGTAAGTACAGGAGGCAAATGCTCGGAACGCCCACACGCGCACGGCAAAAAAGACACGCTAATCCAGAAACACGTACGCCAGCAGGAAGCAGGTGTACATGGACCCGCGCAGCATAAAAGTGCGCGCAAACAACAAGCAAGCTCAGACGCCAGGATGAACATACCGTTCCTAGAATCAGTGGTCGTGGGATACCGCAGGAGGAGGAGCAGGATAGTCAGGCCCAGAATTTTCACAACCAGAACCAGACTTTTTGGCATGCCTGATGACCAGGTGTATGGGAGGTACAGGTTTCCACCTCACATAATACTCGACCTGGTCAGTGAGTGGGAGGATGACCTCACATCACCCACCCTCTGCTCCCAAGCACTCAGCCCCCTGGAGAAGGTCCTCAATGTACTGCACTTTTTGACCACCGGATCATTTCAGCGGACAAGTGCCATAGTGGGTGGGGTGTCACAGGCCACGCAGTCACGCTGCATACACCAGTTCTTGGCCATCATGACTGCATGCCGATCAGTCCGCAGGCACATATACCTGCCCAGAACACCTGCAGAAAGGCAGGCTGCTGTCTAGGATTTCTACGGGGTGGCACAATTCCCCAAAGTCCTAGGTGCCATTGATTGCACCCATGTGGCTCTACGTCCCCCCAGGGCATCAGAGCACATCTATAGAAACCGCAAGCACTGGCATTCCATCAACGTCCAGGTAGTATGTGATGCCAAGGGAATCATCACCTCAGTATATGCCAATTATCCAGGGTCCACCCACGACAGTTTCATTTACAGAATGTCAACCGTAAACCGGGACCTAGAAGCTGGGCGGCATGGCGATACATGGCTGCTCGGTGAGTATAAATGCCACAGCACATGCATGCATGCCAGATACTGAGTAATGTCACAACCCTACTAATGATACCCATCACCACCTCCCCAGGGGACAGTGCCTATCCTCTGAGCACCCACATGATGACGCCAATTCGGAACCCCACCACGCCACCCGAGGTAAGATACAACACATGCCATATTGCAACCCGGGGCATAGTGGAGTGCACATTCGGAGTGCTCAAGTCACGCTTTCGCTCCCTTGACCGTTCTGGCGGGCAGCTGTTATACGCTCCCCCAGTAGTGTGCAGGATCATAGTGGCAGCATGTGTCCTGCACAACGTTGCAACACGCCGGGGCCTGCCGTTGGACATGGTGGTGCCCCCACATCCCCAACCACATGCACGCCCGTTGCGCATGGGAGTGGAAAGGGCACGGGGTGAGGCAGCCTGAATGCAGCTGGTGGCTAATTACTTCACTTAGAATCACACTCCTGTGGAGTGCACACAACCCTGCCACATACCAGCTGACAATCGATGATGACACAAGGGACAGTGAACTGTTACAACCATACCAGCCTCAGATTAGTCACCTGGAAGTGTCACAATGCGTGCATCCCTACCTACAGAAACACCACCAATGCTGTGTCATCAAAAGACACATATGCTGCTAAATGCATTACCCTCTTGCAAAATACAACATGAGAACAGTGCCATGTCACCCAACCCCTCCCCAGCACCACCACCCAACACACCATGGCATGTCATGCTATGTGAGAGCACACAAAGCAATCCCGAAAACCTGACAAGTGTCACAAAGTACAGTGTCCCTAATGGAAACTGGCCAGAAACAATATGCTCACAGTAATGTTGAACTAACAACACACATCACCAAATTCTTACCAACAATACAAGGCAGCGACACAAGCTCCAACATAACTAAAACATGACAGTACTAAGTTAAAGTAGTCGTAGTCTTACAACCTGAATATGCCACCACATTGCCCCCTTCCAACTGTAGTCTTTCAGGCTTCAAAACTTGTCTGTGTACTGCATACAACATGAACTCATCTCCAAAGTAGACAGCCTTGTGAAGACATGAGGAATGAACCTGCAAATTCAGAGGGAGACATGGAAGCAGAAGCATACATAATTCCAACATGCAGTGTACAATACAAACACAATATACACAAGGAATGTCTGCACAGTATTGACTACAGACTGCCCACAAAGCTCATGGGAGCCCAACATCACTGTGTACATCACTGTCACTTGGTCACACCCTTTGCAAGCCCATGGAAACGGGAAGCAGGAGGGGTGTGTGCCTCACGAACCCAAGCATCGAACCCAAACTCAGGACAAGCCTGCATGTGCCCAGCCGGAATACAGTGGATGCCCACGGGAGCCACACAAGGCAACACACTGTTAAAAATCAAAAAAGCAAAAATCAAAAATGGCCATGTGGGGGAAGGGGGGGCACCCAGGAGGTCCGAGGACAGGGTGCGCACCAACAGCCGCCTGTGTGGATTTTGGGAAAAAAAAAACACCTCCATGGGCTCATGGCCTGCACGGCTATGCCAATGTGGGTGAACTGCTGCTGTTGCTCTGAACACCCTCTGCTGCTGCCACAGGAGGTGGTGGTGCTATGGGAGGCAGCCCACGCAAAGCCCTGGTATGGTCCTCCATGGCAGCAAGCATGCGGGTGTGGAAGGTCTCGTTCTGGAGGATTATAGTGCGGAGATCCCCTTGCAGCACCTGACGTGATGCCCGGATCTCCTCCCGAGATGTCTGCATCTCAGCTGAGAGCGAACGTGTGAGCCGCTCCAGCTGCTGTTCTGTCCTCAAGTTAGCGGAAGTCTCAAGGTCAACAAGAGTCTCCCTGAGGTGATCGAGTTCTACCCTCAGGGCTTCCCTGTGGCCCTGGGACTCTATTGATATCGATTGGCGTAGAGTCTCCAGTGCCGCCCGTCTGTCCCTGTTGGACACCAACATGTCCTCCCTGTGTGATTGGCAAATGGAGTCTGTTGCCTGCTGTAGTAGCTCCATCTGCCTTTCAGAGGGGACAATGGAAGTGGCCAACCTCTTCATTGCCTGAGCCATCATCTCAACTGATGCTGCCTTTTGGGTTGCCATACCGTAAATGGATTGTTCCCATGCGGTATTGCCTGGTGGCGTACGGCCACCGCATCGGCGGGCACCACGCCTGTTTGGGGCAAGGCGATCTGCGTCTTGCTGTGCCGGCACTGCCTGAAGCTGCAGGACTGCATTCCCCCTCTGATCTGCTGGCCCAGGAACAGGATCAGATGTTGTGGAGTGTGACCCTGCACCCGTAACCGCCAAAGGCTGACTAACCAGCACTGACATCCACATAGAGGGTTCTACCCCTGGTGCAGGTGGGTTGGACAGAACAGAACCCCTTCCAGAAACACTTACCTGCAATGCCACATAGGTCTCATCATCCGAATCAACACCTGAATAGAGGTCTGGGGAGGTCCACCCAGAGACACCCCTTGACAGTATCGTCTGCAGCAATAGTGGGTTCTCACCCACCACCACACCACGTCCCCCACTGGTGGCCGGTTGTGCCTCAGGTTCCTCCTGGGTCTGCACCATCTCCTCAACCTCACCAGCATCAAGTGCGTCATCCCCTGCAAAAACATGAAAGACAAAAAATGGAAACAGGCATTTGCACCATAGCACACAAATAGGCCTGACAAGCTACAGAACCAGTACATGTTTTACCATGTCTCACATGACTATAACCCTCCCATGCATGTACTGTCACCTGTCACAGAGTTGGAAGGGGAGGCAAAAGTATGACACTGATGACACCAAGATGGAAGAGCAACACATTTTCTGCATGCTGGGTAGCACTGCCATCACACATTGACCTGTGAGTGGCATGTTCTATACACATAAATGACACATGCCATCACACAGATAGCCATGGTACATTCCACAAGTACATCCAAGTACATCCAAGTACATCCATATGTCAGTGAATGAGTACTGGTTCCCATCCATGTGAGATGGACATGAAGAGATGAAAAATGCCACATAGTGTGAAAAGATACGCCATGTGCCACACACTGCAACACATCCAGTGTACAAAAATACAGTGATTGCAGGGCCATGTACACATCAATGGTTATGCACTTCAACATGACAGGAAACAACTAGCATGTTCCACATTCAAACAGGCCCAAAAACATCATGTGATCAGGACAATACTCATTCAGCATGAATGGTCAAATCTTTCAACTACCAAGGTGACACATGTGGGCCTATGTGGGGTTCTTCACTGACAGAAGCATGTCACATATGTCACAATAGGGCTGAGGAATGTGTTGCAAAAGTTGGAGAATTGAAACAATCAGCCTGAAAGAACACTGTAAAATACAAACAATGTTGTTGCATGATGCCACCTCAAGGGCAACTGCCGTAATGTTGTGCTAAATCACTACTGTGGACAGAAGGGATAGTGTCACACCCAAATTGAAGGCCACAGAATGTTTTGGATGAAGCACATGGGTGACCCATACTACTCAGTCACACACACCCTCACCTGCCACTCATTCAGAACCCGTCACCCAAACAACATACACATGCATTACACACACATGCATGGGCACTCACCGGACAATGTGTCATAATCTCTTGTGGAGACCCACCGCCAGTCACCAGAGTAGCGGCATGACTTGAAGCCAGCTTGACCTTTGCTCTGCGTTTCAGGTCGTTCCACCGCTTGTAGCAATCATCAGCTGAGCCCCTCACAAATCCAAGGGCACTTATGTCGTTGGCGATGGTCTGCCAGTGTGCCTTACGTTGACCAGGTATGGTCTTGGACCCTGCAGTCACCACCATTTCGTGGCTATGTTGCAACACATAGCTCACAAGTGAATTAAGCTTCGTGTCATTAAAGCAAGGCTTCCTTGACGTGCCGGAGTGTGTAGCCGTGCCTGGGGTCTCAGCCTGTCGTGCCAGAGCACCCTTCTTCCTCTTTTTAGAAGGTGGAGCGGAGCCAAAGTGGCTAACGCCGCTCTGGTCAGTAGGGGAAGAATCACCGGTGGACTGGGTTGTTGGAGTGTGCGAATGCACATTGACTATAGGACTTGGTGCAGGCATTGTCTGAAGTGTGATGTTAGCAGGGGGAACATCAGTATGATGGACCAGGACCGACACTGTCCTGACTGGGAGAGTCAGAGCTGGGGCGGATGGAGCTGCAGCTGCCCCTGCAGCCTCACCACCCTGCATATTTGGGGCAGCAGATGACATAGCCGTGCCTTGGTGACAACTTGCACCGCCACACATGGCCTAGACTTGCTGACCTGGAAGTCAGCCAGGGAGTCATCCTGTGCCAGGGCAGGTGCCACAATGGGCTGGTCCAACAGGGGCTGAGCTGGGATGGTCTCAACCACGTTTCCCTCAACCATGGGGGAGAGGGGCATGGGTGTCCCTGATTGGTCTTCCACACATGGGGGTCTAGGGGCACCCTGCAAATCCTGGCCACGTCCCCTACCGCGCCCACCACGTCCACCTTTTGAAGGTCAGCCACCTTTGCCTACCTTACCGCTTGGTCGCCTCCCAACCATGGCACTGATGTTCTTGTGCGTATGGGAGGAGCAGTAAACTATTGTCCTGGGCAATTGGGGGTCAAAGGGGTAGGGTACTAGATGGAATTCGGACCCTAGTGCTCTAACAAGGCTGTCTGTGACCCCTGGGGGAAGATGACGGGTCACGCAACGCATAGGCAGCCCAAAAACAAAAGTAAACGTGCACGCAACCCCTGCGTGGAAAAATGAACCCGCACTACGCTGTGGCACCCAGAAACATAAAAATAAGCTTACGCGTGATACACGCAGCCTACAATGACCTCTGAAGGGGTACGCGACACACGGGGCAAGCACAGTTGCTAAGTACGTGCGGAACTCACCGTCTGCCTGGAAAAGGAACATGAAAAATATGCGCGTGTGCGCGTTGGCAACACCCCCGCCAAAAGAAGAATTGTACGGTGTCTGAGGAGACAGGACAAAGGAGAAGTGAACACTGTTTGAGGAAACAGGTCCAAAAAAAGTAGAAAAATGAAAGCTGTCAGAGGTAACAGGGAGTACGAACTTGAAACGCTGTGAAGTAATCGTTTGAGAACCGACAAGAAGTACAGAATCCAGCCACTCGCTCTCCACAAAAAGCACATACATAAAAATGGCGTCCTACACGTAGCTTTTAAATCCAGCCCACACGTACACGTCACTTACGCGTGTACGTGCCCTTTCCTCCAATTACACGTGCTGACACTCTGACGTGCAGCTTTTCCACGTGTGCTCTGTCATCACGTGCTATCAGGGAAACACCCGCGCGCGTCACGTCACAGACGCGCTTACACGCTAAGGGTCTTTGGTCCAATGAAATTGCGTACGTGCGCTGACGCGCTTAAGCACTAAGGGCCTTTCCTCGAATTACACGCTGACGTGCACGATTTTCACGTGCCAAATCACTGCGTATCAAACTGGCCACGTGTTCACACACGGAAGACCACGCTCCTGCCCAGAAGGCCGAATTACTGCCCCCCAGAGCCCCGAGCATGCTCCCACCTGCCATCTGATGCTGCCTGATTGCCTGCTGCCCACATTTGCTGTCTGCACATCAGCCAGGGGTGCTGTTGCTGTGACCACCCCTGCTGGAACCGAAGACTCCCGACTAGGATTCCATCGCTCCACAGCCCAGCCCCAGGACCCAGTTGCCCACCCACTCCTGCCTCTGGGGTTGCCATGTCAGGCACACCACATCTGAGACCACTGGCAACCCCCAGCCAGAGAGGCAGAGGGCCACCAGCTTCACTGCCAACAAAGTTGGTGTCCTGGTGGAGCAAGTCCTGGGGCAGTATGATGCCCTCTTCGGAGGGTCGCGCGCCGACAAGGAAGGATGGACCAGGATCTGGATGGACATTGTGACTGCCATCAACGCAGAGGTGGTGGCAGTCCGTGAATTCCGTCATGTCAAGAAGCGCTGGGAGGACTTCAGGTCCAGGACCCTCAACAAGGCCCGGCGCCTCTTGAAGGGAGCGGATGCTAAGGGGCACCGGGGCCACCTGTCGGAAGACCAAATGAGGGTCCTGGAACGCGTATGCCCAGCGCTCCACGTCCAGGTCGTTGAGAGGCAGACCCGTCTGGAGTCGAGCGGTAAGTGTACATGCATACTGATTGGAAGCTGTGCGTGTGGTGGTGTGCCAGTAGTGTGCAGGTTGCACGTGTGGTTTTGTAGGGCCATGTATGGATGTGTATGTACAGGGCCGTGAGGCTGACACATGCAACACCTTTCATGTGTGAGACACATGGATGGTGTATTTGTGGGTAAGCATACAGGCCAAATGCAGATGTGTGAGCACACATGTTTGAATGACTGTGTATGTCAGTTGTCAAGGTTGTGGTGTCACACATGGATGTTGGTTCCAGCTGCTTGTATCTGCACTGTGTATATGCACATGTATGTGTATCTGACAAGTGTGCAACTGTCATGCAACATGGATGCATGTGAGACTGATATGTAGAAGACTGATTTCCAGATGTGACATGGATGCCGATCTCATCACTGCGACACTTGGTGGAGGTGTACACATGCATGTAAGTGTGGTGGCGTGTGTGCATGTCTAGTGCACTCCCTGTGTCTCATGTGATGTCTAGCTCACCTTTGCCTGCTCATGCTGTTGTATGTGTATGGATGGTGCTGGCTGTTGCGATATGGCTGTGGAATAGCTCATGTGTGTGATTTGTGATGCCATGTCTGAAGTTTGACAATGACGCTCGCGTGCAACTGTCATGTGTGTATGAGTCCATTGTACAGTGCCCTGATGCCTGTGTCCTATCTCTCCCTGTCTACAGCGTCGACTGATGAAGAGGGCGGAGAGGGCGCTGTGGAGCACAGCGGCAGGGATCGCACCGCCAGCCGGAGATGCAAGGCCCGGCTCCCCTCCCAGGTTGTCATCTCGTCGGGGAGTGAGGAGTCCGGTGCCGCGTCCCAGGTCGCAGCTGCCGAGGGGAGGCCCAAGAAGCGGAGGGTGGAGTTGGGTCCTCGGCAGCCGAAGGGGCAGCTGAGACCCCACAGGGCCCGACGGAGGAAGATGGCAAGGAGTCATCCAGGTTGGTGGGGGGTTTGGTGGAGGAGGAGGCTGTGCAAGGGACAGAGACAGGGTCTGAAGGTGGCGATTCCACTGGTGCTAGTGGTGCAGTGCAGGGGCAGGAGGCAGCACAGGCCGCCGCGGAGGTGCCTGTGTGCAATCCTGTCCCCGATCCTGTGACTGCATCATCTTGCACCAGCAGGGATACCTATGTCCAGACCCGTTCTCAGGGAGGGGATCGGCTTACACCAACTGGCCTTCCTCTCCCTGCAGATGTGGCTATCCGGCACCGAGTTGAGCCTGTCCTGGGTGGGGTGGCGTTGCGTCAACGTGCCATGCGAGCTGACCTGCAGTCTTTTCATGAGGAGACTGCACGTCTTCTCGCATGGCTCGTTGACCACGTTGACCCACTGGGACAGCTCACAAGGGCTGGATTACTCCGTTTTCTGGACCTTGTTCCGACCGCCTCCTTAACTGAACCCCCTATGCACCAGTCGTCCTCCGTGCCATCTTCCCACCCATGTGTCACCTGGGTGCCCTGTGGAGCTGCCTCTGACCCTGCGGCCAGGCTGGTGGAGGACACATCCCTGCCACAGTCGGGAGTCGGACGTCCAGCAGCGGTGGCCACCTCAACAACTGCACCCCAGCTGGAGGAGAATGTGCCGGCAGCAGGAGCCATGGCCCAGGCAACGGCACAGCAGCACCAGCAAAAAGGTTGGAACCATGATGGCTCGGGGCCTTCATCATCAGAGGGGCAGGCATCGGCCGGAGGGCAGGAGGACCCTGGACAGGAAGTGTCTTCCGTGTGGCAGCGGTTGGGCCATGCGATAGATGCGGAGCGGCAGCGGGCGGAAGAGGCACAGCTCTCAATGGTCAGGGCGGAGAACTCCATGCGTAGGGCCCTGAGGCGGGCCGAATGCCTCGAGGCCATTCACAGGGACCTGGAGATCCAGATGTCATCGTCCCTGTGAACCCTCGGGGCCATGGAAGAGGACCGCCTCCGGGACTTCGAGCAGGAGTTCGATGATGCCCTGGCCCGGGACATCAACAAGTGAGCTGTTGGACTTGCCCTCTGCCCTTGTAAATAGTTAGTTAGTTAGTATTAGGTTTCCTTTAGTTTTTTCTTTATTTTGGACTGCTTGGACAATGCACCGCATTTTTGTTTATAGTTTTTTTATTAGGTAGTAGTTTTTGGTGGGTTCCATTTCTTAAATTGGGCTCATGGACCCTGGATTCTTCAATTGTACATAGTTCTACATTGGATTCATATTTTTTAATATTTTTTTTGTGTTCACCATGGAGCAATGGTTATTTTCCCTTGGATTTGCTTTTTTGGACTGTGAATTTGGACAAGATTTCTTTTTGGATTTCTTTTGCTTATGTTTTCTTGATTTTCATTATTTATCGGACATGGACCATTTCTTTTGTTATTCCCATTGTTGTGTGTTTAATTTGATTTACGTTCATGTTATCTTTAATATATATTTTTTTATACTTCCATTTGTGGTATTATCTCATTGGTTTCATACATGTCATGATATGGGTTTTGACATTCACTTGCACCCATTGTGTGTGTGTGACGGACATGTGTTCATTTACATACTTGCCATTGGGGTTGTATCATGAAATTGGCATTTTTATGTGGGTGGATGCAATACTTGGGTGGGTCTTTGGCATGTGGAGGCTGGCCATAAGGGCCAGGGATCTAGATTGTGATGACGTGTTGGCTGGGGGACATGTGTCGGGGCCTGCTGGCAGGTGCCCTGCACTGCTTGGGGGTGGGGTGCAAGGGGACATGAGTGGATGTCTGTTGGCAGGTGCCCCTCAGTGCTGGGGGGTGGGGGTGCAAGGGGACATGAGAGAGGGCCTGCTGGCAGGTGCCCCGCACTGCTGGGGGTGGATGTGCAAGGGGACATGAGTGGGAAATGAGTGGGGGCCTGCTGGCAGGTGCCCTGCACTGCTGGGGGTTGGGGATGCAAGTGGACACTAGTGGGACATGAGTAGGGGCCTGCTGGCAGGTGCCCTGCACTGCTGGGGGGTGGAGGTGCAAGGGGAC
Source organism: Ambystoma mexicanum (assembly GCF_040938575.1). Classification (NCBI taxonomy): domain Eukaryota; kingdom Metazoa; phylum Chordata; class Amphibia; order Caudata; family Ambystomatidae; genus Ambystoma; species Ambystoma mexicanum. The sequence continues at coordinate 551,654,308 of NC_090939.1, read as the reverse complement.
ATGAGTGGGACATGAGTGGGAGTCTGCTGGCAGGTGCCCTGCACTGCTTGGGGGGTGGGGGTGAATGGGGACATGAGTGGGACATGAGGGGGGGGCCTGCTGGCAGGTGCCCTGCACTGCTGGGGCTGGGGGTGCAAGGGGACATGAGTGGGACATGAGTGGGGGCCTGCTGGCAGGTGCCCTGCACTGCTGGGGGGTGGGGGTGCAAGGGGATATGAGTGGGACATGAGGGGGGACTGCTGGCAGGTGCCCTGCACTGCAGGGGGTGGGGGTGCAAGGGGACATGAGTGGGACATGAGTGGGGGCCTGCTGGCAGGTGCCCTGCACTGCTTGGGGGTGGGGGTGCAAGGGGACATGAGTGAGACATGAGTGGGGGCCTGCTGGCAGGTGCCCTGCACTGCTGGGGGGTGGGGGTGCAAGGGGACATGAGTGGGACATGAGTGTGGGCCTGCTGGCAGGTGCCCTGCACTGCTGGGGGGTGGGTGTGCAAGGGAAAATGAGTGGGGGCCTGCTGGCAGGTGCCCTGCACTGCTTGGGGGGTGGGGGTGCAAGGGGACATGAGTAGGAAATGAGTGGGGGCCTGCTGGCAGGTGCCCTGCACTGCTGGGGAGTGGGGGTGCAAGGGGACATGAGTGGGGGCCTGCTGGCAGGTGCCCTACACTGCTTGGGGGTGGGGGTGCAAGGGGACATGAGTGGGACATGAGTGGGGGCCTGCTGGCAGGTGCCCCGCACTGCTGGGGGGTGGAGTGCAAGGGGACATGAGTGGGACATGAGTGGGGGTCTGCTGGCAGGTGCCCTGCACTGCTGGGGGCTGGGGGTGCAAGGGGACATGAGTAGGGTCCTGCTGGCAGGTGCTCTGCACTGCTGGTGGGTGGGGGTGCAGAGGGACATGATTTGGTGATCAGTGGTGCAAGCGGACAGGTGGCTTGGCTGGGGTGCATGCCCATGGTGGATGGGCTGCCTGCGGGACATGACCCGGGTGCGGGGTAGTCCCCTGTGGTGTGGTCTGCCTGCAGGGGCCGTGGAGGGTGTAGAGGGAACACCTGGGAGGAACCACACTGGCAATTCATGTGTAGGACTCCCCTGCACCCCCGAAATACAGGTACCCCACTCGCACAGGGCCTATCGCATGTGAAACTTCACGTGCACCCCAGAAATACACGTACCCTGCTGAAATCGCCTGTTAAACTTCCCCGCTCCCGAGAAATACACATACCCTGCTGAAATTGCGTGTTAAACTTCCCTGCACCCCAGAAATACACGTACCCTGCTGAAATCGCTTGTGGAACTTCCCGCGCACCCCAGTAATACACGTACCCTGCTGAAATTGCGTGTTAAACTTCCCCACACCCCAGAAATACACGTACCCTGCTGAAATTGTGCGTGGAACTTCCCGCGCACCCCAGTAAAACATGTACCCTGCTGAAATCGCGTGTTAAACTTCCCCGCACCCCAGAAATACACATACCCTGCTGAAATCGCGTGTGGAACTTCCCGCGCACCCCAGTAATACACGTACCCTGCTGAAATTGCATGTTAAACTTCCCAGCACCCAAGAAATACACGTACCCTGCTGAAATCGCGCGTGGAACTTCCCACGCACCCCAGAAATACACGTACCCTGCTGAAATCGTGTGTGAAACTTCCCGCGCACCCCAGTAATACACGTACCCTGCTGAAATCGCGTGTTAAACTTCCCCGCACCCCAGAAATACACGTACCCTTCTGAAATCGCATGTGGAACTTCCCGCACACCCCAGTAATACACGTACCCTGCTGAAATCACGTGTTAAACTTCCCCGCACCCCAGAAATACACGTACCCTGCTGAAATCGAGTGTGGAACTTCCTGCGCACCCCAGTAATACACGTACCCTGCTGAAATCGCGTGTTAAACTTCCCCGCACCCCAGAAATACACATACCCTGCTAAAATTGCGTGTGGAACTTCCTGCGCACCCCAGTAATACATGTACCCTGCTGAAATCACGTGTGGAACTTCCCGCGCACCCCAGTAATACACATTCCCCGCTTGGCATTTGCTGTTTGGCAGCCCTGTATACTGGTCCAGGGTTAGCGCAGCCCTTTGCGCTGAATTAGGAATTTTGATGGCTTTCCTTGCGCGAGGGTGTTCTTGGGGGCGTAACTGGCGCTGCTGCAGGGTCGCTGTGCCACTCTGCGCCACGGCTGGTTTTGGAGGCCAAAATCCATGAATACGCTGTGCGCAGAAATCGATTTTAGCGCACGCGGCTGGCGCAGACATTCACACGCGCACTCTGTGCGCCAGCCGGGTGCGCCACTTTTTTGTGAAATTCTATGAATTATCCTGATAATATAAAAAAAAACAAAAAAACAATGTAAAACAAAGCAGCCTTTTATGCCCCAAAAACTACAGTCTACCGCTTGGAATGACCAGAGGCAATAAATCATGTGGCTAAAGTTACCCTGAAAAGATCTGAGCCCTTGCAGGCTGGCATAGTGGACACTAAATCGCATTGGCAAATCACTGCTTTTTTTCTTTCCTGCTCTGGTACAGAGGTCCTAAAAGTACTATTTCAATACTATCTTTGAATACCCGTGGCCATGCACATCTGTGTGCTTATAAGGGCTCCAGGAATTTATTCTGTATGGCGGATATTATTTCATTTCAAGATACCTGGTTACTGGGAGAAGCAGATTTTGATGGCTTCTCATGTTTTAGAAGGTCTGCTAGGAGAGGGGACAGAGGTTGCTGTTATGGTGGTCTGATTACACAATGTTCTAATAGGATTAGGGCATGTGAAGTAGTGTTGGAAAATGCCAACCCACATATTTTAATAGTCGAGGTGGAGTTTAGTGATGAGCAATAATGGATATGACCCTCTAGGAGGGGGAACACAGAGGTCTCACAAATGCGTATTTATGAGTCTTCCCCCCTTATTATTAGAAATTCAACTATCACTGTGTTAATTGGTGGTAATCTGAATGCCCAATAGATTGCATTATTTCTAAGGGTGGTGCAATCCCGATGAAAGAGGATGGTGGCAGACCAGTAAAATCAACTAGGACGGCCTGCTCCTGGATCAACTAAGCATGCCGGACAGTGCAATTAAGGATGATGTTGCTCCTGCTAAAATGTGACATAATAGGGAGACATTTTCCACTTCAAATTATTTGTTTGGGAACAACTGCCTATTGGACAGGGCAGTTTCTATGGACATCGTCTTCTTGGTTTAAAGGGATCACGCCATTTTTACAGTATTTATTAAAATTGAGGATGACCCATAGAGCGACTATGATAAAGTAGGATGTGCAGCTGTGAATAATGGTTTAAACACAGTTGGATGGTCCGATAGAAAGTTAGTGGCCATAACAAATTATATGAACAACATGGATAGAGAACAAGACAGACAAGCTTGTGAACTGGATTAGCTCTATAAAATCTACATTTCTAACGGTATAAAATCTACATTTCTAATGGTAGGGAATTTGCTATCCTTTAGGCAGGTTAAGAAACATTTGTACGAAAATGATAAGATAATTAATGAGGAAAAAAAGCGCTTATGGCAAGCTGTAAGGCTAAAATGACTAATATTGGTTCTATGGTTAAAAGCTAGAGGGCTAAAGATTATAAAGAACTGATATAGCAATTGGTTAAAGCGGTATCATAAATCTGCAGCTAATAAAGCTTGGCAAGAATTATATGCAGCTGTTAGGAAGAACAAAAGCAAGAAACTGTAGAGCATTTTCAATTCCAGGCAGGAGCATACAAGTCTGCCTTGATCTGTTGTTTATCCAGCGCGATTTGAGAAACATATACAGGGGATACATTTGGGAATTATAGATTTCTGTCTCTGTTGAAAAGATCCAGCTAAATATATGCAACTTGTATCATTCAAAGTATAAATGAGTGGATAGTGGATACCCATGTCCTAAGCTGTTATTAAACAAGCTTACGAAGGTGTTGTCTACTGTTCACAACATTTACAGTGATCCAACAAGCGAGATTAAATTTGGTTCCTCCTCTCTATATCCTTTTCATTGATTTTGCAACTCATTCGGTGTAATAGACAGTTTCACACTGTGGGACATTTAGAGAATTTACAGATGCCTACGCAACTCTGTCGTGCTTGTCAAAAGATGCACAACAAAAATGTGGCACAAGTCAGATTGAACAGACATGGGGAATTATCTGTGCCAGTTTCCATTGAAAAGGGTGTCAAACAAGGGTGCATACTCACCCCGGTACTGTTGAACTTATTTATGGCAGATGTTGGCTATACCCTTGTCGATAAGGTGAATTTTCCTCCTACATTGGGCTGATCAAAGTTCCTATATGTCACCGATACTGACTATCATGTTATTTTTGATTCCACCTATACATGAATTTATAGAAGCTTTAAGGAATTATGTTGAGTCAAACAGTCGGGTGGTAAATATGACCAAGTACTTATTTATAAAGCTTGGGAAAGTAAAAAGAGAAAGGCATATCTCTGTATATATAAAAGGGACATTTCTGTATATGTGTGTGTGACTGTTTGAAATGTTCAGAATACTTTCCAACATGCTACAAACCTGTAAGTTGGCATGTGGATAGGTTCCATAGTGTAGACAATGTAAAAAGTATACAATATTAATGTTGCTAATTTTCCTGGCCTCCAGTGCTTGATATGTGTGTGTATTTCTGTTTGAAATGTTCAGCATACTTCCCAACATGCTACAAACCGGAACTGTGGCATGTGGGTAGGTTCTATGGAGTAGACAATGTAACAAGTATAAAATATAGCTTTTTTGGATTACACCTGCCATATGGCTCTTCGCACCCTAGTTCTGCCGTAGTTCTACGTTCATTGTTCCTAAAGTTCAGCAGTTCAGGAAAACATCAGCAGTTCATTGTTCTTAAACTTTCCAAACTATCAGCATTCTAGCTGGCAATAACGGAACTCAGTTTTGAAGGCGTACAGTTGACAGAATATGGTTCTTTTCTAGTGAAGTGGGTTGACAGGAAAAGGTGCACGTCTCTTCAATAGTGTCCGCAATGACGTTGTCCATCAGATTATGGCAAATCTCTCATGATAATTACTGAAACTCCATTTCCCATGGAAGATGATGGATGTATGCCACCTCAGCAGTCCAAAGCTTACATGCTTCATCAGTACACGTACAGGTACGGCACTTCAAGCTTACACGCTTCAGCCCTACACATACATCACTTAAGTTGAGGTTGCTGCTGCCTCGGCTGTAGATCAGGACACCAGTAATGTTGCTGCGCAATCTCAATGCTCCAACACAAAGTAGCTGAAATCGATTTACGGGATCCGTGCTTTTCTCATGGTCAGCTTTATGTGGCTTGCTTGCTCCAGAGTTGCAAACAAAGACTAGCTCCTGCAGGAAAGACCAGAAATATTTCTATAAATAAAACATTGGTTTAGTTTATTAAATGAACTTCAAACTAGGACTGAAGTAGCAATTATCATGCGAAGCACAGGTACACCTGCTAGTCATTTATATTTGATAATGCCTAGTTATTTTATTTATTTATTTAAAGTATCTTAGTTCACAATGAACTTTTTCACATATTACAAAAAATACATAAAATAGTGTAAACATTTTCAAAACATGGTTAAAAATGTATTAAAAAACTTCACACTAAAATAGATTGAAATCAGTGGCATCGAAGATCCATTTTACTATCATCCATGTGCAGAGAACGATCACGTTTTAGAAAACAGAAACACAAATTCAAACTTGCTCTATTTTGTATCCTATTTCCTTCTCAAATTCTTGTTGCACTTTCGATATGGTAATCAACCATGATAAACTACTTCCAGAAAAACAATTCAACCAAAGTGTTTCCTTCTGAATATCATACAAGCCTTGAGCGTGTTTCATATCATATCTTGATTTAATGATCAAACAAGATTTCAAAAAGTTCATGGAACTTTTTCCTCACACCACCGTTATTTTTTCCAATCTGACTCAAAGGCAAAAATGAAAGAATTAATTCCAAAAATCACAGAGAAATGTTTATAAGGTAGTTACAGCTTTCATGAGACATCAGAAACAATTATGGATATCAAACAACAATATGTTCCACATGTCTAACCTGTACAGACATGATGGAGTATACTTAACTCATGAAGGAAATGCTGTGTTCTTTGATAACTTCAAAGCAGTACTCCAACTGTGCTGAAATATTTCACTCGGTGTACTCCATAACAGATCTTTTAAACTCTACCTATTACATACATATGCAGACATATAATAACATCAATACGCTTTATTTAAAATATTTCTTATAGCGGCACCTACTCTACCCGCACCATGAAGACTCTCTTTTAGCCATGGGTACACATACATTTTTTACATACTCAAAAACACATGTTGCCAGGGTTTCAAAGTTCAAATGACACAGGGTAGAGGTCAGGACATGCAATCAGAAAGACATGTAAAATTGTGTGCTGTAACATCCATAAAACAATCTGATTACTGCATAGAAATGTGTATCATAATACCTGCGGCTATCATGGCAGTTATACCTGTAGTTATACAGGCCCACCAAAATACGCAATGTCCCATTGGTTTGCTGATCCCATGGCTATAGCAGCCTTTGAGAGGGCACGATGTTTCATTGACTGAACTTCAGCCACAAGCATAAAGAAACCCCTCTGTAGCTGCAGATATATATATACATCTTAAAATATCAGAAAACACATAGGCTCAGAGACTTCAAACCTTAAATAACATAAGGCTAGAAGTGAGGAGCCAGAAAAATTATATGTTACATTTTTACTTCCAACATTCAAAAACTAATACAAACACCAATCGAGCAACAGTGAATCAAAAAAAGAAAAACAAAACATCATGACAAATTCTCAATTTTCAACATGTTCGAACAGAGCACCCCAGCATTTAATTATTTTTTATGAGAGCCTTATGCTGACATGATCCTACTCACATTTGCACATTATGCATTATGCAAGCATTTGCATTATGCACGCATTTGCTGTGAAATCAAATGTACCATTATGCTAGAAATGGCCTGTGAGAAAATCAACCCTATTGCCAATTCTCCAGCACCGCAAACATAGTAACTCCAGCATGAGTTCATAAAATGGCCCAAAGCAGATATTGAATTCCTTCCATGAGTTACTGGCTTCGGACATGTTTGTCATATTCTTCGCTACCAACCGGAACACTCTGCAAATGCTCAACCCAACTACATGGCTTGCGGAAATGCTTTGCTAAGATACAATTTACATTCTGTGCATGCTGTATTAAGTGGTTTGTCCCTCACAACCAGTGCAATGCAGAACTGGTCACCTGTTGAAAACAACTCATTTTCCATGTCAACAATACCAAGAGATACCCCAATACTGAAACCTGTTATTCAAAAAGCAAGCAGTCGACAACAAATCCTCCTCCCTTCACCTCTGCTCATAGAACACTCGCGGGCATCTCCACCTGACAATGCCGGGTGATGCAAACTTCATTTGATATCATTTGTCTACAAGTGACTTGGCTTCTGAAAACACCGGCAATGGAGGGATATGATATCGTCTTGGCGCCCGCCAACAAAGGCCTCTTGGGTCGTCCGACATCGGGTCTTCTCACGGCCTGCAGGCAGGGAATCGGACTGAAGATCAAGGCCACACTTCAATTAAACCTCTCAATCCTGGCAGTGCTACTAGACTGGGTTCAACATCCGAATTCCAGAATCTCGCAAATAGCAATTGTCAATACCTACTGGAACCCAGCAGCCATAAATCAACAGACCTATCTATCCATGATGGAAAATCTAGTAGATGAAATCCAAGCTATACACCAGGTTCCTTTGATTATAATTTGTGGTGACCTGAATTCCCAATGCCTCGACAGGCTTGTAAAGCCGGGTGCAACCTCATTCATGACGCCCGCCGCCAAAAGAGGGAGCCATTGGTCTTCTCTAATGGCTTCAAGAAAACTGGAGAACTTGGACTCAACCTTTCCAAATGTACATTGCCTTCGAACCTGGGAACAAGGACCCCTCCATGCCCCCATCGACTACATATTTGCCTCTCGACACCTGCTGGCAAAGGTGAAAGACTTTGAGGTTCGTAAGACAACAGCTAGTGACCACACTCAGCTTACCACGACCTTGGACAATCATTTTAAACTACCTGCAACGTACGTCATGTGGGTTGAATCAAATCTTCGGGGAAACTGCTTGAATCTGACAGCGCAAGCTGTTACAAACTTGTCGGCAAAATATGCGCGAGGGAAATTAAATTTTGGATTACGTTCCTTTATTAGTCCAATATAGGGCAAAATCAAAACCGTCAGCCCCTACATTCATCGCGCCCAGACACACTTTCGACGCTACACTGGTAGCAAAAAGACGTGAACTGCGTAGGCTGAAAAGGCGGTTTGGGAACCTTCCTCAAAACAAAGAACAACTAAAGATGGCAATAACAACTTATAAAAACTGGGTGAAACATCATCAACACCAACTATATCAGCAGGATGCAGACACCATGTTAAAGGCCATATGTGGAAATAAAGTTAAAGAATTCTGGTCCTTGCTAAAAACATTGGCACCCTCGTACAACAACTCGACTATCAATGCCATGGCAGAGCAAAAATGGATAAACCACTTCACTTCCCTTTTTCAAGCCTCTGAAGTCACAGTCTCATCTGAAATGAAATCGAACGGTGCAAATTGGCTGAAACTGGACGACCACGTCGAAATCAGTGACCACATCAAAAAGCTGAAGAACTCCAGAGCGGCAGGCCCAGATGGAATCTCGAACATAGATTTGAAAACAAACCAAGTGGAATGGGCCTTGCTTATTGCGTCCATCTTTACGAAATGCACTGACCAGAAATCCCTTCCGCCTTCATGGACAAAAGCCATCATTGTCCCAATTTACAAGAAAGGCGATATTACAGACATACTTAACTATCGCCCCATAGCCCTCTTTGACTGTATCGGAAATGTCTTTGGGTGCCTGCTTTTGATAAGATTCCAATCCTGGTCAGAGTCGGCTCCCTGCAATGACAGGTTTCAAACGGGCTTCGAAAGAAACGTAGGCACGGCGGCCAACATATTAACCATCAGTACCCTGAAAAGCAAGGTTTTGGAGGGCAAACCGCAGATCTTCGTGGCTTTCATCGACCTCTCCCAGGCCTTCGACTTAGTCGATAGGCACTGCCTGTGACAAAAACTAGAGGGGTGGGGCTGCCCCCAGGAGATTCTGCAGCCAATCAAAGCTCTACATACGGAAACCACTCTCAGGGTCCGCCTGTCACGAAGGGGAAACCTCTCAGGGAAATCCAGACTGGTCGTGGGGTGAAACAAGGATGCCCTCTAGCCCCAGCATTGTTTCTAGCCTACATTGCCGACTATGGTGTCTCAGAAGATCTGGCTCACACTTTTCCGCCATCAGTGGCTACTGTCAAAATAAGCCACCTACTGTATGCTGACGACCTTATTCTTTTTGATCAGATCCAGATCGGCCTCCAGAGATAGTTATCTAATTTACTTCTCTACACTTCGGAAAAAACCCTAAAAATAAATAAAGAGAAAACTAAAATCATGATCCTGGAAGACGGCCAGCAAAAAAGTAGAGACAAATATAAATGGTGACTAGAGAAAAATGAGATTGAGAGGGTCACTGAATACAAATACCTGGGTGTTTTTCGTTAGACAGCTCGAAACACGAGACTTCCATGCAGGTAAACCTTCAAAACAAAATAAAGAAGCTGGCATCACAAAGAAAGGCGATCGACACAAAATTTGGAAAATGTTCATGCATCCCAGTCATAGAATTCCATAGGAAAAAAGTCATCCCTTCTATCACCTATGGAGCAGAAGCCATGCCTTTGATCCCAAGCAAAATCTGGCCGAAACTAGAAAGTCTGTTCTGGAAGGTGGTCCTTTCCCTTCCAAAATCTACGTCCATTGTAGCAATTCGGCGAGCAGTCTGGTATCATTAAAGGCCTTATTAAACATCAATGCTCTCAGGCTATACCGAAAATGTATCATGGACGATAGTGATGAAATTTATGGACTGCTAAATAAAGAGTTGCAATCCGGTAAGGTGAAAATCCTATCAACCTGGAAAGAAGCTAAAAGGGCCTTACTCCAGTCAGTCGCCTGTTCAGAAGCCGACCTCAGTGCAAATCCAACCATAGTATACAAGAAACTGAAAGATCTAGATTGGATTCAAACACAAGAAGCCGCATCCAACAATAAACTTCTTCTTCACCTGCCTCAATCACACTGTAAACTCAATGAGCCAATGAAGTACCTTCAAAAATTTCCCAGCAGGGGGTCGAGAAACTCTCTGCTAAGGATAATAAGAATCTACTAGACACAAATGAAATCCACAATATTAGAGGCCTTTCCGACTCAAGCACCTGCCGCTTGTGTGAGACCGAAACCAAATTGATTTGGCACCTGCTTTTGTCATGTCCGAAAACCTTGACTTTGAGATCGGTCACTTAACAGTGGGTGAACGAGGGTGGGATGAAGAGAAATGGTGGAAGAGACTGATCGGTGGAGACCGAATAACCTGGCTTCTAGCAACTGTAAACTTTTTAGAACACACAATGATTGTGTTAACAGGTGCAGGGTCCCACCCTATTTAGTCACTTTCAACTTCAGTTTTTTTTTCGCTTTTGTAAAGTTCTTTTTGAACACACACAAATAAAAATAATGTTTAAAAAAGCAAGAATTGACTGGGATGGATCGATCCCCCACACAGTGCTCATCTAGGATCTTCTGAGCACCATTTTATCATGTTAATGTATGTGAATGTCTTGATGATGAGTTATTTCTCTATGTAATTGAGTATATTCATGATGTGCAAAAAAAAGCTAGCAGTTGAGCAACGTACAAGGGTTATGTACAAATGGCATTGTGATGTGGCAATGTCCTTACTGGATAGAGTGGGTACAGATATTTGCTATTTGCAGTGTGCAGCTCTCAGGAGGAGCAGGAGAGGGGACGCTAGTGGAGGGGCTTTAAGTGGCCATCTTTCTGCAAGGTTTTCTTTTAAAGAGCAGGATCTTCAGTGTCTTCCCGAGTTGCAGAAAAGAGGAGCTCAATCTGACATATTTCAGTCTTTCCAGAGCCTGCTTGTTTTTTCACTTTTTCCATTCTGTATTTCCAGTCGGCTGACATCACCACTTCTAGGCTGATATCACCACTTCTAGCGTTGGGTTCGCCTCCACAGATCCTGAGTTTCTCTGCTCCATAAGATGGTTTCAAGGACGTTGTTCCTTTTTTAAATGAGGCAGGCTTATCTGACAAGGTATGTCTGTTATGCTAGACAGTGTTGGTGCCTTCATGAACGAAGGGAAACTGTGCTTGGATGGCTGCTCTTAAGTCTGCATGAGGTAATATTTGTGAATGGAAGGACTGAACAAGGTGAGAAGTGCTGCCATTACAGGTTAACACATTCTTCCTGATTGTGACTCCTATGACATCCTTTTTAACAAAAATGTCTACGTTTTAAATTGATCTCTTCCATCCCAATGACCTAGCTAATAAAGAGGGAACTTGGCAGTTTTTCTATAGATCCATAAGGAAAGATGGCCTCAGTTTCTGTTTCGCAAATGCTAAGCCTTAAAGGCAAACACATTCTCAAACAAAATAGAAGGTACACATTAAGGTACACATTAATTATGGTGCTGCATTATGGTGTCTGTGACAAGAAGCAATTGGTTTCAGATCAATAAATTAGGATCAGTTTACCCCACATTATTGATCCAATCAGGTGATCTTTTTCCCTTTGTCAGATTTCAGTTTGAATTTAGGAGCCATCATTGCTACCCAGCAAGGCCCTTTTCCATTCATGTCTGGGAGACTTCTCAGAACCAAAGCCAGTTGTTGGAAATTAGCCCTTGTGTCATATAGTGCCAGAAACATTAATTAATGTAGGGCAACAGGAGCACTGCCCTTCTGCTTCCGTGCATTCTATGAATCATTTGGCATAGTTCTGGTGGACAGTGCATGCTCACTGTACAAATCGTCAAAGACCTGCACACTGCATCAGCTTCTTCTCTAAAACTGGCTCCCTGCCCCTATCCCATGACACGTAAGCAAGTGGTGGCTGTGGCAATGTGCGCGTTCTCTGAATGGTTTGATTGGGTCCTCTCATTGCCTGCTTCTTACTGGTTTATGTGTGCCGTCAATTCTTGGATGTTCCTTATTGCTTTAGGTTTCTGTTAAGTAGTAGTCAATCAGCTGTGGTTGTGGTGGAGCTGTTGCTCTAAATTACGACTCCGATTCTCTTGCTCTAATCAATTATTTTCTTCATTTAATGTTGCATAATTCGGGAAAGTATGAAAATCTGCATGCAATGTGGGAGTTCAAATGACAATTATGAGTCAAAGGTAAACTATGAATGCTAGCTCAATCGCAGTCAAATTGCAAAGACAGTACTATAGTAGTGGGCAAATCAACACATGAAATATTCTCCAACACAAAAATATATTCCAATGGTAAATCTGCCGGAATACCACCCAGCGGAATTATCATTACTGCCTCTTGGGACGGCGGATTTAGCACCAGATTACAAGTGGGGGTTGCAGTGTTGATCCCCATTAATGTGTAGTCCATAGGACAGCAGAATTACTGCTGCATTAATTCCGCCAGCAGGATTCTGCCAATTTTGATGATTTTTCGGCAGAAAGTGGGAGGATTTACCTCCAGCGAGATTCTGGAGGTAAATCACCCACTCCAGGGCCAAACTCGTAGTATGGCGGAATGTGAAATGTTGCAGTTATTCCATTACCAACACTTTTTCTTCCCAAACTGCCATACTCGTAATGAACAGTCTTTACAGCATGTGTCTCAATAATTTTCTTGATTGCAACCGCCTGCCTTTGCCTGCTAAATACATGACAAAAGGCCTCTCCTCTATCCTCTCCCTGCAATCATGTTTAGTGATGTTTTGGCGTGGCATAGTTTTCTTTACTCCGACATGTACCTCACCACATACCTGGTAATCGTTGGATTAGTTTCTTACAGTTACACACAGAGTACTCAAAGTGTGCTCACGAAAAGTGTGAATTCTCAAGCATCCCACATTTCCCCTATGTGTCAATCATTGCTCAGCACTCGTCCACTAGATTCCCCAAACACATCTACTCTCAATAGAGTTATGATTCAAATCTTTCAGTGGAAGGGCCTCCCTGACACCCAGTCCATAATGTGGTTCATTTGAAAAGCTGCAAAACTTTCTCCATTTAAAGCTGTCAAAAGCATAGGTGTGCTCATTGATTTAGGGGCCATGCTTGTCCTACTGGTCCATGCAGTTGTAGAATTATATTTTTATCACATGAATGTCGAAAGGTGCTGCCCAGAGAGAAGGACCTTGGTGATGGCATTCATACTTCCAAGCACAGACTACAGAAATCACCACTATCTGAGAGTCCTAGACAACTTACCTGAAGAACAGAAGCGGGTTCTGAACAGTGTTTCTATGTTCTTACTGTAACTGGGCCTTGGAGTAATATTGCTTTGTCTTTGACCTTCCAGCATGAGCTATCTATCAGCCACATCCAAGGTAGTTTGCATCGCCCGCTAGGCTTTCTACAGGTGCGTACATGAATCCCTTCCTTTTAACTGGTGATCTGCATGTCACAGAACAGCTTTAAATCATCAACTGAACATACTCCTAAGCTCATCAAACTAGGCTGACCAGGTTTAGTGAAACTTTGTTCCTGGCCCAAGCACCAGAGCTTCGGTCCTTAACCCCTAATATCATTCCCATTAAGTCTACTTTCTTCATTCAAGTGTATAATAAAAATCGTTCTGGTTCCCCTTATCTAGCTGGAAAGAGATTCTCCTAGACTGATTCCTCACCAATGCTCAATGCTGCTATAAACCCATCTGCCACCCATTACTACTTTTATAGGTCCTCACAAACACCCAGTCACCTGGTATATAATGTGTGCCCCATTACTACCTACTTCTCTTTAAATTCCCCATGTCACAGAATCCTGCTCAAATAAGCTAACAAACATGTTAAGTATCTTGCCCTCCCCCACACCCGACCCTACCCACACCATCATCCCACCCCATTCTCCTACATTCTGTTAGCACGATCTGCCCCTTCAACAACAACATGCTGCAGACCCTGAGGCCCTACCAATCCACCATCCTCTGTATTCCTTCCCACCCACTCTACCCATTCATATCTTGCATCACTCTCCCATACATCACCAGTCTGTTCTCAAGTGTTCACTCTATGCAGCTATATACAATAATAACATGCAAACATGTATCTAGTAATATTACATGAGTGGCAAGATGATCCCCAATTTGTCATCAGGCAGTAGATTCTGTTTTTTTTGGACCAAGAAAGAATATGGATTGCAAACACTTTTCAGACAGCCTCAACAATATTCTTTTGAAAGCCCTATTTGCAGGCAGTCAATTAAGATTGAGTTTTTGTGAATATACCTACTCAAGGAGTAACCTTCTAATTATAATCTAAACAAGTATAGGTGAGACTAAACAGATGCTCGCTATCTGGTGTGAGTGGATGCATGTATTTATGATTGTAGTCTTGCATTAAGCATCATATCAGTTTTAATGGTGATGCAGTTTTTAAAAGGCACTATTTGACAACGTAAGGCAATCAAATGACAACTATTCCACTGAAATGCAACAATATGGGCAACATGTCTGTTTCATCCAGCTAGTCATACCATTTATCTTATATGCCACCTGTCTAGTATTGGCACCAAATTATAGCCATAATAGGTCCTGGTTTAAGCACCCTCTAACTGGTACTGTCACCAACTTGGCTTCACAAGCCGTGGCACTCTCCGGCGATAGGTATTACCATCACACAGTCAGTCATTTCCACCACATGCTAAGGTCTTCCACCCTTTCTGAAACATAAGACAAGATGGCAAACCCAGAAGCTCCCTTTGATGAACGTGCCTAATCTGTGAAATTATTTGTATTAAATACCTGAATTAATCAACCAGAGATGGTGTGCATGTGTGTGTGTGTGTTTCTGTGTGTGTATGATTTACTTGATTAACAGGAATGTTTTTAACATCCCTTTGCTCACCTAACAGTCCCCTTTGGAAGGTAAATGTGCAACTTCAACCAAGATTTAATGCCAATTTTATAAAGGCTGAACCATTTGGCAGGGTAGCCATAAAAGACAATGTCAGTGCATGCACCTGGTATGATAACTGTAATTGAAATGAAAACCCTTGTGTGAAAGGTCTGCCCTAGTCAAGTTTTCCAGTGATCTGATACATCTTCTGTAAATCTTCATTAAATGGCGCATTATATACCAATAACTCCCACAGCGGGATTTATAAAACAACAGCTGTGGTTCCATCCTGACCTGTTTGGGGTTTGGCTCTATGTGCACTGTTCCAATTTACACAATGTGCCTGTCCATCGTCCCCTGAACCTCTCCCCCACTAGCTCCCCCGGGGCCCCAGAGCATCTCAGTGCTATTGTGAACCATTGTATAGTTAGAAAAGATGACAATGACAGAGGGGTTCTGCTGCCCAGGAGGAGTGGCAATAGTGGCTGCTAAGTGATCTCTCACTCCCCACACTGTCCAAGGTGGTGCTGTCCATGGTGCGCCCCAGTAATTTCCTCTACACTACACATGTCTTGAGCTGCTATATCATGCCCAGCTGTATTTACCAATAACTACCTCTAGATCCAGGTGGTTTGCTTTGTCGGGCTTATCCCTGTAAAGCCAATTAGTCTGCTCCTCCCTATTCCTGGACATCCGACAAAGAGTGGTGTCACCCTTTATCAAAATACTCACCCCTCACAGTTCCCAAATTCAAAAGAAGCAAGGCCGCAGGATGTAGTATCCCAGTAGTAGCCGCCAAAGAATGGAACACCCTCCCGCTAGCCATCAGATATGACCCATCAAACACATCGTTCCGCATTAAACTCAAAAACTGACTCCTCATGTTCAAAGGATAGCAACTTCGATCCTAGAAGGTACCGTGGCACATTGTAAATATCGGTAATACCTGTAAATATTGTACATTGTAACTAATATATGATGGCTCACTTGTATGCAATTGCAATAATGTCTGTAAATATCTGTCCAGCGCCCACATACCTACGGGTTAGGCTCGCTTTACAAATGCTAAATAAATAAATAAGCATTCTCCTGATTGACTCTTAGTCATTTGCCATTTATGTGCACACTGAGACACCTAAGATGTCCGTATGGGCTCAGTACATAATAATGCAGAATGATATCAGAAAACTAAAACGTTCACTATGAGCTCCATTGATAAAGAATAATTCCATGTTCAAATGTGTCTATTGTTGTGCAGTGAGATTGCGCGAAAGTGTAAACTTGATTATTGACCCGGTTCCTAGCTAACTAGTCAGTCTCAGTGTGGTGCTCACAGGCTGAGTTGAGGAGGAGAAGAGGAGGGCAGAAGGGTTTGAAAGAAGGAGCTGGCATACACCAGTTTTGTTGGGGTAAATAGCAATGAGGACGGGCCACTAATTACAAATGGAAAGAAAGGGGGTGAAAGAAATGGATGGGAGAGACAGCCATCCTGACATAGTCATTCAAGCTCTGCCAAGCAGCTGGTGTCATTTCCTGGACTGACACCAACGATTTCCCCCCAAAACCCTAGGTGAGGGCAATCTCTACCCTGGCCAAAGCAAGCATGGGTGCATGGCACAGGTGAATCCCATGTAGGCATGGGATCGATTGGAATACCAGGGGTTAAATATTTGAGATGAAAATCCAGCTTGATTTAAAACGACCATGTCAATGTGAACCCTTTCCTCTCTCGCACAGGATTAACTGGGATTCAAATTACCTTTTTAACTGGGTTGCACATGCTTAAACTATGCTCCTTTAAGTTACAAGTGAACATTGAGAAGGCAATCCTGAAGCCAAATGCTTTTCTTTAAAGGAATTCCTTGAGCTGCTGGATAAAAACGGTTAGATCACAATCTAACGTAAGAGCGTTTAGTGACTTAGATTTATAGCAATAAAAATAACCTATGAAAAGCACTAGGCTGGATCAGCAGCATGTCAAGTGCACTAAAATCACAAGGCTTTCAATGCTGCCCGCTAACCAAATACACGCGGCCTATAAATTACTTCATAAACCACCCTTTCATTGTATACTTGCATAAAGTCGCTCAGTGAGAGTTTCTGAACGAGTCATGCCATTTTTCTGAATACAACAGATAACATCATCCAAGTCATGCCAACCGTGGCCAAGTATCAGAATTGATGAATGTCAGTGCTCTGTCTTCAGTGTAAAGGGCACATCTGAATCGCCCGCTGTTTATTTGGCAATCAGCAGTCTCAGGGGAAGAAATAGAAGCTATCTGCGTCACGAAACTAACTGACTTACTGCTGTTGTGTCAAGTTTTCCACACAGATTGTATTGGGAACGTGGCTGACTTCTGTCATGCTCAGCTCCTAGGTTTGAACTGAGTTCACGTCCCTGTCAATTCATCAGCTATTGAAGATGGAAGTGCCCCTCGCAGGCTATGCCCAGCATGGCCTGTGTGCGAGGCCACCTGACGGGGTGCGGGCGTGCAGAAAGAAAGTCGGCCCGCAAGGGCAAGAGCCCTGAAGATGGATGGTTTCAA
Source organism: Ambystoma mexicanum (assembly GCF_040938575.1). Lineage (NCBI taxonomy): Eukaryota > Metazoa > Chordata > Amphibia > Caudata > Ambystomatidae > Ambystoma > Ambystoma mexicanum. Next base: position 551,636,723 of record NC_090939.1, on the reverse strand, counting down.
GAGCAAAGCCCTGGCACCCCAGACCCTCATTGCACATATAGGTGCCAGGTGTGCAGCAGCAGGCATTGGACAGCAACACTCACAGGTGTTGGGCGCGAGTGCAATGCATATTTTACATTTTGACTCCTCCTCAGGGTCGAGCTGTGACGAAGGAATTGTAAAGATTATGTAAGGCTTAAGAGTTTCCATTCAAGGCGCTGGAATGCAGGTCGGGGTTCTGGACTTTGATTTCCTCTTCGCAGGGCCTGTAGCAGGGCAGCTCAAGTACAATGAAAATAGATGACATGAGGGCACAGAATGGCCCTCATCCTTTTGGAATTAAAGGGCACTCTATAGGTACACACACACACACAGACTGCAATGTTGCGTGTATGAGTACATATCAGGGATCTGTGCATGCAGTGTGTGCCTCAGAAATCAACCAGGTAAAATGCAGAACTGTTTCTGTGACACGTGCAACTGGAAAATATTTTACTGGATCATGTTTACTAAAGCATGACAATTAAAAGTGGTCTGATTAGACAGGCATCTCTTATGATTCGAAAATGCAAGGCAGTTGAATTCAGTGGGCCTGATTCACAACGTGTTTTTCAATGGGTGCATCCCTTTCTTAAATGCTTTGTGAATACGGCCCACTACGTTTCATCAAGGTAAATATTGATTTAAGAAGCATCACACGAGACATTATTTGAAGAATGGATTGCTGTGTAAAGTATTCACAAAGAGTTCCTCTAAATTACCACAATTTCGATTGCATCATTTTTTGTTAGCATGCAGATCTAGCGTTCTAAGCGGGTGTGCAGATACAAGTCGAGAAAGGCCCCGCCAACTAGATATTAGTCCTTTAATGGTGACGTGGCTGTCACATTGACACGTGTAGGCTCCCTCATTATACTACTGAAGGTAAATATATATGTAGAAACATCTAATCAGCAAAACATACATGCAGCACGGTATGCAGTAAACTATTAGAAAACACTTTTAAGCATATTAGGACAGTGTGTTCTTTTTGAAGTAAAAACTGCTTTTCTTTGTGCATGCATTTCATATATTAGATTTCCCCATTATAAAGCATAGTGTTATGTTAGGTTGTAGAGTTCAGACATGCCTCATTACCGAGTTTGTGTATTGACAGTGTGAGCTGCCAGTGGCCATTGTGAGCAAGAGAACAGCCATGTTAGTATAACATTAGAGTAACAGGCCGCAGACTTGACCACCTTATCCTGCTAAGATGCTCTCCAGAACTAGGGCCTCTTAATTGAATTGAATTTTGTGGTGAGTGCAAGCACCTAAAGTTCAGGATGTTTTGATAGGAAATACAGACGTTGATTCATTGTTGCAAAGGAAGCACCACCCATGACTTGAAATTGAATTCCAGACAAGCAGGTGCTGTCCAAGGTGAAATGCGAATGAATACGCATAGGCCACGACATGGCTTCAGTGCCAATTTACAAAGTTAGAGCCTGAACACAGTGCCCCCAGTCCCACGAAAAGCGCTGTTTTTGAGGTAAGTGCCTTGATAATTCGAAGAAAATAGATGAAATTGAAATTTGAACAGTGGTACCTCAGCTTGGTCACTCATTAAAGAGATAGCGGGAAGGTCATGGTCTGCTGGCGTGTGGCTTGTGTCGAGATGGGAGGGGAGTTGCAAGGAGTGCAGGTAGCGGAAAACAAAGAAACTCAAGCATAATTGTTAGGGTTTCGCAAACATATCTGACATCTCTATTATTTCCCACCTTCTCTTTGGTCAGTTCTCAGAGACATGAAGGCTCAAAGTTAATTAAAAGGTTTTATGATGCAATTAGTACAGAACTTCTTTGCCAAGAATGTCTCATATGGACCAACCAATAGGAACGCAGTTTGAACCTTAATGAGGTCATGGTTTGAGGGTGGGGATTTCTTGAGGAGCCAATGGTGGACAGTGTTCTATAGGGGATCTGTGATGTGTATCCAATGATGTTTTTAAGATTTGAATTATTGTAAAACTTATCAAAATATGCAAAATGTGCGATTTGCAGAATGAAATTGTTTGGCCCCAAATGAGCATGTAATATGGTCTCCAGTTGTATGCTGTTTGCTCTCTCCTAGCTGTTCCAGAAATAAAGTTGTGTGGTTTCTGCAGTCTATGTACTCCATTTTTTGAGCATTTGTTGTCTCCTAATTTTGTTTTGTTTTGGGACATAACCACCTTTACACTTTATATACTGCTGCATATAATCACTCTGATTACTACAGGTGGTCAGTAGCTTTTGCGCAGAAGAACAAACCTTAAGCAGGCGAATGGCTTGATGTGTATTTCATTGAATCTCCGTTCCCATCACTCTTCCTTAATATGTGGGCTGAGATACTCCTGATGTCTAGAACCAACCACTTCTTCCCCCTGTTTCCAATACCCTCCTGAGTTAGACATAAATTATATGATACAGGTGTTGTATTGTGTGGACACCACGGTTTAGAATGTTCTTAAGTAAACCAACGTCAGGTGATAAAAACACAGTAAGCAGAATCCAGAGAAGACATTAAATCGATGTACCTGATACATATTCTCTAGTAGCAGTCATCACTTAAAGGTCAAACCAGCAAAAGCTAAATCAGGAGAACAATTATACTGAGAATCCTCAAAGTGCACTGAAATGAAAAATGTGTTTTTCATTCAATACTTGTAGAATATCATATAGAACAAACAAGAACTGGGGAGAGATCACATGATATGTTCCCTCACAAAAGTGGATGTGGCAGAGGTGAACATATGAACACGACCACTCATGAAAGGAAATACTCTATTGCAATTGATATACAGAGAAAAATACAAGATACATGAAATGCATTTATGTACTGAAGCACAAGATGGAAGGAAACCTCAAAGCCCACACAGAGTTTGAAGCATGTTTACTGCCTCACAACCAAGTGCAAAGAACACCTCACATGTGATTACCAATTCCATCTATGACAAACGCCAGAGTCGTACTAGAAGACGCTTTCAGGTAATTTTTTCATACACATTCAGCCCCATTCGTTTTATGGTTTTTCTGTATGCAACTTTGGAAACAGATGCAATAGGTGTCTGCAGCAGGCAGGGGTATTGCAATGTATATTTCTTAGGCAGCAGGATAGGCACCTGGGAATGGCAGACGTATGCCACCGAGGGCTGGGGGCAGAATGTTCCAAAAAAAGCATTTACAAGGGTTCATTGGTACACCGAATTTAGAGGTGGAAACGAAAACACAGTAATTCCCAGTGAGGTGTCCTTTAAGGCTCTTCATCTGACAAGTGCTCCCAACAGTCACATGCATGAAAAGGTGGAAGTCTGCTGTTTTGAACTCTACCCTCACCTTGCTGCTTGGTGGGATGGTATATGTCTTGTCGTGGGTGGGTGCCTTTACATATGCAAGGAGAGGTGGTCTGTGCATGTACGATGCCGTAACCTTGTCAATAGACTTGAATACATGAAACATTCAAAGCAAACAATTGCACAGTTTTCAATTAAATCAATATTAAATAAATTGCTTGTGGCTGGGCAAGGGCGTGGTGTTTGGTGCCGCTCTTGTGGCTTGACACACTCTCTGGTTCCTGCGCTGATTGAGGCCATGCACCCCGGACGTATTCAGGATGCTGAGTCCCCGCAGCAGTGAAGCCGGTGGTGGGGCAAGGGCGTAGTCTTTCGCACTGCTCTGGGGGCTAGACACACTCTCTGGTTCCTGCGCTGACTGAGGCCACGCCCACCTGGACGTATACCAGCTGCTAAGTCCACGAATGGGCGCAGCTTTTGGGGATCAACACACTATCTGGTTCCCGTGCTGATTGAGGCCACACACCCCTGGACATATGCCAGCTGCTGAGACCCCACACCAGTGAATCTTGTGGCAGGGCAAATGCACAGTGTTTGTCGCCACTCTGGGGGCTCGACACACTGTCTGGCTCCTGCGCTGATTGATGCCACATCCCACTGGACATATACCAGCTGCTGAGTCACTGCAGCGGTGAAGCCCGTGGCGGGGCAAGGGCGCAGTGTTAGGCACAGAAGTTATTTGGTGCCACAGGGGATCTCAGTAAGGTTAACCCGGAAAAACCTTCAAACCCTCACTGAAGGATTTGGGGTTAGAGCAAGGTGAAAAGTAACCTGGGAGTGAGTTGGAGACACAAGCAGAACACTGTGGTGGGTGACTGTTGGCCTAGTAAATTGGCACATTGGCAACTTCGGGGTCTGCAATGGAGTCCCCGTCCTATTCCCCTTTACGCCAGCTCCTCTTTTGTATTCAGCGTACCTCCTAGATCGCTACACAAGACCGACCAGAGACAAGTCCCAGCGGAAGATGCTGGTTGTGAGGAGGCAGCAGCAATGGGGGTCTCATTCAATAAGCCATGGCAGGAAGTGTGCTGTAACAACTGATCCTGTTTTTGGGAGGGAAACTGGGGCCTTATAACAATTTCAGCAACTCTATGGGGAGGCTCACACTTTGATACAAGAGAGCCATCAATTTCTGGGGTACAGTCAAGAAGCTCGGGGAGGGCCACGTATTGCACCTGATGACTGCCACCGTGGAGTGCCATCCAGCAGTTTGGGCAGTTCACCTGTTAAGTACCACAGAGCAGGCTGCAAAGTCACAAACCAAGAAGATTTAGCAACTAATCGAAGCATGTCCATCACTGTAGGTAAATCTGTATGCATGAATAGCGCCAATAACGAAGCCATAAAATGTATAGGTGTTAATGCTGATGTGAACAATCTCCTCCCAACAATAGTCACCTCCTCACGATACTGTCATCCCCCCAACTATATTTAAACTATATTTCAACATCTACCATGTCCATCCGGCATGCATCAACTGATTTGACAAATATTGGGACAGTGAAGATGCTATCTCCAGTGATGGATGATGATACCATGACCGTCCTCGCCAACTTCACTCCACCATTGAAGCTTACTCCTGTGTCCATTAGCCTGGCCCTTGATCCTCTGCCAGTCCTTGTCTCCCATGAACCCCATTCCATGCCCAATTCTGTTTCATGTTCTTTGATCCCAGTGGACACAGTTATCTAGGACACACCTGAAGACACATCTGAAGACAAACCCCCCTCTAGCTCCTCTTGTAACGCCTGGAGTAAGATCTTGTTGGACACATGGTCAGGGGCTAGTTCCGTTCTGCACGTAACCCTATTTAGGGTCCCTAAATCTCAAAGTCACGCAATTAATCAAGAAATTGATACCATTACTGACTTACCTGCCAAGGATGTTTTTATAGCCAGGCGGTGTAACTATTACCAAGTGCTTGCTGAGGTGGCAGTTATCGGAAATCTGCTACTAGTTGTGAAAGAGGCTAAGGGAAGGGGAGAAGGGGGCTTGCAGGGGGAGATTCCCATCGCTTTGCTTGCCACCATGGGGCCTAATAAATTACCAAAGGAATGTTCTACTGAACAAGATAGTTTGAGCTCAATAATCACTGAAATGAACACTGCTTGTAATAATGTGGACCTTGTGAGACCTTATCCGGTCAACGCCCCCAGTGAACCTAACATTAAGATAAGGGAGTATAGTAAGCCTCCCAAACTTAATACAAAGTCTACACCACTGGTGGCCCGTGATCTAAGTACTATGGGTGTCCAATTTCCCAGTATGGTGGAAATTAAATTACACAGTCCATGGCATAAAGGGAGTGTGTTTAAGTGCCGTGATCATGGGGTGCCTAGAAGTGCCTCAGTATATCTCAACAGTGTACCTAAACTGGGGGTGAATAAGAAAGAACAAATTTGTGCACCATTAAAGTTTGCGTGTTTGTGTCCAAGGAGGCCATGGTGGTCTGTTGCAGACTGTCCAGTGAGGGCAACAATCCCTATGACACCATAAAATTTGAATTTTGGGACTGGAGAGTGGCCAACGGTGTCCTAGGAAGACGTGTGTGGGTTGGTTGGATGGCCAAGAGTGGGATCTCAATCAGCCCAAACCCTTATCCAGGATTTCCTCGCCCACCTGGAACTACCACACTTACTACTCCCCTAAGTGGTGCAAACTTCATTCCTTTGTGGATGAGGTTTAGTGGGGATTAACAGGCTGGTTCAGGGAGTCACGGTGTCTCTGTCTACACATCTCATCCATTCTTGTTTCAATTTCATGAGTGACTAATCTATATTTCTCTACTGTTGTTTCACCTTCACTGATTTTATAACAAGCCATAATACATTGTGTACCTAGTCAACAAATTGTTTTTAAATTTTCCACCAATGGTTTGTCTTCTATTTTATGTCATATCCATGAACTATGTACACAAATCCTTTGCTGGACCTCTTGCTACACACAATCAAGTGAAAGCCCATTACAGGAAGGTAATTGTACTATTATTTTCACCAAATGAATGTTGTTGATGGTGCAGGACAGACAGCAAAATAATAAAATTAATCATTGATCAAACAAACAAATTAATTAATCTTTGCAACACACTCATTACTGGACATCGGTCTCAGAGTGGAGGGACACGATTTCAACCTGTGTTGCTCTGTGTTGTCTTGGTTTGAAGACAAGCACTTTGCCCCTGAGCTATCCTCCTGGCAATAAGGAAGCCAATTTCCTAAAGAGAAATCTCCACTTGAATTAAATTCAATTGGTGCATAGGAAATAGAGTCCTAGATTTGCTGAGCTCAACGTTAGGTACATGGATGGTTTCAACCCAAAGCTTGAAATTCACATACAATATATGCTATACATGAAGGGTCACCACATGATCAATTCGTCTTTTGTGGCCTACACTGATATTGGCATAAATGGCAAAAACAACAACAAACTACTTCAAGCCATTTGTTTTGACGATTGTCACTCTGCCTAGGAAACTGTAGAAGTAGGAATCTAGACTCTGCATTTCAACATCTAGACTCTGCATTTCAACATCTAAACTCTGCATTTTAGCATTTCCATTTTAGCAAGGGTTTGAACTTTAAATAGGGGCAGGGGTGTAAAACTCATTGCTGAACTGAAGAGTGTGAGTCTCAGGCAGAATTAAATAGATTCCAATGCAGAGAGCACATGCTAGAAATTGATCACTTTGCCTCTTGATGCTATTTCAATGAACTGATCTGCACTGAATATACTACTAACTTAAATCTAACATGCTAACGAACCCAACCCCATTTAACATATAAAAGATTCCCATAATAACACTTAGCTCACACATTAACAGTTAGCTCAGGAAAAAAGGTGTATTCAGACCGATGAAAAGGCAAAATGCTCTGAACATGGGAAAGAAAAATGAACTTTAAACATGCAGGCTGAATCTGCACTGTATGGTAAGCTGAAAAATGTGAAGATCCATTCTACTAAAAACACGGTATTGTTTTTGATATTGATATTGATATTTTATTTCTATCGCCCTCGTACACAGTTCAGAGTGCGACAAGGAAAGGGAGGGTAACAGGGGAGAACAAAACAATGATTTTACTAGGTCCAGTGACATTGAAAATGTGCAAGTGCATGGGAGAGGGCGAGGGGAAAAGTGCATGGAAGGGGGGAGAAGTGGAAAGTGCAAAGCAAAGGAGAAACAGCAAAATAATAAATAAATAAATAAACAAACAAATAAATATATATATATATAAATAAATACAACTAACAGTGGTAGTGAAGCCAGCAAATGTGCAAGTGCCTGGTTTAAAGCAGCAGACAGGGTAGTTCTGATAAGTGCAGGAAGAAAAAGGGTGGCGTGTATGGGTACAGATAAAGACCCCAGTTCAAGGGGTGGCCCAGGGGCAGTGCGGGAAGGTGTCAGGGTGAGCAGGTACCTGGCCCAGGAGGACAGAGGGTGGCCAGGGCACGGTGCCAAGAGAGAACAGATTAGCAGGGGAGTGGGGGAGCAAAGGCAGAATACAAGAGGAAGGTCTTGAGGTGCTTCTGGAACCGGAGATGGTTCTCCTCAGGTTTTAGAGTGGGAGGGAGGCTGTTCCAGAGGGAGGCCCCAGCCGAAGACAGAGATCTGCCCACAGCTTGTTTCTTTTAAAAACGACTGACCCTGGGGAGTTAGAGGTAGAATTGTGAAGATCTCGAGAGGGGAGGTATTTGCGGAGGAATAGCTGAAGGTATTTTGGACCAAGGCCCCAGAAAGCCTTGTGCACAATGCAGAGGGTTTTGAATGCAATCATTGTATCCACTGGGAGCCAATGGAGGGATTTCACAGCTGGAAAGATACGATCCAAGGGCTTGAGGCCATGTACAAGTCTCGCAGTCCTGTTCTGGATTACTTGCAGAGGGTGTAGAGTAGAGGCAGGCAGATTTAGAAAGAGGCTCTTACAATAGTCCAACCTAGAGAGAACCAGAGCTTGGGATACCATGAGCTTCTGGGGGAAGGAGAGGAAAGGCAGAGTACCTCTGAGGCGGTGCAGTAGGAAGTTTGACTCTTTAGAGACATCAGAGATGTGGGTGGAGAAGGAAAGTGTGGAGTTAAAGAGGACCCTGAGGTTCTTAGCCTCGCAGGTGGGCGTACGACAAGGGCCAAGGGAGGCCATCCAGAGAGTGAGGGGAAAGAATGGTGAAGGTGTGCCGATGAGGAGGATTTCCATCTTGCTGGCATTCAGACAAAGATCATTGGCGGTACACCAATTTTGAATGGCAGTTAGGAAATCAGAGATGAGAGAGGAGGTGGCAGAGGGCAGTCTGAAAATGAGTTGGGTGTCATCAGCGTAGCACTGGAAATTTGAGCAGAAAATCGCAATGCAGTGGGCAAGAGTTGCCAGGCATTGGTTGAAAAGCCAGGGCGAGAGGTTAGACACCTGGGGAACACCACAGGTAGAGAGGAAGTTAGATGACAAGAAGGACCCAAATTGGACCTGGGAGGGTCGATCAGAGAGGAAAGACGTCAGCCAGGCCAGAGCTTGATCAGTGATACTCAGTTTATCATAAAGAGAGTTGAGCATGATGGTATGGTTGATCCTGTCGTAGGCAGACTGAGGATCCTGGAGGATGAGGACAGAGGGAATTTTAGAGTCAAGGTTGGAGAGCAGATCTTCAAGGATGTTCAGGAGAGCAGTTTTCCATGCTTCTGGCAGCTCTGAAGCCAGACTGGCGGTCATGGAGACAGCTAGCAAAATTGGAATGAAGGTTAAGCTGAGAGATGGCCAACTTTTCCAGGAGTTTGCCCAGAAAGGGAGTCATGGAAATTGGGTGATAGTTAGCTGGACAAGAAGATTCAGCTGTGGGTTTCTTGAGAAGAGGATGCACAAGGGTGTGCTTCAGTGGGGAGAGGAAGGATCCTGAGACAAAGGAGTGGTTGCACAAATCAGCAAGGGCTGGAGAGAGGGTGTTAATGTGGTCCTTGGTGGTTTTAGAGGAACAGAGATGAATATGTTTTGACAAGGCTTTCATAGATCGGACTTGTCTAGAGACCTTGTCAGGGGAGAAAAGAGGAAAGGATGAGAAGAATGGTTGGAGGGAGGTTAAAGGAGGGTCAGCAAGCACAGATGGAGAGGGCAGAGGATGGGCGGGGGTGGAGAGGCTGGACAGGATGTCCTGGGTTTTTGAGATAAAGTGAGAGGCAATGCATTGAAAAAAGCCTGGGAGGCAAGAGGAGGGGTAGAGACTGCAGCAGGGTTGGCCAGCTCCCTGCATATTTTAAAGAGTTCAACTGAGTTGTTAGATGCTGTAGAGACATGAGCTTGAATGTGGACTCTCTTCTTGATGAGGACAGACAGTCGATATTGCCTTTGTAACATGCAACAGGCCAGTTTGTCAGAGGATGAGCAAGAAATCCTCCATTTCTCTCAGCCACCCTACACTTACGTTTAAGTGTAGCTAGGTTGGATTCATACCAGGAATTGCACTTGGCATTGGAATTCAAACAGATCCTCATTATAGGGGCAAGAGCATCAAGAGTATCAGAAATTCAAGAGTAGAGCAGAGACAGGGCTGTGTCAGGATGTGAGACAGCCAGAGTGGGGGTGACGGGAGGTGGTGGCAAATGCCCCAACTGACACATGCTTCATGGGCTGAATGTCTGAGAAGGTAGGTGGCAGTGTTGGGGTAGGCTTGGCTTGGGGGGAAGAGAGGGAGAGATGAGAGGAGGGAGTGATCACTCCAGGAGAGAGGAGTGGTCAGAGGGATGGAGATGGGGAGGTCAGAGGAAATCAAGACATCAAGTGTGTGCCCTGCAGAGTGAGTCGGGCCAGAGGGGAGGATGGACAGGGAGAGGGATTCGCAGATGTCAGGGAAGAGTATAGAGGAGGAACAAGGAGAGTCTAAATGTATATTGAGGTCACCAAGGAGGAGGAGTTGAGAGGTAGAGGCCTGGAGGGAGGAGGAGAGGTCAGCCCACTCCAAGAGAAATTAGGTGATTTGACCACGAGACCGGTAGATGGTAGCCACAGTAAGAGAATGGGTAGGCGAGAGAGAGAACCTACAGACAAGGCATTCAAAAGAGGAGTAGGTCTGATTGGGAATGATAGAGGCAGAACTCCACTCAGCAACGATCAGGGCTACCACCCCCACCGGACCGGGAGGATCTGGGTGCAGAAAGGATCTTGAAGCCATCAGGGAGGGAAGTGTCAAAGATTGTGACTGAGCTGGCTGTGAAGCATGCCTCAGTAAGACCAAGGACATAAAGGTCTAGTTTGTCAAGGAGGTGGCAGATGTCAGAGGAGTGTTTGACAGCAGAGCGAGAGTGGCAATATGAAGAACATTGCCAGCCTTAAAGACCTTTGGGGGAGGGTTACAGATCAGAGGTACGCCCTGCTGAGGAGAAACAGCCCTAGGAGGGGCAGAGGAGGAGGTGAGAGAGGGCAAGGTAGCCAAAGGGTCAGAGGATTGGACAGCAGGAGATGAGAGGAAATTGATGAGACAAGGGAAGCCCCTATCAAAGAGAAGGTGATTGGCCTGAGGGCCTTGGACCATGACAGTGCCATTTAGGAAGACATTAATGATGACTTTAGAGGAGTCGAAGGAAGCCATGGGAACTTCCCAGTGATTGCCACCATTAATGGGAGAGGAGGAGATAGGACAGAGCATAGAGATCATATGAGTAGTCCATAGATCTGGCGAAGGAACGCCAAAGAGGATATCAGTGAGGGTCTGTCTGGAGAAAGTATTGGAGTAGGTGTTGGCGATAGGAAGACCATGGTTAGAGGCCAAGATGTCCTTTTTGAACTTCTTCCTACCAGACTTAGTGAGAAGGGAAGGATAGTCAATAGAGAAGCAGTTGGAAAAGATAGGAAAAACAGAAAGCACCATGGGGGTGGAAGTGAGGAGAGGATGGAGAAACTGGGTGGGGCTAAGGCAGGTAGGTGTGGGAAAGAAAGAGAAAGGTGAGGTCACTGGGCTGGCAAGTTAGAGTGAAGCATCAGTATAGAAGCAAAATACAGAGAATTTCATAATGGGCAGCAAGATTTGAGTTTCTAGCAAAAACCAAAAAAGCAAAATCGGCAAGATCTGACTTTTCAGCAAAAAGCAAAAATGGCAAGATTTGACTTTTTAGCAACCAGTAATATACCTGAGATATGGGGTGCTTCATTGATTGTCCCAATATACAAGAATAGTAATGCCATGAATACCTGAAATTATTGTCTCATATCACTTATTGATACCAGTGCTAAGATATTTGCGGGTCTCTTACTGCACGAGCCTGAAAACTTTACTGCAAAAAATAATATCCTTGCAAAAGAACAGATAGGATTCAGGAAGGAGATGGGCACCTCTCTGAATGCATCTCTGATGTCTCATATCATTGCTAATACTAAGAAGAAAGCGGGACAACCAGTATACATTGCAAGTATTGATCTATCTTCTGCATTTGACTCTGTCGTAAGGGATCTACTTTGGGCCAAACTATATGTACAGGGCTTTCCTCCAGAATTAATATATTGGCTAATAAGGTTACATTCTAATACTGCTTACAAAGTTAAGCTTTCAAGAGAAGATGCCATCACCAAATCGATCAAAACTTATATTGGCCTTAAACAAGGTTGCAACTTAGCGGCGATTCTTTTTAATCTCTACCTTTGTGATTTGGGACAGGTGTGGAAAGAGTTAGGGATGTATCCAGTAAGAATTGTATCTATTAAATTGCATTGGCTAGCATTTGCTGATGATTTGCTTATAATGGACTCTACTCCAGCTGGTCTTTAGGATAAATTAGTTACATTTGAAAAATATGCCTATAATTTAAACCTTATTCCTATTATTAGCAAAAAAAGCATACTTGTTTTCAATGCTGGCAGAAAAATAAAATCACATCGATGGAGAATTGGCAATCTTGTAGTTCAACTTCAATATGAGATTTGTTACCTTGGATACCATCTAAGTTGAAACTCCTCCATTTGCATTTGCAAAGAGAGGCTTAATCAGAAAGCTCGTCCGTTAGGAAGCCAAATGAAGTTAATTTTCATCAAATACTGCCAATTCTCACTTATCCCCCTATATAATTTTCTCACTATGAAAGTGCAAGCTGCCATTATTTACATCTTGGATATATGCCCCTTTGATTTAAGCACTTACCTCGATTCTTTGCAAGGTTGTTTACTCAAAGGAGCGTTATGCATGGCATTGTCTATTATAACTGCCTGATTAGACATGAGTTAAGTCTGATATTGTTATCATGCAGAGTGTCATGGTGCTTGCTGTCCATTTATGCAAAATTTTTGAATCCGCCTAAAATTTGTTTATTTAAAGATCTGCAAGAATAGATGGAAGAATAACCAGTGGGCTCTATTAATAAGATTAAGGTCCGCATGCAATCACATGATGATCTATGCTTTCGACATGGGTTGTTAAAAAAAATGATTGGAAGAAGATTGGATATGCACTTTAGATCAACTGAAACTTTATTCTTATTATTATGAATATGCCAAATTCTTACAAAAACGTGTGCCAGGTATTCCCTATGTTGCCATATTTCCTTGTCCTATCATAAGAGGTTTTTTCCAGCGTTTTAGGATGAATCAATTTCACACTAAAGGACATTGTCACTGATGGACTGGTCTGTCAATTACTATGAAATCTATGGAATGTAAGTTTCCTAGTTGTATGGAACACAATGAAAACCTTAAACATCTGGTGCTCGAGTGTCCACATTTTAAAAATGAGCGCTCACCTTTTTTGATGAAATTTGTTACCGTTGAATTTGCTGATTGCACTGAAATTTTATGGGACAGATTTATGAATGGAACATATTACCCTCTAATTCTAGCATTAGGCAATTTTTAAAATATTGTGGAAGAAGAGCTTGCTCGATTTGAAAGTTAAGATGGTATTGATATATCTTTATAAAGTCATTGAATATAACGGTTGTTTTAAAACTTGAACTGCCTTGTATTAATGGGTTTATGTTTTTTATGTAAATTTTTAAAAATTCTTGTGAATATATGGGGCTAATGTATAGCCCGTTAAGAATGCAAAGATGCTTAAGAATATTTTAAAGTTTGTGTTGTATGAAATTAATTTGATGTTAAGTAAAGGTGTATTTTTGTAAAGCTTTATTATAACCAAAGACAAATAAAAATATAAAAAAAGCAAAAAACAGCAAGATTTGACATTTTAGCAAAAAGGAAAAATGACAAGATTTGACTTCATAGCAAAAAGCAATTACGCCAAGATCTCACTTTTTAGCAAAAAGCTAAAACGCCAAGATCTGAGTTTTCGGCAAAAAGCAAAAATGGCAAGATCTGACTTTTCAGCAAAACGCAAAAACGGCAAGATTTGACTTTTCAGCAAAAACGGCAAGATCTGACTTTGCAGTCAGGGATTCAGATGGTAGAAAAGGGTTTTAGGAAGCACTGCAGATCAGGATGACAATATGGGAGTAACAAGCAGAAAGAACAGTGAAAGTCAAGGGTGGAAGGAGTAAAAGGTGATAGGAGTGAGTCCATAAGGAGGGAACTAATCTATAGTTCTGGAGGTGGCAAAGTCAAGGCAGCCAGATTTCTTAGAGGAGTGAGGTGGCAGCACCATTGTGGTTAAGGAGCAGGGAGGACTCCAACTAGCGTTCCAGGAGCAGACAGGGGCCTTAGAAGTGGTCCCTTGCTGAGAGGGTCGGCTAAAGCCTGCCGGTACCGTATTGGATGGAAGAAAATACTCAGCAACCAATGGGAGTTCTGCACACAGAGAGGTGGTTCAGCACAGCCTGCCTACACAATAAAGAAAACCACGCAGTCCATCTTGGAAGGGCAAAAAAACAGTCAAATAAGCAGGCAAAAGTAGGAAAACTTGTGCTTTCAAAATTATAAGGCAGCTTCAGGTATTAAAAAGCTTAAATAAATGGCAGCATGATGGAAATGCACATAAAACCAGTCCTTTCCAATAATTTTATGCAAGTTTTGTTTTTTCGTCTTTTTTAAAATTTTCAATTTTTCAGGTTCAATAATTCCTCTGGGAGTGCAGTAATGCGCAGAAAGTGCACCTACCTAATGGAATGGTCAGCAGCCAGGCACAAACTCCATATGTGAAGGAAAACAACAGATGACCAGGAGGGTGGAAACTGGACCTCACTCTCAGTGAAAAGCAGATGAAAGAAACTAGTTCCAGGCAGTGGGCCTTGCTGAGAGGGCTGGCTAAATCCTGCCGGTCCCTGATTGGATGGAAGAAAACACTCAGCAACCAATGTGAGTGCTGCACACAGAGAGGTGGTTCAGCACAGCCTGCCTACACAACAAAGAAAACCATGGTTGCCATCTTGGAAACAGTCAAATAAGCAGGCAATAGTGGGCAAACATTTTCTTTCAAAATAGCAAGGCAATTTCAGGTATTAAAAAGCTCAAAAAGATGACAGCAAGATGAACATGCCCAAAAAAACAGTCCTTTCCAACAATTCTATGCACATTTCATTTTTTCTTCTTTTTTTTCAATTTTCGATTTTTCAGGTTCAATAATTCCCATGGAGGTGCAGTAATGCACAGAGAGTGCACCTACCTAATGGAATGGTCAGCAGCCAGGCACAAACTCCACATGCACAGGAAAACAACAGATGGCCAGGAGGGTGGAAACAGGACCTCATTCTCAGTGAAAAGCAGATGAAAGAAACCAGTTCCAGGCAGTGGGCCTGCTGGTCCCTGGTTGGATGGAAGAAAACACTCAGCAACCAATGGGAGTGCTACACAAATAGAGGTGGTTCAGCACAGCCTGCCTACACAACAAAGAAAACCGTGCGCATGTTTTGGAGCAGGAAGCACAAGATACATTTTTCAGTTTTCTTTTCAGCAATGCAGTTAACACAATGAGGAAAACACACAGCGGATATTTTGTGATGTGGGTGGATCTGGTCAAGGGGAGGAGTTTTTCTAGATAGACAGGGGATTTCATAAAAATTGTTTTGAAACAGATTAGAGAGGCATTCCTCTTCTGTCACTGACTGACAAAGGGATCAGAGGGTGGAATTCAAACTGACTAAAGCTGAAGCTGTTTCTCTCCTGAGTTGGCATCTTTAGCAGAGCTTTGAGGTTCCAAGTGACCATAGCTGTGGATGACCCTGGAACACTGCAAAGCTGAGTCAGCTTAATCTGGTAATTATCAAGTTAATTGAGGGGAGAGTGGAGTGAGTGGCAGCTTAGCCTAAATAGTGCAGTTAATTTTAGGTGTTGCATTAGAGATTCAAATTTAAATGTACATGTCATTCTGTGTTCATACTCCTCAAAGTCTTGCTGTTTTTTCAAAGGGTATTTTTCTTGCCAGGTTTTATGAAACCTAGGGTTGATATAGCAGAATGTGGCACAGATAGAGCATTGAAAGCCACTGAAGAAATGTTCACTCCATTTGTGAATGATAACTTGGGTGTACAAGTCATTCTCTGTAACTTGCATTTCTAGTTAATGATAAAGAACACATTTAAAAAGGTAATTTAGTTTCAGTGTATTTCTTTGTACATTAAGTCTCATTGATTTGACATGCACAGGGGATACATGTGCAGTAAGAAATATTTCAAAGCAAAATAGCCGCAGTGAATTGTTTTACTTAGGAGGCTGAATGAATGTGCTGTATTTTAATTGCATGCTTCACAATTGTTGGAACACAGCCAAAAGGGCATAATGTGGTATTTTACATAGGATACCACAGGTGGGCATGTGACATCTATTCAGAGTGTAGTAAGTCCAGTATTTGTTTGTTTTTAGTGACCCTGGTGATATAATCATCAGGCAGCATTCTGAAATTAGTCTCGCCACTATACAAAAAATACCATAGCAAAAATTCCACCATAGTAAAAATACCACAATAAAATACCACAAAGTAATAGATATAATCCCAAAATATATCTAACAAAACCCACGCTTTTATCTCATGGAGCCCTTAAAATGAACAATAGGAAATAACAAAGAGGTGGACAAAGAAAACAATTCTGTGTGTTTTAGGAGAACACTGCAAAGTCTATGTGGTGGTTATTGCCTTGTAATGTCACAATTTTTTGCTAAAACTAACTCATGTATTAAAATAATTTTAATAGGCTCCCTTAATATAAATTTGTGTCCAAGTGTCCAAAAATCATTTGTAAGAGTGTGTTAGGAAGTGAAGTAGATAATTTGATGAGACCCAAAAACAAAATGTAACAATCAGGGGTGTGTGTGATTTTTTAAACTATTTTATTGGAGCGTTGTTAACATGTCCCACAAATAAACGGGAGCAACCAAGTGTAGCCAGGAAGCCCAAACCAACCACTGGGGGCTCAGAGTGGTTCTCCCCTGCAAAATTATTTCCAAAAATTGGTTAAAATGATTCATTATGTAGCACATGTTCTGTGAAAAATTGGGTAAAAAGTCAGACAGTTTGCAATCCATTTTGTAGGGTGACTCATGAAAACATCCAATAGATGCAATTCACCAACGATTCACTGAAATATTTCCCAACCCATTTTCATGATGCCCTTTTCCACAACATAAGCTGGTATAAAAAAAAGAAATAATAATCACTCTGGGTGTGCCCATACAGTTCCATGCTGGATGCATCAATACATGCTAGTATCCCCATGTAAGAAAAAACTAATTTTGCCTCTGTGCATTATGCCAGTAATGATAGTATAAGAAAACATGTCCAAGCTGGCTCTGGCAATATAATCCAGTATCCCCACATAAGAAAACACTCCTGTTGGCTTTGCCATTAAAAATGCCATGCCAAAATGTGAAAGTATGTCCAAACTTGTTGCAGAAACGTAGGCAAGTCTACCCACCTACTAACACTTATCATTCTTGATTTGTCATAGATGCCCAGCAAAAAACGGCCATGCCACAGTAAGATATAATAGCTAGACTGGCTGTGCCAGAATGCCAGTCTAGTCACATAATAATACTTACCGTGCGGCTTTATCATAGATGCCAAGTTAAAAAAATCCATGTCACAGTATGATATTATAGCTAGAGTGGTTGTACCAAAATGCACCTCTTGCCATATGTTAACACACATCATGTTTGCTTTACCATATACACCCAGTGACAGATGACATGCCGCAATAAGACATGGCTATACTGGCTGAAACAAAATGCAAGTATAGCCATTTATTGACACTTATCAAGCTTGCTTAATGATAGATGCCCAGCAAAAAAAACATGCCACAGTAATAAATGGCTAGACTAGTACCAAAATGGCAGTCTAGTCACATAGCATGTATAATTCTTCCTGTATCGTATATGGGCAGTACAACATATGATATCTCGACCCCCCACCCAAATCAGTGCCCCAGGAGGCACTAGTACAACAGATTATATTTCTCATTCAAACAGACATTCACTTGCTCAAACACACATCAATACACCATACACTTGTTCATTCACATGCACACACAACCACTCATATCATACACCTGATCATTTACACACATATACTTACACACATAACAACATACAAAATTATATATCAAAACAGAATTCAGTTTTTGCTTTTAAACTCAACCCCGGTCCGGATGTGCTGCATGCTGCAACACTGCTTCCCATGATGACGGCTCTGCGTTTCCCCTGTACCAGAACTGGATCAGGATGCACAGAGTGATTTCTGGTTCCTGCGCAAGTGCGCAGAAGCCAAAGCACCCCAAGGTTACAGACCAAGACATTGGGAATGTCTGGGTAAGTGCAGGAGCACGCCCCACACATATTTAGAGGTGCAGTTTTCCAGCCTGCATATCCATAGGGCCATGCAAGGATGGGAAAGCAAAGCACCCCCAGCTCCAAAAACTATGCCCCTGATAACACATTAATTTTGGAAATTATTTGCCAGTTACCTTTCATGCATGCCTAGTTAAGGTGTGCAAATAATTCCAAAAGCCATCCATGCCTGACAGACATAATAAATGAAAGCCTGAGCAGTATATCGTCTTAAGGAATATGCCAGGCCATTTCCCTCTTGCATTGTCTGTCTACATTTTTTGTAACATCGTTGTTGTCAGATTGCAAATATGTCATGGTATCTTTTCTTCCTTGGAACTTGTGAATGTACTGATGTGCAATATTGGTCAAATGTATCCGAACGCAAAACAAACTGTATCTCGGCTAACTGTTGGGTTCTTACAAAAAAGTGAATGCTGATATGTCTGCCCCCTGAATGAAGTGGGTTGCCCTAATATTAGCTTAACTTTATTCTGCTTCCACATATATGATAATCTGTCAACAAACCGAGAACATTTTGATATTTGTCTTGGAGAAATTCCACGGCACAGGTGTAAAGCCTTCCCAAGCAAGCAGCTACTGTTCCATTTTTTTTTTTACCACAAAAAACCCAAAACATTTCAATCTCTCAACCAAGACCACAACTTGTAATGATTCTTATTTGCCTTTTTTTTAAAAAAAAACTGTAATTGTTTTTATAGTGCAAACCTGGCTAGAGAGCAGTGATGCACTTTACGACGTGTGGAGGTCATTGTGGGCCTTGGTATTTCTGGATAATAGTGCACTAGTCTACTGATATTTAAGATGGAACCGGTGCGCTCAGGAAATTATATCATTAGAAGAGTTGATAGGTTTCATTAGAAACCCTGTTCAAACTGTGCCATTAGTGATGGTTGAACTAAAAATAAATTGTCTAGCATTTATACGTATCCGTTTTGCACAATTATAGGCATTTCATATGTTTCCACACAATTGTCCACAATCAGACGCTTCCTTTCGAAAACCGTGCACAGAAAATGTAAAGATACTCATGGAAGAAAGATTATCCGAAGTATACTCTTTACAATATTCTGTCAAGTAGGAAGATGGGGTGCTTTGTGCTTGGGGTAACCATTGAGGTGTCCAAAATAGTGTTCAAATGAACATCAGATCAACTCAGTGGGTATTCTGCCATTGTAATATTGAACAAGGCAGCGGCAGAAACCTTTAATAAAGAATGCGATTCGTTGCATACACCACATACGACATACGATGTTGCAGCTGCAATTGCACGCTGTGCCTGCAGTTTCGATACTACAAAGTACCAGGTTATGATGGGAGGGTCCTCTGCATAATGTGGGGTCAGTGGACTGTATAGAAATCTAAGTACGGCAGAATTCATTGGTGAAATGCGTTGTTATGAAGGGGAAGTGCCACCCACCAGCAATCCTCTGTACTTGCCTCGGCTCACCCTCCACCACTGGAGGTTGCACTTACCTTTCTTCATAGCACTTCACCTGCTGCTCTCCATGAATTATTTTACATTGTTGTAATTTCAATGTTTATCATCCCCTGTTCCCTCCCTGTTATGATATGATATGATATGATATGGCATTTGTAACGTGCCTATGCACAAGTTGCCCTGTGGGTGCTTTGAAACAGTATTTGCTTCCAGTATAAGCGCCTAACAAGTGAACAATACATACATAAATACATACATTTGCACAACTGATATGCCATGAGTTTTCTAACCTTAGTGTTAGGAAGTCTATAATCAACATCCCATACATCATTGCAAATTATTTGTTAACAAACATTCAATTGTCCCTAATTGCCTTTACGAATTCTTTTTCTACCATTATTCGCCCATACAGGGTAGGACAAAGTCTTTGTTACATGCAATACATGTTTGAGGGTCATTCAGTGGGACATCTGAAGATTTACTGCCAAAATCATTGACTGACATTCGATCACATGGAATTACCAAGAGCTTACTAGTGGTGGCAAGCCAGTGTAAATCCCCATTTTTGGACTCCATAGGATTATACTGAAGTGGGGAATTTAGCACCGGCTCTATGCGGGAGGTGAGAGTTGAAGCAGGAAAGTGGCAGTAAGCGGCAATAATTTTGGCACTGTGCATTTTTCCCGCACCACTGCACTCGTAATGATTCAAAATGTCTTTAATATGGCACACTCTCTGTCATCTTACTATTGCTCAGAAGAAAGAACATATTTCCTTTAAATTATCCTCTATCGATCAACTTGTTATATAACCAATTCTTCTCCATACTTCTCAAGAAAGCTTTACAGTTCAAAATCTTATGTTTTTTTAAAACTCATACAACTTGTCTCCTCTTCAGCTCTGATTTCTTTAATCTGATCCTGACCAAACTGCTCACCTACCTGGATCTAATTATCTCACTTTCATGTTCACGCAAACTGCTGCCACTTATCCTGGTTACTCTTCTGCTGTGTTGAGGGAATTGGATAACTCTATATGACTAGGCACACTTTCTCTCCTTAGTATGCTGGTTCAGTTCCATCATCTTCATGTTTCATCCACTTAGCAGCTTCTTCTGTTTTTTGTTCTCCTAACTTTTTTTTATACTCTTCCATTGTATTAGGGTGCTAGGCAGCTGCCTGTTTTTGGTAACCCCCTTCTTTTTCCATGCATACTACTGCACTAGGACCCACTAGGTCACGCTTGCACTTCCCTTACCACTTTCATGATAAGCAATCTGCTGCTATCTTTCTGTCTTTTTACACTTAAACTCCAGCTATTTATAGTATTTAGTCTAACCATATGCCTTCTCTTATTTCTTTGATGACTACTCATTCCTCACACCAAAATCCAAAGAATACACGGTTCTATTATTTCCCTCCACCCTCCCTTCTACTTTCCCTCCCACTAGGACTTTTATTTTAATCGAAGCACCATTCTCTGTCTGCTTCTTGTAATTTGGGTGTCATTTTCGTTCTCGCGTATCTTTCACACAGCATACCCTTTATATTTCACATGCAGGTCATTACCAGTTGACTGATAGGTGACAAATATGATCTCATATTGGTGCCCATGCCAAAAGATCTCCTATTGGTTCTCTGATTTTGTTCCCTCTATGCTACTTCTCCCCTCCATTAATTTGTCTTTCTGGATATTCTCTACCAGCATTTAAAATTCTATTTAATTAATCATTCTATTTTTTTTATTAAAACTCCCCCTTTCTTCTCACATTCCTCCTATTTTTAATGGTTTAGCTCTACATTGCAAATGATTATTATGTTATTTTTAGCCGGAACTAGCAGGTTATAGCACAGAGCCCAACAATTTGAAGGCCAGAAAATCTTTCCAATACAATGGGCTATTCCAAAGGAAAATAATTGTTCTGGAGCCGGCAGCTGATGGAAAAGGAGTCATTGTGGCTCTGAAAAAGTGAACAGATCAGCTCCATCCAGCATCTGGCTATGCAAAAATTACCATTAACTACAATGCACCGGCTACTTTGAGCAGTTTTTGCCATATTATTGGCAAAAATAACTACAAGAAGGACCTCTGGATGGCTGCTTTTTCACCTGCCAGTGCAATCCTGATGGACCAGATGCCAGTGGTAGTTAAGAAGAAGCTCATCAGGGCTACCAAGACCACATACATTCTTTCCTAAGGGTTTCAGTTATAACATTATTATTGTCATTTTTAATTTGGCTTGGATTACAAAATGATTGTCATATCTCACCTCCCGTATCTCTTATAGGTTATCTAATGTAATGATTTGTCATGTTCGCTTTGTGGTTCTTACCAAATTATTCTGATCTCATACTCTCACTTCTCCACCTATTTCATTTTCCCTGAATCAAATTTGTGGAAATGTCTTTTTTCCCCTACTCTCGCTCCATATTTCTTGCTTTTCTTAAAAAGGACTTTATTATATGTTCCTTTCCTACCAAATATCTTTCAGTGTCATTTTAACTTGGCTTTGTCTGTCTCTATGAAACTTTGCATTTGGATATTTTCACACAGTTTATTTATACCATGGTGTTAAGCAGACTAAAATATTTTTAATACAGAACATAAACATACCAGGCTAAACACCCACTCTTTTTTTGAATGTACGGAGACAATATTAATAAATCACATTTTGCGACTCATTTTGATAGCGGATGGGATTGATTCTGTTGGTATGAATTAGACAGCGCAACAATGTGTTGATACTTAAATGTTGAGCACACACTATCCTGAAAAGGAGCACGCAGACTAGTGGGCAGACTTTTTTTAAAAACAATTATTAGCTTCTACATGGCTGCTCCCAAGTGAAAATGAGTGATACTGATTGTGGGTAATTTATACATAGTAAATATAACTGCTTATTCCAAGAATCAGGCGGACAACCATTGTTCTTGGAAGGGATGGAGACACTGCATGCAAAACTGCCAAACTAAATTTTGAAATACTGCATTATGTCAAACTGGCTGCCTACACCTGCGATAACAGTTTGCTGTTGGCTGGTCACTCTCAGACAGTGGCGTTTCTACGGCATGGTCGAGGGAGGCCCAAGCTTACCCTACAAAATGCTGTGCCTCCCCTTGTGCTCCCCGAGGCAGCAGGTGTGGTACTGGGTTCCTGTGTTGGCTGCCTCTCAATTGTGAAAGGCAGCACAGAACAGAAGGGGAATGCACCAACATGAGGCGGTTCAACCAGCGCTGCCCACTGACACTCGAGTTGGCTTGTATGGGAGGGGTTGTTGCCATGGCCTGGATGGTGGGGGGACGCTGTTGTGGGAAGTAGGAGGAAGGGGCACGGTTTGGGGCTTCTGCTCTGACAGTTAGGGGGCAGGATGGTCGGTATGGGGCTTGCGCTCTGGGTTGTGGGAGTGCAGAATGGCATGTGTGGGGCGTGTGCTCTGGGTGGTGGTGGACATGATGCCAGGTATGGGGCTTGTCTTCTGGGCAATGATAGGGGAACGATGCCAACTATGGGGCTTGGGCTCTGGTGGAGAGGGTGCAGGATTCCAGGTTTGGGGTTTGCAAGCTTGGTGGTGTGGGGCAGGATGCCAGATATGGTGCTTGTGCTCCAGGTGGTGGGGACAGGATGCCAGCTTTATGATATCATATCGGAGCCACGAAAAGACAAATGATGTTACTAGACCTCGTGTCATTTGGATGACAAGTGCAAGGGGAAGGAGAGGGGTAAGTGCAATCGGGGCAACAAGGCTCTGAGTAAGTGCAGCCAGGGCAGCGTGGCTCTAGGTAAGTGGAAGGAGGCATGGGGCTGTACGGTTACAGTTACAGCCCCGAAGTTAGTGGTAGGCCAGGAGGCAATGCAAGGAAGACCGATAGTGGAGGAGCCTGGGACCCTGTGAGACTCTGAGGGAACCAAGCAACCAGTCAGCGCAAAAGACAGGTAAGTTAGCAAGGGAGCGGGAGAGAATGGCTAGAGGAGAAAAGAAGGGTCTTGAGGTGCTTCTGGAACTGCAGGAGGTCTGGCTCAAGTCTGAGAGGGGCAGGCAGACCATTCCAAAGGAGGTACCTGCAGAGTAGAGAGATCTACCGACCTCTCTCTGCCTGGAGAAGCGTCTGAACCTCAGAGAGTTGGAGGTAGCTCAAAGGAGAGCTCTAGAAGAAAGGTATTTGGGAAGAGAGAGTTGGATGTAGTGCAGGCCCCGAGCCTGGCACCAGGTGGGGGCAGGATGCCGGGTGTGGGGCTTGCAATTTTGGTGGGGAAGGCCAGATGCCAGGTATAAGGCTTGTGATTTCTGCATTGGGAAGGAGGATGCCAGTAATGGGACTTGTGTCCTGTGTGGTGGTGGGTAGGATGCCATGTATAGGGCCTGTTCAGGGGCATATGGGGGGGCACGATGCTAGGTATGTGGGATGTATTTACCCATGCATCCGAGCCCTACCTCAAAACTGTGCAGTACTGACATGGAAAACATCATGATGGCCAGAGCTTCCCAGAAAATGCACTGGGAAATGCATGAAGAATAGGCTGCCACCCATTTTTGCCGATGTTATGGGCACAGAAGGACACTGCCTAAAACCACCATTGGACTACCCACACAGTAGTCTTAAACCATTGGGAATGGCAATGCTGATTGCCAAAAGCAAACCCATAACTGTTGGGAATTCATTTTCTTAAATCCCAAAAAGGGGTGCAGTACCAGTACTCACCACTATCCAAAAGCCGGCATTTTAAAACAACACCAGATTTTACTTTTTGCAAAACTGAATAAATAAACCCAAAACAGGCCAAAGAAAGACTTACTGAGAGGTGGATCCAATGTAAAGTTATATTCTGAAGTGACTTGAAGGTGTATAACAAGACTGGCTGAGCTGTGGATTTCAGCAGTTTAAGTAAATTTGGACTGAAAGACACTACACATCTAAATGTTTAAAAGAAATGAGTGACCTACTTTTGTGTGTCACATAGGTTTCAATTGTTTAAATGTCATAGTTTTAAACTTAGAATCAGCATTCTAGCTGCATATGTGAAAATGTTTAGTTTTATTTGAATGCAGAAACTGGGGAACAGAAATGACATGTAGCTAAAAACTGGCTTAAAGAGATTCCAATTTGCCTGGCAACTACCCCCATCAGGAGTGAAACTTGAGTCACAGCTGTGTTCCCAGGCCTAGCTGCCCTTTTGCTGCTCACACCAAAAGGGATATGACACTTCCCTGATTGAATTACCTGGGCTCTGCAGGAAATTGAACAAAGCCCTGTCTTGACTCAGGCAAATGTTTTATGGCGGGAGTCGTAAATGGAGATTTCTCCTGGAAGCACAGGGGAGGGGCACTGCCTGTGAGAGCAAGCTGGCTTGGCAGAACTGGAAAAACCAGAGATTCAACCTTGTGCTGGAGGAAAACCACACCCCTTTGGGGCCAGAACATAACTCTAAAAAGATGAATAACTCATAGAGCGGACATGTGAAAATTTTATAAATGATACCATAATTCTTGTGATTTTTCTGCCCACATTTTAAGACGTGCTAGGACCCGGTGGTATGTTCAGGGGGGTTTTAGCGGAAAAGAGGATATTACTCAAAATGTGTGCATGTGAAAAATCTGACACTTCATCAATTAATGTCCATACTCCTTGCGCACATGTGTGTAAATTTGGGGTAATGTCCGGAATTGCAAACCAGTTAAAAAGTGCAAAATATTGCCATTTCTGAATGCAAGCTCCCAGGAAGAGCAGAGTTTGAACAGGAGATACCTCCTGTGATATGTGAAGGGTGCATGTAATTTTAAACAAATGTGTACCTGTGCAAATATGTTTTTTTGAGCAAATATAGATTGTGTGTAAAGTTGACAGGGGTGGGTTCTCTGTATCATAAACAGACCTCATCATGATGACACTTCATTTCATTCCCCCAATCAAGTGGAAGCGGATGAAGTGGCCAATGATAAGTGGAGAGGGGCTGGCTAGTGATGCTGCTCACACACACCCATTAAAAAAACACATAAAAGCAGACAGACAGGACAGATAGGGACATTCATTTCCATTTGCAGCTGGAAGCTCTGCCAAAATTCCATACATTACCTCCTTCAAACCTCCAGAGAGCCAACCTAGAGACTTCAATCTATCCAGAACTAGAGACCCAGACCAGACCAGCAGAGTAGAGCTGACCTGTTAGCAGAACCAG
This sequence comes from Ambystoma mexicanum, assembly GCF_040938575.1. Taxonomy (NCBI): domain Eukaryota; kingdom Metazoa; phylum Chordata; class Amphibia; order Caudata; family Ambystomatidae; genus Ambystoma; species Ambystoma mexicanum. The sequence continues at coordinate 551,611,066 of NC_090939.1, read as the reverse complement.
AGAGAGCTGACCCAGATCACTGTGAAGTGCAGAGAGCTGAACCGGAGTCCAGTCCTAAACCTGACCAGATCCGTGGCAAGGCATATTTCTAAATATATTGTGAGTACATAGCAAAACTGTGCAGAACCAATCTCTTAGTTAAAATAATATAATTCAACCTATTTTAATCTAAGTAGAACTGTCTCCTAACTGTCACCTGTCATTTGTAAAGCTGTCACTTGTCATTTCTAGTTGCAAGCTGCACTTGTCTTTTTTTGAACTTTAAAATTTCAAATCTGAAAAACGACCTTTATTTAATCGCTCATATCTCCGTGACCGTTTGTGCTAGAGACTTGCAGTAACTTTCATCTGGAAGCTGAGATCCTAGGCTGTGTTAGGACCCCAAAACGATAATGATATTCCCTGTATTTCCTCTGTAATCGCGCTCGGCGCATTCGCAAATTTAGCAGCGATTTGACATTTTGCCGCGATTTGCAAATTTCTTCACGTGTAAAAATCTGCTGCTGCTTGCCTTCCGTTAAAGAAAAATTTGTTTAACCTGCTAATCATCCCTGAATCATTGCTAGTGTGAGCCTGGACTAATATTAACTAGATGCCACTCACCCTGAACCGCTAGAGGGAATTAAAAGCATTTTAACATATTTTCACTCCATTGCCAGCACCTATCAAAGCATTTTGCCTGTGTTGTAAACTTCTGTAGTCTAAGTTGCTGGGGTGAACTGAATCACATTTGATTGCATTTCTGAGAACTGTGTGCCTTCCTTCCATTTCCTTGCATTGCATAAAAGGGGGGGTGAATTGCCAGAGAAAAGTGATTACATTGTTTTGTTGAAATCATATTGAGTATTTTCTGTACTGCATTTCATTCAACATTGCATCCATTTGAAATCTATAAAGCATTCTCTACCACATTATTCTTCTGTCCCTATTTACCAGTGTGCTACCTTATCCATTTCATGTCAACTCCTTAGTGATTATAAAGAAGTGTGCTAGTGCCAGATTCTCCGTTGTTAATCTTTATCATATCAGATTAAGTGTGATATTCAATTATTAATTTATTATAAAGTGTGATATATATATCTATATTGTTTAAAGTCTCAAATAAACCTTTTAACTTGCAAAACATAACTACTTCTTGGCTCAGTGGGGTCAGGGGGATTCCAACAGAGGGGTGTTATATAGGGGTAGTCATCCAGAACGCATGAACTGGACATAAAGATATATAAATAAGGGTTTTCATTCAGTATTCTAGACTAGGCGTTGACTTAGCTGTAGTGCTGAATTGAATCCTCTTACAAATTGGGGGCTCGTGCCGGACGTTTGGGTTAGATCTACCATTTGTGCAGATTAATACAGCGTGCCAGCTGACCAGATACACATATCCGGTCGGATCACCACGCTGTGTTACGCTGTAAAGCACTCCTCATAGGAACGCTCTAAGAAAAAGGTCTGTTTTGCAAAAATAAAATACTAATTTCTGTAAGTCAGGACAGAGACCAATCTCTAGAATGACGACCTTAGTAGACATGAAAATAGCCAGAGAGCACCTCTTACATAAACTATTTGTGAGAGGTGAATGGACTGAACAGGGCCAGGATGCCTGGTTGCAGGCCATCACGCGACAGGTCACTGAAACAGGGTCAGACCTATGGAGAGATCAGGGTCCATTACATGTGGCCCTGAGTGAACTATATATGGCTCCTAAAGCCAAAGATGAACACAATAAGATTGCCAGGGTAGCGGCATATTTATATTTACATATGGGAGCCATGCAGGACAAATGTGCTGAAGGCCAAGATCTGGCGAGTAGGCAACTGCTGGCATTAAAGAAGGCCCAATCTGAGCTGGACTCTTCTGAGCAGAGGCTGCTCAGGAGCCAGGAGTCAGAAAATGATAGTAGGCAATATATCATTTAAATAAAAGAGGATATGGGCATCCTACAACAGGAAAAGACAGACCAGGATACCAGACTTCTGGCCCTGCAGAAGGAGCACCAAGACAGTTTGGACTCCTTACTGCAGAACCAGAAAAAGTTGGAGCAACAGATCAATTTCAACAGGGCATGCGCGGAGCAGGTAGTCACCCTGCAAAGCCAGCTAGATAGAGAGAAAGAGGAGAGCAATAAACTGATTCTGAAAGACCTGGATACCCAGGCAGAGTTTGATGAGGAGCGCCAAAAAGCTGGTGCCTTTCAACGACAGAGGGACGACCTGGCAGAACAGATGCAGGATCTCAGTCAGGAAAGAGACACTTTAGGCCAGGAAGTCTGCCACTTAAAAAAGGAAATTGAAGAAAATCACCTGGCCCTCCAGGGGCTGGGTGACCTCCAAAAAGAAAACCAGAACTTGGTAGAGCACACCAGAAGGGTGGAAGATGCTCTGGCAAGAAAGGAGCAGGCCAGTAGGGATGGGACTCAGGAGGTAAACCTCCTGCAGCAAAGACTGGCCCAGTGCTCCAGGACCAACCAGGAAGCACAGAGGGAAAATGAGGCGCTCTGTCAACACAATGATAGGCTCCAACAACAGGTAGCGATGCACGAGAGACTGATAGAGTCTAGTAAGGCCTTAACTGAGGAACGAAGGCGCAGGCTCTTGCATTGCAACAGGGAGCAGGGGCGGATAGAGATGAGGTTCGCTGGGAAAGAGAAACTCCTGAGCATAACCCCAGGAGCCCTAGTACCAGAGGCCTTTATTTCTCTCAGTCCCTGGACTCTGCCACCCCATGTCCCCTGGCGCACATGAGCACAGGGCCACAGGGATGGCAGATTACTATCCAGCAAGAAGCATGGGGCTCATAGGCCAGTACCACCCAGGAATGGAGGGGCGGGCATCCGGGTATGGGCACCCAAGCACAGTGCAATTTGATGGGGAACCCCAGGAGAGTAGGCCCATTAAGGGCATCCTGAAAACCTCTGCCCAGTTAGGTCAGTGGGGGGGGTACCCATCAAATCCTGGCAGCAAGGAGGAATCTGAAGACTCCTCTGAACTGCGCAGGACACAGGAGACCAGGTCCCCACATTCAGCCAGCCATTCCCAGGCTCGCAGAATCCGGGAAAACCTGGAAGAGCAGACAGGAACCTCTGGGAGCAGTGCCTCTGAGTCAGAGGATGAATGGACAAGGGTTACCCGAACCAAAAAGGCCAATAAGGCAAAAAGGGCCTTGCTTAAGGACCCCTTAAAGCAGATTAAAGTGATCAGGAGCGTCATCACGCCTTACCATAAGAACGCTAAGTATTCTGTTTGGGAGCACTTAGAGTTGTTTGAGCAAATGATGGAGACTTTCCATTTGAAGGACAGCCAAAGCTGTATTCAATATGTAAAGTGGACCTTCTCCCCGGAATACTCCAGTTTCTTTGCGGGGCTGGAGGACCGAAATCATTTAAGATGGTCCACCTATAAGGCGGCCATCTTGAAACATTTTTCCATTCATAGAAATCCTCAAGAGGCTCGCAAGGCAGCCTACAATTTGCAATGTGGGGAGGATCAGGCCCCACAAGAATTTGTGCAAGAACTGAAACGTGCTTTTGCGCAGACCACCAGAAGGGTGCGCACAGACAGTAGAGAATTCATCAATACATTTTTTCATGCCTTGCCCAAATACATAATGACCCAGCTCGTGAGGGATTTTCACGAGTAAAGATCTTTAGACTGGGTCATTGAACAGGCTACCCGGATCTATGAGGTGCAGAAACCGGTAGATAGCAAAAGTAATGCCCAGAAAAACCCCAAAGCCAACAGCACCCCGGCTCTGCCAAGGTGGCAGAGGTAAAGGTCACCCCCGTTTTGGATTTGGAGATGGGGGGCCTAAAAACCTACCTGCACCTAATAATGCTAGGCCCAGAAGGTCCTCGGGCCAGTCACAGACAGGAAGCCAGGGAGGCAGCCCCACAAATGGGGTCCCTCGCTCTCCTGATTATGTAAGCCCCCGTTACAAGGGAAACAGACCCATCCTGGGTTATGTGTGGACTCCTCCAGCCCAAGGGGGGAGATCCAGCCAAGAACCTAACCCAGGGAACTTTCCTCCTAACTTCCCACCGGAGGGCAGAAATTCTCCAAACCCTGGGCAGAACTTTTTCCCCAGGTATCCACCCAATTTCCAACCCCAAAATCATCCATCCTTCTTTCCCCAATTCCCTGAGCCCAGACAACCTAATCCGGGAGAGGGGAGGCCAAGGGTGGAGGGGTACCCAAATCTTCCCAATCCGGGGTATTACCAGAGAAGGGACAGCTACCCTTCCCGGGATCAGCCCAGGGCAGAAAACAGGGCCCCGTATCAGCCTGAGCGGGTTTCCCAGTTAGAGCGCCAGGTTCAAAACATGGCGCGGGATCTGGGTCACATACTGAGGGCGCAGCAGAACCCTCAGATGGGCATGCCGGCACAGAATGCCCCAAACTCTGGACCTGGTGCTCCAGAACAATGACCGGGGCAGCACCCCGATAACTCACCGGTCCCCAGGGAGGAGGCACAAAGGGAAGGGGGGTGTAAAGCCTTGGAGGAAGCTTCCTTCCTCACTTGTAAACAGCCCCTGGAAACCCAGGAACCGGAAACAAAATCTCTTGCCCCTGAAAGTCTGCCTCCTAAGGAGCAGAGGGGGGTAGGAGAAACAAAAGACCCAAACAGACTCAGTTTGAGGAGGAGGTACAGATCTTCCAATTTGAGGGAGAGGGATCCTCAGAGGATCCTGGGAAAAGGATCTTCTCCTTCAGAGAGGGGGGAACTCCTCCCAAAGAAAAATGGGTCCCTAGGGATGCAAATCCAGACTGGGGAGATGTGGAGACTGAGCTACTGCCGCCCACCATCTCATCCCAGAACCAACAGCAAGAAACTCCCCTGGTTCAAACCCATCCTGGTGACTGCCTCCAAAAAGGGGGGGGGGAGGGCGGCCCAGAACCAGAGCCAGGGGAACCCACAATGGCTCTGATCTCCAGTTGCCAAATTTTTCTTTCAGATTCCCAAGGCTCTCCACAGAATTCTGCCCAAATCTCTTCTCTCGCCATGTCCAAAACCAGAAAGTTAGCCAACCAGTTGTCCAAAAATGTGCATTATCTGTGCCCCCTTGAGGAGAAGGAGGGAAGATACTATGCCCCGGTACAAGTACAGGGGCAGGGTACAATTTTGGCACTGGTGGACACTGGATCTCAAGCCACCCTTCTGTCCAGAAGGGCCTTTGATGAACTGAATGCAGGAAGGGGAGAGAATTACCAAATTCCTCTCACCTCACTTCCTGGACAACTCCAGAACTTTGACGGGAAGGAAATTCCCGTCGAGGGGACGGCAGACTTGGACATTAAAATTGGGCGACACAAGTTGAAACACCCGGTCATAGTTGTGAGCCCAGAGGGCACCCCTTGTTTACTAGGGAATGACCTCCTGAGAAGGTTGTCACCCCTAATAGATTGCGTAAACAAGGTCCTCTGGACCCAGACTAGCCGACCAATAAAATTAAAACAGAGTGTCAACCATGTTAGTTTAAACGGCACCTGCCACATGGTTGAACAAAAATCTGACCAAGTAGAATTTCACTTCCAGAATAGCCAAATTCCAGACGTGACAGTAATAGCAGTAGGACAACAGACTGGTGATGCAGGGTCCTCTCTATTTCTGAAAATCAACCTTCCTTCCAGTCTAAGGTGGTACTCCACGCTGGAAGGAAACACTCTGAAATTCTATACTAATCCACAATCAGAAACTCCCACTCCTATAGTCCAGAAAGATGTGAAATCAGCTCAGAGCCTGGCTGATATTCAGCAAATTGGAGAGCAGTTGTTTATCCCTGTCCAATTAAATGATGGGAAGGACTCTGTTCTCGCTCGAGTGTGTGTGAACAACGGTAAGAGCTTCATCAGCGAAGCCATGTTCCGCCAACTCCCAAAAGATCCAGCCATTCCCACATTCAAACTGATAGACAAATGGGAAATGGACCTGGAAGCACCTAATTCCAAACATCTCCTGCCAAGCAGGTGTATGCTCAAAATCTCCATTGGCAACAAGAGCATAGTCCATAATTGTTGGGTCGTGCGAGACGTCACTGCCGTCTTTTACTTAGGCAGTGACATTCTCAATCGCTTTGCCATTAGTTTGGACCTAATAAACTTCAAAGCTTGGTCCCGATTAGCGGATAATCCCATGGGCTTTGATGATCCAGAAAAAGCATTTAGGTCAGCTCAATTGCTACCTTATGCAGTTGAAATTCAGATCAAAGAGGAAGTCACCATCCCAGAAAGGACCCGACAATTCTCCCTGGAAGTGAAAGTTAAAAGGGGACAAGAGTTGAAAAACCCTGATGCTTACATACATCTAAATGCTTCTCTCCAACAGCAAGGGTTGGGGGTAAACCCAACACCATTAGTCAACATAGAACATGACACCATTCTAATAGAGGTGGATAACAGCGACTTAAAGAGTATTACTCTAGCCGCAGGCACCATTATTGGAATGGCGGTTGATGACCGACATTTTTCCATCAACTTAGTAAATGAACTGTTAGGACCAATCCCCAAGGACTGCTTTGACAGTGACAGTGATGACAATACAACACCAGACAGGATTTTTACCCGGCATGGGGGGAACTTCCTGGTGTACACTTCCTGCCCCTATGGTAAGGAAGATGTGACTTGTGACTTCGGGAGGGATGAGGTGATTTTCCAGGTCCATGAGGGCTGCCTTTCCCACCTGAAGCCTCCAGTCCAAATCAGCACTCTGACCAGGGACTTCTCCACCCAGCTGGAGGAGGCCGCTGAAACAGCCAAACCAGAAGTCTTTCCATGCTTCAGGCAGATGGTGGAAGAGAGAGTCAACCTAGCTGATGCCTGTGTGACTCTGGAACAAAAGCAAAAGTTGAAACAAGTTTTCTTGGATTTCCAAGATCTCTTTGCGGTAGACTCATATGACTGTGGTCGCACCGACATCCACACAACAACAATCCCCACGGACCCTGGCATGACTCCAGTGTTTGTGAAGCAATATCGTTTGCCTCTCGCATCCATGGAGTCCCTTACTGAAATAATTAAGAACCTTGAGTCCAGGGGAATAATCCGTCCAGTCCACAGCACCTTCAATAACCCGGTGCTGGGAATATTGAAGCCAAACGGCCAGTGGAGACTCTGCGCCGACCTCAGGGAGCTCAACAAACGAGTCCATACTTCCCGATGGCCTCTGCCCTACATTGACCAAGGGCTGGCCCAGATTCAGGGGTCACAGGTATTCACTGCAATAGACCTGACCAATGGATACTGGACTGTGCCTGTCAGTAGGGAGGACCAATACAAACTGGCTTTTACCTTTGGGGGCCAGCAGTATACATGGACCCGGACTCCCTTCGGATACCTCAACTCCGGCAATGAATTCAACATTTTTCTACACAAGGCCATGCCTGACTTGGGTGCAAGGGGTAACCTGGCTTATGTAGATGATGTCCTCATCAAAAGTTCATCTGTGGAGGAACACATAGCGGAGATCCGTTATGTTCTGACCCAGTTGAGGGCCGCCGGAGCTAAACTTTCCTTTCAGAAAGCACAGTGGTGCAGAACCCGTGTTAATTTCTTGGGGCATGAGATTACTCCTCAGGGTCTCTGTCCCCAGGAAAAGAAGGTGGAAGCACTCCAAAAACTGAAAGACCCCACAACTCTGCGGGAACTAAGGAGCCTCCTTGGACTGACCAATTACAGCAGAAAGTTCATTGAGGGCTACGCAGAGATCACCAGACCCCTGATTCATCTCCTGAAGGGGGGGGTCAAGTGGGAATGGGGTCCAGAACAAGCCGAGGAAGTAAGACAACTCAAGAGAAGCCTCTCACAAGCGCCTTGCCTAGCTTACCCTGTCAGAAACAAGGAGTTCTTCCTGAAGACGGGGTTCTCTAATACGTGCTTGACGGCAGTATTATATCAAAAGCATGACAAGGTCAATAAAGTAATCTCCTATGCGAGCAAAACTTTATCCTCTGTGGAGGAAAAATTCAACGATTGTGAGAAGGCACTCCTGGCAACGGTGTGGGCATTGAAGAATTACCGCCCGTTTATCCAGGGGGAACACATCATAGTGGAGACTCCACACCAGCCTCTGCAATATCTCCAAAGTGACAGAATCCGGGCCGGAAATGTGAGTAATTCCCGAATTACTTCCTGGATTCTGTCAATGCAAGGCTTTCCTGTGGAGGTCCGATATGGCCAAAACAAGAAGAGTCCCCTCGCGCAAGGTCTGGCTGACTTGCATGATTGTGCCAGAGAAAACTGTTTCAAGGACGAAAGTCTAAAAATAAAGGACAACATGGAGGCATACCTTAATTCCAAACACAAAGTCTTTGAAGAAGACAAGTGTGAGGGAATGCCCACTGTCTATGTGGATGGATGCTCTTACCATGTTGACAACGACGGGGAGAAAGAACTGGTGGCTGGCGTAGGGAATGCATGGGTGAATGAGTCCCCAGAACCCTCCGCTGGATACAAAATTGGTCCCCGAAGTAGTCAGGTGGCAGAATTGATGGCTGTGCATCAGGCCATCCTCACTGCTGTCCAGCATCAACTCCACGAACTGGTCATAATCACAGATTCGGATTATGTACGGAACGGGTTCGTGGAGCACCTGGTTAATTGGAAAACCAGAGGCATGTTATGTGCTAACAACAAACCCTTGAAACATGGGAAGTTGATCCAAAACATTGATGATCTGGTCACCTCGAATGAGATGACCATCTATTGGAAAAAGATCAAGGGTCATTCCAAAGTAGTACAAAACTGGAAATGACTTAGCTGATCAGCTGGCCAAAACCGGGGCCATCCAAGGGGATCTAATTGAGATTGAGTCCCTGTTGGGGGAAATCCAGGTCACTGCTATCACTAGGTCCCAGACAAATGCTCACAACGACCTTTCAATTGCACAATGGAGCAAGGAGACCCCTGATGCTGATTTGATTACCGCTCAGAAGGGGGATCCAATAATTGGTAAATTTTACCAGCACCTTGAGGACCCTGAGAACTTTCCCCTGACGGATACCGATTACACTGGGAAAGAGGACCTAAGAGTGTTGATGAAATGTCCGAAAATGTTCCGAATCCAAGACGGGTTGCTGGTAAGGAAATCCAAAGCTGGCCACGATCAGTGGGTGGTTCCTACCTCATTCCGAAGCCTGATGTTAAGTCACGCCCATGATGCGGCCACCGCCGGTCATAGGGGGTTTCACACAACATTGGAAATCTTAAGAGAGGTTGCATACTGGCCACACATGGGGCAGGACCTCGACCAATATTTGAAGGGGTGTCTTGTGTGTGCACAATTTCAGCCATCACCCCTCACACACCGTGCGCCTCTCCAAAAGCGGGGGATGACACTGCCATGGTCAGATTTACAAATCGACTTTGTAGGCCCCGTGATTCGCTCTGCTAGGGGGAATAAGTACATGTTGACTGTGACATGCTTGTTTACCAAGTGGGTGGAATGTCTCCCAGCCCCAAATTGCAAAGCAGAAACGGCAGCTGCCTTGATGATGAACCACATCTTTTCCCGTTTCGGTCTACCTCAAAGGATTGAGATAGACAGGGGTAGCCACTTCACCAGTGAAGTAATGACAAAGATGTGGGAGATACTGGGGGTCAAAAGGAAGTTGCATATTGCTTATAGACCAGCTTCTTCTGGGGCAGTAGAGAGATATAACCGAACCATTGTGAGCATATTAAAGAAGTTTGTGGCAGATTCTGGGCCAAGTTGGGATATCCGATTACCTCTGGTCCTAATGGCCATCAGATCTACCCCTTCATCTGCAACCAAAATGTCACCATTTGAGTTGATGACTGGGCGCAAGATGGTGCTTCCTCAGCATTTGCTCTACAGGACCCAAGAGCAGACACTGATAAATGCCTCCACTACTCATGAGTATGTGGAGAATTTAAGGAAACACCTCCAACATGCTTTTGCTTACGCTCAGCGGAATCTAGAAAGATCGGCTGATAGCATGAAGACCCACTATGACCTGAAGACTTCCAGGAAGGAATATCAGGTGGGGGACCGGGTCTATCTATACAACTTCCAAAGAAACCAGGCAAAACAGCGGAAATTTTTGCCTACATGGAAGGGACCCTTTGAGATCATAGACAAAATCTCCCCTGTGGCCTACAAAATCCACATCCCCAAAGGCGGTTTGGCAGAGGGGGAAGACAAGTGGGTCCACATAAACCAGTTGAAATGTTGCCATCCCAGGCACACTCTGCAACAACTGGAGGAATCCTCTGGAATCCTAGCGGGTACTGTCTCAGACTAATTCAGTTCCAATCATAAAACATACCACATCTAGTCTCTAAAATACTGTGATTTGCATGAAACTGTCTCTTAGTTATACTGTTCTTTTTTCAAAATAAGAATGTAATGTTTCGTTATGATGAAATGCATATGCTGCCCCACTATCTCAACAGTGGTGGAAAAACGTCTATGAATAGGTATTGCCGCTCTTCCTTTGTCGTCCTAGGAGAAAGAAAACCTGGAGACGGGCCAAGGAGGACGATCCGGAGACCGGGAGCAGAGACGCAACGGGCCCGGGGTACCGCCCAATATTCCCATCAGGACCGGCGAGGAGAACCGATCGATCCGACCGGATGGAGAAAAAGATGCTGAACTGTGCCATCTATTGGAAGAAGATGAGGAAACATCCCAGGTCTTGCGAGTCCCATCAGTGAAACCGAATGGCCATCGCAAGAGGGGGGCTTGTGGGATGTATTTACCCATGCATCCCAGCCCTACCTCAAAACTGTGCAGTACTGACATGGAAAACATCATGATGGCCAGAGCTTCCCAGAAAATGCACAGGGAAATGCATGAAGAATAGGCTGCCACCCCATTTTGCCGATGTTATGGGCACAGAAGGACACTGCCTAAAACCACCATTGGACTACCCACACAGTAGTCTGAAACCATTGGGAATGGCAATGCTGATTGCCAAAAGCAAACCCATAACTGTTGGGAATTCATTTTCTTGAATCCCAAAAAGGGGTGCAGTACCAGTACTCACCACTATCCAAAAGCCGGCATTTTAAAACAACACCAGATTTTACTTTTTGCAAAACTGAATAAATGAACCCAAAACAGGCCAAAGAAAGACTTACTGAGAGGTGGATCCAATGTAAAGTTATATTCTGAAGTGACTTGAAGGTGTATAACAAGACTGGCTGAGCTGTGGATTTCAGCAGTCTAAGTAAATTTGGACTGAAAGACACTACACATCTAAATGTTTAAAAGAAATGAGTGACCTACTTTTGTGTGTCACATAGGTTTCAATTGTTTAAATGTCATAGTTTTAAACTTAGAATCAGCATTCTAGCTGCATATGTGAAAATGTTTAGTTTTATTTGAATGCAGAAACTGGGGAACAGAAATGACATGTAGCTAAAAACTGGCTTAAAGAGATTCCAATTAGCCTGGCAACTACCCCCATCAGGAGTGAAACTTGAGTCACAGCTGTGTTCCCAGGCCTAGCTGCCCTTTTGCTGCTCACACCAAAAGGGATATGACACTTCCCTGATTGAATTACCTGGGCTCTGCATGAAATTGAACAAAGCCCTGTCTTGACTCAGGCAAATGTGAGAGCAAGCTGGCTTGGCAGAACTGGAAAAACCAGAGATTCAACCTTGTGCTGGAGGAAAACCACACCCCTTTGGGGCCAGAACATAACTCTAAAAAGATGAATAACTCATAGAGCGGACATGTGAAAATTTTATAAATGATACCATAATTCTTGTGATTTTTCTGCCCACATTTTAAGACGTGCTAGGACCCGGTGGTATGTTCAGGGGGGTTTTAGCGGAAAAGAGGATATTACTCAAAATGTGTGCATGTGAAAAATCTGACACTTCATCAATTAATGTCCATACTCCTTGCGCACATGTGTGTAAATTTGGGGTAATGTCCGGAATTGCAAACCAGTTAAAAAGTGCAAAATATTGCCATTTCTGAATGCAAGCTCCCAGGAAGAGCAGAGTTTGAACAGGAGATACCTCCTGTGATATGTGAAGGGTGCATGTAATTTTAAACAAATGTGTACCTGTGCAAATATGTTTTTTTGAGCAAATATAGATTGTGTGTAAAGTTGACAGGGGTGGGTTCTCTGTATCATAAACAGACCTCATCATGATGACACTTCATTTAATTCCCCCAATCAAGTGGAAGCGGATGAAGTGGCCAATGATAAGTGTAGAGGGGCTGGCTAGTGATGCTGCTCACACACACCCATTAAAAAAACACATAAAAGCAGACAGACAGGACAGATAGGGACATTCATTTCCATTTGCAGCTGGAAGCTCTGCCAAAATTCCATACATTACCTCCATCAAACCTCCAGAGAGCCAACCTAGAGACTTCAATCTATCCAGAACTAGAGACCCAGACCAGACCAGCAGAGTAGAGCTGACCTGTTAGCAGAACCAGAGAGAGCTGACCCAGATCACTGTGAAGTGCAGAGAGCTGAACCAGAGTCCAGTCCTAAACCTGACCAGATCCGTGGCAAGGCATATTTCTAAATATATTGTGAGTACATAGCAAAACTGTGCAGAACCAATCTCTTAGTTAAAATAATATAATTCAACCTATTTTAATCTAAGTAGAACTGTCTCCTAACTGTCACCTGTCATTTGTAAAGCTGTCACTTGTCATTTCTAGTTGCAAGCTGCACTTGTCTTTTTTTGAACTTTAAAATTTCAAATCTGAAAAACGACCTTTATTTAATCGCTCATATCTCCGTGACCGTTTGTGCTAGAGACTTGCAGTAACTTTCATCTGGAAGCTGAGATCCTAGGCTGTCTTAAGACCCCAAAATGATAGTGATAGTCCTTGGATTTCCTCTGTAATCACGCTCGGCGCATTCGCAAATTTAGCCGCGATTTGACATTTTGCCGCGATTTGCAAATTTCTTCACGTGTAAAAATCTGCTGCTGCTTGCCTTCCGTTAAAGAAAAATTTGTTCAACCTGCTAATCATCCCTGAATCATTGCTAGTGTGAGCCTGGACTAATATTAACTAGATACCACTCACCCTGAACCGCTAGAGGGAATTAAAAGCATTTTAACATATTTTCACTCCATTGCCAGCACCTATCAAAGCATTTTGCCTGTGTTGTAAACTTCTGTAGTCTAAGTTGCTGGGGTGAACTGAATCACATTTGATTGCATTTCTGAGAACTGTGTGCCTTCCTTCCATTTCCTTGCATTACATAAAAGGGGGGGTGAATTGCCAGAGAAAAGTGATTACATTGTTTTGTTGAAATCATATTGAGTATTTTCTGTACTGCATTTCATTCAACATTGCATCCATCTATAAAGCATTCTCTACCACATTATTCTTCTGTCCCTATTTACCAGTGTGCTACCTTATCCATTTCATGTCAACTCCTTAGTGATTATAAAGAAGTGTGCTAGTGCCAGATTCTCTGTTGTTAATCTTTATCATATCAGATTAAATGTGATATTCAATTATTAATTTATTATAAAGTGTGATATATATATCTATATTGTTTAAAGTCTCAAATAAACCTTTTAACTTGCAAAACAGAACTACTTCTTGGCTCAGTGGGGTCAGGGGGATTCCAACAGAGGGGTGTTATATAGGGGTAGTCATTCAGAACGCATGAACTGGACATAAAGATATATCAATAAGGGTTTTCATTCAGTATTCTAGACTAGGCGTTGACTTAGCTGTAGTGCTGAATTGAATCCTCTTACAAATATGGGGCTTGCACTCTCGGTGGTGGGGTCAGGATGCCAGCCATGGGGTTTGCGCTCTTGTTTCATGGGGGCAGTATGTCAGGCATGGGGCTTGCAATCTTGGTGGTCGGGAGCAGGATACCAGGTTTGGGGCTTGTGTTCTAAGTGGTGGGGGCAGGATGACAGGTAAATGGCTTGTGGCCTGGGTCGTGGGGGCAGGATACCTGCTATACGGCTTGTGGATTTGTGTCTGGGGGGCAGGATGGCAGGTGTGGGGCTTGCACCCTGGGTGGCGTGGGCAGGTAGCCAGGTATGGGGGAAAGCAGTCTGGGTAGTGAGGGCAGGATGGCAGGTATGGGGCATGCACTCTGGGTGGTGGGGTCAGAATGGCAGGTATGAGTCATGTGCTCTGGGTGGTGGGGGTCAAGATGCTAGGTATTGGGCATGCACTCTGGGTGGTGGGGGCAGGATGCCAGGTATGGAGCTTGTGCGCTGTGTGGTGGGTGCAGGGCCCCTGGTATAGGACTAGTGTGGGGTCTGGGGGTAAGGATGCCAGGTATCTGGCTTGCAACCTGGGAGGTGTGGGCAGTTTGTAATGAATGGGGCATGCCCTCTGGGTGGCGGTGGTGGTTTGAGTTTGAACTTGTGAAGCTCTAACCTACATATGGTGACTCTACCAACCATAAAATGGCATTATTGGGGCATTTGAAGCTGCACATGGCATATATTGCAGCCCCTGCAAGGCTATTCATTACAAATGGTGACTTTTCAGGCATTTGTTGGCATTATTGATGAATGTGTTGTTGTACCTACATCAGAACATGTCATACAGGGGCAGGCTATGGCAAGTCTGACAAGCCACTGTTGGAGCTGGCATTATGCTCACTGTGATTAAGTAGAGTTATTTGAATCTGGCTAGTCTATGCTTAACTGGCAGCTGGCACATTGGTCAGAACACTGCTGTGTTTTAGAGAACCATGGTGTTTTAAACAGTACCCCAGGCAATTTGGCACTTTCATTAGCAACTCGGGTCACCCTGAATTGATAAAACAATGCACCATTTGGGCAAGACTAAGGTATACTTTGAAGTAACCTGGCGTTTTGGTGATAACACATAGCAGCTTATTCTGCTATACGCTGCATTTATGAACCTAACCCTGTGTACGGCATGATAGCCTTGCAAAATCTAAAACCTGGTGTTGTTTATACTGACCTATGATACATAGTTGGTATTGTACTTACAGCTGATGCCCTGGCAAAAGAAGCATTAGAAATGTCATTTTTCCAATAGAATTGCTTGTAAATACTTACAGCCTCATTCATGGAATGTTTTCCAGTGGGGTTTTGCCATTATAAAATGTGTCTGTGAATTAGGCCCACATTTTTTTATCCAACGTTTCTCAAACAATGTGCTTTAGAAAAGCACCATTTTTAACTCTCTTAGGTCACTTTGAGCTACTTTGCCCACATCGGTTTGGGAAAAGCATTCACATCGCTCACGTTTACCATATCCTTGTATAGTTTTTTTTTTTTTTTTTTTTAACAAGAGAAACAACATGTGATTTCTTTATGTCATTTTACATGCCTACAAAACGCCCTTAGCACTCCAGATGTTATGTTCATGGGTTAATTCAGTTCAGTTGGCCTTTATTCGATATTGATCATTAGCTACGCAACGCAGAATACAAAACAATGAAACACATGAATATCTAAAAACCATAAATAAATGTAAACATACCTATCGTTACAATTCAAAAATCTTAGACAAGAGAGAGAATAATAAAAACAGCATATGACAAAACATCAAATCACTCAGATAACATGTTTGATAATATATTATATACATGGATGTATGTTATGTTATGTTATTGGGCATTTGTATAGCATCTTTCACCATTGGTATGATCTCAACATGGGTTGGGTTGAACGCCCCTTGGGGACTGTAGTCCAGGTCAGTGGAAAAATAGGGTAAGTAGTGCATGTGTGCACTCAGTATTTGTGCAACTAGTGCAACATTTTGTGGTGGGTAGCTGCATTCTAATGCTAGGAGTGGTGTGGGGGTTGTGTCAGACCAGTAGTGTGTGTGCAGCTAACCCGAATTGTCCTGGGTAGCTGCATTCTAGTGAAGGTTGTGTTTGTATATGAGATTATGTGTGCGGCTAGGTCGGTTTCTTCATGGGGTATAGCTACATTCTAAAGATCAAGGAGAGGTGCATGGTGGTGTATAATTATGTGTGCAGCTTGGCCAAAGTTAATCATGGGGGATAGCCGCATTCTAATTGTTTTTTGGTGCAGACCAGAGAGTCAGCATATTGGCAAGTATGTGTGAGTATCTGTGCAGTCAGAAGAGCTGCCCTTTTCCTGATTACCTTCCTGAGCCTGCCAAGATAACTTTTGCTTCCTATTATAGAGGTTTGGTGTTTTAGTTCTCCAGTAACTTCTCGGTCTAGTGTGTGGTAAATTCTGTTTCGCCAGACATGGCTATATGTCCCACTGGCTTAACAATATGTTGAGTGTGGATGTTTCCCAAACCTGCTGTACCAAGTTCTTAACTTCCATATGGTTTGGAGTGTTGAGTGTTTAGGTCTAGGCATGCCAGGGGCAGCAAAGGGCAGTGGCCATTCTAGTGGTAACAGTCCTGGTGTCTTACTGTGCCAAGCTATTGCAGGTCTACAGTGCATCTTCCCTGGGACTCTTTGAGCAGACATTTTCTTATAGGTTGGTGTCAGGAACTGCGGGTGGAAGCTGTGGGAGCGCTGGAGGCATTGACTTTAGCTCTCCTACCGCTCTAGTCCTCATCCAACATGGCGGCGTCTAGTATATTACCAGACCCCGCCCCCGCGCTCATTGCGTTGTATCTGTTGTTCTTAGCACAACGCTCTGTGCGACTTAAACTACAGTACTTTGTTTCTTTCTCTCTTTGTGTACCTTTCCGGCGTTACTTTCCTTTGGCCGTCTTGCCGGTATTCCTACTTTCCGCGTCCCGTTTTGGAACCGGGTACCTTCCGCTGTCTAGCGGTTCAATTCTATTATTATTTCGGCATCTATCGCCGCTCATGTCTTACCTTCGCGTCCCTGCTATGCGCCTCCTTCTTTAGCGGGGCTCGCTTGCTTTGCCTGTGATCCTTCCGCGGCCTTCCGCATTGTTTATTTTTTGTATTTGTTATTCCTTTTCTTACCACTCACCTGCTTTAAACTCTCCGAGTTATTCTGCTTCTATTTTGGAGGCTAATGCCTTCATTCCCAGGGAGTAGCAGCTTCTACTCCCGTTTGCCTCGTCCCATTTGTTCCTGCTCTGCACTCCGGAACGTTTAAACTCCATTCAAGACTCTTGGACATCAGGGTTTTTTCCGCCACTTGGCTTTTTCCCTGCTTTGGGGCTGGCTCCCCGGGGTCCCCCAAGGGCAGGTTCCAGCTCTGCCAAGGTGGCCTCCGGGGGAGCCAGACCCTACTTACACGAACGGAAGGACCACAAGCCTAAAGAAAAGCTCTATTCCGATAAGAAAAAGAGGAGCAAGTCATCTGGTACTGTATCCGAGGACATTACTTCAGTGGAATCAGGTGAGGAGGATTGGGAGGGTACGCAGGGATCTGACAGCATACAACGCCCAAGGATACCCATGGCGTCCCTGGAACAGTATCAGGAACTGGCAGCTGCCATGCAGAACCTTACGGTTGAAGTACAGGCCTTACGTAATGAGAATATCGGCTTGAGGCAGCAGGTGGTGCTGTGCCGCGAGGACCAGGGGGACTTACCGCCCATGGATTTGTCCTTCGGTAAATACGACGGACATCCTGGGGGTCTGAAGGACTTCCTTGACGCCTGCCAGGTCTATTTCACTTTTAGACCTTATGCTTATCACACCGCTCGATCCAGAGTAGGATTCATTATCGCCAACCTTATGGGCAATGCTTTATCCTGGGCCACTCCCTTGGTCACCAGGAATGATCCCTCCTTAAACAACTTTGATCACTTTGTGGGATCGCTTAAAGCACAATTCGACCGACCAGAAGTGCTGTACACCTCTCTTGAGGCAATACTCGATGTGCAGCAGGGAACCACAGACCTACAGACGTACATATCCCGTTTTATGAGCAGCTAAGTCCGACTGGCCAGATTCCGCCAAGCAGACCATTTTCCGCCGGGGTCTCCAAGACGAGATTAAGGATGAACTAGCCAGAGTGGCCAGGCCAACCTCCTTCCAGGATTTGGTAACGTTATCTTTACAGATTGAGTATCGTATACTAGAACGTCGACAGGAAAGAAGGAGAGGGCGCAGCGCTCCTCAGACATTCACACCGCCTTCCCAATCACCGTCACCTAGGAACACGCGTTCTGCAGAAGAACCAATGCAGATTGGATCCATGCGAGGACCGTTAACCCAGGAAGAGAGAAGACGACGTCGTGAAGCGGGGCTATGTATGTATTGTGGTTCTTCCAAACATCTCTTAAGGAACTGTCCAGAAGTACCACCCAGGAGGAAGGAAAACTCCAGCCCCCGATCTTACGCAAGGGAAGTATCGGGGGAGCCACCTGTCACCCTTGCAACTCTTCCAAACCAATAGAGGATGCAGACGACAATCAACTCATGGTATTCAAGGTACACCTTTGGCTATCTGAATCAGGACCCATAGAAGTTTTGGCTATGCTGGACTGCGGTGCAGCGGGTAACTTTCTTGACATAAATTGGGCCAAGAAGAAGATGGTTCCTTCAAGACCTAAGCCACGACCCATACCAGTCGAAGGAGTGGACGGTTCACCGTTATCTTCAGGTCCCATAATCCACGAGACTATTCCGTTAAAGATGAAACTGGGAGACCATCAAGAGTATATGGTTTTCGATCTTATCAGGGCAGCTCACTTCCCCCTGGTTATCGGGATACCTTGGTTGAGACGGCATAACCCCACCATCGACTGGACGTCCAACAGAGTGAGTTTCAACTCAGCATAATGCGGATCAAACTGTATGAAACTTCCTGTCAAAAGACCCTGTGAAGAAGAAACCAACACCATCCGAACAGTGACCGTATCTTCTGTTCCGCTCCATTACCAGGAATATGTTGAGGTTTTCAAGGATACACTGCCAAGAATCTTACCTCCTCATAGGAATGAAGATTGTGCCATAGACCTTACGCCGGAAGCAGTGGTGCCTTTTGGTCGCATGTATCCGTTATCCATGCCAGAAAAAAGTGCTCTCAAAGAATACCTGGTCGCTAATCTACAAAACGGACTTATCCAAGAATCCAATTCTTCTTGTGGGGCTTCCTTGTTCTTTATCCCTAAGTAAGACACCTCTGAACTAAGACCATGTATAGACTACAGGGGCCTAAATCAAGTCACCATTCGCGACAGATACCCCATGCCATTGATACGAGAAGTTCTAGAGGCAGTCCAGGGGGCTGTCTATTTTACCAAGCTTGATTTAAGAGGTGCATACCATCTTTTGAGGATACGAAAAGGCGACGAATGGAAGACTGCCTTTCGTACCCCTTTGGGGCTCTTTGAATATAGGGTGATGCCCTTTGGGCTGGTAAATGCCCCAGCTAAATTCCAACGGTTCATGGATAAGATATTTTCGGACATGCTGTTTCTGTCTGTAGTTGTCTACCTAGACGATATATTGATATTTTCTCGTACTTTACAAGACCACCGCCAACTTGTCAAAGAGGTACTACATCGTCTACAAATCCATCAACTGCTGGTCAAACCAGAGAAGTGTGAGTTCGAGGTAACCACAATATCCTATTTGGGTTTTATCCTATCAAAAGACGGCATTGAGATGGACCCAAGGAAGATAAAGGCCATAGTGGAATGGAAGGAACCCTCGAACGTCAAAGAGGTACAAAGGTTTCTTGGGTTGGCAAATTTTTACAGACGTTTTATACCAAATTTTTCCAACATAGTGTTACCCATTACTTCTCTCCTAAAAAAGGGTGTCAAATTCATTTTTGACATAAGACCCAGAGAAGCCTTTCAACTACTAAAGGAATTGTTTATTTCAGCTCCCATTCTCGTCCAACCAGATCAAACTAAACAGTTCATCTTGGAAACAGACGCTTCCATTGGGGCGGTGGGGGCCATATTACTCCAGAAGGCTGATGAGGGGGAAGAACACCCGGTTGCCTACTACTCTAAAACCTTGACCAGCAGTGAACGGAACTACTCTGTCCTTGAAAGAGAACTGTTGGCTATCAAGTTAGCCTGCCAAGAATGGCGCCACCTTCTGCAAGGTGCGGCCCATAGCTTCCTAATCCGCACCGACCACCGCAACCTACAAGTCCTTCAACAGATGGAATGCACAAATGCCCGTCATGCCAGATGGGCTTACTTTTTCTTACAATTCGACTTCATAATCACTCACATTCCAGGATCAGAGAACCAGAAGGCTGATGCTTTGTCCCGCAGATATGGGGACGACTCAGGGAACGATAAGAATCACAAACTAGTATTTCCGGACCTTAAAATAGTTGCAGCAGCCTCCCTTTTTCTTCAGGATCTGATCCCACAGTACAATATGCAAGCCGGACTACCTTCTACTGTTACTCAAGCTAGTGATGGTCTCTTTTACCATGATTCTGCTCTCTTTATTCCTACTAAGCCGTTACAGAGACAGGTACTTTCCTGGTGTCACGATACCCCCCTGGTAGGCCACCCTGGAATCAGAAAGACATACGAGCTACTTCACAGGGGTTTCTGGTGGCCCACCATTAGGAAGGATGTACAGGAATACGTATCCTCTTGCCCGGTTTGCGCATCTAGCAAGTACCAAACGGGGAAACCGGTAGGATTATTGCAACAGCCACAGTTACCAGAACGTCCGTGGGAGCACGTTTCCACGGACTTCATTGTTGACCTCCCCAGATCATATGGTAAGACCGTAATCATGGTTACGGTAGATTCATACAGTAAATTAGCTAATTTCTCTGCCTTCTCCCATATACCAACAGCACCAGAAACCGCAGCCACTTTCCTCTGTGATGTGGTTCGCCTTCATGGTTTACCCAGGACCATTGTATCAGATCGAGGTTCTCAGTTCACCTCCAGGTTCTGGTCAGCACTCTGTCAAACATTAGGTATTCACAGGGCTCTTTCTTCAGGATACCATCCCCAGAGTAACGGACAGACGGAGAGGCTTAATGCAAGCCTAGAACAGTACCTAACATGCTTTTGTAGCCCCCAGCAGGACGAATGGTGTCGATTCCTTCCACAGGCAGAATTCGCCTATAACAATTCCTTCCATACTACCATCCAGATGAGTCCTTTCTACTGTACCTATGGCTATCATCCTCAGCACTTACCCTGGCTTAACAGTTCTTCCACCAATGTACCTGCTCTAGACAGTATATTGAAGGACCTACATGAAGTACATGCCTTAGCCAAAAGGGCACACGAAACCAGTCAACAATCACAAAAGAAGTGGGCTGACAAAGGCAGGCGTAACAACCCAGACTGGAAGGCAGGTCAGTTAGTCTGGCTGTCTACCAAATTCCTGCCAAAATGGGTTCACACTGGTAAATTCTCTTCTAGATATTTGGGTCCCTTTCCCATCCTGTACAAAGTCAATCCGGTGGCCTATAAGCTTAAGTTACCTAAATATCTTCAGAGGGTTCATCCGGTTTTCCACACCTCCCTCCTAAAACTTCACAAGGAAGACCCTTTTCAGAGACAGTTTCTTAAAGTGCAAACTCCTGTAGCTCCAGTTCCTGATGAGTATGAGGTTTCCTACCTGGTTGATTCACGATATCGTAAGGGCAGGGTACAATACCTGGTGCATTGGAAGGGCTATCCTGTAGAAGAGAGGTCCTGGGAACCAAGCTCCCATATCCATGCCCCCCGATTGCTAAGAAGGTTTCATCAACTACATCCCGGAAAGGCAGGGGGGGTTCCGAGGAGAAGGGGGTATACTGTCAGGAACTGCGGGTGGAAGCTGTGGGAGCGCTGGAGGCATTGACTTTAGCTCTCCTACCGCTCTAGTCCTCATCCAACATGGCGGCGTCTAGTATATTACCAGACCCCGCCCCCGCGCTCATTGCGTTGTATCTGTTGTTCTTAGCACAACGCTCTGTGCGACTTAAACTACAGTACTTTGTTTCTTTCTCTCTTTGTGTACCGTTCCGGCGTTACTTTCCTTTGGCCGTCTTGCCGGTATTCCTACTTTCCGCGTCCCGTTTTGGAACCGGGTACCTTCCGCTGTCTAGCGGTTCAATTCTATTATTATTTCGGCATCTATCGCCGCTCATGTCTTACCTTCGCGTCCCTGCTATGCGCCTCCTTCTTTAGCGGGGCTCGCTTGCTTTGCCTGTGATCCTTCCGCGGCCTTCCGCATTGTTTATTTTTTGTATTTGTTATTCCTTTTCTTACCACTCACCTGCTTTAAACTCTCCGAGTTATTCTGCTTCTATTTTGGAGGCTAATGCCTTCATTCCCAGGGAGTAGCAGCTTCTACTCCCGTTTGCCTCGTCCCATTTGTTCCTGCTCTGCACTCCGGAACGTTTAAACTCCATTCAAGACTCTTGGACATCAGGGTTTTTTCCGCCACTTGGCTTTTTCCCTGCTTTGGGGCTGGCTCCCCGGGGTCCCCCAAGGGCAGGTTCCAGCTCTGCCAAGGTGGCCTCCGGGGGAGCCAGACCCTACTTACACGAACGGAAGGACCACAAGCCTAAAGAAAAGCTCTATTCCGATAAGAAAAAGAGGAGCAAGTCATCTGGTACTGTATCCGAGGACATTACTTCAGTGGAATCAGGTGAGGAGGATTGGGAGGGTACGCAGGGATCTGACAGCTGGTACCATTCTGATGCGCAATGACATCTAGTTCTGTTCTGTTGGAATTATGAGTACTTCCTAGATATGTGGTTGGGTACTCAATGAACCTGAAGGTCCAGCGTCAAAAATAGGCATAGCTGTTAGAACTGTGCCTGTCTGACATTTTTAGGTGGAGTGGATGGCTGCGTATTCCAGATGTAGTGTACGGATAGAGTATTAGGCAACAGCTCATTGCTATTACTTACAAGAGTTTGCCTCGCCAGATTCTTCACCTGATTTAAGAGTGTAGCACATTGCCATTGAAGCAAAGCCAGTCCAGTCAAAAAGTTAGAACATAAGTGCTAATGGGTCAAGTCCTGGGTTTTTATTTACATCGGATTGGTTTAATATTCCAATACTAGTTTATGAGTTATGAGCAACACTGCATCATTGTCCCTTATGAGACCTGCACTTGCCAGAGACAACACCTGATCTGGGAGCGTAGTGCATACCCAGTAGAAGACACAGAGCAAGCCCAATCATAGCGTTAGAACATAAGTGCTACTAGGCCCAGGGTTTGGAGTCCTGGGCATTCATTTCCAGACTTATATTTGTTTGACTAATTTAATATGATTCAGCCATTAGCGTATGAATGTATGTTGCCATCCATTACACCACATCTTGGTTGTCTGTGGAGCGACACAGCTTCAAAGACTCCACAATACAGTAAAGTTACCAACACGGAACGGGGGTTTTAGGTAAACTCTCCTCAAAGTAATCAGTGCATCACAAACCAACAAGAAGTGAGACACAGATTCTTCGTGCCACCCACATAAGGGACAAGTGCTGGTATGACAGATATCCCTTGTTTTGGTGAATGAGGCAACCCTGAGAGTACCTAGTCTAAATTCCAAGAACAGAGTATGAGCAAAAGGGGGTGAAATCCAGTCTAGGTAGCCCTCGAAACCAAAATCAGCCTTGTGTTTCAGGTATCGGGTGCCTAAGCATAGCTCTAGGTAAGCCTCCTCAATTCATTTCCTTGTTAACTTTATGGCAGCACGTTTAATTAACCTTGTTGTAGTATTATCAATAAGTTGCAGGTTTTGCCAAAGATTGGATAAATCCAGATCTGCCAAGGAGTTCCTGACATGGGATAGCCAAGGTAGGCTTTTCCCACCCTCTCGTGTTAAAATGTGGGTTATTGCGTCCCTGTATTTCCCCGGCCAATACAAAGCCGGTCCCAAATTGATCTCATCTTCAATAGGTCTCAAGTCAACCTCAAGCCTCAATAAGGCTTTAGGGGTACCTGGTGCTAGTGAAAGAAGATTATTTTAAAACATATTTTCAATTGTTGGTATTGCATCTGCAGTCAGGTATCCCCAGATATCTGCTCCATAAAGAGCTACAGATCGCATCTGTAATTTATATATTTCTAGCACTGGGGACACAGTGACCTTGGCATATTTGGCAAAGAAGCTTCTTGTACCACCCCTATATTTGAGCAAACTAGAGCAGGATTTTTCGATCTGGGATTTCCAAACACAAGATTCTGTAAAACAGAAAACCAACTAATCAATCATATTGAACAGCTCGAACCTGGAATCACCTATGCAGATCTACAACTATCTTCTCTTCTCTTGTTACACCTAGGGAGATAAAACAGTACCTTTGTTTTGACAGAGTTGAGGGTACAACCCAGCTCATTATACTTAAACGCTCAAGGGTGTTAATCAAACCCCCTGGCTTAGCTGAAAAAAGAAAGGCATTGTCTACATAAATGAAGGCTGGAAAAACATCTTTACCCATCTTGGGAGGATCCATGCAACGAGATAACAGATTCTTGATCACCAATTTATGTAGATGCAAAATATTGAAATCACCTCAAATTGCTCATTTTGGCCCGATCAGTTGCCAATACCAGGATATAATCAATGCAGGAAGCACAATTCACACCACTAATGGTCATACTAGCTGGTTGATCACCAGGAAGCATGCCATTCCAGGTGCACCCGTCAAGATCGTACAATATCCGGACAGATGCAAAAGGTTGCGGGTGAACTTATTCTGGGGGATCTGCAATGAGCATGGGTATCTCCCAGGCTTCACCCTAGTCCTCCCACATACCCTGCAGATATTTTAGTGGTTCAATTTGTAAGTTTAAATACCCTGCAACAACTATATGTACTTTGTCTTTATCATAGCATTCCCTATCCTTAATTAGTTGAAAAATGTTCCCAAGTATCGGAGGAAAACGGCAGTTAACGGGCCTGTTATAGATGTTAAACAGATGGGGCCTCATTACGACCCAGGCGTTAATGGGTTAACGGCGCCGTAAAAGGCTGCGGCGCCATTAACCTATTAGCGCCTAATAACGAGGTCCCTTTGGTGTAGACCAGCCGTTAAAGTAGGGACCCGCAAAGGGACCTTGGTGCTAATTACGGTGCCGCAATTTGAGCCCTATGGGGCTAAAATGGGAATGGGGAAGGGCCATGGAGGAAGGTGGAATTACCGCCCCGCCAACCTTGTAATGGGGTGGTAATTCCCCCTTTCTCCACGGCGGAGTCGGTAACTTACCGGCATGGACCTTCCGCCAGGGTCGTAATGAGGCCCATGGTGTGTATGTTCCCCCCATTCTCCCCCGGCATAAGCAGTCAGACATTGTAAAGCACACAGCCCAGTGTCATGGACAAAATATGCCAATTCAACAGCACATCTACCAACATAAGTAAACCTCCAAATGCACACCAACGTGGACCCTTTTTGGTTGGGATTTTAAAGGGCTCAAAACCCAGTAATTCAATCTTTTCCTGAGCCGAGGTTTCTTGAAAAAAACATCACATTAAATCCTGGAACAAAATTGCACCAATCAGGGTCTGCCAGATGCTTCGTCAGCTCAGCTATATTCCAGGAGAGTAGTTTACATCTGGGGTTTTGCAACGGGAAGGGTTTTCAACATTAGAAACCCCCAATTCACCCCTTCAATGCCAGGTTCGTGGGTATCCCGGCTGCAACCCAGGCATCCTAGAACCAGAACATCTGAACTGTTGGAATAAACACCAGCATCAGATCTAGAGGGTACCAATTCATCCTCTGGGCATCAGATGAAGGTAGGGGTGCAAGGTTTTTGACCCGGTCAGGGGCACTCTGATTGTAATCCTGGAGCCAGCTGGTGGATTAGTGAGATAGTCAATTGTCAATAAACCATCGGCCAGGTACTAGCTGGTGAAATAGATTTGAATACAGTAATCTGAACTGCCCAGCATTTCCCTTCTTAAACAATGTACTATGTCATCTCAGATGATTGACATGCACCCTTTAACTGAACGTATCCAGTGTGTGCATTTATTCATTAGACATTCCTGGGTTTCAAAAACTCCTGATGATAGCCTAGGAACATTCTACATTATTATAGAGCAGCAGTATTCAAACTGTGGAGTGCAACCCTCTGGGGTCTGCGGCCTCATGCCAAGGGGGCTCGCACCCACCATCTTAAAAAAATATATCTTTTTTTTTGTTTTTTGTTGGGAGTATGGAATGATCCTGATATAAAGGGCAGTGTTCTATGCACCGCACACAGTCTGCCCCGGGTAGGAAGAAGTCCCCATTTAGTTTGTCTCTGGGACTGTACAGCATCATCTGCCCAGATCGCTTAAGACTCGGAGCTCACGTTTTCGTGTGATAGTTTATAGGCCCAATAGGCCTCATTTCGAGTTTGGCGGTAGCCGTGCCCTTAATGAGGTCACGGCTACCGCCAAACTCGCTACCGGCAGCGGCACCCGCGAATGGGCCATTGCCGGGCCATCATGAGTTGAATGGGCCGGTAATTGCCCATTCGCGGGTGCTGGTATAGCCGGGCTCCTGATCCCATTCTGCCCCATTAGGTAGAATGGGGGTGGGGAGCATGGTTGCACCGGCACCGTTTTATAATGGTGCCGGTGCAATCACGAATTCTGCTCGAGGGTGCCGCTCTGCATGCCTGGTCTGACCAGGCCTGCAGGGCGGCACCCGCAAGCTGAACGCTTAATGTGGCGGTATGGTAACAACGGCTCCGGTAGCACTACCACCGCCATTGTTGCCTTACCGCCACATTCATAATGAGGCCCATAGTCTTTTTCTTTATCATTAAGTTCCTATAATGTATATAGTGTTTGGTCAGTCACTTTTGCAATTTGTGTAATTTTAAGGCTTTGCTTTAAATAATGATATAAGCTCTTGAAACCTAACCCTTAACAAACATTTACAAACTGCTTAGATTGCAGACTGGGACACATTCCAGTTTCACCACTTAAAGTGTGGTATGCTGGCAAATCATTTAATCTGTGTCTTATCTGACACAGATGGGAATCTCTCAAAAATACCATGCCTCCCCTCTGGGTCCCCAGCTGCAATTGCAAACTGTTTGGCTTTTTAACAAGTTTTTTTTTTAAATGGTGCTGTAAATGCTGCATTTTAACCCATTATTTAAAAAAGAAATCACAAGTGGAGGGATTGTAGCCCCCCGAACCCCTCTTTATTTGTTTGGGATCCCTCACTATGCTCGGTTGCTTTGGCATATATGGGAAAATATTTATGTACGTCCACTTAAATAATTCACTAGCTGCCTCTGGCCCTGGGACTGTGCTCTGAGCAGGGTGGGAGGGATCCCAGGGACTGTGGTGGGAGCAGGATGGGGAGGAGCAATGGGATAGTGAAGGGAGCGGGGACAGGAGACCCCCAAGACTTTCATGGGAGCAGGGTGGGGACAGCCAAGGTTCTGTGGTGGGAGCAGGGTGGGGAGAGCCCAGGGTCTGTAGTGGGGTCGGGAGAGCCAAGGGACTGAGCTAGGAGTGGGACGAGGGAGTCCTGTGATGCTGTAATGGGAGCAGGTGGGGGAGCCCAGGGACTGTACTGGGAGTAGGGTGCAGTGATGGCATGCAATGGTTCTTCCCTATGTGCATTCTCTAAAGATAGGGGGAGCTGGGGAAAAAGGAGTGCTATCCCCAACTATTCAATAGCTGGGACATAGGCAAAGCAAAGGTAGTCTGGGGCAAGAAAATGGCTGTGGAGGGTGGTGGCCCAGGTTATGCTCGTTAATAACAGTTACCACCCGGAAGTGGCCTGCAAGTGGGCTGTTTGACTGTGGGCGACTGTGACTGTGTTCATGAGCCTCTGGCCTCTGTCAGCCTGTGTGCCGGCCAGCGTTTGAGGCACGTCTGGAGCTGATCTTGGAAAGTTGACTGTCTTCTGTTTCATCAACCTGGACTCGGCCCCTCCAGCCTTGTGCTAACACACATACTTAATTCCACGGGTACGATAACCCGCGCGCGCACCCGGAAGTGGTCCGCAAGTGGGTTGTTTGGCTGTGGGTGGCTGTGACTGTGTTCGTGAGCCTCTGGCCTCTGTCAGCCTTTGTGCCGGCCAGCGTTTGAGGCACGTCTGGAGCTGATCTTCTTAGTGCTGGGACTTGGAACTTACCCTTGGAACTTACTCTGGGGCTTGTGGGAGTAATTGTTTTATGTTTCCTGGATAAGGGCTATTACTCAATTTCCTTTTTTGCTTCCTTGCAGAGTTGTCTGTCTTCTGTTTCATCCACCTGGACTCCGCCCCCCCTGCCTTGTGCTAACACACATACTTAATTCCACGGGTACGCACACCCACGCGCGTACCCGGAAGTGGCCTGCAAGTGGGCTGTTTGGCTGTTTGGGTGGGCGGCGCAGGTGGCGCTGGTAAGACTGCAACTAACTTGTGGGGATTTAATGTGAAATCTCCTTGATACACTTATGGTATGCCTGCTGTGATTGTGATTCTCTAGAAGTGAAGCTTTAAGTTTTTGAAATATTCAACTGCTTGATCATTCAACTGATTGACATATTCAACAGATCGTATTTTTGTGGATTCCACCATATTTTTTATATTTTTGTTGTTCATGACACAAAGTTCATAAGGCACCTTGTGTGTCTGGCTGGGGATAGCCTCAACCTAGAGTGGGAGCTGTTTAGCCTTAATCCCCTTGAGTCAATGGTACTTGCAAGCAAGAGGGGAAAGCGTGAATTTTACACTTATCATAGGACAGTACCCCTAACTAGGCTTGAGACTATGGCTGAGGTACGGCCATTTGATGGCATTCTATCTTCCCCTCTAATTTTTACTCCCTTAAGAGGAACCATGCGGATGGCTATGGCCATGCCCCTGCTCCCTTCCCCTCGTCTTCAATGGATATTGCTATGCAGAACTTGAAAGACGGGGAGGGAATGGGTGATGAGTCTATCCTGCTGATTGAATCTGGGGAGGGTGATAGGAATGTGGTGGGTGAGGGGCGGTTGCCAGACTCGGAGCAGCCAGTGGCCTTTGAGGATTCACAATGCCAAACAGACATAGACGACTCCCTTCTGGCACTGTCATAATATCCCTTAAGGAAGCAGAATGGGAACTGCCTTCATCTCAATCTATGCCTTCAGGAATTCCAGGGGAGAGCACACTAGAGGATAATTTAAATGCAAAAATATTAGAAAAGCTTTATTTGCATACGCTACTCTTGAGGAAATTAATAATGGTTTAAAGGCCAATTGTGGGAGCTACGTGAATCAATCAGCGGGGGGGAGGGGTCAGGAGGCTGCTTTGCGCCCAGCATCTGCAGGTAATAAGTAGGCTACAGCGAACTTAAGTATCCCGGAGAAAGATTTGGCCACACCAAGGGAATCCCCGGGCTCCCCCTTGCACAAACCAACCCTGACTGACAATATCAAAAAAAGAAAAAATAATAATAAACCAGGGCAGTATAAAAACGCCCTTGGGAAAAAAAGAAAATTAAGGAAAATAGCCAAGAACAACTGGCGCAATCAGTTGAGAGAAGAGGTGGTATCTCCCTCTTCGGACTCATGCATTGAGGTGGAAGGGGAAGATGTTATTCTGTGTAGGGATACAGAAGGCTCAGTGGCCCCGGATACTATCCAGGGCAACCTAAAAAATAAGGACCTCAGGGACAGTAATGGCCGCAAAACAGCAGGTATTCCGCCCATGACCTTTTGGTGAAGGGAAGCCTATTTGACCTTTTTCCTAAAGGACTCAATAAAAAAGTCTCTACAACTGGGGACCCCTTTCGGGCCAAGGCAGTCTCTGGTGAGAGACAGAAGCCCAAAGAATCTACCACACTAAATACTCTCATTATTCCTTCACTGCCTCGAACACTGAATGAAGAGAAGGGGCGTGGGGTCGACTCCGGCTACAGGTACTGCTACAGGGATGGGAGGTCTAGAACATAGCATCCACCCCCTTTCTGGGATGATTTCTTCAGGAGATAGATCCTATGGTCATTCGGGAAGGGGAGATTACTTGCAATGTAATGGTCCCGGCCGCAAAATGATTTTGAATACCTCAGCATAGGAGGGGGTGTTGAGTGTTCAGGGAGCGCCTCAGTCTCATGGGGGGTCATGGAGAGTTCAGGGAACCCCTTCTTATTTGGGGTGTGTCTCACAGGGGCCTGGAAGGATACAAATGGGAGGGAGACATCATAATGGAACTGGTCATTAGAAAGGTCATCAAGCTGATGTTAGATGAACATGAGAATGTAACATCTGTACCTGTATCCCTCCCTCGCCCTAATGATAGCTCTTATTCAAGAGCAGTTGTGATAGAACCCTTAAAGGCCTCGGACCTGCTCCGGGGGGTTCGCACTGCTGACAATGCTGGGATGACGGGACATTTGGATCCTCTGGTTAGGGAAGCTCCTACTATGCATCTGGCATCTCAGTTGGAGGACCAATTGTGGGGGAGCAAAGCCTATGGTCCTCATATAAATGCGGGTGCTGCGGTTGGTCTATGATCCCCTTGTTATACTGAAAATCTGAGCATTATTATCCAGTATTTATTTACCCATGACGGACACATTTCATTAAACTGTCCGAAAATCTTGGCTATGTTTGGGGAAATCCCCAGTCTATCATTAATAACCTCTGGAGACATAAAACTTGTTGATTTTGTTCATCCTCAAAGGTATGATTTTGTTTGAGTCGTCTTTTATTGAGAGACAATAGTGGACATGGTACTAAAAGAACAGGATGCTCTCCATAAATTTGGTTACGACCTGTAGAAAGTCCCAATGGCGAGGGATGACAATTTGGGAGCTCTCATGGGCCCCCAAACAAATAATGCTGGGAGTATGAACAACAAGTCCAGCGATGAGAGCACTGAGAGAGATTCTAGCCTGAGATGGCTGCCACTTACTCTGCGTGAATCTATCTCACAACTTCTGTGTTTGAAGCCTAACAGTTGACAATATGAAAATATTGACCCTGGTTAGTTGGAACTCCAGGGACAACGGTTTTCTCACAAATTGTCCAGAAACATGTTCCACATTAAAGTGGTGTTCTTTCGTTTGTTTACAGGAGACCTGGTTTACTGACCAATATGTTTTAGATGGGCTTATAGTGCATTCAACTTTGACCCGTAGGGGCTTGATTGGTCGCCCATCGGGGGTTCTGCTCACGGCTGTAGACGTGAATATGTGCCCCACTATTATTAAGATTCATGGGACACTTGACTGGTACCTGGCACTATTGATCCGGTTTAACAGGAGCTTCTTTTGCGGTCAGTGCGTCCCCTTATTCATTAACGTGTATTGGAGTTTGAAGTTGGAAATTCAAGCAGCCTTAAAACAGCTGGGGCACTTTATGATGGAGTGTCAGGAAACTTGCCCTAACATGATGATCTTGATAGCTGGTGATTTTAATGTTGACATTACCAGATGTGATACCGCACTCCATAATGGAGAGGGCTTAATCTCTTTTCAGAGGCTGGGGAAACTCAAACAGGGTCACTTATGGGGACTCATTTTAGAGGCTTGGGGACTTCAGAATGCTAGAGATCTTCTGAAGGTTGCTTCAGATCACTCCACTTGGTTTAGAGGCATACACTCTACGTCAATTGACCATATCTTCTCCTCTGCTCCATTGATGAACCTCGTAATGGAATATAAACTGCTGACTACCTCCGACCACAGTATTTTACAGCTCAAATTTGTGGGGGTGGGGGAGAAGGTGTGTGAGAATTATTGTGAAACCAATCTACAGGTTAATGTTACAAAAACTAGAGTTAACTGGCATCAAGGTAATGTTGTGAAAGTGAATGCAGTTTTCTTGTCTGACTTTAACAATTTTAGTTATGGGAAAAAACATGTACTGTATACTAATGAATCATTTAGCGATTATATGGGGAATGTCATTATGCACTCTACGAGTCGAACTGCAAAATTTAGCGTCCAGAAAAAAACATTTGCTTACTTACGATCTGGTGGTCAGAACTCTTAAGACCAATAGAGCCAGGGAGCTGTGTACCTTAGCAAAAAACAGTTTTCGATTGTCTAAAAAAATTGAAGTTGGGCAAAAATATTAAAAACAAATGGAAACATAAGATCAAGGCTCATCGTGCTGCTCTTTCTCAGGCAGATGGAGAAAGTATTCTTAACTCTACGAAAGACAACACTGCGAAAACTTTCTGGGCCTTGATGAATAACCAATTAGCAATGAATTGTGAGGCCCTCTCTAGCTCAATTTGAGCAGCACAATGGGTTGGTCATTTTGGGGATCTGTACAAACCTGCCCAGAGCAAGGTTTTACTCCCTGAGGGTGCTTGAGATGCTAAGTGGTTATTTAAGATCCATCAGGAGGATATCGAAGAACTGATCCAGAAGGCATCACCATCTCGGGCGGCAGGACCGAATGGCCTTGCAAATGTTATTTTTAAGCAAAATCAGAGCCTTTGGGCAAAAATGTTGTAAATTATTTCAACGACATTGTTAGGACCCGCAATATTCCCCACTTATGGCATATTTCTTTTGTGGTGCCCATCTATAAGAAGGCGATCGGTCTTGTCCTAAAAACTATAGGCCAATCGCCCTCCTTGATGCGGCCTCCAAACCTTTTTCAGGAATCATTCTGAAGTACATTCACGACTGGATTAAGGCCTTTGACATTTTGACTCAATTTCAGTTTGGTTTCAGAAAAGGTGTGGGAACGACATCAGTGGTTTGCTTCTGAATGTTATGCAGGCCAAGGTGTGGAGCAAGGATTCAGCACCCATTTATATCGCCTCCATCGATTTATCAATGGCGTTTGACAAGGTGGATAGGCCAGTGCTTCGGGGCAAGTTACATCAACTTGGGATGCCTTTGGATCTCCTGTCTACCTACATACATCTACATGATGGGTCTCTGCTCCAGGTTAGGCTGAATAATCTAGGCCGCTTATGCTCCGTGATCAATGCCTCGAACGGCCTCCGACAAGGGTGCATATTTGCACCCACTATCTTTAACCTTTATATGTCTGATGCTAAAAATAAACTGGAAGAAAATGCATTTGTGCCCCCTACTGTGGAAGGAGTTAAAATCTGTTGGACTGCCTATGCAGACGACTTTCGGCTTTTTGACCAAACCCCAATTGGTTTACAGTGCTTATTGTGTATATTCAGAGACTACACTATGGACAGTCTACTCACCATGAATGAAAAAAAGACTGTAATCATCCGGCTGCATCCCAGACCATACATCAAATCATTTTTGTGGTTCTTGAATCACATAAAGTTAGTGGTGCATCCACGTTTGAGATATTTGGGCTATCCTGTCTATCGGGTCTATCAGAAATACCATTATAGGGAATTCTTGGAGATGAAAGCAGCTCCTTTGATCATACAACTAAAAAATAAATGACAGCATATTTGGTAAGCTTTCTTTTGTGCCCACTCTTCGTTATTACAAATTGAAGATCCTACCTCAACTGTGTTATGGCCTGGAGCTGTTTCCAAAATGGATGCTTGCTGAATTTCCCAAATTTGAAGCTCACTTTTTAAGGGCATCTGTTAAATGTTTACCCAAGTGTGTACATGTGGAAGCAATCAGGTATGAACTTGGGCTCACTTTCATGGTAAATGTGATCATATGGAAAAAGATTAGGTTGTTTTGGAAACAAATAACCTCCCCTATGGACAATCTGTATGATCTTTTGGGTTTGGGCTACCGCTATGATACTACCACATCAGACTATCTGATAAAACTGAAACGGACTGTATAGAATATCTGCACCATCTGGACTTATCC
Source organism: Ambystoma mexicanum (assembly GCF_040938575.1). Lineage (NCBI taxonomy): Eukaryota > Metazoa > Chordata > Amphibia > Caudata > Ambystomatidae > Ambystoma > Ambystoma mexicanum. The sequence goes on along the minus strand of NC_090939.1, from coordinate 551,577,576 downwards.
GTAGATCCGTAGATCTTTTAATATTTAACCCACAAACAGTGAAAAAAAGATTTGAATGGTGGGATTGGAGTTAATGTTAATTATGTTGCTGCAACACGTTTATATACACATCTTGTGTGCCACTCTAAAAAACTGGGCACACTTGAATCTTATTTAATTCTGTTTCCTGATAAGGGTGCTCGATAGAAATTCATGTGCTTCAAATTTAATGTGCTCCCAACTCGCAAAATTCTACATGTACAAAATGTGGGGGATGAGAACCTGTTAACCTGTAGATTTTGTAAAAATCTGAACGTAATTGAAAATTTAGAACATCTATTGGTGGACTGTGTAACATTTAGGAATGTTTGTTTCTTGTATTGAAGCTGTTAATCTGGACCAACTGTGGTGGAGAATGCTTTATGGTAAATGTAAATCATTACAGTTTACGGTAGTTTGGTTCTTCGAAAGTGTATGTAAACTGTATACTGAGAAATTAATATGATACAAAAGTGTTAGTATGTGAATTTGAAAATCTTGTTTAATGGCTACTGGTTGCTTTTCTCTGTCTAGATCTGAGATCTATTTAATGATGTTTTATATTAGTTTTTTATTCTGTTTCTAGCTTTTGTAAAGGTTATGCTTATAACCATAAACAAATAAATAAATAAATAACAGTTACCAATGGGCAAGTCCAGTCTGCTCTTTGCACACCACTTTTGGGTGGTTGGCTGTTAGAAACAGCTTGAACAGATGCCAACTTACTCACATCAGGATGTGATTTGCCACTACTTGACTTTAGGATCTTAGGGTCAATTAAGACGGAAATCTCAGCTGATACCAATGTACACCCACATGATTTCCCCCCCACAGTAGCGTTTAAGAGTGCAGGTCTATTTCAGCAAAGTAAATTCACCTTAGAAACTAGAAAAAATTCCCTTAAGTGCACCTCTCTCGATACATACATGGTGGAGCAGACCATCGCCTGAGTAAGTGACATCAGCCAATGAGACCACCTGGCCCTTGACCCCCTTAGTCCCATGACATCCCTTGTTATTCTTCTTAGTTGTATTTAAGGACCTACCCACTGATCACCTAGTATAATGCACCACCCGCTTGCCCTTTTGTCAGTAGTTGTGCTCACCTGGGGAGTCCTATGCAGAGGTGTAGCTGGAAACTGACTTTGCTGGTTTGTCTGACGGGATAGGGTATCATGGAGGTAGAGCAAGCCTCTCCAGTAGCCACCCTTCCTATTGAGTGGATACTCCAGGCAGGGTAAACTCCAGAGGAAACGGCCAAATGCAACAGGAAAAACCCTTTGGATGAAGGAAAAAAACCTGCACAGGTCCACGAGTGGAGAGTAGATTGGAGCGGGACCGGAACAAGGAAGTGAAGAAAGGCAAATAAGCACTAGGAGAGCAAAGGAGGTAAATAGCGAAGCTGAAGGCTAGAAAACCAGTGGAAGAATACAGAGAAGAGGATGCCAGGAAAAACAAGATGGACGTGCTGAGGAAGGCAACAATTACCTTGCATTGAGAGTCGAACATGTTGCATCGTCTTCCAGCATTTGATCTGTAGAAATAGGAAGTGGTCGGAAACCATGATGGCCCACACAGACAACTAGATGGAGAAAGGCAGCTCTCGGGAGAATTGGATGATGCCAGCCTGGGAATAATAACACATGAATGAGATGTAGCAACAATCGCCAGGAAGACAACAAGGACCTGGACTGGTGTCTCATTACATCTTTTTCTTCTTTATTGATGCGGGTGGTGGGCAGCAATCATCACCTCTGGTAACAGTGGGAGGATTATCCATTAATTCAATCACTGATATCTCACAAAGATCATCTAGTGGAAGAAATTTGTTTGATAATGTAATACTTGCATCAATTACCACCACATCCCCCCTCTCTTCCTCACCTGCTGTTTAGCAACAGCCTTCGTCCTAGTGGCAATGGGAGGATTATCCATTAACTCAATCACTGATGGTTTGCAATGGTCATCTAGCAAAAGAGATGTATTTGATAATGGAATACTAACATCAGTTACCACTGCACCCCCCCTATTTCCCTCAGCAGTTGAGACAGTATCATCCCAGGATATTAAATCACCAGCTTCAATCTGCAGAGGTCTGAATACAATCAGTGAGGCTGTTGAAACTAGGGGGGGATATGTGATTTCACAATACTAGCGGCAGCTGGAGCCTCAACGCCTGTTACAGAAACATGTAGATGATAATTCTCCCCCTCCCTCCTGCCAAGAGTATTTCTCTACCTCAAACACTTTTAAATGATCATCAGCCTTTGGGGGGAAAATAGGTTTAAAAGACCCTGAGACTTTAGCTTTTGTTACAGTAAAATGTAAAAAAAAGAACTTGAATTCACTGCTAAATCGCATATATCCAAACCCATTAAGAACCAATGGATACAATGCACTTCCCAAAAGAGCATTCTGTTAAATTAATGATAGCCCAAAAGCCATTGGGCTCTGGCAATACTGGGGACAAAGAGCACAAGTTCTGCAACTAAAAGGATTGGTTTACTATCCATGAAGCCATGATCTAAAAATGAGAAAACCAAATTAAAGCAACATCAACAGGGGTTCCAGGAATGCCACAACAGCTTGAAGAGCACCCATAGGTCCGACTCTCTGCCCCAGTACCCCTGGTGACCCCAAAATGCCACTAATAATTTCAGCAGAAATTATCCCTATAGCTGTAGTAGGACACTGTTCTCATGACTTGTGTCAAACTTCAAAGTGCCATATGACACAAAGTGAGCAGTAGTAGTCTGATGTCAATAGGTGACAGAAAAGAGCGGGTTAAGGGGGGAACCTTTTTCACCAATCTACTGCAGCTGCTTGATTTACGTATGAAGTTAAAAAACTTCATGCGAAAAAGGCATGCTTGCACCCAACGGCACCAAACAGCAGGCTTTGCCACAAGAGGGAACTGCAGCGATTTACATGTCCTTCAAGCGAGGAGGGGAGCGGTCACTCGTTCCCAGTGGAGGCAGCTTCCCTTCACGGGACTTGCAGCACCAATACAGCAGGTTTCACCATCAGACTTCACCAGAAGGGAGAACTGCAGTGATTTTAATATCCTTCCAGTGACTAGGGGAGAGGACATTTGCTCCTAGGAAAGGCAGCTTCACTTCACGTTACTTGCAGCACCAAACAGCAGTCTTTGCTATCATGGGTTAATGACAACAATCACTGCTACAGTGTGCAGTAGTGGGTTGTAATGTTATGTTATGTTATGTTGATTTGTACCACCCACCGCTACCACCCAGGGTTAGTCTCCAGGCACTCACGTGGCTCTGCAACAAAGAGGGGGGTACTGGGGAGATGGGTGAGAGGATAAATGCAAAACCAGGAGGAACTGGCATCTGTGTATGTTGTTTTGCATGTGGTAGTTTGTGCAAGGTATCACGCGCTGCATCTCTATGACTCTTTGCCTCGGTTGCATGGTTGTGTTTTGTGATGGTGTTAGTGTGTCGTGTGCAATGGTTACATAGTTTTCAGAAGGGATCCAGAGTCACATAGTATTGTAGCTGCAAGATAGTCCAGCATATTGGTGTGTAGGTGCAATGTTGATGGTTTCTGGACTATGTGATTGGTCACTATAGGTGGACCTCGTAATGGTTTCTCCTGGTTTGTGTGGGGTGTGTCTAGTCCTGTATCTGGTGTACTGGCATCGGTTGCATAGAAGGAGCAGGAAGGGGAAGGGTTAGTAAAGCCAGTCATTTTGTTGAGGGCCCTTTGGATGCCATTTAATGGTATGTAGCCTGGTTCTTGTTTGTGGGTCTTTTGGATCCTATTGTCTCCTCTCTAGTTGTTTGTCTGTGGTGTTGCTGTTTCCAGTGTCCCTTCTAAGTTGTCATTGTCTGTTGAATAGCCAGGATTAGATGTGGGATTCTGTGTTTCTAATTACTTTGTACATGTTGTTTCATATGTTTTACATCTATTTGTAGGTCGTTGCTGGATCTTAGTTCCCTTCCCGGGTGATATCAGCTAATCTTGTCCTGGAGGAATTCTGCTCCTTGTCTGTGCAACACTTTGTGGGTGATACTGAGTGCTTTGAATTTGAAGTTCTTTTTACTGGTAGCCAGTGTAAGCTTTACATTGATGGAGTGATGTGTTCTCGTCTGTTTGTCTTCATAGGATCCTGGCTGCTGTATTTAGCACCCTTTGGAGTTTCCTGGTAAGTCTTTCTGGCATTGCTAGGTAGAGGCTATTTGCGTAGTCAGTTCCTGTGAGTATCAGGTATATGATTGTGAGAGTGAGTTATGTGGCGAAAGTAGAGGTAGGGGAGTAATTCTCTGAGTAGTCGTAGGGGGAAGAAGCATTTTTTGGCGATTGCGCTGACATGAGGTTCCAGTGATAGTCCGTTGTCCATGAGTATTCCTAGGTTATTTACTACATTGGTGGTCTCTGGTTGCATTCCATTGGTGATCGGCCAGTCCAGTTGTGCGTTCCCACCTTCAAATCCTGTAGAGGAAAGCCTTATTTCTGTTTTTGACAGGTTCAGTTTGAGGTTGTTCATTGTCATCCAGCTATAGATGTCTGTGAGGCAGTTGTTGAGGTTGTTATTTGTTCATGTGTTCATGTGTTCATGTGTTCTGTTTGTTTTCACAATGAGTTTTATGTTGTCTGCATCGTTGTAGGCGGTAAGTTTGTGGCTTTCTATGATTTCCATCAGTGGGCACATGGAGGTGTTGAAAAATAGAGGGGAGAGGCTGGATCCCTGTGGGACTCCGCAGGATATATTTTTATGTTTGAGGTGAACATAGGTAGGTTGTTTTGGTTTGGTTTGTTAGGAATGAGGTAAGCCACTTTAGTGCAGATCCCTGAATGCCACATTTGATCAATCTTCTTATTAGTGTTGCTTGGTCGATTGCATATTGTTGTCTACGTTTATTTTCAGGCCGTCCTATATCGATAGGAAATCTGATTCTGTTCCTCTCATTGGTCTGAAGCCAACTTGTGATTGGTCGAGTATTACACTTGTTTTGACATCTTCAAGGAGGATTTTGTAGACATGGTTCTCTAAGATCTTTGCTGGGTAGGCCAGGTTTGATATTGGTCCGTAGTTGCTTGGGTCTTCTACGCTTTCTGATTGCTTTTTTATCAGTGGTTGAATGTATGCTGATTTGAATGAGGATGGTACTATTCCTCTTTTGACTGATAGGTCCATTAGGTTTTGGAAGTGTGTTGCTGGGTTTTGTGTTTGAAGATTCCTTTGAAGTTGTCTGGGGGTCAGGGGTCCCTTAGGGATCCTGTGATGTTGGTGTCCTTGATCAGCGTGGCAAAGGTTTCTTCTGAGATTGGTTCTAGGCCGGTAGGTTTTGCTGTAATCTGTGTCTCTCTCAGTGTCTGTGGTCCGGCAGTCATGGTTGTATTTGCCTGGGATTGGTTGATGGTCTCCTGGATTGTGTCTATTTTTGCTCTCAGCTGGTTGGTGATGTTTTCACAAAGTGTTTGTGTCGGGATGATGGAGCTTTTTGCAGGAACAAGGGTTTTTATCTCTTTGATGATTTTGAAGAGTTCTTTCTGTGGATTGTTTGCCAATTCTATTCTTGTGGCATAGTAGACCTTTTTTGCTTTGAGGACTGTTGTTTTGTATAGTTTGAGTTGTCTTTGGAATATTATTTTGTCTCAGGCATATTGTTCTCTCCATCTATTTTCCATTTGTCAGCTTTTTTTTAATTTCTTTCGGTTCTTCTGTGAACCATTTAGATAGCAGTCTTTTTGGTGTTGCTTTAAATGTTTTAGCTAGTACTAATTGATCAAGGACCCTGGTGATCCAGTTGTTGAGTGTATCTTCTGCTGTGTCTATGCTTGTTTCAGTAGGTTTCCTTATGTTAGGGACGGTTGAGTCTAGAAGGTTTGTTAGGGCATCTAGGTCCAGGTTCTTCCAGTTTATTTTCTTGCTGGTATGGAGTATCTCCTTGCCAGCCAGTAGGTGGGTTTGGCATGTGATGTAGAATGGTATTAAGTAGTCGCCACTCCATACCATTGGTGTAGGGTGCGCGGATGAGCATAGTCCTTCCCTGCAGAAAATTGCATCTGGGGTGTATCCGGCATCATGGGTGGATCCATTTTCTAATTGCTTAAAATGCAGAGTTTGCAGGAGTGTGCAGAGTGACTTTGCTGTGGACTTGTTTTCTTTTTCAAACCATATGTTGTCATGCTGGGTTGATAGCATGGCGGCCTCGTAGGCTAAGAATTGTTGCAAAGTTGGGGTTGTAAGAGGGTAGTCTGTAGATCAGGAGGAATAGTATGTTGGATTGGTTGTTGAGTTCTATCTTGATGAGGAGGGATTCATAGTCTTCTGCTTTGGTTATGATGATTTGACATACTCAGATGAGTAGTTCTTTGTGTATGATTAAGTCTGCCTCCTCTTTGGTTTTCTCTGTTGGTGTGTAGTTTATAGTTGTCTGTTTTTGCTTCGTTCGCAACATCTTTATAGTTGTCTGATTACCAGATTTCTGTGAGGAAGAGCACGTCTGTGCCTGCTTCACTTAGGAAGTCATTGATTTCTATTGAGTGTTGCTTTATGGATCTAATGTTGAGGAGGCTGCTTTGCATTCAATAAAGTGGTTTAATTTAGGATGTGGACCATTACCACACTTTACAGCCCAGTGTAGCAGTGATTCATGCCTAACTAATCTACAACCAGCATTAAAACAAGTCAAAACATTGGGCTTTGCAATAGGCCTTTTTGTCCAATATTCATATATGTTGAACACCACAACATTGTTATATTAACATTTTCTTAACCCCCCACCCCCTCAGCCTCCCTGAGCTTTATACATTGGAAAGTAACTCATTATGTTTCAATCAGATACTGTTGTTGGGAGAAATAAGTGTTCAAATCACCTTAATATGAAAATAATTTGATAATATAGAAGTTAAAAAGCTGCCCCTAACTCATTACCATTAATGCAGCTAGATTTGCAGGCCGCATTTTTTTAAAAAAAATAACCTTAGTGTGACAAGAATATTAAAACAAAGAAAATGTATCAATGGTATAGGTACTGGCATATATGTAATGACATTATTCAAGGAATATCACCAATCCCAGAACTAAATGATGCTACCCATGATTCGAAAGCAAGGACCTTAAAATTGATGTGTGCAGAACCTCGTGTAATACATACAGGCAGGGTCCAGTGTTAACCACCCTCTCTCCACTCACGGGAATAATAACCCAAGGATAAAGAACAATACAACATTAGCCCTCAACCAGCCACAATAAATCAGCAGATAAAACCGTACAACAGCAATTATGTAATCTACCCAAGAGCAACACAAGACATAAACAATCATAAGAAAGCCAAACAGCAAATCACTTGGCACCTAAAAAATGGTATTTCAATTTCCAAACTTCGTTCTGACATCTATGATATCGTTGTGGAAGGCAACATCAACTTCTTGGCTGATGTACCGTTATGTTTCCATCCTGAAAACATCAATTCCTCCATCTTTAAGGACATTTTCATAATTAGACCTGGCCAAAGTGAAGCAGAGATTGACATCAGACACAAAGAAAACATCCAGAGAGAAAAACTGCCTTATGGCGCAATTTAACATCACGCAAATGGCAGCACCTACCTTTCTGCTGATCTGTGAAACCCCCTTCCTACATTTCAAAAAGAGAATGTCTCTGATGCAGTGACACAACTCTCCTAGGACAGGGACTATATAATCACACTTAGAAACTTCAATTTATTGTTGGAAAGTATGTTTCAAAAACCTACTAAGAGGGACCATCCAAAATTCTGGTCAAACACTGAACGTTTTGCTCTGCAATGATAAACTCATCTTTTCAGCTCCAACTCTTCCCTACTCTTCCACCTAAAGACTATAAGCTATTGAACCCAATCCCTAAAAAAACACTTATGAACTTCTTAGATTGCAGCCACATTTCAGTTTCACCACTTAAAGTGTCGGATGCGGGCAAATCATTCAACATTATTGTGTATTAGCTGACACATTTAGATTCTGAGTCTCTAAAAAATACCATGCCTCCCCCTGAACCCTGCCAGTGTCAACTGCAAACTGTATGGCTTTTGATCCAAAAATGGTCACCAAAAATGCTGCATTTTAACCCATTATTTAAAATAACATGACTGTTGGGGGAGAAGCCCCCGAACCGCCCTTCATTGGTTTTGTATCGCACGCAACACTCAGTTGCTATGACATATTAAGGGAAATATATATGTACCTCCACTTAATAAAAATCACCAGCCGCCACTGTCCCTGGGACGGTGCTGTGAGCAGGATGGGGGGGGGGCATGGGATAGTGGTGGGGGGAGCATGGTCAGGAGTGCCCAGGGACTTCAGTGGGAGCAGGGTGGAGAGATCCTATGGTCTGTGGTGGGAGCAGGATAGGGGAGAGCCCAGGTCTGTGGTGAGGGGGGGAGAGCCCAGGGACTGAGCTAGGAGTGGGATTAGGGAGTCCAGAGATTGTGGTGGGAGCATGTGGGGGAAATGAGGGACCATACTGGGAGTAGGTTCGAGGTGACAGCACGCAATAGTTCATAGCCATTTGGGCTTACTGTTCATTTGGCATTTTCGGGGGGGGGGCGGGCTGCCCACATTTTGCTCAGGGGGGCAGAGGCCAAAAATGTTTCAAGACCACTGCCTTAAGTGAACACTCCCTAAACCTGTTAAGGCAAGCCATACAGTCACTTTAGAGAGATCGCCCTACATCAACGCTAGAGAGTAGAAAAACACATCCTACAGCCAAGAGTAGAAAAATGAGGATGCATACACAACTGTGTTCACCTCAAAGCAGAAGAGACTAGCATGACACCTCTGTCACAGGAAAGGACGTATCCTCATTCTTCATTACTGGTTAACACACATCCTAGACAAGCTATCCCTGAAGAAATTCTTACAGCATTGTGAGAAAAAAAATCATACAGCAAGATGGCACGCCAATAAAGTATATGAACTTTAAAAAGAAAACAGAAAGAAGAATAAAGCATCAAGAAACATGTCTACCACCAGCAACCCCTGTGAGGGAAACCTTAAAAGGCAAAACAGCATACCACACTAGCCAAGTTGAAATAGCAAAACATCCACAATTATCTCGAAAATCAGGAGCCCGTTAGCCTGTCTGAATAAACCCAGACTGTCATAACACATCTGTGACGACAGCTCATTCCATTTCTTTCCAACAGGTCAGCACACCTTGAAAATGATGGTAGGGGAGCTGATGTATCAGAAATTGCTTGACAGATCATATTTGCGCGAGTGTGCATAGGTTCCCTGTGCAGCTAGCTCATCTAGTCCATCTCTCTTTCCCTCTATCTCCTGCTTTCCTCTTTCGCTCTCCTTTTCTCTCAGTGACCCAGCAAGGAATGTAATGGGTTGTTAGGTCAATATCCATACTTAGTATGTTGTTACTGCATGTTGCTGTTACAGCTCTCAGTTTGAATCACGGGTTTATTTGTAAAGTGCATCTCGCCATTTAGTGCCCTGTCAGCACAATTTGTTTCGTTTTGTTCAGTCAGTCAGAGCCCCAGAATTACCCAAAGGAAGTTTGGCATTTTGTATAAGGCCTGGCTTAGAAAGAGGTATACAGGGAGGGATCACATTTGGGGGGTGTTGGAAAGATGTGTTTAGTAGGGTAGGGTTTTGGGGAGGTTTGGGGAATGCAAGCTGTTTCGTTTTGGGCTTTTGTCGTGTTTCTTGTTTGGGATTTTGTGTATGTTGGCCTAGTTTCTTTGGTGCCCTTGATTTTAGTTTTTGTTCATTGTGTGATTCATTGATTGTGTGCTGTTTGCTCGCTCACATTAAAAAACTGTACGTATTCCTCTTGTGCCTTTTTTTCTCTTTTGTGTTTCATTTTAAAATTAAAAAAAGTATCTTGCCCTTTATCCCATCCCCACAAATAAAAAACACAAACATTATTTTTCGCTTTCGCAGTGTTTGTTGTAATAGTCTTTTCCCTACAATTGTTGTTCTATTGATTTTTCATATAGTGCTGCTTGTATTAGTAAAGTATATCAGTTACAGTGATTTGTGTTTATGTTGTAATGTTCGGGTTGTTTTTTAGTTCACGGGAATGGTTTGGTGTTACACACTTCTGGGTTCTCAGGGTGTGCTCACAAATGGTTTTCAACTTTGCCAATTGACATTTGTCGTTCTCATGATGCATTTACAAATCTGTGAGTGAAAGGGCGAGAAGGTTGCAGTGAAGAGAAAGGAGAAGCTGTGTTTCTGCTTGCAGGAGGATTTCATCATGATATGCGGGCAGTAGTTGAGCTTTTTGTTGGTGGCAGTTAGTGGGCCTCGGCCACTCAGCTTCGACAATTCTCCAAAACAATAGGGGAGACTGAGACATTAGTGAAATGTAGGAGTGAGAGAGCAGGAAGTGCCAGCAGATGAGCAGCAACCTCACCCCCCTACTTAGCCAGATGGTCCGCGATGTGTCTCCTTTTTGGCCTGCCACCAGGGAAAATCAACCCGTGAGGTGGGCAGAGGTCTGTTGCTGAACTGGAGAATATTAGTGTTAAGCAGAAACCTGTGCAGATCCCTCTGGGATCACTGCAAAAGATTTAGGCCTTCAGGTGTTTGGCAGTAAACCCACTTGGTAGCAGACTGTACCACACAGGTTCACCTGGTAGCTGTGGCTGAGCAGTCAGACTTCCCTCAAGAAGAGTTAGGCAATATGTGGAGTATACAAGATAGGGCAATTTACACAGTAGAACAAGCAGACACAGAACAGAGCTTGGGTGTAAAGATATATAATTATTTATTTTAAGGACACATCTATGAAAACACTCTGGCACTAATACGGCAAACAACTTCAATTACAATCACTATAAGTAAATCAATCCCCTAACAATATTTTGACAAGTCTAGGTTCAACGGCACCACTTATTTGCAGACAGGGGTGAATGCTTTAACCTGGATGGCACTCTAATATTCGTTAGAACGGGAGAGAAAAGGCAGGGTATGAAACCAACTCAGTACCAACACTCTTACGAAGCAAATGCAAGGCCCGCAAGGCAGGGTCTACTGTGGATTACAAAGTTCAGAGGCCGGGCCCACTCGGAGAGAGGCAAGGCGATATGTCCCAACAAGTATCACAGTGGAAACGCACTTCGAGTCTTTGTAGCAAATTGTCACAGAAAGGGTTGGACCAGTTTAGAACAAAAAGTTAAGAAGGTCTGGAGGCGACCCAATGGAAAGGTAAGGATTTAAGACACCTCACGCTAACCGTCACAAGGGAAGCCAGTTGGACACGGTACCTTGTAAGTGCAGAGACAGCTCCAGCGGGGGCAGTTGTTCCTGGTGGTGGATGCAAGTCGGGGCTTTTCCAAGAGATGAGATGATCTCGTCATCGAAGGAAAGTTGAAGATCGATGCACCACCAGGGAAGAGACAAGCCGCGGAGTGCTCCGTCACAAGGCACCACCTTTTGGTCGCGGTATGGGCTAGTGGCTATCCGGTTGCCGGGGTGCTCAGCACGGGCAATTCGACCACTACGCCTGGAAGCGAAGAAAAAGCAAAGGGACTGGTTGTTCCCACCAGTCAGGGGGAGAAGACTCTCCAGCGGGGAGATCTCCTCTGTCGTTGGGAAGTGGTGAGTCGGTTCAGCAGGGCTCCACCGGAGGTGTCGTCGTTGCAGGTCGGCTCGGCTTTACCCTCGTCAGATTCTTAGGTCCTGTGGCGACTTCTGAAGATCCAGTCCCAAAAGCCCTGCTTTTATGCAGCAAACTACCATTCATTCAGCCTAGCTGTCAATCAAAACACGCTAAGTGGTGAGCGGGGTGGTTCACCACTTGGGCCAATCACACCAGAGTGCGACTTGAGTTGGCAAGGCAACTCAGTCCACGGTGCCTAAACCCCCTCCCACACCCCCTGTGGTACCCAGACAGAATGGCATCACTCTGGAGGGCTTCTGTGTAGAAGCCCACCAAAAGTGGAACAAAGGGCTCAACCTTTGGTTCGGAGTTACAGAGGTGAACACAGACGCCATTTTAAAAACCGAGTGCTGGCAGAAAATACAGACCGGTAGATTTATTTAAGACAAATAAGCCGGCAGTATGTTAGAGACTAACGGGAAAAGTATTAGCCTCCAACAATGGGAAGAATCCCATAGAGTTATATTCGGGGTCGAATATAACAAGTAGTTTCCACTGCCACCAGCCAAAACTCGACAAGGGGGGATGGGACAGTGCCCCCTCGAATAACAGACCCAGGGGTAATCGAATTACCCCTACTAGTACGTCCACAATAGGATGGTTTGTACTAGTTCTGTTAGTAAATTTAGGTCTAGTAAAGCCAATGGTGACTTTACATGCCCTGGGAGACAGTAGTCAGTCCCAGGGTATGGAGTCTATGGTGGGGGTCCCCTAGGACGCCCCCGTGTTACGGCACGGAGGGTGTGGTGTAACACACATAGTAAAACACATGAGACCCTAGGGAGTAAAAGACCCCATAGCCCATAGAACACATTGACATTCACAGGAATCAACCACATTAATGTCCAAGAGTGGGAGAAAAGAGTCTCACTTTTGGTAGGATGGAAAAAACAAACTTCAGAAATCCAGCAAAGCTGCTGGGGGACTCGCTAGGTTAGGAAATTCAGCCTAAACAGAGAATCCTCCCTAACAATTAGGAAACTGTTTGTGAGAGCTCAAGAATTATAGTGGGTGGTAGCACCCTGTGAAAGAGCTTTAAAACCTTTGTTGGCAACTGCACCATTTGAATGAATTTTAGGGGGGCAGTTGTGCGCTGTGAGGGAACATGAGTACATTTGTGGGTGGGTGCCACTAATCAAAGCACTTGCGAGCCTTAGTAGAGAACCTTAGTGGTTAGTTGTACCCTTTGCTAGAACCCAAGAACCTTAGCGGTGGTTCTACTTTATGAAAGAACTTGAGAGAGAACTCAAGAGCTTTAGTGGATGGATGTGCCGTGTAAGAGAGCCTGAGAACATTACAGGGTGAGTTTTCCCTGTGATAAAACAAAAGAACGTGAGTGGGTAGCTGCACCCTGAGAGGGAACCTGAGAACCTTAGAGGGTGGCTAGATCCTGGGCGAGAACTTGAGAAATGTTTTAAAAATTATTATTTTTATTATTAGGCTTTAATGAGCGCAAACATATCTTCCGGAAGCAACAGAGCACTTAACAATCAGAGGGGGAAGAACATGTTGAGGAAAGCAGAAACATAGGGGAGCAGGAGGATAACAACAGGGCAGAGGGAGGGTGGTCAATTTGGCAGCAATTGATCTAAAAGCAACCCATGAAGTAAACAGTAGGAAGCAGATCACCCAGCGTCAGGTTGGTTGAACATTGGGGGATGTGTGGACCAAGGTGTTAGGTAGGAGACATTCCCTGAAGAGAAGGGGCTTGCACGCCTTTCTATAATGTATAAGTAAGGGGGCACGTCTGATGTTGTCAGGGAGTAGGTTCCAGAGCCTTGGGGTGTAGACAGAGAAGGCCTGCCTTCTGGTTCTTTCCTTTTTGCTCCAGCAGAATTCAAGTCTGCACATGCCCTTACTTCTGGTTGATCGTATGCCTCCAGAAATGCAGAGGTTTTCAGTGAGCTAGCTTAAGTACTTCAGGGTGACAGCCTTGGTGCAGCTGGATTTGAAGATGATGCAGGCATGCAAGAGTAGCCAGTGCAGTTTGATTAGGGTTGGATGATGTGGTCGAATTTCCAGAGTCACTTGAACAGTCAAGCTGTAGCATGCAGAACACATCTTAGGCTCATAGGTGCCTTCCAAAAAGGCATTGCTACCACCAAGTTGTTTCTGGGATGAATGGTTTGATCTTCTGCAGCAAAATGGGTGGTTGCATCTTGTGCAAGAATTATTCATTCTTAATTGGTGTCTTTGACTTTTTCGAGAAGGTAGGTGGATATGCCCTGGGAGAGATGCAGGGATCCTTTGTTGTTGGTTGTAGGAGAGTACCAGAGAACTTGAAGGGGTGACTGCTTCTTCATGTGTCACACAGCAAATGATCAAGGACTCTCAGTCTCTACAACAGCTATTCATTTACCAACCACATAAACTATGCAACATAAAATGCTCCACTTTTCTTTGTCTGTTGTTACCAAGCAACTAATCATCAGATTCATCTGTGTAGAGGTTGTTATATAGTTGTCTACAATGATGTCAGTGTTCATTTTTATGAATGTCAATTATACATAAAATACATAAATTAATGTGAGACTTCCCTTGTGCTTAGAGACAATAGTGCTGGACCAACTAAAAACTCTATCTGGCTGATGGCAGCCCTTTAAGACATAGCTCTGCTTTATGATATTGGTTGCGCCAGATTATAGTAATGGGAGACATATGTTGAATCAAACGGCAACGATGCTGCTTTCACAAGCCCTGGTGCTAAACTGCACCTTTCGGTCCTTTTCTGTTATGCCAGTTTTTAAATTTTATGTAGGAAAAGTGGTTCCCAAGTTAATCTACGGACAAGAAATATTCTTTGATGTAGCCTTGAAATGGTTAGATCTGTGGGAAGCAAAAATCTGGAGAAAAGGCTACATCGAAGAATATTTCTTGTCTGTAGATTAACTTGGGAACCTCCTTTCCTACATAAAATGTAAAAACTAGCATAATAGAAAAGGATGCAAATTTGCGGTTTAGCACCAGGGCTTGTGAAAGCAGCACCAGGGGCGTTGCTAGGGGGGGGGCTAAGGGGCTTATAGCCCCTGATCCTTTGGTTGTAGCCCCGGATAGAATCTCAGGAGCTACAGCCAATAGACTAGCTAGCCCCCAGTCCCAACAGTTCCGACATCAGCATAGCCCCGGGTCTTTTCAAGACGTAGCAACTCCCCTGAGCAGCACAGTAGCCTTTTGATTCAATATATGTCTCCCATTACTATAATCTGGCGCAACCGGTATCATAAAGCAGAGATATATCTTAAAGGGTTGCCATCAGCCACTGACATTCCTCCCTTTTCATAAAATAATAGGGTACTGTTAATATCATAGCCAGGTTAACATCAAAGAGACACTGGGCCTCATTAGGACCCTGGCGGTAAGTGAAAAACGATGGCGGTAAATGGTTACCGCCATCGTTTTCCGCCAGGTCCGATCATGACTCCTGACCGTAAACTACGATGCCAATAGCGGCATCGTAGTTAACGCTGCCGCTAACTGCGCTAAGGGTGCGCGCACGCGACCGGCCACACCGTACTTAGCGCCATGGCGGAAAGGTACGCAAATGCCGACCCAAGCGGACATGCACCTAACGCCATCACCGAGGCCGCTAAGTACCTTACCGCCATGGTGCAAATAACGCCATCGCGAACTAACCGTAAAGGGCCAATTCAAGTGAATGCAGCTGCCACAGGTGCACAGAAACAGCACAGGTGAAGGCAATACAGACTCAGGGGAGTACAAAAAGAGCACACCCCACCCCTACCCACACCCAGTCACACTCCACAATGATGGCAATACGACTAGCAATGTTGGGGCTGGAGGACCTGATAGCAATGCATGTGCTACTACAACAGCAACAACAACAACAACAGGCAGCACAGAGGAGACGCAGGAGGAGAAGGAGGGCAAGGCAGGCCCAGCAAGCCCCACCAGCACAGCCAGTGCCACCACGCAGGCAGCCCCCAATCCCACGCATCAGAGCCAATCCAAACAACCTCACTGCTGAGCAGATCCACACCCTGTACCGTTTGGACCGGGACACCATCACCGCCATCGTAGACATGACACACGACGACATCGTCAGCATGATAGAAAGTCCAACCGCCATCCCCCCCCTACTGAAGGTAGTGGCTGTACTCCACTTCCTTGCCACAGGCACCTACCAGCACACAGTGGGGCACCTGCATGGCATTTCACAACCATTATTCTCACGAACACTCATCCAAGTGCTCGATGCCCTCCTCAAGCACACAGACGACCACATCTCATTACCACGGACTGCCCAGGAGATTGCAAACACCAAAGTGGGTTTCCATGCACTAGCCAGCATACCCGGTTGCATTGGTGCCATCGACTGCACCCATGTGGAATTGGTGGTTCCACGTGCCATGGAGGTACCGTACCGCAACCGGAAACAGTTCCACTCTATCAACGTGCAAATGGTCTGTGACTCCAACAAGATCATCACACATTGTTGTGCCCGATTCCCCGGATCAACCCATGATTCAATGGTCCTGAGGAACTCCACAATACCACGCTACATGGAGCGACATGCAGGCCCAAGATCCTGGCTACTCGGTGAGTGCAATGTCATGGAAGTGGGCATGGGAATGACGTACCAGTGCATACTCCACCTGGCAGAAAGGGGGGGGGGAGATGCATACTCCACCTGGCAGAAAGGGGGGGGGAGATGCATACTCCACCTGGCAGAAAGGGGGGGGGAAGATGCATACTCCACCTGGCTGTGAGTAACACAGAGAACGGATACAGAGGAAGGGCACCCACAATGCACAAAACCCCTCTGCATACATAGGGTGATGGCATGCAAAACAGGCCATGGCAGCAATGAGCATATACTGGTTGCATAGTGTGAATCAATTAGTGCATGTAGAAGTGAGCCAAGGTAACAGTTCCATGCCAGCCATGGTGGAACATCATGTTCCTGATCAGACAACATGACTGACACATACATTCTCGCCTACATACAGGTGATGCAGCCTATCCCCTGAAGAGGTGGCTCCTCACGCCAGTCCGGAACCCGCAGAACCAGCACGAGGAGGACTTCAACCGTGCACATACACGTACTCGTGTGGTCATAGAGCAGACATTTGGCCTCCTGAAGGCACGGTTCCGAAGCCTCAGCAGGTCTGGTGGGGCACTCCTGTATGGCCATGAGAAGGTGGCAAAGATCGTCATGGCATGTGTCATGCTGCACAATATGTGCGTCAGACGGAATGTGCCCCTGCCCCCTGACGCAGAACTGCAACCACCTGACGATGAGGATGAGGAGGGTGCAGATGGGGCGCCACCACATGGAGGAGGCGATGCACAGGAGGGGCGTGCCATGCGCCAAAGTATCATCGACCACTGCTTCTAGCACACACGGCTGGTGTTAATGGCATGGAGACTGCACTTGGGGCACTGTGTGTCTCTGGGACATGCACGCTGTGGACTGTACACCAATAAAGCACACATACGCAATGAAAATGTCCACACATTTCTTTTTTTGAAACAAAAAAGTGTATTGGAACTATGAACTGTCGTGTCACACCCCCTCCCACCTCCCCCCTGCACACCCCAACACACCCCCTCCCACCTCCCACCTCCCCCTGCACACCCCAACACACCCCCTCCCACCTCCCACCTCCCCCCTGCACACCCCAACACACCCCCTCCCACCTCCCACCTCCCCCCTGCACACCCCAACACACCCCCTCCCACCTCCCACCTCCCCCCTGCACACCCCAACACACCCCATGTAGCTGTCAACAGATGCCTGTGGCCGTGTCCACAGGCCGTCACAAGCCCCCTCTCCCGGCACCCGGGGCACCCCTGGCTGTGGAGCGCAGGTTGCGTCCAGAACGGCGCACGGGGCTGCTCTGCGCAGAACTGGCAGTGGAGGATGTCCCTGGCTGCCCATGTGCATGCAGCTCCTGTCGTGTGTGGGTGAGGTCAGTGACCGCACGACGCAAGCCCGCAAGTTCGGCACAGATGTCCCTGGACATGGCCTGCATGGCATCCCTCAGGGTGGCAGTGCTCCGCGCCACTTCCGCCCTTAGTGTCTCCGTGGCCTGTTCAATGCTGAACCTAGCCCCCACACATTCCGCGGCATGCTCATCCAGCATTGCGGACAGTTGATGCTGCCGCTGAGTGATGTCCTCGAGGGACGGCTGGCCGTGCTGGCCCATGGCCAGTGCAGGTGGAGTGATGGAGGGGCTGGTCCCCTCCTGTGGAGTGTGGACAGGGCATGGGGTGGAAGGCCACTCCTCTGCCTCAGTGTGCCCCTGTGTGTCGCCCTCATGGGGGCTGGCGTCTGAGAAACAGGGGGAATGTAGTTGGTCAGTGGGGCTTCTGACCTCCTGCTCCATGTCCGAGTCAGAACATGCAGCTGTTGCAGCTGTCTCCCCGATGTTGCTGCTGGCCGCTGACCCCCTGCCTTCTGTGGCAGGCAATGTCGGTGGAGGTGGAGCAGCTGCTGCTGGCCTGTTGACAACAGGGGTGCTTGCCGGTGGGACCTCCGGTATGCCTGCAGTGGGACCTGATTGTCGTAGGGTCTGCCTCACTGCAGCTGAGGTTGAGGGTGCAGGGAGGTTGTCGTTGGACTTCGCTCTCTTCGGCGCAGGGGTGTCCTGGTCCTCTGGGTGTGATTCTGTGCGTGTGGTGGAGCAAAGGTGGGAGGGCGTTATTGATGGGTCTACGGACTTCTGAATGACAATGGTTGACATTATTTTGGCCAGTGGATGAGGCAGATTTCAGGCAGTGCCATGCAGGTTGTCTCCTTTTGGTGTGGTATGTGGATGCAGGTATGCGGGTGCCAGCAGTGTATGCAGGGTGGTGCTCGCATGTGGCTATGGGCAGTATTGATTTGTGTTGCATTTACACTCTAGGGCAACCTTGTGCTACACATGATTGGACTGCTGTGACTATGGCATGTCTTGTATGAGGCACCTACCTTCATCACCTGATGTCGGGGCTCCCCTTTCCATCCCTCCAACGCCTTCGATGGATTCCATGCCGATGGTGGTAGCACAGATCTCCTCCCACGGTTGGAGTTTCAGGGGGGATTCCGACCCTCCACCGGTTCCCTGGGCAAGGTTGCGGTTTGCCGAGATGACGGCTCTGACCCGTATGCGCAGGTCATCCCAGCGCTTCCGGCACTGCTGTGGGGTGCGGGGTACGGTCCCCACCGCGCTGATGCGCTCAGCCACCAGGGCCCAGATGGCCTTCTTCTTCCCGATTGCTGTCCTGGTCATTTCAGGGGAGAATACAACACCTGCGTTGTCCTGCAGGGTCTCCGCTAGCATGCAGAGTTCCTCCCGGCTGAATCGCTCCTGGCGCTGGCGGTCACATGCCTTTTTCACAGATTTTGGCATTTTCGGGTACTTGGATGGGTGGGTGTTTGGTTGGGACAGGTGTCAGGGTTGGGTCTGGTGTTGTTTGGTAGGATGGCGATGGATTGTGTTTTTAAAGATGGCCGACGGGCTGCTTCCCGTTCCGGCGCGATGACGCTATTTCCGGTTTGGCCTTTTACGGCCGCCGCTAATTACGGTGGCCGTAAATTACGGTGGTCGTAAATTACGGTGGTCGTAAATTACGGTGGCCGCTACTTACGCTGGCGGAAGGGCACCTTGCTCGCTTAGCGATGGCGGTAGGGGCCTTTTCCGCCATGGCGTTAATTGCATTACCGCCATGGCGTAATGCTCGTGCGCGATGGGTCGTGATGTGACGCTCTTTACGCCATCGTCCCACGGCGTAAACGCTCATTACGCCATGGCGGTAATGACGGGCGATTACCGCCAGGGTCGTAATGAGGCCCACTGTCAGTCTTGGGTCTTGTCATTTTTTGCCACTGTCAAATGCTTCAACAGTACTCGCTTTTGCTACGGCAAATCACTGCTATGTGCCATTTGTGTATGTACAGGATGATGTATGCAAATCAGATCTTTTAACTTCTTTCCATGTCTCTGCATGGTGTTGCTGCATATGAATAATGGTCAGCCCTGTCTTCCCTCAGCACACAGACTTCTGAAAGTCTGTGCAAATGACCATAATATCTTGCTGTTGATTCAGTGTGAACTACTGCCACACATTTGCATTTTGTATTGGTCTACCTGTCATGCTGGGCTCCAGTGGTCATAATGATGAGGATGACAGCAGTAGTGCTGGTGGTGTTTTGGGTGTCACATAATGACGGTTCCATGTAATAATGTCGCCACAAAAATCGTGGCGACATTATTGCATGGAACATGCAGGGGACACCCCCACAACCCCCAAACTTTTCTTTTTTCTTTTTTTTTTCTTTTTTTACATTTTATTTTTTTTGCCCCTGTCCCATATATATGGTCACCCATATAATGTCGCCGCAACCTTTTCCCGGCGATATTATTTACGGCGACCATATATATGGGGATAATATTACCTGATACCATAATGACGTGATGTGCAATATGATCTCTGACAAGAATGTTGTTTCTCAAAGAGGCTGTAAATGTGTGGCTAACACTATTCCATTAATTCTAAACACTCTGCAACAGTGGTGTAATTCTCATCTTCCTCCTCGGTTTCCCTGCTTTCCAGCAGCACCATCTGTACTCTGATGCAGCATAATGTTTGTCTTATCCAACATCCATCTCGTCATTACCATAAACGTTTGATATTTCAGAGGATGGGGGTGGTGTAGATAGGGACTATGCATTTCGAAACGTGTCCCACTCCACTCTTCAAATATTCTGTGTGTTCTTCTTCCCTGATCTTTAGTACAGATGATCTTCACTCCTCCCGCTTCTGTTTCTGAGATAGTTAATGGAACCTAATGTGCAACTTCTTCTGTCATTCTCAATGGATATTAGTTGTTGTGTAATGCCAACGCACCGGGATGTGGAAAGTGTACTGAATGACATCTTCAATTGATTACATGCAATACTGCCTTAACAGAGCACACAGAAAGAGCTGCTGCAGGAGTGAGAAAAACACGAGTAGCATGCCTCTCTTTGCCTCTGGCTCATTTGTGTCTGACATGTTGTTGCAAATGTATCCGGCCTACTGTGTTACTCACCTGCCCAAATATCTGCTGTTCCCTACCACTTATATCGGGCAAGCTTCCCCTCAGTGATTCCTATTTCTGTACCTTCCATATGTCAACCGATGGTATTTGTCATGTCCACTTGTTTCAATTAATAGACAGTGGGCCTCATCACGAGTGTGCTGGTCCGGTAACAACGGTGCCGGTAAGCCTATCGGCACTGTTGTTACTGGACCAGCACACTCCGAGTCGGCGGGCAGCTGCCGCCCGCAGATTTTCTGGGAAGCACCAGCACTGTTATTAATGGTGCTGGTGCTTCCTTCTTCCTCATTCCCATTTGAGTCCTATGGGACTCAAATGGGAATGGAGATTTACATTTTTCCGGTGCCTGACTTCCAGGAATACCGGGGGTTGTAATCCGCTGGTGTTTCCGTGGATCCAGGCGCTGGAAAAAATCACAACTCCGGTGGCAGCCTGCCGGTTTTACCGGCATGGCTACTGCCGGAGTTGTAATGAAGCCCAGTGACTGCTGTGTCACTTTCCTTCCTGAATCTCTGCTTCTTTTATTTATTGTTTTATTTTGTTATAGGGTTACGGTTTACAAGAAACCTTTCACATATCTTCTGGCAGTATACAAGCACAAAATGTATAACAATAATATTGCACAAAATGTAAAATATAAAACACAGAGTTATGCAGTTGAATTGCAATTACAGACAGTTGCTTGGAACTAAAAAAAACAGGTTAAAACAAAGTCCAAGTTCAACAATCAGAATTAATGGTCGCAAAATCCTCTAGAAGAAATTGCTACAAGGCAAGGAGTGGTGAAATATTTTCACCTCACATAAGACGGGACTAGAATATGTCTACTAATAGTATTACTCAGAGGGACAGGAAGTAATCAGGTACCTTAGGATGTCTAATGTTGCCAGACATTTACGGACACAACATACCAGAGGCCAATGTTGATGTGTGTTCCAATGGCCAATACGCTCAAGTGTAGGCAACTGGTTGAACTGGAAGCAAAGGTATATGGAACGTGCCTTGTTACAAAGAAATAGTTTAAGATATTTCGGAAGATCTTTTTTAATAGGGAAGGGAACTTGGCATCATCTGTTTAGATGGAATATGTACTAAATTGCTCAATGGTCTCACACCATTCAGAGCTAGGTAATTTAAATTTGGTGGTAGGAGGGTGATTAATGAGTTTGTCTTTTTAAGAACAGATATGATCTCAGAGATTTGTCATGATGATCTTAAAAGCATTGACGGATTCTACAGATCTCTCAGATATCCTTATTTTTAAGTCAATGTATAACGAATTTGAGTGGGGACGATCTTGGAGTAACTAGACAATTTCCTCCACAAGTGCTTCCAGTTCATGTCTCAATACTGAATTTGGGATGAATTTAGCAAGATCCAAGGTTTCTTTCCAAATCCTGCCCTGGATGATTTTTAAATATGGCCCCACGTCCACCGTGGTCATGTCCAAGCCATACAACATGATAGGTTTGATCTTGGCAAGATAGAATCTGATCAAAGCAAGAATGGAGAATTTACACACCTGTCGATGCAGAGCTTTAAGTTGAGAAGTTAAAGGCTTTATTCTTTACAGATTCCTTCCAAACTACCAATGAACTACTATTAACTAAATGTTAGCCCAATTATCTCAGGGAGAGCACTCTGTCCAACCTTTGTTTACCAATTTAGCAATTCATAATCTTGGGTTTTGTATTAGATATAAACATTTTATTTGTTGGCTTTTGGCCATTTACAAATCAATTGTTATTACACACATATTGAAACAATAAGTTTAGCTTTCAGTAGAGACCAATAGGTGTCTTATCGAAAAAAGACTAGGTCACTTGCGAAGATCAACCAATACAATTTTAAATGGTCCAGTTTAACAGGGAAGGTGTTACTATTCACCCACAGATGGTCAAAATCACTGATGTAATAATTGAAAAGAACTGATGCCAAAAAGCATCCTTGTTTCAGCCCTACCCTGGATAGCCTCATGTGTATAGTTGTCCCATTGAGCAACAGTACCATCAGCTGGACTAACTTCAATGACACCAGACCCATTTGTAATTTACGCAAGAAGATGGTTCTCTCTATGTGATCAAAAGTGCTAGACATGTCAAATGAAGCTGGCAGGAAGTTCATTCATTGCCTTTTTGTTTTTCGCTCTTTTCCTTCCCTGCATCCAGGGGTGACCCATAGGCACACGTGACACCTGAACTTGTTTGCATGCAATCAATGGCCACACTTTGTTAAACCATATTCGCATAAATACTGCCTGATTATAAACATTGGCCTAAGTCTTTTCACATTTATATTAAAACCATATGCTTAACTAGATCTAGACGGAATTGACTTCGCGCCATTTTGGAAAACATCTGCCATTTTGATTCTGACTCTTGCTCTCTGTTCAGACATGATTAACCATGTTTTCAGCTGCCAGAGCAGACTGACCTTTGAGCCCATGTCAACACTAGAGCTGCCAAGAGCAGACTATTTGTTCTGTGCAAAGTGACATTGTAGTCAGAATTAACTCTCATTCAAAGTGTTATCTGTGTCTACAGACTTATCCTCCCTCAAACAGTGACATACAATGCAAAGTAACTAATGCTGTGAGTTTTCAGAGAAATCCTTTGTGCATTTCTTGGAACATGACTTATCCTAAAGCTCAAGAAACAAGGAAAGATCTACACAGCTTAATACAACAAAGTGTCCCATTATCTTTAAGGAACCTTTACATGTACTTGTGTGCCACAAGGGTACACTGAGAGTCCAAGCATCTACAGTAGAGCATTGAAGGAACAGCTTGATACACTTGAGTTACCTTCTACTTGCATATTGTTACAGTATGTGGACTATCACATTTTAGCTGCTTATTCTGAAGTTTTTTGCACGGAGGGCACCGTGTTGCTGATTACTCATCTAGCAGAACATGGACGTAAGGATTCAATAAAAAAGTTTCAATATTGTCAACAGTAGGTCGCCTATTTAGGCAACCTCCTGTCGAAGGAGGGAAGAAGACTGACACCTGAACGGATACAAAGCATCTCTAGCATGTCTTTCCCAAAAACACATAAAGATGTCACAGCCTTAATAGTTATGGCTTCATACTGTAGACAGTGGATCCCAAATGTTTCATTAATGATAAAAGCAAAGTTGCCATTGACAAAAAAGGGTGTTTCTCTGCTTTTACCGTTGAACATGGATTGCCAGAAAGCTTTTGATCTACTCAAGGCTGCATTGTGTTCATCGCCAGTTTTGGGCACACCAAATTATGAAAAGGCCTTTGTTTTGTATGTTTATGAATATGAAGATGTGCTTTGGCTGTTTTAATGCAGGAACATGGGGGAAGAATCGACCGTGTGATTATTTTTCCTCCACGCTTGATCCTGTTGCATGCGCTTTGACAAGATGTTTGAGAGCTGTTGCTGCTGCATCTGTAAAACAAAGTGAGGGTATGGTTCTGGGTCATCCCCTAACCGTGATGGTACCTCACTCTGTAGACATTCTATTAAACAGAACGCAAATGCAACATCTCACATCAGCACGATTAACAAGATACAAGCTTATTCTATTTGCACTGCATATTCAAATTAAGAGATGTTGCTCATTAAATCCGGCCGAACTCTTGTCTCTTCCGCAAGAAATTGCTTGCAGTGACGAGATGTCACAGGACTGCCTCTATACCACAGAACAAGAGACTAAATGCAGAACTGATTTAAATGATACATCATTTAAAAATCCACAAGGGGAGCTGTTTTGCGATGGCTCCTGCTTCAAACTTCCAGATGGTACATCCACTGCTGCATACGCAATCACTACATTAAGCACTATTGTGGAAACCAAAAGAATTCTGCATAACTCTGCACAGGCCGCAGAGATAATTGCATTGACTCGGCCTGGTGAAATTTCCAAAGGGCTTAGTTTGAATATATTAACAGATAGACAGTATATACTAAAATGTATGTTCTGGCACCTACAAAAGGGGTCACTAACACTTATGTGATAGATGAAGGGATTGGTTGCATAAAAGGAATTCAGGCTGATGCTACTCCAGATTAAATTAAACAGTGGGCTGAGGGTCCAGCAAGTTTAGATGATGAGGGTTGTTGGGTAGATACTGAACAATATAAATGGATGTTGCCCAATGCATATGTTACCGCTATGGTGACAATGGCTCATGGTCCAACTCATATATGTGCCAAAAAAGATTTGTAAATTGTTAGAACCAGTCTGGATTAATGTAAATATTCCAAAGACTGCTGAGCATCTTGTTCAAAGTTGCATAGTATGCCTACAGCACAATAGTGGCAGAGGAACTCCGACACCAAGGGGTCGTTTTGGCCTCCCTTCTATGCCCTTTTTAGGATACCAGAGCCCAAATTACTGAAAGATGTTGAAAATGTACTTCTTTCTGACTATTGTGACCAGTTAACTCAGAACTTGTATTTGATTCATCAACAGGTGCGAGAAGCCCTCCCAGTAAAATATGAGGGTCCAGGTCATCGTCTCCAACCTGGAGACTGGTTGCTTGTGAAAGCATTAGGAAGATCCTCCTGTCTCACACCTCACTGGAGAGGACCACATCAAGTCCTCTTGGCCACACAGACTGCCATCCCAGTCACTGACAAGAAGAACTGGATCAACTCAACTCATGTGAAGAGAATTCCTTTTCCTTTGGACTACGACAGAGGCGAGGAGAGGGGAACTGGTGACCTTGATGCTCAAAACAAGCTTGCTTTAATCGATACAGAGGGTGTCCTGGAAACTCTTCCTGAGCTCGTGGGGCCTGGGGAGACTGCTGTTTTGTCAACAGAAACCCTTCCTGAGCCTGTGGGGTCTGGGGAGATGGTTGCTCCTTCTGCATGTGATTTTTCACCATCAAGCAATCTTGCTTCAGCTCCTCCACTGTCTTCATTGTCTACAGGAGGTGAGGACACTCTGTTCGCAGATCACACCGTACCTGGAGTCTTGAGGTACGATCTGCGTCTGAGACACTGGATTACATCACAGCATTGGCTGTGCCTACAAGAGATCATCGTTGAGCCAGTCCTTTGTCACTCTTCTGCTGAAAAATAAATAAGAGGCAGGGATCAGCAAAGTTACTTTCAATCAAAACAGACCACGTGGTCAGGGGCCACCGTCGGATGAACTAAAAGAGCCTAACAGAGAGGCTTCTTAACAGACTCTGAGAAAGAATCCACATTTTTAAGAATCATTTGTGCGAATATGAATAGTGGTCACTCCTTTCAGAACAAATCTACCCATCAAGGGTCATGGTCCCCGAGGACCAAATGTTTGATCCTCGCAATATCGATTAGTTTAGTCATCGTGTCTTCATTTGGGTTCTGGTATCTTGAAGAACTGCGTCCGCTAGATAATTTATTACCAATTACAAATATCTCTACTGTGTCTGCACCCTTCGTGCATCTGCACACTCTTCCTCCTCGAGACTTTTAACATAGACAGGGGTATCATAATACTACTCTCCTAATGATCATGAATGCAACCCATGCGATTCTGAATAGAACAAATTGCTGGGTGTGTTCACACTTGCCACAACACGGGGAAAAGTGGTTGGGATGGAATATTCATCCTCTTCCTTTAACCACTGCCTGCTATGCCTCACTTAGAGCACTATCTTTGGTTGTTGGAACGATAGTATTACTGGGAGTTTTGATGGAACTAATCTCAATGAATTTGAAAAGCAAGTTTTAACACCTTTAGGATGTTCTCTCTTTGCAAATAGGTTTATGTTCAATATTGCTTCTATTAGGCCTTCTGATAGACTTCTATACCTTTTTGATCTCCTTCAAAATGGCTCCTGTAGTCCACGCCTCCCTCTTATACTATCAAACATAGTCCAGAAACTGTCTATTTCTGCATTAAGAGAAAGGGTTCCCAGCCAATGGGTACATTCAAGGGTTGTACTACCATTGCAAATTTGACCAGTGAGGATAGACCCTTGTATGTAGGAGATCCTGGTTATTTTGTTTGTGGCAATTAGGCTTATCCATGGTTACCTAGAGATTGGCAGGGTACTTGTTACTTGGGTATTTTATTGCCAGGAGTATATGTTGCTACCACCTTTGAAGTTTCTAGAGCTCGTCCAAGGTGGGATGAGAATGGTGATACACCTTCACAAGTCTTGGGTGATGTAGCAAAATCTGTCGTGCCATTCTGGGTTCAAATAATGAATTCCGAGGATATGAGAAGACTAGCAAGAGTACTGGAAAAGACCATCAATAGGACCACCAATATTTTGTACAAAATAACGCTAGAGCAAAAGGCCATTACGTTAGTAGCCCTTCAAAATAGAACGGTGTTAGACATCATTCTAGCTGTGTGTGGTGGGGTATGCAAAATGGTAGGATCTGCATGCTGTGTTTTGTACCCGACTCCTCCCCTACCATATTCAAGGCAATTCAAAATCTACATACCTGGAGGGAAACTGGAATCTTAGTACTTGGTTCTGGGACTTGCTACGATCATGGGGTCGGAAGATCTTTGCCGTCCTAACAGTGGTTCTTGGTATTCTGCTGTTCTGTTGTTGTTGTGTACAATGCTTCCCTGTCATATGTTCCATGACAGGAGGATGTTGTGCACAAGCAGAAGGTACACTAGGACCTAAGATACAAATGCCTGAAAAAGCAACCAATGCCTTAGTAATGCAGGAAATCATTATTAAAGAGTTAATGGCAATTGATGTTTTTGAATCAAGACCTTCATGACTGGCGGATTAGCTTTTTGGTGGTACTAAGCCTCAATATTCCTTGGGGATCTATCAACTCATCCTGAGGCTAACTGACACCTTTTTCCAGAGTGCATGTCATGCTGTGCTAGAAATCTGTTTGCTTCACTGGCAGTGATTTCTCTGTTGGTGAGTTTTTCTGTCATAAGGTTGATAGCTGCTCACGCTTTGTTATTTGTACTTCTGGACGATGACACTTTGTGGTCCCTAGCAGTTACCTTGTTCCATACACGAGTTGTCAAGGCTCTCCAGTTTCTTTAATTTAATGCAATGCATGTCTTTTCAAGCTTATAATGTTGTTTCAGGGGTAGTGCTGTGGATGCAAGACAGCTGGGTACCTTTTGTTAAGTAGAAGGCACTTAGGGGGGCACAGATTGTGGTGTCATTGGTGGCAGGGAGTCTGCCACTTTGTGGAGTGTCTATTTTTTTGCCTTGGACTGAGGTGAGCAGGTGCGGGGACACATGGTGATGGTAGGCTGGTGAGACTATGCTTGCTGTTTTGCATGGCAATCAGGGGCAACTGGTTGTGGGTGATTGTTGTAAGGTAGGCTGTCGCTGTAGGGTGTTTATTGTTGCGTTATACTAAGGAGAGTAGGTCCGGCTGCATGGGTGCAGGAACACTTGGTGATTGTAGTCTGGCGAGTGATTGTTTGCAAATTTTGCATGTGTCTTGCCTGCCGGGTGACATCCCATTCACTCAGCTTTTCATGGCACTTCTACCCACAGTGGTAGTCCACTTCTGCTTCTTCTGCCTCTTCTTGAGGTGTTGTTGGATTTCTGCACTTGACATGTCAGCAGAGT
Organism: Ambystoma mexicanum; assembly: GCF_040938575.1. Classification (NCBI taxonomy): domain Eukaryota; kingdom Metazoa; phylum Chordata; class Amphibia; order Caudata; family Ambystomatidae; genus Ambystoma; species Ambystoma mexicanum. Next base: position 551,549,362 of record NC_090939.1, on the reverse strand, counting down.
AGTATGGTTTGTGTGCCTACCGAGGGCAGGAAGGATTTGTTCCATGGTGAAGCTGCAGTAGGCTCACAAGTGGAAAGGTGTAAGTTGAGATGTGCATATTTCTTGTAGTGAACCTGTAATTTTCACAGAGTGTGTGACTATTTTGATGAGATCGGGATTGTGGGCATAATAGTTGTAAGGGAATGGCATGTACACACCAGCTGTCTATTGTTGTGAGTCACACATAGTGTGGCCAAGGCCATCCACAGGAGTGTTAGTTGTGGAAATAATGTTGTGCTGTACCTTCCTACTTGTGTTCTCCTGTGTGTTGTTGTGGGTCTGGATGTACTGTTGGTGGTGATGGCCATGTGGCTGTGGTCTGGGATGCCGCTGCTTGAGTTATTTTCTTTGGTGTGTGCAACATGGTCACTGTTGTTTACATTTGCTATAACTGTGTCATTGTTTGTTTCAGTTTATTTTATGGCTATGGCCACACACAGTTTGCCTCACCCAGACGCACGTTCTCAGGTTTTTGTTATGAGAAAGTAGGATTGGCCCCAAGTCCTCATTGAATGCCAGCAGGAATGTGGCATGTGATTTTCATGAGAAGTATGTTTGCACTTGCTGATTGCATGCACCTTCTCCCTGTGCCCTTTGGCCAACCAAGGCCAAGGGTGGTGCCTGTGGCTGAGGACGATGACCGTCCTACATAACAACTGGTATGTCATGCCATGTGGCAACAGTGTGCAGGACACATGCTGCCAGGATGATTTTACATACTACTGGTGGGGCATATAGCAATACACCTCAAGAGTGGTTAAGGGAGCAGAAATGTGACTTAAGCACCTTGAATGTGCCCTCTACTATCCCTGTAGTTGCTATATGTGTTGCTTTGTATCTTACCTCAGCTGGTGTTGCCAGATTCTTGAATGGCATGAGAAGGTATCTTGATATTGGGTAGGCCGTCTCTCCTGCAAATGTGTTGATGGTTGTTATTGTCATTTATTGTCATGGTCAGTTGTTCACTGTGTCACATGAGTGCATGCATGTGCATGCCAGTTGGTGCTCACCAAGGAGCCACCTGTTGCCAACTTTCCTGATTCCATGGTTCAGTAGAGTGGTTACTGGCAGTAGATGTAACTGTCATATGTTTTTCCAGGAAAATTGGTGTTGACTTGCATGATGACTCCTTTTGCATCACAGATGACCTGCACATTGATGGAATGCCAATGCATCCGGTTGTGGTAAGTGTCCTCTGTCAATTGGGGGGGGAGGGGCTAGCGCAACATGTGTACAATCAATTGCTCCGAGTACAGGTTGGTAAAGTGCAACTGCATAGAACTCTTGGCACACTCTCTGCCTTTTCTGCTGTGTGTGGCATGTTTATTTCCCTATGCACACACGCATGTGATGTTATGCAGGCCAACACCTGGTGGAGACAGCAGGATTGTGTGTCCTGAGATATGCCACCAACTATGGCAGTGGTGCACTGAAAGGAGCATGTGGCTATGAAATTGAATGCTGTCAGAATCTTTTCCAGGGCGTGAATGTATGAGAACAGGTGGTGGTGGAAGTAAGCTCTTCCTCCAACTCCCTGAGCAGGTCTAGTATGACATGGGATGAGAAACAGTGGTTTGCATATACCTGGTCACCTGGGATCCCAAAATGCATGGTGAGTGTTGTAAAAATCCAGGGTCTCTGCATTCTCCTCCTCCTTCTGTGCCCAACTACGATGGCTCCCAGTATTCCTGCATTCATTGTGGCTGACCGACATTGGAATGGTGTGCATTGCGTGCTTTATACATGTTGTTTTTTTGCACATTGTATGTACCTTGTACTTTGTGTGTACTATTATGTGGTGGTCAGATCAGGAGGTTTGTGGGTGAAGTTTCCCGACGTGATGTTGCACAGTGAAATACATCTCAGCTTTGGTAGACGTGGGGAAGATTCTACCTGGTTATGAGGTCCCAAACACCCCAGTACAAAGTGAGGGGAAAAGATATAGCATCCTGGTTGAATTGAATGACCCAATGCAGGGGAGAGGTAAAACAACTAGTGGGTGTGCCAAAACAAACTCGAAGTACGAAATTTGGGAGGTTAATGACCTGTTTACTTTTTCACCAGGTATTATACAGAATATTCCCACAACCAACCAGTTTAGTGTTCTTGAAAATGTGATTACTCTCCTCCCAGTGTCACAGAAGCAGCTGAAGTAGTGTCCCTGTTTCAGCTAGCAAGACACTTGGTACACACAATATTACGGCAATACTTCCCTAGGGGGAGCCCAACCTGGAAATCTCTATTGCATGTGTTGTACTCATTTGGGTCTTTTAATCAAGGACTTACAGACTGTTAATGAAGTTTTATATTGCAGGTTTAATAAACTAAAACTTGACATGGGGACACTTTGTGAAGCACAGTGGCTTATGACTGGTCTAGGACAGGATCATCCAAAATTACAATCCCCAATCACAGTTTCCATAAGATCCTCGGGCCAATCAATGAATGGAATTGTTATGTTATGGTTTAAGATATTTATAACGCACACTATCACCACCAGAGTGGTCCATTGGTGCTCTGGCGGATCTGAAAAGCAAGAGGGTAGGGTAAGTTAGTAGGTCTTAGCGGGAGAAGGCTCTGGAGAGCTGTGATGTGCTGTTGGCAGCTTTAGTAAGGTTTACACCATTCACTGAGTGTATGTGTGATTTTTTCGGTCGGCAGCTGTTGTGTGCTGTTGTGCAAGGCTATGTGTTAGGGGAGTTTTCCTAGTGTCCCACCTGGAGGTAAGACTTTTGTAAACTATCCCAGTGGTTTGTAGAGCCCCAACTCTCAGTATCAGTGTGTTCTAACTCAGGACCTTGGTAGAGTGGCAGAGCAGTCAGGCGTATATTAAGAGGAAGATGTGATCTGGAGGAAAGTACACTGAACCCAGTTTGACATGCACATAAAAGAAGCACTTACACTTATAATGTATATATAATTAAATATTTATTATATTTACCACTTTAAATACCTCATATATTTACACTAGAACACTTCAGAATACTTTAGGATATACTTCAAAGGACTCTTTCACTTTTTTGTTTGTTCGCAGTTATATTTATTGCAACGTTAGAAAGGGAAAATGCAATGCTATCATGTTATCAGTAATTACGCGCACATGCAGTTCTTAGCAGATTTACGGTATGACATTTACTCTGCAAACACATATAAAAAAGTAACTTGAAGGAAAAGAGTTACTTATAGAGGCAGCAGCCTCGTTTAAGGTTCTGGAGATGGTTTCTTTGTAGTCTTTTATGTCCAAAAATGCAACCCTAGCCAAAGGCAGTTCGGAGAGGGCTCAAAGTCTTGACAAGCAGCAGAATACGTAGAGTTCCTGTGGATTTCTTCAAGTCTTTAGTCTTTTAGCAGCAGCACGTCATAACTTACGATAGAGACCCTAAAACAGGACTGGATGAAGGGACACAAGCATCGGCTTGAGTTGGAGATAAGATGGGGTTGCCCTGGGCACCTCTATGTGCACATCAGTGCTGTGCAGTGACTTTCTGGAATCAGGTAAGCAATACCTTTTTCCCCACAGTACCTTAGGTTAGAAGAAAATGTTTGTGCTGGATGATCCGTGATGTTGAAGCTCTGAACCAGACCTCTGGATTCCTTGGCCTGATGAATAACGGCAGGACAATGGACGGGGTCTCTCAGCAGCAGTCTATAAGGAGGACCTGGGGCATGACTTTTAGAAACTTCACTCTGCGGTTTTGGTGCATTTTCTGCAGCACCAACAAAGGACGTGATTCGCCCGGTCAATCTTCTTTGCTTCCTTCAGCCCCCTTCTCTGATGAGGGGGTCTGGGCAAGTTGGATCAGATATCTGAAGTGTCCTTAAGGGCTCAGCAAAGATTTGGAAGGATTCAGCCTTTCCACTCGAAATCGGCAGCAGGTCTCCTGGTATAGGGGTTCCGCAGCTCGGGAAATTCCTAGGACCTCGGGAGATAGCTCAATTCAAAGTTTGTCTTGGGACTGTTTTGTTTGTTTGTTTGTTTATTTGTTTATTTTATTTATATAGCGCTCCAGACCCGAGGGTAAGAGGGCACTTAAGGAAAGGTTACAAGGCTAAATAAAAGTTACAATGATACATTTGTAAAGTTATGTACAGTATATACAGTCAGAGGTAATTGGAACATCCAGTTGCAACCTTTATGCATGTATAATATATACAGTTAGATATGGGCTGAATAAAGCTAGGGTTGGTTTTTGTTCAGTAACCATCCAATGGCAAGTTTCCTGAATGGTTGGATGGATTTGGTCAGTTTGATGTTCAGAGGCAGGGTGTTCCAGAGTTGAGCGGCGAGGACCATGAAGCTCGAGCCGCCGGCTCTTTTAGAGGTGAATCTGGGCACTGTAAGGCATAGCGTGTTGGAGGATCTGGTAACTCTGGTGGCTGGCTTCATGGTGAATTTGCTAGTGAGGTAGGGAGGTGCTAGGTGGTTAAGGTCTTTGTAGGTAAGGCAAAGGGTTTTTAAGTCAATTTTTTGTTGAATGGAGAGCCATTTGCATGAAATTCTAGTGGCTGACATGTGCTCACGTCTAGAAAAGTTTAGTGCGGCTCGTAGCACATTATTTTGGAGAACCTGGAGTTTATTGATGATAGATTGGTTGGCACCTAGTTAGAGGCTGTTGCAATAGTCTAACTTGGATTGTATGAGCATCCTAGCCAGCGAGAGGCAGCTGTTGGTGGATAAAAAAGGTCTGCAGGCTCTAATTAGTTTCCCGGTGTAGGCGGTGGCTGAAGCGGTAGTGTTTACTTGTTTAGTGAAGTTGGTATTGGTGTCAAGATAAAGGCCAAGGGTTTTCACATTTTTAGCGATGGGTATAGTGTTGCCATCGATAATGATGTTGGTGTAGTCCGGGCTAAGTTTCTGTAGGTTATTAGGTGATCCAACAAGGAGAAGTTCAGTCTTCTCATCATTCAAGCATAGGCCAAGTGTAGCCATCCATGCCTGAATAATGGAGAATATTCTGTTAATCGTAGTGATGTCAGTACTGTAGTTACCAGAGATGGTGAGGAGTATCTGAGTGTCATCTGCGTAGTTGGTGTAGGTGACACCCAGATGGTCCAGTTTGTCAAAGAGAGGCTTTGTAAAGATGTTATATAGGGTGGGGGAAACACAGGATCCCTGTGGGATGCCACAAGTGATTGGGATAGGGTCTGCTGCTGCTATGGATGAGAAAACCCTCATGGTTCTGTTGGCCAAAAAGGATTGTATCCACATGACAGAAGTGGAGGAGAAATGGGCAGCGGAAGAGAGGTGGTTACAGAGTATTTCATGGTCGACCATGTCGAAGCCTGCTGAGAGGTCTAAGAGGAGAAGTATGGCAGCCTTGCCTTTGTCTTTAATGTCATCAATCTGACTTTTGAGGTCAACAAGGGTGGTTTCTGTTCCATGTTGAGGTTGAAAGCCGGATTGATGCAGTCCTAACAGTTGGTTGGTTTCTAAGTAATCCTGAATTTGCAAGTAGGAACCGTAGTGATAGGCCTGTAACTAGTGGGAATAGCTGGGTCTAATGATTGTTTTTTTAGAAGAGGGAGAACCCATGATTGATTCAGGTTATTGGGTACTGAGCTGGTGCTGGTGGAGAAGGATAGGTTTATTAGCTTAGATATGAAAGGGGATAGGTCTCTTGCCGCATCTTTGATGATCTGGGTGGGTCAGCTGTCCCCTTTGCAATTAGACGGTTTGAGGGAAGTTATAGTTTTTTGGACTTTTAGTATGGTTACCTTTTAGAATGTGAAGCCCGTGGTGGTATTGGTGGCGGTAGGAATGCTCAGGGTAGAGGGGTTACTGTTGGAGAGTTGAAGTCACTTGGCCTTAATTTTAGATTGGAGGCCAGTAATTTTGTTAGCAAGGGCATTTTGTATACTGGTGCACCAAGGTTTGTCTTTTCACAGACGTATCTGTTGGAGGGTTGGGATTTTCTAACTCCTTTAGGATGGTAAAGAGTTCTTTGGTACAGGATCCTGCATTGTTTATTCTGACGTTATAGGCTTCCTTCTTGGTACGGATTATCTCTTTTTTGTAGAGGGAGGAAATGGTAATGAGGTTGGATTTGTTTTCAGCTGATGGGGTTGTTTTCCATAAGGTTTCCAATTTGGCTTTCTTTTTTTTTTTTAAAGTAAATTGAGTTCAGTTGTGTACCAAGAATTCAGATGAGCTCTAGGTTTGGCTTTGCGTAACTTTAGTGGGGCAACAGTGTCAATGGCATTGGTCATGGCGTTATTGTAGGTGCTGACTAGGAGGTTGAGGTCAGTAGTGGCAGGGATTGTGTTGAGGAAAGGGAAGGAGTCATCCTCTTTGGAGCTGCTCTGTTGCACATAAAATGGGGTCAGGGTGGCAGTGGTTGATTCACAGTGTTGCAAAGGATCTGCAGGCATCTCTGGTTGTCTTCTTCTTCTGTTACTTCATTTTCCATTGGTTCACTTGCTTTTCACTCCAGAACCCTCACCTTTCATACAATTTGAGCACACACTCCTCTGCAATCTCTCTCTGCATTTTACAGAAAGGGGTGTTTGGCTGTCCAATCAGGGCAGCCAGACCCCCTGTGGGAGCTGGTCCTATTCAGACACTCTGGCAGATGAAGGACAGGGGGTGGAAAACTCCTCCCCCATATCCTGCCTGCCGAGACACTCTGGAGCCAAGTCAGGGGAACCCAAGTGTTCCTGCCAAAGGCAAAACACACACACTGACCTCCCCCTCCCAGAATGGTAGAAGAAGGGCTGACAAAGAACAACCACCGAGGCTATGGACATAGCCTGTGGTACAGAAACTACACACTAGTTGGTTGAATACATCCACTGCCACCAGCCATAACTAGGAGATTGTCTATGTGCCAAAAAAGTCACAGGAGCAAAGAGAAGGAGGACACTAGGTATCATTTTGGCACTCCACATAAGGTGTTGTGTGCCAATCTCTCAGACTATACAGTTTTGGGAGAGATACTAAGTATCACTATATCATTAAGAACAGTAGGTACTTGTGGATATAGGAAAATAATCTTAAAGGAAGTCCCTAAGGGTCCCTGGAAACACTGCACATAAGGAGCTGTGTGCTGCAATAGAAAAATACAAATGCCTTTAAGCAGACAGATTCCATAGTACAGATAGGATACAAAGAATACCATTCAAAAAGACAGAGCCCACAAGAATGAATGATTGGAAAAAACCTTCACTCATTCAAGATTTAAAGAAAAAGATCCAGAAGTCCTGCAACAAGTGCTGCGGGTCTTACTAGGAGAGGGGATGAAGCATGCAAATGATAAATCTCCCTAATACCCATCCCCCCAGACTAGGGACAGGAGGATCTAACCCACTACTGTATGGCTCTCTTGATCCAGTTGGTCATATGTTCTGGAGAGACCATCAGCATTCTTTTGTTGGGTACCAGACCTGCACTCAATTTTGAAGTCAAAACTTTGTAGACTCATGGACCACCTGGACAATTGTGGGGTTTCTCCTTTCATCTGCATTAACCACCTTAAGGGTTGCTGGTCAGTTTGAATCCTGAAAGTAGTTCCATAGAGGTATGGTCTGAATTTCCTCAGGGCCCACACAATAGAACAACATTCACATTCAATGGTTGCCCACCTTTTTCCCTATCTTTTAATTTTCTACTAATAAAGCAGATGGGATGCTCCCTGCTTTTGCTATCAAATTGTCTCATGACTGCTCCTATACCTGTATTGGAAGCATGAGTCTGGACTAAGAAGGCCTGAGTGTAATCTGGAGCTCTCACCACTGGAGATTTACAGAGGGCATCTTTCAGTCCTTGGAAGTCTTCATTCCACTTTAACTTTTTTAGTGTACTTGGGAGAGGATATGGTATTCAGAGGAGAAGCTATGGTTGCATAGTTCCCAATGAAGATCTTGAACCAGGAGAGGGGATGAAGCATAAACACTATGTGTGGTTTCTTTCATTGTTGCGATGTGGTGAAGTGTGTGCGGTATGTTGTACAGTATGTATGTGTTGTGTTTTAGAATTTGAGAGGTGAGAGCAGAGGGATCCGATTGTTAGTTGAGTTTGCTTAGTCATGGCCCTCCATCATGCCTCCTACTATGATACACGTCCCTGCTAGTCTTGCACATTGTGGTGCTCTATGGGGCACGGAAGGGTCTCCCTCCTTTATTCTGTGTACAGTTCAGGGTTGTCTGCAGGGCTATCTAGAGTCAGTGCCCATCCATGCCCCCTCCACCTAGTGTCCTGGGTGGTATATTTCTGCACCGTTCTGCCCTTTGGCTTATGCTGGTGACCTGCCATCTCTTTCCTCTGACCCTTTGGGGTGCCTCTGAATGGGGGCTTAGTGGGACCTTTTCCCTGTGCTCTTGATCTACCCGGTCCCTTTGTTCATCTGTCTGTTGTTCAACCTGGGGAGCTCCCATCTTCCTCATTAGACTCTGTTTGGGCACTCGATTCAGGACCCAGATCTCCCTCCCACTCTGAAAGTCTCTCCAATACCCTGCACTTGTTGTGGGATGCTTTAATCCTCCGTCTTGTGAGGTGTGTGTTCTTTCCAAGGGCTCTGGATGTTGTTCATATGTTTTCTTCCATTTCTGTGATGAACAGCCAGCTTTTTAGGGGTTTACTGAATTTTAGATGGTCCTTCGTGTTTTGAATTTCTCGTGAAGGTTATAAAAGTTATAAAGAATTTCATATGAATGTTATAAAGCTTCATGAGACAAGCCATCCACCGAAGAGGCCTATTCCATCCCCACTTGCCATGAGCAAATCCAATACCCATTTTCTTCCTTTATTCAAACAGGCAAGCCTTGTTTTTTTCCTGTGTATTGTTCCTAAATTGATAACTAAATACCCAGAGCGAAGGGATAGCTTGAAAAACAGGGTGGCCCATTTTGGAAGAACTCGACTTATGGGATGTGCCCCCCCTGGATGACACAATACGAGTAGACCAAAGCCATTTTGCTTCTACTATAGATTACTGGAGGACTGCTGGTGTCGTGGCCATCACAGAATCCCCAGTAAAGGCAATATACTGGAAAATAGCTGGCGTATGCAGGCATCTCACAGATTAATCCTGGCTGTCCTTAGTACGTGAGCATCAAATCATTGGCCTGCAGGATACATGTGCTCTCGTAGCACGAAGTATCCAAGGATTTGCAACCTACGCCATCCCGCAGTCCTGGGTAACGGGGGCAGGCCAAGTGGAGGGCTAGTCTTTTGGATTGACCCATCAATATTTAGATCAATTCAAGTGGTAAAAACCAACCACAAATCTTTATGGAATTTCACTAAATTTTCCCCGATGGTACAAGTCTTTTCTGAGGAACAGGAACAGGACAGAGTGTGAGGCATAGGCGAGCTGATGGCTGCATCACCAAAAAGGAAGTATAAGAACTCAGAGGCTGTGCCCGTTTTCAAGAATGGAGATGGATGTGATCCAGCAAATTATAGACCTATCTCCCTTCTTGATGCTGGCGGTACGATCTTTGCTAGCACACTCATGTGGCACCTTGAGGCATGGGTGGGGGAGGTTAGAGTCTTGGGCCATCTTCAGACAGGTTTCCAGAGGGGAGTGATTACTGTGGGTCAGTGCCTAGGACTACTCCTCCTATGTGATCAATATGAACCCCTTAGGAGTATGCCTATTTAATCTTTCTTCGTTGACTTAAGAACAGCGTTCAACACAGTCCCTAGATCTAGGCTGTGGGCTATCCTGGCAGACATGGGCACCCTGAACAAACTGTTGAATGCCATCATGGCTTTGCATGTGGACAATGGGGCAAAGATTTGCTGGGGACTGGCCAAAGCATTGTCTGCATCTATTAAAATTGTAATGGGGTTTCGGCAGGCTGCATCCTGCCCCCCTTGCTGTTCTGTCTTTTTATAAATGGTGTGATGAATGACTTGTTGAGGGTGTCCACTAGTGCGCCCTTACTGGGAAATGACAGGATTCCTGTTCTTATGTATGCAGACGACAACGTCCTTCTTTCTTTAACACCAGTGGTACTGCGCCACCAGCTGAACATTTTTGAGGGTTTTTGCAATGAGACTGGTCTTTCCTTAAATACCGAAAAGACCAAGGCCATAGTGCTCAAGGGGAGAAAGATGAGAAATCAATCCAAACTTAGACATTTTTGGGGGGAAGACCCAATTTAACAAGTCCAAGCTTACGATTAACTGGGTATATGAATTAAAGATGATTGTTCATGGACTGATCAATTGAGTAAAGCAGCACTGGTGCTTGCTAGGTATAGTGGCACTCTAGCTGAGATCAACAGGGATCACAGGGGCATGGGAGTAATCTTAGAGGCATACAAAGACCAGCCTAGGCAGGCAGCGCTCTTTGGTGCAGAGCTGTGGGGCTGCTCATACAATTTGCCCTTGGCCCCAATTGAAAACAAGTTCCTAAAGAACGTGCTTGGCTTACCGACTTGTGCAACGAACCTCCCTGGTAGATTAGAGCTTTGGTTTTTACTGAGGGCTTTGAGAAGAAGTGCATTTACTGGTTGATCTAGGGAGGTTCGTCTGGCCTGTCTTTTACTCATTTGCCTTCTGATATGACCTACACCACTATTTAGCCTAATTAAGATAAAGCAGTAATGGGGGCTAAGTGGTAGATGAACTTCGACTGGCGGCAAGTTGGAATCCAGATCCCCTATATGTCCATAAACTACTAAGAGTGAGTGTATATATGCATTTGTCAATTTACAATTAGTCCTGCATGTTAATAATGCCTTGATGTCTTTTCGTGTTTGTATTGTCTCGTATTATATTATTGATTTTTATGGTAATTTTTTTAATCAAAATAAAGTACAAACGAACAAACGAAATCCATAAATTCGGTTTTGCTCGCTCTTGAATGGATGTATTGTTTCTCTGCGCGACCCGTCCCTCAACACGCCCATGTTATTCCTCATTCTGGTTGGGGAATGGGGAATGTGCATAAAATATGTCTCTTTTGAAATTCATTCTATATTTTTAAATTAATGAATGGCCTAGTGCCCAAGCCCAAAGGAGGATACCTCCATCGCCTACTGCTCTCCTTAATCGCCCCCTACTTTACCACCCTAATCAAACTCTCTGTCCTGCACCCAACCCATGCATCTGTTTGTTTCCTATAATTTTCCTATCTACTCCACCAGTGGAACCCCCAGGCAACGATATGAAAATATTACAAACACCTTACTTTCTAGGCCGCCTGCAAAGCCGTCTCTCCCCTGAAGGGGCTCCTACCCTATCCCATCACAGTATGCCGCCACTCTGAACCATCACCCCCTCCGCTCATGAAGGGTACACATATTGACAACCCATTGTACTAATGTGGACTCAATAAGGTTTTCTTATGAACGTGTTTCTTCTTGTCGAAACATTACAGCTATGCATTAAATGTAATACACACCAAACATTCAAGGAATAATGAGATACATGTGTTGTTTATAAGTGATTGTCGGCAAAATGAACTGATGCATCGAGGCCCGCTCATGAACATATGAACACAGTAGTTTATCCCATGGATGCGTTTCAGTAAAATGTTTTGGTTTGTCTTACAATGTTGGGACATTGTGGCATCTCCCCTGTCCCACCCACACGCAGATCATTATTGTCCTTATCTATTCTGTTAACAAACATTTCTGATGGAAATAGAACTTGTGGAGAGCAGCGTCTGAAATGCGCATATTCACAAATCATATTATAGTTTCTATCACACCGTCCTTACCACATTATTTTAATTTGTTATTGAAAACAGTGTTTGAAATAATCTTATATTGTCCTCTGATTAAACCTACAGAATCCTTCATATCTCCTCTGAAAAGTCAATTTGAGCATGCACGTGATGGCTGAATTTTGCTTGAATATATCACATCAGCGCAGGAAGAGCCTTAATGCAACCTGACAAGATGCAATGCGGTTGTCACCCTGAATAAATGATGCATGAAACTGGCATTTTTAATCAGCTACAGCTCTCGACAGAGCACAGTCCGAGTGGCACACATTCACTGTTCGCTTGCTGATTCATGAATGTGAAGACAGTTGGTCGTGATTAATGTCCAGAGCATGCATTTTGCATTAGTCCTGCCTTTCAGGAACTAATGTACCAGCATAACGTGTCGAATGAATACATGTATGTCTTAGTAGTTGCTCACCTGCTGCGGGCTACACGAACTATAGGATGTTGGAATGATGTCTTGCTGATATTTTGCTACCCTGAACAATTTGCAACAAACCATTCGATTGAAAAATATTTCACACAACTTGTTTAATATGTATGTGTCAGGTCGAATGTGAATTATGCCAATTACTTGCCACAAGAAGTTGTGCAAAGTGGTGTTTGATAGCAGATTAATTTAGACAAGGATTGGTAAATTCTGCACAAACAAGGGGGGTTCTGGGAGGTTCTCTACTATCAGCCTATATCCTGGGTTAGAGTCTCAACCAGAGTCTTTAGCTCACCCTCCTTTCACAGAAGAGAAATTTCCAACACATATCAGTCTTTGTCCTGACCTGCACCGAAATGCCTGGCAATTCTCTTCTGAACAAGAGTACCAAAAGAAACCCCAGACATGTGTTTCGGCCTGGTTGGGCCTCGTTAGTGAGGTGGAGCTGTGCCTCTCTAAGAACAGTAAGCAAGGATTCCACGTCTGGATTACCCTCGTAATTTAGGGTGAAAACCCAAAGCTACTTAATATGCAGAAACAAGGTGGGTTCTGGGAGTTTCTCTACTATCGGCCTATATCCTGGGTTAAAGTCTCAACCATAGTCTTTTGCTTAAACTCCTTTCACAGAAGAGACATTTCCACTACATATCATTCTTTGTCCTGCCCAAGGGCAGTCCAGCACCGAAATGCCTGACAATTTTCTTCTGAACAAGAGTACTAACAGCAACCCCAGACACATGTTTTGACCTGATTGGGCCTCATCAGTGAGGTGAAGTTCTGCCTCTCTAAGAACAGTAAGCATGGGTTCCACGTCTGGATTACCCTCGTAATTTAGGGTGAAAACCCAAAACTACTTAATGTGCACAAACAAGGGGGGTTCTGGGAGTTTCTCTCCTACCTGGGTTAGAGTTTCAACCAGAGCCTTTAGCTCAACATCCTTTCTGCAACCAACGCCCCATTCGTCTGCAATGTGTATTCCATTCATTTTCTGCAAACCATATGCTCCTTTAACATTAGTGATTGATGTTTGTTTGAGAGTTATCGCACAGGCGTAACATCATGACTACATTTAATAGCATGAATCAGCAATTTGCATAGTCAACCGACACAACTATATGAGATAGACACAGACATGCTGACACACACACAAACACACACACACACTTCCCACCATATTCTATGTGCACAGCCAGTGCCGGCCCCAGGTCTGCCACGAAACCTGCTCGAAATGTGTGCACCCCTAAGCCCTGCCAGCCCACCACCCACAGCCCACCATGAATGCATAACAGCAGGGGGCTCCGTTCTGTTGTTCAGCTGATACTAGAGCAAGTACATGAATTCCTTATAATGGATGGGTGGAACGTAATACACTTTAATGCTTGTGGCCTGATTTACAAAGCCTCGGGCTCTTGCCTAATCTCATGAATGAGTTCTTCATTTTGTGGATACATATGATCATTACAGAATCTGGATGGGAAAAAAAAAACATGAATTCTGCTAAACAATATTTTAAGCAGTTTAATGCAATACATGTTCATTTATTTATGGTTTAAAACAAGAGATAACATGCAGATACATGTTTGGTTTTCTATGTTAAAATCCAGCACAGTGTAGACAATACACTATCATAAAGAGTTTCTTCTCAATGCCACAGAAAGTGGTTTCGGAATATAAGAATCTGAAAATCTAGTCATGGTTTCAATGCTTCAGTGTCAGCTAGAATTCTCTTTTATGTTGGCTCAGGAATGAGGCATTGTGTAATCACACAACTTTAACTTTTAACTTTAACATATTTCTAACGCACATCTGGGTTCCCGGAAGCTCAAGGACGCAACAAACAAACATATAATCTGAACAGGTATAGAGAGCGAGACCAGCCAGTCTAGGAAAAAGTCAGAAAAATATAAAAATAACAAGGTCTTAAGTTTTTTCCTGAATAGGGCTGTAGAGCTCAATTCTCTAATGTCAGGAGGGATGGCATTCCAGGCCCTGGCGGCTGCCATATAAAAAGCACTTTTGGAGGTCTGAGTCAGAGTGCATATAGCGATTTTAAGTTGATTGGTATTATTAGATCAAAGGTTCCTCATGTTGGCTTTATCGATCAGGGATTCCTTCAAATATGCGGGACTAGAGCCCCCCATGCATTTATGTGTGATCATCATAAGGCGGAATTCAATCCTGGCCTCATTGGGGAGCCAGTGTAGATCATGCCTAGCATTAGACACATGGTCCCTCCTACCAAGACCAGTAATAACCCGTACGGCACTATTCTGTATGACTTGTAGCCGAACACAATCTGATTTATTAAGTCCTGCCAGAAGGTTGCTACAGAAGTCATTTTTTGAGCAGATGATAGTTCTGCCCACAGTTTCACAGTTGACTCTAGAGATATAGGTGTCAAGCTGGACAAGCAGCTTATTTCAGTAGGCTGTGGAAGAGACCAGGCTTCTTACTTGAGCATGGATGGTCAGATTCTGATCTAAATGAATCCCTAGTTTTTTAACTTTAGTCTTGGTTTCAAGGCCACAGCCTGCTAGCATGAAGGTCTTATATTCAGGTCCTAGTTTGACCACTCTTGTTTCTGTATCCACTACCATAAGTTCAGGTTTTTCCTCATTGAGCGCTAGGCCATTCTCCGCCATACAAATTTGAATCAGGTCATATGTTTTATTTATATTTTTAGCGTCTGCCTAAAAATTGCCAGAGAGTGGGATGATACTCCGCGTATCATCCACATCCACATCGTTGGTAAATCCGATACTTTGCTCTTCAAGCAGCTCAAAAAAAGGAACCGTGAAAATATTGAAGAGGGCGGGCGACAGGCATGCTCCCTGTGGGACTCCATAGTGCAGTGGAGGTGGCAAGGCCTCTGCCCCCTCAGTACAAACTCTCCAGGGTCTATTGCTGAGAAAAGATTGAATCCATCCTGCAGCCTGGTCTGAGAAAGCGGCCACTTTTTTGAGCGTGGAAGCTTAAAGAGCATGATCTACCAAGTTGAAAGCCTCAGACAGATCCAGCACCATAAGTAGTGTGGTCTGTCCGTCATCTATACTCTGTAGCAGTCGTGATTTTAAATCAAGTAGTGCAGTTTTGGTGTCAATTCCTTTCCTGAAGCCTGACTGCCAGTTCTTTAGAATTGTGTGTCTGCTCAAGTATCCTGAAAGCTGTATATAAGCCACGCAATCCAACATTTTCAGAAAGAAAGGTGTATTAGTGATAGGCTGGTAGTTGACCGAAGTCAGAGGGCATAATCCTGGCTTTTTTAAAAGAGGTGTGACCCAGGACTTTTTGAGTGTATCCGGCACATGGCTATCCCTGAAGGAGGCATTAACAAATGTGCAGACTCCCAGTTGTGGTAGGGGCACAAGCATTGATAGTTATGGCGCGGCATACATCCCCTTTACAGCTTGTGGGTTTGAGATTGGCATTGATAAGGGCCAGCTCATCTTCCTAGAGTGGTTTAAAGTTAAATATAGGCTTTCACACGGTCTGAATAGGAGTATTTTGAATATTTACTTTTGAAAACAAAATATCTTTGTTGTGTGGAATAGTCTTTTTGATGCGGTCCAATTTCCCTAGCATAGCTTCTTGGATGGAAGTACACCACTCAGCATTCTGGTGGGTGCGTCGAGGTTACTGGGACAAGGGGTTTCCAATTCCTTTAGAATTTGTGTTTTATTTATTTATTTCCTTTGATCAGGGTCACATAGTTCTTATCTTAATTTCATGTGATGTTTGCATATTACTTAGAAAAGCTGTGATGGTCTGTTTCTATTATTATATTTTTCTTCACGTCATTACGTATCAGATATGATATCATGATGCTACCCAAAAACACATTTTTTAGCATCTGTAACTTTACCTACTGTCTATCATTTTTTCACATCATCACACATTATACTGTTGTTGTCATGATGTTATCCAGAAGCCTTTTTGAAGGTCTGTCTGTAGCTGTATATATTCGGGCGCACAGTAAACTTGGTTCACTTCATAGCTTGAATCACGTATCGCGATCAGCTATGCAGTTACGTTGAAGAAGTAAGCACACTAGAGCAATAGAGTGCATTTAGAACGCTCACTCTGAGCCGTACATAATCACTTGAGTGTACTTAGCCTTTGTACTTCATACCTTTCCTATTTAGGTTTACATATGCTTTTCCTAAGCATCCCGAAACCTGCACACACATTTTTGCAGCCATGACTAAGGGCCTCATTACACGGTAGGCGGTGGACCAAGGTGCTATTAGCACCTTGGTCCATGCCGGTAAAATACCGGCACCGCCTTGGCGGAAAGGGGATTTACCGCCCCATTCCAAGGTTGGAGGGGCGGTAAATCCCCTTTCCGCCATTGCACTTCCCCATTCCCATTTCTGCCCCATAGGGCTCTATGGAAATGGGGAAGGCGCTAATTACGGCACCGCAATTTTGCGGTGCCGTAATTAGCTCCGAGGTCCCTTAGCGGGTTGGATATTAACGCCTGCAAGAAGCAGGCGTTAAATCCTCCAACCCGCAAAGGGACCTCGTAGTACGGCGGTAAGGGTTAACGGTCACCGTTGCCATTAACGGTGACCGTTAACCCTTACCGCCGTCCGTGTAATGAGGCCCTAAGACTTTAGAATTGTTCTGAAAAAGACATTCCGGTATGTTTTTGAGGTTCATTTATCTGGTAAGTTATTTAGCCGGTAAGATAGCTCAGTGGGTTGAGCGCTTGCTGCTGAGATCTGAGGGTGATCTGCAGGTTCGAATCCCAGCAAAGCCAACTCAGCTTTTCATCCTTCCGAGTTCGATAAATGAGTACCACTTTCAGTTGGGTGATATTGTATGTAAATGCGTGCTCTGTAAAGTGCTTTGGATTAAGGCGCTATATAAATAACACATCATTATCTTTTGTTCAATTTATGATGCTGCTTTATCTTAAATATTTTACACAGGACCTGCCTTGACGTATTCATCATTGCAAGACGTGTCCCGTGTTGATTAGTGTTTTTTTTTTCTTTTATGTAACAGGACAGGTACAGTTTCTATACTTGTATGACTTATTATAAGAGACACAGAGGAAGCTGGCAATTACTCAATCTTACCTTTAAAGCCACATGGCCATCCATCACCAAGCAAGGCAGAGCAGTCCCTCATCAGCTCTGCCACATCAGCATCAACTGCCAAGGAATAGGTGTGCGCCACGTTTATCAGATTGAGGTCAACCAGATACATCAGAGAGAGTGGCTTGCTCAAGGGTGTATTGCGATGACTAATCCAATTGGTGGCCTCCTCAAAAAGACATGAAGAACAGACTTTAGTCGGCAGCTGTTAATGACAGTGTTAACTATTCCCCATCTAAAGCTCGGTTACGAGTGTTGCAGTATCTGTAATGGCATTGCACGGCTTACACATCCTTTCAAACTTGTGGAAAATAGAGAGCCTTGCGGTGGCCACTGAGGTATGTATGTTGTGCAGTGGCACGTTTGTGTTCACCTGCAAATGGCACAGTGCATTTTTGGCAAGGTAATCTTGATTTAAATTGGTGCTTGTCTTCTGGGCAATACTGCAAATATGTTCACTGGCTCACATTTGCTGAGACCATTGGATACCTTTTTGTCATGAAAACAAGGACATAACTGCTGCAATAAAGCCCAACAGCAAACGTTGAAGATGCTGGTAGAGTTTTGAATGCCCCATAATGATGTGATGTGATGTGATTTCTTAGCTTTGAGAGGAAGACTATTTCTCAGTGAGAATATGCACAGGGGACGGTGGGGGGGGGCTTCTATTAATACCACACTCCCTTCTGGTTCAGTGGTTACATTCTTTTGTTCCTCCTCAGTATTTCCAGCAGCAATCCAGGTTTCCTTATAGTTTCTGACAAATCAGACAATGGGCCTCATTGCGAGTTCGGCGGTAGGGGGTTAACGGCACCGGTAAGGATGCCGGTGCCGTTAACCTCCTACTGCCGCATTCCGAGGTCCCTTAGCGGGTCCCACTAAGGCCGGCTGGTTTTACCAGCCACCCTTAGCTGGAGCCGCTAAGGGACCAGGGAGCTAATAACGGGCCCGCTATTTGCGGGCCGGTTATTAGCTCCTTCCCCATTCCCATTGAGCCCTATGGGGGCTCGAATGGGAATGGGTAATGGTTTTCAGAATGGGGACTTACCGGGCCCTCCAAGGTTGGATTGACCCGGTAAATCCCCATTCCGACTACCCTGACACGACTTTGGAGGCAGCCATGGTGCTAATAGCACCATAACTGCCTCCAAACTCGTAATGAGGCCCAATTTGTCATTATCATCATTCATCTTAAAACAATCATTATATTCTGAGTTTCAAGTGGGTAGGGAATATATAGACCTGGGATAATCAATTACCCCCCCCCCCCACTATTCCACTATTCTTTGGGCCTCATTACGAGTGTGTCAGTGCAGTAATAATGTGCCGGTATTACCGCATACCAGCATGTTTCCGTACCGGCACACTTCAAGTTTGCAGGTAATTGGTGGATCTACCTCCGCCACCCCACCAGCAAAGAAACCGATGGTATTACCGGCCCGGTAATACTGGTGCTGGTAATACTGGCAAATACCCCTTGGAGTCCTATGGGACTCCATAGAATGGGGATTTAACAGTGTTTCCGCCACTTGGGATCTGCCGGTAATTATGGTAGACATAATGGTTGAAACTGTATTATAGTTTGTGGTATCCTACCGATAATAATGGCGGGGTACCAACAAACCTTTCTTCCATGCCCACCTCTCTATTGTGAGCCTCCGATGGTGGACGGAACTGAAAACGCAAATTCCTCTGACAGTATTGTGAATGTTGATCACCATGGTAAAATAATGGTGCATTTGCTTGTCTGCTTCATGACCCCCAAAGTGACTTGTCCACTGCCCCTGTGGAAATTGTGTTGGCTAATACATCCTCTCACTTCACAAGAGAGGCACTGACATGTTTGTCACCAGCATCCCCAAACCTCAACTGCTCCCTCCCAGTAAAATCAGGTGAGAATTTCTTTCTGACAAGCTGCCCTCAGTGTTTCCTCTGTTCCCCCACTCCTCCTCCCAGGTGTCACCTGAATGCAGGACTCATTCCCTTGCTTCAAGTGCCAAACATTGAGTGGTGTGCCACCCCCCCTCAAATCTAAGAAACACCATCACAGAACATGCAGGTACTATGTGCCTCCATCAATCTGGCCTCACTTTTCCTGCTCCTCTTCTCAGGTGTTACCAAATGGCATGTTTCTCATTCACACAGTACTTGATACAGACGGTGATGTTTGCAATACTTTTGACCTTGAAAACCAGCTGCTCACTCCCAACAAAATTAGGCCAATGTTTCTCCCACAAGCTATCCTGCACCATTTCCCAGAAGTTACACTATGGGATGTGTCTCGTCCTCTTGCATCAAGATATGGACACTGACTAGTGTGTCACCCACTGCCCTCAATCTCAGCTTCTCCCTCCCAGAAAATTCAGGTGATCAAATATCACCTTCATTCTGCCTTCAGAGATTCCTGGCCCTTTGTGATTTACATCCTGGGTTTCACCCAATGGTACATGTCCCATCTACTCACTTCAAGAGAAGTTCACTGACGGGTATGTCATGCAGCTCACTGAATTGCAGTTGCTGCTTTCCACAAAAGTCAGGGGAACATGTCTCACCCACAAGCACCAGCTATGCTCAAGGAGTTCTGCTTCTCCTACTCCTGGGAGTCTCCTAATGGCAAGTATGTGTCTTATCATATCACTTTAAAAGTACAATACTGATTGGTGTGTCAGCTGCCACCCTGAATCTCAGTTGCTCTCTCCCAGAAAATTCAGTTGAGCATGTCTCTCCCAAAAGAAAACACTGGTCTCAGGATTCCTTGCTCCTCCCTCTCCTCGTCTCAGCTCTAACCCAATGTCATGCATTTCATCAAATTATTTCAAGAGAGGGACACTGACTGTTGTGTGACTCACCTCTCAGGATCTCATCTGTACCTCACTGGAAAACTAGGCAAACATTTATCAGCTGCCCATGATTCCCAGTTTCTCCCACTTCTCCTCCCAGCTGTCACATGAGGGCACGTATATCATATACTTGCTTCAAGAGAAAAACACTGAGGGATATCTCAACCACTGTAGGTTTCCCGTGGGGTTCCCAGCTACGCCTGCTTCTCCTCCTGTGAGTCACTCAATGGCAGGTACCTTGATAAGTCACTTCAGGTGAGTGATGCTTACTGCTGTGTCATGCTCCACTCCAAATCTCAACTGCTCCCTCACATCAAAATCAAGCAAGTGTGTTTCTGCTACAAATTGCCCTCAGGGATTCCTGTCTATTTGTGCTCCATGGTACCACCCTATTTCATATGCCTTGTAGACTCACTTCAAATGACTGACACTGACAGATGTGTGACCAACCCTCCTTAATTTCCGATGTCCACATCCAGCAAAATCAAGTGAGTGTGACTAACCCACAGCCTATCTTCGAAAATTCCTGGCTGCTCCCACTCCTCCTCCCAGGTATCACCCAATGGTGCATGTCTCATCTGCTCACTTAAAGAGATGGACGCTAACTGGTGTGTCCCCCACATTGCCGAATCTTAGCTGCTCCCAACCAGCAAAATCAGGCTAGCATTTCTCTCCAGCAAGCTGTCCTGATGGATACTAAGCTCATCCTGCTTCTCCTGCCAGCTGTCAAATGATGGCGGGTATCTCATCCACTCCTTTCAAGAGACAGACACTGACTGCTGTATCACCCAACTCCCGGATTCTGTGGTGATTGAACTTGTGTTGGTCAAATCAATAAATATGTCACTCATCCTTGCTTATACAAAATCTTACAAACCTTACTTTTCCATCACTACCTCTCATGGCTCTTTTTCCTGCTCAGCTACTCTCAATGCAATGTAGTTAATTATCCTGTACCCACATTTCTTGAGCAACAACTCCTCCCTCTCTGAAAGCTGCCTCAGACTGAAAAGGAGCTTAAGTCAAAGTAAAGTATAAGACATCTGGTTAAACTTCAGAGAAACCACATGAATGCTGGAAGTGCATTTCATTATCATGGTACTTTAAAGGGCCTGCCATTGAGAAATGTGTAAACAAGAAAATAACACATGTTTATCCTTGTTTGAGGGAAAGTAAGGTAAAACGGTCAGCAGTGGTTCATGCCACTGCTTTTCCAAAATGCATGTAAGGATCAGAAGGGTGATAAAGACATAGGGAAATGTGATTGTTGTCTGCACATGTTCATGTGCATCCCATTTGTGAACACGAAATGCACATTAGAAAATGTGCAGAAAAGCCCCCTTATTTATAAATATGTGCAATGGGGATGAAAAAAGGGAATATGAATGTGTGTATCTATGATGGACACACTCAAAGGAACTTTGTGAACAGAGTTAATCTTTTTCAGGTGAAAGTGATGAGATGTGCTAGTGCATCACATCACTTGAAATTGAAAAATATGTTTTGAGAATAGGGCTCTTAATAGGGTTCTTACTGTATATTATGTGTTTTACTCAGGTACAGAGATCATAACATTGCCATCCTAGCTGACTAAATGGTATTCTTTTAAGAATGTCAGAGTGCACATCGTGCATGTTTCACATGTGACTGACTCTTCCTCAGGCCTCTCAGGCCTACTGGTTTTCTGAGGTTATTGGCCTGTAGACATGGACTTTCTCATTCATTAAATACAAATAAGCTTAGTAGTTCTCATGAAAGCAAATTTAACAGGATGATACTTGATGCATCTGTATTGCATGACTAACTCCATCCGTATAGGCTTTTCAGGGGTTCATGTCTGTTATAATGTGAAAACAGAATCAAAATATCGAGGCTGAGTACCCCAAAAGGAAATACACCGAACACGGGTTACAAAGGAACATACAAAGTACTTTATTTTATACTGAATCCAGTTACAAAAACAGAGCAAAATCAGATAGCTATCGGCCCTCAGTACAACACAATAAACTCCAGCGTGGTTCAGAGTGTTCAGTGAGAGACGTTGTACATTAGAATGCATTCGCTTTTTATATACTTGGTGGGCATGATGTCCAGCCCCACTTCGGGTTAATATTCCATGTAATACATCACCGATCTAGGGTTGGTGCCAAGTCTCAAACAACCGCATATAACTGGTTTGCCTTTAATACATGTATCAACAAGCCTTTGCAATACCTGTGTATTCTAAGATTTTTCCATGCAGGCCTTCTCAAACATAAATACAATGTAGTAAAACAAGTGTTCTATGTCCAGTATTTGTATACATTGTTTCAACATATGCTCGTGGATTAGTTTCATTCCACGAGTAATCCTTTTACACACAGGTCAACGAAGGACAAGGTCTCAGTTCACGACCTCAACAAGTGGCCTGCAGGCAAGTTACATATTAGCTATGTACAGAGGTCAAGACGGCCATGTTGTATTTTGGAATGACATCGTCCACCATTTTAACTCACAGGGTGACTTTTACAAAGGGAATCCTAAAATGGCAGATTGGCCTAAAATGGCGGCTTACATTGATTTAAGGTCAGGATCTTGCAACAGGGTTTCTCTCGCAAGCGACTTTCGAGCAGCTTGGCGTAGGCCAATATACATATATTTATTGCAATAGGAGGCACAATATAATTTCTCTTTTGACAAACCCTCCTTTTGGCCTATGCCAAGTGCTAAAAAATACTTTGGATCTCCTTGCAAATAACTCCATGCATCATCGTCCATGCACCCTGAATCACTATCGGAAATATCTATTGCCATTAGGTCATTTGCTAAAATATCTTTCCACACATATTCTTTGGAAGTTTTATCCGGGGCATACATTTTATGTCCTACCGAACCTATCGCTTGTGCGCAACATCTCCCTAGCATCGAACACATACTAGGTAGGTACTGAATACAACAACAAAGAAACAACAGGATTAATCCCGAGGGGATAGAGTATGCAAATGTACAAAGGGAGTAGGAACAATAGGTGTACTTTCAGTAGGCAACAAAAGTTCTAAAGAATGAGTTTCCTCGAGGTACCACAATCCTAAGGCAGTGACTATTAAAAAACCAAATATCATTATATAGATACAGCAATACATTTTCAGGGCCCAGGCATTTTGTCCATTGTCCCGGTTGGTCACCCCCTTATTTACAAGTCCCATACGAGTGGTAGCGGTAGCAGGCATTGCAGTCTTCAAACGGATACTCCAAAGTTTGTTGCTGGTGACCTCCCGGTCGAGCGACTTCTTAGTCCTTCCACAACCCTAGCCAACAGAATACCCTTTCTCAAATTTTGGGCAAAAACAAGCCCTCGATGATCCTTTTCTTCTTCAAATTGCACAGCCGAACCGTGCCCTAAGTCTATCAGATGCACAGCAAAACCGTGCCATAAGTCTATCAGATGCACAGCAAAACCGTGCCGTACGTCTATTTCCTTGGACATAGATTGTACCTTACTTTTCCCGGTACTGATTGATCCGGAAACAATATGTCGTCACTTCCTGCTGGAAGCAACATGTCGGAAGCAAGTGAAGGTGCCGAATTTGAAATGGCAGTTTCCGGATGCAAAACTTTTGGAGAGTGTGTAGACAAAATGGCAGCTTCCCCAAGCCTCATGGGCTCAGAGAGATTCTCCGACACACTCTCAGTGCTACTTACTGCTTTGGGATCGTTGGTTGCAGTATCAGCAAGGGGTTCTGTTTTTTCTGTAACGTGTGGCACACAGTGAGGAAGTTTCTTGACGTGGGACGTGTGTATCCAGTTCTTTCTCCCAGCGACCCGCACCGCTGTCTGGGTGACCAACAGGACTTGTAATGGCCCACGCCAGCGAGGCGCGTGGCAAGAGGAGCGCTCGAACGATTTGACGAGCACCCAACTTGCAGGCCGTATGGTGTGGCTCGGGCCCTCGTATCGCACAGGTAAAGCTTCTCATACCTGGTGATAAATCAAATACAGGTTTTTAGTCAACTGACTACAATAATCTGAAAGTAATACATTTTCAACATTTCTCAATGACTTGCATTTAGGAAGGTTCCAAATGTTGGCAGGTCTCCCCATTGCCAGCTCAAATGTAGAGAGCCCAGTCTTAGTTTGAGGGGTTGTATGCATGGATAACAACACGATCGGTAAGGCGTCCGGCCATTTTAGTTTGGTGCCGGCACACGTTTTAGCGAGCTTGTTCTTAATAGTACCGTTGTGCCTTTCTACTAGTCCGGCGCTCTGAGCATGTCTGGCCGAATGGAACCATTTGTCAATTCGTAATGCCGTACATATCTGCAGAATTACATCAGCGACAAAATGTGGACCATTGTCCGACCAGATAACTCTTGGTAGCCCGAACCGCGGGAAGTATTCCCTTAACATGATTTCTGCAATAGTCATAGCTGTAGCATCTTTAACAGGGAAAGCCTCAACCCATTTACTAAAGGCGCAGATAACCACTGGCACATATTTCTTATTACCACATCGTTCCATTTCAATAAAGTCAAAGTGGATCACTTCGAAGGGGACAGAGGGTGGCCCAAAACTTCCCCTTGGAGTTACTGTTCCCTTTCCCACATTGTGTTGTAGGCAAATCATGCAATCCTGGACGGAGCGCTGGGCAATTTTTGAAATCTTGTCATTTACCCAAACTTTCTCTAACATTTTTGTCATCTTCTGGGCACATACCTGCATAGGACCATGGGCCATGATGACCATCATCATTACATACGCGTCAGGGAGTAGCCATTTCCCTTCCACTATATCCACCCAACACCCGTCATCATCAAGTTTCCCCAAGCTTTCGGCCCAACTTTTGGATTCTTCTAACGTGGCATCAGCTTGGATATCCCGTACAGACCCAACACCCTCATCCATCGCATAAGCATTTACAGTCTCCCTTGAAACATACATCTCTGTATGGGGATCGGTAGCAGTTTGTCTAGCTATCTGATCAGCGAAAGCATTCCCTTTCCCTATATCATCTGTAATCTTTCGATGTGCTGCACATTTCATAACTGCTAACTGAGTAGGGAGTGCAAGCGCTGAGAGTAGTTATACTATTAGGGAGCCATGTTGGATTTTGGTGCCATGTGAAGTTAGGAACCCTCTCTCTGACCAAAGTCTCCCAAAGTTGTGAACCACCCCAAAGGCATACTGACTATTAAGTATATATATTTACTGCAACCCCTTCGGAACGTTCACAAGCTCGGGTCAGTGCTATAATCTCTGCGGCCTGCGCAGAATTATGCGTGATTCTTTAGTTTCCACAACCGTGCTTAAAGTAGTGATCGCTTTAGCAGCTGTGGATGTACCATCCGGAAGTTTGAAGCAGGAGCCATCACAAAACAGCTCTCCTTGCGGATTATCCAAAGGAGTATCTTTCAAATCAATTCTACCCTTTTTCTCTTGCTCGGTCATATATAAACAATCATGTGGCACTTCATCGCCGCAAGTAGTATCTTGCGGGAAAGGTAGGAGTTCAGACAGATTAAGAACACAACACCTCTTAATTTGAATGTGAGGAGCAAACAAGATCAATTGATATCTTGTCAACCGTGCAGAAGTGAGGTGTTGCATTTGAGTTCGGTTCAGTAGAACATCGACAGAGTGAGGCCCCATCAGTGTTAGATCATAACCTAGGACCATTCCCTCACTCTGTTTTACAGACGCAGCAGCAGCAGGAACAGCTTGCAAACATCTTGACAAAGCGCATGCTATAGGATCAAGGGCGGAAGAAAAGTAACCGCACGGCCTATTCTTCCCTCCATGTTCCTGCGTTAATACAGCCAAAGCACATCCATCACATTCATGCACAAACAACACAAAGGCCTTTTCATAGTTTGGTGTGCCCAAAACTGGTGCAGAGAATAATGCAGTCTTAAGCAAGTCAAACAATTGCTGGTGTTCTCCGTTCCATGGCAATGGCGAAGAAATGCCCTTCTTCGTCAAAGCCAACATCGGTTTGATCACTAGTGAAAAATTTGGGATCCACAACCTACAGTAAGAAGCCATACCTATCAAGGCTCTAACTTCCTTCTGTGTATTTGGGACAGACATGCCAGAAATGTGTTTTATTCTTTCAGGTGTCAATCTTCTTCCCTCCTTTGACAGCAGATAGCCTAAATAGGCGACCTCCTGACAACAATATTGACATTTTTTAAGCGAAGCTTTGTGACCATGCTTGGCTAGATGGATAAGCAATAACACAGTGCCCTCCTTACAGGCACTCTCAGAGTCACCAGCTAAAAGCAAATCATCAACGTACTGAAGCAAAGTACAGGTAGAGGGAAATTCAAGGGTATCAAGTTGTTCTTTTAAAGCCCTACTATAAATGCTAGGACTCTCTGTGTACCCTTGAGGTGCACGAGTAAATGTGAACGAGCGTCCCCCTAAGGTGAACGCGAACAAGTATCTACTATCCTTGTGTATAGGAATACTAAAGAAAGCATTCTTTAGATCCACCACACTGAAGTAAGTAGCTGTAGCTGGAATCATGGTTAGGATTGTCGTTACATCAGGCACAATTGGAAATTGTGGAGCGACGACTTTATTAATGGCACGTAAATCAATTATGAAACGGAATGGGATTGCATTATCACCTTTCTTGTACACGGGTAAAATCGGACTATTACACAAACTTCCTGAAATTTCTTCAATCACCCCCTGATGCACAAAATCGGAAACAATGCATTTCAAAACTCGCTCGCCCTCAACTGAAATCTTATACTGGGGAATGCGTGGCAGCTCAATTCCATGTTTCAAAACTATCTTGACAGGTTCAATCTTTAAAACACCGACATCATTTCCGTCGCCAGCCCACAAGCTCTCTGGTACATTAATGAATTCTGGAGGCAAAGGTCTAGTCAAGAATTGCGAGACAGAAAATTGCTATGGTGAAATCGTCAAGCACACTCCATCAGAAGAACAATAAATCACTGCATTTAATTCTTTTAACAGATTCAACCCCAGCAAGTTCTCTCCGCAATCCGAAGTCAACAGAAATGGACAATGGTCCGTAAAGGGACCCAAAGAAATAGGTACCGGCATATAAACCGGACAAACAACTGGTGTACCAGAAAACCCTACAGAAACATTGGACAGTGGAATTTTTGGAACCTGTGAATGATCATTGGAACACTTCTGTGCTCCAGTGTCTATCAAAATCTGATGTTTCCTATTTCCCACCACCATTTCAACGTAGGAACCTTTCTGATTGACGGGAATAGGTGTAGGTTCCAAACCCTGCTTCGGGCTATCCGAACGAAACAGAATGTCATCAAAAGGAAGCTCTTCAGATTAATATGCAGCGGAAGGATGATCAAATATGTTCCTGGTGTCCATACTGGATGGCTGATTGTCCTGCGAGAAAGCTTGCTGAGGGTCCTGTGCAAACTGACCTCTACCAGGCCCCCAACACCCGGGCGACCTCTGGATCTCCTAACCATATTTCCAAATGTATTATTTGCCCTTTGTTGAAGGACGGGGCATTGTGCTCGCCAATGACCCTCTTGACGATAATAAGTGCACTGGTTAATGTTCGCAGGACCCAAGGGCACATTCCCCTGCGGGACATCCTGACCTCTAACCTGAGAACTACCCCCTCTGGGGCCTCTAGCATTTTGCTGCAATAGCACTTTAGTTTTCAAATCGCCTTTTCATTTTTCAACCCTATCTTTTTCATTATTGACACGGTTCTCGTAGTACTGAGTCATGTGCAGTACTTCTGATAGTGATTTCGCCTGCCAAGCGCTCTCAGAAAACATAATTTGTGACTGGTTGTCAGGCAGCAATCCACTCACAAATTTGTCCACGAACAACCTTTTCCCAGACTCTGTGCCTAGGTCTTGTCCACTGAAATCCGAGAATAGCTGTTCGAACCAATTAAAGAACTCGGTAGCACCCTCAGACTTTCCTTGGACACCGGCCGTAACTTTGTCCCATATAATTCTTTTTTCTGGAATTATAGTTTTTAATTTTGCAATAATTCTATCAGGCAAAGTTAGTATCACCTGAGGCGGTCTTTCACCAGCTGGCCTTTCTCCATCGAGTCTAGTTATATTCACCCATGTATCTCCCAACCGTGGTACGTGATCTATAGTTCTAACTTGCTTCCACAAATCTATGGGCAGGAGTACAGGGAATAACAAATCGATATCACCTAAGGTGAACACTGAGGATTGCAAGACGGACTCTATTTCTTTATAGAATCCTGTTGGATTTTTCCTAATATCAGGAATGGATTGCCTAATAGTATTCACATCCTGTCTTGAGAACAGGACGTGAACGAACTGTGATACATAAAGTGCAGGAATGTCCACAGCGACTATACCCTGCGCAGCATCTGCCGCAATCTCAACCTTTGGGACAAATGTCGGAGGAACCTCTCTCATAGGCAACTGAGAAGTAGGTGACTCTGAATGCTTACTAAGCAACAGAGCTAAATCGAGTGCTTAAGCAGTCGAAGAAGTGTCAAGTGAAAAAGCTCTCTTGTAAATACTCAATAACTCTGTGGGACAACTAATCTTTCTTTGTACACAATCATCCTGTAGGTACTCTACCATTACCTGTATCACTTTCCTCTGCATTTCTGGCGTATACTGACTATACGTGTCATATACTTCACCTGGAGTTATCGACATATCCGAAATCCTTCTAAGTGCATCTTTCGTACAAATTCGTGTTTCTCAGATATCGATTTACGACAAGGAAGGAACAGTTTCTGTAAATACATATTTTCCTCCTCGTCATCCTCATTCTGTAACTTTTCTAAATCCTTTCTATACCCAAATAACCTCTCAACATGCTTATTTACCTTCTCCACAGTGTCTCTAGAAAACGCTAGAGTATTTAGATCCCTTAACCCTTGCGGGAGATCCGCATTATTTAATTATCCCCACATTATACGTAACTGAATCCCTAAACCTTCAATAAAAACATTTTTCTGAGGAAAATTATCCATATTACAAAGTGTGGCAAAAACACTAGCTTGATCATCCTTCTCCATACAATGCTTAGCCCATGCAATTAACTCACGTTTCTTCTCCGGTGGTACAGTATTACGAGTAACAACCTTAGACCCTGCACCTCGATCGATTACAAGCGGCTCAGGACCACTTGGAAGAGAGGGAGCAGGCAAATTCAATGGAGGTACTGTAACTGGTGTGATAAGAAGAGGTGGAGGAGCTGGAGAAAAGGGAACATTAGGAGGAGCAAGAACAACAGGAACAACAGCAGGTGGAGCAGGAATAACAGGAGGAAGAGGCAAATCAGCAGGAAGAGGAACATATGGAGGTGGCGCAGAAGCACCAGGCCTTCGTTCATTTAATAATTTATCTATAAATTCATCGGAAGCATGGAGATCTTTGGACGGATATATTTTTTGAATTCCAAGTGAGAAAGCCCTGTCCATATTTCTAGTGGATTCAGAATGTTTATCTTGGTCATACAATAATGCTTTTTCGGCGTTCGTCTTATGACGGCGCATATGCTTCTCTCTACTTTTAAGTTGTTGCAACGCTTCTTTTTTCCAATTCTGCAAAACATCAAATGCTGCAGGTCTAGCCTTTTTCTTTAATAGAATTGACTCTAAATACTTAATACGAGGGATTTCAAAACTACCATTGATTGGCCACTGAAGTTCGGAGGCATGTCTGGTTTGTCTGTGCCAAATGTCATTAAATGCTATACTTCCAATGCCATGCTTACAGTACATAGTACATGACGGCGAACCCTCCTGTGTTGCCGGATGGCTAAATTCCAAAGATTGTCTATCGCTGCGGAACAATGCCCTGAAGCAGGTGGACAATTTCCCAGGCTTATCAAATTATTGGTGTTACCTGGTCAATAATTGTGTCTGCAGATATAATGAGCCAAATTCAAATTTTCAGGGTTGAATTAAGAGTCGGGTCACGACTCACCTGAACAAACCTAAGGAGGTCCGATCGGATTTCAAAGAATCTTACCTAACTAATCTTACCTCGTGTATGGTGATTTTGGAAAATATGCCCGCCTTGATAATGGACCCTCGTCAAGATGCCGTCTCAGACCACAAGCTAATCATCCAGGGATCGGATCGTGCAGCACTGCTGAGGTGTCGCGTCTTGTTCAGTGGGGCCCCTTTTTATCACACCGTCTGATCCCGGTCCGATAGCGTGTGTCAACCTTCAACAATCCGGCATCAATCTTGAGGGTCCCTATTCAGGCACCAACTGTGAAAACAGAATCAAAATATCAAGGCTGAGTACCCCAAAAGGAAATACACCAAACACGGGTTACAAAGGAACATACAAAGTACTTTATTTTATACAAAATCAAAATCGGCCTTCATTACAACACAACGAACTCCAGCGTGGTTCAGAGTGTTCAGTGAGAGACGTTGTACATTAGAATGCATTTGCTTTTTATACACTTGGTGGGCACGATGTCCAGCTACACTTCGGGTTAATATTCCATGTAATACATCACCGATCTAGGGTTCGTGCCAAGTCTCGAACAACGGCATATAACTGGTTTGCCTTTAGTACATGTATCAACAAGCCTATGCAATAACTGTGTATTCTAAGATTTTTACATGCAGGCCTTCTCAAACATTAATACAATGTAGTAAAACAAGTGTTCTACGTCCAGTATTTGAATACATTGTTTCAACATATGCTCGTGGATTAGTTTCATTCCATGAGTAATCCTTTTACACACAGGTCAACGAAGGACAAGATCTCAGTTCACGTCCTCAACAAGTGGCCTGCAGGCAAGTTACATATTAGCTATGTACAGAGGTCAAGACGGCCATGTTGTATTTTAGAATGACATCGTCCACCATTTTAACTCACAGGGTGACTTTTGCAAAGCGAATCCTAAAATGGCGGATTGGCCTAAAATGGCGGCTTACATTGATTTAAGGTCAGGACCTTGCAACACGGTTTCTCTCACAAGTGACTTTTGAGCAGCTTGGCGTAGGCCAATAAACATATATTTATTGCAATAGGAGGCACGATATAATTTCTCTTTTGACAATAACATCCCTGTTTTGTAATAATAAACACCTCAGCATACTCAAAGGCCCTCAGCCTGAGTTTGCCCATGGGGAATAAAGTCATGGTAATGGAATTAGTGCCACTTTTACCGCACTGTCAAATTAGGACATTGGGGTTGAAGTGGAGGAAAATCCTCTAGCACCTGGTGGGAGGTTTCCTCCAATTTTCCCCCCAAAAATGGAGGAATTACCACTGGTATAATTAACATTGGTGGTAATTTGTCCAAATCCCAATGGAGTCTTATGGGA
Organism: Ambystoma mexicanum; assembly: GCF_040938575.1. Classification (NCBI taxonomy): domain Eukaryota; kingdom Metazoa; phylum Chordata; class Amphibia; order Caudata; family Ambystomatidae; genus Ambystoma; species Ambystoma mexicanum. The sequence goes on along the minus strand of NC_090939.1, from coordinate 551,517,992 downwards.
CTCCAAAATGGGGCATACCAGCACCTCAGAATATGGAGGTAGTAATGCAGCATTACTGTAATTCTGTTTGCCAGACTCACCATTATTAAACTGGCCAAACTCTCAATGACTCCTAATGTGTCTACCTCTGAATGATGAAAAGAAGCCCCAAGCTTGCCTAACATGTGACTAACCCTGCTGGTCGTACATGGAACCATATAATTGCCCACTTCAACTTTACTAATTTGATAAACTAGAGAAGGATGAAAATCCAGATCACAACCTAGGACCTGCAGGTTAACATAGATCTCTGATGTAGGTGCACTAATCTACTGAGATATCCTACTGCAGAGTTAAATTTGTTTTCCTACTTTTATTAACATTCATAGATGTCCAACACTCAATTTCCTCTTGCTAAAACCCCCAGCCTCAGATTACTCCTCTATACCCCTAAACTGTCTCTTCCTTCCTAAAGCCTTTTAATTTGTTCTGTGAATCGGCCTAAATCAGCCCAAGCTTTTGTTGAAAATCTGTGAATGTTAATGGCTCTTAAAGGAAATTGGACCTGTTCTTGGTGAAAGAAAAATCTGCGGGAACCCACAAACCTACCCAGATTTGAATGGGTTATACACAGGAGCCTGCAGATCACATTTGATAGATTTACCCCAAGCTTATAAATAACTGCTGGTATTGGCTGCTTTCTAAGCATTCTGACCTCAGAATCAGACACAAGAAACTGCAGAAAACATGTCTGTGTAGTCAAGAAAGAGTATTTAAAATTCCCGTCAGGATTTATTTCAACAAGACCATTTTTTTCTCTATGCCTTCAAAGTTAAAAGCAACATACAAACCACCAAAGTGACAAAGTGAAAGCTAAAACATGAAACAACGCTTTTACTTTTGCAAAGATGAACCATACCTTGTTAATTACACATAAAGCATACTCATCTGTCCAAGTTTAACCTTGTTTACAATTAAAATGCTTACTGTATAAATATAACTTTTTAAAATTAACACACAACAGCATTAATATTTAATGTACTACCACATACTGTGTATTTACTTTACAGGAATCTATGGGGCTCATTACACGTCCGGTGGTAACCGTGCTAGTACTACCGGCAGGTTGCCGCCAGACCCGTAAATATTTACCGGCTCTGGACTTGCCGGAAATACTGGGTATTACACCCCTGGCGTTTCAGAAAGTCAGGTGCCTGTAAATTGTAAGACCCCATGCCCATGGAGTCCCAGGTGGACTACAGAAGCACCGGCAACATTATTAATGGTGCCGGTGCTTCCATGGCTGTCTGCCTACAGTGGCCACTATGTCGGCACGGTCTGCCCTGTCAGGCACAGCGGCGGCAGCAGGCAGACTCGTAGTATGCTGGTCCAGAAACAACAGTGCCAGAAAGCCTACCGGCACCATGGTTTCTGGACCGGCATACTTGGAATGAGCCCCTACGTCATTACTGCGACCCTCATTACTGCGAACTCGAAAATGCTGACCTTTTTTTTTATTTTGACCCCTTTTACAACACATATGTATGCAGGGGAGTCTGCATTTGCATCAGTCGCAATTCTGGGGGCGCACTAATGGTATTATTCCTTTTACAGTCTATTAAAATGATCTTTTGTACTTCAACCCCAATCAAACCAAGAGAGACTGTGCAGGCCAATTTACCGATACTAAGATCCGGCCCTACTAAGATCGAGGGACAATCTCAAACTAAAGAACCCTAGTGTCTCTCAAACCCCTTCTTCTGTAAGTCGTGTACTTCAACCCCACAATGGAAATACCGATATTAGTGTTAATAGCCCTGAAGACCTCCTTGAGAGGAGTATTCATCGCTTGGGACAATGACAATGAGCCTTCCCCAATATATGGCCCTCAGCTACACATATGTATAGGCATGGACATTAGCCAGCATAAATTACGACAGCCTCTGTCTATAAGGCTCCATTGAGTTATGAAATTTAGGTGACAACACCTTGTGGAAGTTGCTCCATATGCCTAGTTTATTGAAAACGTTCACCTCGTTCAGGAATTGAGTAGTTTTGAGATGTTGCATAGCGAAACACTTTCATAAAGTGTCCCCTCAGGCCAAAGAAGAGTTTAACCTGTTTGTCACAACATTTTGGTGATTCCAATGGGTCTTAGACATTCCATTACTTCTACTGGTTTGATTTCTTTGTGAAATATTTCTTCCATTGTGCCCCTTGTTGGGACAGCATGTCACATGGGTCACTACTGGTTTGAATTCTACTTGTGGAGGTAGCCTTTAATGAAATCATTCATTGGTTTCTCTGTGATGGTAGCTTTTAGTTTTTACAGCCATTACTGTTTGACGGGCATTTGGATCCATTGTGCCTTATAGCCCTCCTCACGTGAAGCTAGCCAAGGATTGGATTTCCTCTCTTGCCAAAGTTCACATTTCTCTGTATCTTGCAATCCTAGAAAAATATATCACATCTGATGTTGTCTTCTAAGTTGGTGGCCTCGTTCTTGTAGTTTGATGAGACTATAGGCCTCATTACACGGATGGCGGTAAGGGTTTACTGGTACCGGTAAGGGTACCAGTGCCGGTAAACTCTTACCGCCTTACTACGAGGTCCCTTTGTGGGTCCCTACCTTAACGGCTGGTTTTACCAGCCGTTAAGGACGGGACCCACAAAGGGACCTTGGAGGTAATTACGGTTCTGCAATTTGCGGTACCGTAATTACCGCCTTCCCCATTTCCATTGAGCACTATGGGGGCAAAAATGGGAATGGGGAACTGCCATGGTGAATGGGGTATTACCACCCCCACACACCTTGGAATAGGGCGGTAATTCTGCCATTCACCATGGCAGACTCGGTAAAATACCAGTGGCTACAATGATGGTAATATCGCCATGGTTACCACCTTCCATGTAATGAGGCCCTATGTCAGTCTTGAGTATTATGTATGTGCCTTCCTAGCAAAGTTCCTTGCATATCTTCTGCGAGTTTATTTTGAGGCCAGTGCTTTTTTCAGCCAGCATTATGAGTGTCTGCCAACTTAACTACCACTTGGCAGCAGGGTATAGTAGTTATGTGTCTTTGTACTTCACTGACTCCACTCAGTACTATTTCCCGTGGGAGTTTTCAGGCGAGACAGTGTTTTGCACACTTCTTCCCTGCATTTCTCCTGCCTGAGGTTCCTGGACGTCCATAGTTTTGCAAAATGTACCTTTTTTTAGGTGCATTTGAAACACATTTTCTTTCTTGCTGCCTATTCTGTGTCACTGTCCATATGCCTATGGCTTCCCCAGCTGCATTATGGTCTTTTAGTCATGGTATTAATGCTCACTTCTCTCTTGCTACTCTTGAAATGCAGCCCTTCACTCATCTTAGATGCCACACTTAGATGGAATTCTTAACTTTAGCCGGCGTTGCATCTGGATAGAAATGTGAATGTTAGCATGAGCCACACTTAAATGAAACTTTGAATGATAACAAGTGCCACACTTGAATAGAATGGTGATCAATGGCCTGCCTTGCATCTGGACAGAACATTGAAGATTAACAAGTGCCACACTCAGATGGAATAGCGAATGATATCAAGCATCACTCCTAGACACAATTGCAAGGACAGCAATACCAACTAACCAATACACTAACAATTTCATCCCTCCGCATACACCTCTCAAACTCTAACCAAACACAACCACAAACCTTAAGCACAGCAATCCACACAAACTTCACCACACTGCAACAACAAAACAAACCACACAAAGACTTGCACAACAGCACACGATGACTACCAACCGTAAAAAAAAACAAGCCCAGCCAAAGGACCCACCGGGCTGCGGCTGGCAACAGCACATCACTGTTGTCTTGCACTTTTCCAGCTTATTCCCACTAACTCAACCTCCCTTTCTCCCTTTTTCAGAGCCGCCAGGCGGGCATCTGCATGCAAACATATTTCCTTACCACTCTGCAACGTTATCATTGCCTCTCGCAGAGTCAGATCTGTTCTCTATATCAGTTTTCTTTTAGGTGATTGCTCCTTCTTCCCACTTGAATCATATCCCTTTGAGCACTTGCAGTTGTTCCTCCGAATTTGAAGATTATTATGTGCTTCCAAAGGCTGCTCAGGACCTCATCCGTGGTTTCGGACACCTCCTGCCTTATGTTCCTGATTCATTATAGTTGTCTTGATGTCACCACCTACAATAACTGAATGTAAGTCGGTACCATCTGTTTTTGTTTACCATTGTTAGAATTTTGAAGATTATCTGAGTTTCTGTTCCGAGCAAATTTGTCAGGATTTCGGCGCCTCTGGCTGCTGGTGCATCTTCCCCACATGCTTCATTTGGATCACCGTGTCATTGGTACTCAACTGTCCTTAAGGGATCACTGGAAAGCCTGGTGAGGGCAAGAATGCTGCCGGTGGTGTTACGCCTTGAACTTGCTGGAATATTCTTTAGAGCCTTGCGCTCTTTCCTCATCTTCCAATCAAATTCAAACTACTATTTTATATTTACTTATTGCAATTGTGGGGCAGCTGCTATGGAGACATAACTGAGCACTGACGGTTTCAGAAGATACATAATTTATCAGAACAGATCATTATATATTTGCTCACCCAGCATTTGTCAGAGAGATGCCCCTTGGTGCACTTTTATTATTATTATTATTACTATTATTATGATTATTATTATGATTATTATTATTATTATTATTATTATTATTATTATTATTATTATTATTATTATTATGTGTTGTTGTTCCTCAAGGTCATACTCCTATTGCTCGTTATACTCTCTTCCCACTCTCGGACCACAGTCTGTTCTTCACACCAGCAACCCTGGGAGCAGATGGATCGTTGATCACTACATTAGCCAAACACATGTACAACTGTCAATAAATGTCAGTTCAATGTCAGTTCAATGAAAAACACATTTCATACTGGAAGATACCTTTGTAGTAAGTGTGTGTCCAAAAACCAATAAACAAACGTACTCCTCAAGGAAGTCCAAAAAACGGAGCAAAAATGTATGCATATTAAAGAAAAGCGTCCAGTCACATTTTCCTGAAGCGTTCTTGGCACATGAGAATTTGACAGAGATAAGTCAATGTTACAATACACTATTCTCATTGCATTCATCAAGATGTATCTATGTCTGAACTGTATCTACTGCATGTGCATAATTTATGCAAGAATTAGAAAGAGGCTCCTGTCCATTCCTATTTGAAGTAGGGATTCATTAACCTTCATGAAAAAAATAGGTTATATGTTTTCCAGATTTTAAAGACGTCCAGAATACCCCACAACATCTAAAGACTACATACAAGTCAGGGTTGGGCCACTCTACGCCCACTCACCTTATCTGAAACTGAAAACATGGCCTGTGGCATACTTTATGGAGCCTGAGCCTGAGATGTTGAGAAGAGAAAGTGATTTTCATAGATATTTGGTGCGTATAATGAAAATGTTGTATAGTTAATTAAATAAAAAGGGCTTGCACTGTCATGGGCAACATACATTATTTATTGTGAAAAACCTGGGGATCCCTTATTCAGGAGGCCAGGGAAGGGCCATCGCTATTGGATCCTGACCCTCTGGGTGGACAAGTGAGGGAGGATTACCTGGGTAGGTTGTCCTCAGGGAGTGGTAGGAGACACCGAAAGGAGAGACATGGTGTCCCCCATTTCTTGACAGGTATTTACCCTGTATTCCCTCTGCCATTATGGGATACTACAACTCCTATAACTCCGCTCCTTTCCTGATCAGCCCAACTACTGGGACGAGGAAGAGAAAGACTGAGACTAGGAAGATTGCCACTAATAACATGAACTTGCCTTGTCCCACTAATAAGGCCAGGCAAAGTCAGTCACTCAGTCCCAATCACACACACCTGAAACTCATGGACCGTTTTCCAAACTATGAAAGGCGGAGCACAGAAAGACACAGAGTGTGAGGCAGGGGCTATGAAGGAAGGCAAGCTGGATGGCGAGATGGAGGAATAGCTGAGAGAGAGATGCCGAGAACCAGGCCAGGGAGATCGGGATGTCGAGACACTGTCAGGCTGCAAGTTGAGGCAGGAGAAAGCTTGGTGAGGGATCTGTGTCTCCAAGAAGCCGGGAGAGTTCACAGAAGGGAGCCGAGGGGCTGGCTAATCTCTTTCTTCAATGCACTAGTATACTACTCATTTCCTTCCTGGGGCTGCAAAGCTGCCCGGAATTGTCTGAGTGGCAGGTGGGTAACAACCTGACCTTGACAAGTTGAAAACTGAAGAACGAGTGAAAGCAATCACAGCCGGTGAGTTAAAAAAAAAGAAGAGACTGCTTTGTGATACGCACTATTGTGGAAAGCTAAAGTGACACACGCATGGCTATGTGTTGAAGGATAAAGACATTGAACTGAAAGCTTGAATGTATTTGGCCGGCGAGGGAAGTCCAGAAGAAACCCGTATTTAGCCGGCAAGGGAGCCGATGAGAAACAAAGTCGCACACGTCGAGTACAGCGAGTGCTGTTTGCTGGAGGAAGACTTCGCTTGGATCGCCTGCGCTGTCGGAGGGAGACTGCGTGTGGATTGCCTGCGCTCGTCTGCGCTGCAGTGAACGCGGAACTTTTTTCTGCTTGGAGGACGTCTTTAACAGTTGCACCTAGTGTGCCTGACCAAGGTCCTTTCCTGTCTGTGAGGCCGCCCCTCACTAACTCCGCCCTTCCCACCATCCATAACTACCACGCCTTCCGCGCACAGGCGCCGCGCACACGTCGAGTACAGCGAGTGCTGTTTGCTGGAGGAAGACTTCGCTTGGATCGCCTGCGCTGTCGGAGGGAGACTGCGTGTGGATTGCCTGTGCTCGTCTGCGCTGCAGTGAACGCGGAACTTTTTTCTGCTTGGAGGACGTCTTTAACAGTTGCACCTAGTGTGCCTGACCAAGGTGACTGTGTTCTTGGGGGCTCACCATACATATCCAGGGGAGGGGCAGTGCTTGCGTGTGCACTCCCAGGAGCTGCCTGTGTCCCAGAGGGAAAAAGGGTGGTTCTATTGTGACTCGTGTAGACTCTTAGGAGTCTCCCAGTGTTTCAAAGGGAAAAAGGGTGGTCCTATTGTGACACGTCATAAACTATGTTCCCTCCTTTTTCTTGATTACAACGTTGGTCGCAAGTGTTTATTGTGTTCTTTGTTTGTTTTACTTTTAAAGGTCCTTTCCTGTCTGTGAGGCCGCCCCTCACTAACTCCGCCCTTCCCACCATCCATAACTACCACGCCTTCCGCGCACAGGCGCCGCGCACACTTCGAGTACAGCGAGTGCTGTTTGCTGGAGGAAGACTTCGCTTGGATCGCCTGCGCTGTCGGAGGGAGACTGCGTGTGGATTGCCTGCGCTCGTCTGCGCTGCAGTGAACGCGGAACTTTTTTCTGCTTGGAGGACGTCTTTAACAGTTGCACCTAGTGTGCCTGACCAAGGTGACTGTGTTCTTGGGGGCTCACCATACATATCCAGGGGAGGGGCAGTGCTTGCGTGTGCACTCCCAGGAGCTGCCTGTGTCCCAGAGGGTAAAAGGGTGGTTCTATTGTGACTCGTGTAGACTCTTAGGAGTCTCCCAGTGTTTCAAAGGGAAAAAGGGTGGTCCTATTGTGACACGTCATAAACTATGTTCCCTCCTTTTTCTTGATTACAACGTTGGTCGCAAGTGTTTATTGTGTTCTTTGTTTGTTTTACTTTTAAAGGTCCTTTCCTGTCTGTGAGGCCGCCCCTCACTAACTCCGCCCTTCCCACCATCCATAACTACCACGCCTTCCGCGCACAGGCGCCGCGCACACGTCGAGTACAGCGAGTGCTGTTTGCTGTTCGCGGTGCGCGGAGCGGCGGGGCGGAATCCTTTTCCCTGTCGGGGTCCATCACGGTAGATTCTCCTTCTCCCAGGTTAAACAAGAAGAGTTGGGTTACCTGACTATCATTACTATATTACGCAGAGCGCGGAGTGGTTAAGAGGGAAAAAAAAAAAAAAAAAATGTCCTACCGCCTTACAACAAATATGCCCCCTGACAGTACCGATATTTATCTTCTATCTAAAACCTGCTCTACTTCCTGTATGGTCGTGGAAACAGATCCTGGTCCGCAATTTTTTACCTAAAACCTGCTCTACTTCCTGAATGGTCGTGGAAACAGATCCTGGACCTCAACCTTTTTACTCGGCACACTCCGCCATTGATTCGGGGAAATTATTTCAAGTCAAGCCTATTTTCTCATTTGAACACGATGTGCATGACCCTATAGTTTCGATTTCCGCCATGTCAACATCGAATTTGAGAACCTCTGGTATTGGATCACAGAGGCAACATACGGAACTTCCAAGCCATTTCAAAACTCCTAGTGTAACTAATAATCCTTGTCCACTATCAGATATCACCATGTTGGCCTCGACGCGAAATGTTTCACGCCTTTCCTCATCCCATATTGGCATTTCACCAATTCCCTTTCCACCCTTACTACAAGATCGCTCCAATCCATTGACGGAATCAACACAAAATGAGTCTATCATGGATGGGAGCATGTCGATCTATCCACCTGCTAATCCATTAGGAACCATGTCTCTTAAAAATGATCGGTTTCGTTCCCATTCCCCTCAATCTTTGTTACCTTCTTTTGTTTTACCGACCCCAAGAGCTTTTAAAGAAGTATCGACAGATACACGATTACATGATATGGTTATGACACAACCAGCTATGTCTGCTATCAATACCACCCTCATGAGCTTGTGCAAGCTATTTGAATCTCTAGATACAAAGGTCTCTCATCAATCTAAACAGTTTGACGATTTAATGAGATGGTTGTCGGTTCATTATGTCTCTGTTGCTGCCAAAAACATCACCTCGCTAAGTAAGCAAAGTATGACCGATCCCGCGCAACAACGCGAGGATCTAATAACATCTTTATCACCAGTAGCCAAATCTGTCCATACTACTAATGCACCCATTGCTGGATTTAGTGCTCTTCCTTTGATTCCTGGTATCATTTGCCCTTGTGAGGCTTCTTATGACATAACATCAGCACCTCAAAAGTGTTCTGCACAGATACAAAACCAGATTCCATCAGATAACAAAATACCCAGTCCAGCTCTGACAAGATCTGATATTAGAAAAAATGGTCAGGGCCGCAGTCATCTGGACGCCTTGAACGCTCGGAACCCAAAGGTCATGCCAAAAAAACCCTTGGCACTAAAAAAGACCAAAAACATGGTTGGTCTGAAACAAACCAAAAAAACATTGAATTCCTTTTTTAAAGCCCTGGGTAAATCGACAGCGCATCAAGAAAGGGAAATTGCACCCCCAGGGCCTCCCCATGTTTTGACACACACCACTAAGAACGCACCAGTTCCGGGGAGAGATGGCGAGAGCTGGTCAATGAAACTCCAACAGGGTGAGCAACCCCACGTTTTGCCTTTCACCTTTACAAACGTGCCGGCCTCGGGGAGTGCCCCCTTAGACTCTCAACCATCGAAGAAGGCTGCTCAGGAGTACCCTTTGAACTTTGGACAGAGTAGGCCGATGATACACCAACAGACGGAGATACCGTTTATAGCAAACAAGATCCTCAAGTTATCACTTCCAGTGCCGGCCATGCTGTCAGAAGAACATTTGTTGACCTTCACGGAACATTCTAAACAGCCGTCTTTAATTGCAACAAAAGGTATTCTATCTCCTTTGTCCCAATTAATATCTGCCATAGACCGGAATATAGAGGCTGACAGACAACTGGTGACACTAAAAGCACAAAATGAAGCACATCATAGACTTTTTATGCCCAAAGGTGTCCCAAACACAAGAGAGCCAAGTCAGACCATTATACCTCTTCATAGAGATTCCCTAAGCTCCTCTACTACTAATGGGCCGCTGATGAACATGGACTCTAATATTACTGATTTTGGCCACCAAAAGAAAGCCAAAATGCCAGTTCCCCCAGCTGATCTGGTCTCTTCTTTACAGTTGCATACTCTCAAACAACAAATAGATACCTATTTGGCCAATAGTTTAGCTCAAGCACAAAATGCTTTGAGGTCATCGACAGTAGCTGCGGAAACTCAACATCCATTGCAGCCTTCTATAAGTCAACACCCAACCAGTGTATGTGTTCATGGAAATCATGAGTCTAATCATCCTGATATGCCCCACTTGCAGTGGGCTCCAGAGAAAAATTCGAGTCAGATAATATCACGTCATTTACATCCACGGCGTGCTTCCTTTTTCACACTCATTCTGAAATGTAGAGAGGGAAATTTTCCCAGCTATGATTTAAATCGCAATAGCGTTCTCAACATTTTTAGAGATATTGAGGATTTGAAAAAAGTGGCATCACATGATATTGACCAAATTGAATTTGTTTCTGATTTAACAAATTCAATTGTGAGGCTATGGATACCATCTGCTCTAGTTCATGATGCCATCTGGCAATGTAAAATGTCATTATTCAGTATGGGTTTTCTCCTTGCAGAAGATCCAGCTAAGGAGCGCTTGCCAATTCAACAGCTTAGGCATAAACCTAATATATACAGTGGCGCTCAACGTCCTTTGGGTAATGTACAGAACGATGATATTTCCCATCTGTAACCATCAACGTCAGAAGTGACAGAGGTCGCTTATTTTCTGAGTTGGAACACAAGAGGACACTCTCACTTACCTTCCACTTTTGCACAATTTACCATCAAATATCATCTAATTGCCTTACAAGAAACCTGGCTAACCGCCTGTCCTGTTTGGGATGGCTATGAAATCTCCCTTCTTCCTGCCAAGTCTAGCAAAGGCCGTCCTTCATCAGGCTTATTAGTGGGAGTACATCATGCCAGTGGTTTTTGCATTGCTCCGTGGGCCTCAGTTGATGTCCAGATTCAGTTGGTCCTTATCTGGGATCATTCTTAAGAATTAGCACTCATAAATGTTTATCGTAATCCGTCCATGATGGATGATGAGGTTTTTTTTGAAGGTATGAATAAAATGCTTAACCTTATATTAACTAGGAAATCTGTATCCCACATTATTGTTGCGGGGGACCTTAACTTGGATTGTCGAGATTTACTAACACCTTCTTCAGTGGCCTTAAAATGGACAACTCTAATGACTGAAAGGAACCTACATAGATTAAATGGCTCCATAAAGGGTGACACCCAATCTCACTACACCTGGCATCGAGGTTCAACCACGAGCACTCTAGATTATATATACACGAACTCTTTTCTGTTTCAAAGAGCGCAAGAGCTCACCATTTGTCCACATCCTAATAGTGATCATTGTCTTTTAATTGTGAAATTTACATGGATATTTGAACATGAATCCCATCGCCAGGTCCATCGTGACATAGCATCTATTAACACGGCACGAAATCGTCTCAGATGGACCTCGCAGAAATTACATTCATTCATGTTCACTCTAGAAGCAAATGACTGGCATACTAATGGGGTATCTTATAATGATCTGTTAAAGCCCCACAGACAAAACATCACGATCTTACGCCATAATCGCATTTATCATTCACATACTTTTGATCCTGCAATCAAGAAATTAAAAGCTGAATATAGGAACATTAAGAAACAGATTATTGCTCAACATGTTCCATTTTGTTATCAGCTATTAAAGACTGCCAAATGCCGCTATAAAAACTGGCTCAAACAGAGGAAATCCTTACAGTTTCACCATGACAGTGTCTCTTGGCTCGGTGCAGTGAGGAACAAAAATGCGGCACAGATGTGGCAAATGTTGAATAATGCCAAAATCAACTTACAGGGTGACGCTCAGATCAACGGCGTCACCGAAAAAGAATGGATCTCATACTTCTCGACATTATATGCTGATCCGATCTATGACAAATTGCTTTATACATCAGCTTCTCGATCACCCTGGCAACTTTGTTTGTCAGAAGACTTAATTCTAGCTTCCCTTAAACAAATTAGTTCATCGAAAGCCCAAGGCCCAGATGGGTTGTCTAACTATATGTTTAAGGCTTCTCCACATGAATGGGCTCGTATTTTGTTTCTAATTTTTAATAAAGTTCTGGCCATCCGCAAAATTCCTGCTTCTTGGAAGACCTCGATCATCATCCCCATTTTCAAGAAGGGCGATCGTACCATCCCTGCCAATTATCGGCCGATCGCTCTTCTTGATGCTCCGGGGAAGGTATTTGCAAAGATTGTTTTGGCTGAATTCAATGCGTGGACTTGCCGTGCTCAGCTGCGTGATCCAAATCAAACGGGATTCGTAGCGGGCATGGGCACATCCATAAATTTATTTACTCTCAATGCCATCAAATTACATTGCATTCACCAAAAGCAAACCGTTTATTTTGCTTTTATTGATCTCAATTCAGCTTTCGATTCAGTTAGTCGGGTGCTTCTGTTGGCCAAATTGCACAGAGATCAGTGTCCCGAGACATTGTTAGACATCATACATCAGTTTCATTACAATACTTCAATTACAGTTCGTCTAACCTTAGACGGTATGTTATCTGGAAAAATTCCTACATCACGAAGCCTAAAGCAAGGTTGTTTATTGGCATCTGCCATTTTTAATTATTTCATGCAAGATTTAAGATTTGATTTAGTGAAAACCATTTCAGATTCACCGAAATTGAATGGTTACACAATTCAGTCCCTCCTCTACGCTGATGATTTGGTTTTGGTTTCAAAGACTCAAGTAGGGCTTCAACGACTTTTGGATACATTTTACTCTTATACTGTGCATAATGAACTCAAAGTCAATTTTACTAAAACTCAAATTGTGGCTGTTTGTCCAAAAAGGCGTTGTTTCTCTTCTTATATTTGGCACATGAACCAAGTTCAGATTAGCAGAGTGCCCTCATATACTTATTTGGGAATTGTATTTGAGAATGTACAATCTCCTGCAAGTCATCTGGCACGTTTGGCATCCAGGCTAACTGGCTTCATATCTCAGGCAACTATTTTAATGCACAAATTTGGCAAATTTTCAGTCCTTCCTGCATGGCAGTTCTGGACTGCAAAAATAGTCCCGGCCCTACTGTATGGCTTGGAAACCTTTCAAGAAATTTCACCCAAGCATTTGGCCAAATGGGAAGCGCGCTATTAGCGTCACATTTTGCATCTACCTAACTGTATCCCGGTGAGTTGGCTGAGATATGAGCTTGGCCTGATTTCATTACATGCTATCCTGAATTGGCACAAATGTGCCTTTTTTAGAAAATGCATTATGTCATCCACATCACGAATTTTGCTGCAATATTTATCATCTTATATGTTTTCAACAAATCACGACTTTGTTAAGACATGGCTAATGTCTGTCTATGTGGTACTAATTAAAGCTGAAGTATCCATTGAGCTATTAATTTGCAATCCAGACACAGCCAAAAGCAAAATTTATGCCATAGACTGGATTACAACTTGACAGAGTTGTCTTATGTATCAGGATGCTGACGCTAATAGATTTCCGCATAAGAAAATGCGAACCCTACCTTCATATTTAGTACGTTGCCCTTCTCCGAATTACCGTCATCATATTCTAAAATTACGTTTCAATTTATGGGGTACCAGAGAACTACTCTATAAAAGGAATCAACTGCAGGGAGTTGGAAATTTTTGTCGTTTTTGCACAACATACAACACTCCCGAAACCATGAGGCATCTTATCACAGAATGCACAGTTTTGCGTCCCCTGCGCGAAATTTATTTTGCGCGACATTGCAACTATCTCCAACTTGCTACACAAGAGTTGTCATGGTTTCTTGTTTTGGGCTCGGGATATCAGCCATTACAAATTGCAACTGTTAATTTTCTTTTGAGTTTAAAGTTGGAACCGATAGTGACTCTGAGTCAGTATAAGTTAGTGAAATAATAAGTCATGAATTTATCAAATAACAATGAAATGTATTTCCAAATTATTTTCTTTTTTTTAAATTTTTTTTTTGTGTAATGTAATTATGATATGTTTGTCGGTTGTGTTCTATTTATTGGTTTTATTGTCTTTTTTCTAAATACATTTGGATTATGTATATTTGAAAGGTTGATTAATTTCAACTATAACAAATAAAAAAAAAAATAAAAAAAAGAAACAAAGTAACGGTGCAGTTCTGTGTGAGAAGGCACGTTGTTAAACGCTTCTTGAACTGAACAGAACAGTGAAAAATGAAAGCTAAATGTGTTAAAAGCCATTGAAGGAAAGGACACGAGAGAAAGAGAGCATGCTCAGATCCAGAAAGGCTAATGTGAAAGTGAACTGACATTTTTGTGAAAGGAGGAACAGAGTGGCCGTGGGCATGTCCTAATGAACAATATGCTTTTGGGAAATAAGGAACAGAGTGGCTGAGGGCCTGTTCTGTGAAACAAAGTGCAAGAGGCACAGACAATGAAAAGTCAACCCTATTGTCAGAGTGGTCATGCGTAGGGGTGCGAATACTGTGCGGTTGTGAAAGTCTCTGGCAAGACGATACTAATAGGACCCTGCTGTCAGAGTGGTCAAGCACGACGGTGATAATACTATGCATTTGCAAAGGTCTGTGACAGGTGAACATTGTGAAAGAGAAGTATAAAGGATGGGGAAGGGATTTCTCTCTGAGCTCTGTGAAGCAGAGCGGTTTAGCTGGAAAGTGTTTCAGCCACGTTTAAGTGTTTGAAGACAGGCAAGGGCAGCCTGTGAAAGTAGTTTAGAATGAACTTTGTGAATACCTGTTTGTTTGAGAATTGTGAAGCCAGGTGAGTGTAGCCCGGAAGAAACCATTGAAGAGAACTGTGATGCATATTGAACAGACATTGAAATAGGCAAGAGAATCCTAACCTATTGGGAAATCTTTGAACTGTGTGTACTATCCACCTTGAAGGAACCTTTTAAGACCCCCAGTAAATTGAACTTGGGGAAGGGAGTGGTGTGCCACTTTCATTGCCATTCTGACATTCTTTTGACACACTCTTTATTTTCATCCATTTTCCCACACTTAGTTATTGTGAAGCGTGAGGGCAACTATAGGTTTCTGACACAGAGTTTTCCTTTGTTTTTCTGACTGACTTGGACTGTTTTTATTTTACTTTGACTGTCCAGACTACTCTCATTATGGCATTAGGGAAAGCAAAGTTAGGAAGTCTCGAAACCCAGTCAAACTTAATAAAGGTGTTGAAATGTGTACCTCTTGTGTCTGTGTCCTTACTATACCATACCTGCCTCACATCATTTAAATTGTAATTTTGTTAATAAAAAAGGCAATGGGCCTCATTATAAGTTTGCTGGTCCGGTAACTCTGGTACCGGTAAGCTTGCCGGTACCGTAGTTACCAGACCGGCAAACTCCAGGTTCTGCTCACGGGTGCCATTACGGCCACTGGGTCTGACCTGGCGGCCATACCGGCACCCGCGAGCAGAGCATGTCGGATGCACCGGCACAATTTTTAATGGTGCCGGTGCATCAGACCTCCCCATTCCCATTGAGCCCTATAAGGCTCAAATGGGAATGGGGAGCATTCCATTCTGGCACCCGCAAATGGGCAATTACCGGGTTTTACCTGCAAGACTACCGCCAAACTTATAATGAGGTCCAATGTGTGGGAGAAAAGCTGTGTATATTAAGATACAAATGTATGAGCAAACTTTCTGGTCTAGCTATATATATGTTGCAGAACTAATAATAATAACATAACGAGTTTATATAGTGCTTAGTGCCAGATTCATCAAGTGCTGTTACAATAGGTTTGATTATAACATAATGGTACTCAACTTATTGAAATCAAGTGAGCAATTGGCTGAATTAACCCTGCCGTAATCAAGCATGTGCCCTGAGAGCCGACACCGATGTCTCAGGCAAGCAACCCGTTCAGGGTGTCTATGCTTGTTCTGAATTCCCATAGGAATTATTGTAGGCTCTTCCCACCCCAGCACTAACATTCAATCACAGCAGGTGTGCTTCTTTACCTAATGGGCCAATCATGCATAGACCTTTGATGACATTCATCTAAAGGGCGATTGCTAGTCCCAGTCTTCCAGTTTCCCTTTGGTGAGTCAGTTGGGTTCAGCGCCTGACCACTGTAGTAGTTTGTGAGATGATCAATAAAAGAGAAATCAGAGGTCCTCTTGAGCCTAAATGAAAGTATGCAGACTGTCAATATTAGCTCCTTTCTGTATCCCTTCTTTTGTGCCAGTTTAAACAGATATTGGGTCTGATATATAGAAAAAAACACTAAGTTTGCGCAAAAATGTGTGCCCGTGCGCTAAGATTGCATGGCGCAAATGCAACATGCAAGGAGGCGATTTACAGAAATAAGTGCAAGCAGGGACCTGGAGTGCAAAGAAAACAGGTTTGCACCAGACACGCCCACAACACGCCCACAGTGCAAATGAAGGACCCACTGAAATAGACTTTTTTGTGTGCAATGTGAACCGTGTCAATAGATACAGCAAATATAATCCAATATTGCATGATGATTACTCACAAGTAATCACCATTACTTGCACTTAGTCCAACCATTCACAGTCCCAGTAGTGTTACAAATTCATGACTGCCAAATGCAAATTGCACCTACGCCAACTATTCCTACTACTTGTACAGCCACCAATCTGCACCCTCCAAATGCATATTGCACCTACGCCCACTATTCCTTGTCCCTGTACAGCCACCAATATGCACCCCCCAAATGCAAATTGCACATATGCCCTCTATTCCTACTCCCTGTACAGGCACCAATCTACACTCCACACACATAACACTGCACCCCCACAAAGTAGAAGCACCCACAATGAGCACTGTAAAACCTCTTGACTCCACACCCACACATCCCCCTCAAATTGAAACATAGGACACATGGCTGACACATAAATTTGTCTCTGGCCTCTCACCTTTGGCCTCCACTCTCTGGGGGCATACTGGTGGATGAGAAGTGTACACCTAAGTTAGCACCTGCCTGGTGTATCTGTTGGACGCTCCCCCTGTGCCTGTACATGTGCGCCAGGAAGACAGAAAGCCAACCACCCCTGAGGTGGCCTGGTTGCCCCCAGTACAGGCATCGCCCAATAGCCCTGAGCCCAGAGCGAGGATGAAGTGAGGCAGGAAGCTGTGGGACATGTGGGACTTGGGCTCTGGGAGGGGACCCAGTGGAAGAGCTGGCAGGGCTCTGTAAGGTGGACCGGGACACACTGAGTTGTCAGCCCTGAACACCCGGCATCCAGTAAATGGTACCAAAGGGCCAGAGTGGAATGTGAATCCCAATGAAGTCCAGCAGCTGAATTCACAAGCGTGGTGAAGGCAGTCATGGTGGGGCATGGGTCCTGGCCAAAGCTCTACAAGACAGGCAGAGATGCCCCAGGTCTGCACCCCACAAGAGCCCAACCCTCTGGGCACTATCCTACGATGCATGGTGGCAGCTCACCCCTAACCCACCTCTGGTCCTCAGGTGCCACAGCCCTCACTAGAGGGAAAAACACCACGGCGCCGAGCCCAGAGCCCTGGTCCTTGGGCAGCAGACTCACATGACCCTGCCGATGAACACCCAGGCCACCCAGTATGATGGAGAGCTGGGCCACCACCAGCAGGCCACTCGCTGTGCATGAATTGTGCTAGAACGGCCGTCTTGCTGCCCTTGCTGCCCTGGCACCCCTCCGCCTGTGGAACCCTGTGGCCTCTCAACTAGGGGGGTCCACTTTCAGCGGCATTTAAATGGTTCATGCTTATTATCAAAGAGACAGTCAATTACAATCTTCTTATTGGGGGTTCATGCGTTGGTAACAGTTAATGGATGTGGCTCAATATGGGATGGTGTTCCAAGCTCTTTGTTTGACATTGTTTAATGGGTCATGTCTATGCTACTTTATTGGTTGATCTGTGTAGCCTGGTGACCCTGTTATCTGTATTTGTATACTTGGGTAAGGGACTTGGGGAATGCAATATGTAATACTAAGGACTCTACCGATGTTTTCAAGTGTGAAGGATGTAGATGGAGGATATGTGTGTTTTTTAAGAATGAGGCACACATCACATGTCCAACCTGAACTGTCCTTCTCAGGTTGTTGTTTATGGACCAACTGTACTTGCCATGTTTCTTCATCGAAGGCCATCAGGGATGTGGCTATTGTGTGACTTTCATACTGGATGTTATTCATGTGAAGTATGTCTAGACCAGCTGATTGCGTATGTGCTGGCCCCTCACCATTTGGCCTGGTATGGGTATGGGTAATGCTTGTGACTGCGGCCGCAACCCCTCATACACCTCTATTGGTATGGCGCAGCATGTGGCTATATTATGCAAGATGCAACATGCCAATATGACTTTGCAAGACACAGCTGGTGCAAACAACAGTACTCCACCTGAATGATCCAGGCAGCGGAACCGTGAATACAGCACTCCAAATGTGTGCTCGACTATGCCTCCGGTGGAAAAGTGGGCTGTTTTTTTAGCAGGCCTCTGGTGGTGTGGTGGGATTTCGGATAGGCATCATCAGGAATGGTGATAGCGAGTAAGTACTGTCCGCTGTAAAGGACTACCATGAAATATTATTATGGTATGTTATTCTAGAGTGGTTTGTATTGGATGTGACCCCCAAGCAGTGTGTGTTTTGGTGTGTGCTGGCTGATACTCATCAATGAGCCACTTGTTGCCGAACATTCCCAATGCCAATGCTGGTGGATGGGGGAATGGCGTAGCATTTAGCTATCGTGGGTGTATCCAGGGTAGTTTACATTCACATGCATAATGTGACCCTTAGCATCACAGATAGTGTAATATGTGTACAATCAATGGCCCCATGTACCCGGGGGAACTGAGCAAATGCAAAGAATTATTGAGCCACTCTTTGCTTTGCCTGCCCATTGCATGGCATGTCTATGTGGCTGTGCGCACATGCTATGATGCAGCTTAGGACCTTTTTGAGGCAGCGTGATTGCGTAGGCTGTGAAATACCCCTCACAATGGCGGCGGTCTGTTGGAATGTGCCAGTCCCCAGAAAGTTAAGAGCAGTCAGGACTTTCATCAACAGTGGTATTGGCTGTGAGCACATGGTTGGGGAAAGCAGGTCATTCTCCCGGTTCCTTACCAATTCAAGGGTGTCATGGGGGGAAGCAGTATGTACCATATACTTCCTCATCTGGCATGCCCAATATCGTTGTGCGTGTATGGGAGATTCTGGCCCTCCTCCTCCTACTACTGCTTTCATGAAGCAGTACGTATGCAAAAAATTCCGGTGAATGTCCCATATGGAAATACAGAAATGAGATCCATGATCTTGTAAGTTAGTAAAAGATCTGTGATCACTATGGAAGATAAGTGATGGAGGGATATACATGAGGTGGTATCCATGTTCATGGTATATATTCTTTATTTATATTAGTAACAGTGTTGGATGAGGTAAGATTTGAATACATGGGAAAAGAGTAGTAGCAAGATGATTACAACTTTAGTAAGGTTGTTCTCCTTTCTCTTTCACAGGGAAGCAAGAGGATAGTGGGCTGTTAAAGAGATTGAATAGTCCTGTCAACGTACACTATAGATAGATGTTCTATGGAACCCTTGGGGAAAGGGGTTCATATGAGAGGTCTAATGATAAGACCCAGTGAAGAAAAATATCTAATTCAAGACATGTGTGTCTTGTATTCCTAATAGGGAGCTCGACCAGAAACCAGGGAGAAAGATTTCACCACAAGTTACACCTTTAATGTTCTAATTGCCCCTGATGAATGCCTGGCATATTGGAGCTGATAGGACAGAAACATCGACAAGTTGGGCTACTAATATAAGCGTATTACTGGAGTTTAGGAAAAACATATGCTGATTGTGATACTATGTTGAAGTGACATTTAGATTGTATGTGTGGTTTTGATGCTTATTTACACTACTGTTTTGTGTTGACAGGTTTTATGAATGTATCTTTGCACTGGTCCTTCCCTCAAAACTCGTGCAATCTGCGCGAACATTGCACAATGTGCCGGGGACCAGCGCCACGTCAGATCTGTAAATCGGAGGATATATTTTTGCACAGCACAAAGTGCACTCTTATGGCGTGAAGTGCATTTGCGCTGCACAAAACCTTCTGTAAAATAGGCACATTGCACGCTAGACATATGAGGTCATCACAAGTGGACCCCATGAACATATGGTTGCGCAATGACTGTACTTTTATACGTTACAGACGTCAACCGGCCGGCAATAAACAGCTTTTTATCTAAAGCCAAGCTACACTGAAATCTAACTTGAACGTGGACTTTTGCATTACTTGATATATAGATATGGCTGATCACATGTAGTTTTCCTTAATGCCAAGCAGGAAATGCAAATCCTAGCAAGGCAGATTTGATTTCAACTTTCACTTTGTGTTGATTGCAACTCCCTCGCAATCACTCATAATCTGATACAGGTGGTGCAGCTCATATGAACACAAGTGTATTAGATGTAATAGCATTTGCCACTGATTTAATTCGAATATTTTAAGCTAAGCATTAAAAGTGCAACAGGAAGGTAATGTGGCTAATATACGCTGCTAAGGAATAAAGTACACAAAGGAAAGGAATGAACACTGTTTATATGAGTGTTCATATAAAACACATGTCAGACTTAGGGAAGGAATCTTCATGGAATATCTTATATCTTTTACCCTAATCCTTTTTCTTTGAGCCTGTCAGAGTCTCCATGCTACATGAACGTGGAATGCAATACGTTGCATCTAAATGGACAGTAAGACATGCTTTGGACGATAAGCTGTTGGAGCCAGGAGGAAGAACAGATATAAAAAATATTATGGCTGGATGCAATTATGGAGAGGTCATCGTATGGGAAGTGCTAATGGGATATTAGAAAGTATTTGTGTGTGTTTTAGGGTAAGGGAAAGTAGACACTTTATTCACAGATGTACTAAGTGGTCATGCAGTGGAAAGGGGGTTGAGTGGAAATGCTGACTCACTTGGCATTCATTTTGCATCTGCGTCTGGCAAAAAATATGAAGTTCCCACCAAGCAGTTTTGTTCAGGTTTTTTTTATTTATTTTGTTTCAGTTTGTTATTGTTATCTAATGCTTTGCCTCTGCACTTTGAACATGACATACTTGCACTGCTGGATGTTGCTTTAATGAGATGGATAATGCTTTATTACACATCTTGCCTTGTCATAAGCAATTTTTTTGTAAGCAGCCTTATTAAAACTATAACATGTTTGCGTGTTTGAGTGTCATTTTACTGAATCTCACATGCATGACTAACATGTTAATTTGGGGAACAAAGGGGCACGGAAACACAATCTTTTATGGCCATACTTAAATAGTGCTAAGCAATACCAAACACTCAGCAGGTTTGAAGCATTTTCGTCCCCATGGCCCACAAAATAAATCCATGCAAAAATAAATAAATGAATAAATAAAAACGATTCTATCTGTAAAAAGTAGCAATGTATCAAAGAAAACCGTGCAGCCTTCAAAGCAGCCCCCCATGGATAGTTAAAATGTTTGTCTGAGGGTGTGGGGGGGGCAGGGCTAAGATGGCGGCAGGGCAGGAGCGTTCCTGAAGAGCTCCGTGTCACAGGGCCAGGAAACACTGATTCCCGCAGGCTGTACTGCTCCTTGATCTAGCGGGATCGAGTGTGGAAGGCTGGAGGAGGCCGTGCTGGTATAAGAGGCGGACAGCAATTGTTAGTGCATGTTGTTGCGTGCATCGGCCTACTGAAAGAGTACCGAGTGTGACACTGCGGATTTGAGGCCAGGACAGGGCGAGCGCCCGCACAGCAGTGACATGAGCATGGTTGAAGGAAGCAGAGTGATTTAACGCTTCTGGCCCCAGCCTACCCCGGAAGTGATTGCCCCCCAGGAATTAGGGTGGCTAACTGTCCCATAATTTGCAGGATTGTCCCGTAATTGGGGACTGTGTCCCACAGTTTGCCGAGTGGCTCTGTGGGACGCGGGTTGTCCCGATTTGCTCTGTTAGAGCAGAATTAGACATGTTGGGGAGTGGGGACGGCCGCTGTAGGGCGCTGTCTCACAGACTAGCTGCCACTTTCCAGCCACTGTTATTCCCATTCGCGGGAAATGTATGTATATGAGCCCCTCCCTGCTCCTATAATAGTGCTCTTGCTCTGTTTCTGTAATCTGTTAACTGGGTGTCCCACTTTTTGGGTTAAAGGTGAGGCGAAATGGCCTTGGGAAAGGGTAAGAAAAAGGACAAGGGGCTGAAACAGACTTTTTTGCATCTCGAGGTTAACAACGTAATCCACCCAACTCTCACCTCATGTCTCGATTTCAAGATCCGATCCTGGAGAATTTAGGGCTCATTGGAAGTTCTGTGTCGAGGCTGGAGGATAAATTCGATAATATGAGTTAGAAGGTGGCACAATGGGACTCCAGAATCACCACTCTAGAACAAAGGATGTCTGAATTAGATCAGCAGTGTACACAGCAAACAGAGTGGTGCAAAACTGGGGAAAGAGATGTGAAACAGTAAGAATTATTGATCACAATAGCTGTTGTGTCTAATTGACTCCCAGATTTTATTGATCTAGAGGTAGAGGAAGATCCCATCTATGTCGACAAGAGCTACAGAATCAAAAGGTGTCCATCCGTGAAGCCCTCAGACTCATCAGGGGGTTCAACAATTATGGTCAAATTCTCGGATGCTAGAGACAAGATGAGGATCCTGACTGTCGCGACCAGGAGGGGTGAGATTAAATGCCAGGGCCGAAAGAAGGAGGAAGAAGTTAATAGTGCTTAAGAAATAATTCATTGCCCAGGGGTTAAGGTAGGGTTGCTGAGTACAGCAAAGCTGAGGGTTACTTAGAAGGGCGAGGAACATATATTCTGGGATGCTATTGAAGTTGATACCGGAGAAGCCTGTCGTGGCTGGAAATGGGAGTTGAGGAAACATCTGGGTGTAGATGTTGGTTTTTATGGACTTGAATTTTTCATCTTTTTCTTTTTGTTGTTGTTTGGTGTGGGTTGGTCGCCTCTAATATACTGAATTACCGAAATCTGATGCTTCCAATATCTTTGAGCCCAGGGTTTAAGACCAGCTCTTCCTTATGTAATGGGCAGCTACTACTTTGTGTGCGGAGGATGGTGTGCGGAGGATGGTGGGGATCCACTTTGCCGAGATCTGTGTTGATTGTTTATAACATTTTTGATGCAAATATACCCTCCAAGATCCAGTGGACATCCAGAGAGAACCCGGAGGATAAAAAAGAGACATGTTTTTAATAATTCAAAGTTTGTGGGCCTCATTACAACCTTGGTGCTAAGTGCACCAACTTTACCACCATGGTGTAAACTCTGTTTACACCATGGTGGATGGTGGATTTACCGCCCCATTCCAAGGTGAGTGGGGCGGTAAATCCCCATTTCCCATTTTCCCTTCCCCATTCCCATTTTTGCCCCATAGGGCATAATGGGAGTGGGGAAGGCGCTAATTACGCCGCCGTAAATTACGGCGGCGTAATTAGCACCATGGCAGGTTAGCGCCATGGATTTTAACGCCTGCTAAAAGCAGGCGTTAAAATCAGAATCAGGCGTTAAGGGTTAACGGTGGCGTTAACCCTTAACGCCTGAGTTGTAATGAGGCCCTGTGTATTGTTATGGTGGTCCCCTGTGTTTGTCATGTAAGAAAATCACAATAAAAAGAGATTGTCTGTTCAATTTCATCATCAAATGGGGTAATCACAACAAAACACATTTCATAATAGCCTTTGATATGCTTAAACAACAAACCATGGGAACAGATAGAAATGTGAAGTAGTCCACTGTCTAATTCACAAAGGTCTAACAGCACTCTTCATATCAGACAACAGCACTGTCCAAGAATAACCAATCAGGGTAATCTAGGAAAAGCATACACCCACCTCCTCAACCCTTAAATAAACTCTTGGGGCCAGACTCTCAAAACTTTGTTTGGCGCAAGTGAGGTGATGCACTAGCTAAACCATTGTTGTCACACTAGCATTTCCATCCCCCAAAAAAGGATGGAAATGCTTTTTTTTCAGTCACTTCAAGGCCCATATCAGTGAAATTTCCTCCCAGCCACCACGTAGTTGCTGGGAGCCTATCATACATAAGTGTTGGCTGTCCATACCATATACTGATGTATGAAAGGGGGCTATGCAGAGCATTTTTGCGCTATTGTCCAACCCCTCCTCAAATTCTTAGGTCACCTTTGAGAATATGGTGACCTGAGCATTTCAGTAATAAAGCAAATGAAACAAGTGCATTCTGTAAGGATATGTATGGGGATTTTACTGCCAGTATGCAGTATGCAGTATGGAACGGCAGCCAGGCACAGTTTTTCAGTAAGCATTATTTTTAAAGGCATGTAGTTTATTGGCAGTATGCAGTATGCAGTATGGAAATGCAGCCATTTCGAAATAGGTGCCAGGCACAGTTTTTCAGCAAACATTATTTTTTTAAAAGCATTTAGCTAAACCAGCAAGGTAGGTTTCGTTTTTTAAGCCTTTAGCACAGTGTGCTGTCATTTTAAAAACGTGCATATTTTACAATTGGGATGTTTTCATCTGTGTGGAACTGCATTAGAAATGCATAATTAACTAACCTTATACTAATTGTATTACTAATATATTAACCCCAATCCCTCTAAAATTGTAATGCAGTTTGTGAGCACAGTGAGATGCATTCTATTTTTTTCATGAAAAGCAGAACTATGCACCAGCAGCAGGAAAGGAAATTAAAACAATTGCTTTGCTGGGCTGAAGCTTTCATTGTTCTGGAGCACAGAGAGAGTTTTTTGTTTTTTTTCAAAACATTCTTGCACTATGATTGGTAGGGAAAGAGAGGTGGCACAGCCAGCTGATGTCAGTTGATTTTTTTTAATGGGCAAAGTGAGATGAAGAGTTCAGAGCTGTTTGAGAGCTGAATACGAACAGCCAGGGATTCAGGAGCTGCTGATGTCTTTGAATGGGGAATGAAGCCTTGAACAAAGAAGGCAGCCCATAAAAAAAACAGCTTGCTAGAATTGAAGCCGAAGGAGTTCCAAATTCTGCCTGTGAGCTGTGAGGTCGCGAAGATAAATTCTGGGTGAGTGAAGTTAATTGAGGAGTACGTGAAAATAGCTGACATGTAATTAGATTAGCTTAGGGTGGTGAAGTTATAACAATAAATTATGTATTTTGATATAAAATGTGTTAGATTTCTCCATGCATAGTTGCCATGCAAAGTGTTTCTTTCTGTATTGTATTTTTTTTCTCTCTTCTCTGTTATCTTTTGTAGGCTTGAGCTATGACAAACGTGGTAAGAGCAAATGATTGTAACAACACATAATGTAACCTTGTTATCATGATTGCGTAGCATATCGTGTACTGAAAGCATTTTGAGTTTTTCTTTTGTGCTTTATTTCATGAGTCTATCGGTCATTTTAAAGGGAAAGGAAAATCATAAAGGTTTGTTGTTTATTCTGAGGGGGTAAAGTATTTACCATTTTATCACCAGTGCTAAAAGTAATAAACAAGAAAAGGTATATAGATATATCTCTCTGCCAGGTAGAAGGGTGTATGGATGTGAATGAGTCCTTCTTTGCATGTGGAAAAGAAGGCATTGTCAGATGAGACACATAGATTACTGGATGTAAATAAGCCAGTAATACAAGCCACATAAAAAGGTTGCATTCTGAATAAACTAACTGTGTTCCCTAAAAATGTGATAGGTCTGGGGGGTTCTCTACAGGTGACTAAGAGAGATATTCTAATAGAGAAGAAAGTTTTGTTTTATGATGGGGCGGTAGTATAAAAAAGATATGCTCACCACTGTAGCACAAAATAAGGTAATTCTGAAAATACCACAAAAGTAAGATACCACTAAAAATTAGTGCCAACATAAGCGAACACTATACTATCACCAAAATAGGGTAATACTGAACTATCTCTAGTGGTAAAGCCAGTTTACCGCCAGTTTACCTCCAAAATATCACGGTAAGAAAATACCAGGGGGTAATTCATGGAATAAATGTGCGCCGAAATTAGTGGTGCAAGCTGGCGCAAGCGTGAAAAATCTGGCAAGCGTGCAAATCGCACGCATGCGAATCGCACGCGTGCGATTCATGGAAGGCACTGCGCATGTTTTTCCCGGGATGTGTGCCAATTCCGTGTGTGGCACACATGGGCCGACATGTCACTTCCACATCATGAACGCTGTGCGCGACGTGCACAGCGAAAGCGCACAACGTTAGTGCACACATCAAAAAGGGGGCGGAACACGCAGAATGGGGAACAACGTGTGAAAATAAGGGCGTAACTGGGGAAGTACTGCTAGGAAGTACATGGAACGCCAACACGTAGCATAAAAGTGCACGCAAACAATAAACAAGCATATACAGCTACAATGAATGTCCCGTTCCTCGCAGGAGAATAGCCATCCCCCGCATTTTTTTGCCCAGGACCAGCCTTTTTGGGATGCCTGATGACCAGGTCTATGGCAGGTTTAGGTTTCCACCTCATAAGATCCTAGAGCTGGTCAGGGAGTGGGAGGATGAACTCACATCACCCACCCTGTGCTCCCAAGCATTGAGCCCCTTGGAGAAGGTGCTCATTGTACTGCATTTTTTGGCCACTGGGTCATTTCAGCGGACAACTGCCATAGTGGGGGGTGTCTCACAGCCCACACAGTCACGCTGCCTACACCAGGTGTTGGCAATCATGTCTGTGCGCCCCTCAGTCCACAGGCACATATGCATATCCAGAACACCTGCAGAAAGGCAGGTCGTGGTCATGGACTTCTACAGGGTAGCACACTTCCCCAAAGTGCTCGGTGCCATAGATGGCACCCATGTGGCCCTACGTCCACCTTGGGCCACTGAGCACCTCTATCGAAACCGCAAGCACTGGCATTCCATTAACGTGCAGGTGGTATGCGATGCCGAGGGAATCATCACCTTTGTCTATGCACAATATCCTGGGTCCACCCATGATATTTCATATTCAGAATGTCCGCCCTGAGCCGGGCCCTGGAAGCTGGGAAGCATGGCGACACATGGCTCCTAGGTGAGTACAAATGCCTGTGCACATGCATGCATGTCACACACAGACAAATACACAAGCCCAACTAACGACAACGATTATCATCTTACCAGGGGACAGTGCCTACCCTCTGAGCACCTACACGATGATGCCAATATGGAACCCCACCAGACCACCCCAGACAAGATACAACGCAGCCCATATTGCAACCAGGGCCATAGTGGAGCGCACACGCGGAGTGCTCAAGTCACGCTTCCGCTCCCTTGACCGCTCTGGTGGACAGCTACTATATGCACCCCCAGTAGTGTGCAGGATCATTGTGGCAGCATGTGTCCTGAACAACGTTGCAACATGGCAGGCATACCGGTGGACATGGTGGTGCCCCCACATCCCAAACCACAAGCACGGCCACTGCGCATGGGAGGGGAAAGGGCATGTGGCGAGACAGCCCGTACCCAGCTTGTGGCCACATTTTTCACCTAAACTCCAACCCCTGTGGAGTGCACACAGGCCTGGCACATACCAGGTCACAATCGATGATGAGAAGGGGACAGTTAACTGTCACTACGTTACCACCTTGAGAATGTGTCCATGGAAGTGCCACATTGTGTGCATCCCTAGCTAATTAAAGTCAATCCCATGTGATCAAAGGGAACACGTGCAAGGTGCTCCACCCCTTGCTAAACAGGGCATGAAAGTACTGGTATGCCACACAAACCCTCCCAACACCCCTGAACCCTGTCTGCCGCACCATACCATGGTATGCAATGGAAAAACATCAAACCATATGCACAACACATGACACAATAGTCATGAAGTGCCACGTTAGAAATGCAAATAGGCAGCAGACAATTACACCTGACATGGAATCTGAAGAAATGACTCACCAAAACCTCACACCATGAAAACGGTGGCACAAATGCATGCCACCAGTGGTGCAAGCAACAAAAGTCAGAATACATGTTGCCATGCACATTGGACAATTGAAAATTGGCATGTCAAACACCGCTCACTGTTAGCACAGTGAGCGTGCATTGCATTGGGGAAACCCCTTCAGCATCGTTTGAAAAAAGGGCATTCAACCAAATAGTACCCTGTCAGGCATGCACACGATCAATGACTCGGAAGTGAACATGGATTGTTGTGACACAGCATTCCTGAGAAGGCAATCTGGGTGCATGTGTGTGCATGGTGTGAATGTAGTTGGGGGGCATTGCCTAAGTGTATTTGTCAGTAGGGACATGCATCGAACACATGCATGTGAAATGAAGTGAGTCTCAGTGTCCCGTACACAGCACATGTGAACATTGTACTCAAGGACCCCCTGTGTGTTAAACCACACCCATCCCCTGACACCTCCAAATAAAGCATAACATTGCATCAACCATTGACCAGCAGAACATATCAGGTACAGAGTACCCTACATCGACAATGGCAGACAGTGACCCATCACTGAATCATAGAAATTCATAATATGACCTACACACAAAGTTCATCAAAGCGCATCAATGATGGAGGTAACAAGGGAGAAGAACAGTACAGTCCTAAATGTCCTTCAAAGAGTCCACAATGTGAGAATGAACTATCAAATCGAAGTAGATATTACAAGTGCCTGGAACAATAAGGGAGAGTCTAGGGAGGGAATGTTGGATAACAAAACTAGCATCAACATTGCTATGCCTGACATCAATAGTTGCAGTACAGGAGTCACATAAGGAGGTGAGTGAGGGAAGAGGAGGGAAGAGATGATGAGAGTAACAAAACAAGTGACAAACTGTGGTAGGTCAACAAACAATCTAGATAGTGCTGGGGAGGGGGAGAAGAAATACAGAAGGGAATGGGGGAACAGCTGACCTGTAATCAGTGGTGGAGGGACTAATGACAAAAGTAAGTGGGAAAATAATACTAAAAAAGTTAAAGGTGGGGGCGGAAGGACGGAGGCAGAAGGGCAAATGTCTGCAAAGAACAAGTGGCTACGTATCAACATGGCTGATGGCAATTGGGGTAGTGGTGGAAAATGATAGACAGAGGACAAGGAGGAGGGTAAAGGGTGCTGGAGAGGGAGAGGGAGGAGAGAAGGGAGGAGGGGGCCAAGGTCAAAATGCATAAAGGGGGAGATGGGGAAAAAAAGTACACACAGGGGGCAGAGGGAAACCAGACGGTGCAGAAATGTAGGGGATGTGATGATGAAGGGGGGAGACAGAGGGAGACTGGCACGGGCAGGGGAGACAGGGGGGCAATCAAGTGACCCAAACGGCTGGTGGACAGGCTAGACAGGGCCTCCATTGTGGGCTTTTGGTAGTGGTGGCAGGCTCCAGCATCCTGGTTGGCCGGATAGTCACAAGGGACAAGTGCAACCAATGGGAGGGGGGAGCAGATCCAGGACGCAAACATGACAATCAAATCAAGAGCAATGCGGTCATACCTCAAATGGCACATCAAAACACCAGCCAGGGCTGCAAGATGGCCAAAATGGTGCAAGTAAGGAATGGGTGGTCATTGAAATGCGTGGTGACATGGGTAACACAGTGTGCAGCCTTCATGTGGTATATCAAAATCACTGTGAGGAAAGTGTCCCAATTCAACATTGTCAGCACATGGACCCCTCCCACCATCAGTGTGTCATACACAGCCAAAGGGTGCATGGTACCATCTACAGCAGGAAGTGCATGAAC
The DNA here is from genome assembly GCF_040938575.1 of Ambystoma mexicanum. Classification (NCBI taxonomy): domain Eukaryota; kingdom Metazoa; phylum Chordata; class Amphibia; order Caudata; family Ambystomatidae; genus Ambystoma; species Ambystoma mexicanum. Next base: position 551,488,438 of record NC_090939.1, on the reverse strand, counting down.
ATAGACATTCAATACATAACAACTATCATAAGCAACATGATGAAATGCACAGTCAACATAATACTCACCAAAGTGAAGTGCAGACATGCATTTGAGAAACCATCCGGAATACCCACTAGGGGTGTACACATAATTAGGACTGCAGGCTGGCCATAGATATGACGGAAGCCCAATGCCCATGTGTGATATGCAGTTAAAACCAGCCATCCTTTCAAGCCCATGGAAAGGGTAAGCAGGAGTATCATATGTGTCAGGACCCCAAGCAAAACACATACACAAAACAAGCCTGAATGGGGCCAGCTGGAACACACAGTGGATGCCTTCCAATGCCACAATGCACCACACTGTCACATGTATGCACAATAGACAAAAGAAAATACTGTAAATAAAAAATCTGCTGAAAATAAAAATCTAATTAAATAATAATTTGAAATCAAAAAATAAAATGAATAATTAAAAAAACATAAAAAAGCTATAATAAAAAAATAAAAATAAAAAAGCAAAATAAAAACGAAAAAAATCAAAAAATAAAATTGAAAATAAAATGAAAATATATTTACCAGAAACTATAAAATTTGGATGAAAAAAAAAAGTTTTGTTGAAGAAAAAAAATAACTGCTGGAAGAAAAATTGCAGTAAAAAGAAAAAAAAATCAAAAATGACCATATGTGACCCAGGAGGTGGGAGGGGGCACCCAGGAGGGGGGAGGTACAGGGTGCACCTCAACACCCACATGTGTAGATTTTGAGATAAAAAAAAACTGGGCTCAGCACCTGTACGGCCCGACCTACGTGGGAGATAGGTTGTCATCGTCACCCTCTGGATGGAAATCAGAAGGTGAACATGGCTCAGTTGACTCACCATGTCTAGCCGCACCTTGCCCCTCAATGGCAGCAAGCATGCAGGTCTGGTAAGCCAGGTCCTGGCTGGCAATGAGACTGAGGTCAGCATGCATTACCTTACAAGTCACACATGCTTCCTCCTGCAAGGACTGACGTGTGAGACGGAGTTCTGCCTGCATGGCCTCACATTACAAACGGAGCGACTCCCGGCTTGCATGGAGTTCAGCTGAGATGGTTCTTTCAAGCTGCGCCATCCTGTCTTCTGCCCGCCTACTCTTGTCCATCATGAGCGCAGCCAGAGTAGATCTGAGGGATTGGTGTTCCACCCTCAGGGCCTCACAGTGTGCCTCTGCTTGAGCACTAAGTGCTTGACACAGAGCCACCATTTCAGACAGGTGTGCCCTGTCAGACGCCACCATTCCCAGTCTGAGTGAGCGGCACGTGGACTGCGTAGCCCGCTGCTGGAGCACCATTTGCCTTACAGAAGGGAGGATGGAATGGGCCACACTTTCCAAACCTTGAGCAATCATCTCAACTGCTCCCCCCTGTTGCTGTGCTATGGCAATCATGGAACGCTCCCACTCAGTTGACCCCGGTGGCACACAGCCACTTCGTTGCCAGACACCACACCTGCTGGGCCCAAGGAGCCGTGGTCCTTGCTGGGTTGGTGCCACCCGCGGGTGCAGGACTGCATCCCTCTGTCGACCTGATGCTCCAGGAATGTGGCCAACTGGTGTTGAGTGTGACCGTGCACCTGTAACCACCACAGGCAGACATTCCAACCCGGCCTGGACCCCTACTGCAGGTGTTGCGGACAGAAGATCATCCAACACAGGATCACTTACCGGCGACGACACGTCATGATGCAGATACGGTTCAACATAGTGGTCATAGGATACATCAGTGCCTGACTCAGAGTCAGCTCTGGACACGATGGCCTGGAGCACCTGTGGGTTCTCCTGGGCTGCCACCCCACAACCACCACTGGTGCCTGGTTGGTCATGTGAATTGACCACCGTGTCTGGGATAACATCTTCATCCTCTGCCGCCAGTGCGTCTTCACCTGCAACATGAAGAAAAGAAGCAAGGACACGCATGTCAGTAGCACATACCACACACATACAGTTCACAACATTGACAGCCAAATAATGAAACAGCATTGTCAAAGGCAACTCAAACCCCAACATGCATCCAGTGGCATTGCAATGCAAGGTATCCCAAAAGCAGAAAAGGATATGTGCAAAATTGTGAAGGCAACACTTCTATTGCATGTTGCACATCACCTGCATCACACACAACCTCTAGCAGGCCATCATGTGCAAATAGCATACACTATGTAGCATGGTTTCCAGGAAACACCCACTCTCTGGGCAATAGCAGGGAGGCACTGCATGTCAATGACATGTTCCACACATAACTGTGCATTGCCAGACAGTGTAGGCATGCGTCTATTGCATGCCTACAGGGGGAGCCATGTGCATGATACAGATGTAGACAGCCTGAAGTCGTGCGTGATGACACTCAGACCTACAGTGAGCATGACATGGCTGTCATGACAACTGGATCATTCTGGACACATACTACAATGAGCAGGTGGTCAAGACACCTAGGGGCATACATGGAATGTACATGGAACATGATTGTGCACACATGCGCATGGGGAGCCACTGCCATCAGCACAGTCAGATTGAGACACACTGCACCAAGGACAAAGGATGTAAATGACATGATATGACATCTCAACAAGATTGCACTCGTACACACGTGGCTCAGAGCACAAACAAGCTAAGGGAGTGGGACAAGGGAGAAAAGGATTTCAAAACAACTATCATACTAGGCACAGTGACATTGAGAACACGCAACTGCATGGAGAAGGGATAAAGGGCTGTAGACCCTGGAAGGGGGAGAAGGGGAACGTGCCAAACAGAGGAGACCAAAGAAGGAAAATGAAGTACAATGATAGAATAGGCATTAAAAGGTGGCAGTGCAGCCAGCAAGAAGCAAGTTCAAGACAATTTGTATAGGGCAAATATGATGAGTGCAGAAGAAGAGTGGGGGACTGTATGGGTACACACACAGGACCCATTACAATTGGAGGCATGGAGGCAGTGCAGCAGGGAGGCAGGGTGAGAAGGTACCTGGGCCCGAAGGTCAGAATGTGTGCAGGGGCACAGTGTAGACAGAGGAAACTGTTCAGCTGGGGAGAAGATGGGCTAATGCAGGAGCAAATAGGAAGTTCTTCAGTTGCTACCGGAAGCACAGATGTTTCTCCTCAAGTTTCATCATGCCCAGTTGGCTGTTCCAAAGGGAGTACCCAGCCGTACACACAGATATGCCCCCAGCTAATCTATTCAATTAACAACTGACCTAGAGGGAGTGTGAGGTGGAGGAGCAAAGGACTCAAGAGTGGAGGAATTTGCAGAGGGATTGTTGCAGCTATTTCACACCCAGTCCCAAAAAAACATTGTGCACAATGCAGAGGGTCTGAAGTATCATCCTTGCATCCACTGATAGGCAATGAAGGGAGTACAGAGCTAGAAAGATAGGATCCAAAGTCACGAGGCCAAGGACAAGTCTTGCAGTCCTGTACTGGTATAGTGGTAGAGGGTGGATTGTGGAGGCACAGTACTCCAACCTTGAGTAAAACCTAGCATGAGAGACATTGAGCACGTAGTTGAACGATAGGAAAGGCACAGTACCGCTGAGGATGTGAAGAATTGAATCTATCTCAAGATACATCAGAAACGTGGGTGGAAAAGGAATGTGTTGAGTAAAAGGTGACCCCGAGGCTGTTAGCCTAGCAGGTGGAGGTAAGTTGGTTCTCATAAGCATAGCACTGGAAGTGATAGCAGAAAATGAAAATGCAGTAAGCAAGAGCTGCCAGGTGCTACTTGTATAGTCATGCCGAGAGGGCAGACCATTAATGCACACCGCAGGTAGAGAGGGAGATTGAAAAAAGGAAGGAGCCAAGTTGTAGCTGGGAGGGACATACATGCCAAACACACATGCCATTGAGTCACACACATCAATACTCACCAGATGATGCATCATAATCCATCCTCTCTCCCACTCCATGGATTTGTTCTTCCAGGATGAACTCTGAAGCGATCGCCTCATGCTGAGTGAGTTCATCCTCCTCTGGTGGTGGACCACCACCAGTCACCAGAGACATGGCATTATTGGAGGCACGCTTTTGTTTTGCACTGTGTCGGAGGTCATTCCAACTCTTGTAGCTGTCCTGAGCTGTGCGCACCTGGAATCCCATGGCTGTCACACCATCTGCAACATGCTGCCAGTGGACCCTACACTGGTGATGTGTTGTATGGCACTGTGGGCCCATAAGCATATTGAGTTGGTGTTCCGACATGTAGTCCACAAGGAAGTCCAGTTCCTGCTTGCAGAAAGGCTTCTTCCTTGATGTGCCGGAGGCTGGAGGCGTGTCTGGGATCCCAGCCTCTTGTGCAGGAGCATGCTTCCTCCTTTTGGCTGGTAGTACTGACCCTGAGTGGGCAATGTGGCCCTGATCAGTGGGGGCAATGGCGCTGGTCGACTGGACCAAGGCAGTGGGTGTTGGTATAAGGACAGAAGGTCTGGCTTGGGTCTGACTCACTACCAGGGCAGTGTTGGCAGCATCTGCACATGCAGTTACCACCACCCGGCTGCTTGGGGGAGCAGATGGCATAACTGCCCCCGATATGTGTGCCACAGTCTCAGCTACATTGGACACACGTGACCCCAACCTCCGGGCAAGATGGAAATTGTCCTGGGAGTCCTTGTCACGCAACGCACCATGTGCTGCCTGAACCAAAGCCCGGGAGGAGGTGCCCACAGCTGCACCTGCAGCTACCACCACCGGTGGGCCTGTGACAGCAGATGTAAATTGCTGTTGGGTGATATGGGTGCCAGGTTGTGATACAACAGCTGCATCACCAGGAGCCACAGGGGTTGGTGGTATGTCTGCACCAGCATTTGGCTGGGCCTCCCACCCCAGAGGGGCACCCCTGCCTCTTCCCCCCTGTAGCCACCCTGGCCACCCTGGACTCCCCGTCCTCCCTGGGCACTGCGCCCATGTGTCCGACCACGCCGGGCCCTGGGAGGACGCCCAGCTTTGCCGCCCTTAGTCTTTGGTGGTCTCCCAACCATGGCACCGATGGAAAATAGGCTATGGGAGGTTCACTCAACAATTGTCCTGGGCAATTGGCTAGTAGGGGCAGGGTGCTTGATGGAATAGGTACCCCGGTGCACCTGCAAAGCTGTGACCACTGGGGAAAAGAAATTGAAAATGAAAAAAAAAATGTGCACGTGACCCTGTTAACCCACGTGCATGGATTTTTACTCCAGCAGTACGGTGTGGCACCCAGGGACACAAAAAACATGTTTGCATGGAACACGCGGGCTACTATGACCTCGAAAACGGTGTGCGATGCACAATGGGAACCACAGTGGGAAAATAGCATACGTGACTTACTGCCTGCCTTGCGTAGAAAAAAAAATCAAAAACACACATGCTTGTGCGCGTAGGCAGCACCCCACCAAAAGAAGAGGTATGGACTTCAGACGCTGTGAAGTAATCGCGTGCGATTCCAGCAGAGTAAACACACGCGTTGGTCTCCAGGAACAGCAAGTACAGTGGTCTGCTGGTCCGCGCTCACCTTTAACCCATGCTGAAGGCAACACCCGCATGCGTAACGTCACTTACGCGCTAAGGCCCATTCCTCGAATTACACGCATTAACACGTGAACGTGATTTTTTTGCACGTGCGGATGCACCCGTGCTGAGGGAAACATCCGCGTGTGTTACGTCACATACATGCTGACGCACTAAGGGCCTATCCTTCAAATTCACGCAAACGTGCTGTTTTTCATGTCACAGATTAATTTTCAAATCACTCTAAATCAAGCTAGCCACGCGACAACACTCGGAAGACCACGCTCCTGCCCAGAAGTCTGAATTACTGCCCCCCAGATCCCCGAGCAGCCTCCCACGGATCTGGATGGACATAGTGGGTGCCATCTATGCGGAGGGGGTGGCACCTCGCGACATCAAACATGTCCAAAAGCGCTGGGAGGACTACAAGTCCATGACCCTCAAGAAGGCCTGGCGCCTCTTAGATGCAGCGGATGCAGTGGGGCGCCGTGGCCAGTTTAACACCCAGCAGATGAGAGTCCTGGAGCGCATTCGCCCAGTGCTTCACCACCAGATCCTCAGGATGCAGTCACGTCTGAAGTCGAGTGGTAAGTGCCCATGCATTCTTGTTTAAAAAAGTGCATGTTGCAGTGTGGTGGTAGTTAGCTACTTGGCTGTATGTGTGACATGGGTCATGTATGGATGTGCGGTGTGCAGGGACATGATGGTGCTGCATGTGAGTGTCACAATGCATCATGCGGAGCAGCATGTCGAATGTACGCGTGTATACATGCCTGTGTCTGTACTTGGACATGTCTGGGGTATGAGAGATGGGTGCTGCTGTCATGGACATGCATGGTGTACATATCCGTGAGTCTGAGTAGTGTGTGAATGACTGGTAAACGCCATGAAAGCATGACACATGTCCGTGATGTGTTCATCCACTGATACAGCCTAGTCATCCTTGTATCCACTAGGGTATACAGGGCCAGATGCATGACCCTCTGGTGATGTGTGTGCATGTGATCAGCATGTCCCATGATGCATGTGTGTTTCAGCCCACCATTGGATATTTCTACGGTGCCCTGGACATTGATGCAAATATTTGTTGCATGTGCCATGCCTGTTCCTGCATGTATGTTGCCTGCACTGACCCATGTTTTGTGGAGGGACATGATGGAAGTGACGTTTGACAGGGCCACTCATGTGCTATTGCTTTGTGTCTAGGGGATTATTGTTCAGTACGCTGATGCTTTCAATGTCTCCCTTTACACAGCAGTGAGTGAAGAAGAGGGCAGAGACGGCACTGTGGAGGAAAGCGGCAGGGATGCCTCCACCGGCTGGCGACGAAAGGCCCAGTCACCCTCCCAGGACATTCCATCATCCGGGAGCGAGGGGACTGGTGCAGCGTCTGCCACTACGGCTGCAGAGGAAGGGGTGGATGAGCCCCCACAGGGGCTTGCAATGACGGAAGACAGTGCAGAGCCATCCAGGTTGGTGGTGTGTACAGAGGAGGAGTAGGCCGCTACATGGGGCCTGGTGGGGGTTGTACGACTGGTGCAAGTGGTGCAGTCCAGGGGCAGCAGGCAGCACAGGTCGCCGCGGAGGTGCCTGAGCATGTCTCTACCCCTGACACTGTGACTGCATCACCATGCACCAGCAGGGATGCCCCGTCCCAGGACCGTCTGCAAGTAGGGGGGAGGTCCATGTCATCTGGCACTCCTCTAGCTGCGGACGTGGGGACCTATGACCAGATTGAGTCCGTCCTGATTGGTGTCGCATTGCTCACACGTGACATTCGTGATGAGGTGCGTGCTTCCTGGGGGGACCACACACGTCATCATGAAGAGCTGTATGCCAATGTGGCCCAGTTGGGAGGGACCGTGGTCTGGGGTTTCCTCCATGTGTCGGCCAGTCTTGCGGCCCTCTCCTCCACTCTGCACACTATACGCCGGTCGTTCTCCATGCCGTCTTCCAGCCCAGATGCTACCAGGGCCCCCTGTGGATCTGCCCCAACCAACTAAGCCAGGCTGGTGGAGATCCCATCCCTGCCACAGTCGGGAGTTGGAGGTCCAGCAGGGGTGGCCATCCCACCAACTGGACCCCAGCAGATGGAGGATGTGTCGGCATCATCGGGCAGGGCATGTGCATGACGGCGCTGGTGGATTCCATCAGCCCGGAGGCCATCGTGGTGGCAGAGGCAGTTGTGTCGGAGGCAGAAGCAGTCTCAGCGTGGGAGGCATCCTGGCTAGGGGCCATCAACACCCCGGGAGCAGGCATCGTCCCAGGGGCAGGAGGACCCCGGAATGGGAGTGTCTTCCATGTGGCAGCGGTTGGGCCGGCAAATAGATGCGGAGAGGCGGCGGCCGGAGAGGGCACGGCTCACTATGGTCAGGTCGGAGTACTCCATTCGCTGTGCATTTAGGCAGGCTGAGTGTGTCAACTCGCAGGGAGTTGGAGGAGGCCATGGATGCATCCCTGAGAGACCTCGAGGCCAGGAAAGAGTCCCGCCTCCGGAACATCAACGTGGAGTTCGATGATGCCCTGGCCCAGAACATCAAGAAGTGAGCCTTAGTACTTGCCCGCCGCCTTTGTACATAGTTCTTTAGGGTTAGGTTTTCTTTGTTTTATATTTTTATTTGGAGTTCATGGACATTGCTCCACTTTCTGTATATAGTTTTTCATTCATAGGACTTTTTTTTAGGTTTCCTTTTGGATCATGAACCATTTGGACTTCTATTGTATATAGTTCCAGACTTTTACATACTTTCTTTCTTTGGACAACCCATGGATCAATGGTTATGTTTTATTTTTATTTACTTTATATGGACATTGGCAATGGACCACTTTTTTATTTTCCTGTTGTGGATTTTTGTTTTACATTGGATTTTTTTTGATTATTTTTTGCTTTCATTATTTCTTACTTTGCAAATTTGAAATTTCGTTATGTTATTTCATTGCGTTTTTGAATACATTTCATATGCCTTCATTATTTGTGTTGTGTACTATCATTCGTTTAGTGCATGTCTCTATGAGCATTGCCTCAGTCATGTGTTGCCACTGTGTGGCTCTGTTGTACATTTATGCATGGCCATGGTGATTCTTTTAAGACTCTCATGGCATGGGTAATTTGGGAGTGGGTGCAGTGAATGGTTGCGTGCATGTACTGGGGGGCAAGGGGGATTTGGGTTGGCATTAGGGCCATGGGTCTGTTTTGTTAGGACATGTTGTTGGGTGGGCCATGTGCCGGGGCCTGCTGGCAGGTGCCCGTCAATGTGGGTGGGTGGGGGGACATGAGTCGGGGCCTGCTGGCAGTTGCCCATCATTGGGGGGAGGAGGGACATGAGTCTGGGCCTGCTGGCAGGTGCCCGTCAATGGGGGTGGGGATATGTGTCGGGGCTACCAAGTGCATGGTGCCATGGGGCCAGCCTGCGGGGCATGGACTGGGGTGATGGGCTGCCTGCGGGGCATTGGCTGGGGTGATGGCCTGGCCGTGGGGCATTGACTGGGGTGATGGGCTGCCTGCGGGCCATGGACTGGTGTGATGGGCTGCCTGCGGGCCATGGACTGGGGTGATGTGCTGCCTGCGGGGCATGGTGCAGGTGGATGGGCTGCCTGCGGGACACCAGAGGTGATGGGCTGCCTGTGGGCCATGGACTGGGGTGATGGGCTGCCTGCAGGCCATGGACTGGGGTGATGGGCTGCCTGCAGGGCATGGGGAGGGTGGATGGGCTGCCTGCAGGGCATGCCCAGTGGTGATGGGCTGCCAGTGGGCCATGGACTGGGGTGATGGGCTTCCTGCGGGCCATGGACTGGGGTGATGGGCTGCCTGCGCGTATTCCGGGGGTGCGCGTGAACTTTCACACGCGATTGGCCTGGCATGAGTTTGGTATGTTTAGTTTGGGGGTGCGCGTGGACTTTCACAAGCGATTTTGCTGGTGCAAGCAGGGTACTCTGCAAATGGTTACCAGACTTCTACCTACATCCACTTGTTTATGTTTTCTATAATATGAAAAACTTTCAAGCGCCAGACTTCTGTTACTCATTGTGCCTTACTTAAATTGCCACCAATACTACGTAACCCAACTATGAGCTCAAATATCGGATACTGATGGTAAGTAAGCAGGCTACTTGGATATCAAGCCTCATACAATGCTTCCTCTTTTTTGTACACATGTCATACAAGTACTTTGAAGTGGTCACCCTACAAGTTAATGCATCATAAAACATAAATATGAATTTGCCCTGCAAGGATTTTGAGTAGCCAAATGCCATGTTTAGCGTCTCCTACTTTAACATTGCTAGCGTTACCTGTAGGAGGTTTTGCCTTTTGGGGACAAATTCGGAATTTGGTGTTTTTGTCCTACCGCGATATTTTGGAGGCAAACCGGCAGTAAACTGGCTTTACCACTAGAGATAGTTCAGTATTACCCTATTTTGGTGATAATATAGTGTTAGCTTATGTTGGTGGTAATTTTTAGTGGTATCTTACATTTGTGGTATTTTCAGAATTACTTTATTTTGTGGTATAGTGGTGAGCATATACACAAGTACTTTGAAGTGGTCACCCTACAAGTTAATGCATCATAAAACATAAATATGAATTTGCCCTGCAAGGATTTTGAGTAGCCAAATGCCATGCTCAGCGTCTCCTACTTTAGCATTGCTAACGTTACCTGTAGGAGGTTTTGCCTTTTGGGGACACATTCGGAATTTTGTGTTTTTTTCTTACCGTGGTATTTTGGAGGCAAACCGGCAGTAAACTGGCTTTACCACTAGAGATAGTTCAGTATTACCCTATTTTGGTGATAATGTAGTGTTAGCTTATGTTGGTGGTAATTTTTAGTGGTATCTTACTTTTGTGGTATTTTCAAAATTACCTTATTTTGTGGTATAGTGGTGAGCATATCTTTTTTATACTATCACCCCATCATAAAACAAAACTTTCCTCTCTATTAGAATATCTCTTAGTCGCCTGTAGAGAACCCCCCAGACCTATCACATTTTCAGTGAACATAGTGAGTTTATTCAGAATTCCACCTTTTGTATGTGGCTTGTATTACTGGCTTATTTACATCCGGTAATCTATGTGTCTCATCTGACACTGCCTTCTTTTCCACATGCAAAGAAGGACTCATTCACATCCACACACCTTTCTACCTGGCAGATAGATATATCTATATACCTTTTCTTGTTTATTACTTTTAGCACTGGTGATAAAATGGTAAATACTTAAGTGGCTCAGCATGAACAACAAACCGTTATGATTTGCCTTTCTCTTTAAAATGACCGATAGACTAATGAAATAAAGCACGAAGGAAAAACTCAAAATGCTTTCAGTACACGATGATAACAAGGTTACATTATGTGTTGTTACAATCATGTGCTCTTACCACGTTTGTCATAGCCTCTAGCCTACAAAAGATAACAGAGAAGAGAGAAAAAGAAACAACAAAGGAAAGAAGCACTTTGCATGGCAACTATGCATGGAGAAATTTTGCACATTTTATATCAAAATATCTAATTTTTGTTATAACTTCAGCACCCTAAGCTAATCTAATTACATGTCAGCCATTCTCATATACTCCTCAATTAACTTCACTCACCCAGAATTTATCTTTGCGAGCTCACAGGCAGAATTCAGAGTCCCCATTCAAAGACATCAGCAGCTCCTGAATCCCTGGCTGTTCGCATTCAGCTCCCAATCAGCTCTGAACTCTTCATCTCATTTTGGCCATTAAAAAAAAAAACTTTTCCCTGTCTATCAACTGACATCAGCTGGCTGTGCCACCTCTCTTTCTCTACCAATCATAGTGCAAGAATGTTTTCTAAAAAAAAAGCTCTCTCTGTGCTCGTGAACAATGAAAGCTTCAGCCCAGCAAAGCAATTGTTTCAATTTCCTTTCCTGCTGGTGCATATTTCTGTTTTTCATGAAAAAAAATAGAATGCATCTCACTGTGCTCACAAACTGCATTACAATGTTAGAGGGATTGGGGTTAATATATTAGTAACACAATTAGTACAAGGTTAGTTATTTATGTATTTCTAATGCAGTTCCACGCAGATGAAAACATCCCAATTGTAAAATATGCACATTTTTAAAATGACAGCACACTGTGCTAAATGCTTACAAAACTAAACCCATCTTGTTGGTTTAGCTAAATGCTTAAAAAAATAATGCTTGCTGAAAAACTGTGCCTGGCACCTATTTCGAAATGGCTGCATTTCCATACTGCATACTGCATACTGCCAATAAACGACATACTTTTAAAAATAATGCTTACTGAAAAACTATGCCTGGCTGCCTTTCCATACTGCATACTGCATACTGGCAGTAAAATCCCGTATATATCCTTACATACCCTATAAGAAATGGAGAGAAACATTGCAATATCATTTACTTGATCTAATGGATAATGGCTAATGGGTATGGGCTAGGCCTGGCATTACTCCTGTATAGTATTAGGGCAATGGATATGCATACAGAAAATGGTTTCCACACAATCTGCATCCTTTCCAAGTGTTCAGATTTCCATTGGGCAGACCATAACAAATTATATAGTAACTCGCTGCTATTAAAAAAAAGGTTTCACTGAGAAAATGGATAATCCTACACATCAATTTACGGATGGGGTATGTTGCAAACAATCTTGTACACACTGAAAAATTATTATGAACATGCAGATTCACGTTGTTTTCTTAAAATGCACATAATATCACGGTGAGGCATTCAATATGTTTTGCTTGCAAAGTATTATGGGTCAGCAAATATCCCAGTCAGTGTTTACTGCTACAGTCATTTAATTTTTACAGTTCTCTGTGAACTAATATTGGCGACTCGCACAGGAACCGGGAAGGGGCACAGGTGGAAAGGCACAGGAGAACACTCCCTGCGGGTGATGAACAAATCAGCAAATTTCAAAAACGATGTGAGGCATTTTGGGAGCAGAGTGAAGGAAATGTGTTGTTTGCTAAAGGATAAGAAACTCTAATAACAGTATATAAACATGTTCCTTCTGTTTCTCTCTATGCTCATCTGCTGAGGCTTTTTCTATAAAATCATGTGTTCTGTATTTATTGACTCTAGATACAATACGCTGAGTTATAGCGTCACCTTAGGTTACAGTCATCCTGATCGTGAGTACAGTATAGATTATAGGTCATGATTTATTTTAGTAGTTCCTGTGAGAAAGCCAGGTTTTTAAATGTTTTCGGAAGGTCTAGAAGGAATCTTCTGACCTCAGTGTGGCCAGCAAAGTCTTCCATTGTCTAGCTGCTACTACTGGCAAGCTACTGCCACCGGTTTTCTGCAATTTGAATTGAGGGGGTGGAGAGCAGGTGCAGCTGTGCTGAGTGAGTAGGTCTATTGGTTTAATAGGTAGTGATTCTATCTGCCAGGTGTTTAGGGGCTGACTTGTGTATACATTTGTGTGTCAAGGTAAGTGTTTTGAACAGTATGCGTTCCTGGATAGGTAAACAGTGGGCATTCCTTCTCGTCTAAAGATGTGAGCCTTTTTAGAGATGTTTAGAGCCACTCTAAGGACGTTCTTTTGCATGACTTGTAGTTTTTAAAAAAATATTGTGGTTCTTGGTGCCAGCGTAGAGTGTGTTACAATAGTCCAGTGTAGACAGAATGAGGTCTCTGCCTAAATGTATGCAACTGTCAGGTGATAGAAATGGTCTGCAAGTGTTAATAAGCTTAGAGGTGTAAGCTACTGCAGACGCTGTGGCATTGACTTGTTTAGTTAGAGTTAGTGCTGAGTCCAGATAAAAGCCTAACGTTTTTACTTCCTTTGATACCTTGATGGAGATGCCATCTATGTTGAAGGCCTTAAAGAAGTGGTCAAGTTTATTCAAGCGATATTGTGATCTGATAAGGGTAGTTCCGTTTTTTCATCTTCCAAGCACAATCCGCGATGGACCAACCAGGTTTGGATGTTTTGATAGATTACATTGAGTGAGGCTAAATCGATGTCATGAGAGCCTGAGGTAGGGATGAGGATTTGGGTGTCATCTGCATTGTTAGTGTAGGTGACACCCAAGTCGTCCAGACGTTCAAATAGAGGTTCCGTAAAAATGTTATAGAGTGTTGGTGAGACACAAGAACCCTGTGGTGTGCCGCAGATGACTGGAGTTGGCTGAGCTGCTGCACTCAGTGAGAATACTCTCATAGATCTGTCACTAAGAAAGGATTATATCCATTAAATGGCTTTAGGTGAGAAGTGGGCCACTGACTCTAGATGATTGCAGAGTATTTTGTGATTGACTAGGTCAAATGCTGCAGAGAGATCAAGTAGGAGGAGGAGGGCTAATTTGCCTTTGTCTATAAACTCATCCATTTGGTTTTTCAGATCCAGTAGAGCTGTTTCTGTTCCATGTCTTGGGCGGAAGCCTGATTGGCGTAGACCAAGGAGGTTGTTAGTTTCCAGGTAATTTTGTATCTGGTGGTACACTACTCTGTCCAATATATTTAGGAAGAGGGGCACTGTGTTAATAGGTGGATAGTTAGTTGGTATGTCAGGGTCTAAAGTGTTGTTTTATTAGTAAGGGTAGTACCCATGCCTCTTTGGGATTAGTCTGCAAGGAACTATTTTCGAAGGCCGCGTTGATTAGACTTGTGATCAAAGGTGTCAGAGCAGGCGCACAGTCATTGATAATCACAGCTGAGCATTGGTCACCTTGGCATCTTGTTGTTTTAATACTAGAAATCATTTTCAGCACTTCTGAGTTAGATACCATTGTGAATTCCAACAGCGCCACTGATTTATGACTGGTTTGACTTGAGGTCATTTGAGGTTGTGAGGCTGGTTTAATATTTGTTTTTTTTTTTTGTTTAAATTTTAGATTGTAGGAGAGCTATTTTATCGAAGAGGGCTTTTTGAATACCTTTGCACCAGTTAGTGTCTTTCTTTCAGACTTCTGGTGGTGGCACTGGCGATTCAAGTTCTCCCAGGATGGCAAAGAGTTCCTTGGTGCCTGAGGTAGCACTGGTTATTCTCATACTGTAGAGCTTTTTTGTTTGGATGACTGCTTGTTTGTAATTTTTGGATTCCTCAGCAAATTTAGCTTTCTTTAATTAATTTGGTATTTTTGTCCAGTTAGCCTCAGCAGTTCTTTTGGCACTATGCATAATTTTTAGGTTTGGGGTATACAAACAATTGAGGTGGGCTACTGGGTTAGGTTTGCGTATGGATAGGGGAGCTATTTTGTCAATGGCTGCAAGGATGGGTTGGTTATATAAATCCATCATGACTGATGTGTTGTCCGTCCCTATGATTTGGTGAGTGGTGATGGGGTGTAGCAAGGGTAGGATATTGTCTGCTGTTTTGTTTCGTTTATTTCTGGATAAGGCAGCAGGTGCCATAGGTGAGTGGATGTGGGTCTACAAGTACTTGGAGGTATTGAATGTGATGAAGTGATGGTCTGACCATGAGCACTGGGAGTTGGAAGTGATGTCCGTGTTGCAGTTAAGGTCAGCAAGCCAGAGGAGTATACAACCTTTGATGCAGAGATGGTATGTATGTATATGTATCAGTTCTCTAACTATGAACTGTGCACTCATGTTCTTCATGAACTCGAGTATTGTGTGTGTTTGGTGCACTATGAACTGCATGTTTGTTTCATGTCTAACGCTGCTATGCCGTAGTGTCTCTAATGACTACAGTAGCATGGCTTCTTGGTGCTTAGTCCAGGCTGTCCATATAGATGCCCCTGGTCTCTCACTCTTCTCCCACACATGGATATATTTGCACTGGGTCTGTATGGCTGACTGAGAGGGTACCTCTCTGTGTATTTGTCGATCATTGGTGCATATGGGATAAGTCCGAAATAGAATGACACGTCCCTGACACCAAATTCCATGCCACTCGACCCAACATGGTTTTCGCACATCAAAAATGTGTTGCACCATAGGTGTCTAGTCTGCACAACTGCAGTGTAACCATGCTGCATGCCCGTACACTGCCCGGACACATCCCATCTCGCCCTAGATCCCAAACCTCCAGAAACCGCATACTTGGCCTGCGTACCCACGCCCCAGCATCCAAACACAGACACGCCAGTCCCACTAGACCAACCTCAATCAGTTGCCAGCACGCAAAAATCAGCACTCTCACTATCATACCACCCAAACACTCCCCGCACCATCTCACCCTCATGACCGCGCAGCCACACCGGAGAACTCTCATCCTCAACAGGCACCCAGCACCAAAGCCAAAAACCCTCAAATTGTCAAACAACAACACACAGTACGACTATCTCCGACCCTCCACACCAGTTCATAGCGATCGCAGTTCCTCCCGCCCGAGCTGATGTTCTGCCTCAATCACTTCCACTCTCACGCACCCTATTAGAGCAGTCTACATGCCTAAACTAAGACGAGACCACTGGCGCACCACAGACATGAACCCAGGCACCCCTATATATTTTTTTTCCCTGGCATCTCTAGCCAAATACCTTATGCTGCACCGGCCAAAGCCTCCTCCCTTAAACCAACCACAGAAGTCTGCAGCCTCACAAAATCCCACCATCAAACCACTTCCTCAAACCACATAATTGTAGCATTTGAAGAGGAAGCAGTTCCATTGTATCCTATCACCTCCGCCACTTGCCACCCACGCACTAAGGTAACTGTACCTGCCACTCCTGTGATACCGACTTCAGATCCCGACAATCACAACCACACTCCACACAACCCTTCCCATTACGGGGCCTACACTAATGCTATCCCAACTCCTATTAAGGCACATACCCTGTTCCCACATGCTGTTAGTAACCTCATACCCGCCAGGCCCAACCCAGGCATCACTACACCCAGTGACCCAAGATCGAAGCTAAGTACTAGTAGCACTTCCAGCTGCCTTGCTACCACCATCCTCGACACTACAAGAAGCCACCACACCAAGATATCCCCTAAGCTTCTGACCTCTCTCAAATGTGACCTCACCAATGTTCATTCCCTCCCAGCACACACCCTAGAAATGTGCAACCTGCTCACTGATAACAATTTAGACCTACTAGTCATCTCAGAAACCTGGTAACACAAAGTCTCTGGCACCGCTATCTTCTTAGCACTGCCACAAGGCTACAACATCTCCCGTCAGGACTGCCTACACACCAAAGGAGGTGGAGTCAACCTCATAGCCAAGGACTCCCTTCCCCTAAAACAGGTCTCTAACTCCTTCAAAGGCAACAGTGACATTCTATCCCTCAAACTCACCAACTCCCCTAACTGCACCATCACTATACACATTGTCTACCGCCCCCCACCCCCATGGCCAACTTTCAGGAAAACCTCATCCACTTCCTATCTGACAACTTAAAAACCTCCTCCAAATCCTCCAAATCCATTCTACTGGGAGACCTGCACCTCAAGTTCAATGACCCAGAAGACCCCAATGCCAAATCTCTGGCCAAAGCCCTTGACACCCAAACAATGATCACTAACCCCACCCTCACTAAAGGCTGCATCCTAGACTGCATAGATGACCATAATTGTGCTCCATCCATCAGCTCTCATGCCCCTTGCCAATGGACGGACCACCACGTCATCCACTTCTCCATCCCCACACCTCCGAAAGAAAAACCCGTCACCACTCTACCACCTGCCATAGTACAAAGCAAATGGAAACTTACCAAAAAGAGGCTTCTGCCTTATCTAGAAACACTTGCTCTCAGACCTCCCTTCTCCAATGACCCCAAAGCTCTAGCTGAGCTATACAATTCCACACTAAAGAATGCAGTTGACGCCATAGCCCCACTGTCTGCCAGGAAAGCAAAAACAGTCAGGCATGTGAATTCCTTGTTTACCCCTGAACTAATGGAACTCTGCTCCCTGAAGCACATCACCCTCTCCACCTGGCAAACCAACCCACTGGAATACACAAAAATGGAATTCAACAAGATTGCTGCCCAATACAAAAAGGCTATCATCTCAGTCAAAACCACTTCCTTCAACAGCAGGATAGCCAATGCAAAATCAGGATCCAAAGAAATGTTCGCATCTTCAGGGAATTAGAATTACCGGCTCCCACCACCCAAGCCAGCTCCAAAGATGAATCATGGTGCTCTAATATCCAAACCGCCATGCTCAATAAACTTTACCTGCTGCATAGCAGAATTCTAACCAACAAGAACTCGATTTTAACACCAGCAGCCACTCCTTTCTCTAACCCCTCTGTCCATCACCTCCCCTTCTTCTCCTTCAAGGAGGTCACTGAACCCAAATTCCCCACACTCCTCAAACGCTTAAACCTTCTAACTGCCAAGGAGATGATTGCCCAGCATCGATCATCAAAGACTGCACTGTCACACTGGCCCTGTTGTTCACTGCCTTCCTTTGCCCCAGGACTAGTTCCCCCCAGCTTCAAGGAAGCATGGGTGTGACCACTCCTAAAATAAAACACACTTGACCCTGCCTCCGCATCAACTACCAGCCCATAAACACAGTCCCCTTCCTCCTAAAGATTCTCGACAAAGCAGCCAACACACAAGTCCAACACTTCCTTGAAAGCAAACACATCTTGGGCTTACGGAAATCAGGTTTGCACCCTGGTCACAGCACATAATTGACCTTTAAAACCAACTATACGAGATCAAGGATGTAGGCAAGCCTGCTCTACTCCTCCTCCTGGACTTATCAGCTGCAGTTGTCCTAGTAGACCATAACATCCTATGACATCATCTTACCTCTGCAGTCTACTTCTCTCCCAAAGCCACAGCTTGATTCACTTGAAGATAGAATGATGAGAGTGTTCTCAGATCAGGCCCACACAGACCCTGCTATTATACACTGTGGAGTCCCACAGGGTTCCTGTATCTCTCCCACGCTATACACCATTTTCAAGAAGCCTCTATTAGACATCCTAGACTCCTTCGGCATAGCATGTACCAACTATGCTGATGATACCCAAGTCCCCCTCCCACTCTCCGGCATCTATGGAACTGACACCAAGGCCCTCAATACAGTCTACTCCACCATTCAGGCCTGGATGCCATCAACAGTCTTTGCCTCAATGGGGAAAAAACAGAAATCCCTGTAGTAGTTAAAAGTGAAACCCTGAGGACATTTCCAGCCAATACACTGCCTTCCCTATCGACAACATCCAGATCCATGTCCCTGCCTCGGTTAAGACCCTAGGAGTCTACCTTGATACCACCATACGCATGTCACATCAAGTGAGCGCCACCGCCTCCTTAGTGGCCTACTACACCAAGCTGATTAATGCAGCCAAACCATTCTTATCCACTGAGAACTGCCTCTCGGTTGCTAGAGCAACAATAGTCTCAAATCTGGATTATTGTAACATCCTGTTTGCTGGCACTTCTCTAAAAAAGCTAAAGAAACTCCAAATAATACAAAACCAAATGCACCCAAATCTGCTCACAACATACCCAAAAGAGAACACATCCCTGCAGCCGGACGCAAATCCCACTGGCTACCCATCAGAGAACGCATCCAATTCAAAACCCTTGCCATCACTCACAAGTGTCTCATTCACAGAGCCCCCCCCCCCACCTCTCTTTGAAAACTAGTCAGACTTGGCTCCTCCAGACCCATTAGGACAGCATACTCCCACCAACTCATCATACCCAAAGTCAAATGGGCCAAAGCAGGTGGTGCTGGCTTCCCTTCATTGCTGCCAGACAATGGAATACCCTACCACTCACCCCAGAAGTGAACACTCTCAGACTGCCTTCCACAAAGCACTCAAAACCTGGCTGTTCTGCTAACATCAACACATTCCATGCAACCTCTCAAACTACACTTGTTCTGACAATTCCCCACCACTGCACTAAGCAACCTTCTTTTTTAATTGCCACTATACCCATTGCTTGTCCTACTGTCACCATACCCTTTTTCTGTACCACTGTAACTAAGCAACCTACTTACCTCAGTAAGAGCGCCACAGTGCCTACGGGTTGTTTTGGTGCTATACAAATGAAAGAAAATATAGATAAGAATGGGTGGCTGCAGGTTTTTCCTGCCTTTCATCTTGTCATCATGAACTTGGTGGTGCAGGGGGGTTCCCCCAGGATCCTGATTCCCTCTTCAGCTCTTCAGTCTTCCCTCTGGTCGACCTGTCGACCACAACCTTATACATCAATCCTTTAGCTCTTGGTTGCCATATCTTGGTTATTCCCCTGAGGTGTCCATAGTAATTTACATGATTATCAAAAGTTTATTGCATGTAACTGCATACTCCTTCAGGGTCACACCACACCCACTTTCCTTCATAATACTTTGCATCAAGGGGTTGTACAACTTCATCACCACAAGCAGGAGCAATTCACATATCACTATTCTCTCTCTCAGCTTGTCTCTTTCTCCAACAATCTGGTCCTTCGCTCCTCCTAAGTTCACATCCATCAGAACCTACATCCCAATAGCTTCCTTTGCCATCTTTTTGCACTTAGTGGGACACAATTTTATCCAGCGCATTGACACTCCTGCCAGTACAAATGCTCCCATTATCACCTTTAGTCCATCTGACAGCCTTGCATGATGGTATCCACGACCATATGTACGCTATACAGCTCTGATCCTTTCATGTCCCCTTTGCTTCTTCTTCCATGTATACATGCATCTGTGATAGTTGAAATACTGCTTCTGACAGTGTACTATTGTCTTCGTCATTGGCAGGTTTGAATGTGCAACAGGAACTCCCAATTTTTGCGCAACCTCCACCTTCCACTGCCGTGAGCATATCCAGAACGTATCTATTCTGGAGCACCACCAACCTCACTGCTCGGAGCTCTTCTTTTATTCCATTAATCCATTCACTGTGGAGTTGATCGTCACCAACAGCTCCCAAAGGGTAATCTGCAGTCACTTCGCATTTGTGTATGCCTGTACAGATGGTGTTATTGCAGCAAAGAAAATGTGCATCCTGCTGAACAATCTGTGTTCTGCCGGAACTTCATCTTGCACTGTCTCTGTTGGCTAAATACTTCCTCTCTTTATTGTGCTCAACTCAACAGGCTTCTCGCTGTTGCTTATTTGCTCCTCGTCCGTGACCTCTCCTTCCTCTTGTTAGTGTCCATCTTTGGGAATTCATCAAGTTTCACATCTTTTTGTGGCATGACCAATGATGGCATATTGATGTGTACCAACAAACAAACTGCTCCCCAGTTGGGTGGCAGCTTCTCGTATGCTTTTGATCTGCATGCCCAAAAGTGGTCCATCAGTACTGCTGTCCCTGCCTTCATTGCTGCATGCTTCTCCATGCTCCGGCACCCTATGTTTTCACCAACTTTCACTTCCTCATTATTCTGGTAACACAGTGCTGGTGTCTTCAGCAGTATTATCGGCTTTGGTACAGCTTCATTCTCCACCCATGTCAGTAACTTTGCTCTCACATCCTACTCCTTCAGACATTTGTCGTTCACTTCCTGTACCTTGTTCACTGGGGACTGTGCGAGTTTGAGCACATTGCTCCCCACCACTCCATCCTTCTATCCATCGTCTGTGTATACTTGGCAAAATACAAGTATCTGTGGTCTTTTCCAGCATCCAGGCTCATCTCTTGTTTCCTTCACTCTGGTCCATGTGCATGGCAATTCCTTCAGGGTTATAGTGTTTGTTTCCCCTGTCTCAGGCCGATCAGTGACGTACTATATAGCTTTGTCTAGCTGCCAATAATTGTTCATCATGTCTAATGTCTTTATGTAATTATCATCATATGGGAACGTTGCTCGCAACATCCATCTCAATGTTGCTGTCTTCCCTTGGAACATTTCTTGAGTTGTCGCCATCGAGAGATGCATGAAGCATTGTGCACCTGCTGCTGGTATTTCAGTTGCTATGAACATTCTGGAGGCACACATGACATAGGGGATTAATGAGCTGACATAACAGCTCTCAGCATGTGGTTTCCTTACCTACTTTGGTCATATGTTTGTACCACATGTTGTTAGACACTTGAGCACTGTCAGTGAGGTACATGTTTACCCCTTTCATGTCTGTGTCAACACTGTGCTTACCTGTCCTTACCGTGTAATCAGAGCTCTCCTGTCCACCTGATATGGTTGTTCCACCAGCTGGGGTTGGGTAATGTTAGTAGATGATACAGCGGTAGCACTAGCAACAAATGAAATCCTCCAAAATATAAAAGCAACAACTCCACTTGGAATAAAGAGACACAACATAGTAATCACATTCTTTGTTATCTCACTCATCTTTACCTGTGCTGCTGATTCTTGTGCTGCCTGCAGATGTAGTTGCACACCTGAACTGCATTAAGAAATGTGTTATTGTTTTAGTATGGTAAGTAACTCTTTAAGGCCTGCGTACTAAATAGTCATTAATGGTGAAAATGAACACTTCTTCCCACACTGACCTTGCTGATGGGTCTCTTGGTGTGACGAGAATGGGAGGGTCACCTTTTTCAAGTTGTGGGTATTTGTGGGCCAAATATTTTATAAAAGCAAGACAATACAGTCTGGGATATCGTGCTCTGATCCTACTGGGTCTTCTCACAGTGTGGACAAAATGGTTTGAAAAAGTATCAGGGTGGTGGCCAGTGGGCAACATGAACAATCATCAACAATTACATCGGCTTTCTCATTGAAGGTTTGCAGGGAATAAAATAGCAAACAGACTGTGTATCCTTACTCTAAGGGCCTCATTACACGGACGGCGGTTAGGGTTTACCGGTACCGGTATTTTACCGGTACCAGTAAAACCTTACCGCCTTACTACGAGGTCCCTTTGCGGTTGGTGACTTTAACGCCTGCTTTTTGCAGGCATTAAAAACCAACCCGCAAAGGGACCAGGGAGCTAATTACGGTACCGCAATTTGCAGTGCCGTAATTAGCACCTTCCCCATTCCCATTATGCCCTATGGGGCAAAAATGGGAATGGGGAAGGGCAATGGGGGAAGGGGGAATTACCGCCCCACCAAACTTGGAATAGGGCGGTAATTCCCCTTTCCACCAAGGCGGTGCCGGTATTTTACCGGCATTGGACCAACGGGCTAATAGCACCTTGGTCCACCGCCGTCCGTGTAATGAGGCCCTGTGTCTATTAAGAGTCCAGTCCCTAACTCTGCTGCCCGTTAGGTATCCTCCACTCAGCAGTGTAAATTCAGAATTAGCTTGTTGCTCTTCATGCTGCTGATTGTTGGCCCTGTTGAACATGTTGCCGCTGCTTTGTAGGGCTCGATGTCATGTGATTCTATACTCTCTTCCCTTCCAGTTTAACTGCTCTGTTGGCCACTTTCTCCACAGTGTGAGGACCAGTTGACCTTGGTGCGTTCCAGCAGCAGATAACGTTCTGCAATAACACTAAGTCCCCCACATTCGCCTGCTTATTAAGTTCCCAGTCTCTTGGTGCATTGTCACAGTTGCTCTCTCAGCTGCCTTCTGGGCCCCCTAGATTTGTTATATCTGGTGAGAGATAAAAAAGGCACTAGCAATCAAAGTAATGTATGCATACATCTCTTGTCCTAGCACATCTGCACTACTCTCACAGTCTTTCAGTGCTCTTGTGGGGGGAGCCAGTGGGAGTTGCATGAGCTGTCCTGTCACCACTTCATGTGGCATTAAATGGTGGTCGGATCAAGGCTTTTGTGCAATGTGAACAAAGCAAGAGGTAAGCATTGCAACCCTCTTTTCTTCTTGCTCTTCTCTGTTTTGGCAAGGAGGCCATTCAGGTGTTCACACACTCCCTTTGCTTGTGGGTAATACGCACAGGCACATTTATGTTGAATGGCCAGCAACGTGGTGATATGCTGTAAAACCTCATTGTCAAAGTGAGGGCCATCGTCAGACCACTGGGCCTCACATATGCCCCAAAATATGTCTGCTCTGAGGGCATCGGGATATGAATAGCGACCTGTCTCAAAGCACCAGGAGAATGGACACACAACCACTATCATGTAGCGGTGTCCTTGACACACTTGGATCATGTTAATGTTGTCAACATGTAAATGGTGGAATGGGCCTACTGGCTGGGGTATGGCTCCTCTCACAACTCCACAACTCTCAGTTTATGTCCTGCTGTATATTTCTTGCAAGTCAATCAATTATTTACAAATTCAGCCATGTGTTTTACCAAGTTAGGATAGATGCTTCTCAAATGCAGGCAGCAATGACCTCTTTCCCCATGTGTGTTGGGTAGTGTAATTGTGTCAAGGCCATGTTCAGTAATGCTAGTGGCACGACCACTTTCCCTGTGTTATTCTGCCACCATAGAGCATCTGTTGGAGATACTATACATCCCATTTTAGTCCACAATTCCTTCTCTTCTCTAGGCGCAGCTCCCTGCAATTCCATAATCTGTGTTTATGGCAATGCATTGTACCCTTACTTTTGTACCATGCTCCTGGCACAATCTCGAGCATTCAATGCTGTTTCCATTTCTAAGAGCTCTCCAAAATATGTTACGCATTTTGCTTCAAAGTCTGCTGCTTCGTTCCCCCTTGAGATAGAATCCTTCCTTAGAGTGTGTGCTTGAAACTACACTATTGCTACCTGTGCTGGGTAATCAATTACTTTGATCAGTTTGCCCAATAGAGGTGCATTATGTACTGGTGTCCCATCTGCCCTCCTGAGTCCTCTCCTGATCCATAGTGACAGTCCTGAGTGTAGTGTGGATGTCAAATAGGCGGAGTCCATGTATACTGTCACTTCCTTTCCCCTGCTGTGCTCCAATGATAGTATTAGGGCCACTAGTTCTGCTGCTTGTGCTGAATAATGAGATGGTAATCGCACACTGGCTACTGCCTCACGTATTCCATCCTCTCTCAACCTCACCACTGCAGTTCCTGTATGCCTGACCCTATCTGTCAAGTCAATTTTGAAGGCCCATCAATGTACAGCATGTATCCCCTCTCAAGTGCCTCATAATATAATATGCAAGTGTCATTAAATGCCTGTATGGTTCTGTGCAGTCATGTGCATAGTCTCCTTCTTGAAGGATGTCTTCTAGAAAAATTGCTGGGTGACACGTCTGCACCTCACTATTTTCAGTGAAGTGATGGATAATATCACTTCATACTCTGATGCTCTTTGTGTCGTCAGTGTGCTCTTTGGCTTCTGCAGTATTGTGAAGAGGGCATGCTCCACATAGAGCGTGGTAGTGCACCCAATAGTGAGTGTTGCTGATTTCTCAACCGCAAAGGCGGCAGCAGCCTAAGATTTTTTTCACTGGTAATGTCCTCATTACTGGATCAAGCTTCCCACTGAAATAGACTATGGGTTTGTGTCCCAAGCTCATCTTCTGTGTCAGTACTGCTTTCATCACCACACCATCAGCGTGAGAAAACAGGAAAAAATAATTTTTGTAGTCTGGTATCCTTAGCACTGGGGCTGTGCATATTTCCTCCTGCAGCATGTCAAATGCATCAGTCATCTCTGTTGTCCAGGTCAGTATCTTGTGTCCCTCTGTGCTTCATTCAGAGCGCCTAATACAGGCCTTGTGTATGTACAGTAGTCAAGCCACACTCTGTAGCAGTGGCACAACACTAAGAACTGTTGCTTTTCTCTCACTGTCATGGGTTTAGCTGTCTTCGGTACTGTCTCCGCTCTTTCTAGAGCAATCTGTTGGCCATTTTGTGAGATTGTCTGTCCAATATACAACACTTCCTTCTGACAATAGTGTAACTTGGCCTTGTACACCTTGTATCCCTTGTCAGCTAACACAATAAATATGTGCACTGAGTCCTGTCTGTACTGATCTTCTGTCTTGCCGCAAATCAAAATGTCTTCTACATACTGCAATACTGTGCTCTCCATCTCTATATTACACAAGTCCATCTGTATCACTCTGTTAAAGATAGATGGTGACTTGCAGTACTCTTGAGGAAGTCTTGTATGTCTCCACTTCTGGTTTCTATACATGAAGGAAGTGAAATCTTGTGAGTCTGGATGTAATGGTACTGAGAAGAATGCATTCTTCAAGTCTATGACCGTAAAGCAGGCAGCTTCCACCGGAATGCTGCATAGAATTGTCGCTGAGTTTGCAAACAGAGGATACTGTGCTTCTACAATGTTGTTAAGAGGCCTTAAGTCCTGGATAAAACGGCCCAATCCCCCTTTTGCCTTTCTCACTGGGTACACTGCTATGTTACATGGGGACTCTGATGGCACGAGAATGCCTCTCTCTATTAGCGCTGCAATTGTCTTATACATGCCCTCAACTGCCTCTTTGGTGAGTGGGTACTGTTTCACTCTTGGCAAATTTGCTCCTTGATTCAGTTTTATTTTCACTCCCCCTATGCTCTTTAATAGCCCCTTATCATAGGTACTTGTTGTCCATAGGGTTCTGGGCACCTTTGCCAGATACTCTTCGCAGAATGGGGGTGGCACTTCCAGCGCCATTGTCATCCTCTGTGGTATTTCCCTGTAGTGTATCCTCAACCAGTAAGTCACACTCATCTCGAACACCATCTCTGTCTCTAACCTCTCTTTCCTGAATAGCACTTCGTCTGTCACTCTGGTCAACTTGCACCCTTCTGCCATTGCGAGCACTGCTCTCCTTGGTCACCCTGTGTTATCCATCCCATGTGCCGCTATCCATTCTTCCCTTGCTATTACTGCCTCAATAACTATTGACACTATAGTTCCCTATTCCTTGTCCAATGGTATCTCAAGTCTGAAGAGATACTCATTTGGAACGTGACACAGCTTTCCTGCAATCCCTGGGAGCCATGCAATAGCAATGTCAGTCCCGTACTGGAACATCTCCTCATCAACAGGAACCCCTCTCTGTACCTTTCCTCCACAATAAGCTTGGACAATATCTTTACATTAAGCATATGTATTCCCAGTGTGGAGCACACTATGCCCTTATCCCTGAATGAAATTGTCATGTTTAGTCTGCTCATAATGTCTCGTCCCAGTATGTTTACAGGTGTATGTCGAGTGTAAAGTAAGGACAGAGATAGATTGTGCTCTCCTATAAAAAGAGAGATAGTATCTGTGAAAGGAACCCCTTCCTAAGCCCCAGAGAATCCTTGAGTGTTCATTGCCTTGCCTGACAATTTAAATGCTCCTTCCCTAATGCAGTACCTAGTCGCCGCTGCGTCTACGAGAAAGAGAAAAATCTTGTAACCTATCACCACCCCGATGTGAGGTTCATCTGCAGGGTTGGGTGTGAACAACAGGATGGAACACATCAAGTTCGTCAGTGGGCTGTCCTATTGAGGGTATAAGGACATCCCATTCCCAGTAAAAGCGTTGTTCCCAACCATGGTAACTCCTCCTAGTTGTCTAATGGGAACTGTTGCCATGGAGTCCATGTGTGCTGCTGCGTCATTGCTCTGAATTTTGTGCCAATTGCTAGGTGTTTCTGCGAGCCGGCAGTGCTTGCAAATACTGTGGTACTGGGGCTTGCATCTGTGGGCTGTTGCATCTGTGGTGCTTGTACCTGCACTTTTGGCATCTGTTGGTGTGTGCCCTGTATCTGCCCTTGCTGCAGCTGGTCTTGTGTGTAATAGACATCCTGATACCGTTGGTATGGCTGCTGGTCCTGTGTTCCCCAATTCCACTGCATGCCCCTGCTCCTACACACTCTTGAGATGTATCCTATCTGCCCACACATCCAACATTGTGGTGGATCCCTCCCTTGCCCTTGTAAATCCTCTCAGAAATCCCCTGGGCCCTGCTGTGCCTGCTTCCCATATCCCTGAGACCCTCCTGGAAAGCCCCCTTGGTTGTGATGCATCTGTGATCCAAACCCGCATCCTCTCGGTTGCCCTCCTCTTCCTCGAATCCCTTGCTGTGTGTTTGCCTGCCGCATGCACCCTCACCCCATGGGCGGTGTAAACTCCTATGGTGGCTGCTGCACCCGTGGGGTTGGGCTGGTTAGTCCTGCCCCTTCTATTTCGTTTCTTGTTATTTTTTTCCTTACAAGCTTTGTTTCGTCTATCTTCCTGTCCTCTGCCTTTTTCTTGAGCTTCTCCTGCCATAGCCAATAGTGGTGAACTATCGTGAGCTGTATATCTGGCCACCCTTTTGCTTCCATGCCTACCAACTTCCTTAAGTTTTTCTGAGTGGGCTGTGAGCCCTGGGCATAATATGTGATAGAATATTTCTACTGCTTTATCTCACAATTCTCAAGTTTCAAGGCACCAAAGCTCTTGAATCTCCTGAATATGCAGCACTGGGTCTTCATCTTCCCTCATTTTCCAAGACATGATTTCCCTATAGTCTGATGTGTGGGGGTATTGCATCCTTAGTGCTCGCCATACGGAAGCTCTGCAGTAGCAAACAGCGAACCATTGTGCACCGTGTTTTGGGTTGTCACCCCAGAGAAATCTGTCCTCTTCCATACGTCATCAGCAGCGTCCCAGAGGATCGCCACTGGTAGCCCTTTTATGTTTCCCACGGCCAACCTCTGTCCCACTGTCATTCTCTCCATCTCATAAATTCACTTCCCAGGCTTCTCGCTCAATGATAGCAGCCTACACCTCATGTTCTTTTTGTCTGCATGTTTCCATGGTATATACTGAAGTTACAACTCTCCCCTTTCCAGTAAGGGTATCTGTGTTGACCCTGCATCCCCATGTGTGCTTCTAGTCAGTCTCACTTGCCCGTTCTTGCTTTCAATGCCCGCGTACACATCTATCAGTTCTGGTATGGGTATCAGAACACTGTCATCATGTTCCCCCGTTAGTCTTCTCCTTGAGAAAACTATAGCAGTTTCCCCCTTCCTTCATCCTGAGAGCTCTCTAAGCCTGTCCCTATATGTAGTGACGTCATTTGGGTGTGAAAGTCGTTTGCCAGCCGTGCCTACTCTTCCATGCTTCCCCCTCCTGCTCCCTGTGTATGTGTCTCATGCTCCCAGGTCACACGTTTGTCTTCCCCTGTGCTCTGGAGCTGATGTGGCTCCCCCCTCTTGTCCCCACTGTTCCGTCCTTTGTTGTCTGACCCCGAGCCCATGTTGCTAAAAAAAATCATCTGCAAAGCTCAGTCTCCTAGTTGTCATGTCTTTGTTAGGTATCAGGCTAAGGTCGATATCCCTCAAGTCCTATCTGATGCCTCCTCCCCAGCCCCCTAGGCGGGTTCTGTCCGTCTCTGTTATGCTCCTGTCCCGTGAGCTCAGGCTATCTGGCTCTGCGTGTCTGGCCTCCTCAAGTCTGTAGTTCCCCCTGACTGTTGATCATTGTGTTTTTTCCACCATTATTGCTCACTCATCCTCCTCTTTACGTACGCCTTCCTTTGTCAACCTGTCCACATGCAACTTCCTCTGTGCCTTCTCAATCAATTTGCATTTCTCCTGCTCTGCTATCTCCCTCCACTTCTCAATCTCTTCTACTTCTCGTATACTTTTGTTCTGTCGCTCCTGCTCTTCATGCCTTCTTTCTTTACGATCCCTCTCTATTCTTTCTTCTCTTTCTCACTGCACTCATTCTCTTCTCTCCTCCTCTCCCTATACTCTTTCTCTAGTCTTTGCTCTCTTTTTCTCTCCCTGTCTTCTCTCTCGTACCCTCTCCTGTCTGTCCATTTCCACCATTAGTTCTTCCCAGTATGATGCTTCACTGCTCCCCTTCAAACCTTCCATTGGCTTAGCCGCCCTCTCTGCTTCCCCGTCCGTCTTCCCTTCCAGCTTTAGGAGTATCTGTCCCCCTATCCATTCATTTGTGGCTATGCCCTGAGCCCCTCCTTGGGATCCTTCTGTGCCTTGCTGCTCGTCTCTCGTTCAGTAGCTGGCTGCTTTGCGCCCTTCGGCCCTTCCTTGTCGTATGCAAAAGGTTATATGTTGGGTTTGAATACCCCTCTGCTGCTCTCAATTCCCGTAATGCTCTTACTTCTTGTAATGGGTGCATCCCTTGTTCATTATCTGTGTCATCTGAGGCCACTCTCAGAGGGACATGGGGGGGGGAGTGGAAGGCACATCCCCTGGCTACTTCACCTCCTGTTGGCTCAGTATCCACTGATGCCTCGCTGCATGCCCCTCAACCTCCTGAATCATCCTCCAAAGCTTGAATATTGCCATACGGCTTGCAAGCGTCTTCTCCTTATAGGCACTCTGTATGTGTGTCAGTAGTGATTGCTGCACATCTTTGGAGAATCTTCCACAAGGTCATCATGGTGTACTTAACTTATCCTCTCTGCTTTTGGACCATTATGCACTATATTTACATATCTTCTTCCTGTAGGGTGGGAGTGTCTTACACAGGTGCTGGAAAGGCATGTCACCACTTCCCCTGATACATTTTCGTTGCCTTTACCTCAAGTCGTGGGTTTCGACAATCCGCTGTTTATGGAGAAAGGTACAATGCAATAACAATACTTTGCAGGTTAATACAAGCTTCTTTGGCTCCACAACTTATCAGGCTTGCTCCACTCACAACCCCTTTACAAAGTCGCCATCACTGCCTCCTCAGGCACACCCACAATCTTGTGCAGGAGCCCTCTGTGCACCGCCACTTGGTCTACTTGTCTGCCAATCTCGAATTTCCAATGCTACCTGCTCACCGTCTCAAGCTCTCTGTGTCCTATTGTGCAAATACATGGGTGACGTCACCAATTTACTAAACAAGGTGATGCTGAACAATGAAATACTGTGCACCCACTGCTGTAGTCCCCTTACTCCCAAAATACACAAAAACCCCACACCTGTCTTCCCGCCTCCAGACAGAGTATACCAATATTCGCTTGTGATCAAACTATACCCGCTTTGTCGCCTAGCATGCAAAACTTCTCACTCCAGAACTCTTAACCAGTCGACACACTTTCCTCAATCTAGGCCAGCACCCTTGCTAAACCTTACCGGGATACTGTCATTTAGGACCCGAGCTAAAATTCCCAACCCACAGGAAATCCAGTATTTACATAACATCTGCCACCTGTGTCCTCGCATCAATAGCCTAGTGTATTCACCAGAACCGTTTACCTCTGACCTTGAATGTGCCCTAAACATAGAAAAGGAACATATACCTCTGCTCCTTTGCGCACTAACTTTGACAATGCTAGACAATACATTGACAATACTTTGACAAAACTAAACAATACACCACACAATATTTAATAACCTCCCTCAAACCCACAATTGCTGTTTGACTTGGTCAGTGCTTACACACGGTGGTCTGCTGGTGCTTCTCAGCTGCCGTGTCCCCCAGAAAGTGCCCACTTCTCCGTCCTGGTCAGCCTGGACTCCTCGCTGACTTTGGGCAGGACATTTCCCAAGCTGGCTCCTGATGGTCTTTACACGGGCAAGCGTCCTCATCTTATCAAAAGAAGCAAGTTTCCTGCAGCATCTCAGGTTCTGCGGTGGAGGAGACGACTTTGTGCCTGGCAAAAGCAGCCAACCATCATTTGCTACCAAGTTGTTGGGATGAACTCTCAGGTATGCCCGAGAGATGCTGGAAGTCTGTGAACTTGGATTGCCCAACTCCCTCCCCCAGTATGCACAGAGGACTCAGTCAACGGCACGTTCAAACTGCAAATTATTACAAGAAGCACCAACAGTGATCAATACAAGAACACAGGTGGATTCCAGTACTTCACGCTGGGCCTCATTACGACCCTGGCGCTAAGTGAAAAACGATGGCGGTAAATGGTTACCGCCATCGTTTTCCGCCAGGTCCGATCATGACCCGTGACCGTTAACTACGATGCCATTAGCGGCATCGTAGTTAACGCTGGCGCTAACTGCGCTAAGGGTGCGCGCACGCGACCGCCCACACCGTACTTAGCGCCATGGCGGAAAGGTACGCAAATGCCGACCCAAGCGGACATGCACCTAACGCCATCACCCAGCCCGTTAAGTACCTTACCGCCATGGTGCAAATAACGCCATCGCGAACCAACCGTAAAGGGCCATGTTAAGTGAATGCAGCTGCCACAGGTGCACAGAAACAGCACAGGTGAAGGCAATACAGACTCAGGGAAGTACAAAAAGAGCACACCCCACCCCTTCCCACACCCAGTCACACTCCACAATGATGCCAATACGACTAGCAATGTTGGGGCTGGAGGACCTGATAGCAATGCATGTGCTACAACAGCAACAACAACAACAGGCAGCACAGAGGAGACGCAGGAGGAGAAGGAGGGCAAGGCAGGCCCAGCAAACCCCACCAGCACAGCCAGTGCCACCACGCAGGCAGCCCCCAATCCCACGCATCAGAGCCAATCCATTCAACCTCACTGCTGAGCAGATCCACACCCTGTACCGTTTGGACCGGGACACCATCACCGCCATCGTAGACATGACACACAACGACATCGTCAGCATGATAGAAAGTCCAACCGCCATCCCCCCCCTACTGAAGGTAGTGTCTGTACTCCACTTCCTGGCCACAGGCACCTACCAGCACACAGTGGGGCACCTGCATGGCATTTCACAACCATTATTCTCACGAACACTCATCCAAGTGCTCGATGCCCTCCTCAAGCACACAGATGACCACATCTCATTACCACGGACTGCCCAGGAGATTGCAAACACCAAAGTGGGTTTCCATGCACTAGCCGGCATACCCGGTTGCATTGGTGCCATCGACTGCACCCATGTGGAATTGGTGGTTCCACGTGCCATGGAGGTACCGTACCGCAACCGGAAACAGTTCCACTCAATCAACGTGCAAATGGTCTGTGACTCCAACAAGATCATCACACATTGTTGTGCCCGATTCCCCGGATCAACCCATGATTCTATGGTCCTGAGGAACTCCACAATACCACGCTACATGGAGCGACATGCAGGCCCAAGATCCTGGCTACTGGGTGAGTCCAATGTCATGGAAGTGGGCAGGTGAATGACGTACCGATGCATACTCCACCTGGCAGAAAGGGGGGGGGTGATGCATACTCCACCTGGCAGAAAGGGGGGGGGGGATGATGCATACTCCACCTGGCAGAAAGGGGGGGGATGATGCATACTCCACCTGGCAGAAAGGGGGGGGGTGATGCATACTCCACCTGGCAGAAAGGGGGGGGGGATGATGCATACTCCACCTGGCAGAAAGGGGGGGGATGATGCATACTCCACCTGGCAGAAAGGGGGGGGATGATGCATACTCCACCTGGCTGTGAGTAACACAGAGAACGGAGACAGAGGATGGTCACTCACAATGCACACAACCCCTCTGCATACATTGGGTGATGGCATGCAAAACAGGCCATGGGTGCCATGAGCATATACTGGTTGCATTGTGTGACTCAATCACTGCATGTAGAAGTGAGCCAAAGTAACAGTTGGATGCGAGCCATGGTGGAACATCATGTTCCTGATCAGACAACATGACTGACACATACATTCTCGCCTACATACAGGTGATGCAGGCTATCCCCTGAAGAGGTGGCTCCTTACACCAGTCCGGAACCCGCAGAACCAGCACGAGGAGGACTTCAACCGTGCACATACACGTACTCGTGTGGTCATAGAGCAGACATTCGGCCTATTGAAGGCACGGTTCCGAAGCCTCAGCAGGTCTGGTGGCGCACTCCTGTATGGCCATGAGAAGGTGGCAAAGATCGTCATGGCATGTGTCATGCTACACAATATGTGCGTCAGACGGAATGTGCCCCTGCCCCCTGACGCAGAACTGCAACCACCTGACGATGAGGATGAGGAGGGTGCAGATGGGGCGGCACCCCATGGAGGAGGCGATGCACAGGAGGGGCGTGCAATGCGCCAAAGTATCATCGACCACTGCTTCTAGCACACACGGCTGGTGTTTATCACATGGAGACTGCACTTGGGGCACTGTGTGTCTCTGGGACATGCACACTGTGGACTGTACACCAATAAAGCACACATACGCAATGAAAATGTCCACACATTACTTTTTTTGAAAGAAAAAAGTGTATTGAAACTATGAAATGTCGTGTCACACACCCTCCCACCTCCCCCCTGCACACCCCAACACACCCCCTCCCACCTCCCCCCTGCACACCCCAACACACCCCCTCCCACCTCCCCCCTGCACACCCCAACACACCCCCTCCCACCTCCCCCCTGCACACCCCAACACACCCCCTCCCACCTCCCCCCTGCACACCCCAACACACCCCCTCCCACCTCCCCCCTGCACACCCCAACACACCCCCTCTAGGTGTCAACAGATGCCTGTGACAGTGGCCACAGGCTGTTACAAGCCCCCTCTCCTGGCCCCCGGCTGTGTACCCTGGCTGTGGAGCGCAGGTTATGTCCGGAACGTCGCACGGGGCTGCTCTGTGCAGAACTGGCAGTGGAGGATGTCCCTGGCTGCCCCTGTGCATGCACATCCTGTAGGGTGTGGGTGTGCCCAGTGAGCGCACGACGCAAGGCGGCAAGTTCCGCACAGATGTCCCTGGACATGGCCTGCATGGCATCCCTCAGGGTGGCAGTGCTCTGTGCTACTTCGGCCCTTAGGGTCTCCGTGGCCTGTTCAATGGCAGACCTAGCCCCCACACATTCCGCGGCATGCTCATTCAGCATCGTGGACAGTTGATGCTGCCGTTCTGTGATGTCCTCGAGGGACTGCTGGCCCTGATGGCCCATGGCCAGTGCTGGTGGAGTGATGGAGGGGCTGCTCCCCTCCTGTGGAGTGTGGACAGGGCATGGGGTGGAAGGCCACTCCTCTACCTCTGTGTGCCCCTGTGTGTGATCCTCATGGGGGCTGGCGTCTGAGAAACAGGGGGAATGTAGTAGGTCAGTGGGGCTTCTGACCTCGTGCTCCATGTCTGAGTCTGAACATGCAGCTGTTGCAGCTGTCTCACCGATGTTGCTGCTGGCCGCTGACCCCGTGCCTTCTGTGGCAGGCAATGTCGGTGGAGGTGGAGCAGCTGCTGCTGGCCTGCTGCCTACAGGGGTGCTTGCCGGTGGGACGTCAGGTATGCTTGCAGTGGGACCTGCTTGTAGTGGGGTCTGCCTCACTGCAGCTGAGGTTGAGGGTGCAGGGACGTTATTGATGGCCTTCTTGGCTCTCTTCGGCGCAGGGGTGTCCTGGTCCTCTGGGTGTGAATCTGTGGCCTGTGGTGGAGCAAAGGAGGGAGGGCGTTATTGATGGGTCAGCGGACTTTGGAATGACATTGAATGACATTATTCTGGTCAGTAGATGAGGCAGATTTCAGGCAGTGCCATGCAGGTTGTCTCCTATTAGTGTGGAATGTGGATGCAGGTATGCGGGTGCCAGCAGTGCATACAGGGTGGTGCTTGCATGTGGCTATGGGCAGTGTTGATATGTGTTGCATTTACACTCTAGGGCAACCTTGTGCTACACATGATTGGACTGCAGTGACTATGGCATGTCTTGTTTGAGGCACCTACCTTCATCGCCTGATGTCGGAGCTCCCCTTTCCATCCCTCCGACGCCTTCAATGGATTCCATGCCAATCGTGGAAGCACAGATCTCCTCCCACGGTTGGAGTTTTAAGGGGGATTCCGACCCTCCACCGGTACCCAGGGCAAGGTTGCGGTTTGCAGAGATGACGGCTCTGACCCGTATGCGTAGGTCATCCCAGCGCTTCCTGCACTGCTGTGGGGTGCGGGGTACGGTCCGCACCGCGCTGACGCGCTCAGCCACCAGGGCCCAGATGGCCTTCTTCTTCCCTATCGCTGTCCTGGTCATTTCCGGGGAGAAAACGACACCTGCGTTGTCTTGCAGGGTCTCCGTAAGCATGCAGAGTTCCTCCCGGCTGAATCTCTCCTGGCGCTGGCGGTCACATGCCTTTTTCACAGCTTTTGGCATTTTCGGGTACTTGGATGGGTGGGTGATAGGTTGGGACAGGTGTCAGGGTTGGGTCTGGTGTTGTTCGGTAGGATGGCAATGGATTGTGTTTTTAAAGATGGCCGACGGGCTGTTTCCCGTTCCGGCGCGATGACGCTATTTCCGGTTCTGCTTTTTACGGCCGCCGCAAATTACGGTGAACGCTACTTACGGTGGCCGCTACTTACGGTGGCCGCTACTTACGGTGGCCGCTACTTACGGTGGCGGAAGTGCACCTTGCTCGCTTTACGATGCCGGTAGGGGCCTTTTCCGCCATGGCGTTAATTGCATTACCGCCATGGCGTAATGCTCGTGCGCGATGGGTCGTAATGTGGCGCTCTTTACGCCATCGGCCCACGGCGTAAACGCTCATTATGCCATGGCGGTAATGACGGACGATTACCGCCTGGGTCGTAATGAGGCCCGCTGTCTCTTACTTGCAGGCCAGTTTTACTCTAAAACACATCAATACTCCGTCACCACTTGGGCCTTTCTCCAAAAACCTTTCGGTGTGAGGGATTGGCCATCGGGAGTATAATAACCTATATGGTCACCTATACATATTATTCTACTGGCTCTTACATGTCAGATGGCTGGCTTGTTCCATCCCCAGTTCACTATCTATAACATTGTTGCAGAGCAGCAGACTTACCATTGGTTCTTGTCCATCACCATCCACCCCTGGGATACTAAACTGTGATTGGCTAGAGCTGATACCTCAGGGTCTGGGACTCAAACGAGTTCTCACCTTGTGGTGTACTTATTATTATTATTATTATTATTATTATTATTATTATTATTATTGTTTATTATTTGTATAGCGCCGTTTGGCCCTGGGGCATCCAGGCACTTGACAAGGTTACATAGTTGGACAGTGAGGTACAAGTAGTCAATGCAGTAATCGATACAAGTACAGTCGGTTTCACAGATAGGCATAATCGAATAGGCATCAAAGATATGTATACAGAAAGTAGAGCATGGATACTCTGGAATGACTTTTTAGAGCATGGATTTAGCTTTCTTTGGCATGAAGCCATGCTTTTGCTCAGTGTCTGAAGCGGTGAAAGGAGGGTTCAGCTCTGAGGTTGGTGGGGAGGGAGTTCCAGAGTTTGGATGCGAGTATGGTGAAGCTTGTACCACCTGCTTTTTGGAGCTTAAATCTGGGGATGTTTAGGGTCTGTGTTTGGGCTGATCTGGTTAGGCGGGATGGGTTGTGGATTGAGAAGTTGTCTGAGAGGTATCTGGGTGCTTGGTTGTGTAGACACTTATGTGTGAGAGAGAGTGCTTTGTATTTGATTCTTTGAGGTATGGATAGAAATGTGCTCGTGTTTGGGTAAGTTCAGAGCTGATCTAAGTGCGTTGTTTTGAATTACTTGAAGTTTGTTGATGTTCTTTTGGCTGGTGCCCAGGTATAGCGCGTTACAGTAGTCGACTTTTGAGAGTACTAGTGCTCTAGCTGGCATAATACAATTAGGGGTCGAGGGGTAAGGTCTGCTTGCATTGATGAGCTTACATGTGTAAACAGTGGCAGATGAGATGGCATTGATTTGTCTGTTCAGAGTGAGGGAGGAATCAAGATAAATCCCCAAAATTTTGACCCTGTTGGAGACCAAGATGTTATTACCATCAATTGTGAATTTCTGGTATAGTTTGTTAAGGTTGTTGAGTCTAGCTTGGCAGCCTAGGAGAAGAAGATCAGTCTTGTCGTTGTTGAGGCATAGTCCGTGTTTGGCCATCCATTCTTGTGTAATGGAATAAATGTTGTTGAGTACAGAATTGTCAGCGGAATAACCACCAGTTAGTGGGATGAGTATTTGGGTGTCATCTGCGTAATTCGTGTAGATGACACCCAAATGGTCCAATATGTCAAATAGAGGTTTCGTAAAGTGTGGGGGAAACACAGGAGCCTTGGGGGATGCGAAGGTGACAGGGGCCGGATCAGCGGCTGCCGTGGGAGCGAAGGCACTCATGGATCGGTTGTTCAGGAAGAACTGAATCCATGCGTTTGCCTTGTCGGAGAAATTGGCTGCTGAGGTTAGGTGTTGGCATAAAATATCGTGATATACCAGGTCAAAGGCGGCAGAGAGGTCGAGGAGTAGGAGAAGGGCTAGTTTGTCTTTGAGGTTGTCCATTTGTGTCTTGAGGTCGATGAGGGCTGTCTCTGTACCGTGTTTGGGTCGGAAGCCTGATTGTCTTAGTCCTACCAAATTGTTTTTCTCTAGGTGGTCCTGGATCTGCAGGTAGGCAGCTCTATCAAGGGGGGACGGTAGTAATGGGTCTGTAGTTAGTAGGCATGTTAAGGTCTAGAGTTGGTTTCTTGAGGAGAGGTAAAACCCAGGAGTCCTTTAAGTTGTTGGGTACTATACTAGATGTGAAGGAAGAGTTGATACGAGAGGTGATGAACGAGGCAAGATGTTTGGTCGCATTTTTGATAATTGGGGCTGGGCAAATGTCTCCATGACATTTGGAGGGTTTGAGCGAGTTTATTATATCTTCAACCTCCTTGATAGAGACGGATGAAAATTCAAATAGGTTGTTGTTGACTTGGCTTGTGGTGTGGGTGGGTGAGGTGGGATTGTTTGCAAAGGTGAGGCTTTCTTTCTTTGACTCAGTTTTGGATTGTAGCATAGCGATTTTACCCATGAGTGCTTCTTGTATGTTGGTACACCAAGCAATATCTTTGGTACAAGTGTCGGGTATGGGAGATGGGGACTCGAGGTTTCGAAGGATATTGAAGAGCTCTTTAGTGTTGGATTTGGCTTTGCTAATTCTCTCATTGTACATGTTTCTTTTTGTTTGTATGATAGCTGTCATGTAGGTATTGGAGGCTAATTAATAGGAAGTTTTGTTATTAGTGGAGGGAGACTGTTTCCAGGCTAGTTGAGCTTGTCTTTTGTTTTTGCGGAGAGTTTTTAGTTTGGGTGTGAACCAGGAATTGAGGTGTGCTCGTGGTTTGGATTTTCGTAGTTTGAGGGGTGCTATTGTGTTGATGGCCTTGGTAATGGATGAGTTGTAAAGGTCTACTAAGTCTGTGGGGTTAGTGATGGTGGGTGTGAAGTCGATGATAGGTTGGAGTAAAGGGATGAGTTTCTCAGCTGTGATGTTTTTGCTGTTTCTTGTGAATGTGGGCGGAGCATTGGGCAGAAGTGTCGGTGTTTGTTTATCTTTGTTGATGGTGAAGGTGATGAGATGGTGGTCAGTCCAGGCGCATGGTGTGTTGGAGAGGATGGAGGTGTTGCAGTTTATGTCTGCGATCCAGTCTAGTGTGCAGCCTTTGTTGTGTGTAGGTTGAGTGACATGATGGGTAAATCCTAATTCAGAGATAGTATTTGCTACAGCGCTTGCTTTCTCATCTTTCTCATCATTGTAGCCCAGATTGAAATCGCCTAGAATAAGTATCTGTGTGTTGGGTTTGACATTAGTCGAGAGTATGAGCGCTATATCTTCGTTAAAGGAAGAGATTGGGCCTGGCGGCCTGTAAATAAAATGGATAGAGATAGTACTTGAGTGAGTGGCAGATAGTTTGATGATGAGTAATTCAGCCGATAGGAGAGTTTGGTTTCAAATGTGTCTTATGTTAATGGAACTTCTTGCTATAAAGGCTACTCCTCCGCCTTTGGCTGATTGTCTATCCATGCGGTAGATGGTGTAGTCATTAGGGATGGCTAGTGCCAAT
Organism: Ambystoma mexicanum; assembly: GCF_040938575.1. Classification (NCBI taxonomy): domain Eukaryota; kingdom Metazoa; phylum Chordata; class Amphibia; order Caudata; family Ambystomatidae; genus Ambystoma; species Ambystoma mexicanum. Next base: position 551,449,654 of record NC_090939.1, on the reverse strand, counting down.
GTGGGACCTGAAGCTGCATGGAGCCAGGTCTCGGTGATAGCTAAGAAGTCTAGATCGTTTAACGAGATGATGTCGGCTATGTCTAGGGCATGGGCGACTAATGATCTTGTGTTAATTAGTGCGCCTTTGATTGTTTCAGTTGTGGGTTGGCAAGTTTTTATGTTGGAAGTGCGAAGGGATGAAGCATTGGGATGGGGGGTAATCTGATCGGGTAATGCTTTTACATATGTAATATGAGTGGTTAGTTTGGGTTTTCTTTTGCACAGACTTGAGTTGGATGAAGGCACAGTGGTGTGTGTGTCCTTGTTATGAGGCGATTGCGTCTCAGTATGCCTACACATGGATGCGACTTCCATATGAGATTGTTGTTCAGGATAGGAATGCCAGGCGTGGGGTCAAGAATTGCTTCTTGAATGGTACATGTATCTGCGATGGGGATGGTTTGACTGTGTCTGGTTTGAAATGGATTGAGGTTAGGTAGGAAGAGGGTGGGACATGGGATGGGATGGTGTCTAGGACAAACTGGCCTGCTGAGACCGTTGGGGTGGGATAGGAAATCCTATGCACGGCAGGTTGATCGGTACCAGGCAAAAGTGAAACATGATGACTATGATCCTGGCTGGCATGGTTATTGCAGTAAGATGTGCAGGTTGGTTGGGTCTAGATTCAATTTGCAAAATATGGGCTGAAAATGCAGGCTATGACAATTTGAAGTAAATGGGTGGAAATGCAAGAATAATGTCAGCAGGAGCTGTGAATAACAAACGGAGGTCACCTGGGTTCGATTTGCAAAATATAGGCTGTATATGCATGCAATGACAGTTTACAATACATGGGTTGAAGTGCAGGAATAATATCCACAGGGGCGATTAACAACAGTGAGGGTTTGCAGAATATGCAGGCAAAGTCAGGGTGCAAGGTATGAGATGGGATGTGGATGCTTCAGGCAATGTCAACAAAGGCGACTCGCCTAGGTAGCAATGGTGTGTTACCAGTGATAAGAGGCTAGAGTAAGACAGAGTCTTAGTAGAGTCTGTGAAACTTGGCAACATGTTCGGGCGAGAGCAAACAGATTGGGGGTGTTGCCATCAGCGATGGTTAAAACGATGGTGGTGTGCAGGACACAGATGATTCCACAGGTGGGGGCATGGTGCCAGTTAGTGGCGGTAATAGTGGGGTGCGGTTGCTCAGACTAATGATATTGTGCGAGAGATTTGAGAATAGGGAGAGCCTGCAAGCGCAGAGCTTCACGGCCGCATGATGTGGGATAGCGAGCGCTGTAGCATGCTATATGGTATAACAGGCAGTTTGATAGGCGGTCATGTACTCACATGGGCAGAAGGTGGATTGAGCAGCATGCCTGGCTGATGGTCCGGACGGCTCAAAACAGGCAAGGACACGAGATGACCTTTCGTTTGCGGGCCTTTGGCTCAGATGGGCCGGCTCCCGCCTACCGGTTGTGATTGGTGCTTCAAAAGCACCTGGCAGCCAATCCGGGCAGGCTGAGGCACGATTAGGCATCGGGGATGGATGCAGAGGACAGGGTGGCCATCTTGGTCGTGTCGGCTTCCTCGTGGATGGCAATGGCGATTTTTATACTGTAAGGGGATTCAATTCAACACTACAGCTAAGTCCACGCCTAGTCTATAATACTGAATGAAAACCCTTATTGATATATCTTTAGGTCCAGTTCATGCGTTCTGGATGACTACCCCTATATAACACCCCTCTCTTGGAATCCCCCTGACCCCACTGAGCCAAGAAGTAGTTCTGTTTTGCAAGTTTAAAAGGTTTATTTGATAAATTAAAATATATATATATATCACACTTTATAATAAATTAATAATTGACTAGCACACTTAATCTGATATGATAAAGATTAACAACGGAGAATCTGGCACTAACACGCTTCTCTATAATCAATAAGGAGTTGACATGAAATGGATAAGGTAGCACACTGGTAAATAGGTACAGAAGTATAATGTGGTAGAGAATGCTTTATAAGGTTCAAGGAAATGCAAGGTTGAATGAATGAAATGCAGTATAGAAAACAACTTGATATGATTTCAGCAAAACAATGTAATCACTTTTCTCTGGCAATCCCCTCCCCCTTTTATGCAATGCAAGGAAATGGAAGGAAAACACACAGTTCTCAGAAATGCAATCAAATGTGATTCAGTTCACCCCAGCAAGCTTAGACTACAGAAGTTTGAAAACACAGGCCCAAATTGCTTTGATATGTGCTGGCAATGAATTGAAAAGTATGCTAAAATACTTTTAATTCCCTTTCAGAGGTTCAGGGTGATTGGTATCTAGTTAATATTAGTCCAGGCTCACACTAGCAATGATGCAGGGATAGTTAGCAGGTTAAACGAATTTCTGGCAATGGAAGGCAAGCAGCAGCAGCTTTTTACACGTGAAGAAATTTGCAAATCGCGGCAAAATTCGCGGATGCGCCGAGCGCTATAACAGAGGAACCACAAGGACTATCTCTATAGTTTTGGGGTCCTAGGAAAGCCTAGGATCTCAGCTTCCAAATAAAAGTTACTGCAAGTCTCTAGCACAAACGGTTGCGGAGATATGAGCGATTGAATAAAGGTCGTTTTTCAGATTTGAAATTTTAAACGCACACTTTTTCAGCTTTAAAAATGATGGCAGGATAACACAATTGCTAAGCTGCAGTTCTACTTAGGTTAAAAATGGATTGAATTATATTATTTTAACTAGGAGATTGGTTCTGCACAGTTTTCTAGGTACTCACACTATATTCTTGAGTGAAATGGGCCTCATCACGGATCTGGTCAGGGTTTTAAATTCGCCTCTTGTCTCTGCACTTCACAGTGATCTGGGTCAGCTCTCTCTGGTTCTCTGGTCTGGGTCTCTAGTTCTGGATAGATTGAAGTCTCTAGTTTGGCTCTCTGGAGGTTTGATGGAGGTAAAGCATGGATTTTTCCGGCAGAGCGTCCCGCTGCAGATGGAATTGAAAAGTCCCTATCTGTCCTGTCTGTCTGCTTTTATGTGTTTAGAATGTGGGTGTGTTCTAGCATCACTGACCCTACCTCTCTCTCAGCTTCTAATTGGTCAAACTTCCATTTCTTATTTGATTGGGGAATGAACTGTGAGTCAGAGGAATGTCATTTTATGGCTTGCAGATAGGACACTCCTCTGTCAGATTGCACACATTCTATATTTGATAATAAAAGACATATTTCAGAGTTACACAGTTGTTTGAAATTACATATACATGGTGTGGCTGAATTTAGCCATGTCTCTGTCCAAATCTGCTGTTTCTAAGAGCTTGCATTCAGAAATGGCACATAATTGACTTTTTAACTGATTTTTCAATTTCTGACATTGACCCAACTTTACATACCTGTGCGCAGGGAGTACGGACATTAACTGATGAAGTTTCAGATTTTTAACATGCATACATTTAGAGTTATCCCCACTTTTCCGCTGACACCCCCCTGAACATACCACCGGTTCTAAAAACCTCTTAAACTGTGGGCAGAAAAATCACAAGAATTATGGTATCATTTATAAAATTTTCACATGTCCGCTCTATGAGTTATTCATCTTTTTATAGTTATGTTCTGGCTCCAAAGGGGTGTGGTTTACCCTCAGCACAAGGTTGAATTTCTTGTTTTTCCAGTTCTGCCAAGCCAGCTTGCTCTCACAGGCAGTGCCCCTCCCCTTTCCTCAGGAGGAAGCCACTTTTTACGACCATTTACGACTCCTGCCAATAAAACCTTTGCCTGAGCCAGGACAGGGCTTTGTTCACTTTCCTGCAGAGCACAGGTAATTCAATTATCAGATAGATGGCATATCCTTAGTGTGAGCAGCAAAAGGGCAGCTAGGCCTGGGAACACAGCTGTGACTCAAGTTTCACTCCTGATGGGGGTAGTTGCCAGGCAGAATTCAGTTCCTTAAGCCAGGTTTCAGATAAAATGTCACTTTTTGTTCCCCAGTTTCTGCCTTCAAATAAAACTCAACATTTTCACAGATGCAGCTAGAAGGCTGATTCTAAGTGCAAAACTATGACATTTCAACAGTTACAAAGGCATGTGACACCAAACATAGGTCACTTAGTCAATTTAAACATTTAGATTTTAGTGTCTTTAAATCCAGTGCAACTTAAACTGCTGACTCCATAGCTCAGCCAGTTTTGTTATAAGCATTGTTCTGGGCTCTTCATTTCCCAGATTTTGTAGGCACACAAAACTCCATTCTACCAAATGTCTGCTGGTGTTCAGTGAATATTTTGCACATATTGCAATGTTTGAAATAGGCACTTTGGCTTGCCTTCAGAGAAACACAGGGTGGTTTTAAACTGCCGGCTTTTGGATAGTGGTGAGTACTGGTACTGCACCCATTTTTGGGATTTAAGAAAATGAATTCCCCACAATTCTAGGTTGCATTTGGCAATCAGCATTGCCAATCCCAATGGTTTCAGACTACTGTGCGGGTAGTCCAATGGTGATTTTAGGCAGTGTCCTTCTGTGCCCATAACATCGGCAAAAATGAGTGGCAGCCTATTCTTCATGCGTTTCCCTGTGCATTTTCTGGGAAGCTCTGGCCATCATGATGTTTTCCATGTCAGTACTGCACAGTTTTGAGGTATGGCTCGGATGCATGGGTTAATACATCCCACAAGCCCCCCTCTTGCGATGGCCATTCGGTTTCACTGATGGGACTCGCAAGATCTGGGATGTTTCCTCATCTTCTTCCAATAGATGGCACAGTTCAGCATCTTTTCCTCCATCCGGTACTGATCGATCAGTTCTCCTCGCCGGTCCTGACGGGAATATTGGGCGGTCCACTGGGCCCATTGGATCTTCGTTCCCGGTCTCCGGATCGTCCTTCTTGGTCATCCTCAAGGTCTTCTTTCTCCTAGGACGACAAAGGAAGAGCGGCAATACCTACTCATAGACTTTTTCCACCACTGTTGAGATAGTGGGGCAGCATATGCATTTCATCATCACGAAACATTACATTCTTATTTTGAAAAAATAAAAACAGTATAACTAAGAGACAGTTTCATGCAAATCACAATATTTTAGAGACTAGATGTGGTATGTTTTATGGTTGGAACTGAATTAGTCCGAGATAGTACCCGCTAGGATTCCAGAGGATTCCTCCAGTTGTTGCAGAGTGTGCCTGGGATGGCAACATTTCAACTGGTTTATGTGGACCCACTTGTCTTCTCCCTCTGCCAAAGGACCTTTGGGGATGTGGATTTTGTAGGCCACAGGGGAGATCTTGTCGATGATCTCAAAGGGTCCCTTCCATGTAGGCAAAAATTTGCGCTGCTTGGCCTGGTTCCTTTGGAAGTTGTATAGATAGACCCGGTCCCCCACCTGATATTCCTTCCTGGAAGTTTTCAGGTCATAGTGGGTCTTCATGCTATCAGCTGATCTTTCTAGATTCCGCTGAGCATAAGCAAAAGCATGTTGGAGGTGTTTCCTTAAATTCTCCACATACTCATGAGTAGTGGAGGCATTTATCAGTGTCTGCTCTTGGGTCCTATAGAGCAAATGCTGAGGAAGCACCATCTTGCGCCCAGTCATCAACTCAAATGGTGACATTTTGGTTGCAGATGAAGGGGTAGATCTGATGGCCATTAGGACCAGAGGTAATCGGATATCCCAACTTGGCCCAGAATCTGCCACAAACTTCTTTAATATGCTCACAATGGTTCGGTTATATCTCTCTACTGCCCCAGAAGAAGCTGGTCTGTAAGCAATATGCAGCTTTCTCTTGACCCCCAGTATCTCCCACATCTTTGTCATTACTTCACTGGTGAAGTGGCTACCTCTGTCTGACTCAATCCTTTGAGGTAGACCAAAACGGGAAAAGATGTGGTTAATCATCAAGGCAGCTGCCGTTTCTGCCTTGCAGTTTGGGGCTGGGAGACATTCCACCCACTTGGTGAACAAGCATGTGACGGTCAACATGTACTTATTCCCCCTAGCCGAGCGAATCACAGGGCCTACAAAGTCGATTTGTAAATCTGACCATGGCAGTGTCATTCCCCTCTTTTGTAAAGGCGCCCGGTGCGTGAGGGATGATGGCTGAAATTGTGCACACACAAGACACCCCTTCAAGTATTGGTCGAGGTCCTGCCCCATGTGTGGCCAGTATGCAACCTCTCTTAAGATTTCCAATGTTGTGTGAAACCCCCTATGACCGGCGGTGGCCGCATCATGGGCGTGACTTAACATCAGGCTTCGGAATGAGGTAGGAACCACCCACTGATCGTGGCCAGCTTTGGATTTCCTTACCAACAAACCGTCTTGGATTCGGAACATTTTTGGACATTTCATCAACACTCTTAGGTCCTCTTTCCCAATGTAATCGGTATCCGTCAGGGGAAAGTTCTCAGGGTCCTCAAGGTGCTGGTAAAATTTACCAATAATTGGATCCCCCTTCTGAGCAGTAATCAAATCAGCATCAGGGGTCTCCTTACTCCATTGTGCAATTGAAAGGTCGTTGTGAGCATTTGTCTGGGACCTAGTGATAGCAGTGACCTGGATTTCCCCCAACAGGGACTCAATCTCAATTAGATCCCCTTGGATGGCCCCGGTTTTGGCCAGCTGATCAGCTAAGTCATTTCCAGTTTTGTCTGGTCCGTCTACTTTGGAATGACCCTTGATCTTTTTCCAGTAGATGGTCATCTCATTCGAGGTGACCAGATCATCAATGTTTTGGATCAACTTCCCATGTTTCAAGGGTTTGTTGTTAGCACATAACATGCCTCTGGTTTTCCAATTAACCAGGTGCTCCACGAACCCGTTCCGTACATAATCCGAATCTGTGATTATGACCAGTTCGTGGAGTTGATGCTGGACAGCAGTGAGGATGGCCTGATGCACAGCCATCAATTCTGCCACCTGACTACTTCGGGGACCAATTTTGTATCCAGCGGAGGGTTCTGGGGACTCATTCACCCATGCATTCCCTACGCCGGCCACCAGTTCTTTCTCCCCGTTGTTGTCAACATGGTAAGAGCATCCATCCACATAGACAGTGGGCATTCCCTCACACTTGTCCTCTTCAAAGACTTTGTGTGGGGAATTAAGGTATGCCTCCGTGTTGTCCTTGATTTTTAGACTTTCGTCCTCGAGACAGTTTTCTCTGGCACAATCATGCAAGTCAGCCAGACCTTGCGCGAGGGGACTCTTCTTGTTTTGGCCATATCTGACCTCCACAGGAAAGCCTTGCATTGACAGAATCCAGGAAGTAATTCGGGAATTACTCACATTTCCGGCCCGGATTCTGTCACTTTGGAGATATTGCAGAGGCTGGTGTGGAGTCTCCACTATGATGTGTTCCCCCTGGATAAACGGGCGGTAATTCTTCAATGCCCACACCGTTGCCAGGAGTGCCTTCTCACAATCGTTGAATTTTTCCTCCACAGAGGATAAAGTTTTGCTCGCATAGGAGATTACTTTATTGACCTTGTCATGCTTTTGATATAATACTGCCGTCAAGCACGTATTAGAGAACCCTGTCTCCAGGAAGAACTCCTTGTTTCTGACCGGGTAAGCTAGGCAAGGCGCTTGTGAGAGGCTTCTTTTGAGTTGTTTTACTGCCTTGGCTTGTTCTGGACCCCATTCCCACTTGACCCCCCCCCTTCAGGAGATGAATCAGGGGTCTGGTGATCTCTGCGTAGCCCTCAATGAACTTTCTGCTGTAATTAGTCAGTCCAAGGAGGCTCCTTAGTTCTCGCAGAGTTGTGGGGTCTTTCAGTTTCTGAAGTGCTTCCACTTTCTTTTCCTGGGGACAGAGACCCTGAGGAGTAATCTCATGCCCCAAGAAATTAACACGGGTTCTACACCACTGTGCTTTCTGAAAGGAAAGTTTTGCTCCGGCGGCCCTCAACTGTGTCAGAACATAACGGATCTCCGCTATATGTTCCTCCACAGATGAACTTTTGATGAGGACATCATCTACATAAGCCAGGTTACCCCTCGCACCCAGGTCGGGCATGGCCTTATGTAGGAAAATGTTGAATTCATTGCCGGAGTTGAGGTATCCGAAGGGAGTCCGGGTCCATGTGTACTGCTGGCCCCCAAAGGTAAAAGCCAGTTTGTATTGGTCCTCCCTGCTGACAGGCACGGTCCAGTATCCATTGGTCAGGTCTATTGCAGTGAATACCTGTGACCCCTGGATCTGGGCCAGCCCTTGGTCAATGTAGGGCAGAGGCCATCGGGAAGTATGGACCCGTTTGTTGAGCTCCCTGAGGTCGGCGCAGAGTCTCCACTGGCCGTTTGGCTTCAATATTCCCAGCACCGGATTATTGAAGGTGCTGTGGACTGGACGGATTATTCCCCGGGACTCAAGGTTCTTAATTATTTCAGTAAGGGACTCCATTGATGTGAGAGGCAAGCGATATTGCTTCACAAACACTGGAGTCATGCCAGGGTCCGTGGGGATTGTTGTTGTGTGGATGTCAGTGCGACCACAGTCATATGAGTCTACCGCAAAGAGATCTTGGAAATCCAAGAAAACTTGTTTCAACTTTTGCTTTTGTCCCAGAGTCACACAGGCATCAGCTAGGTTGACTCTCTCTTCCACCATCTGCCTGAAGCCTGGAAAGACTTCTGGTTTGGCTATTTCAGCGGCCTCCTCCAGCTGGGTGGAGAAGTCCCTGGTCAGAGTGCTGATTTGGACCGGAGGCTTCAGGTGGGAAAGGCAGCCCTCATGGACCTGGAAAATCACCTCCTCCCTCCTGAAATCACAAGTCACATCTTCCTTACCATAGGGGCAGGAAGTGTACACCAGGAAGTTCCCCCCATGCCGGGTAAAAATCCTGTCTGGTGTTGTATTGTCATCACTGTCACTGTCAAAACAGTCCTTGGGGATTGGTCCTAACAGTTCATTTACAAGATCAATGGAGAAATGTCGGTCATCAACCGCCATTCCAATAATGGTGCCTGCGGCTAGAGTAATACTCTTTAAGTCGCTGTTATCCACCTCTATTGGAATGGTGTCATGTTCTATGTTGACTAATGGTGTTGGGTTTACCCCCAACCCTTGCTGTTGGAGAGAAGCATTTAGATGTATGTAAGCATCAGGGTTTTTCAACTCTTGTCCCCTTTTAACTTTCACTTCCAGGGAGAATTGTCGGGTCCTTTCTGGGATGGTGACTTCCTCTTTAACCTGAATTTCAACTGCATAAGGTAGCAATTGAGCTGACCTAAATGCTTTTTCTGGATCATCAAAGCCCATGGGATTATCCGCTAATCGGGACCCAGCTTTGAAGTTTATTAGGTCCAAACTAATGGCAAAGCGGTTGAGAATGTCACTGCCTAAGTAAAAGGCGGCAGTGACGTCTCGCACGACCCAACAATTATGGACTATGCTCTTGTTGCCAATGGAGATTTTGAGCATACACCTGCTTGGCAGGAGATGTTTTGAATTGGGTGCTTCCAGGTCCATTTCCCATTTGTCTATCAGTTTGAAGGTGGGAATGGCTGGATCTTTTGGAAGTTGGCGAAACATGGCTTCGCTGATGAAGCTCTTACCGTTGTTCACACACACTCGAGCGAGAACAGAGTCCTTCCCATCATTTAACTGAACAGGGATGAACAACTGCTCTCCAATTTGCTGAATATCAGCCAGGCTTTGGGCTGATTTCACATCTTTCTGGACTATAGGAGTGGGAGTTCCTGATTGTGGATTAGTATAGAATTTCAGAGTGTTTCCTTCCAGCGTGGAATACCACTTTAGACTGGAAGGAAGGTTGATTTTCAGAAATAGAGAGGACCCCCCATCACCAGTCTGTTGTCCTACTGCTATTACTGTCACGTCTGGAATTTGGTTGTTCTGGAAGTGAAATTCTACTTGGTCTGATTTTTGTTCAACCATGTGGCATGTGCCGTTTAAACTAACATGGTTGACACTCTGTTTTAATTTTATTGGTCGGCTAGTCTGGGTCCAGAGGACCTTGTTTACACAATCTATTAGGGGTGACAACCTTCTCAGGAGGTCATTCCCTAGTAAACAAGGGGTGCCCTCCGGGGTCACAACTATGACCGGGTGTTTCAATTTATGTCGCCCAATTTTAATGTCCAAATCTGCCGTCCCCTCGACGGGAATTTCCTTCCCGTCAAAGTTCTGTAGTTGTCCAGGAAGAGAGGTGAGAGGAATTTGGTAATTCTCTCCCCTTCCTGCATTCAGTTCGTCAAAGGCCCTTCTGGACAGAAGGGTAGCTTGAGATCCCGTGTCCACCAGTGCCGAGATTGTACCCTGCCCCTGTACTTGTACCGGGGCATAATATCTTCCCTCCTTCTCCTCAAGGGGGCACAGATAATGCACATTTTTGGACAACTGGTGGGCTAACTTTCTGGTTTTGGACATCGATAGCGAAGAGATTTGGGCAGAATTCTGTGGAGAGTCTTGGGAATCTGAAAGAAAAAGTTGGCAACTGGAGATCAGAGCCATTGTGGGTTCCCCTGGCTCCGGTTCTGGGCCGCCCCCCCCTTTTTGGAGGCAGTCACCAGGATGGGTTTGAACCAGGGGATTTTCTTGCTGTTGGTTCTGGGATGAGATGGTGGGCGGCGGTAGCTCAGTCTCCACATCTCCCCAGTCTGGATTTGCATCCCTAGGGACCCATTTTTCTTTGGGGGGAGTTCCCCCCTCTCTGAAGGAGAATATCCTTTTCCCAGGATCCTCTGAGGATCCCTCTCCCTCAAATTGGAAGATCTGTACCTCCTCCTCAAACTGAGTCTGTTTGGGTCTTTTGTTTCTCCTACCCCCCCTCTGCTCCTTAGGAGGCAAACTTTCAGGGGCAAGAGATTTTGTTTCCGGTTCCTGGGTTTCCAGGGGCTGTTTACAAGTGAGGAAGGAAGCTTCCTCCAAGGCTTTACACCCCCCTCCCCTTTGTGCCTCCTCCCTGGGGACCGGTGAGTTATCGGGGTGCTGCCCCCGTCATTGTTCTGGAGCACCAGGTCCAGAGTTGGGTGCGTTCTGCGCCGGCATGCTGATCTGAGGGTTCTGCTGCGCCCTCAGTATATGACCCATATCCCGCGCCATGTTTTGAACCTGGCGCTCTAACTGGGAAACCCGCTCAGGCTGATACGGGGCCCTGTTTTCTCCCCTGGGCTGATCCCGGGAAGGGTAGCTGTCCCTTCTTTGGTAGTACCCCTGATTGGGAAGATTTGGGTACCCCTCCACCCTTGGCCTCCCCTCTCCCGGATTCAGTGGTCAGGGCTCAGGGAATTGGGGAAAGAAGGATGGATGGTTTTGGGGCTGAAAGTCGGGTGGATATCTGGGGAAAAAGTTCTGCCCAGGGTTTAGAGAATTTCTGCCCTCCTGTGGGAAGTTTGGAGCGAAGTTCCCTGGGTTAGGTGCTTGGCTGGATCCCCCCCCTTGGGCTGGAGGAGTCCACACATAACCCAGGATGGGTCTGTTACCTTTGTAGCGAGGACTTACATAGTCAGGAGAGCGAGGGACCCCATTTGTGGGGCTGCCTCCCTGGCTCCCTGTCTGTGACTGACCCGAGGACCTCCTGGGCCTAGCATTATTAGGTGCAGGTAGGTTTTTAGGCCCCCCCATCTCCAAATCCAAAACGGGGGTGACCTTTACCTCTGCCACCTTGGCAGCAGCAGGGGTGCTGTTGGCTTTGGGGTTTTTCTGGGCATTACTTTTGCTATCTATCGGTTTCTGCACCTCATAAATCCGGGTAGCCTGTTCAATGACCCAATCTAAGGATCTTTTCTCGTGAAAATCCCTCACGAGCTGGGTCATGATGTATTTGGGCAAGGCATGGAAAAACGTATTAATAAATTCCCTGCTATCCGTGCGCACCCTTCTTGTGGTCTGTGCAAAAGCACGCTTTAACTCCTGCACAAATTCTTGTGGGGCCTGATCCTCCCCACATTGCAAATTGTAGGCTGCCTTGCGAGCCTCTTGAGGATTTCTGTGAACAGAAAAATGTTTCAAGATGGCCGCCTTATAGGTGGACCATCTTAAATGATTTTGGTCCTCCAGCCCCGCAAAGAAACTGGAGTATTCCGGGGAGAAGGTCCACTTTACATATTGAATACAGCTTTGGCTGTCCTTCAAATGGAAAGTCTCCATCATTTGTTCAAACAACTCTAAGTGCTCCCAAACAGAATACTTAGCGTTCTTATGGTAAGGCGTGATGACGCTCCTGATCGCCTTAATCTGCTTTAAGGGGTCCTTAAGCAAGGCCCTTTTTGCCTTATTGGCCTTTTTGGTTCGGGTAACCCTTGTCCATTCTTCCTCGGACTCAGAGGCACTGCTCCCAGAGGTTCCCGTCTGTTCTTCCAGGTTTTCCCGGATTCTGCGAGCCTGGGAATGGCTGGCAGAATGTGGGGACCTGGTCTCCTGTGTCCTGCGCAGTTCAGAGGAGTCTTCAGATTCCTCCTTGCTGCCAGGATTTGATGGGTACCCCCTCCACTGACCTAACTGGGCAGAGGTTTTCAGGATGCCCTTAATGGGCCTACTCTCCTGGGGTTCCCCATTGAACTGTACTGTGCTTGGGTGCCCATACCCGGATGCCCACCCCTCCATTCCTGAGTGGTACTGGCCTATGAGCCCCATACTCTTAGCTGGATAGTGATCTGCCATCCCTGCGGCCCTGTGCTCATGTGCGCCAGGGGACATGGGGGTGGTAGAGTCCAGGGACTGGGGGAGATGAAGGCCCCTGGTGTTAGGGCTCCTGCGGTTATGGTCAGGAGTCTCTCTTTCCCAGCGGACCTCATCTCTATCCGCCCCTGCTCCCTGTTGCAATGCAAGAGCCTGCATTTGTGCTTTCAGTTCCTCTGTTAAGGCCTTACTCGACTCTATCAGTCTCTCCTGCATCGCTACCTGTTGTTGGAGCCTATCATTGTGTTGACAGAGGGCCTCATTTTCCCTCTGTGCTTCCTGGTTGGTCCTGGAGAACTGGGCCAGTCTTTGCTGCAGGAGGGTTACCTCCTGAGCTGTGTCCCTATTGGCCTGCTCCTTTCTTGCTAGAGCATCCTCCACCCTCCTGGTGTGCTCTAGCAAGTTCTGGTGTTCTTTTTGGAGGTCACCCAGTCCCTGGTGGGTCAGGTGATTTTCTTCCATTTTTCTTTTTAAATGGCAGACTTCCTGGCCTAAGGTATCCCTTTCCTGACTGAGAGCCTGCATCTGTGCCGCCAGGTCGTCCCTTTGCCTTTGGAAGGCACCAGCATTCTGGCGCTCCTGATCAAACTCTGCCTGGGTATCCAGGTCTTTCAGAATTAGTTTATTGCTCTCTACCTTCACTCTATCTAGATGACTTTGCAGGGTGGCTACCTGCTCAGCACATACCCTGTTGAAGTCCAGTTGTTGCTCCAGCTTTTTCTGGTTTTGCAGTAGGGAGTCCAAACCTTCTTGGTATTCCTTCTGCAAGGCCAGAAATCTGGTATCCTGTTCTACCTTTTCCTGTTGCAGCACATCCATATCCTTCTTTATTTTAATGATGTGCTGCCTACTATCATCTTCTGACTCCTGGCTCCTCTGCAGCCTCTGCTCAGAAGAGACCAGGTCAGATTGGGCCTTCTGTAATGCCATCTGTTGCCTATTTGCCAGATTTTGGCTTTCAGCACATCTATCCTGCATGTCTCCCATATATAGGTACAGGTATGCTGCTATCCTGGCAATCTTATTGTGTTCCTCTTTGGCTTTAGGAGCCATATATAGTTCACTCAGGGCCACATGTAAGGGACCCTGATCTCTATATATATCTGACCCTGTTTCAGTGACCTGTTGTGTGATGGCCTGCAACCACACATCCTGGCCCTGTTCGGTCCATTCACCTCTCACAAATAGTTTATGCAAGAGGTGCTCTCTGGCTATTTTCATGTCTACTAAGGTCGTCATTCTAGAGATTGGTCTCTGTCCTGACTTACAGAAGTTTGTATTTTATTTTTGCAGAACAGAACTTTTCTTGGAGTGTCCCTTTTGAGGAATGCTTCACAGCGTAATGCAGCGTGGTGATCCGACCGGATGTATGTATCCCGTCAGTTAGCACACTGTATTAAGCTGCACAAGTGGTAAATCTAACCCAACGTCTCGGCTCGAGCCCCCAATTTGTAAGGGGATTCAATTCAACACTACAGCTAAGTCAACGCCTAGTCTATAATACTGAATGAAAACCCTTATTGATATATCTTTAGGTCCAGTTCATGCGTTCTGGATGACTACCCCTATATAACACCCCTCTCTTGGAATCCCCCTGACCCCACTGAGCCAAGAAGTAGTTCTGTTTTGCAAGTTTAAAAGGTTTATTTGATAAATTAAAATATATATATATATCACACTTTATAATAAATTAATAATTGACTAGCACACTTAATCTGATATGATAAAGATTAACAACGGAGAATCTGGCACTAACACGCTTCTCTATAATCAATAAGGAGTTGACATGAAATGGATAAGGTAGCACACTGGTAAATAGGTACAGAAGTATAATGTGGTAGAGAATGCTTTATAAGGTTCAAGGAAATGCAAGGTTGAATGAATGAAATGCAGTATAGAAAACAACTTGATATGATTTCAGCAAAACAATGTAATCACTTTTCTCTGGCAATCCCCTCCCCCCTTTTATGCAATGCAAGGAAATGGAAGGAAAACACACAGTTCTCAGAAATGCAATCAAATGTGATTCAGTTCACCCCAGCAAGCTTAGACTACAGAAGTTTGAAAACACAGGCCCAAATTGCTTTGATATGTGCTGGCAATGAATTGAAAAGTATGCTAAAATACTTTTAATTCCCTTTCAGAGGTTCAGGGTGATTGGTATCTAGTTAATATTAGTCCAGGCTCACACTAGCAATGATGCAGGGATAGTTAGCAGGTTAAACGAATTTCTGGCAATGGAAGGCAAGCAGCAGCAGCTTTTTACACGTGAAGAAATTTGCAAATCGCGGCAAAATTCGCGGATGCGCCGAGCGCTATAACAGAGGAACCACAAGGACTATCTCTATCGTTTTGGGGTCCTAGGAAAGCCTAGGATCTCAGCTTCCAAATAAAAGTTACTGTAAGTCTCTAGCACAAACGGTTGCGGAGATATGAGCGATTGAATAAAGGTCGTTTTTCAGATTTGAAATTTTAAACGCACACTTTTTCAGCTTTAAAAATGATGGCAGGATAACACAATTGCTAAGCTGCAGTTCTACTTAGGTTAAAAATGGATTGAATTATATTATTTTAACTAGGAGATTGGTTCTGCACAGTTTTCTAGGTACTCACACTATATTCTTGAGTGAAATGGGCCTCATCACGGATCTGGTCAGGGTTTTAAATTCGCCTCTGGTCTCTGCACTTCACAGTGATCTGGGTCAGCTCTCTCTGGTTCTCTGGTCTGGGTCTCTAGTTCTGGATAGATTGAAGTCTCTAGTTTGGCTCTCTGGAGGTTTGATGGAGGTAAAGCATGGATTTTTCCGGCAGAGCGTCCCGCTGCAGATGGAATTGAAAAGTCCCTATCTGTCCTGTCTGTCTGCTTTTATGTGTTTAGAATGTGGGTGTGTTCTAGCATCACTGACCCTACCTCTCTCTCAGCTTCTAATTGGTCAAACTTCCATTTCTTATTTGATTGGGGAATGAACTGTGAGTCAGAGGAATGTCATTTTATGGCTTGCAGATAGGACACTCCTCTGTCAGATTGCACACATTCTATATTTGATAATAAAAGACATATTTCAGAGTTACACAGTTGTTTGAAATTACATATACATGGTGTGGCTGAATTTAGCCATGTCTCTGTCCAAATCTGCTGTTTCTAAGAGCTTGCATTCAGAAATGGCACATAATTGACTTTTTAACTGATTTTTCAATTTCTGACATTGACCCAACTTTACATACCTGTGCGCAGGGAGTACGGACATTAACTGATGAAGTTTCAGATTTTTAACATGCATACATTTAGAGTTATCCCCACTTTTCCGCTGACACCCCCCTGAACATACCACCGGTTCTAAAAACCTCTTAAACTGTGGGCAGAAAAATCACAAGAATTATGGTATCATTTATAAAATTTTCACATGTCCGCTCTATGAGTTATTCATCTTTTTATAGTTATGTTCTGGCTCCAAAGGGGTGTGGTTTACCCTCAGCACAAGGTTGAATTTCTGGTTTTTCCAGTTCTGCCAAGCCAGCTTGCTCTCACAGGCAGTGCCCCTCCCCTTTCCTCAGGAGGAAGCCACTTTTTACGACCATTTACGACTCCTGCCAATAAAACCTTTGCCTGAGCCAGGACAGGGCTTTGTTCACTTTCCTGCAGAGCACAGGTAATTCAATTATCAGATAGATGGCATATCCTTAGTGTGAGCAGCAAAAGGGCAGCTAGGCCTGGGAACACAGCTGTGACTCAAGTTTCACTCCTGATGGGGGTAGTTGCCAGGCAGAATTCAGTTCCTTAAGCCAGGTTTCAGATAAAATGTCACTTTTTGTTCCCCAGTTTCTGCCTTCAAATAAAACTCAACATTTTCACAGATGCAGCTAGAAGGCTGATTCTAAGTGCAAAACTATGACATTTCAACAGTTACAAAGGCATGTGACACCAAACATAGGTCACTTAGTCAATTTAAACATTTAGATTTTAGTGTCTTTAAATCCAGTGCAACTTAAACTGCTGACTCCATAGCTCAGCCAGTTTTGTTATAAGCATGGTTCTGGGCTCTTCATTTCCCAGATTTTGTAGGCACACAAAACTCCATTCTACCAAATGTCTGCTGGTGTTCAGTGAATATTTTGCACATATTGCAATGTTTGAAATAGGCACTTTGGCTTGCCTTCAGAGAAACACAGGGTGGTTTTAAACTGCCGGCTTTTGGATAGTGGTGAGTACTGGTACTGCACCCATTTTTGGGATTTAAGAAAATGAATTCCCCACAATTCTAGGTTGCATTTGGCAATCAGCATTGCCAATCCCAATGGTTTCAGACTACTGTGCGGGTAGTCCAATGGTGATTTTAGGCAGTGTCCTTCTGTGCCCATAACATCGGCAAAAATGAGTGGCAGCCTATTCTTCATGCGTTTCCCTGTGCATTTTCTGGGAAGCTCTGGCCATCATGATGTTTTCCATGTCAGTACTGCACAGTTTTGAGGTATGGCTCGGATGCATGGGTTAATACATCCCACAATACGAAGCAGGTTTTGGCGCCTGCGTTGGCTACAAAATGCAACTAAACTGTTGCAGATGATTTTCCGTTCAAATATGGATGCGGGAAATGCTGTTATTGGAGGGTCATGCGTGTGGAGGATAGCGCTCTTTCTGAAGTTAGCTGGGCTGCTCACCATCTGTGTGGGGGGTCCAGTGCATTTTCAGGCATTGGTGTGGCTGCTCCAGCACCACACCTGTTTTCCCTGCTCCTCCTGAAAGGTAATGTGAACAAATATGTGCCTGTATTGTAACTTGTGTCCACAACCTTTGCCTTATCAGAATATTCTACTAACGGTAGCAACACTTGCTGCAATCGGTATCTGGGACTGGCTTTTCTTTCCCACTGTGGAAGACTGTCCATTGTTTCATTCTGCTATACCACATGTTTAGGGACCAAAAAATCGAGCTCTGAAAAGCTCCTAATTATGAGGATGAATTCCATTTCTCTGCAGCTGGTCCCTTTGTCGTCTGGGGACCGGAATGTCTTCATATTTCTTGGACTTGGTTGTGTGTCTTGTCTCACGTGCTTTGCTCCCTGTCCAGCCTTTGTCAGCTCAGTTTGTCTCCTGCTCAGGGATGCAAGGCCTGCTGTAATTTTCCTAAACGTTATAATGTGGTTTCTTCATTGTCTGTGTTATACTACATTCCCTATGGGTTAGCTATACGTGGTTTGATCAGGTTCCATATGTGCTAATGTATGCCCACGCAACTATTGGATTTAAGCATCAGCAAGCTCACTCAGGATCTCTTGTGCCTTGCAGTTTATGCGTTACTGCAGTTGGCTAATGACAAAATAATAAAGTAATGACAGTATGTACATGTAACTGTCCTCTAACTATAGAACTGTGCACTCATGTTCTTCATGTATTCAAGTGTGTGCGTGTGATGCAGTACAGACTGCACGTTTGCTTCATGTCTAATGCTGCTATGTCTTGGTGTCTCTATGTCAGTATCATGGCGTCTTGGTGCTTAGTACAGGATGTCCATATTTGTGTCTCTGGCTCTTCTCCCACACATAGATAGATGTGTACCACACTTGGTATGTGTGGCTGACTAAGAGGGTACGTCTCTGTGTATTTGTCGATCCTTGGTGCATTTGGGATTCGTCCGAAATAGAATGGGCGGTTGCAGGTTTTTTCTGTCCTTCCCTCTTGCCATGAACTTGGTGGGGCAGTGGGGTGCCCCCAGGATCACAACTCCCTCTTCACTAGCATCCCTCTGCATCTTATTTAAGTTATACAGAAGAAGGCACTCAATATGTTGTACCTCTGAGCATTGCTGTTATTAACGTAAAAGTCATCTGTAAGTGATTTTCTTCAACAGGGATTCATAAGACGCCTCAGTGAGGCTCTTGATGAATTTTGTCTAGGCTGTGGTGAGGAAATATGGGCAAAACTATAGGCTGTATTATGTGCCCTGTCTTTTCACTTCCTAAATCAGGATTATATACAGGGCTATGATAATATTTTGCTCCCTACTTGGAGATTTTCAGGGCGTAAAAACATAATTAGCTTAGCCAACAGGCATACTTTATTCTCATTAAAAGATGTTCTATTCCCTTAGACTTCATCTTGAGATCAGGCAGTAATATTATTAGAGTTCCTTCCTATGCCACAGCTCTGATGGTTACTAATCCGATAAAATATCATTGGAGCTTTGTGGATAGAAGCAGGGTGTTGACTCCTATGTTTATTGTTTCACTTTTTTATTGGGCACATTTCCCTGTTGTTATCAAGTATAATTGGATGGTATATACTTCACTTAGCTGTAAGGCTGGTTTTGAATACGTGTTATCACAACTCCCAAGACAATGTAATGTGGATAGTAAGCAGAGGCACAGGAATTTTGATCATCATATTCTGTGGTGCAGGTATTCTGATGCAAACATCCTTACATAAATTATGAGAGACATGCTCTCCAGGCCCTTGAATTACTTAATTAAATTAAAGTACCACATTAACTCCTAGTGGCATGTTTTCTGACACATCCATTTAAGTTGCCATTATTCCATCTTCAAATATTGTATTCGGTCATCATATAGTTATAATCAATATATATTTTTGCAATACACAAGTGTTTTCCAGTAGCAGTAACACACTGTTTTATCTGCACTGAAGTATCTCTTTATAATAACATATAACATATATTTTTAGCGTATGTGTTTGGAAAAGGTGTTGCAAGATGAACCTTTTGCATTGGTGAGAAGGGAAAATTCCTTTCCAAAATCTCTTCAGAGATAATAGCTCACTAACTATGAATGCTCACAAAGTGGCTTACCTCATTACTCAGTTGCACACGGGGAACATAATGTCCACACGACAGCCAACCTGTTCCGGACATAGAGAAAAAATTATTAGAGAGAACATTGGACAGTGTAAAGCCCTTATACTAAGTTTATTTTGGAAAATAGATACACCATGAGAGTCTCCTCAGCAGGATGGGCACCGAGGTAGGCACCTGTAATATATACACCATGGTTTAGGCCTGTTCAGCTCCAAGATAAAATAGAATCATTAACCATGGGTAGGAAGGTGTGTAGAAAGGGAATACAGAGATCCTTTACACTGGTCAGATTTGCCAAGTGGCTTATCAAACTGAGCTGGAAGTCAGCCAATATGGAGATAGCTTCTCTGGGGTGTTCTTTATTGTGATTGGTTGAATTTTCTCTACAATGCCTATGATTAGTTGTGCTCAGCTTCGGAATGAGGTGAAACATCTTTGAATAGCCCAGAGAGAGATGTGAAAACCTTCAGAATAGAAGGTTTTCTTCACCATAGCGTGTGAAGAGCTGTGATATAGCCTCTACTCGGGGGATATTCAGAGAGGGACTGTTTTACTCTCTCCTAGAAATGTGCCAGACAGCTCATTCTTCCTTTGCCCCGAGATGGCAGAGTTCATCCTGCATCCTTCCACAAGACAGAGATCCATCCTGGAGGCTCCTTTACCAGACACCAGTTCATACAGCTAACATTTAGTGCAAGAAATACTATTATTTTCTATGAGAGTGTTATCTTCCTGAGAGGAAGGGAACCTCGGGGTTAGGGTCACATAGGGGAAAGACTGCATATTACTTGCTCAGAGATTGCTTCTTTCTGATTTTATGATGTCCCCATCTGCTCTTTACTTTCCTAGATGTTCCTGGAGGTATTTATGCTTGTTGGGAGGGAATATTCAACAGCCTTCTATGCTCATAGGGTACACTACACAAAACTCCTCTATCAGAGTGCGTAAAGACACCCCTGCTGCACGGGCCTGTCTATTTATCAGCCACTGATCCAACACACTTGTGTTATAATCCCAGGAACTGGTTGTTTGCCCAAACTGCTTAAACTCAGTTCAGGGTTGAGTCTTTTCTGGATGTGTGCACCTATCTGGAAAGCTACATATGATCAACCCTTTAGCCCTAACTGCCCACTTGCTTTCTGGTTACGCTTCAGCAGGAGCAGGGAACACTTACCCGAAAAACTCACCAACAGGCCTAACACTGGAGAACTGCTTCTCTTGTAGAAGGAGATATTATATTTAAATACAATCTGCATATTTGTCCAACATTGACTATGGAATACCATATATATTGGTGCGGTTTTATACCTGTGCTTGATATCTTCTTTGTTGTTCACTATTACAACATGTTAATTTTGTGTGTTTATCATGATCCTGTATCTGTTTGTAAAACGGTGGTTGATATAAGAGTTAACAAATCGAGACAGTTTCTGTTCCAAAGTGAGCAGCACCATGCCCTATCTGTGCTCATGGGACTCAGTGTCTAAGATTAATACTACACAACTGACGAGGTATAATTCCCTGCAAGATGTGCACCCTCATTGAGATAATTCACCATACAATACATTGGCAAATTACCATTCATGTACTACAATCAGATGAACATAGGTGGGTGTTAGGAGCACCAGATATCTTGTGCATTATAAAGCCGATCCAAACTATGAGCGCAGGACAATATTGGCAATTACACCAGTGATGCTACCATTGTAGCATGTGCCAGAGATAGTTGCACCTTTGCTGTTCATGCCACAGTTAGTCATCCTGGTAGACTTTTACTTCTTGAAAGTTATTATCGCTATTGAAGTAATTCCATGGCAAAGAGGTTTTCTACAAACATGTGTCCTCTATCACAACTTACTATTAACACTTTTTGTAAAATGTAAATCTCTCTTTTTTGGTAAATGTGTTCATCATCTCAGAAATGATCTGGTCCGAAACCACAATCCTTCCTAAACCAAAACAAAAAATCCACATTTACATATGTATGGATCTTTTCTTTCATGTAGGGCCACTTGAGATGTTGCCATGGTGCCATTTACCCATGTTTACTAACACCACTGAAACATTTGCTTAAGCAACAATTGCAGAATCATATTAATTTTGTCATTTACACGTTTAAGAGCTTGTGTACCATATAATATGTGGAAAAAACGATCTGAGCAGTTTGTGCACGTTCTTAGAGAACAACAATGTTGTATAGGAGTTAACACTGTCATCATGCCGTTCTTGACTAATCCCTTAATGCTGCTGTAGATCCGTCAACTGTTCTCAACCTGACATAATGTTCTCTTGATTATTTATGTCTGTCTGTTTGGTGCTAGTATTCTATTGTAATTGGTGTCTTCAGGATTGTAAAATGCATACAAAATTTCTTTGACCCCAATTTTCATGCTACACACTACCTCACCCCTTCGTTCTCACACACTCTTTACAAAACAATTTTAACCCACACAATATTTAGTAATACATGAACCACATTGATTACATGGCCACTTTAGTGGCCATGTAGTTATGGTTAAGTTGGTGTTTCCAGAGGAAGAGCACTTTTTGGGCGGCTTATTACTTCGCTCCCCCTGGACGAATCCACACCAAACTTTGCAATTTCTTTTTTTCCCATAGACTGAATGGGAAAAAAAATGTTCTCGCGCCTACAGCCCAAACCGCTGGATGGATTTTCACCAAATTTGGACCAGGAGCAGCGGCTTGGTCCAGAAAGCGTGCTTTTGCAAATTTGGTGAAAATCCGTCCAGTAGTTTTTTTTAAAATGACCAAAAAGTAGGTAAAACAAATTTGTGATATCTGTGTTCGGTCCGTGGACAAACTTCCCTGTTTGTTCCGCGGACAGTGTCCTGATTGGCCAATCGGCTTGCGTGATGTCCGCAGACATGCAACGTGTTCGCTGATTGGACGGTGTTAGGCGTGAAGCACGTCAGATTTTCGGTAGCGCCCACCATCTTGGATTTACGGACGTCCGCAGACAGCGCGGTGAAAGTTTGTTGGTGTGTAGAAGTGTTTAGGGAGGATGGGAGGGTATGAGATTTGTCTGCGGACATCACGGGTGTTCTGAAATGTTCCAAATAAACTGAATGGGGGGTGTTCTAAGGACTCAATATGTGTCAGTTTTGTTTGCAAGCAAGCTGAAACTGTTCTAAGAACACTTGCGGTGTCCTGAAATGTTCGCAAATAAACAAAATGGGGGTGGGTTCTAAGAACACACGCATTGTCTTGAAATGTTCGCACATAAACAAAATGGGGGTGGGTTCTAAGAACACACGCATTGTCCTGAAATGTTCATAGGGGTGTCCTGAGGACGCTGTCCGTATTGTTCGTTGTCGAGTTGAAAGTATAGTTGAAATGTTTTACTCTATGGGTGTGATATGCTGCAGTGGTTGTGGCCAGGGCATAGAGTCATGGCCATGCACCCAACACTCTATGCCCTGGCCACAACCACCGCAGCATATAACATTTATAGTTGCTTATAACTTTGGGTCAAAAACAAATTTATAAGGAACAAAGTTATAAGATACTATGGGTGTGATATGCTGCGATGGTTGTGGCCAGGGCATAGAGTGTATAATATACTTACTGTTTGGTTTAGTAACTGGAGTACATGTCTTTCTTGTTAATTTCTGTGATAAAAGAAAATAGCATGTTAGTATTAGTATTTTGTAATGACTTTTTACATTGTATAATCAACATGTTTTTTTTTGGGACCCTCATATTTAGTAGATTACGAATCAGAGTACTGTGCAATTTGCTCAGTTTCTGTGTTCCTTGCTAAAATCATTGGGTCTGTGGTAGAAAAAAATCCATGTTAGATTAAAAAAAAAGAAACTTTTTCTGTTATGCTACAGTTTATTTGTTTGTTTGTTTTCAGTGTTCAGTTTTTGTTTCTGGCTAATGCTTTATACATTGGGTTGTTGCATTTTTTTGGGAGCAGTAACATATTATTTATTTGTTTGGATATTATGAAATTTTGGAGCAGTTAGATACCAGTAGGCGTATTCTAACTGTCTATTTTTTGATATATTTTCGTGGTATTGATTCATCTGTTTGGATATTGTTAAATTTTGGGACAGTTAGATACCAATTGGCATGTTCTAACTGTCTATTTTTTGATATATTTTAGTGGTATTGATTTATCTGTTTGGATATTGTTAAATTTTGGGACAGTTAGATACCAATTGGCGTATTCTAATTGTCTATTTTTTGCTCTAATTTAGTGGTATTCATTTATGTGATTAATTGTTGTAGAATCTTTGGGCAGTTAGATAGCTTTTGGAATATTCTAATAGTTTATATTTTTTACTACAAGTTTACTTGAGGTTTAAGTACAGTTTAGTTATCAAATGTTGGTTTTAAGAATATTAAATAAGCGTTTGTAAGATTTGCTGGTAATCTCTGCTTTAGAGTAATGGTACTATCATTACATTCAAACCATCCACATTTCTTTTTTATATATACAGTGTAGTGCCCTGAATTGGTTGTGGGTCCTGCGTGGTAGATTACACCTAGTGTTGTGAATGTTTTCTTACCAAGTGATATTTGAACATGTGTGAATCCAGTCTAATTGCAGTTGTTTTTGGTACCATCTGCATTGTAACGTAAAAGCATTAGTATTACGTATTTACTATGTGTTTGTATTACTAACGTGGAGCGATTATCTGAATTGCAGGTAGAACATGATCTACCATGGTTTTGTACAAGTTGCTGAATGGAATGGATTCACAATTAGGTATTGATATATATACAAAGCGTTCATTGGGGATTTCTTCTTGTGTCACATTGTTGCAGAGAGTGCATGTATGTTTCCACATGTATGAAATCTGGAAGATTTCATTTATAGGTATGTTTTTGTTTTCCAGTACTTGTAGTAAGTACATTAGAAATTCTTGTGGATCTTCCTGTGAGTTTATAGTGAATTTCACCATTCCAGCACAGTAGTCCAATTGTTGTCTTATTCCATAAACATTTTACGTGTTGTCAGGATTGTTTGCTGCATTTCTGTGAAGTACTACATACTACATACTACACAATGGGTCTGTACTGTGTAAGTAAATGTTGTCAACAATTGGTGGTAATTGAAATAGAATATTCATTGCTACATTTGCGTAGCAACTTACACCAACTATATTTGAGAGTTTAAATGGACCAGGTAGTTCTGTATTTGACTACTTTTTTTGGAGTTTGTCTTCCTTCTTTGAAGAAGTACCTGGTTTACTTTCCCTAATTGATTCTTTTTTGCTTGTGGTACTTGATGAAGTATTACTTTCTTTTACTCTCTTTGGAGGATTTGCATTGACATCCTGTTGCTTTTCTGTTTGATTTATTTTTCTTTTATAACGTTTTACTTTTTGTGGAACAGAATATGTGTTTCGATGGGGAGTGATTAGTGAGCGAAGTCTATTGTATTCTAAAATGCAAGGAATATCAGCGTTTATTTTACTTGCATCAAAGTTGATTAGAAATAGACCGTCAAGTGTATGTAAGTGTGATAGTGCTACGTAGCTCATTCCTTCTTTAAAGACTGTGTTACCAATATCTATTATTGCTTTGTCTAGGGTAAGACCTTGTGATTTATGAATCGTGACTGCGTATGCAAGAGTTAGAGAAAAATTGTTCTCTGCGTACATACATGTCTTTGAAGAGAAGGAATCGAGCTGTTGAGCGTCCTATCCTTTTAGGTTCTGAAAGTTTGTCAAAGAGTATATTGACAAACTGAATTTTGTTGTCATGTGGGTACGTTTGAAAGCCAACAACTGTACCCAGTGCTCCATTAACTAGTCCTTGGTCCACGTCAAGGTTACATTTAAGCATTACTCTGCAATTTAAGGATAATTTTTATATCTTTTCTAAGCATGCTGTGTTTGAGATTGATTTTTCTAAACTATGTAGTCTTGTTGTGGCTTGGTCACACATAGGAACTGTCATACCATGTACATCTAGTTTGTCTGTGGCGCTGATTTCCATTATTGGTTGCATTTCTTTACTTAACATTATTTCATTGAATTTGAAATAGCTTGCAAGAGTTGGCATTAAGGCCATACAATTGACATTTTTGTGGGCTAATTGTTCCATAACATCTGTAGCACATGTATTATCGCCATAAAGTGCATTAATTTGCCGGGTTTTCAATATTGTTTATGCTTCTTTAGAGAGTATACCAACTCTGATACTGTTTAAGATGTTGGCATAAGTGAGATCTGCAGATTGCTGCATGTTTTCTGTTAATTCTCTGTATTGGAAATGTTGCCAAAGGTTGAGATTTCCAATGCTGCCAACAGTTTTACGGTAGAGTTTGTGTCCTAATGTTTTAAAAATAGGCTCACCTTTTACTGGTGTCAATTGAAGAAGATCTCTGAAAACAATAATGTGTTTTCCTGCAAAGAGCTCTTCATAGTTTGTTTTCAGTACTTCTTGTAATCTGAGGTGAATCAAAGCCAACATTAGGTTGGAGACCATGCTCACTTCATCTATTAGTAGCATTTTCATTTGTTTCAATACTCTGCGTAGTTCCATTGCAGCTTCTGCAGAAAGTTTGCAATAGTCTAATTTGTTCTGGTGTTCTACTGGCAATAGTAGTAATCAGTGTAAAGTGACACCACCTATGTTGTAGGCAGCTAAACCTGTGGGGGCAGTGACAACAGCTGACAGTTTGTTGTTTGTCAATTGTTGAAGGAATTTACTGATGATTTTGATTAGGGATGTTTTGCCAGAAAAAGCTTCACCACTGACGTACAGTAGTATAGGTTTATAATAAAGGCAGGAACATTCTTTATTTTCATGTTGTACACCGTGTGCAATTTGTTTTGTTACTTCTTCAAAAATGCTATGTTGTTCATTGTTTAGATTTGATTGTAGTATAGTTAAGTCTTCTTTATCTTCATACTGACACATGGTGTTTTCTACTTCTATCATAGCTAATTCTGCCTCATTTATTATTAGTGGTTCTCCAAGTGGTTCTTGGCTTCCTGTTACAGAAGGTTGACTACTGTCAGGAGTGTCTTTATCTAGTTGGGCCTGGAGTTCTTCTTCGTGTTGCTGTTCATTGTGTAACATTGTTTTGTATTGTGTAAAGTTTACATCAGTTATAGTGCTTTCGTTTGCTTTGAAAGCATCTTCATATGAGTCATAGTTTTCTAGTATTTCTTCTTCTTTTCTCCATGGTTTAAAGAGTTGTAGCCGGGACATGTAATATATTTCTTTATGTTGAGGAGCCTTCAATGACAATTTGATATGATTATTTAAATTTGGTTAAGTGAGTTTAACTAAGCTGCCTTCACAGTTTGTCACTCTGTATTTACCTTTTTTTTCATCACGTTTTATATTATTTTTGTATGTGTAGTTTTGGGCTATGTGGTATAGACACATGGTTTGCAAAGTATTACTTCTGTTTGGGTAGTATGTGTCCAATAAATATGTTTTTTTATAATGTCTTGGCTGTTGGGATCATGTTTGGCTATTGTTTCCAAATCTTTGTATGTTTTTATAACTCTTTTTCTAGATTTAGCTGGACCAAGACTTAGCCATCCTATATTTTCAGATTTACCATACAATGCAGTGTCAGTTAAACAATCAGCTGCTTCATATGATCCACATTCTCTATGGGACAGCATGTTTATGCCCAAGCTGTATAATTTCTGAGACACTGTTTTATCTGATGACAGGTCATTCCAGAGGTCTTGGAGCTCTGTCTTTTCTGCTTTGGTTAAGTATGCTGTGACATATCGTGCAACTGCAGTAGAATTGTCTGCAATGTACTGCACATCTATGTTTGCATTCCATAAGTCGGCAATGATTGCATTCTAATCATTGATATATTTTTCTTCTTCTTTTCTTTTTATGTAATATGTATTTTTAGGTGACTTACCATTAACACTATTCTAACTGAAGACATGAGGTTGTTCACTTGACCTGTATTTGTAACTGGTCTAGGGAAACCAAATCGGCATTTGGTGTAGTATTTCCCTCTGTTTTTGTATTTGTGACGACAATATTTGCCACATTTATGTCTTTGAAATTGTAAAATCTGTGCATGAAGATCATTATTTGTGGATTCTGGTGGAATTTCACAAGTGACATATTTTTCAATAAACTGTAAAACAGTGGCATCACGGTCTTGACCAAATTTAGGAGCATCTTTAATACATAAAAGCATGTGGATATGGGGTGCTCCTCTGGCTTGGTATTCTTTTCTCCAAAAGAAGTGTTCTCCAAGGGGAGGAACAGTTTTATTACAAATAAAATGTAGCATAGCAATGAAGCGATGGTGAAAATATCTTGAAACATTAACAGGATCCAAAGAACAAAGTTCTCCTGGTGTTAGTATATCTATGTTTGTTTCGTTTTTATTTGATATGCGTAGGAAATCATGTAAATCTTGCCATGCATGTTCTACACAACTTAATGTAACAAACCAAGTGGGTGGACCAAGGTTTCTGATCATACAACATACATCTCCATGACGCTGAAACCAGTACTCTTTAGTACCACACATATTTGCTAATAGATTTGAAATATTTGATTGTAAAATCTCATCCTTTTGTTGCACTTTTTGTAATAATTGTGTAGCTGTCATATTTTGAAAGTGTGATCCTGATTTTAATATGTGTGCAACTCCGTAACATAAAGTTGCTAGTTAACTTTCAAAGAGTAGGTGGAATATGTATTCCACATTTTGTCTAAATCTGGGATCTTCAGAATACATCCGTAATGAGCGGTATTCTGAAGCTGATATTTGAATAGGTCTATCATCATACCTTCCTCCTTTGCCAGTAGGAAAGAGTAGAGGAAAAACACGTGCTTCTATACTTTTTTCCCATATGCTGATTGGTGATCCTTTTGTTTGACTCATTTGGTATGTTTCCAGTGCATCTTCTATGGTGTCATTAGAGTGCAAAGAATGAATTGTATAGTGGTCTAAACTTTTTGATATTGTAGCAGGGTCTAGTAGCTCAAATTGACCAGCTTCTTGTGTTTCTTGAATATTAATTTCTTTGTAATATTCATTATTCTCTTTAAGATATTGTAAGGCTTGTCTAA
Source organism: Ambystoma mexicanum (assembly GCF_040938575.1). Classification (NCBI taxonomy): domain Eukaryota; kingdom Metazoa; phylum Chordata; class Amphibia; order Caudata; family Ambystomatidae; genus Ambystoma; species Ambystoma mexicanum. The sequence continues at coordinate 551,421,189 of NC_090939.1, read as the reverse complement.
CTTTATGTAAATCTACCAGCTGTTGCCATATTTTTTTGTCTTTTGTAGGTACTCCATTTTCTAAGATAATTAAAGATTGCTGCATTGGACGTTGCACTCCTAGAGTATGCACATTTTCTTTTAGATATAATGGTAAATAAACTACTTTTCCACGAATCCCTTTTACCAATTCAGAGGGAGGTAATTTTGCTGTTTTTGGTTGAAGGCGTATTATTGCTTGAAATGGGTGTACTGTTTGAATTATGATGCTCTCATATAAATTAAGTTGTTGTAGGGGTTTTGGTAGTGGGTATAATTCCAAATTATTTGTGATAGCACGTGAAGGAGTTTGGTTGTTGTCAAGTTTTGTAGTGCAGTAACTGCAAAGTATTAAGGGGTCACTTATTTCGTATTTGTTTTCTGCTACAAGGTAGAGAGCTAATTCAAACCATTTAGAATCTTCATTGTCTTCTATTTCATATGATAGGTCTACAGTTTTTGTGTTACTTTTATAAAAAAGTTCTGCAGCAACAAACACACATGGTTTGGTACTTCAGCTGATGTACCTTTACATTTTAGTATTTCTTTTTTGTATGTGTTTAGCAAAAGGTTGCCATGTGTAGAATTGTTGCTAATTTGGTTTAAAGCTATTTCATTCTGTAAATTACTTTCACTTCCAAAATATTTTTTCTGGATATAGTCAATTTCTTGAAGTATGTCTTTCGCTGTACCATGTAGAAGAATGTTATTTAAATTTGCTAGGACTTTTAGCATAGTACAGTTTATAGACTAGATTTCTTATAGTTGAATGATGTGTTGATATTCTTTTGATATCATGGAAGGTGGTTTTACAAGTAGGTCCTGTAATGCAGGCCAATGAATGTCCTTGTAGTCCTGTGTATTTGCGCACTGGACAGGTATCCATATTTTGCAGTAGTTTAATTTTGATTTTGTCTTTGCTTTTTACATATTGATTGAGGAATTGGTGTAAAGACTTGAAAAAATGTTTGGGAATGTTACATATTGACGTGCATGGCCATTTGTACACTAGACGTTCTGATTCAGTTGAATGGAGGGGTAATTCTAAGTTTTCAGGGCATATTTTTGTAAGGAGTACTTCTTGTTCCATTATGGTATTATTAACTTTTTCATAACCTCGACCACTGCTATGTATGGCAATTGTATTTGTTTGCTTTTGTTTGTACGCTTCTTCATTTAAGTATGGTTCTGTGCTCGTAGTGTGACTCCATTCACCTCCGCAGATACTTAAGAAGTTCTATCTGTTGACATTTCATTTATTGAGAAGTCTTTTTTGTAATTTAGTTCTTAGTTTTGTTAGTGGTTTCATTTTGTTTAACACTAAAATAAATAACTTTCTTTTGAGTAGAATTGCAATTTCAACGCTTCTAAAAATGAATTTCCTACGATAGGTTTTAAGCATTGAACCTGATTTCTCTCCTGTTTTTATAAGATTTTGGAGGACTTTGTGACAGAACATGGTATGCTTACTTTGCACTATATTAAAATTTAAAGAAGCAGTTTTATCTGTAGTGATAGCTGATTTTCTGTTAATTGTTTTTTGGTTTGTTTTACATTTTGATAGAGGAGGCAAAGTTTTTGTACTTGAAACTCCTTGTGTTTCACTAAATGACTGTATTAGCTGTTTTGTTTCAACTTTTTTTTACAAATTCTGGTAGAGATGGATGCTTATGTTGGACACTTTTATTTTCATTTGCTCTACTTCTGCGTTGCTTTCTATGGACTTGCCTTTTGGTAGGCATTCTTTAGGGTCTGTTGAAAAAATAAAGAAGGTTTGGGTTGGGGTGTTCTGCAATGTATGTGTGCTGTGTGCATGAGTGTTTGAGTAAGATGATGTATGTAATGGTGTCTGATTGTGCATTGGGAACTACAACTAGTAGGGATGTGTATTCTTCAATTAATATGTTACTAAACTCAGGTTCAGATGACAGAAAAAAATAAGCTAGTGGTGTGGAGAAGTACAAATAGTAAATCTAATGTATACAATTAAAACAGTTGTTTGTTCTATAATATGAAAATTCTAGCGGTTGAGTTGGGTAATTTGTGTGTCCAAAAGCAGGAATTTGTGCGCCATTCTGGCTGTAAATCTCTGTTTAAGACATGGGGATTTTTGGACAGAATTGTGCACAATCTCTATTTCTAGGCACAGAAATAGCATGAATTAACTTTACAGTATGTTTGAGTAATAATACAAATATTATGGTGATATTCTACTTACTTTTTTTGTAAAACGAACAGTTTAATTCTTAGTTCTTCTTTGTTCTTGAAATTCGGCTGCTTCTTTTCAGGAGAACGGTCTTCACTGCAATTGTAAAAGAAACAAATTAGTAATTGTGTTTGTTTATAGCATTGTTTTTAATTTAGATATTGATTTTTTAAATTGAAATCCTCAGCGCCTTCCTTAAACCATTAAAACTATCTTATTCACATAAGATATGACGCACCAGTTCAATACATATGATATGTTCTTAATGAACAAATTGTATTGCAATGAGTAACTGTAACAAACAAAATATCTTTAGTATGTCATGTGAAATTCATAATGTACCACTGAATACCACTATTTCTGTAACTAAGCTGTTTTAGGTAATAGTGCCTTAATGTCATGCTTAAATTAAAGCAATCAAATAAATAAATAAATAAATAAATGTAACTGTATAAGTATTATATTTTGAGATTTGAACATAGAGGGTGCATGCATGCAATTTCGTTTGAATATATGTAGTCTATACATTTAATTTAAAAAATGTTAGTTTAACATGATTTGATAGTGTGTGTATAAAGAAAGTAAATAGTATAAAGGTTTATAAGTGATAGTTGATTTTAGGAAATTGGAAAAAAGACAGTAGATTCATTTTACAGATTAAACAAACTAAAAGTCAGTTTGAAAATGTGTTCATGTACTGTACAGAAAATATGCATACCTGTAGTTTGTGCTCATGCATATGGATATGCATGGAGCTGTAAGTAGAAATCTTGGAGACTTGTACAGTATTTTTTGTAGATGGTGCTTGCCAATGATATGACACTTGTACTCAGAGAGATTCACAGTACATTTGCAGTGCTGATCTATGATGATGCAGTTAGTTGTAGAGGTCTTGAATGTGATTGGTGCATGGTCATGTGATTTCTTAGCTACATCCAATGAGGGAATGGCACAGAGAGTGAAGTGGAAATGGTAGAAGAGCTGTTCATGTTACGATATGTCCGCGGACATGGCGGTATTTCGCGGACATCGGGTGTTACATCAGGAGATTTTTGGGTTCAGAAGTCATGCAAATTAGAATGAGCACTGAAAGGGATTGGTCAGGAAAGTTTAGTGGGTGTGTTGTGCCAGGAGAGAGTTTCTCAGATACTCTTTTTGCTGAGAGAACAACAGATAGCTATGGCTGTGTGTTTCAGAAAACAGATTGTTTAGATTTTGGGAGATTCGTGGATACATTGGTTGAAGGTGCATGCAGAAAGCTGTGGAGTAGCTGTAGATCTTGGATTTCCACAAATGGAAGTACACTGGCATGGAGTACGTGGAATTAAGTGGTTGGACTTGCTACCTCTCTGTGCTACTTTGGAAACAAAGCAACATCCAGACATAATTGTAATTCATTGTGGAGGGAACAGTTTGGGACATGTGTCTGGAATTTCTTTGCAATTTGCTATGAAAGAAGGACTTGGGAAAGTCATGGACAAGTTTCCTAATTCTCCAGTAATATTTTCACGGTTTGCGCAGAGACTAATGTTGCTTCGTTCTTCTTCATTTGGTCCACAAATGGAAAAAGCAAGGCGCAATGTTAATAAGGCTGTTTGTGCACTTCTAAGAGATTTTGGCATGTCCTCTTTCCACAATGAAAATATTATGTTTCGTAGTGCATACATTTTTCGCAGAGATGGAGTCCATCTTACTTATGCTGGCAATCAGATTTTTCTGAGAAATGTACAAAATGCATTGCGACCTTTTTTAGAAATACAGCATCCATTTTGAAGTAGGTGTTAAGTATTTATAATTTTTGACATACAAACACCTCCCAAAGGCTCTTTTCAGAGCCACCACTTCCTCCCAGAGAAAAATGCAATGGTTACAATAGGGTAGCGCCCCAATATTTTTAATGTTCGCGAACTGTTCGCGGACTTTTAAGAAATACAAAGGGCCTTGCTTTATTTATCTTCACTTCTAATTTTTAACTGTGAAAGGCGGCTCTGAAAAGAGCCTTATTTTTTTTGATTTTTGTAATTTTGTATTTTTTTTGGTTTTTTAGACACAACACACTAGGAGAGGAGGGGAAAGGAGGGTAAAGGGGGGACATCAACCACAGGGATAAGAAAGTGCGAGCTGAGAGAGGAAGATGTAGAGTGGGTTTTATTTGGGTAGTGAGCAGGTCTTCTCGTGCTCTGAGACGGTAGTCTCAAAAGCACTCCGAAGTCGCTCCCCCCTGCAGAGTACTGTGTCACAGTACATACATACAACTGTGACCCTCGAAAGGTAAGGGTCATCATAATTCTATATGGTTTGTGAGGCAGCTTGAGGAAGACGCTGTCCCACAGAGGTGGTCCTTTTGGTGACAGGATCAGAAACGGAGGATGAAGTAGAGGAAATCAACCTACTATGTTCTTCGCAAGGTACAACCTTGCGAATAGCCCCAGAGTGAAATGACCTCAGGTGTCGCTTCATGGTCGTGGTCTCAAAGCTGTACGAACTGTGCTTCCTGCGACTGAATATCATTTTGCACTCATTGCAGATAACACGGTTCGCACGAACCTTAGGACCATTCCCATAAATGGAAAATAACCGCCACACCCAAGACTCATGTCTAGTGCGGGTAGTAGGGATTTCCTCTACCTCATTCTCGTCATCCTCTTCTTCCTCCTCTGCATCCCCACTCCTGTTCCCCTCTTCAGGCCCTTGGGAAGGTGGTGGTGGTGGAGGGGCTGGGGGTGGTGCTAAAGCAGGTGCAGCACCAGGTGGCAGTTCTGCATCCAGGGATGCCATCTCGATGGTGTAATCAGCAAGTTGCTGGAGAAATAGCTGTGCTCTGAAGAATAGCCAGAAACACAATGAGAATAAGCTCTAGGGCGTGGTCTTTTATAGGGGTGCTTGTACGCGGTTCGCGGACATGCGTGCTGTCCGCGGACAGATCGAACACAAAAAATGGTTCAAAAAGTTTCAAAAGATATGTAGAAACTCAGGATTACTATGTGGGACTTGCGCCATGATGAGGTTTTATGGAAAAATATTGTCGGTTAGTCGAAAATGTACTTTTAAATTGTTCGGGGACATGAACAGTGTCCGCATTCAGAACACGCGATCAGCATGGGCGCGGTCACATGATCCCTTCGCGAACAGGTCCGCGAAGGAAGCTCCTGTCCGCAGGACACCAAATGCACGGACATTGGTTTGCGCATGCGCGTTGATGTTCTATGGACAGTGTTCGGGTCCTGAATTAATTAAAAGTGTGTCACACATCAAACAAACATTTCTGGACATCGCGTGTGTTCTAGAACAGTTTAAACTTGCTAGCGAACACTACAGACAGATACAGTGTTCTTTAGGACACTTCCATTTTCGTTTTATTACGAACTTTTCAGGACATTAATTGTGTTCTTAGAACAGTTTAACTTGCTAGCGTACATTACGGACAGGTATAGTGTTCTTTAGGACACCTCCATTTTCGTTTAATTACGAACATTTCAGGACACCAATTGGGTTCATAGAACAGTTTGAACTTGCTAGCGAACTGTACGGATAGGTATAGTGTTCTTTAGGACACCTCCATTTTCGTTTAATTACGAACATTTCAGGACACCGCTTGTGTTCTTAGAACAGTTTCAACTTGCTAGTGAACAGTACGGACAGGTATAGTGTTCTTTAGGACACCTCCATTTTCTTTTAATTACAAACATTTCAGGACACCAATAGGGTTCTTAGAACAGTTTCAACTTTCTAGCGAACAATACGGACAGGTATAGTGTTCTTCAGGACACCTCCATTTTCATTTATTTACGAACATTTCAGAACACCCGCGCTGTCCGCGAACATCTACATTGTTTTTAAAAAAATAAAAAATGGGAAGTAATTAAAACACAATATAAAAATGTAACTTTATTTCACATATATTAATAATTTATGACAGAGAAGGTGTGGCAGAAACAGAAACAAAAACAGGAGAATTAGGGGTTTCAACATGATTGGTATCAGGTGAAGAAGGGATGGAAGTCTCATCAAAACATTTTGGATTATGGAGAGGGTTTGGGGATAATTGACTGGGATATGGTCACGGGGGACAATTACATGTGGGACAATGGTATGAGGTTTTTGTTTTAAAATGATCCTCAACAAAAGTTTTCAAATTATTAAAATTGCTCAATAATAAATCCATTTTTTCTTTTAAGCTGTCAAGTGTGTTTTCCATAACAGTTTCTTCAGACATATTTTCTATATTGTTATGCTCTGTACAAAAAGAAATATATATGTTAAATATATATAAAATAATAACAATTAAATGGTTTATATTGTAAAATGTGTACCATTAGCTTCACTATTTTCTGACATTTCGTCATGTGGGAAGTGCTCCTCTAGCCATTCCAGAGTACTAGACATTTCTGTGAGAAAAAAAAAAAATATATATATTTTTTTTGATCTAATACAGAAAGTTTATAAAGATATGAGTAAAATGATGTACACTTACTATTTCAGGTAAGATATGTTCTGAGTACTCTGTAAGTCTGGTCTTGGTCTTAGTTGTGGAGTGTCTGTGAGGTAATTATGTTGGAAGCCTATTTATCTTCTCTTGGTATATTCCATTTTAGAATATATTGTATTTAAATGAATGGTTAGTGCGGTACATATATGGGTTACATTTCTTATGTATTACTACATACATTATGTATGTGTACTACTTTGTGAATTTTTTAAATGTTATCATGTTGTAATATAACAATTAAACATACACCCCGCCAGACTTTTTAGGTATTGGTACTGTTGTCCGAATATGTCCGCGGACATCAAAAATGTTCGCGGACATTACATTCAGTAGAAGTGGTTCAGTATGTTCCATATTACATGTACATAAAGTCAAAGTTACTATTGTTCAGCTTTGCTACTAAAAACCTATGAAATTCAGTGAAAAAACTTTGTTAAATGGACATTATGGTTAAGTTGTGCTACTAAAAACCTATGAAATTCAGTGAAAAAACTTTGTTAAAGGGACGTAATGGTTAAGTTGTGCTACTAAAAACCTATGAAATTCAGTGAAAAAACTTTGTTAAAGGGACGTTATGGTTCCAAGTAAAACCGAAAAACCCTTGAAATTCGCCAGTTATGGTAAGCTAAGCAACCATAACTCGCGCCACCACCGTGCACTGCTAAGACTAACACCCAGGACATCAAAGATGACATCACAAATGTGATCTGGAGTAAGACTGGAAGGGAGCAATTGGATTGTTTTAATATATAGTTATTATTTTGGGTTCAAGGGTGAGGGCTCGTCCGGAAGATTTAATGAAACTCAACAAAAAATGATTTGTGGTAAGATTGGGTCGACAAAGGAAAATGTGCTATTTGTTCTGGGTGGATTTTAAAGGGCAGATGAAAGCTGGAACTGACGATTTTCAAAATGCACAGAAGTTAGGTCTTTTTGGCAATCTTTATGTGACGGTATACAGAGAAAGGAGAGATTCGGTACCTGACGAGGCGGCAACTAAAGAGCAGCGTCCTCACGCTTTGAGAGGAAGTTTGTGGTGGCCCATTCTATAGAAGTTTGAGGAAGGAACACCAAGATTGGGAACACAATCAAGAAATAGTTTTTAAATGGACATTTTGTACTTTGATATATATATATATGTGTATATGATAATAATACAAATATTTTTGATACTACATTGTTACATTTATTGGTATAACTAAAAAGATAAATTTATTAGAGCTGCCATTACCTATCCCAGGGGTCAATTCTTGTGTGTTCTTAAAGTATTTAGCCTAGAGGACCAGGTATATATATACCAGGCACCCCTTTGTTTACAAATATTTTGGAACCTGGTCAGTTGGGATAACAAAGGTTATACCCCAAGAGTGAATTTAACATGAATGGTTTAATCTGGTACATGTATCTTGCTACTGTCTATAAGGTTAGTAGGGTTTATCTCAATGTTGGTAAGGTTGATCTCATGGGGATTCAAATGGTAAGTAAGGGATTGGGGATAGTGTTGAGTGTGTGGGGTTTATGATTCCCCTTTTTAAACTTGACGTGTTGCATTGTTTTTTAATCTTCCAGAAAAATTGAAAGGCCCCTGGAGAAGATGCCATTCCTGTGGTTCTCTATAAAGTGGATATTGAGATCATGGTGCCATTGTTTTCCACTCAACATTGATCACAGGAATTATTCCTCCCTCTTTTAAGGTGGCAGAGATTGTGCTGTGGCAGAGAATGTGTGTGCTTATATTCAAGAAGAGTGATTGGTCCCTTCCTGTGAATTACAGGCCTATTTACCTCATTGGTAGGGTACGTAAAATATTGTGCAAGATTTGTCTAGCTCATGTTTAATCCTGGGTATTCAGGGACAAGAAGATTGACCCAGCACTAGGAGGGTTCTGTGATGTGGCCGCAATTGTGGGTGACCCTCAAGGTCAGTGGTTGAGATCTGGTATATTTTAGAGTTATACTGGACCAATATCAGAATAGAGTGGGCGGATTGTATTTGGGGCAGAAGGGGAAGCTGTTGATGAGTTTCCGATCCGGCAGATGGTACGACAGGGTTGTGTGCTGGCCCCAACCTTTTTTTAAATGTGTTCTTATATTGTGTGTTCCAGTGGCCTGAAAAGTAAAGTCTGACTCTGAAAATTGATGGGGTGACTATGTTGTTTCTGCTATTTTCAAATGGCAAGCTCTTACTGGCCAATATGCAAAATATGTCAATCCAACATTTCAAAAGCTTTCAGGATTATTGTAAGAGTACAGGGTTTACCCTAAGCACAACTTAAACCAGTATGATACTGATGGGGACACAACAACATTTGAGACAGAGAGTTAATACAGAAAGAAGACGTTATTAAGACAATCACCTGGTTTGATCATCTGGACAAATGCATTATCTCTAGAAGTTCTGGAAATCACAGAATGTGAAAAACTGCTACATCCTGTCCAGTTATCCAGTGGGTCCTCGATTTCATAACTGCTTGGGAGCTTCTTATCTCACTGTGGCAGTACAAGTGTATGGGATGAAATCTGTCCTGGCCAAAGTATATGGGAGTGACTTTCATGATTATGCTGTCACTAGCAAGTTAAAGATAAAAAGAACAATAACCTGAAGTCACTGTTCCATAATGCCAGATGCTCGTTGTCACTGCATTCTAGAGAGGAGTAGGGGTAAGGGTGATTCATGAATTCTGTCTCCAAAACTTCTGCTTTTATGGCTGCGGATGTGTGCAAAACCAGGCCCTTCTTCCTATGAAATGCATCTTCAGGAAGTTAAACGGTTGAGCAGGGGTGAATTGCTTCTTTGGAGGCCCACACAAACACGTGGCTCCCGTAATTTAGATTAAATTCTGCTCAGTAGGATTCATCATGCATTAAATAATTAATCTTTTATTAAGCACTTAATACCTGGAGACCAGTCTCTAAGCAGATGGCCATTGTTAAAACATGTGTTCCGCTGCAATGTTTTGTGTCCAAGATAAATGTGTTTCCCCTGTGCTATCCTCCCAGCGCATTCGAGAGGTAGACATGGCACATTTGAAAGTGTGATATTGTGGTTGGCTGAGGCTGAGACATTAAGAGTTACCAGTGAAATCCGAGGTTGCAAGCATATTCTGATGTCAAGATTCCTAGCTGCTTCAGAAATATTTAGATGAGGTAGCCCCCTGCAATGAGGGAACTGTATGACAAAGTGAGTCTGGGTGTTTTGCTGGTATTGATGAAAAAACACCTGCTCCTCAACCCCAGAAAAACAGAAATCCTAATCTGCTGCAAAACATCACTCCTTCCCCAACCTATCCCTTTGCCGCAGTCAGTGGAACGACCCCCACTGGATCCCCCTCAGTTAAAAACCTAGGATGCACTTTCAGCTCAGACCTGACCCTCTTGCATCACATCAATGCAGTCTTCAGAGTGCCACTTTCCACACCTGCATCCTCAAGTGGATCTTTCCTTATCACTCCTACCCGCATAGAGTTTCTGCAATCATGGCCATCATCCTTTAGCGCCTAGACTACTCTAAAGCCCTCTACCTAAGCATGCCTACATACCAAATGAGAAAGCTCCAATGGGTTCAAAACTCTGCAGCAAGACCCCTCCTCGCACTCTCCACCCACCCACATATCTCCCCCACACTCAGGACACTCCACTAGCTGCCAATCTGCCGATGAGCCTCCTTCAAAGCTATGTGCATTAGCCACTGTTCAATCCACAAAAAAGGCCTGAAATTCCTCCAAAACAAGCTCACTCGCTACCACCCCACCAAAGCACTAAGAGTTACATTTATGTAATAGCACCCTGACGTCTAAGGGTTTGGTGCGCTTTTATAAATGTCAAAATAAATAAATAAATAATCCTGAGATCGGTTCTGCACACCTCCTGGTAGTTTCCCTTTTGAAGTCCTCCAGATTAGGAGGTGCATGTTTCTCTGTCCTTGCACCCAACTTCTGGAACTATCTGCCCCTCATGCTCTGCCAAATAGAGGTTCACCTGGCCTTCAGGAAAGCCCTCAAAACCCAGGCTGTTCCCCCTGACTTCATGATCCCCCTACCTCCCTGCGCCAACTCCACTACTATTGCACACACATTTCCTCCAACAATCCCCCTCCCTCTTATCGCAGCACTGCTCCTTGTACATAGATGAACCCAAGACATAGACGTTATTTGTACAGTACAGCTAACCCATTTCTCCCCTCATACACCGCACCTTTCCAACTAATCCATCCACACATCCTGCACACACATACTACACAAGCACTGTTGCTCATCACCTCTGCCTTAAGAATGAAGGTACTTTTAATGGCAATTTGAACTGTAGCTTTCCACATAACTATCTCCTTAAACAGAATCCTCCCTTTAGTTCATAGTATTACTTTGACTGTGTCCATACACACTTCGTTTAGGCATTTGTGAATACCATGGAGCTGTAACAGATGAAGATGCATCTGGGAACTAGAAATGTTCGTTGGGATAAACACATTTGCTGGTCTCCCTCTCTGCGACATTTATATTAGAAACAAACATAAAACAATATCCAATGCACAGCCTAACCTGCTAATTTGCTAAAGACATTAGCGGGCAGGGGACGCGCAGAGGACGCGCATTAGAAATGGAACCCCCCGCCCCCAGAAGTACTAACACCACTCCAGGATTTAGAAAACAGAGATTCGACTTGGCGACCCAGGACAAAGACCTCTACACAGGCACGGTCTTTCCGGTCCTCGAAAGACTGAATTCACCATGCAAGGGTCCAGTCACATCTTTCCACGCTCCTCCCTCACAAGCCTAAAAGTCAGTTAAACACACCATTGTTACCAGAAATTACTATTGTGTCCTGAAGAAGGCTGAAACTCGAATAGACACCCCTTAAAAACTCCATTGGACAATTAATGCTGGACAGCTTTATATGAACTTAAAGACTGTATCGAAACGCACAGTAGATAAACACCGGCACTTTACAATAATTGTGCATTAATTTTTAATTTAGCACTTTGTACTTAAGGCCGATTTGTGGGACCTATTCTTATTGAAAATAGTTTTCTATCAATTGTACTGGATGAATGAAATAGTGTGGGAATGACTGTAGTTTGGTTTGAATGACTGATATGCAGGTGACATAGGGGGTGTGTGTTAAATTATTAGCAAGTGTAGAGCTATTGACTCAAACTGTTTTCGGAATGACGTTTTGTTCACTGTGTTTTTTCTATGTACAAACAAAATAAACTGATGTTGAGACAATCATTGAGACTTGTTATTGTGTGAGGACATTGCTAAGTGACAGCACTCAGCAAATGCCATGAGAGGTGGTATATACTTGGCGAGAACCTGAAACATCCACCCTGCCATCGGTGAACCAATGCTCTAACCTCTGAGATACTACGTCTACCTTTTCAAAGACTAGGTTTTTTCATGACATGGCAGTGAAAGGCGTAATGGATAAAGTTGCACCTGAATTCTAGCAATACCCGTTGGGATATACAAAGCATCCGGTCTCTCCCTCTGAGACCTTTATAATGGAAATAAAGATAAAACAACACTTCTTTCAGACAGTAACACACATTCAAAATGTTTACCTATTTCTTTACAACATACAGGTAATCTTATCATTTTGAGGCTTTTCATGACAGCGTGGGGACATGATCCTGCAACCCTTGTTTAAGCCATGCTCTACCCTCTGAACCCCTTGGCATTCCTTAAATAATAAAAGTATAGCATTTTGCATTATGTCATGGTGGTCAAAGTTATAACGGATGAAGTATCATCTGAGAACAAGCAATGTTGGTTCAAATAAACAAATGAGGCCGGTCTATCTCTCTATGGAATTTGTAATGGCAAAACAAATAAAACAACATGTGTATGACAGTAAACTTGTAAATCTTTACATATGTCCTCTCAATGCACATCTCAACCTAGCAGTTTCAACATTTTCACATCAAGAAGAGGTCTTGAACAGGACAGGGAACAGTGCTAGTGAGGAAACCATGCTCTAACCTCTGAGCCACTAGTTCTTCCATTCCGAAAGCAGATCTTTTGCAGGATGAAGATGCTAGTGGAAAACAGTAGTGTCGGTTTTGAAAATCAAAATGTTCTAGTTTCTTTCTCTTCTCTCTCTCTTTCTCTCTCTCTCTCTCTCTCTCTCTCTCTCTCTCTCTCTCTCTCTCTCTCTCTCTCTTTCTCCCTCTCTCTCTGTCTCTCTGTCTCTCTGTCTCTCTCTCTCTCTCCCATTTGTAAAGGAAATGGATGATGCAAGAATTGTTTTCATACACATTCACAATATTCCATATTTCAACTAATGCACAGCTTAACATCCTCCTTTGTTTATCTTCAAGCAAACGAGGGGACCTGCTGAACTGACAATCCTGCAAATGGCAAGCACATTCTCTACCTATGAACCACTGGTACTTAGTTCTTGCTTTATAACATGGGGGTCAAAGGTGTAATGGATAAAGATGATTCTTAGAACTAGCAGTGCCGGCTGGAGTAAGCAAAGGTACTGGCCTCTTTCTGTGAGCTGTTTGTAATGGAAATAAAGATACATCAATATATTTAGAACAGTAAACAAAGAAATATAAATCTTACCAATGTCCTCCCGAAGCACAGCTCAACCTATCAGGTTGAGTTTGTGTATGCCAGTGAGAGGACTTGATACTGCAAACCAGCCATTTAACAACCTGCACACTAGCCTCTGAGCCATTGGGTCTCTATTCCAAAGGCATTGCTTCTTTGAATTATGACATCAAAGGTATAATGGATGTCGATGTATCTGCTAACTAACAATTCCATTTGGGATACACAAAGGTACTGTTCTCTGGCTCTCTGAGACATTTGTAAAGGAAATAAAGATAACGTGTTGTGAACATGCACTGCCACATTGCTGTTCAAGGTAAGGTACGTTTATTGAATAGTCCTGGCGCCACGCTGCATCCACCTTCCTCTCCACATTCAATCCTGTCTCTACTCCCGACTCCACTGAACTCATGCACATTCAATCCACCTCATTCCAAGCACGGAGATGCACCCTCCACGTAGATGCAGTGGAGACACCTTTCTCTCCTTTTGAAACTCTGCTGCTCCAAAATCTCTTTCTGAGAGCTGCATCTACAGACATGTCATTTCGTATCACTTGCTCTATTGTTTCCACCACAACTCTATTACACCTCTCAACCATTCCATTAGTTTCAGGGTGATAATACGAAGGCAACTTCCATTCAATTCCTACCTGCTTTGCAAAATCCACAATTTCCTTGCTCTTAAATTGCACTCCATTGTCACTCACAATAGTTCTGGAAAAACCTTCCCTCCTGAATATTTCCAATACAATTTTTATAACTTCAGCAATATCAATTTTATCTAACATTTTAACTTCCATGCACTTGGAAAAGTAGTCCACAAGTACTATGACAAATCTCTCTCCTTGCACAAGATCCCTGTACGGCCCTACAATATCATTCCCTGGCTTCTCCCAGGGGCACTCCACAACTATGAATTGGCTTACGATTAACTTGTGGCCATTCTCCGGAACCACAAGTAATGTCTGCACAGAGAAACAATCAAGTTTCTACGGAGCGCCAGCACTCGTTCAGCGTGGGTTTCCTGGGTGCACTGGGTATCCTCGTCGCTAAATGTTGTGAAAAGTCACTGACACACTGCCGTTCAAGATAAGGTAAGTTAATTGAACAGTCCCGGTTCCCTGCTGCATCCACCTTCCTCTCCACATTCAATCCCGTCTCTACTCCCGACTCCACCGAACTCATGCACATTCAGACCACCACATTCCAAGCACGCAGATGCACCATCCACGCAGATGCAGCAGAGAGACCTAGGCACCTGCGTGAAAACACATTCACAAAAGATATGAAAATACAACATAAAGCAATATTTGTATAACCTTAAAACAAATTAAAATCATCAACTATTCCCTGCTAATGCACACTTCAACCTACCAGTTTGAGTATTTTCAAGCCAAGAGTTGCACTCGCATTAGTAACCCTTCTATTTGTGAACCCATGCTCTAACTTCAGAGGCACTGGGTCTTCCAGCACATATCATAGTTTTTAGTATTATGACATGGTGGTTAAAGGTGTAAGATATGATATGGCATTTATAGTGCGCCTGTATACAAGTGTTTCTAGGCGCGACAAGACAAGGAGGGTGAAACAAAGGGATAGTAAGAGGGAAGGGGACAAGTGCCAGGGGAGAGGGGTAGGGGAAAGTGCAGTTAACTCACAAGTGCAGCAAGCGGGTGGCTCATAAGTGCAGAGAGAAGGGACTGAAGGGTTGCAGATACATACCCTTGAGTGCTGGGGAGCCTGGAAGCAGTACAAGGGCAACTGGGCATGCAGGATCCTGGGCCTGAGTTCAGAGAGTGGCCAGGTGACCAGTGCACAGAGCAGTCAGGTGCATCAGCAGGGTAGAGGAAGAGAGAAAGTGGAAGCTAAAAGGAAGGTCTTCAGTTGCTTCCGGAACCGGAGGTGGTTCTGCTCAAGTTTGAGAGAGGCAGGTAGGATGTTCCAGAGGGAGGCCCCAGCCGAGTAGATAGATCTGCCCCCAACTCTCTGCTTGGTGAAGCTTCTTCCCCTCAGAGATTTGGAGGTGGATGAGCGGAGAGCTCGAGAACAAAGATGTTTTGGAAGAGAAAGTTGGAGGTAGAGTGGTCTGAGACCCCAGAAAGCCTTGTGGATGATGCAGAGGGTCTTGAATTTGATCCTTGCAGCCACAGGGAGCCAGTGAAGAGATTGCAGCGCTGGAGAGATACGATCCCTGCGCTTGAGGCGAAGGACAAGTCTCGCAGTCCTGTTCTGGATAAGTTGTAAATGTTGACAAGTAAAGGCAGGAAGATTTAGAAAGAGGCTGTTGCAATAGTCCAGCCTAGTGAAGACCAGCGCTCTGGAGACAGTGAGCTTCTGGGGCAAAGTGAGAAAAGGAAGAATACCTCTGAGGAAGTGCAGCTGATAGTTTGACTTCTTAAAGATGTGTTAGGCGGAAACCTGTGCAGTTCCCTCTGGGACCACTGCAAAAGATTTAGGACTACAGGTGTTTGGCAGTAAACCCACTTGGTAGCAGTCTGTACCACACAGATTCCCTTGGTAGCTGTGGCTGAGCAGTCAGACTTCCCTCAAGAAGAGTTAGGCAGTATGTGGAGTATACAATATAGGGCAATCTACACAGTAGAACAAGCAAACACAGAACAAGGATTCGGTGTAAAGATATAAAGGTATTTATTTATAACAACACATCTATGGAAAACACTCTGGCACTAATACGGCAAACAACTTCAATCACAATTACTATACAAAGAAAAAGATCAATCCCCCTAACAATAGTTTGACAAGTCTAGGTTCACCGGCATCACTTGTTTGAAGACAGAGGTGTATGCTTTAACCTAGATGGCACTCTAGTATTCGTTAGGACGGGAGAGAAAAATAAGGCAGGTTATGAAGTCAACTCGGTACCAATACTTTACGGACAAATGCAAGGCAAGTAAGGCAGGGTCTACTGCAGATCACAAAGTTCAGAGGCCAGGCCCACTCGGAGAGAGGCAAGGCGATATGTCCCAAAAAGTGTCTCAGTGGAAATGCGCTTCGAGTCTTTATCGCAAAATTGTTATGGAAAGATTGGACCAGTTCAGAACAACACGTTAAAGAAAGCTTGGAGGCGACCCAATGGAAAGGCGAGGATTAAGACACCTCACTCGATCCGGCAGAAAGGGAAGCCAGGCGGACACGGTACCTTGTTTGTGGAGAGACAGCTCCGGCGGGGGCAGTTGTTCCTGGTGGTGGATGCACGTTGGGTCTTTGCCAAGAGTAGAGATGATCTCGTCGTCGAAGAAAAGTGAAGTCCGGTGCACCACCAGGGAAGAGACCAGCCGCGGAGTGCTCTGTCTCAAGGCACCACCTTTTGGTCGCGGTACAGGGGTAGGGGCTATCCGGTTGTCGAGGTGCTCTGCACGGGCAATTCGACCACTGCGTCCTGGAGCGAAGAAAAAGCAAAGGGGACTGGTTGTTCCCACCAGTCAGGGGAAGGGACTCTCCGGCAGGGAGATCTCCTCTGTCGTCGGGAAGTGGTGAATCGGTTCCGCAGGGTTCCACCGGAGGTGTCGTCGTTGCAGGTCGGCTCAGCTTTACCCTCGTCGGATTCTTAGGTCCTGTGGCGACTTCTGAAGATCCAGTCCCAAAAGCCCTGCTTTTATGCAGAAAACCCCCATTCATTCAGCCTATCTGTCAATCAAAACACGCTAAGTGGTGAGCGGGGTGGCTCACCACTTGGGCCAATCAAACCAGAGTGCAACCGGAGTTGGCAAGGCAACTCGGTCCAGGGTGCCTAAACCCCCTCCCACACCCCTGTGGTAACCCAGACAGAATGGCACCACAAGGCCTCAACCTTTTGTTTAGGAGTCACAGAGACGAACACAGAAGCCATTATAAAAAACCAAGTTCTGGCAGAAAATACCATCCGATAGACTTATTTAAGATAAGTAAACCGGTGGTATGTTAGAGATTAACGAGGAAAAGTATCAATCTCCAATAATGGGAAGAATCCCATAGGGTTATATTCGGGGTCGAACATAACAAGTAGTTTCCACTGCCACCAGCCAAAACTCGACGAGGGGGGACGGGACAGTGCCCCCTCGAATAACAGACCCAGGAGTAATCGAATTACCCCTACTAGTACGTCCACAATAGGATGGTTTGTACTAGTTATGTTAGTAAATTTAGGTCTAGTAAAGCCAATGGTGACTTTACATGCCCGGGGAGACAGTAGTCAGTCCCCGGGTATGGAGTCTATGATGGAGGTCCGCTAGGACGCCCCAGTGCTACGGCACGGAGGGTGCAGTGTAACACACATAGCAAAACATATGAGACCCTATGGAGTAAAAGACCCCATAGCCCATAGAACACATTGACATTCAAGGGAATTACACACATTCATGTCCAAGAGTGGGAGAAAAAGAGTCTCACTCTTGGCAGGATGGAAAAAAACAAACTCCAGAAATCCAGCAAAGCTGCTGGGGGACTCACTAGGTTAGGAAATTCAGCCTAAACAGAGAATTCTCCCTAACAAGATGTCAGAGATTTGACAAGAGAAGGAGAGAGTGGAGTCAAAGATGACAATAAGGTTCTTAGCCTCACAGGAATGAGCAGGAAGAGGGCCCAGAGTCGGCAGCCAGAGAGAGAGAGAGGAAAGGAGGGAGTGTGTGTCTCAATGAGGAGGATCTCAGCATTACTGGCATTAAGGCAGAGATAATTGGCGGCACACCTTTCCTGAATTGTGGTAAGACCGTCTGGCATGTTAGAAGAAGCAGAGGTGGCTGAGAGGAGCCTGAAAGAGAGCCGAATGTTATCCACATAACATTGAACATTCAAGCAGAAAGTAGCAATCTGGTGGGCAAGAGGTTCCAGGTAGTGCTTGAAGAGCCAGAGAGAGAGATTAGACCCCTGGGGAGCACCACAAGCAGAGAGAGAAATAGAAGAGAGGGACCTGGGAGAGTCGATCAGTGAGAAAGGAGGTCAACCAGGCCAGGGCCTGATCAGTAATACCAAGGTTATACCAGAGATGATTGAGTAGGCAGGATGGCATTGTTAATCATGTCAAAAGCCAATGGATGAATATGTGTACGAGACATAGCAATGCCAGTTGGGATGACGAAAAGTTGTGGTCTCTCTCTCTGAGCCATTTGCAATGGAAATAAAGTTAAAACAATAATTTAGGAGAGTAAATAAGTATATTGAATCAAAGGATGTAAAGGATGTAAAAGATGCAGAGCTATCTGGGAACTAGCAAATCCATTTGTGATAAAGAAAGCTACTGGTCTCTTTCTCTGAGCCATTTGTAATGGACATAAAGATAAAACAATATTTTTATAATAGAATAAAAATGTTAAAGAATGTACCGATTTCTGCTCAAAGCCCAATGCACAGCCCAGCCTACCAGTTTGAGACTTTGCATGACAGTGGGGAGAGACTTGAAATGCCAACATTGCCATTGGTAAACCACTGCTCATTCAAAATTAAAATGTTTAGTTATTTGCTAGCAATGCGCAGCTCAACCCACCAGCTTGAGTATTTCCATGTCAACAAGGGTAGACTTGATTCAGCAAACCTGCCATTGGTGAACATGAGCCACTGGTCCTCCCTTCAGAAAGCATAGATGGTGGCATTATGACATGACAGTCAAAGGTTTCATGTAGAAATATGTACATCTGAACTAGCAATGCCTGTTTAAATAAGCAAAAATGCTGGTCTCTCTCTCTGAGCCAGTGTAATATAGATACAACAATATTTGTATAACAGTAAAGAAATCATTAAAAATGATGGTGTGTGTCTATTTCTTACAAATGCATATCTTAAGTATTTCCATGCCAAAGAGGGGACTTTATCCAGCAATAGGTGACCTTGAGCCACAGGGTCTCCATTCAGAATGCCCAGATTTGTGCATTTTGACATGGCAGTGAAAGGTGGAATGAATGAAGATGCAGCTGGAAACTAGCAATGCCAGTTGGTATAAAAAAGGTACTTGTCTCACTATCTCTGAGACATCTTTAAGGGAAATAAAGATAAAACAATATTTTGAAATAGCACACATAATTAAAAATTTAACTCTTTGCATATGTTCTCACAATGCACAGATCAACCTGCCAGTTTGAGTGTTTTCATGCCAACAAGGAGACTTGCTCAGGCAACCCTGCTATTGGTGAACCCATATGCTAACCTCTGAGTCGTTGTGTCTTCCAGTGGAAAAGCACAGATTTCTGCATTATGAAATGGCAGTCAAAGCTGTATTGGATGAAGAGGTATCTGTGAATTAGCAATGACATTTCATGTGAAGAAAATATCTGGTCTCTCTATCTGAGCCATTTGTGTTGGAAATACAAATAAAAACAATATTTTTGTAACAGTGAAAACACATTGTACCTATTTCCTCTAAATGCTGATGAATCTTGGTATTCATTCACTTCCCCCAAGAGGGGAGACCCTTCCTGTGAGATTAGGGAGGTGAGCCCACTACACAACAATACCCCTTCGAGTGGCGGTAGGTGGGACATCACAGGTAGAGACTCCCGTCTTATGGTTAAGGAACTCCCTTCGTATTATCCTCCAAAACCCAGTACAACTTAATTAACTGACAGCCAACAACAACTCCTCTCATATGTAGTATTGTAATATAGTACCAGAAAAACAATGTCAACCTTATACTGTAAAGAGTAAGAACATGAGAATGATGGAGAATGTTTGTCTGTGAATTACTGACACGAAGAAGCTAAGAGGAGGCATAGGGAATGTGGATGCAACACAAAAGAAGAATTGTCCTTCAAATCCAGGGAAGCCCAAGCAGTGTGTAATAAAAGAGGAGGGTCAACAGAGCAAGGAAGTGAGACCAGGGAGTTTTAAACCGGCCCGATTGAGGAGGCTGGGAAACCTAAGAAGATGGTTCCTTGCCTGTCCACAAGCAGCTACTGGAGGCATATGGAATATGGACCCAACACAAAGGACGGATTTTCTTTGAAAGCCAGGGAAGCCCGAGCAGTGTGTCATTAAAGAGGAGGGCCAACAGACCAAGGAAGAGGGACCCGGGAGTTTCAAACCATGCAGATTGGAGAGGCTGGGAAACCAAAGAAGACGCTTCCTTGCCTATCTGAAAGCAGCTACGGAGAAGAAGGGACAGCAGCACAATGTCTGACCAGCAGAGTAGAGGAAGTCCATAATACTCCCTGGAGGGACCCACGAGAAGGGCCTGAGAAGAGCCCTTTTGTTAGCGTGCCGAGTAGAAGATACGCAAAGGTCACTTCATGGGTGGAGAACCCAAGCAACAGACCAAAGGAAGAAGATGGTGACGTTGTACAGAATTGAAGAAAACCCCCTTTCATCACTGAAACTGCCAAAGACAAACAAAGTGTGTTGGAAGAGTGACACGGAAGGAACCAAAGAATCAGCCTGACCGAACAGAGAGGAGAGAAACAAAATGCTGACCCGGTGATACAGAACCCCTTAAATACAAATACAGGGAAGAGCCAGAGACCCGGGGAGCAAGACGGAAAGAGGTGATGATAAATTAGGGACCCTGCATCCTCGTCCCAGTGATTGCCAAAAGTATACAAACAGTGAAGATCACTCAGGGAACATGCATCCTTGTCCCAGTGGTTGGCAAACATATGTAAAGAGTGAAGATCACTCAGGGTCCCTGCATCCTTGTCCCAGTGTTTGGCAAATGTATAAAAAGAATGAAGATAACTTAGGGACCCTCCATTCCCACTTAAGGATCCTGCATCCGCATCCTAGTGATTGACCAAAGTATATGAAGAGTGAAGATCATCCAGGGAACCAACATACTCATCCCAGTGATAGACAAAATTAGTAGAAATACTTAGCAATACATGATGCATGCTCCTGTGAGTGGCAAGACTATGAAAGTCATAAGAGTAAGACAGAGGGTCTCATTACAAGTCCAGCCGTCACCCTGCCGGTGCTTCCAGCAGGCTGGCGCCGGACTCGTAAAACATTTCCGGCTACTGACTTCCGGGTGCCACCGGGACATTACAAGTCCCAGCAGTTCGGGAAGTCAGGTGCCGGAAAATGTTAGTTCCCATTCCATGGAGCCCTATAGGACTCCATGGGAACGGGGACACTGAAACACTGGCTCTGTTGTTAATGGTGCCAGAGCATCTGTGAAAACTCTACAGGTGGGGCCCTTATGTCTGGTAGGTCAGACCTGCCAGGCGCAATGGCCCCTGATGCAGAGTTGTAGTGTGGCGGTATGGAAATGGGTGCCGGTTTGGTGCGGCCGGCACCAATGATTCCAGATCGCCACACTTGTAATGCGGCCCAGATACTTTGCCTACACATCTCGTGACATTACAAGTCCCAGCAGATTGGGAAGTCAGGCGCCAGAAAATATGAGTTCCCATTCCCTTGGAGCCATATAGGACTCCATGGGAACGGGGACACTGAAGCACTGGCACCGTTGTGAATGGTGCCGGTGCGTCTGTGAAAACTCTGTCGGTGGGGCCCATATGCCTAGCAGTTCAGACCTTCCAGGCTCAATTTCCCCTGCTGCAGAGTTGTAGTGTGGCGGTATGGAAATATGTGCCGGTATGGTGCTCCCAGCACCAATGGTTCCAGATCTCCACACTTGTAATGAGGCCCGGAGACTTTGCCTACAAAGCTCGTGAATAAGAAAAGTGTTTGGAGAAACAGGAGGGACAAATAAATAAGGGCCTAGGAAGACCTGTTGAAAGAACTGTAGGAGCTATCACAAGGCATACCAAGTGATTATTTGAGGATATCATATTGAGACATGTGCTGAGAAGCATCCCCCAGGAGAAGGGTCTTTTGTTATGTATTATAAGTGGAAGCGTCAGCTTAGGATACTTTGGACGGTGGATGGATTATTAAGTTTGGATTTCATATCGGACGACAAGCACTCTAGTTTTGTTTTGTTAGGCATGGCATCCCATAGTATAGGGTTTGTGAGGCATTTACTTTATTATATATTTATTATTTAAATAAAAGAAATGTGTTCATGACACCTTATATTCAGTCTCCTACTTCTGACCTACCACAACACACAGCTCTACCTGCCAGTTTGGGTACTTTCAAGCAGGGAAGGGAGTGGTTTGCACCTGCAACCTTGTCATTGGTGAAGGTATGCCCTAACCTCTGAGCCACTTGGTTTCCCTTTGCAAAGCATAGATTGTTGCATTATAACATGAGGGTCAAAGGTGTAATGAAAGAAGATGCATCTAAGAATAAGCTAGGTTGTTTGGGATAAACACATTTACTGGTCTCTCAGAGCCATTTGTAATGTAAATAAAGATATAGCCACACTTTTATAACAGTAAAGCAAATATTAAAACTTCAAAAATGTACATGTTGCCTGCAAATACATGGATAAACCTACCAGTTTAAGTATGTTCATGCCAGTGAGAGGTTTTGAGCAAGCAGCCCTTTCAGTGGTGAACTTGTTCCTTAAACTCTGAGCCCCTGGGATCCATTTAAACTGCATAGCTTTGTGCATTATGCCATAGCTTTCAAAGGTGGAGTGGATGAAGATACAGCCAGGAACTAGCAATGACATTTAGGATAAACTAAGATGCTGCTGTCTCTCTTTCTAATACAATAAATGTGTAAAGGGAATCTGTAATGCAAAAGGGAAAATCAGTATTCAAAAGAAATGTCAGTATGGCTGAGTAAACTTATTTTCCCACGTTTTGTAGCACGGGGTAAGGTGGCACACTTGGACCTTGCGACACACTCTGGCTTCGACA
This sequence comes from Ambystoma mexicanum, assembly GCF_040938575.1. Classification (NCBI taxonomy): domain Eukaryota; kingdom Metazoa; phylum Chordata; class Amphibia; order Caudata; family Ambystomatidae; genus Ambystoma; species Ambystoma mexicanum. The sequence goes on along the minus strand of NC_090939.1, from coordinate 551,398,229 downwards.
CAAGGATGCAGTTTATTTCATAGACCAGAGCGCACTTGGTCTTCCACGAAAAGTCAATAGTTTATCCGCTGGACCTCTTGGCTTTCTCTCACTACAATCCAGGTCAACTTTCAGTGTATCATACAGTTCAACAAAGTTTGCTTCCTTCTGGTTTGCTCAATTTAGTATAGGTTTCCCTCCACCGGGCTCAAACCTTTCAATCAAAATGTGTGGGGTTCCCTTCCCCAAGTTTCAATCACACTTTCATAGGCTTCCCTTTGTCGGGCTCGAGCCTCTTTTTACTTTCGTTCCGCTGTCAAAGACTTTCGAACCTGCAAGGTTTTTGTTCTTACCTCAGCATGACCACTTCGACCTTCTTTCCTCAAATGTTACTTTTTCTCTCCTACATCAAGGTCTCTTTGTAAATATAGTTTTGAGCACAGTACTTATTTAAAAGTTCAAAGATATCTCTTCTATCCAGGTTTCTCTCTGCCAGGATTAAACCTAAAAGTTCCAAAACATTTCTCACATCCAGGTTTCCCTCGCCGGGATCAAACATAATAATTCAAAAACCATTCTCACATCCAGGTTTCCCTCTGCCGGGACCAAACCGAATAGTTCAAATCTTGCCTCTCATTTTCTTTCTCTTCCCACCGCTTCTACGGCATCAGAAATTTCACAGAGATTTTAGATTGGGCAATTGTCTTTTGCCGGACCATTATGTTACTTTGTATCTTTAATTTTACAGTTCTTTACAATGCTTTACTTTCTCTCACGTCTTATCGGCACATATGTAACCTTCATTCATCGGATACTGTTGCTGTCCTGATTCATTTAGTACAGACTGGACTTTCATTGCTCTCACCAGCAGTGTTAATTCCTTTTCATCTTTCACGGTTTTGATCCTGAAGTCAAGGCTGACTCCACAACTGCTGCTGTACCTCCACAACTCTGCCGTTCACCAGGAAGGGTGGCTGGTATCCGTGAAAAACAAAAGAAGTGCCTCTCCTCTCTCCAGCTGGGTTTACTTGCGCAACCTTCAAAGCCCTTCAGAGGTAACAATCTCTCGCTGGGGGTCCAAGGTTTCTCTGTACCTCGGTTCTGTCCCATGGCATGCCGCTCTGTACCGCCTGGTTCACCACCGCCCTGGAATAACTGCTCCTTCCCTTGCATCACCTTGCTCACAGTGTGTCTCAGTGTTCCACCTTTTAACCATGTGGGCAGAGCTAATAAGTACAAGATGTTTATAATTAAGATCAAGTGACTGATCCTGCCTGATCTTATTAGTGGGACATGTCCAATGTATTGCATGGGTGGTACTCCTTTCAACCACAGATCTCCTCTTCCTCAGCTTAGTGTTTGTGTACAAAAGGGTGAGCAGCTGTGGGAAGTTAGAATGTCCTTTAAAATAGGACAGGACTGGGTTATTTGGAAAGGGGGGACACCATGCCTCGCAGTTGGGTGCTCCACCACCACTCCCCAAGGACCCCTCACTCTGGTGATCCTCCCGCACTTGTCCACCCCATGGTCTGGATCCAAAGTTTATGGCTGTGCCCTGGCCACCTGAGTAAGGGATCCCTGTGGTCTAGGCAGTTTTTCACAATCTGGTTTTTCACAATCCCCAAAGTTTTTGTTTTTATTTTTGAATCTGAACTGAACATTTTACAGTGCAGTGAAACCTTTGTTGGAATTTACCAAGAATTTACCAGGAACATCTTTGCAAAGGCAATTTTAAATCACATTCAGACGTGAATTGATGACCACAGTATAATTCACTCAATACAGGTAGGCTCTCAGAAAGGTAAGGGCACTGGGGAACAATATTTCCATTTGTCTGCCCTGGTGCAAAAGTATGCCGTTTTGAGGGAGATGAATTGATCCGCTATATTCTTTGGCCTCAAAACAGCATTTGACATTGTCTCCTGTCACTTGCTTTGGCAGACCTTGCAGCATAGAAATATGCCTGTTGTCAATAGTAATAACACTCTACCATGATAATAAAGTGGTCAATTTATACGGCTTGGCAGGTGAGACCACTGTGCAATTTGGTGTCCAGGGTGTTAGGCAGGTGTGCGTACTGCCCCTCTCTAGCTTAGGATCTTTTTTGATGAAGTTGTTAGGATCCTACTTGAGGAATACCTGGATCCCCCCCAAGTTGGGTTTGGAGAAACTACCAGCACTCTCCTCTGCAGATGACACAGTCCTCCTATGCACCTCTCCCCAGGGGATCAAGGGGATCTTGGTGTTGTTTGTGAAGAGGTGTGGTGAGCTTGGGCATTCCTTCAACACAGGGAAGACCAAATCCATGTGCTTTGGACCTATGTTTGCCAAACAACAATGGATAATGGTCAGTGTTGAGGAGATTGTGCCTGAGCAGGTGAAATATTATGATTATTTGGGTGTCAGATTCTATGAAAACAGTTTGTGTCTTCCCAAATAGAGAAAAGAATGTATTAACCTATGAAAATAATGTGGTGGGATACTGAGTTTCAATGTTCAGCATTGTAGGAGATCTACCTCTGCTGCTAATAAAATATACAGGAAGCAGGCCATGCTGTCTGTCTCTTATGTGGCAGAAATCTCAAGTTACATAAGTACCCCGAATGTGATCATTGCAGAGAATGCATTTCTAAAGAAATTGTACCTCTTATCCAGAGGGAGCACCAAATGCCCTAATCACTATGGAGCTCGGTTTGGCTTCAATTACCAATGAGATTTCGATGCAATCAGTGGTCTGTTGGCTAAACATGTGTTCCAACCCAGGGTTGTAGTTAATTCGCAATACTGTTGCCATTTGCTTAGTTTGACTGGAGAGAAGAATTTACCATGGGCCACCCATGTGAAGAAAACCTTTGCTGTTTTTAATTAGTAAGATCTTTGGACCCATTCTGAGCTCATGAAGAAAGTCCAGTTAACCAGAGGTAAGAAAGTTATAACCTCCCTAAAAAGAGAAACATGATCTGTGATTGTAATAAAATTAAGCTGGCAAACAAATATCTTGAGAGGAAGTTTGAATTCGGCTTTGAGGCATATTTAGACTATATAGTAGCATCATATGTGACAGCCTTATATGTCGACTTCCGTTTGGGCACATTGAGGTTGGCCTCACACACAACATCTTGGGGCTCCAATGGAATGGATGTATGCCTCTTGTGCATGTCACACCCTGAGACTGTCTGCCATTTTCTGTTATTCTGCACAAGTCTCAGGAGCTTCTGGTGCCTCTATATAAATCCCATCCTAAGGGAGGCTGGAGAAACAACTGTCAATGAGGCATCAATCTCTCTGACCTCCAACTATGAGCAGGATGTTGTTACGTCAGGGACTACGTTTATTTATTGGGTATGGTACAAAAGACCTAAGATTTGAGGTATTACTCTGCATTCAAGCAATGTACCACTCTTACTTTGCTCCTGCCAGTGGCCCTAATGTAATAAATAAGTCATACAGGGTTGGAATTACAGGCCCACATGCCTGAAGAAGACTAATTCTTAAACATGTAAAGGGGTGTGAGTTATGTTTCCCTCTGTTGACACATATTATATTAGTTCATCATGTTGACTCCTCTGCTTGTGTAAGGGGTGGCAATCAATTTTGAAAGGTAAAATAGCATGCCCTGGATGTGTTGTTGCAGCATGATCTCACTCTATACTCTACAGGTTCATGAATTAGTTGTTTTCATTGACTCCCTATCATCCATTCAGATTTGCTATGTTTTACTCATATTATGCAATTGTACCTGTTTGTTTGCGTGTACATTTATTTATATCATGTTCTTTCATGACATTACCAGAATAAAGAATAGTTTGTTGTTGATAAAAAAGAATGCTGTAATGCCAGCAGTGGCCAAAGAAGGGGATTGGGTGAAAGGGAAAGAACCTGGGAACCTGGGAGCATGCTGAAAAGAATGTCCGGATTCAGATTCCCTAAAAGGAAGTAAAAGGAAGGGTTATCAATGTCAATAATGCAATGGCCATGTAAGAAAATGGTCAGAACTAGTCTCTGAGAGATCTGGTAAAATGTAAGGAAATACATTATGTGGGATACATTTACCCAATCAGCAGAACCCCCTTCTATCTCAAAGCTGCATTTCAGCAGTTACCAGCAGAATGGCTGCGCCGGCTCCTTTGAGCACCATTGCCTCGCATCAAAACTGTGTTTTGCCGGAACAAAATGATGGCTGCATTGTCTTGACAAACACCTATTGGGCAAGATGCAACAGGGACCACACTGAGAAAGGATGCCAGTGTGTTTTCTTACATGCATCAAGGAAGAGAATTGAAAAGCAGCTGCTAGCTCCATATTTCCAATTGAAAAGGACATTTTTGGCATTTAAAAAAATGATGGCGACCTGATGCTCTTTTTCATCTATTCAAACTTTACACAGTTCTGATCCAGGGAGATCCAGCTGTGCCCATCCACATTCAGATGGTGCTACAGCCAAAGAAAGCATTATCACTGAATGACAGGCTGTGTCAGGCAAGATCTGGGAAATCACCAGAAGCTTAACTCTCAGCCGTACTGAAAAATGCTTGACGTTTCTGCTACAAAATGTCAAATAAAACCCTTCAAAAGAAACACTAGCTCTCTGGGCATATGTCAATTTCAGTGGACCTGTGCCCTGAACAGATTGTTGTATAAGAGAAATTGACTAGGACTGCAAACAATGTTTGGAATTCAGATGGAAGAGAATACCGAATTAGGAAAGGGACATCCCAGCAGAATTCACCAACTGTAAAAATGTGCTTTTGCAAACAAGAAAAATTTCTGTTTTAAAAGCATAATGATGAATAAGGCCCTGTCCTTGCCTAGAAATGTAAGGAGGGTTTGGGTAAAATCTAGATAATGATTTATTTTAACAGACTTGCTTCTGATTCAGAACAAAACAAAATAAAATAAATAGCTAAATGCATTGGCTGTATTGGGAAACCAGTCAAAGAGGTTTACATGCACATTTGTGTGCTGGCAACAGGAGTGGCCTACCCCCAAAATGAGCCACAAAGGGATTTCTGGGATACATATGTGTTACGTTCTGCCCTTGGAAACTTTGAATGGCCAAGAGGAAGAATATCACACCCCATCAGTCTTTGTGGCTGGACTCCAGCTTGACACAAAAGAGTTCTAGGACACCTATGTGTTACTTTTGGAAGTGTCACCTACCATTCACTCAAACTGAGAAACTCCATGGCATCCCTGGGCTAAACTGACATTTGGTGGTAGCCTGGAAAAAAAATGGTCCCAGCTGGAGGTCAAAGGCCAGCCCATTTTATCTCAAAGACTATTTAATCAATAAAATGTAAAGACTGTTAATTCTATAACCGGACAATGCAGTAATGTAAAATTTTTACAGTCTAAAGGTCATTTTTGTGGCTTTCAAACAAGATATCATGCCTGTCCATAGCATGTATGGGATGTAAATGCCAGGAGAATGTGAATCATCGGAAAAGTACATATGGTGGAACATTAAAAATTAATGGAAATGTGTCCTATGATAATGTGTATACATGCTTAAAATTGTGGAATTTTGGGTTAACCGGTTCCAACTAAAAACCGTGAAAAACGATCAGAAGGACGAAATAATGTCGTAAAGACCCAAGAGTGGGAACACCATGCTATGTATGAAATATGCAATTTGCCTATGTAATTGGCAAAAGTGCCACAACTGAATAAATGTGTGATTCATGTTAAGATTGATTTTAGGCAAAAATGACTGAGGGATGGCATTGTACCTCATAAAACATAACCCTATAAAACGGAGTCCTCTCCTGGAGGAGGCGACAAACATAGGCTGACCTATCTGTTTCTTCGGGGTAGGTCTAGCTTAGTCCTGCCCAACTATAAATCCTGTGAGTCACCAGCCTTATGAAAAGGGGAAGCTGACAGAGATAGGGACTCTCTTCTGAATTTTCCAGCACCTGCATATCCAGATATTCCACATTCACTTAGAAAGATTCCCTATTCTAATCCCAGGCCAGAGCATAGCTGACCTTATCCAGGCAAGATCATTGATACAGAAACCTCACTAAAAATCCCAATAACAATGGGGGAAAAGCTGTGGTACACTTTTGCGAGTATCCTGTGACCAGACTGGCTTTTTGCCCCACCGTCTGCATGACAGGCCCAGCTGTTGTTCTGCTAGGAGAGTCCACCACCTTGCTGTGATCAGAGCCTTTGAGTCCAGAACCCAGTTGACTGTCTGAAATCCCAAACTCAGGTGCGGATTGTGAGTATTTCCCCATCCCATAGCACCACATAGTCTACCCCATCTTAATACTTTGGGCCTCATTACAAGGTTGCTGCACCGGTAATAATGATGCCAGTAAGGGAATACCAGCATCGTTTACCAGACCGGATAATTACGACCTTTTAGGGAGTAGTTACCAGCACTGGCTCCTCCGTGAGCAGCATCCCTGATACCGGCAGGAGCCTTGACAGACTCCTGTCGTGCACTCGACACCGGCATGCCGCAGATCAGTGCACATTCCGAGGTGGACGGACATGCAAATACCGGCATGGACATACCAGAAATAAGGCCATAAATGATGCCTTAAATACCGGCATCGCAGGACTGGCATTAACAGGCATCAGGTGAGCAGAAACTAGCCACAGGAGCACAAAATCAACACAGGTGGACACCATTGAAACCCAGGCACATCATAAAGGCAGCACACACCACACCCCTACCAAAGGAAAAATGCTACCACTAGCACTAGCACTGCTGGAGCAGGAGTACATGCAGGAACAGCTACTCTATGAGGAGGCAGTGGGGCAGGCCATGCAACAAATGCACAGGAGGAGACGGATGGCGAGAAGTGCACATCACATGCCCAATTTGCAGGCCATTGTGCCCCACAGGCAGCCAACATTACCCCGGCAACGTGTGAGCCCATTTACCCTAACCCCAGCACAAATCCACACCCTCTACCAGCTGGACAGGGACAGCATCATGGCAATAGTGGTCCTCATACTCAATGACCTTATGAGTGTCATCAACATATGCACAGCCATCCCCCCTTGCTGAAGGTAGTGGGTGTGCTCCACTTTTTGGCAACAGGAAGCTATCAGCATACAGTGGGTCAACTGCACGGGATATAACAACCCTGCTTCTCCCGTGTGCTGATGCAGGTACTACAGGCACTCCTCAAACATGTACATGACCTCATCAGCATACCATGGACTGCAGCAGAGGTAAACGCTACCAAAGTTGCATTCCATGCGATAGCAGGCATGCCTAACGTAATTGTTGTGATAGACTGCACACATGTGGATATAGTGGTGCGGCATGCTGTTGAGGCCCTATACCACAATAGAAAGCAGTACCATTCACTAAACGTCCAGATGGTGTGTGATGCCAGCCAAATTATAACACACTGCTGTGTCAGGTACCCAGGCTCCACACACAATGCAATGGTCCTAAGGAACTCGACGCTGCCCCGATACATGGAACGGCATGCTGGCCCCACACCTGGCTGTTGGGTGAGCCTGACCACAGTGCCACAAGCATTGATGAGGGGGGTATGTTGCCAGTGCTGGAAACCTGCCTGCTGACTGGGCCATGTGGGGTAATGATTGGGGGGTATGCTGCCAGTGCTGGGAACCTGCCTACTGCGTGGGTCATGTTGGGCCTGTCTACATATCGCATCATTGCACCATCCTGGGGTACAGGTGCACACTGCACAATTGGAAACCCTGTGCATCCTGGCAGGACACAATCGTTACAACCATGTTGGTCACTAGATGCAAAACATCACAGCTACCCTTTCTCATGCCAACATGCAGGTGATGCTGGGTATCCACTGATGAGCTGGCTGCTGACCCCAATCAGGCATCCACGTAACCGACATGAAGAGGCATACAATCAAACCCATACAAAGACTTGCGTGACAATAGAACAGACATTTGGACTACTGAAGAGTTGTTTCCGCTGCTTAAACAGGTCTGAGGGTGCACTCATCTATGGTCCTGAGAGGGTGGGCCATATCGTGATGGTCTGTGTAATGTTACACAACATGTGCATCTGTTGCAATGTAGCACTGCCCCCGGACATGGACATGATGCCACAGTAAGATGATGATGATGATGAGGATGCTGGGATCCCTCAACATCATCATGACCATGATGGACAGGCTCCACGACAAGCATTGGTTGCAAATTATTTCTGATGAATTCATCACACATGGCAATGGAGGTAGTCACATTGGGTGATGTACACTGTGTAACATTAAATACTTAAACACTCCAGAAAAAAAAATGACCAGACAACTGTATTTGTTGCCTACACAAGTGTATTAATGAAAAGTGAACTATGTACATCATGAAACAGGTTGAACATGCACATCTGTCCAATCATGACCAGGTGAACTACAAACACCAAAATGACCTCTTAATATTCCCCAATATACCCTTTCCCTGTGTAACACATTTGCGCCCAACACATACTCCCACCCCACATACTGCACACCAAAGTCCAACTCACAAACAAACTTCGCCCCAAAATCCCTTCCCAAACTGATTCCCCCCACCACACACTGTAGACCAAGGCCTACTTCCGCCCCCTATTTCTGCAGGTGGATGGGCCCCCATCTGACGTGTCAACCTAAGTGAGCGCCGCACAGGGCTCCCTTGTATGGATGTGCTAGGTGTGGCACTGGCAGAATCAACCGGAGGCGTGATGATGTGCCTTTGTTCTACGATGACAGTCACAAGGAGGTATATTGATTCGGCCATGGAGGACATGACCTTGTTTCCCTCATGCACCATCCTAGCCAGTTGGTAGACCGCCTCAGTTGCCCACCCTAGAATCTGTGATGTGTTCCTGGTGCTGTCCTGCATGGTCTGCCTCGTTTGTTCTGCCACGGTGATGTATCGCACTAGTAGGGCATGCATCGCCCTCCTGGCGCTGCTTAGTGCGGGTAAGGCGGGCCTCAATTTCGCAGATGTGCCCTATTCTGGCAAGGGGCATGGGTGGTGGGCTGCAGGGGCCAGGTGGGGTGAATACAGGGTCCGGTTCCTGGTGGTCATCTGCATCATCTGCGTGAGCAGTGGCCTCTGCAAGACCACGTGCGGCTGTTCCATGCTCTGTGCTCTGCCTGTCTGGAGTATGTGTGGGTGTACCTGATTCCTCCAGCTCAGGCATGCTACGTATTGGCGATAGGGGGTTGGGGGCATGCTTAGTGATGGTGATTGGGGCAGATCCGCAATGTCCATTTGCGGTGATGCCGCTTCAGCTTCTTCTGTCGCTTGCCCCATGCATGGTGTAGTGGCCCGGCATAGCAGGTCTGCAACAGTAGTATGGGCATGCTGCTGCTGCTGGCACTTGCCTGCAGATGTTGTTGCCTCCTTCTTGAGGCTGGCAGGGGTTGGCTGGGGGTACGTGAAGTGGAGGCCGCTGACCCATGTCTGCTGTTGCTGTGTCCAGGTTCCTGGATGCTGGGGGTCTTCTTCTTTGTGTTGCACTGGGCAGTGGTGGTTGGTGTAGTGGCAAGCTCACCCTCGCTGTCTGATGTGGCGCCTGTGGGCGACAATGCAGGGGTACATTAATGTTGTTTCATCAGCCATGTGACGGCCATCGCACTATGTCCAATTTTCTGGCATGTGCATCTTCATGCTCATGGTGGGGCCCCTATCCTGTGGCATGCACGTGTGGGGGGGGCAGAGTTGGTGCATCCTGATGTGTGTGCACATTGTGGCATGTGCATGTCGGTTGGGTAGCAGTTGGGTTTCGCGATGGATATCATGTATATGCTGGCCTGGATTGTAGACGTGTGTGGTCTGCCTGTAGGGGGAAGTGGTATGCTTGTGTAGGTGTGGACATTGGTGTGTTGTCAGTGGGAAGGGGCAAGGGGGGTTCTTTATGAATGGTGGCAATGGTACATGGTTCTTGCAATGGGGTTGATTGTTCCATGCACAGGGGACATGTGGGACTCAGTGATGTGTGTTGACGCATGCTGCCGGTGTGTCTGTCTGCATTGCACGGGACATGTGGTGTGTGCGTTTGTTGATTGTTGGCATTCTTCATGGTAGGAATTGGATTCTGTTGGAGGGTCAGGTCGGTGTGTTGCAGGTTGGCAGGTGTCTGTGGACAGTCATGCGCGACACACTATTGGCCATGAGGGGACAAATGGAGTACATGGAATGTTAGTTATGGTCACTCACCTGCTTCTCCAGAGGTTGTGGAACCATGCTCTGCATCTCCAACAACCTCTATGTTGTCCATATTCATGATGGAGGCACATTTCTCTTCCCATGTGTGCAGTTTAATTGGTGAACATGGTCCCCCTCTGGTGGCCTGCGCCTGGCTGCTCTCTGATGACAATTGGTTGAGCACTCTTAGGCGCAGGTCATCCCATTGTTTCTGACAGTCCCTCACAGTCCTCAGTGCCGTGCCCACTGCTGAGACTTTGTTGGTCACTTCAGTCCATATTTCTTTCTTGCGCAGCGGTGCAGGCCTGCACATGTCCCCTCCAAAGACTTCCTCCGCATTTTCAACAAGGGTGTCTGCGAGCATGTTTACTTCAGGCTCACTGAACCTTGGTATGTGCTGTCGGATGTTTCCACATGCTGCAGACATGTTCCTTGGTGCTCCTTCACTGGACAACTCCTGTGTGTGGAGGATTGCAATAGATTGTGTTTTTTTTAAAGATGGCTGCCGGTAAGTTTCCCATTCTGGCGCAATGACGTTACTTCTAGTTCCGGTGTTGACCGTACCGTTGTTTACGGGTTGTTGATGCCGGTGTTGTTGTTAATGGCATCGATGGTGCCATTAAGTGGGTTTCTGGCAGCTTTACCGGTATGCCGATGCTACCGTTACCGGCATGCCGATTTGTGTGGCATCGCATGCTCAGAATGAGCCATTGTTTCCACACACGGAGCATACCGGTATCGGTGGCTACGGCATAGCAGTAATTTAGGATTTTTACCGGCAATCTTGTAATGAGTCCCTTGTCTTCGTTCTACTCTCTAAGTGATCCTATCCATACCCTGATAACGTGTTTAAAACTGTTTGAAATATCTGTGCATCCTGTCCTTGATTTCATAGTGTTAGCTCCATCCTTTCACTCATTTCTGTTTTATAAGTCCCTGGCAATATTTTGATTAAATAAATTAATTCTCCTTAAGAAAAGAGGCACACTGCGTGAATGGTTACAGCTGCAGCGTAACTTTTCTATTCACGGGTGGTGTTCCTCTTTTCTACCTTTAGATAATGAAGGAAACCCAGGTTTGCACTAGTTAAACATATATAAAACATATGTTAGATTGCTGCCTCTATCTAATACCGGGTGGGGGTTAACCATGAAAAGAAGGAAGATATAGACGAGTCTGATGGGGTGGGTAACTGAAAGTGGGGTTGCTTTCAGTAATTATGCCCCAATACCCCACCTAGGCTGGCGATTTGGGATGCTTGCCCAATACCGCATACTTAGATATTCATGGGCGGCGTTCCCCTTTTCAAGCCATTAAATGTAGTGTAAGTGAAACTTGTCTTTTTATTTTACCAAAACCGAATTTCTCTGACCTTGAAAATCTCATCCAGTTCTGCAGGTATACTCACTCTTTCACTTTCCTATTGTCCCTGTGATGTGCATCTATCACCCAGCTAAAAACCGCATTCTGATTCTGTCTATTTCACCAATTTATTTTTAAATAGTTTTTACATTTAAAACTGCAAAAAGTGCAAAATGCAACTTTTCAACATGTGATTTTTGCCTGCACTATGTTCTTACTTTCAAGTTGTTTTCTGAACTGTATCCCCTTTGTTGATTCCTTGCCTTGTAGTTGCTAGTGATATTAGATCCCTGATACGATAAGTCATATTTATATCATTTATTAAACCACACCTAAATTATTTATTTAGCAATTCTGAGTGTCATTTTATGAAATTGCAAAGGTTTTTTAAATGTGTTTTTGCCTCTTATTTTGTGAGGGAAGTTCGGAGTTTAATTATGTTTGCTGCCTAATAGCCCTGATCCTTTGCTGTTCATTTCTATCCACTCAAAATTCAATTTATTGGGGTTTGAGGGAGCATTGCAGGGGGGAATCTTAACTCGGGTACTATCTACCCGAACTGTAAAATTGTTCTAATTCAGTTATGCTTTGGACATGTTATAGCAGAAGGTCAACCAAGTGTCTTTCATCAATTTGTGTTGTAATTATCACCCAATTGGTGATTGCTGCCCAATCATAAAATTTTGTGATTTCATTTGAATTTTAAAATAAATACATATTGCATTCCCACCAACTGGCCTGCTTCATGGTCCATTGTGACCCAGGGTATTTGTAAAAGGGGGTGTGAGACGGGTTGGGTGCCAGCTCAATCTGAATTTGCAGAAAAAAAGGGAAAGCATTACAATTGAGCGCTACATCTAAGTCTGAGGGCAAGGGTCGTGGTCCGGTGTGTGATGCCCGATTGCAATCTTTATTACAATTCAGAAAACAATGAGAAAACAGGAGAACACGAGTCAGATTATAGAAAACATTAAATTGGAAATGATGCATGGGGTTATATGACACGTACCAGAGAACCCTGCAAAGTTTTCAGCAGAGGCTGAAGAAATGTCCCCAGAATCAAGGATGATTTTATTTATTATTAATATTCAAATGTGTGCATCCAACGTATTCCTATTAGCAATCAGTTTCAATAGTAGCCCCATTATGTTATCATTCTTGTCAGATTCCCCATTCTCTGTCCATCCCAGTTCTTTCCTTGTTTATAAGGGAGGGAGTTCTTGTAAATTATAACCCAGTGCGGGGAGAGCAACCAATCTGGATGCTCGGGTCAGGGGCTGAAACTAATGATTTAAACCTGTGTTTTGAGCAACCTGCCAACTGCTTCCTCCACCCTACAATCTTCCCCCCACAATCAATTCCCTTCATGTGAAATTTTCTGTACCTCCCACCCCCACTTCTTTTCTCTTCCTGCTGCTGCCACTCTGTTTCCATCCTGGCCACCATGGAAATGGAAAAGGGGCTCCATTTGGAGCCCCACCTTCCTGATCCAAGGACGGCCATCTTGAGAAAGTATTTTCTTTCACGGAATGGTATTCCACGAGGTTTCCCATTCATTGAAAGAAAACACATCGTTCTTAGCACCTGTGATTACCGGATCAGCAGCCCGGGGTGCTAATAGCAATAATAACCCTTTCCAACTGGCTGGAACAGGTGATAAAGTTACCAGGGAACCTCGTTAAAGGTCCTTGCTATGCTCGGTCCTGTTAACCCAGGCCCGAGCTGTTATCACCCGTTCCAGTCCATGGAGCAGGTTATTATTGCTTAAATACTAGTTCTTCTAGTGTTCTGGAAGCCAATGCCAACCAGAGAAATGCTTCCAGAACACTGACAACTAGAATGTTGAACTGAATACATTGAACTAGAGAACAGTCGTTGGATAAAGAGCTGAACAGAAACTACCCCAGTGGGGTCCTTCTACCAATAAACATATTTAAACTTATCGATTTTTGGCCATCCGTTACAACATTTGTACATCTCCAGATGTTATGAACAATGACTACAATGAACCCTCCTCATTGACTATGCTGTCTAGGGCAGATGGGTGCTGCGGTCCATAACATCTGGGGAGCCAAAGGTAGCAGACCTACAACAGAATACAATCAATACCATTCACACTTTGTCCTTGTTCGTCCTCATCAGTCGTTACATCAGTCATTACATTCCATGTGCACTACAGGCAAGGGACACACGTCTTGTCATATAGCCTCTTGCTTAGGGACTCCCACATTCCATTTCCGAGCCCCTTGTGAAGCCCCACCTCCTTTGAGCCCAGAGCACCATTGAAGAGCAGGAGAAGATTCCCTTGCAGTGTAAGCCCACCGTGGCAGAAGGGCATCACTGTTAAGGGCTGCAGCATTCCATCACTGAGCCCTGTGTAAAGCCATGCCTCTCACGAATGCCAGAGTGCAGGTGAAGAGCGGGAGAAGGATCCCTTGTGGCATAAGCCCACTGTGGTGGAAAGACACCACTGTTAGGTGTTGTTTGGGGTGGTTAGGAGTCCAATAGGGATTTTTATGAAGCCCTGCCATGGTCTGGACACCGGTACCACAGCAAATATATAACATTGACAGTACCTTGGGGAGTGGTATTGTGTCTGCAGTGGCTCCAAAGTTGCTCTTTAGAGTATCATTTGAGAGTACTGGGCTCCTACTATGTACGCTGGATTTGACTGCAGCTCGGTCTAGCCAATTCTGTGGACCTTTGATTGGATTGAGCACCTGCGTACTTTGCCATTTGCCTGGTGCATAGGGGCAGATGGACTAAGGGTGCCCATTAAGCTGTTGGATGTCACAGATTGCAGCTTTGCAGCTACAGGCCCCTTTGGTTACAATGAGGCCCTAAGCAGGAATTTGTTTTACTTAGACATGCCAACAGTGCACTAAATGTTCTGCGGTACTATTAAATGTCAGGGGGTTGATCTAAGAGTGCCCCACAATCGTCAGGCGTGCTTAGCACAGGACTATGTGACGTACTTGGTGCAGCTCTATTTTTTGGTTTCTTATTGCAAATGTTTTAATTTAAGCATTCATTGACTAGATCACTACCATTTGTGCTATATTAAGGATTTTACCTGTCCAGATTATGCTGTCATTTTAGATTTAGATGTATTAAGAGTTTTATTATTCTTTTTTGTGTAATATTTTTATACCACAGTGTACACCGTGGCTAAAAGGAAAGCCACAAGCTATTTACCGACCACTAAAGCTGTTAAACTGTCTGGTATGATCAGTAAAAAGATTGACGAGGCCAATATTCTAATTCATGAAATTGAGGATCTCTTAAGTGATCTCAATCACCCACATGCCCTCACTTCCGTTAATTGTATCATATCAAGTTACTGTAAGGAACTGATGGCAAGTGAACAAATAAACAGTTTTAAATATTTTAATAACATCACCAAAGGAAAGAACCTGGGAAAATCACAAACATACAAAGAAAAGACTCAACGAGCACGAAGAAAGGGTGCTCTTTGAGTGAGTGGATCAGAGAATGGGGTCCCTGGCCCTTTGATAACTTTAGATATAGGTGAACCGTTTCCCAAGATGAAGTTACAAATCATCAGTCAACTGGTGTAAGAATTACAACATCCTAGTGGTGATGCATGAAAGAGGTATAGAACAGGTAAGGGGTTAACTGTTAAGGTACCCCGGCAAATTGCTGAACCCCAAAGCGAAGAAGTCATAGGGCCTCATTACAAGTATGCCGGTCTGGAAATAGTACTGCCGGTATATCCGTACCAGCAACTTTTTCTGGACCAGTGTAGTCCGAGTTGCGATGCCGGTAACGCCACAGTTTCATCTGAGGCTCACAGCAGCCATGCATGTGATACCAGCATGGCATAAGTAAGTGCACTTTCTGAGGTGCACGGACACGCAGTCACCGGCATTGTCAGGCTGGTAACAATGTGAAAACGATGTTGGAAACACTGGCATTGCAGACCAGGCAATAAATTGATTCTGCTGTGTAGAAACATGCCACAGGTGCTCGAAAACCGCACAGGTGGACCCAATAGGCTGTGCTACAGCACAAAAGGACCACACCCACACCCCAAGCCCCTTCCAACACCACAATACTAGCAGTAGCTGTAGCAGTACTGGAGCTGGAAGCCATGCCGGCAGAATTAATTGAAGAGGCAGCAGTGAGGTAGAGGAGAAGGATGAGAGGTGGCTAGGCGGAAAGGAGGCTCTCATGACCTAGCAAATTCCCAATGTCCAGCAGGTTGCAGCCCGCACGCAGCCACCAATCCCTCGCTTAAGGGCCACACCATTCAACCTCAGCCCAGGTCATCTCGACACCCTCTACCGGCTAGACAGGGACACCATTACCTCAATAGTGGACCTAATACATAATGACCTTGTTAGCCTCATTAATATCTGCACAGCCACCCCCCTCCCTTGCTGAAGGTAGTGTCTGTGCTATACTTCCTAGCCACAGGCACATACCAGCACACTGTTGGTGAGCTGCATGGGATCTCGAAACTCTGTTTTTCCTGTGTGCTCTTCCGGGTGATTGATGCACTTCTGTGTCATGTACAAGACCACATCAGCTTACTCCGGACTGCAGACCAGGTGATTGGTACACAAATAGCCTTCCGTGCCCTTGCAGGCATGCCTAACGTCATTGGTACCGTGGACTGCAGACATGTGGAGCTCGGGGCCAGGCATGCTGTGGAGGTAGTGTACCGCAAAAGGAAGCTCTTTCATTCACTGAAAGTTCAGATGGTGTGTGATGCCCGCCACATCATCACTCATTGCTGTGCAAGATTTCCTAGGTCAACACATGACTCCATGGTGCTGCGGAACTCCACAATGCCTTGGTGCATGGCACAACACGATGAACATTGTACATCGCTGATGGGTGCATCTAACTACAAGGCCATGTGCATTTTTGAATTTGGGCGGAAGTAAACAGCATAGCATATGTGGCAGCTGGGTGAGTCCAACTACAAGGCCATGTGCAGTGTTGAATTGGGAGTGGAGTAAACAAAATAGCATACCTGGCTGCTTGTTTAGTCCAACTAAAAGGCCATATGCAGTGTTGAATTGGGGGGAGCAGTAAACAGCATGACATACCTGGCTGCTGGTTGAGTCCAACTACAAGGCCATGTGTAGTGTTGAATCGGGGGGGCAGTAAACAGCATAGCATACCAGGCTGCTGGGTGAGTCCAACTACAAGGCCATGTGCAGTGTTGAATTATGGCCTAGTATGACACTCATGACCGGTGGATGTGCACACTGCATGCATTAATCCATCATTACTTTTACTCCAATTTCCTGAAACTATGACCAAACCTCTGTGAAGGTGCACAGTGGCCGGATAGGGCATTAAAAGGCAAAGGTAGATCAAGAATAAGAGCAAAGAACATTATTAGCAACAATTGTAAAACTAGTAAACCTCAAACATTGAAGGAGAGATGACCCTACTCAGTGTTGTGAGTGCACGAAATGTGCAAGTGTGTAGGTGTTACTCAAGGTGCAACAAAGTAGTAACATGCCAGAGTGCAAGACCTTAACAAGCATGTCTCAATGTATGAAAAATATCCAGTGTACATAACTACATCTATTCTGTACAGCGATAAACGAATAAACTACATGCACCAAAATTCACCACACCACAGTGACAACCACAAGCACAAACACAGTCAAGCAAACCAACAACTCATTATGCACAGCCAGAGAATCCAGAAGCTACCACCCCCAAAGTAAATTTTGGCTGCACACACATTTGACAGTTACACTGCCTGCTAGTTCCGGTTACATGTCTTTATAACAACACTTTTATATAGAATGCTTTTAGACCGAAACTATAAAAACGAAAAAAAATACATACCAATTTTGTTTTTAAATATATGTTTTTTGTGGGGGGGAGTCCCCGCCGAACCATTGTTACCCATCCCTAAAATCCCTTCCCCATGGTCTTTGAAAAGATTTAACCCTTTAACCCACCCACACATATATAATCAATATGTGTTTGTGTTTTATGTGTTTCGATATAAAAGCAGATCTATATAAAGGGTCCGTAATAAAGACTGCATACCGTTAGTACCACAAAATCACACATACATATAATTTAAATGCTATATATTCTACAAAAAGAAGGTATGCTAACAGGTGTCTGAACCCCCAAAAAATTTCAAAGACAGTGGGTATATCTATTCCCCCAAAATTCACACATGAACGTTAAAACGTTTTTTTATTAAACATATAAATGCTAGTACTCATAAAATTATCACATTACATAAAACTCCATAAAAACATAAAACATATATTTCACAGAAACAGGGTTGTTTTCCTTTTTTGCAATAATATTGTTATTGTTTTCTGAATCCAACTTGTGCAAGTTTCTGTCCCTAGATCACAGATAAATGTAGGACATTCATCAGGGGTGTATATTTGCTTGTGTTTTAATGGTGGTGATAAAGTCTTCTTTCCTATCACTCCTTCTCTGTCAACTTTGTTTGAAAATTGCGAACCCTTATAGAATGTGGGAGAAGTTTTCCACAGGCTGTATGGTACCAACAAATGGTAATGGGGAGAAAGGTTTCCTTTTCTTGGGGAATATCTTTCCACTTTTTCTTCTATTCTGTGAGGAAAAAAGGTAGAATCTGTCCACCCTTCAATATAATCACTAAACAGTTTCTGCAGTAGATTAACCAATGGGCAATTTGCATATGCTCATTTTTGCATGTTTCAGATATGGGTCTTCAGGAATTCTGAAAAGCCCGCTCTCTCTGGAGGTAGAGAAGGGGCTAGTCTTTCTTTTCATCAAGGAAATCAAGGAAAACAGGTTATTTTGTGTAGATTTCTCTTTGGCTGCAAATGAACGTGAATTGCAGCCAAAGAAAAATTTGAAGGCCACGTTCCACTGCCTCAGCAGATCAGGGGAAGCACTGATGTACAGCCCTGAAAAGGTTGGGAAAATTGTGCTTGCCAATTGTGCTTGCCTGTGCCATGTTGCAGAACGTGTGTATCAGGCCCAATGTCCCCCTACCCCCTGACATGGACATGTACCCACCAGAGGCTGAGGACAACATGACGATGAGCTGCCTATTTCACAGCACAGCAATGGCATGGATGGATGTGTCACAGTGAGGACCTCATACACCACTACTTTTGAGCACTTGTTACACACATGGCACAGGACATCTAGAACACTGGACACTGTACATGGATAAATGCACTGACACTGAAAACACATATTTACATTTGCGGAAAGACTCAACACACCCAACTTTCCCTCCCCATCCCCACCCCCAACCATCCCCACACCCCCACCCCAACTGTCTCTCTCCACCTCACACCCCAACTACCCCCACACCCCACCACAACTGTCCCTCCCCACCTGCACCCCATTTATCCCACACCCCCACCCCAACTGTCCCTCCCCACATCCACCCAATCAATACTTCTGGCCCAGTTTAGGCTCAGGGGTGTGGCCTCCTGCAGGCCATGTCACCAGCTCCGCCCGACGCCTTGGGCTGCGCTGTAGGGAACTCCCAGTTGTGGAACTTGTGGAGGGAGGCGGTGGCATGAACCTTTGGTTCATGAGGGCTTGGACATTGTCTCAACCAGGGAGGACATCACACTGTTCCTCTCCCTCACACACCATGACAGTTGCAAAAAATTCCGCATTTGGCTCCGCCCTGTGACTAAGCGGCCCTCCTGGAGCTGGCCTGAAGACCCTCCTGCA
Source organism: Ambystoma mexicanum (assembly GCF_040938575.1). NCBI lineage: Eukaryota > Metazoa > Chordata > Amphibia > Caudata > Ambystomatidae > Ambystoma > Ambystoma mexicanum. The sequence goes on along the minus strand of NC_090939.1, from coordinate 551,379,053 downwards.
TGAGTGGGACCTCATGCAGGTGCTGTTGGAACATTGAAACCAGGAGTGCCTCCATTCTTGACAAGGCTCATTAGGCCCACGGGATTGAAGCCCTGAGCCTCCTCATAGCTGTGGTCTGTTTCCACACTTCCACACTTCCACACTTCATACTACACCATCATCCCCAATGTTGTCATCTGGACCCCCATGTGGACCCCCTGGTGAAAGGGGTGCAGGTGCTTCCTGGTTGGAGGGTGGCCAAGGTGCATGTGCCTCCTGGTTGGGGGGTGGCCAAAGTGCAGGTGCCTCCTGGTTGGGGTGTAGCTGGGGTTCAGGTGCCTCCTGGTTGGGGGGTGTCTGGGGTGCAGGTGCCTTTTGGATGGTGGGTGCTGGTGGCAGGAGTTGTTGCCCTTTCATGTCTGCTGGAGGATGCAGTTGAGTCCTGTTTGGACGTGGTGGTGGTCTGTCATTGGCATGGCCTGGTGGGCCAGGATGTGCTCAGCTGTTCAGCCTCATTGACAGATGATGTGCCTTTGGGGATCAGAAAAGCAGGGCATGAGTGATGGATGTGGATTCATGAGACAGTGCTAGTACTTTCAGATGACAATGCTATGTCATGGACATGGTGGTGGACATGGCATGGTGCACGCATGCCTGTGCCGGGGATGCTGTGCGGGTGCATGTGTGGCAACATGGTGTGTGCAGTGTCTGTTGCGTGGTGTACTGGTGTTTCCCCGGTTTGAATGTTATGGATGTAACACAAACTGTATTATATGGTGTTGTGGCTGGTTGAGACATGGATGTGTTACACATGTGACTGCTGCCTATGCCACTTACTGCATTGGTGATGAATTTGCGGGATGGGCCATGGTGGATGGGAAGAGTGGCCTGCATGTATCATTGATGTGTGTGGCTGGTCATTCGCTGGTGGTGGAGGTGCTTGACACTGATGTAACTTTGGGTATGTGCTAGCACGGCAGTGACAACAGAAGTTGGGCTGTGTCAGGGGGATGTGTGTCTGAGTGGCAGCATGTGCATCTTGTGAGGGCGATATGGTGTGCCTGTGTGATGTGTGAGTGGTGTATGAATGAGGTTTGGGTGCAAGGTCTATGTGGATATGTGCAACCAGGTTGAAGGGGGGGTGCACCAGCAGGTCTGGACTAGTGTTGGGCACTACATACTTGACATGTTTGCCTACTCAATTGTACAGAGGGTACAAAGTGTATGATCTGACATTGTGCCTACGGATACTCACCAGCCTCATCCGATGTCACACCTCCAGCCTCCACTGCATCTACTCCCTCTGTGGCCTTGAGGTGCACTGCTTCATGTCTCCTCCCATGGCTGCTGGTGGATGGGAGATGCAGGGCTGCCTCCTGTGCCCATGCCCTGTGTGTGCTGGACTGACAGTAGGTTTCACACCCTCAGCCGAAGGTCGTCCCACCTTTTGTGGCAGTCCTGGACTGTTTGGGGTGATGTCCCAACTGTCATGACCTTCTGGGCCACCACCTCCCAGATTCCCTTCTTGAGCATTTGTGTCTGCCTTTGTGGGTTGCTTCTGAATACCTCAACAGCATGCTCAACTAGGGTGTCAGCCGGCATGTTTATTTCAGCCTCACTGAACCGCGATTTACGCCTCTGTGCTGCAGGCACCCTGGCAGACATGTCTCTGGTTGGTTATCAGTACGCGGCATGTGGCTGTCACTCTTGTGCACAGAGGATTGCAATGTATTGTGTTTTGTTAATGGCCGCAGGTCCATTTCCTGTTCCGGCGATCATGTCATGTCACCACCACCCCTGTGCCGGTGTATTTCATTTGGGGGGATTTTGGTGATATTACCGGCATGCCGGTGCAACCACTTCTGGCATGCCGGAATGCATGTGCACGCTGACACAGAATCAACTGTTGATTCCGCAAGCAGTCCCTCACGGACACTGTGGCACTGGCATGCCAGTAATTATGATTTTTTTACCAGCATACTTGTAATAAGCCCCATTGTCCTTGTTCTTCCCCCTGAGATTGAGTTCTCTATTAGATTTGAGCCTCAGGCCATGCTTAGCATGAATGGTGGAGTCACTGCTGAAAAATAAGATGGTAATACCTCTGTGAGCAAGCTCCCAGGGACTAACAATGCAGAGAGACTTGGACAAAATGAGGCCGGAGAGGATATAAGGATTGGGTTACCTATTATGAAATTACCTGATTGTAAAACACAGCAGGCATGTGACGCTCTCACACACCTAATGATTAAAATTGGGAAACTAAGGGAAATAGTTAGTGCCATGCAGAAGGATAATGAGTTTCTGAACAATTAGCTTCTAGCAAGGACAAATTGAACAGGAGGGAGCAATGACATTTACAATTGCTGCCTCCAAAACTGAGTGGAAATCAAAGTAAAACAGCAAAAGATGAACTGGTGACTAGGATAGATAAAGTCATAGACTCTTTGAAGGAAATAATGCCCCAGGTAAGAAAATGATGAACCCTCCCAAAATAGATACTCGGAATCCAAGTGTAAGCGCCTTCATAACGGGGTCACCAATAGCCAGAAACACAGATACTATGGCAATAATTTGAAGGGAGGAATTTCAACATTCTCCCATTGCTAATAACCCATGCAGCAAGCACCAAGTGTTTCTTGTGAATGCCCTGAAATTAGGTAACTCAATGAAAGAGCCTAGTGACTCACTAGTAAGTAAAGTAATGCACTGGGTAAGGTACAGAAGTGGTTGTCACTCAGTTATAAGAGATGATATTTTGTGTTGTTTACGAGGCACAATGTTAGATGGATCTGTATCAAGGGTTCTCCGATCCCACCAAATAAAAATCACGATAAAAAAGGAGCACATACTGGGCAAGCAACAATGCTGTTTATAACTGCTGGGTGAGCACAAAAGAACCCGAACAGTGGACTGGAACTGATTGATCAGAGCTGACATCTGGGCATACAGTGAACATTCATTTTATACTACAAATACAATGGTCAAGGCATTAGAAACAGTTGCAGATCAAATTCTTCATATTTTTCATGTATACCAAGAAACTCATTGGCTAAACGACATCATATCCTTAGAGCTAGCGTAGGTTAGTAGAACATGATTGGAGCTAACAGATGAACAGTATACAAACCAATTGCCTCCCCATGTGGCGCCACATTGCTGTTCACCCCTCCCAGGAACTTGCAATTAGCAAAATAACATGTGTGCTGACCGCTGGGACTTTATTATTCTGCCATTGGTCAGTATCATGACGAAAGGAACATGATATACCCTGATTCTGGTGGGAAGTTAGATATTCACATGGTACCTGCTGGATACCAGCCTTTGCAAGCCTTGTGGTGGATACTCTGAAGGCTGGTCACCTCCTAGGGACATAGAAACATAGTGTTTGATTGGTCCTCCCAGGAACACCACTATGTTCAGCTTCCCATTCCCTTAACCACCTGCTGACAGGCACTCGCAGCTGTGTGAACGGTTCTCTGGTTCAGGTCCACTTCCCATCTACACCCCAGTACCCATAGGATTGGCTTGCTGCCCTGTCATTATAGCACCCAGTGTTGTCTTGGCTGCTTGGGTCTTTCTGTGACACGTAACTTGAGCTCGGTCTCTCTCTTCCCTAACCTGTGGTGCACTTATCATGTGTTCAGAGCACGTTTCCTGGGTGAGGCACAACCTGGGGGCATCCCCGATAAATGTGTTTACCTTGGATTTTTCTCTTTCTGGTAATAATGTACAAAAGCTCCCTGGGCCGATGGCATATGCAGTGCATCACTTCCCCCTGATTTCCCTGCAACGCCTTCTTTCATGAAGGGACTGCAGTTTGTTTGTGTACCTTTTCCCCACTAGGAGAGGTGCCCCATCCCCTCTTGCCTACTCACGCAGGTGTTAGTTGCGCCCTCTATCTAGCACTGAATTAGCACCTTTAATACATTCCCCCCTTCAATCGATCTTTTCGATCAATACCTCCTTCCTGCTCAGTTCCTTATCCTTTTCCTCGCGTATCCCCACCTATCTGACCCTGTTCATGTCCCCTTCTCCTTCAAACCCTTCTAGGCATTCTCTGAACACCAGTATCTTTTTCCCATCTGACGAGCATTCGGCCAAAAGGGCTTCAGTGGCGGCGCTGCCAAAATTCACTCTACATCGTCCTCACTTGCATTTACGCTTGGAGGCTCTTCATCTAATAATTAACCAAGCTACATTTTATTTTCTGTCATTATGTAACATGATTTTCTTTGGTGGCAGCCACACGGCCGATGATCCACTGACCTATACAGATAGTGATGAGCATCACGGCGAGCACAGGGACAGTTATTTTGAACATTGCTGCCAGCCAACCTGAGACCCAAGCGAATAACGAGTCAAGACAGGTATTTGACGTGAGTTCTGACTTCTCTTTTATCATTCTTTCATGTATGGTTCACATCTCCTCAACAGCTTCCATAAGTGTCCCATTGGCTGCATCATTAGAGGATATAGCAATGCAACATGTGCTTCCGATCTTGTGGCACACGCCGCCTTCCATAGTAGTCATAAGGTCCAACACATAACAATTTTGTAGTGCCATCAGAAGCAAAGCTCAGAGCTCTTCTGACACTGCATTCAGTCCTTTTTTGGTAGCATTAGCCAATTGGAGAAGCTCGTAATGTGTTATCTGAATCCATTTTGCATTAGCAGCTGTTTTCAACCCGGGAAGCAGGAGCGACTGAAAGACACGGACGCTTTGTTGAAAAGTCTAAAATGGAGTGAGATAGCGACCACGCTCTGGGAATATTCTGATAATTTGTAATTGCTTGCTCTCTTCTTGACTTCGGTTGTTCTCCTTGTGTCTCTATTTGGCCTTTTGCATTATTCTTTGATTTCTGAGTGGATACCTCATCCAATGACATAAGATTTACATGCAGAACCACCAATGCAAAGCTGAAGAGGGTCATCAGTGCATATACTCCTCTCCAGTCTGGTGGAAGATGAGCATACACTCTTGTCCCACAAGCTCACTATACAGCCATCACTGCCGCTGTCCTTTTCTGCAATGCCACAATGCTCATCGTCCACCCACAGCCGGTGTTCATCCCAGTGTCAGTGTCCCGTTTGCTCGGAAACACAAAGAATACTGTGTGAGCGGTTTTATATAGACTGGTCAATGTTTTTCACTTATCCATGTTAAGGCATGTACATTGGCATCCCACACTCTCCCACACCTGGCATATATTTTCTTCACCACTTTCTCTTCAAACCCCACTAACCATTCGGGGTAGCATTGCACCATCCCTCTTTACCATTTTCTATTGTTGTAGAGCGAACCCTGTATTTGCATTAAGGGCCTGGTGTGGCACCATGGTATATCATGTCCTGTTGAATTCTTACAGAATATTCTCTTGTGGGCAGTGACCAACTGTTTTCTCCTCAGCACACTTTTGGTGTTATACTCATATCATGTGCTTGGTGTTTTTTCCCTGTGCCATTCTTTCTAGTTGTATATACTTATCTGCATAAGGCCTCCTCCCCCTCATCTATCCATTTTACTTCTACGGTGGACAGTCCCCTTGTTTTGCACAGGAACATATGCATCATACTTCCAACTTCCTCCACTGTCACCTTTTGTGTCAGGAATTGTTTTGGTGCCCCTACAAGGTGTGGAATGAGTGAGCACACATAGCATGTGCCATTGGTGCTGCCTCCCCCCACCCTCTTCATCACTTTAAACCATACATTTTCAGATGTGAGGTTTCCTCCTTACCCAAGAGCACTGTAGAATCCTTCAATACCAGATAGACTTCTTTTGGTGCATGTCTTCTTCCCTCCATCAATAAGCATACCCAAATTACCCCTATGCATTAGGAACCAGAAAAGGAAGAGAATCCAGAAGACAGAAAAAACAAACAATCCGTCTCCTATTACATTTGCATCATGTTGTGTTCTTCTCCCATTTCCCCTAGTCGTGTCTTGCCAATCTTCTCCTTCATTTGTGGGCCTTGTGTAAGGGCTTATAGCAGTGCACAGACTCAACGATAATAGGTTTATACTTCCCATTAGGTGACGCTTCTCTAGTGTCTTTCCACTGTGTTGCTGTTGCCTTTGCGGACGTTTGTTACATGGATCAATGCCCTCCTTTCCTTTATCTTCACTGCCGTTACGGTTGGGAAGACAACTTCAAATGGACCACAAAACCTTGGTTCTTTCCACTTCCTTCCAACATTGCTGACGGTAACTCTGTCTCCAGGATAGAGAGGCTGTTCTTTGCGGAAAGTCTTCCTCTTGGTGGGCATTTGTGTGCTCTTCGATGTTTGTCGTCCGACATGAAGGTTGCTGAACCTGGCGGAAGATGTAGTGGAGGACATTTATCATTTCTATTAAATAATGTTTGATTTCATCTCTGAGGAGCTCTGAGCTAGGGTCAGCATTCAGAATTGAACATGCAAGAGGGACAGGGGCATGCATCCTTCTACCCATTACAATTGTGTGGATAGTCAGATTATGATCCACACAGGGTGAGTTTTGAAGGGCCAAAAGAGCAAGGGAGTCAAGTAAGCCAGTTTGGGCACAGAGAAGTAGTTAGCTTCACTAAACATTCTTTAAGCAAGCCATTGAGCCTATAAACAATCCCAATGGCCTACCGCTGGTACACTGTGCAAAGTTTGTGTTTGATCCCCCAGAGGTACGTAATCTCTTCAAAAATGTTATTGGCAAAATACTGGCCATTATCCGATCTTATCTCTTCCGCTATTACCACCTGTGAAACAATTCCCTCACCATGAATTTGGCCACAGATTTTGTGTTGTTCCTTGCACAGGGCCCAGCCCCAAGCCAGCCCGAAAAGGGACAGATTACAAAAATGAGGTATTTATAAGACAAGCATTCTTGTCAATCAACACAGTTCATATTCAAGTGCCGGAATGGCCCTTTTGGTCATGGTATCATTCCCCGGATGGTTTTTAATATATGACTAGACAAAAACTGTTGACAGACCACAAAGTTCACCAAATACTCTCACTCACTCACGCAGATTTGGTACACACCATCCCTCACTTTGCTCTGTTGCTATACTTTCTTTTGATGCATGGGTCGGAAAATGCAATTGCTCAAGAGCAAGGTTCAGCAAATTCCGAGGCATCACAGGTTTTCCATACTATTCTGTCTCCATGCTAAGTCTGTTGGGGAAAGCGAATTCCCTCTTTGTATCCACAAGTCCTTCTCGTCCTTCAGGGTGTAGATGGGAAGCCAACTCTGACCCTCATGTCCCCCACATGACTCTCAACGCAAAGGCAGAGAAACAATTGATGTGCCAAACCTTTAGGCCCATCACCTCAATCATCAATGTATTGCAGGTGTGAGAAGCGGTATGCATTCAGACAGCCATTTAGACCATACTCAATACATGACTTGGACAACATGGAAATGACATCCATCGAGAAAGTCGACTGACTGCGAAGCCATAAACCAATAATGTCATCACTGACATCATAAAGTAACTGCATTATACAATAAGTGTATATTCATCCATTCATGAAGCTACACAAACATGCACTAGTTTATTGCATATAGGCATGAAGAACATAGCTATGACTGTATTGGAGACATGTTATCACATGTATGAGACTGACACAATAGGTACAATTTGTAAAACCTTTATTCAAGTTTCTGGGGTTGGAAAAACTCCCACTTTGTCCTATAACTAAGATCGGAGTAATTCAAACGCTAAACAAAACAGTCCTAGTGGAGTCTGCCTAGTCAAAATGACCTATGCTAACAAAACCTAATGCCTGGCCTATCTCTTGAACAAAAAGTGTATAAAGGAGAAATGTACTTAAATGAAAATCATTGTTCAAAAGAGTAAATGTAGCTGAACTAGCTCTCCTCCCCACGTTAGACCACACCGAGGAGGGGGTCCTTGTAGGCAGGATGACATACTCTGGCTCGCATTTCTAACACAATGAACAGTTCTAAAACATGGATAGAGGCCTGCCTGGCCTTCCACATTAAAGTCTCTAATCAGACCTCCAAATAAGGTTTCAACAAAACAATTCACGTAAGCCCCCCTTTGTTAGACTCAGACCTCTTCAAAAAACAGTTTGCGTGGGTCCCCCTCTGTCGGGCTCAGACCTCTTAAAACACAATTCAACAAAACTTGCACGGGGATCCCTTCCCCAAGCTTATTATACTTCGGGTCTTCTTCATCCGGGATCAGACCACTTTCGAATGTCGAAGACTTTCAAATATGCATGGATTTCTTTACAGACCTCCGCAGGAAAGCTTTGACTAAAGGTTCAGGGTTCAACTTTCACTCTGCCCTTCTCTAGTTGTTAATTTTGCTTACTTCACTCTTGCAGTTAATTTGCTTTATTGGTCACGAACAATGTACCTTTCACAGAGACTTTCGAGTGGGCTACTTCCTTTCGCCGGACCACTCCATTGCTCTGTATCACTGATTTTGCAGCTGTCCGTACTTCAAAGTTCATTCACAGGTCTATCTTTCTTCATGTCTCAACCACACACTTGCAGCCTTCACTTGCGAAATAATGTTACCACTTTAAACTTTAACACACACCAGTCTCTCAGGTCACTTGCCAATTCACCGGCTGTATGCGTTTCTTTCTTGGTTTTATGATTTCCAATTCATGAGTCAAGGTTAGTACCATAGGCTTGCCTTGCCTCGCCTCGCCAACTCTGCTGTTCACCCCGGAGAGTCGCTGGCATTGTTTAAACACAATGAAGCCTTCTGATGTGGAATCTGCCCTTCTCCATATATCCTTCATGGCCTGTCGGAGGCACAAACCTTCAGTAGGAAACTTTTGGGGTTTTTGACCCACTGCTTTTGTCAATTGGTCCATCACTCTGCTCCAGTAGGTTTGCATTTACCCCAGAAGTTCTGCTCGTACTCGTGTTCCGCCTTGCTCAGAGTCTGTCTTTAGGTTGGGTCTTTTATCCGTGTGAGGAGAGATAACTGGTATCAGGCGTATGCACTTAAAGTCAAGTGCCTGACCTTGCCTGACCCGATTAACTGGATATGTCCAGTAAGATATATGAGATTAAGTCAGTTACTCTCAGTCACCCTCTTCCTCTGCCCAGTGTTTGTGTAAAAAGCAAAGGTATTTGGGACCTCAGAGAATTCTAAAAAAAATAGGACGGGTTAGATGAACAAAAGAGGGAGGAATACTGCATCTCACCATCAGCTCCTGCACTCCCACTCCCCGAAGACCCCTCACCCAAGTGATCCTCCTGCACAGGTCCACCCCCAGGGTCTGGATCCAAAGGCAATGGCTGTGTCCTGGCCACCTGAGAGAGAGATGCCTGGGGATTAGCGGGTGAGACACAATCTGATTTCTCACATACCCTTCCCCTGTGTGATGTAGCCACATCTGTAAACCAGGAAAGGAAATCGATGTTCCACTTTTCTTTACCTTTTTGGTGTTCCAGAGTGAAACAGTAGGTTTTCAGGTCTAAGAACCATTGCATGGCACGGGGGTAAGAGTCATTTTATTGACTTATACACACTAAAAATGAGTGGTCATGGCAAGTGCGAACTTTCTCCCTAGAAGGTAATACCTTAGATGGACAACTGCTCATTTGAGGGCAGGGGCCTCTATTTCCAACACAGAGTAGTTCTTCTCACGTGGGAAGAGTTTACGACTAGTGAATAAGATGGGGTGTTCCAATCCATCGCATATTTGAGATAAAACAGCTTCAAACCCTGTGAGAGTGGCATGAGTTTGTAACACAAATTCTTTTAAAAAGGCTACTAGTTTATCGGATTGGATTCTGACACAAGGTTTATGTTACTCACCAGCTCAAAAGGATGGCGTGATGAGAGAGCCAACATTCCTTGGTATCAGATCAACAAGCCAAGGTTTTCCGAAACCAAGGCCTCCTCAACTTGAGTGAGCTCTTTACTATGATACTCCCCTCTGCTGTGGTAGTCAAAACAGACAGAGGGGTAAATCAAATAAAAGAGTGGGGAACACGCGCACCGCCAGAGGATCAAGCTGCAATGGAAGGAAACAACAGGTCAAAAGATGGGAAGTGGAAGTATACTTCCTACTTACTATTCTCCCTCTTTGGTAATGACCTCCTTTCCTCTTGTTTAGCTAAGGCGGGGCTTGGAGGATTTCGGATCTCCTATGAGGACAATTAACAACCATAAACAATCCCTTACACTAGGAAGAGGAGTATCGTTTGGCAAGGAGTAGGAAAGCATCACTTTAGAAGAAGAGAAAGAGCACCTGGAAGGTGTGTAGGAGTTCAGGTAACAACGACAGGAGAAAATAATAAACTGGGAAGTTAGTAAGGTAGTTACCCGGGCGACACAAGGGTCACACTAGAGCCGGGTTGGTGGATAATGGCTGCATTGCATTCCTCAGTGCACTTACTCCTGAAACGTAGTCCAGTAGAAGTAGAAGTATTAGGATGAGAAAGACAGTATGTTTGCCCTTGCCCCAAAAGTTCTGCTCATACTAGCATTCTGCCTTGCTCAGAGTGTCTTTAGGTTCTTCCTTTTATACGTGTGAGGAGAGCTAACTGGTAACAGGTGCATATATTTAAAGTCAAGTGCCTGACTTTTACTGCCCCGATTAACGGAACATGTCCATTATGATGTATGAGAGTTAGTCTTGTTACTCTCAGTGACCCTCTTCCTCAGCCCAATATGTGTGCAAAAAGGGGATGGGGAGTTGGGTCCTCAGAGAAGCCTAAAACATATGACAGGTTAGATGAACAACAAGGGTGGGGATACCATGTTTCACCATCGGCCTCCTCACCCCCACTCCCTGAAGACCCCTCACCCAGGTGATCCTCCCGCACTGGTCCACCCCCAGTGTCTGGATCCAAAGGTGATGGCCTTGCCCTGGCCACCTGAGAGAAACTCCCAGGGACTAGTGGGTAAAACACCCTCTGGTTACTCACATGACCTACATAGGTAGGGGACGTACACACATGCATATCTCTATATAATCATATAGTTCACCGAAGAGGAAACCTCAAGATGCAAAGTATTCATAATTTAGCTTGCATATGCTTGACTGGTACTAACATGGAGAAACTATAGGGGATTATAAAGAAGCTATAGGTCTCTGAATTGGATGGCAAAGGAGAGACAGGCTTCGAGTTTATAAGCTTACATGTTCGCCTCAGCTGGAGGCTAGCAGAAACAGGGCATCCAGCCACGGACAAGTGGAGCTGGGAAATTACCAGTTAGCAAGACAATGAGCCACCTGAAGAAAATAAGGCTAAAATCCTCATAATTACAAGCAGGACAGCTTCAATTCTTGGTCTCCACATGCGTGTCCCAGCCGAACAGGACAATGGCCAGTCAACCAAGGCAGACAAAGAGGACTGTTCCCACGGAAACAGAAGGGAAAAAAGCTACAAGCGATGCACACAAGCTGCTACCCAAATGCACTCTCCCAGGCTTAGGTGATCTGAGATGGCAACATTAGGGAACATTACGCACCTCCATGTTCATTTCCATTGCCTTGAAAAGGTACACTTAGTCTGGTAACTGTCCGGGGTCCCAGGGACACATTCTGACCAATCCAGATTCACCTTTCATGTGAGGATATCATTTTTTGCAAGGGCTGATGGTCTCACTGCGACCCTGAAACATTGCAGATCGATACTAGTAGAGGTGGTGCTAGGAGGGGCCCCTAAACACAGCTATCCAATTGTAGAACTGACCCCTACACCTTTTATATGTGTCCTACCTAAACTGACCAATGTAAATGTATGATAGGTTTCTGGGATGGAACCTGGATTTGTGACGTCACATCAGGATAAAACCGGCGACACATGCTTAGAAGATGAGAGCTCTGGAGGATACTTGTTTTTCTGGTGTGATCCCTTTTATTTTGTTTGCTAATAAAAGACAGTGGGCCTCATTATAAGGTTGGAGGTAGCCTTGCCGGTAAAACCGGCAAGGCTACCTCCAAACTTACAAGAAAGTCTGGCACCCGCAAATGGGCAATTACCAGGGTAGTCTGGCCCTGCCGGACCCGGTAATTGCCCTTACACGGGTGCCAGAATTGGGTGATCCCCATTCCTATTTGAGCCCCGTAGGGCTCAATGGGAATGGGGATGCCTGTAGCACGGCCCTGTTCATAATGGTGCCCGTGCTAAAGGCATGCTATGCTTGCGGGTACCTTTCATTCCACCAGGTAAGACCTGACGGAATGAAAGGCACCCGCAAGCACAACTCAGAGTTTGCCGGTCCGGCTACAATAGTATCGGCAAGGTTGCTGCTACCATTGTATCCGGGCAAGCAAACTCATAATGAGGCCGAGTAACTTTGCCACATGGCTGAGTCTTACGTTCTTGTGGCAGTGAGTCTTTGATGGGCGCAAGTGTTCTCTGCTGATTATTGGGCTGACTTCTAGAGTACCTCATCCACACCTATACACGGGCCTCTCCTTGCAATATTATTAGCTAAACAATTGTTGTTGCATTAAAACGTTCCTCCTTCTCTCTTTCCTGACCTTTCCTCTTTTCTCCTGCCATCATCTATGTTCCTCTTTTGCCCTCTTGGTAGAGTACCCTGCTTCCCTCTAGTAAGTAATCTGCTTCTTTGGCTGCTTGGTCGGCCATTTAGTTATTCCAAAGATATTTGGTCTTGTCGACCTGTATGGGCTGCACATTTTATTATTGCCACTTCCACTCTATCAGCTTCCCAAGTAGTTTGTCAAGTTGTACTGGTGTCCCACACTTTTCCTGAAGCCCCCCTTTCCCATCCGGCCAATCCTGAATGTATGGTAGATCCTACATAGGCAGAGTCGGAAAATATGTTTGCTGCATGTCCCTCCATCATATTTAATGCACTTATCATTGCCACTAGCACTGAGGCTTGTGCTAAAAAGTGTGATGGTAATCGCATCTGAGATTATATTAGGCATTCTCCAAGTATGTAGCTTACTACAGTTGCCCCTTCATGTCACCTGGCTGTTTCAGGGTCTATACTTGATGACCCATCATTGTATACAATGTCTGCTCCTTCTATTGCTTCTTCCTTAACATGTATGTCTCCTTCCATTCGATCCATATGTGGTGCACAGTCATGCATACACGCCCCTTCAGCTGTGGGTTCTGCTGTAAATGCTGCTGTGTTTACTACAGAACACCTCACTACCTCTTTGCCCTCAGTGCCATTAGAGGGCTTTTTGTTTTTTCGGAACAGCGAACAGCGAGTGCTCCACATACAGCACTACAAGGCACCCCATCGTGATTGTCCCTGAATTTTCTATTGCAAGCTCCACAGCCACAAGCGCTTGTTCTCAAGGAAAATGTCCCTACATTGCTGGTCCAAAAGACAACTGTAGTATGCCAATGGTTTGTGTCCTGTGGTTTATTTTGCATAAGGACAGACATCATTTCTCAGCCATACGAATGGGAGAACAAGTGCAATGTGTATTTATAGTTAGGGGTGGCCAGTACTGGTGCATGTGTTAGTGGTTCTTTAAGTTCTGTGAACATTTCTCTAATTATGGATGTCCAATTGAACTCTTTCTTCTCTTTCTGAGCTTCTTTTAAGGCCTGCAGCACTGGCTTGATATAGGTTGAGTAGAGAAAAACCTACGCCCTGCAATAATTACACAACCCCAGGAATTTCTGCATTTCCTTTACTGTGCGTTACTGTGCTGTCCAGTGAACTGCCTTCACCCGCTCTTGTTTTATACTACCCCCTTCAATGGATACAATTTGCCCAGGTACACTACGTGCTACTGACATTAGTGTAGTTTTCCCTTATCCACCTTGTGCCATTTCTCTGCCAGTAATGTCCGCAGGTGCGCTGAGTCCGCCCTACACTCTTCCCCTGTCTGATTGTATACCGACAAGTCATCAACATATTGGATTACTGTGATTGGCATCTATTCATTTCTCAAGTCCATTTGGATCATTATTGAAAATAATTGGTGATTCCCAGTACTCCTGGGGCAGTCTAGTGTATTTGAATCTCGTTCCCCAAAACGTAAATGCTGTCAGGTACTGTACATTGGGTTTCAATGGAATGGAAAAGAAGGCATTCTTTAAGTCAGTGACTGTGAAATACTTTGCCTTTGTTGGGATGTTACACAATATTGTAACAGGTTTTGATAATACTTGAAATTCTGCCTCAACAACATCATTTATGGGGCATAAATCTTGTATGAATCTCCAGAACACACCCTTGGATTTCTTTATCATGTATATGGTTGTGTTTCATGGTGAGGAAGACGTTTGTATGATACCCCGCTCCTGCTATGGTATGGTATTGTTTATTTATACAGCGCCTATACACAAGCAAGTGTTTCAAAGTGCTCAAGGAGGGTGGGAACATGGGGAAAAAACAACAGTCACTCAGAGCCCTTGATATTCTGAGAGGATGATAGTCTGCATATGCAGAGTAAGTGCATACAAATATATTTAACAGTTTGGGATACACCAAATAGACCTGACAGCGATTCTGCAGTTTTACCATTGCAATTAAGGGTTGAAGGCACGGGAGAACAGACAGATGATCTTCCAGCGTAGTGCGTGGGGATCGTGCAAGTGCACAGGTCATAGAGAGATGGGATAAGTGCACCCGGTTGGATGAGACTGAGGAAAGTGCAGAGAAAGATGTGCAGTGAGTGTGGGTGAGGTGTAGGGCCTTGTGACAAGTGCGAAAGAGGACTGCCTGGGCTGCCAGGGACCTGTGAGAGTCTGAGTTATACAAGGCACCCAGTCAGCAAGCTGTACGAATGAGGAAGGAGAAAGGGAAGGAAGAGAGAACTAGGTTAGCAGGGTAGAGGAAGAGAGAAGGAAGAGGAGAAGAGGAAGGTCTTGAGGAATTTCCAGACTTTAAGGAGATCCGGCTCAAGACAGAGGGTGGCAGGGAGGCTGTTCCAGAGGGAGGCACCTGCTGAGGATAAGGATCTCCCTCCAAATCTCTGCTTGGAGAACTGGCTCACTCGCAGAATGTTGGAGGTAGATGAGCAGAGGACTCTTGAGGGACAGTATTTAGCGAGGCAGTGTTGCAGGTAGGTCCCAGGCACCAGAAAGCCTTTTGAACAACGCAAAGGTTCTTGAACTTGATCCTTGCAGCCACGGGGAGCCAGTGAAGGGATTTCAGTGCCGGAGAGATGCAGTCCGATGGCTTGAGGCCAAGGATAAGTCTTGCGGTTCTGTTCTGGTTGAGTTGCAAAGGGCGCAGGGCAAAATAAGGGTGGTTGAGGAAGAGGCTTTTGCTATAGTCCATCCTAGAGAGAACCAGGGCTGTGGAGACAGTGAAAAAAGCTAGTGTACCCCTGAGGAGGTGTAGCTGATAGTTAAACTTTTTAGAGATGTCTGAAATGTGAGAGGAGAAGGAGAGAGTGGACTCAAAGATGACCCCAAGGTTTCTTGCCCCGCAGATGGGTGTGGGTGCAAAGCCAATGGAGGCCAGCCAGAGTGAAAATGGGAAAGCGGGAGCAGGGGTCCCAATTCAGAAAATCTCAATCTTACTGGCATTGAGGCAGAGGTAATTTGCAGCACACCATAACCGAAGAGTGGACAGACACTCAGATATGATTGAGGAGGAGGAGGTGGCTCAGGGTAGCCTGAAAGATTGTTGGTGTGTCATCCACATAGCACTGGAAATTAGAGGTGAAAGTGGCAATCACACGTGCCAGGGCAGACATATAGACTATTAAGAACTAGGGGAAAAGGTTTGATCCCTTGGGAATGCTACAGGTTGAGAGCGTGATAGTCGTGTGAAAGGCTGAGAGTTCCACCTTGGATGGCCGGTGGCCGAGGGAGGAGTTTAACCATTCCAGAGCCTGACCTGTGATTCCCAGGCTGTCACAGAGGTCTGCAATAAGGATGTTGTGGTTAACCATGTTGAAGGCAGAGGAGAGGTCAAGGAGAATGAGGATAGAGGGAGTGTTAGTGTAAATAACAATAATAATAAGGAAATGAGTTATGGAGAAAGGTTGGGAGTTTGCCAGATTGGAGGGGTCGTCACATCCTAGAGGGCATGCAAGGTGAGTATATGAGTATATGCCCTCATCCGCTGCTCTAGACAATGGATACTGTTCAGCTTGGGGGAGTAGTGCTCCCTCCTTCAGTTTTATTTTCACCACCCCCACTTTATTTAGTACCCCTATGCCATGGGGACCCTTGGTCCATAGTTTTTCAGGGACATTCTTGAAGTTTTAATTTGTGAGGATTATCCCTTTCTTCACCAGTTGTGTCAGTAGTAGTACCAGCTTCTCCACTACTTTTACTGGGCAATTTATTTGTAGCTGAAATACCATCTCCCACTCTTCCTCTTTGTGAGAGAACTTCTGTTCATATGTTACACCTGTTATCATTAATGATTGGTTGATGCAGAGCACTGTGTGCCATTCCATATTGCCATTGTCTGTCTCACAAAAGATAACCATGTCCTTACACACTATTGCCCCCTCTAACTGTAGCACAAGGGTGGTGCCTGTCATGTCGGCCCTTTGACACTGTGTTCTGAACAAGAATTCTGATGCCATTCTGAACACCTTGAATACTTGGGACCCATCCCAGCAGTATCTCCACTCTGTACAAAAACATGCTCGGGTACATGGGGTGTCCTCCCAATGTGCTAGGAGCATGTGCTGCTTACAAGATTTCAGCCACACAGGTGTAGTAGACGCCGGGTGTTGTGCATACCATCCCTCTCTGTATGGATGATATGGTGGCATTCGCCTTGCTGAGTAAATCTCTCACTAGTATGTTAAATTGAGTGTCTTACGAGTACAATAGTGGAGCTATGATGTGTTGTGTCCCTTATGTTACTGGCAAATCTTTTGTGACTGAAACTGTGATCACCACCACAGAGAAACCTTGCATGTCCATGACCTTGTCCGATAAATGGAATCCCCCCTCTCATATACAGGATTTCGTAATACCCGTGTCTATGAGAAAAGGAAATTCCCTGCGTCCTATTTTCACTGCTACCTTGGGTTCTTCGGTGGGGCCATCAATTACTGCTAGGACTGGACCGACTCAAGCCTTCTGTGGGGTCCCCTATTGTTGTGTGTTGCCCTTCGGGAAAGGGAAGGTGCTCCCCGCTGCAATGACATTTGTCCCTGCTACATCGGGGCTAAGCAAGGCTGCATCTGCTGCCACTGTGGTGGCACTGTGACCCCTCCTTACTGTTGTGCCATCTGTGTTGCCTGTGCCCCATATTTTGGCATATGAAACATGGCCAAAACACCCTGAATCCTACCCCTCTATATCCCCCCCTTCTTTGCCACTGGTACCCTCTTCCCTTGGGAAGAACCCTGATGCACATAATTTCCGGGGAGCGACATTCTACACTATGGCATATACTGTGGCGGCACATAGCCCCCTGGTTGTGGCATCTGTCCTACTGGAAACCCTACCTGTGGGGCGGGTTCTACTGTGGCAGAGTCAGGTACAAGCAGTGCCCCTTCAATGGTATACTTTGCCTGCTTCTTTTGCAACGATTTGTTTTCTGCTTTGCGGCATTCTCGGCCGCCTGCCTCTCACTCTTTTGTTTTTGTTTGCAATGGTGCACTATCATTGCCTATATTTCTGGCCAGTCCCTAGCTTTGATCCCCACAATCTTATCTAGTGGTGTTTGTACTTCTGTCAGCAATCCCTTTATCAATATCTGATGAAACAGGGGTACGCATTCATCCCAAGACCTTTGTGTCTCCTGTGTCCACAGATCCTGAACCCATTTTATATACTCTGCCAGGTCATCGTCGCTTTTCATTTTATGGGCCATCATGGTCCCTAAGTCATAAATGTCAGGATACATACTTCTCAGAACCTCCCAGACATATGCTCGACTGTTATTAATGCAGCTATGTCATAGGCAATGGTGCTGAATTTCACCCCTTTATACCCTGCCTGGTACCATATTTTGTCTGCCTGCTCTCCTATGATGGTTGTGAATAAACTTTTCTTGTCCCCTATAGCCAATGTCACTCCTGTCATCTTTTTCCCAAGCACCTGTAGCCATTTGCTGGCCTCTGGCGACGGAGGGCAGGATGCACATTTGATCATCTCTGTCCATTGTCTGCCAGGGTACATAATGGGTGCCCCCTCTCACCGGCAAAACACAAGTCTGTTGGTGGGGGACACAGGTAGATCAGGCCCCTACTGGCAGATAAATGCCTTAATCACTGGCACCGGTGTTCACGGTGCCAGTGATTCGAGCAATCCCACACCTTGATACCCTATGGACTCATGCAATGGGAACGTACTGGCACTCCTACGCCTGTAATATCCCAGTACATCTGGGATGTTGGGTGGTGGGGATGGTAAGGTAGGGTTGCTGGCATCCCACCAGAATTATTAGAGTGATACTGGCAACCCTGTAATGAGCTTGGAAGTCCATACCGTGACTACACTCTGCCCGCTGATGTAAACCATCTTGATCTCCCCTTGTATCGGGTACTTCTTCATTCAAATCAACATTAATATCCTTAATATCCATACTATCTATGTTAAAAAGTATTTGTCCCGCCCTACACTCATCTGTGCCGACTGCTGCACCCTACCCCTTCCCTGTCCCTGTGTCGCTTTTGCTAGCTCCTGCTCTGCTTTCTTTAGAGCTGCTTCTAATTCCCAATGCGACTTGTTCTCTACTCCATAACCAATCGGTCTCATGGTATCTCTTTCGGTTTTTCTTGGGCCCCCTTCTTTTGGTCTGTGGGGTCTATATACTGCGGTTTGGTGTGTCCTAGTCTTTAATCTTTTCCCTTCATAAGTTGATGCCAAACATGCATACAGATGTTCTAATATAGCCTTACGATTTGTACCTGTCTTGGGAGAAGATTGAAACATTCTGCCTTCAGTCCCCTGAACCCACTTGTGGAATGTACTTCCGGATATTCTCCTGAAACTGCGGGAGTGCCTCACACATGTGTACTCGTACTGCTTCCTAAATTCAACCTATGTAAACCAAAAATCTCATGGACACCGATCCTGCAGCGTCTTTATCTCCACTGCTCCAAACAATCTCTAAAAAAGGTCCAGGCTAACACAAAAAAAAAATCAAACCCCCAACACCAACACACTTGTACTAATACAATTAGCACCAAAAGCCCTATCCACCCAATGGTCTGTCAATGCCCCACACCAAACACTGCTTTATACACAACCGTTAACAAAAACAACAATAAAAACACATTTATTTACACAATTATGTAGACCCTTCCTCTGTCTTCTTCTCTCGAGACAATGGAATATAACCCTCTTCATGCACCTTTACACTCTGGGATGGAGATACCCCACACTAATCTACCACTTTACTACTACTTATGATGTCAACTTTCCCTGTGGCAGAGTAACTTCACCTCACTACTAGTTAAAATGCATGCACTATTTCACAACGTTGTCTGCCCTCACCTTTGATGGGTTTCCCCTTCTCTCTCAAATGATTCCTACTCTACACAATAACAACAAAAACATCACAAACTGTCACCCCCCCTTGACTTTTCCAGCAAGAGTGCACTCATATTCCAGGTGTCCTTCCGAGGTCCTGTGATGCTGTGTCCCCCTCAATTGCCTGCACAGCTGGGCGAAGCAACCTGCTCAAGGAATCAGAAAGGCCTTCAGAGAAACAAGGGTGTGTGGCAGGGGAAATCCCATCCTTTTGGGGGTCCTGGAAATCATGTTGGTGCCACCAAATATGTAGGTAGGCCCAAAAACCGATTGATAAAAAATAATTCACTGGTTCAATAAGGAGTGCATGTCTTTGCAAGAAACAAAAATAGTTTTATTACATGCAAATACAGCAGGTAGTGTTAGCCATCTCAGTAGAACTGGAAAACTGGAAACACTCTCAACACTCCCATTTCAACTAGAGAAGTGTTGTAGCTGCAAATCAAAAACTCTACATATGCAACATTTCGCAACCACATGTCAAACCCACATTTCATATTAGCTAGCCCCTACACATAAATCTAAACAGCACCTATATTTCATCAGCCTTTTGGTCAATGGAGCATCCAGGGCCACCTAGGTACAACCCTGTGTGAATTACGTAATTGTGTAGTCTGCAGAAAATACTTTGTTCCGATGGTTAATTACATTCAGGTAATTTGTTGCAACAATGGACTTTCCTTATTGGTCAAAATAACTTCAGATAATTTGTGACATGAATGCCCTTTCTAGAGACCCAATCATGAGTGAACATGAACAAATAAGTCAACACCCTGTGCCAATTAAGTGTACTTTCTCATTAGACCAGCCAACTAGGCAATCCCAAATGGCTTCTTTGACCTTGCAGCTGTACTCTTTGGCAACAACTTTAATGACTACCATCTTGAAACAGGTTGCGTCCCTAGCATGCATCTCTTGGGAACCAGCTGGTATTATAAAAAATGCAGCCGAGACACTGCTCATTTCTATGATGTATTTGCTCTATTCAGAGGGAGTGCTGTAGTTCCAATGGTGTTGCCTCTTTGCAATGTGGGCAGTATAGCTCTAACCTATTGCCCAGCCTTTGCAATGCCTGAACACTAGGCCTTGTTCTCTGTAATATTTGTCCTTCACAGCTGCTGCACTAATCTAATCGTCAAACATGTACCCCGTTCACAGCTGCTGTGGACTGCTCGGTCTGGTACCATTAGTTACTATCTGTGCAGCGCCTTCTTTCTCTCTAGGGACCTTGGCTGAACACTGGCTCGGGACGTACAAATTAACCTCCAATTAATTAACAGTAGTTCTAAAATGTGGATAAATACCTTTGCTAACAGAAGTTGTAATTTCTTACTAGACCTACTTCAAAATGGCAAAACTCTAATGTGTCCAACAACCCTTATGTTACTAGCAATTCATTATCTATCCTATATAATGTTCATACTGTGAGGCATTCCAGCCACCCTTTCACCAGCCAACAAAAGCTTAATTTAAATGCAAAAACAAGATGTTCTGCATTCTCCTAAATACAACCAAAACACAACTTAATTCACTAATACAGGCCACAAAGCCCTTAAAGTATCCTGGGCCTAAACTAAATATATTGAGCAATATTATTGCTGCTTTTACCATGTGCTGCTCTCTAAAGTGTGTTAAAGCCCACTACAAATAGCATATTTGTGGGAATGCTAAACAAAATGGCAACAATGCTGACACTAAATGACCCGCTCCTTATGCTAATAGAAGTTCCCCAGTACACATCTTCTTCGACGTTTGGGACGCTACTTCTGAATTCCTAGATGTGTGAGCCCTGCACTGAGACTGCAGTCATGCACATCTCCAAATGTTTGAATCTAATGCTTACCACGCTAAACTCCCTTCGATAAAAAATTCTCTTGGACCTTTCTGATGCTTTTAACACTGGCAACCGCACCTCTGTCCTCACCCTCCTCTGGTCTTGCATGGATTGACTCCAACCTGGAAGGCTGAACCTGATGGATAATTTAAAATCTCTTTTAAACATCATGACCACATCCCACTTCCTGTTGGTATCCCACAATGATCAGACATTTGACCTCTGTTCTTCACCTTCTATACCTGTGCCCTAGGAAGACATCTCATCGTTTGGCTTTCACTATCACCTTTTTTCAGATGACAACAAAATATTTTTTCTCCTCTCCTTCCTTCACCCATCTCGGAACAGACTATGACCTGTCCCACTGCAAGCTGAATGGCTCTCCACTGCCTTATGCTGAACTCTTAAAAAAACAGAAGTAATCTTTCATCCAGCTTCCAATGTCATCTGTCCTCTATCCTATATCCTTCCCATTTGACCTTCTTGCTCCCTCAACCAAGGCTCACAGTCTTGGTGTTCTCTTTGATAGGATCCCTATGACTGCAACAATTAATCACTACCACTGCCTCTGCTTCTTGTATTAACCTCTTCAATATTCATAAAATGTGCCCTCTTTTTAATAACCACTCTATAAACACTCTAATCTCCACTGGGCCTTCCTTTCCATCTCAGCTTCTGGTAATGCTCATGCCTCCAGAGATAAAGTTTTTTTGCTAAAGAAAATTGCATAGGTATGTGTATAGGGGGTGCCAACCCCCCCCCCCCTCAACTGAATATAGATAACATGATAGGCAGAGTGAATGGTTCCATCATTGAAGACATCGGGATTAGATTGCCTTTATTAAAGGTAAAAAGGGCACATGGCACTGTGCATATTTGGGTTACGATGAGCCAGGAAATGAAGGCTGCTTTAAATATCATACACATACCATAAGCGTATTAAGATATATTATGAATAAAGCATACAAAGTGAGAGATGCTTAATTAAATAAATAACAGCTCCCTGAAGAATAAATACAGTGTCAGACAAAAATATATTTCAAAATGAATAACTCAAGTGCAAAATGTTTTCCAGTCCTAAACCAGGTGTGAAAGACAATGGGCCTCATTATGACATAAGTGGTAGCCATGCCTGTAATAAAAGCACGGCTGTCACCGGTGTCATTTTTTTACTGGCAGCTGCGAATGGGCAATTACCGGGTTATTACGGCCCTGCTGGACCCGGTAATTGCATATTTGCGGGCGGCAGAAAAAAGTTGCTCCCCATTCCCATTCGACCTCTTAATGCTGAATCGGAATGGGGAGGTCGGATGCACCGGCACCGTTTCTAACGGTGCCGGTGCATCTGACATGCTGTGTTCGCGGGTGACACTCTGCCTGCCAGGTCCGACCTGGCAGGCAGAAAGGCCCCCGCGAGCACAACTCATAGTTTGCCGGTCCGGGAACTACAGTACCGGCAAGCTTACCAGTACCGTAGCTCCGGACCAGCAAACTTATAATGAAGCCCAATGACTCATGCCGAGAGTTTTCAGACAAGCAGACGAGACTGATACAATGGAGATAGTCTTTGGCAGCATCTTGCAGTGAGGTAATTGGTTTGTTAGGTTGAAATTGGAAGTTGGCAGGAAAGGCAGACAAGATTATGAAGAAGCCAGATAAGCAAGGGAAGATTTAGATACATGTATCGAGGATCTTAATGAAGATGGCACAACGTGTGTCATGCAGACCATTCTGAGAGACCACTGTATTATGTGGCACCATATAATAGAGTATATCTATTTCTCCAACAGTATAGGCACTAACTAACTTGACAGGACCTCAGCAATCAGATAAAGATTAGATATTGTGTTGTCCTATCGTCTTTCAATCTTTACTCTCTTTCTTTATCCTTTTTATCTCACTCATCTCAATCTTCCCTTTGCCTTACATCCTCGATGCTCTTACTATCAACTTTGAGCAAAATATGACCACCCATCCATTCGTTCTATAAAAGCGCTAACTCATCAGTTTTCTATTGTTCTCCTTTCCATCTCTTTATTTCTCGTCCTATATCTAAGGGTGTACTTGGTCGATCACTTCTCTCTTTATTGTGTCTCAACTTGGCCCTTGGGACCTTAGAGATTACATTTCTCTCAGTATCTTTCTCTGGGCCCTCGTCGCTGCTTTCAGCAGGCGACTCATATGTCGGGTGACTATAACCCGCTGCTGCCTTGAGCTCACTTAATGGGTACAGTCTGTCATCTTTCTTTCTATCGCTGTATGCTTCGGGTGTGGAGGGTGGAGCAGAAGGCTCCTCACCCCCTCTTTGCATACATTAAGCATCCACTCTACAGGAGGCGGGTCCTCCCTCTCCTCCTGGTACATCTATCAGAGCTCTAAGCTCACTAGTTGTTTTTCTAACTTTTTCCCGTATATGCAGCATGCAAATATGTTTTCATGTGCTGCAGAACTGCCTTCAATAGTGATCCCCCTTGTGGCCATGGCATGAACATTTTGTCTGTGGTACCCTTAACCCGCTCTGCACTGAACTGCCTAAGCTTGGGTGCGTGCTTGGGTATCTGCTTACAGAGGTGTACAAGCGGAGTAATATTCTCCATTTTGATACGTCACTCTTGACTGTCAATACATTTAAACTTTGCAAAATTCAAAAGAACGTTTCAGAAAAATAACACAATATGAGCGTGCACTAATCGTCACAGGCTCCAAACCCTCTATATCATGTTGTTTTCATTAATCACCATCAGTTCAATACCAACAAATAAATAATGTATTCACAATTCTTGTGTGTTCTTTTTCACGTCTTTCAATTCCTCTATTGTTTTTTCTCCATATGCAACTCACATAAAACAAACAGACAAACAGACTTACTCAACCGGCCACATATATCTCAGTCTTCTCTCTAAGACAGTCTTACCCTTTAAAAATATCTCTATGGGATGTGAACCAACCTCTTCAAACTGTCTTTAAACAAATGTGTCTCCTACGTCACCAGTAAATGGGCTCCAGGTGTGATTCCTTCTGTTCCGTTCTTTAAAATGCAGGTAACCTAGGGTGTACTAATTACCATGGCCTCTCCTTATGATACCTCTTAATTGCTTGGCTTCTCCTCAAGTCAATTGTACTCAATATGCAATGCTCAACATTCTCAAGTTACTTTATCCCAGCCTCCCTCCGTTACTCGTTTCACCTTATCAGTTTCTTCACCCACAGCCCATTCACACTTTTGACACCTCACTCAGTTTTACTCACCATTCGATTTTTCAACTTCCGACTCTCAGGATCATACGCCTCCTCAGTAGCCTCTTCAACTTTCCATCTGTTCAGCATCCTGTAGATGCTGGGAGGAGTTTCTGCCTGAACAAAAAGGGACCCGTCTATCATGGCTTGCAAGACGTTGTCTTAACTTAAAAAAAATGCTACCTACAGGGAGCTTCACGTCCTTTTAGCCAAATGGCAGAAGTTGTGTGATATTTCCAGAACCCCAAAGCTTACTTATCTCGATGGATATCTAACCATCCTCTCTCTACTACCACGTGAACTGGTCTCTTCCAGCCCTTTAAGATGAGGTAACAATACCCTTGAGATGGATGGGGATACCGAACTTACTCAAACATTAATAATCAAAACGACTCAGGAAGTTGGCAAAAGGATAACTGTTTTAATATCAATTATCTAAAACAGGGAGTACAATGGACATCAATGGATGCCTCAGCATAGGAACTCTCAATGCATCTTGAAATTTCATTTATAATAAAAATTTGTCATAGGTGACGTCAACCTATGTGGCAAACTACAGAAACCTAATGGCAAGTGTGATAGGGTCTAAGGAAATATCTAAGTATACGATCCATACTTGTCTAAGCAGTAAAGAAATATGATAGGTTTCTTAACATCAGGTGAGGCAACTAAGACCTCCCCTAAAACAGGTTACTATGATTGTCACTAAATACACAATGTCCCATTGGCTACACAAACTATAGGACCCTTAATCATGCGTTCCTCTACCATTGGTTGGCACTCTAACCTTTGTCAGTACTATTCCACCTATGTCCAGTAGCATGCAGACTAGGCTTCCAGGTGCTGGTGAGCTAGTCTTTGACCATAGCTTCCCAGCAATTAGCATATTCATCCATCATCACCTCAGTGGTCTGCTGTCAATTAGGGCTTTGAACTTGTCCTTGGGAGTGTTCTTTGCTCTGGAGAATTCAGGGGAGTGAAGGCACGCTCTGCCCTCATGCGTAGGTGCGACCATCATGTTCATCCAACTTCATCCCTCCACGTGACTGAAGATCACAAAATTAAGCCGCACGTGTATTAAAAATACTATTTTCTACTGCACCTCTGACGTCTTCCTTGTGTTGTTCATGCCTCCTGAACAGGAGCTTTGTACTTTCAAATGATTTGTATCCAATGTCTTCTCACTCCAACCTGATAAAACCTTGGCTTCTTTCCTCATCAAGTTTTGCCTTTCTGAGATTCACTTTGTAATTCACTTGCTTTTCAAGTGCGACACACTGGAAAAGAGGCATTCCTTCTTTAGCCCAGCTCTGCTATAACACGCAGTGGAAACATCCATTCTTTATATGCTTCTATATATATGTATATGTTGGCGCATGGCACAATCTATTCACTACTTAGCTAGCCCCAATAACACTTTGTTTGCTTGCGATTCTTTGCCTCTGTACATGTGTAAAACAGTTTGACATCTTCATCACTTCTGTAGCATATGTTTCTTCATCTTGATCCCAAGATGCCACTTATCTTCGATTCTTTCTTGATGCCTTATAGAATATCCACATTCTCTAGCCTCTGCATATCGTCTATGTACGTCAGCTTGACTCTGTATGTTATAACCATTCATCTTCGACATTCATTGGTCCTGCTTCTTCCAGAATTTAATTCAGATGGCCATCATACTGCCTCGTATGCAGGTATGGTTTTCTCAATGGGAACGTTGCCTTCAGGATTCTCTTTGGTATCAGTATTTTCACTGGTACCACACATGTCTCACTCTCTGGTTCCCAACATATAGGCAAGATGGGCGAGGTGATTGAGATGGGGGTACTTAGCTCCTTCTCTACAATGCCTTGAAACACTTGCGTATAGGCGCATTAAAAATGCCATATCATATCATATAATATATACTTGCAATTGTTTGTGCAATATTGATACTTTTTCTTGTAAACTTTTAAATAGATGCTTGCAAGTATTGCACACAAATGATAATGTTCAAAGGCAGATCAAGATGATACAAAGAACAGATGACTATGAAGTTCATGAAAAAAAGGACTTTTGTTTCATTCTCTAGCTTGTCTTGATAAAAGTCGATTTAAGAGTCAGTTTCATCATATACGGATGCTAACTGCACATCATACTAAAATTAGATACCTTCTAGTTAACCTGCATGTGTGCAAAACACCACATATGTCTCTTGCAGTTTTAAAACAAATGATTGTGACTGGAACGGTAGAAAGTTTAGTTTCAACAATGCAAATGATACATTTTATGCATTTAAAAAAGCATGTCTAGGTAGATGAAACGCTTATAGGAAGTGGAAATGATGATCCTATGCTTTCAATGGATTAGATTTTTCAAAGGTATAAAAGCAGCATTGCAATGTTTGAGTTGTCTTCTACTGAAAGACCTGACATTGGGGGTCATTCTGAGTGAGGCAGTAAGGGGTTAATGGAGCTGGTTACCGTGCCATGGCTGTCAACCCCTTACCGCCTCATTACGAATCTGCTCATGGGAACCCGCTAAGGACGCCTGGTTTTACCAGGCACCCTTAGCGGGTCCCGCGAGCAGACCAGGGTGCTAACAATGGGCCCGTTATTAAAGGGCCCGTTGTTAGCACCCGCTCCATTCCCATTCAGCCCTATGGGGGCTCGAATGGGAATGGGGATGTACCGGGTCCGGGTCCCTTGAATGAGGAATTACCGGGCCCTCCAAGGTTGGAATGGCCCGGTAATTCCTCATTCAAGGAACTCGGTCCCGGTACCCGGTAAGGGGGTAGCCATGCCGCTATCAGCGGCATGGTTACCTCCTACCGTGTAATGACCCCCATAGTCTGTGTATCCTGTCAATACAGTTTTTATAAGTCTCAAGTGCAACTACTGCATGTGGAGAACAAAATTAAACACACTGTAGAAGATGTTTGAAAAGAATGTTATCTGTATTTGTAGAAGAACGATTTGACACAATATTGTTTTCACTTATTGTATGAAAGTGAATTTTCAACATTATGTTATGCTGTTGCCCATACTCTTCAGACCACATCTAGATTTCAAAATCGTTCTGCATGTGAGATACTTCAACAGATGAAAGAAAAAAACAAAGTTTTAGAGGGCAAATTTACAAATATTCTTGCTACAATGAGATGAACTAAAGAATATTGGTATGGGAGGCACTCTGAGGTTAGATGCATGATCAGAAACATGGGATCTCCAACCTGGTTTGTGACTTTAAGTTGCACTGCGTATGGTTGGGATAATCTTGCAGAGTGGATTGGAGAAAATAATGCAGATAAAGACAACATAGAACATAAGACACATGGGAAATTGTGTTCTATGGACCCTTTAAGTGTATTGCGGTTTTTTCATAACAGATTTTTAGCCATGTTACACTTTCCATGTAATAAAGAAAATGTTCCACTAGGCCCTGTGGAACATTTGTTTTGGAGGAAAGAGTAATAGGCATGTGGGGCTCTGCATATACATACACTGTTGTGGATTAAAGATGCTCCTCAGTTTGGTAAGGCACGTGACGGCTGTGTGATTTAGTTCATTGATAAAAATGTTACTTGTTCTATTCCATCTCAGCACGTGAATACTGATCTACGAAACACGGTGGAAAGGTTTCAAAAGCATTCATGTGGAAAGTACTGTCGAAGAAAATACAAACATTATGACAAGTACTACACAGATTTGGCTCTCCAGGGATTGTGACACCAGTTGTTCGAGTGAATAGTTTAATGTCACCTGTTCGACACTATGTTACTGGTAAGTCACTGAGAAATACCTATCATTTAAAAAGAAATAAGGAATGCCAATGTAATAATGATTACAATGCTGTCATTGCTCAGCTATGGACTGGAAATACTGATGTACAGATTATTGCTGATAAATCAACAGCTGTTGCTCATTATGCTACATAATACATGACAAAAGCAGAAAAGAGCAAAGCAGCTGAAGTATGGGCAGATTTAACATCAGATACAAGTCTCAGTCAGAAACTTGTAAGCTTTGATTTGAAGATGCTTTCACATAGAGAGTGTGGTAGCTATGAAACTGCAGATTGGCTAGTTTGCCTATGTATGGATGTAGTGTTAATGTAGTTTGGTTAAGTCTTGGACCAGCTAGTAACAGATATTGCTTATTGAAGCCTTTGACTGCAATTGAACAGTTAACTGAATCAGCACCTGGCAGTACAGAAATTTTTAAAACCAACTTGAGTGATACATATTATCCAAATAGATAAGAATTGTTGGAGGATTTTTGTTTGTATAAAGTTACACAACACTACTCATATTGAAATATTGAAGCAAACTGTGACAGGGGACAGTTTAAGTACATGGATCTAGGGATTGTCTAGTCAGACATGAAAAGTCAAGTCTCATTAACCACATGCAACTGTCTTGTCAAAGTTCAGAGATAAATACATAATGTTATTTTTGTATTTTACAGTTGTTCTTCCCATGGCGTGCGGAGAGTGATGTACTTGGCAGTTTTGAAACTTTTGAAAAATCATTTTTCCTAAAGAAAATGCTTAATTACATATCCGAAATGTGAGCAGTATTTGGACCTACTGGAGAAAGAACTATGTCAAGAAGAACTTTTGTCAGCTCAACTGGCAAATGAGACTCCTGAGGGCAGTCAAGAATCTGCAGCAGGAAGTCAAAATGTTCTTTGTGAGTCCATTATTCAAACTGATGTTGAGCTTGCTATGGAGAAAGTCGAAATTGCAAAGGAACAAAGTAAAGTTGAAGATGTGAATTGTGATGAAATTGTTAGTAAACTTACTATAGAGCAAAAAGAAAATTATAATACATTTAAAGAAAGGTTCTTACATGGTTTACTGCATGACAAGTGTGAATGCTCTTGTGTGCAATGCAAACCTGTTAAAACGTGTTTTAATGAATGCAGTAAGAGCTATGATCCAAAATTTAACAGACTCCTCTTTGTCATGTATTATAACTGCTCCAACAGGTTTAGCAGCATTTATTGTAGAAGGTGCTACTTTACATCACCTGTTAATGTTACCAGTGGAGCATGACAACAAACTAGAATATCGGAAACTTGTATCAAATGCAGCACAAGAAGTAGGAAAAGTTATTAGAAAATTAAATACATTGATTGTAGATGAAGTATTTTGTCTAACTTGATGCCGGCTTTCATTCATTTGCAAATGCAAGAGGTTTTGAAGACATTTTGTTTGGAGGTGAGCATGTTCTAGTTTTTGGAGACTTGTTACAATTAACTCCTGTGAAAGGTGAACCCATTTTTAGAATGCTGCAATCTATGAGGCAATCTGGAGACTTAGAGTGTGCAAAAATGCTTAAAAAGATATGTTTAGGTGTTCTTGAGGAAAATGTGAGCGTGGTCTTAAAGAGAGCACTGATTTCTAACATGTTTCATGTAGATTGCAATCTGTCTGATGTTATGTTGACTCTTAAGGGAAAACAACATGTGTTATGTTTCTTTGATGTGCACATTTGCAGAGTGTAACAAGTTTAACTCTACAATGATACTGTCAGAGAAGCTATTTATTGTAAAGATAAAATTATGTGATGTTTTAGATGGTCATGTTATGCCTTTAGAGTTGGTAGAGAGCAAAAGCGCAATTAGGTCAGCTAGAGAATTCAATTTCCAAAACAGAAAGTCTGGAAGGAGTTTTAAAACTGTGCATCAATGCATGAGTAAGATTGAAGAGGAATTTGAATGGAGAAATTGGTCTAGTCAATGGAGCAATGAGAAGAGTGATGGCATTTCACACTTTTCCTCACAGTACAATTATTGAACATGTTGAAGTTAAGTTTGATGGTGTAGAAGGAACTCACTTGATTTCTTGGATATCTGCAGTTTTCATGCTTTTTAAGGATACCTTTGTGAAAAGAGCGCAGTTTCCATTGTGATCTGCTTATGCAATAACTATTCATAAATCACAAGGGTTGACTTTAAAAGCAACACTTATTGGCATTGGTCACACAGTGATTAAAGAAGGAATGTCATATGTAGCTTTGTCACATGTGAAAAATATAGAAGGTTTATTTTCAATAAACTTTGATGAAAGTAAATTGACAGCTGACATTTCTTACATTGAAGAATAGAAAAGTTGCATTGTATGCTCCTAACCTGAACCTTAATAATAATAATAATAATAATAATAATAATAATAATAATAATAATAATACCTGTGCCTGTGAAGCAGTCATCCAGGAAACATAAGGAGTCAGTGAAAGCACATTCAAATAAAATCAGTCCTTGAAGACTAAAGAACAACGGAATTGTATGGAGTTGGAGAGTCGTCCAACTGTAACATACTGTCTTTGCAGTTTTAGTAATGAAGCAGGTGTTGAATGCTATTGTAATGCAGCTTTGTGTATGTTGTTTCAAATGACTGCATTGATGCAAGAAATTGCTTTAACGGTAGAGAAGCAGTTAGTTGTTGAACTTTCATTTCTTAAAATGTCTGCAGATGAAAATACACACAGTTTACATTTGGCAATGTCAATACGAAATGTAGTAGTTGTTGCAAGTGGAAATGAACAATGTTCTCAAAATACACAGGTAGATAGTCAAGAATTTATAATGAATGTCTTTAAGATATTAGTGAAAGTAACTTTTAAAGTAGATAAGTATGTTGGAATTAGTTACGAGTGGAAGCATATGTGTCCAAAATGTAGGAAAGGGTAGTCGACTCCAGATGTTTGTGAAAGATTTGTGTATCTGCATGTGCCTGATCAGAAAACTTTTAAATTGTCTGATCCTGTAACTAAAGCATTCCATGTCATACAATGTAGTGACCGTGGTTGTTTATGTTTCAAAGATACAATGTAGATGGTAGAAAAATTAACATGTCAATAATGAATTTTGTCAATAGTCAAGTTTGTGTTAGTAAGAAAAGTTTTAAAACATGTGCATTTATTTTTCATGAGGGTGCATCCATTTCATCTGGACATTTCATGACATAGGTGCATACAGAAGTAGATTGGCTTTTTTCTAATGATGTTGTATTCACACACCAAGCTAGATTGCCAAATGGTTTACAGAATGCTACTTAATGTTAGAAGCAAAGTATTAAAATATATGTGTAACATTATTTGTGAATATAAACATCTAAAATACAAATTGTAAATAATAAAATAGGTTAATAAGTGTTTTATGTAAAGTAGGACATGCTTTGCTATGTGGATGTTTTTTTTTCAAAACAGTACTAAATAAATGTAGAGGTAGTATTGTGAAGATTATATAATTTAAGAGAGAAAATAGCATTCTGCAATCTTCTATTTCTGTTTTATTGTGTGAAACAGTGTATATTTTAAAATGCACAAGTGTTCCATATAAGCGTGAAGTTACATAAATGGTTCCATGTACATTATTTTGAGTGTGAGGAAGTGTAGAAGTTGATGACCGCTTACATATGAAACAAGTATTCACTAGGTTGTAGATACAAAAGCATATAGTGCAATTGAAATACAAAATCAAAATAACAGACTGAAAAGGTAACTTTGGTAATTTGTATGTGTAGTGTGGAGTTTTTTTAAAAGTCAGACAATCTATTCAGTCATTAAACTGTGAATATTAATTCATTTTGTATGGTAATTTTAAGCTAATTGTGATTATCTTATAAGGTGTGCAAGTGGCCAGAAAAAAAGACACACACCAAATTGGGAAAGAAGCTATGGAATTATAATGTAGCTAGAATTTGTATAATTTATAATACATTTGATATAGAGGGGGGTCCCAAAATATTGTAAAGGCTTTTAAATGTGGTGCCATTTAACAAATCTACACAAAGGTTTGCAAAAAGATTATATATCTAGATATAGATGTTTTCATAAAGTCTGAATGGATTTTGTCAAGTGGGGGCTAGGTTATATGACAATTGTATGTGCATACATTTGACACTTTTGAAAAAATAAAACATGGGTGGATTTCCAGCATGATTTTGCAAATGTGCCAGTGTTTTATTATTTGACAAGTGTCATAATGTAGCTACAAAAAATAGCGGTATACCTTTAGTGACTGAGGGGTAGCCTGTGGCAATGGGCCCTGGTCAGATTTTCCGGGTCATGGAATAAGGTCATGATCCGGACAATCTGGCTACTGGCCATGACCAAAAGTGGAACTACAAATCCCAGAACGCAAACAAAAGATCTAGGACAACATAAACACCTACAGATTAGAATGCATCACATTGGCAAGTATGCATATACTCCTAACATATTAAACTTTCACACACCAACTGCCATGTAAAAGTGCATTACAACTCTTTTCCAACAACTGTTCTTCTCTTTTCAAAACGTTACACACAGATCTTCTAAAAATATGCACATACGCATTTCTTAATTTTCTTAATTTTCTTAATTTTCCTAAAATTACCCTAAAAACAAACATGTTTTAAATGTCCAGCAATTTCATTAACTGTTTTTCCCAACATCTCCTCCTAACTTCATAAATAACAACCTTGCTTACTAAAAGTACTTCACCATTACCACATATCCCCACTAGCTTTCTTTTACAATTACAGGAAAGAAGCACATTGCTGAAGATAAGAACCAAAAAAAGAATACCTTTCACATCCTTCACAGTAAGTACATTAATGTACATTAATGTACCATGTACCATTAATGTACATGTATATGTATGTAATAAAAACAGCCCAGTTCCACTATATATTACCCCAGACTACTTTTTTTGAACCAACACTTCTTTCACTTCTTTCACTCTAACTCTTTGCAATTCACCATTCACACTCTTCATATTCCTATCTAAACACCACCATTGCAGCACCCACTATTATTCTGAAAACAGCACAATGTGCCTACTGATTCAATCACACCACCATTCCCTTACTCACTACCTCAACAAAATCACCTCTATAGACTATTACTCTAAAACTTCCCAACCTCCCTCATATGCCACCTCATAATAAAACAGCACTGTATTGTATTACGCTCTCCAATCACAACCACACACCCATTCACAGTACATGCATGTAAATTGCATAACTTTCAATCCCAAACCTTCTCTTTTCCCAACAGACACACCAAAATGCCTACGAAAGGGCAAATCAGTAGAAAAGAGAGGTCACATAGAGCAGATCATCCACCTCTAAAACAAGGATTTGAAATATTAAAACAAAAGAGTTAGGAACCTCACTCAACAAAGCTAAAACAGCCACGACTAAAAAAGGTGAATGTAGTCATGGTAAAGCAATTGCAAAAAATCATATGTTACAAACAATGTTCCACAGTAAGTTCATCACAATCTTATAAAAAGTGGTGAAAAGTCATGATCAAACCTTAAAAACTACCATAGTAGACTAATCCTCAAAGCTCAAATGGACAGCAGTTTTCTACTAAAGAGAACATTGTTTATATTGATTTTAAACATAATGAAACCATTAACTAAATGAATCAATACATTACATAAAGTGCTTCTAAACATGTGCAGTGTTAATATAGAGACTGTTTCAAACTTCTGTGATGGTGAATAGATTCACACATGCAGCACAGAATAATATTTCAATGAGGAAGCTCATAAACAAGAAAAAAATAATATCTGTAGAGAATAATGGGTGAGGGTATGAAATGGGAGAAGACACCTTTATGGCAAAAGAAACCCTTATAGAAAAAAAAAAACATCCCCAACAAACTTTCAACCAAATACTTCTTTCACCCAAAAAAACATGCAGTGTGCAAATTGACATGCAGCTCAATGTGTAATATACACCAACAAACCTTTAAAATCTTTACAATCCCTCAATCAGTTTGTGAAACTAAAAGACAAAAGTAAAATGAAAACTTTAAAAACCATGGACTCCTGTGCAGTGTGCAGCCACACTGGTCTGCGAGGACATTCATTAGCCTACATTTCGGGAACTGCTTGCAAAAGCACCTTTCACAACAACAAAATGTTAGTAACACACATTCTGCTATACATAATCTTGTACATAGACTATAGTATGCAAAACAGCCTGCTCTAGAACTGCAACATTTGAATAACATTCTCCTACATGGAACAGTCAAAGAACTGCTTCAAGAAATAGAACACATCCAAAGTAAATAATATGGAACTGAAGTTGCATTAGAAAATTCTGTAACTTCAGAAAACATTACCGAAAACCTCATGAACACCAACATCATAACATAGACATACAAAATAGAAATAGCTAGGTTTCTAAACACATATGCAGAAATACCAGACCAATGTGTCGGTTGTCACAGAACTTTGTATACAAACAGCACATAAATAGTAGAGATAGCCTATAAAATAAAGGACAATGAGGAATCCATTAGTTCCAATTAGATGTATATCTAACAGCAGAACCTACATACGAAATAACTGATCCCTCAATAGTTTGCACATATTGCAACACAAAGCTTGACAATACCCAAATGCCATCACATGCTATCACTAATAATTTAGACATATTCCCACTTTCCAAAGCTCTCCAACAACTTAACATGTATGAGAGCATTATAATCCAAACGGTACACCAATTTCAAGCTATAGTATGCCTTCACCAGAAATCAGCCAAATTAGGAGTTCAGCGACTAGTAGATCAATCTTTGATCAAGATGTAGATGATTTGACCAAATCCATGTTTTCAAAAGAGTAAAGTGACAGAGCTTTTTTTATTGCGGGGAGCCCCCTCCTTCCCCCTAGCTTTATTAATATCCCTTACCCCACTCCCACATGTATTTTATAAAAACATGTTTCTTTTGGTAAAAAAATTCAAAACAATTTGGTCACTTCTTCCTCAGAAACTTTGGATTCAGTCACTTCTACGGTATTGCTTTCATTGTACTAGTTAATGGTGTATCAATAAAAGACAAAAAAAAAATGGTAACTAGTCGACTTAAAGTTAGAAAAGCCCCACAATATCTAAAAGAAAACAATCAATATTACAAAGATATAAACATAGAGGAAAATGTAAGAGAAACCACCCAAATAATTCAAGACTCACCAACAACTGGCCAATTGCAACGTGTAGATCCTGTTACTGCAGCCAACATTTTAGACAAGTATACAATTCGACCACTACATTCCAAAGACACCATTGACGATGCATTAGAAACATTTCCAATCCATCAAGCCAAAGGTCCACACAAATTAGTGGATCAGAAAATCGCTCTTTAAAAATGTATTCTGAAGACACCAGATTCAGACAAAGGGGGGTCATTACGAGTTGGGCGGTAAGGGATAAATGATGCCGGTAAAGGATTACTGGCATCGTTTACCGCTCCGGGCCATTGCGACCCACCAACCCGCTATTAGCGGCACCGTAACTAGCTAACGGTGCTTCAAATAGCGGCATGGGCGTGGGCACGCGACCCTTCATGCCGGAAATACCGCCATGGCGTAAACAGGAGGCCAAGTCAGGCGGACATGAAAATAACGGCCTACTGAAGCCGAAAAGTACCTTACTGGCATGGAGTAAATACCGGTATTGGGGACCACCCGTAAATGGCCATGTGCAGTGTTCCCAACTGCCACAGGTGCACACAATCAGCACAGGTGGAGGCAATACAGACTGGGCCAGCGCAAAAGGAGCATACCCCACCCCTTCCCACACCCAGTCACACACCAAAATGATTCCAATACTACTAGCAATGCTGGGGCTGGAGGACATGATTGGAGCGGAACTGCTGCAACAACAACAACAACAACAACAGGCAGCACAGAGGAGACGCAGGAGGAGAAGGTGGGTGAGGCAGGCCCACCATGCCCCTCCAGTGCAGCCAGTGGTACCACGCAGGCATCCCCCAATCCCTCGCATGCAAGGCCAGTCCATTCAACCTAACCCCTGAGCAGATCCACACCCTGTACCCACTGGACCCGGACACCATCACCACCATTGTGGACATGATACATAACAACATCGTCAGCCTGATTGAAATACGCACTGCCATCCCTCCTCTACTGAAGGTAGTGTCAGTGCTGCACTTCCTGGCCACAGGCACCTACCAGCAAACAAACAGTGAGGCACATGCATGTCATATCCCAACCATTATTCTTACGTACGCTGAAGTGCTCGATGCCCTCCTGAAGCACATAGGCGACCACATTTTCCTACCACGGACAGCCCAGGAGATCTCCAACACCAAAGTTGGTTTCCATTCACTGGCCAGCATCCCTGGTTGCATTGGCGCCATCGACTGCCCCCATGTCGAATTGGTGGTCCCACATGCCATGGAGGTAGTGTCTCAAACAGAGGTAGTGTCTCAAACAAGATCATCACACATTGTTGTGCCCGATTTCCCGGATCAACCAATTATTCAATGGTCTTGCGGAACTCCACGATACCACGCTACATGGAGCGACATGCAGGGCAGAGATCCTGGCTTCTCAGTGAGTTGCATGTCAGGCTCATGGAAATGCGATGTGGGTAGGTGATTGGGGGGAGAGATGCATACTTCACCTGACTGAGATGGGGGGAGAGATGCATACTTCACCTGGCTGAGATGGGGGGGGGTGCATACTTCACCTGGCTGAGAGTACCTGAGAGGATGTACCATGCTCATACCCCAAAGTAGGCCAGACTTGACCCGACACCTGACCACAAAATACAAGACGTAAGCTGCACTACCACGAAAATGATGCAGTGCAACAACCATTACATAGCTATCAACATGTACACTGCACATAATCAGACCGTAGCCCCCACAGCACAATGCAGCAACAAGCAATGAGCATGGACAATGCACAGCGCCAAATACCATCATCAAAAAGTAAAGGTCTCCATTACTGCGTAGAAAGGAGCCACATGAGGGCAAAATACATGAACACACCCCGACACCAACATAGAGGTCCACCAAAACAGCATGTCACCATTTGTCATGCAAAGTGAGATCATCATGATGCTGTCATCAATGTTGACAGGATGGTAGCATACATATCACTGCACATCACCCAGATCATGGGAACAACCATCGTGGATTACCACAGTGCATGAGCAACCACAAGGAATTGGCCCCCCTGCGCCCAATAGACGATGGCACGCACACCTGCCTATAAGAGGAATACACACATAGCAGTCACATCATGTGTCTCTATTCATGCATGGATCTGTGGGTGCATACAGGAAATGAATGCATGCTATGGTGTCATTGATACAGGTCCCATGTGATGTGAGGACTTATACATAATCATTGTTGCCCACATGCAGGTGATGCAGGCTATCCCTTGAAGAGGTGGCTCCTTACCCCAGTCCGGAACCCGCAGAACAGGCATGAGGAGGACTACAATTGTGCGCATACACGTACCCATGTGGTGATTGAGCA
The DNA here is from genome assembly GCF_040938575.1 of Ambystoma mexicanum. Classification (NCBI taxonomy): domain Eukaryota; kingdom Metazoa; phylum Chordata; class Amphibia; order Caudata; family Ambystomatidae; genus Ambystoma; species Ambystoma mexicanum. Next base: position 551,341,362 of record NC_090939.1, on the reverse strand, counting down.
GACCTTTGGCCTCTTGAAGGCACAGTTTCTCTGCCTCAGCAGGTCTGGTGGGGCACTCCTGTACGGCCATGAGAAGGTGGGCAAGATCGTCATGGCATGTGTCATGCTACACAATATGTGCATCAGACAGAATGTACCTCTGCCCCCTGACGCTGAACTGCAACCACCTGATGATGAGGATGAGGGGGCTGCACTTCAGGGAGGCAGCGATGCACAGGAGGGACGTGCCATGCGTCAGACTCTGATTGACCTATGTTTCTAGCACACATGGATGGAGAGTGTGACATGGAGGTGGAACTCAGGGCAATGGGTGTGTCAGGGACATGGACACTGTAGACTGTTCACCAATAAAGCACACGTACACAATAAGCAATGTCCTCACATGTGAATTCAGATTTCATAACAGGTGTATTCAGAAAAAGTAACTAACAAGTGCACAAGCCCTCCACCCAAAACACCCGCTCTCACCTCCCCCTCAACTTCCCCACACACCCTCTCCCTCCTCCCCCTCAAATTAATGCACAAACTTTAGTGTTTCATTATTTAAAAATTATTGAATTATTAACTATTGTTTTGAGCCACCACTTGCAACATGCTCAGCTCTCTCTACCTATTACTAAAATAATCCACATTCAGGATAATTCCACTTTGCAACTGTATCTGCCTAAAGCAGCAATCAGCCTCCTTATGAGATTGGTAGTATCTGAGCAATAATACCTCAGAGATACCAACAAATTGTATTCCTCCTCCCTTGACCCCTGCAGCACAACATGCAACAGTCCCCTGGACTCATGAAGGCAGACTCTGATCCCACGATCCTGAGCCTCTGGAACTTTTGCACCCCTGCAGAACATGTGTGTGTCATGGCTGTTCCCCTAAATCAATTTCAATCTTACTTCTGTGCAGCCATTTTGTTTCATGTGCTTTAGTGTGCCTTTTGCAAAAATCGAATTTAGGTGACTTTACTTGTGTGCAGCCATTTTCGTTTCATGTGCTTTAGTATGCCTTTTGCAAAAATCGAATGTAGGTGCCTTTACATCTGTGCACCCTAATGCTGTGTTTTAGAGTGCCTTCAGAGTGCCCTTCAGGTGGTTGAGACCTTCCATATATGCTCAACTGTTATGTTCACTTGCTTGCAGAGTCCTTACTGTGTAACTGCCTGTTTGATGTTGCCCCTAACACCATGAGTTGAGAATTTGCCAGTCTGTGTGATCGTACCCTTTTGACTCATATTCTGCCCAATATAGCCCCCTGTAACTTGAGGCATGGCTTTACCAGTCTGTGTAATCATACCTGTCTGACACATATGCTCCCTAATGGAGCCCCCTGTAACATGAGTTGAGGCTTTGCCAGTCTGTGTAATTGTACCATCTGACAGATATGCTGCCTGATGTAGCCCCCTGTAACACGAGGTGAGGCTTTACCAGTCTGGTAATCATACCTATCTGACACATATGCTCCCTAATGGAGCCCCCTGTAACATGAGTTGAGGCTTTGCCAGTCTGTGTAATTGTACCATCTGACAGATATGCTGCCTGATGTAGCCCCCTGTAAAATGAGTTGAGGCTTTGCCAGTCTCTGTTATCGTACCAATCTGCCTCATTTGCTGCCTGATGTAGCCCCCTGTAATACGAGGTGAGTCTTTTCCAGTCTGGATACACACACACCATTTTATGTCTGTAACCATATGTTTATTCTTGCACTTCACCAATGTACCATGCACTTTATGTAACTAGCGCCTCAAGGTTTTGTGCTCTGAAATAAATGCTAAATAAATCAAATTAATTGATCGAGTCCATGGGGATTTTGACGGTATTACAACCATGGATATTACCACTGGCGCAAACACTTTTGAAATGGGAGCATTTTGGCAGAAAGGCAGTGAAATTACATCCAGCATTTTGCTGGAGATTTTTCTTCCACCTCACTGCGAGACCTTTAATTCGGTGGTGTGGCAATGCAGAGGTAATGTAGTGATAATGGAGGGCCACTGTTGTTAGTGATACTCACATTAATTGCTTTTCAGACCATAGCATCTGATCACACAGATCTTTATGAATGATGCTGCCGGGACGCTGCCGGGATGCTGCATCAGATTTTCCTGCACATGTGCTTCCATGATGCTGCTACCTCACACCTCAAAGAAACCTGGACTACCATGATATTCACCCCTCCTTAACCATGGGTTAGTTCCCTCCCACGAGTTAGTTCCCTCCTTCTGGATACACTCCTACCCTCTTCTGACTTTCACTCTCCTTCTCTGCTCGACTCCCAAGTTTACATTTGTGTTTGTTCAATGTTTTGCACCCATTGTTAGCATCTGATTCCGGTTGCAATTTCAAAATCTAGCTGTTATTATACACTTGGTTTAGTGTCAAATCTAGCTGTGTTTATGCATTTAGATTAGTTTCAAATATAGCTGTGTTTATGCATTTACCTTATTTTCAAATCTAGCTGTTTTCATGCATTAAGCTTAGTTTCAAATCTAGCTGTGTTTATGCATGTGGCTTAATTTCAAATGTAGCTGTGTTTCTGCATTTAGCTTAATTTCAAATCTAACTGTATTTATGCATTTAGCTTAAGTAAAAAACTAGCTGTGTTTTTGCATATGGCTCAATCTCAAATGTAGCTGTATTTTTGGATTTAGCTTAATTTTAAATCTAGCTGTGTTTTGCAAACTTGTTATTCCCTTTGTTTGTATTGCGTGCTTTTCTGTAACCGACTGGCCCAGTGACAGGACCGTTTTACTTGTTCTATTCTTACTCACTGCCCCCCCTCTGTCTACCTCTCCCATGGCGTTTTCTGTTACTCCTATCTTGTCCAACTGTTTTTCCATTGACTATCCTTCCCTTCTCAATAAGTCTGGATATCTCGGCCTCCAACCCTGGTCTCCCTATCTCTGACACCTATTCCAGAGCTTCCTCCAGACAGACGATTAACCAACATCCTCTTTTTTCATTCCTTCGCCAAATCTATGGACTCTTCATATGATCTCTGTGCTCTGTCCTTTCTCCTCCGCTCCCATTGATTGTGGCACCGGCTGGGAAGCCCTCATGGCCCCCATCGACTCCTCTAAGGTCATCATTAATGAATACATAAATGGCCTCAGGCCAATCTCCTAAGCTTTGATTGGATCTTCCCTCGCCTCATCAATTTCCTTTAATCTCCTGCTGTACCCTGTCCCCCCTCTCCTGCTTCCCTGTCCCCGCCTGGCCACCTTGCCCTCTCTTCCCTCCTCTACTGCCGCAACGTGGGCTCTTTCGCCTCCACAGGGCGTACCTCTGATTTGTACTCCACCCCAGAAGGTCTTCAAGGCTGGCAATCTTCTTCATCTTGCCACTCTCAACACTTGCTCTGCTGTCAAACACTCCTCTGACATCTGCCGCCTCCTCGAACAATTTGACCTCAATGTTCTTGGACTCACTAAGACTTGGTATATGCCCATTTATGTCACAAGCTTTGACACTCTCCTCCCTTACAGCTACAAGATCCTCTCCGCACCTAGAACCTACGAGTCAGAGGGGTTCTAGCCCTGATCTTCCCTGAGTGGATTCCTGCCTCTATCATTCCCACGCAGACCTACTCCTCTTTCGAATGCCTTGTCTGCAGGCTCTCTCTCTCTCCTGGCCACTCTCTTACAGTGGCAAATATCTAACGGCCCCCTGGTCAGATCACCTCTTTCCCCTCTCTTAGTAGGCGGGCTTCTCCTTGCCCCTCCTGGCTTCAACCTCTGAACTCATCTTTCTTGATGACTTTAATATCCATCTATATTCACTCTGTTCCTCGTCTGTACTCTTTTGTGACCTCTGCGATTCCCTCTCCCTTTCTATCCTCCCCTCTGGCCCAACTCACTCTGCAGGCACATGCTTGATACTTTGATCTCCTCTATCCTCCCCTTCTCAATCCCTCTGACCACTCCTCTCTCCTGGAGCAATCCCTCCCTCTTCTCTTCCCATCTCACTCTCACTACTCCCCAGGCCAAGTCAACCCCAACACTGCCACCTACCTTCTCAGACATACAACCCATGAATCATGTGTCAGTTGAGGCTTTACCTGCCACCTTCCCCCACCCATCCTCTGGCTGATTCAAATCCTGACAAAGCCCTTTTCCTGCTCTATTCTTCTATCTCTGATACTCTTGATGTTGTTGCCCCTGTCATGAGGATCAATTTGAAGCCCAAAGCCAAGTGCAATTCTTGGTATGACCTAGCTACCCTCAAACGTAAGTGCAGGGTGGATGAGAGGAAATGGAGGGCTTCCTGTTCATTCTCTGACAAACTGGCCTGCTGCTTGCTTCAAAGGCAATACTGACTCTCTGTCCATACTAAGAAGAGAGCCAACATCCAAGCCTATGTTTCTGAGGCATCTAACAACTCACCCGAACTCTTCAAAATCTGTAAGGATCTGGCCAACCCGGCTGCAGTCTCTACCTCTCCTGTCGCCTCCCAGGCCGTTTGCACGGCCCTTGCCTCACTTCATCTCCAAAACCCAGGGCATCCTGTCCACCCTCTTGTCCCCTCCCTCTCTTCCCCTTCTCCTTCTGCAAACTCTGGCCCTCCTGCAGCCGCCTCCCCACCCTCTTTCTCTTCTTTTCCTTTTTACTCCCGTGACAAGGTTTCTAGATAAGTCCAATCAATGAAAGTCAAAACAGGTCAGGTTCCCTGTTCCTCCAAAACTATCAAGGACGACATTGACACCCTTGCTCCTGCCCTGGCCGATTTCTGCAACCTCTCCTTCACCTCTAGAGCCTTCTTCTCCCCTCTGAAGCACTCTCTTGTGCACCCTCTTCCCAAGAAACCCACAGCTGACCCTTCCTGGCCGTCAAACTTTTGCCCGATCTCCATCACACCTTTTCTGGGCAAACTCTTGCAAAGGTTGTCCATCTCGCAGCTTAACCTCCATTCCGATTCTGTTGGCTGTCTCCATGACCACCAAGCTGGCTTCTGAGCTGCCAGATGCATGGAAACTCCTCTCCTGAACATGTGTGAAGATGTACTCCCAACCTTGACTCTAACATCCCTTCTGTCCTCATCCTACTCGATCTCTCTTCTGATTTCGACACAGTCAACCATGCTATCCTGCTCAACCATCTCTGTGATATCTGGGTATCACTGATCAGGCTCTGTCCTGGGTGACCTCTTTCCTCTCTGATCAATCCTCCCAGGTCCAACATGGGTTCTTCATTTCCTCCATCTCCCTCTCTACCTGCAGTGTTCCCCAGTGGTCTAACCTTTCTCCCTGGAACTTCAACCAATGGCTGGAAACTCTCGCCCATCGCATTGCCTCTCTTGTTCCTCTTTTCAGTGCTGTGTGGATGACACGCAACTCATTTTCAGGCTTCCCTCATCCACCTCTTCTCCTCCTCTCATCTCTGATTGCCTTTCTTCTATTCAGGAGTGGTGTGCCGCAAACGATCTCTCCCTTAATGCCAGTAAGACATTAAGACTGCAAACCTTCACCCTCCTTTCCTGTCACTCTCTGGCTGGCCTCCCTTGGCCCTCCTCTAACCCCCACATGCGAGGCTAAGAACCTCAGAGTCATTTTCGACTCCACACTTTCCTTTTCTACTGACATCTCTGATGTCTCTAAAAAGTCAAACTTCCAACTGCACCTCCTCAGAGGTATTCTGCCTTTCCTCTCCTTCCCCCAGAGGTTCACTGTATCTCGAGCCCTGGTTCTCTCTAGGCTGGATAACTGCAACAGCCTCTTTCTAAATCTACCTGCTTCTACCCTCTGCCCTTTCCAACTCATCCAAAACATGACTGCAAGACTTATCCTAGGCCTCAAGCCCTGGGATCGTATCTCTCCAGCCCTGATATCTCTTAATTGGCTCCCAGTGGCTGTAAAGACAAATTCAAGACCCTTTGCATTGTCCACAACGCATTCTGGGGCCTGGTTCCAAAATACCTTCAACTCTCCCTTCGCAAATACCTTCCCTCTCAAGCCCTTTGCACCTCCTCCTTCAACTCCCTCAGGGTCAGTTGTTTCTCAAAGAAACGTGCTGGGGGTAGATATCTGTGTTCACCTGGGGCCTCCCTGCCACTCTGAAACTTGAGGAGAACCATCCCCGGTTCCGGAAGCCCCTCAAGACCTTCCTCTTTGCTTATGCCTTCTCTCCTCCTCTCCCCATGTTGATCTGTTCTGCTTAGGCATTGTGCACCTGGTTACCCTCTGATTTCGGGCCCAGGTCCTAGCCCACCCTGCCATGCAGCCACACTGCCTCCTGGCAACCCTTGCACTTTGGGCCTGTATCTGTAACCCTGCAGTGCCCCCTTTTCCGTTCACTTATGAGACACCCCAGTCTGTGCCTTAAACCTAGCCCTTTCCACTTGCTGGCTGCACTACCATTTGTTGTTGTTTTACTTTCCTGTGCTCAGCACTTTCCATTTCCCTCCTTCCCTCTCCCCTGCACTTTAGCGTTCTCAAAGGCACTGGGCCTAGCAAGATCGTTGTTTCGGTTTTCCCTTGTGCAGTCGCTCTCTGAAACACATGTGTACTAGCGCGATACAATTAAAATATCAATATCAATATCAATGCAAAATCGTGTCACTACAAATGCGTCTAACAGTGACAATGTACCGAGGTGTTTAGGGCCCTCATATGGTTTGACGAAATCCACGCCACCCCTTAGAACATCAAATTACACAGATGGTGACAGTTGTATCATGGCAACACTATCATTTCCCATGCGCAGATTTTCTAATACACGGCTCTCCTTCCAAAAGACTCTGTTCACAGTTGGTTTTGCGACAGATGCAAACAGTCTTACAGAGATGTTTGCTTGTATTTGCTGACTGTTTGAGGAGTATTGAGAAGAACATACAACGTTTTATTATTTATATATATATATATATTATAATATCTGCACACCTTCGATTTAGCCCCTCAGATGGTGTACAAATGCCTGTGTCAGTCCCGGTGGATGTTCATCATCCTGGGTGTGATACCTGTGCATTTATTTTAATTGGTGCATGTACCCCAGATTGAATTGTGTATTGGAAATGATGTGGATGCTACCTTCAATGGACCATTTACAATTCTGACCTCCTCAGTTCACTAAGCAATTACTGCTCCATGGGTGAAAATCTTGCAAGCAACACTTTACTCTCTGCCTCAGGCTTATTTGGATTCCGATATGTTATTCCTAATGTGTTGTGCACTCACTGACTTGTCTGCCACCTGCCTACTGCAAACGCTGCTGTTCCATCAGCGAAAAATCATGTTAGGGTGTCTCTCCTATATGCTACCCTTGAGATTGCCATAGTCTCTCTCTAACCTCCTGTTTGCCCATGTGTCTTTTCCACTCACTTCAAGAGATGAACAGTGACTGTTGAGTCACCAAATTGTGTGAATCTCTGCTGCTCCTTCTCAGCAAAATATGTTGAGCATGTATCTGCACAAGATGCCATCAGCAATTTACAACTCCTTTTCCCAGGTGTTATTTGATGACATGCGTCTAATCCACTTGTTTCTAGAGATGGACACTGACTGGTTGTCACATGTCTCCCCAAATCTCTGCTACTTTTACCCTGCGAAATCAGGCAAGCATGTCTCTGCCACATGCTGTGATAAGACATTCCTGGTGTAATCTCACACGTCCTCCCAGGTGTCTGCTGATTGCACATGGACGACACTGAGTGGCGTATCAGCAGTCATTTTCAATCTTTGCTGCTTTCTCCTCTTAAGATCAGGCAAGCCTAACCATCCCACAAGCTGTACTCAGGTGTTCCTACCATGTGCCAGCTGATGGCACATTTCTGGTCCTGTCATTCCTGTTACCTGACTCTCTGAATGCCTGCTTGGCCTCCCACCAAAATCAGGCTAGCTTTACTCTATCACAAGCTTTCCTAAAGTATTCCTTACTCCTCTTGTCCTTCCTCCAGGTGTCACCCGATGGCACGTGTTTCATCCATTCTCATCAAAACACAGACACTGCATGTGTGTTACTGTCATGTGCGTCCATAAATCTCTTTGGAAATGGCACGTGTGTTGTTCACCACTACCAATCACTAAATGCATTACACAGTGTTGTGTATGTGAAGATTACCATACATATTACTCTCTGAATAGGTCCCCAGCTACACACTACCTCTTCCTACTAAAGTACTCTAACTCCACTCAAGTTTGTTTAGCCCGTACCTATACTTTCCACCAGAAATTATTTTCTGTCTGATATAAAAATGCCTGAGGTGCTACTTGAGATACAGCCATTTGTCACCCGTTAAGCCAAGTGGTCAAACTTTGAAAGAACTTTACAATGGTTTGTCTTAAGTTGACCTGGTGGAATAACGTGAAATGTCGGCGTAGAAATCATTGTGTCTTATGCTGTCCTTTATAACAAAGTTGGGAAACTGGGTTTGGTGATGCAGTCCGGATTTGTGTGTGCTTCAGTGAGAGATATCTCCTCTCCTCTACACAGAAACTGGCTAGGGTGACAAAAGAACTTATTCTAAGTTTTTGAACCCAGGATAGGAATGACCGAAACTCATTTTTTCTATATGCTGACAATAACACATTGCACTGGGAAGGGGCAGTAGAAGTGATGATGTGCACTGGCTAAATTCCCCCTCTAGGGACTAAGACTAATGGAAAAGAAAAATCTAAAAAGGTTACATATGCACCATAGCTCACACCAACTTTTCACTCCATACGTCACACACCACTCATGACACATGATCATTCCCTCATTTGTCCAGGCACTGGTAGGAAGCTGTGACCATAACCCAGCACAATGGCAAAGATAGGAGCTTGGGAATTAGACTACAACCATGCAGAAGGGTAAACAAAAATGTGGTGTAATAAGCCCGGCTCAGCATGGAAGTTGCTCATCAAGCCCATTCTTCTAAAAGGAGGGATTGTTTGCCCCATCCTTTTCGGCCTTAATAGGTGCCACACCTGGGATAACACATTCACTTTACAAGTAATTGATGCCAGGCAAGTCTAGAAGAAGGTGGCTCTCCAACATGACAACCAGAACCGGGGTATTTTGGGGCAGCGTATATTCGTATATACAATAACCTACAAGCAATTTGAAGAAACAAGGCTAAAGTGTTGCCTTTAAGTGTACTTGTGCAGAACATGTCCTTGCAACTATAGGTAATTACTGCGGTTGAATATAACATTATTATTGTACATAAACAAGAGTATACATATTTGTAGTGTTACATTTAATCAGATAGCCTGTTGTCAAATTAATGACGGCAATTTTTAAATGCTGAACATTAAATTGCTTTCACAGAAAATGTGCACCTTAATGGACAGAACAGAATTTACTTTACTCATATCATTATTCACTTGTTAATGCATTATTTTAGTTGCAGTACAATAATGATGAGACAAGAATATAGGTACATAGTGTTAGTAAGTAAATCATTTAACATGCCCTATAGCTATTGGTGTTCATACCTTTTTACGTTCAATTAATATGACTAATGCTCATACGAAGCAAAAAGTAAGGTAACAAAAGAATAGAATGTGGGTTTGTCTGTATTATGTTTCATGAAAATTTGTTTTCCTGTGAAACAAAACACTTATCATTCACCAGCTTTAGCTGACATCAGATCACGTCTTTTAAAGCATCAATAGATTATGGTGTGAAAAATGCTCACGAGTGATTATATGGAGTATTGTCCTTGAAAGGAAATGTGTGAAATCTGTATTCAACATGACATATCAAATGAGTAAACAGAGAAATAATTGTGATTAGCCAATAAAATGCATGCCATTCATGTCTCGATTTCTCTCTAATTACAAGGACTTTCATAATCACAGGATAAATATTACGCTATGTAGCTGCTGATTATATTCCCCATGTAGCTTGGTTATATTTGTTGTAATAATTACACGCCTCAGATAATGATTCTCCAATTTATTTATATCCAAGCCCTCATAAACCATGGGGAATTTAGAAGTTCACATTTTGCACTAAATTTGCATTGCATAACCTTTTGTTCATTTATGTGTTTGAAAGGATTTAGTATATGAAGTCTGATTTGAGCTGATATTTTATGCATAGAAAATGAATGTGTTCATTCAAGTAGAATTTTCTGCTGAGCTGAGACTTTTTCACTTTGTTACATTTCCATTAAAATGAAGAATTTCGTTGTACCTAGGTACAGGACCCGTTGCAAGAAGGATTGTAGTGTACCCAGATTCAGATGTAACATTTGGGTGAGTGTTTTGTGAGTACATTGATGCACAAGCATTTCTCTCTCAATAGAATTGCTGCACATAACAAATATTGCTAACCTGACTTCAAAATTAAGACAGAAATGGTGTACATTTTATTCCGTTGATCATGAAGTGTCTCAGTCTCTTCAACATGTTGATACTATCAAGCATGTATACAATACATGCCTCAATCCTAATAAATGTGCTACTGGTCAAAGTTTCTTCAGGATTTTATCGTCCAATTCCACCAAGAAATAAGTGCCAGAGATTCTGGAGAAACGTGAAGTACCTGCTAACTGCCTCTTTGCCTCGCACCCTACTCGTCTGCTTTGTTTGCCTTTCTGCTGCAGTGGATCCGCGTTGCTGCAAATAATGTCATATGACCAAAAAAGTCTGCAAACTCTGCTTAAATATAAGCCCCGCCCCTTTTTTGGCAGAAAGAGTTCAAATCAGGCCCAAGCACGCACACCTAGCAAAGTACCTGCTAAGTGCCTCTTTGCCTCGCACGCTACTCTTCTGTTTCGTTTGCTTTTCTGCTGCAATGGATCCACGTTGCTGCAAATAACGTCATATGGTATTTATATGTTATGTTATGTTATGTTATTTTGCATTTATATAGCGCCTTATATACCATTGGTATGGTCTGAAGGCGCTGGTAGGTCGAACGCCCTTGGGAACCGAAGTTCGGGTCAGTAGAGAGAGTAGGGGGAGTCAAAAGGTGCATGTGCGCACCATGTATGTGTGCAGCTGGTGCGGAATTCAAGTGGTAGCTGCTTCTTAGCGGTAGGTGTGGTGGTTGAGATATCAGGAGTATGTGTTCGCTCTGGATAGCTGTATCGAGAACGACTGTGGCTGCGTTAGGCCTGAGGAGGACACCTGGCTGGGGGTGTGATACCAGCGATGTTTACTTAGAGTGATGTGGAGTGAGCGGGATATGTAGATATGAGAACAGTTATACCGAATGGTGTCATAGTATCTCTGTGTTCTAGTTGAGTGGTGGTGTAAGGGAGAGAGTAAGCGTGGGGTGTGGTAAGATGTATGTTTTTCAGACATTTCCTGCATTCCAAAGCATATTATGTATGTCACTCAGTTGCGTGCGGGTTGGTCTTTTATATGCATTTTTGTTCAAGAATGTATTACACATTCATGTCTGCCCGACAGTGCATATTCATGTACTCTGGTTCATTTCGCGTGCTCAACTCTGTCCTTCATTCTCCAGTGCGGTTCACGCATGCTCTCATGTGTTCCATACATATGCACTCCTGTGCTTCTTGCGCATGCGCTTCGGTCTACCCCGCGGTTGTACTCATGTCTGCCTACGCTTTAATCGGTTCTGTATACTAAACTGCTTTGTTAGCAGTCTGTTTGATTGATCTACACACTTATCTGGTCTCACTGATATCATACATACTATTCTTTGATTCTACGTAGTCGTCCATTCTGCATACTGTTCCGGTCAGCATACATGCTTCTGCGCTTTCCACGTTCAGTCGTTGTTCATTCTCAACTGTTCTCATGTCCATCAAGACAGTCACAGGACTCGCAGAACTTTATTTGGAACTGTATTGATTTATATATCTTTTTTTCTTTTTCTTGTCTAGATCAAAAAAGCCTGTAAGTTCGGCTTAAATATAAGCCCTGCCCCTTTTTTAGTGCGAAGAGTTAAACTATCGGGCCTGCTAAGTGTCTCTTTGCCTCTTTGCCTCTTCGCCACGCTCGTCACGACATTGAGGTGGGACGGTAACTTGACGGGTATCTTCAAGCATACTTGAGCATTTTTCAATGATGATGAAGCATACAATACCGACTTTAAAAACTGGTATGCCGCCAGGTAAAATGTTGTCTATACAGGAAATAAAACGTGAAAGCAATCCTTGAGTTCGCGGAATCGAACCTTAAACCAAACTTGGTCAACCCCATCTGGGCGAGCGGATCGAAAATCTCTGAAGTTATCATTCAAAGAAGACGCGGACCCAGACATTCGTACATTTTTTAAACCAACAACAGAAATATTACCTGCAAAAGCACGTCCCAGAATCTCTACGCCCGTGCAAGCTCTGGATAAATGTTTAAATGCGGCAACACCCGAAAATTTGATTATAATTTTCTCGAAACTAGTAGCAAGCACTGATCCATGTGAATCGGAAATAGGTCCCACTACATTAGGGAATTTGAACAAGTCTTCGACGTCTGATAGTGTGTTGTTAAATAATGTCCCTGCTACAGCGGACCAAGTACCTCCTAATAATCTGATGTCTTCAGTGCCAGATGATGCAGCTGTAATTGATTTGGACTCAACTAATTCTTGCTTTTCAGATCACTTGTCTGGCAACCTGTCCGGTTCGCCAGTTCTGTTCCCTGATATTAGTCATTCTCGTTCGGATTTTGTGGCCTCTTATATAGCACCAAACCCTCGAAAATCTGGGGTTCCTCAATGGCTCCTAGTACAATTGGAGCCAATATCTAAACTATTCGAAGTTACTTTTAACACAATGGCCCTCATCAGGAGGTTGGAGGTAACCATGCCGCTTTTAGCGGCATGGTTGCCTCCTTACCGCAATCCGGGCCCAGGTCCCTCGAATGAGGACTTACCGGGCCATCGCAACCTCGGGGGACCCGGTAATTCCCCGTCTGGGGAACCCGGACCCAGTCCATCCCCATTCCCATTCGAGCTCCCATAGGGCTCAATGGGAATGGGGATGTAGCTAACAACAGGCCCGCTAATGACGGGCCCGTTGTTAGCTCCTGGTGTCCTCGCGGGACCCGGTATGGACGCCTGTTTTTTCCAGGTGCCCATTGCGGATCCCCCGAGGAGACCTTATGGTAGGGCCGAATGGGTTTACCGGCACCGGCACCTTTACAGGTGCTGGTAAACCCATTCCGCCAACCTTATAATGAGGGCCAATGAATTTGGCACTGCAAACAATGACCACATTATTTGAAAGCTTAGATGGAAAGCTAACTACTCAGAGTAGTCAAACGGAGAAAATACTATTAGGGCAAGCTGACATAATGAAATTACTGAAATATAAAGCAGAAATGATGAGAGAACAGTCCAAATTGCATCTTAATCTTATCTCGACCTTTACGCAAATGGTGCCCTGCGAAGTAACAGTTAATCCAGTGTTATCAGTTCCTTTGCTTGACGAAATTGTGTACTCCAAAAGTAATGATATTATTTCTTCAAACTCAAAGGCTGTACCCACTGATGGTCTTCATTTAGCCTAACTTATAACCTCAAAAAGTGCGTATACAATCTTTACAGATGCGGCTAAAAAAGAATCAGGGTTACATGCTTAAACAAAATTATCAAAAAATCAAAAAGAGCTGAATAAAACAAATACCACTAAAACTAAACAATTTTTCAAGGCAATTACCAAGCCAAAAACAGCTCTATAAAAGCATCCAATGCTGTAACAAAAAAGTACCAACGACAAGGGCTAGCCAGAGTCACCAATGGCAAAAATATTTCTAAGAAGACCATAATTCCATATGTACCATTAGATGATCTAGTTAGGGTGGCTACCCTGCAAGAACGTAACGTTGAGTCCACTGAGAGCTCCTCAGAGTCTTAAACTAGAGTTTCCATAGAGTTGGGATAAACGGACGATCGCCGCCAAGAGATTCGAAAGGCAATAGAGGCCTGTATGGTTCGTCGGATGGCAATACCAACACTTGATGGTGCAACCAGTAATGGAGTTGCTCCATTTAACCCACATACCAGTGACAATGAAGCACACATGACCAATGAATGGTCAAACACTAAGCGAGATCTGGTTAGCAGTAACACACATATTGAAGGGGCAAAGACTGCATTAAAAAGCATTCTGCCAAGAAGCACGGGTGGGAGTTGTATAGGCTCTGATTCAGTAGGAGGTTTTCCGATCTTGCTATTGATGACATTGCAGCCTGTTCTACAAGTACAGTGGCTTGAACACATATTACTCCCTCACTAGCGGATAAGTCCCCAGAAATAATGCAGATGATTCAAATAGCGTTGGCATATATAAACAAGCCAAGAGCTCCTAATAATGACATGTTCATCAATAAAGCTCTTACTTCAGTTAAGGCAGGTAAAAATATCATGCAATCTGTGTTGTCTTACACTGGCTTGTCGACCACTTCCGTTCATACAGTACGATCTAAACCATCGTTCTGTTCTAGCAATTTTTTCAGATATTCCATATCTTGAAAACATTATGTCAACAGATATTGCCCTACTAGAATTTGTCGAAGACACAGACCTCACTTCAGTAAAAATCTGGATGAATTGCAAGTAATCCAAAATACAATTTGGGTGGCGAAAAATCATCTACTCTCTATGGGATTTATAATCTCAGCTGAGTTACCTCGAGTAGTTGAAGCCAATAGTACTAATACAATAAACACAAATAAGGTGATACCTAATGTCTCGTCAGCACGACAAAATATACCAACCGTGAACTAAAACAAATGCAATTGCAGATGTGCTAGGGCCCATAATTAACTAGATTCAATCACAAATATGCTTGAAATGTCCTTGTTCAGTTGGAATACAAGGGGCTTCAAGCATTTGCTCAATAATAATGAGCGTCATCTAGCAGACTTGGACATAGTCATGTTTCAGGAAAACGTCGATTACAACTCCCCCAATATGGGATAAATATGATAACTTTTGAACCCGGTGAGTAAAGCTACTTGTGGGCGTCCTATATCGGGTCTACTCACAGCCATCAAAATAGACTCAGGTACAAAATGGAAATATAGGCATGGCCAAATGCTTATATGCAATTACTAAAAGTGACCATGCAGACAACTATATGTGCCTTGATTAATCTGTACTGGAACCAGGCAGAATATAACATTTTCACTCCCTAAAAGATTTAAATGAATTAATAAGCATGATTACCTTTGACTCCTCAGTTTCTTACATACTAATTACGGGAGATCTTAAGTTGAATGGTATATCAAAAGATTCTTCTAATCCTAAGGGGAGACTGTTCCATTGGAATCATTTTGTGAAATCACATAATCTGCATTCGCTTAACAGAGCGTTTAAGTCTGATATTCCGCCCCATCCAACTTGGCACCGAGGTTCTTGTAATTCCACGATTGATTATCTCTATGTAAATGATGCCCTGTTTCATTTAATTTCGGAGTTTTGTGTATAAGAGTCGGATGCATGTGAGCACGATTTGCTGAAGCTAATTGGTCTATAAATAAGAATTGTGTGAATGAGCGGAAGTCTTATCAACAAACTTCTCTTACTATGAATTCCGGCAAGAATAGGCTATGATGGTCAGAAGAGTCGCTGACACATTTTAGCAAGTATTTGGCCATTGTTTTAGACAAAAAAGCGGGTTGCTCCAAACATTACATTATATATAGCGACATGATGCAGCTATTTCAAAATGATACCCCCAAATCGGCAAAGAAAAAGTGGAAACTACATGTCTATGATCATGATGTAAAAATGAGAAAATCTTTGTTTAGATTGCAAAAACGGGAGGCCTTAAAATATCCTATGGCTCTTAGAATCGTGATTTTAACGTGCGTTAAAACAAAATACAAAAATACGATCTCGAACAGATGCACTCTACCAGAGTGATGGGGCAAATATGCTGAGTATATTGCAGTCCAAAAATATAGCCAAGACTTGGGTTATTTTGAATCAAACAACACAAGGCACCCAAATAGCAATCCAAGCGAAGGGTGTCACAGAACAGCAGTGGATAAATCATTTCACAGAGCTTTATGATACCCTGGCAGAATGCGCAAGTCTTCAGTCTTTAGATATCAGGAAAAAATGTCATCTTAAATTTAATTTACAGGTCATTTTATATTTTATAAAAACAGCTAGTCGCTCTAGAGCTTGTGGTCCTGATGCGTTATCAAACCAGACTTTGAAACAACACCCTGATCTTTGGGCAAACATTCTATTCAATATATTCACCTCTATAAATTGCACTCAAACTTTACCTCTGACTTGGAAGGATTCAATAATTGTACCAATTTATAAAAAGGGTGATCTGCAACGGCCAGGAAGTTATAGGCCGATTGCTCTTTTAGATGCTCCCGGTAATATATTCAATGGGATTTTGTTGAGGCAATTTAATGAATGGACCTTGTACTTACAACTAAGAGATCCATTCCAAGCAGGCTTTGTGGCAGGTTTGGGGACGACACCTAACATCAATACTCTCAATATGATAAAGTCTGTTTATGCTACCCAGAATATTTAGCATTTGCTGATTTCCGGGTCGTGTTTGACCAGGCTTTACTTTACAAAAAGCTGAGTAACTACAAGTGTCCTTCATCCATTCTGGTACTCCTCCAAGTCAGATTGACTCTTGAGGGGCAGTTATCAACTAACATCATCACATAACAAGGACTCAAACAGGGATGCATTTTGGCTTCTACTCTTTTTAAAATGTTCATTTTGGACATGGGAGAAGCGTTTGTACATGTGATAAGCGATGCACCAAAACTGGGTTGTCAGAGAATAAGTTATTTGTTATATGCAGATGACCTTGTTCTACTGTCTCAAACTCCTGTTGGCTTACAAAATCTGCTGACTCAACCCAATCTGTATGTACGAATGAACAATCTTGTGATAAACACAGATAAAACCCAAATTGTAGTATGTAAAAATATTGCTAGATCCAAAATGAACTTATATCAGTGGAAGTTGCAAAATACGGTCCTTGAAAGGGTCTCGCAGTACAAGTATCTAGGTGTTATTATAGCAGATTCAATGGTGAATGACGTGCATGAACAAGATCTAAAATGTAAATTACAGTCCCTAATATCACCAGCAAAAGTGCTGTCCTATAAATATGCAAAATACTCCTACAAACACATTGCTATATTCTATCAGCAAAAGGTGAAACCAGTAGTGATCTATGGCTCAGAAGCCAATTCTCCAAAAGATCGAAAATGCTGGGATTAGCTAGAATCCCGATTTTGGAAGCAGGTATTATATTTCCCGAATAGCACTCCATTACCAATAATATGAATTGAGATGTGCCTGTTGTCTTTACATTCACAGGTGGTGTGGAAAATGTTACGATGCTCAGAAAATGCTTATTAGGACTTGCTACTCCAAATATACTGGGTGTAACAGCTCAATATTTATTGTCAGCAAATCATACATTTCCTAAAGCTTGGTTCCAATGTACACTAAATGCATTGGCAGATGCTTTAGTAACCCTAGAGATACTCCTACAGAATCCATTACGACCCAAAACAAAAGTTTATCAAAATGATTGGATTACCACTTGAACTAGCGGCACTGCCTGTAAGGATTGTGATGTCCATTTATTTGGACATAAAAAATATAGAATGATGGCTGATTATTTGATCAAGTGCCCGTCTCCTTATATACACAAACAATACCTGCATTTTAGACTAAATTTGTGGCATACCCACGATGTGCTGGCTAAAAGAAAACAAATCCCAGAAGAACAGAATTACTGTTTATTCTGTACGGATATCTCACAAAAGGAAACACTCCAACATTGTATAGTAATGTGTCCTAAGTTAAATGATAAACGCCAACAATTTTTTGGGAAGTTGATTGCTTCTTATTGCCCAATTAACTCATCTCAAACTTGGCAATACATATTTACCAGCACAGAGTTGGCAGTTAAAGTTGCAATTGTGCAATATTTGGACTAATTGTCCCACAGCTAGGAGGATAAGTTCCAAAGTACTAGATGCGAGTTCAGCATCTACTTGCCAATTGTCAAATGCTGGGAAAGGTTCAATTTGATTGTATTCCATGTAGAAAGTAATTCCCAGAAAGCAATTATTATATTTTAAGATTTATTTGTTAAGCAATAATTGTTGTTTTATTGTTATCTAATATTGTGTTTATTGTTTCTCTTCTTTTTATTCTTTTCTTTTATTTGTGATGTCCAACATGTATAAATCTGAAGTTTGTTATGTATACATGTGAAAGGTTTATTATTTGATCCAACCCAATAAAAAATAAAAAATAATTAAGAAAAAAAATGTGTACTTTGACATGGATTTACCAGTGAACGTATTATATATGACATGAATGTATGGCTGTTATCACCATTCAAGATCATAGTAACACATCCTTGCTCGCATCTTTGTCCACTGGTAACTTCATGGAGGAGCAGACTAAGCCAAATGCACACTTCTGAACCATGAAGTTAAATAAATGTCAAGTTAAGTCCGGTGAAAAATACAGAAAAAAAAACAGGGGAAAAGCAAGAGTCAGAAACAAAAATCAGCTAAGGCTGCAAAGGAAGTCTTTGTTTCTGAAACATCTGTAACCAAACTGATAACGGATTCAGATGGCAAATATTCAATTGTCAGTAAGTCCTTAGCGAGGAAGAAGAAACATTCTAATTTTAAGGCATTTGAATCTAATTCTCATAAGAAATTCAAGAAGGTAAAAATCCTGTTGTAGAAATGAATTGGGTCGATGAAACTGGTCAACATACAAGTGTTGAGTCTCCAGCTAGGCGGAAGAAGGACATTTGTGACTTTTTAACAAATCGCACCATTACCATAACTAAGACAGATGAGCAGGACATCCAAGATGTGGATGATTGGATGATCGATTTGGAGGAAAATTATTTATTATTCTTTGCAAATAAGTGAAATGTCACTTTTAGGGCAACCAATATTGATATGGATTTAAATTTTACGAATTTGACATATCCCGCAAACTACCCGGGCGGCGTTAAAACTTGTACCTTATGCAGAAATTCAAACTTTATTCAGGAATTTCCACAGGAGTTAACTAAAGCAGACAAAGGATGTTCACTTTATCAAGATATCTTAACAGTAAACAATATCTAAATGAGATAAAGGAGGGGAAAGCCAGTACACAGAACCTTGATTGTGGACTGATGTTTCAGAGTTTATTTTGTACTACAAAAACAAAAATGATTGCATCTTATTTTGCCATTGCATTTTTTTAATCTGATGATATCATTCTGGTAGACTAATTAAAAGATGAATCCAGGGCATGTGCTAGGGTGTATTCTTACTCATTATTCATGAGAGTGTCCATCCTCTCTTTTGCAGGTGATTTTCTCAAAATGGGATATGAATGTAGTGCGATCAAACAGCGGAGTCGGGTTCAAGCATGGAACTCAGGTGTGGCGGCAGACATCAAAAGAGGATTCGCAGATTCTAAAGGATATCTTACTGTGGACGTCAACAAAGAAGGTCCAAAACCACCTTTGTAAATGATTCTCATATTATGAACCAGTTACACACGGAGGAGGATGACTGGTCATGGCTGGCAGGGTTTCTCCAGCCAAGAATCATCTGCAGACCATAGTATCAACAGGAGTCTCCTCTACTGGTAAACAAGAGGTCCTGGCCATACAAGGAAGTATATGGACTATGGCATCATATTGAAAAGATGTGATGCTGTTGCCCTGCAGGAGACCTGCTTAACAAGTTCCCTTAAATGTGATGGCCAGAACCACATACAAACGTTAGCAGGAAATGTGGGCAGACCAAAGGGATGTCTATTCATAAGTGTTCCAAATAATTTGGATATATGCAAATATAATTTTGCATCAAACTTTGTTTAAGGAGGGATTATTGTGGGGCGGTGAATGGGTCCCTTCTCGAGGGTCTTGCTGGTTAATAGTTATGACCCACCTGATGCACTACATTCCCAGGGAATTATGACCATTATTGAACCACTGATAGAGCAGACTAAAAATAGAATGACAATTCCTACTATAACAGAGTGGAACTACTATAATTAATGTTAAGCCCCTGCATTTGGTATATGGCGATTTCTGAACAGTTTTCGGTCCACCAACTGCCCAATTTAAGGAACCTCATTATACTGCCAAAGGAAGTAAATGGGAAGCATTCTTTTAGTCTCATGGTCTTATCATGCTATGAAATGATATGATATGATGTGATATGATATGGCATTTATAACGCGCCTATACAAAAGTGTATTAAGGCGCGACGAGGCAAGGGAGACAAAGACAACGATTCTACTATGCCAGGTGTCATTCAGATTGCACAAGTGTAAGGGAAGGGGGAAGGGAAAGGTGCATGGGGAAGATACAGTGCAGTTCATGGGATAAAAGAATAAATAACAATTGGTAAAAGTGCGGCCAGTGCACAGGTGAGTGCAGACATCGGGTGTCAAGTGCTGGAATGGGGACTGAAGGGATACAGAAAATTCGGAAGGCAGTGCAGGAGTGCTACTGGCAGGGTTGGGGACCTGGGCCAGAGATCAGAGGGTGGCTAGGGAACCAGTGCAGTTTCAGTTTCAACCAGGAATTCAGCAGGGGAGAGGAGAAAAAGCAGAAGCAAAGAGAAAGGTTTTGAGGTGCTTCCAGAACTGGAGATGATTCTCCTCAAGTTTCAGGCAGGCAGAGAGATTGTTCCAGAGGGAGGCCCCAGTTGAAGAAAGAGATCGACCACCAACTTGTTGCTTGGAGAAGCAACTGACCCTGAGGGAGTTGGAGGCGGATGAGCAAAGAGCTTGAGAAGGAAGATATTTAGAAAGAGAGAGTTGAAGATATTGAAGACCCAGACCCCAGAAGGCCTTGTCCAGAGAGTTTTGAACTTAATCCTCGTAGCCACTGGGAGCCAGTGCGGAGATTTCAGTCCTGGAGTGACACGATCCCTTGGCTTGAGGCCAAGGACAAGTCTCGCAGTACTGTTCTTGATGAGTTGCAGAGGGCGGAGAGTAGAAGCAGGCAGATTTAGAAAGAGTCTGTTGCAATAGTCCACCCAAGAGAGAACCAGAACTCTGGAGATGGTGAGCTTCTGGGGGAAGGAGAGGAAAGGAAGAATACCTTTGAGGAGGTGCAGCTGGTAGTGTGACTTCCTAGATACATCAGAAATGTGAGGAGAGAAGGAGAGTGTGGAGTCGAAGATGACCCCAAGTTTTTTAGCCTCACAGAGTGTGAGGTGCTTCCAACAGCAACCAATGTATATGCCATTTGTCAAATTCAGTGCCACTTTTGATACTGTCAATCGAGTCACGTTATGGAAAGAAATTGAATCGTGGAGCATCTGCGTGGGTTTCCTGAGATGGTCTGCAAGTTCTATCAGTACACCATGTTAAGAGTTAGGCTGAATATGTGGGGAGTCTTAACTGACCAAACAGCAACATCTACTATGCTGAAACAAGGGTATATTTTAGCCACTCTCCTCTTCAATCTATATCTAGTTGACTTATCTGATCAATGAGATGCAGTACAAACGTGTCTGCCAGGATGGATGTTCTAACCTTGTCTTTCTTCTTCTTCACAGGGTCTGAGTTTGTGGTTGTGAAGTGTGGTGCTGTGGCGTTGGGATCAAGATCACTGGAGGTCAGGAGATGAGTCTACAGATGAAGTGATGAAGCACCAGTTTCCTGGAGGTGAGTATGCAGGAGAACGTAGGAGTAAACTGGTCCAAGCGGCGGTGAGCGCCACATTGCACACAAGTGCACAGTAACATGAAGCACCGGCCTTAAGGATGGAGCAGATAATATAGCTGAGCTTCTGAAGCCATGCCCACCAAGGTTCAGCCTGCCTGCCACACCCTGCCACATCCGAATAGTCAGCACATGAAGACCAGGCCTAGGGAGCCAGATCCGATCAGTCAGCACATGATGTTGATCTCTGGAATAAAGACTTCAGCTCCTGGAAAGTTCTTGGAAAATAAAAGCACTCCTGCGCTGAAATAAAGTAAAGCACTCCTGCACTGAAATAAAGCGTTCCTGCTCACATCTCTATATGAGCCTTACGTTCAGCCAGAGCCCCTGTGTTTCTGTGTTTATAGGTGCCAAAGGGACATAATTGAGTAAAGTGACCCATTGCCCCCATCACTAGATGGTGTGTTTTTTGTGTTCTGGGGCCTGTGGCCATGACACTGAATCAGGTGATCATACATGGAAACTCAGCCAACCATTTCAAAGCAGAAGGCCATGGAAAAAAAACAAATCTGGGAGCTCCTTGTATGAGTGCATGGTTCTATTCTGTGCCTCCCACCTTTTCAGCTCCTCTTCACACTGATCCTGCCCATCACGTTGTGGTTTTGCTACTTTATCACCCATCAAGGCATCCAGATCCATGCTGTTATCTATGGTGTCTGCCTCAACCATAGCAGGCTGTGTATCCTCAGCCTCAAAAACCCCAATCTACCTCTTCCATACTGACATTATTCCGACATCAATTAGTTATTGTTCTTCTTTCATAATATTAACTGTTGTGGGGGCACCATGGGAAACATGTTCACCAAGGTTTTTCTACACAGAACTTCACAGCAGATGTAGTTGTGTAGGGGATTTTGTCATAGAGCTATTTTCTAACTTGGCGGTATTTTATTACCATGGTAAATTGGTAGTAAATTGGCAATATATTAGTGTGGTAGTAAATTAGTGGTGAGCATATTCATAGCACTGCCCTATATGATGAGACATACCTTCCGCCTCTTATAATTATGCTCTATTTTAGGGTTGACCGTAAGCATGTATACCTGAACCTTATACATTTATCAGGAACAAAATATTACCACATATTGCGCTGATGACTTATATACAACATCAACCTACCGTGTTTTACGGTCCTGTCCATCTTCAAGCATGCACCGCTGAACACACTCACACAAACACACCAGTTTTCTGGCTTGCTTTTATGGTTTTCTCCTTTTGTTCTCTGCCTTACCTCCAGCGATAAATACTTTACAACTAAGGTGTATGCACTAAGACACTCCCTAATTACCCCTAATTACCTCCCCTCATCTAGAGAAAAATCACCAGAGAAATAAGAAAATCTTACACCAATTCCGTTTTTACCACTTTTTATGAATATGTTAAAATTATGTCACTTACAATAAAATCATAATTCATTTCACAACAATACATTTTCTAATTCTTACCAATGCATCAACACTGCTGTGGTTACCTACAAGAAGAAATATAAACATGCATTGCAGTACATGGAAAATATGTGTAACATTATCTTCTGTCCTTTGTCATTGAGCATGTGTAAAAGAAAACATCGAACATTTTGTTTTAAAAATAACCCCCTTTACTAACTGATGGGAACCGCAGGCAATCGTTCACACTCCTCATGTTTTACAATTACTTACATTGAATTATGAGGTTTCTGCGCTTTGTCTGAAAAACTCCCTCTATGTCCGGGGTTATCTGTCCTGAAGTGTTACAACTTCTGCACATTTTTCTCGCGCCCCTGAAAGATGGCCTTGGAGTTCCGGCAGTCTTCAATGCCGGGTCAGTACAGCCTTCCCTCAGATCTCTCTCTTTTGCAAGCCATCAGCAAGAAGAAGACCCCACCCTTTTTCTCACCTCTATTTATCTCTCCTGCCTGTCATTCAAAACTAAATCTGCCCACTTTCTGACATTTTCAGTAACTTCCAGAATTCTGACTCCTCTGTCCAATCACCTATGAGAGCTTTTATGTATCTCTTCTTGCTTCCTGCACAAAGAGCTCTCTGAATGGAAAAAGACAGCCCATTCACCATTTGAAGCACATTTGCTTCTGCAGAACGAAAAGCAATAAAAAATTAAACAGAATCTTCCACCTGTGCTCACTTATTCTATTGCAATGTTAATCAGGAGGACTAATTAGTTAATGGGGTATCATTTAACAAAGCTGGTTATTTAATTAATATGGGCTAGTTTCTTCAATGCAACATTACACAGATGGCAATTCTTATATTACATAAGTCATGTTATACATGTGCTCAGTGCATTTTGAATCTGCTGTCTTTCTACAATATTTTTGTTACCATTGAAAGCCTAGTCCACTGCCATAATGAACTCAAACCTTTGTAGACATAATGCAAAAATTAATTTCCAGTCAGTGATGCAGGTGACAACTATGTATTAACTAACTACAAAAATGTGCAAAAAACATCACCCCCATTCCACTTCCCCACACACACCCCTCATTGTCCTCCCCACACACCAACCTCCTCTCCTCCCCCTCCTGGTAATGTCGGAAGCTAGAGGTGGTGGTGGTGGAGCAGCTGGAGGTGGTGGTGCAGGCACAGCTAGAGGTGTTAGTGCTGGTGCAATTGAAGGTGGTGGTTCAGGCACAGCTGGAGGTGGTGGGGTTGCCAAAGATGGAGGTGGTGGGACCACCACAGGTCTACCTGATGGGCCTGATGTAGACGGTCCAGGTGCGTCGCTGTCAGAGGACTGTGTGCCTGTTCGAGAGACATGAGCATGATGTTAGTCTTCTTGGAGTCATGTCTGTGGGCTTGTATTACATTCATCCGACATTCTCTGTGTCCTGCTCTTGTCATGCGGCTTCTTTGGTCTGTTTGCTCTCATGGGTGTTTCAGCATTGGGTGGTGGGAGTGCACATTGACAGTTGGTCTGCCAAGGTGGCTTGTTGATGTGTGTGCACTGGGCCTATGATTACAGTCCTGTTCTCCCTTTGAACACATGGGCTCTCACCATGTGTCCATGTGTGGGGCTGTACATTTTGGCAACAGTGTTGTGCATGGCTACATGTTCCCGCATCAACTGGCACGTGTGTGTGATCAGCCCATTTGCTGTGACTGACACGTGTTTGACATGTTCCCTTTCCCCTTTGGTTTTACTCAGGTTGGGGATGCATGTATTTGGACTCAACATTTGCATTTACATGGGGTTTGTTGTACTTACCACCATAATCTTGGGTCCCAGCTCCTGCCTCTGCTGTCCTGATTCCCTCCATTTGCATGCTGGATCTGCACTTCACCTTCCAGGGCATGTGGTTTAGGGGTGGCAGGGTCCCTAATCTAGTGGAAGCAGATTCCCACCTGTGAGTGGCTAGGAGGTTGCAGAACCCAGGCTCAAGTCGTCCCACCACTTGTGGCAGTTGCTCGGCATACAGGGGACAGTCCCCAGGGCCAAGACCATGTCTGCCACCTCTGTCCAAATGGGCATCTTCCTCCTCTGGCTGGTCCTCCTGTGGCCAGCCCCAAAGTGGGCCTCTGCATGCTGCAAAACTGTGTCTGACAGCAAATCCAGCTCTGCCTCCACTAACCTTTGATTCCTTAAGCAGACTTCATGGACTCTTGCTTTCTTATTCCCGTACATTATATCACCTCCAGTTTAGTGGATGGCAGTTGGAAGTGGGGGATTCACAGTGGATTGAGTTTGCTGCCGGCAAGCTTTCCATTACAGTGGTGGTGCTATTTCTGTCACTAGTATTTCTGGCAGTTTGGGTGCCAGTATCACAATTACTAGCATATTTCTGCTGGTAATACTGGTGCATTACTGTCAACGCCAGTAAGTTCGGCATGCCGGTATTACTATTTCCGGCAGTGGCTGTGTTCGAGGACATATACAGGGTAATTCATGGAATTATTGTGCGCTGAAATGTCTAGCACAAACGTGAGAAATACAACGCATGCGTGAGTCCATTTACTGATTCATGGAAGGCACTGAGCGTGGCTTACCTGGGACCTGTGCTGAATCCGCGCATGGCGCACATGTCACAGTGACACCGCGAAAGCTGTGCATGAGTCGCCCAGTGAAGTCACACAATGTCCAGTGCACACACAAGGGTGAAGAATGCGTGAAATGGGGTACATCACGTGAAAATGTGTCCGTAACGGGCAAAGTACAGCAGTGAAACACTTGCAATGCCCAGACGCACGCTAACAACACGTATTCATGGAATTTAACAGGGCAAACCTGCGCACACCGAAAGACGCGCAAAGGCGGAAACACGTTCACCACGCGAAAGCAGGCGGAAGAGCACAACAGAAAAGCGCACACAAACAACAAGCAAGCATATACAGTTACGATGAATGTCTCATTCCTAGTAGCAGTAATCGTAGGACCCTGCAGGAGGTGGAGGATAGCCAGGCCCTGCATTTTCTTACCCAGGATCAGCCTTTTTGGGATACCTGATGACCAGGTCTATGGCAGGTATAGGTTTCCAACTCATATCATCTGAGACCGGGTCACTGAGTGGGAGGATGATCTCACATCACCCACTTTCTGCTCCCAAGCACTGAGCCCCTTGGAAAAGGTGCTCAATGTCCTGCATTTTTTGGCCACTGTGTCACTTCAGCGGACAACTGCCATAGTTGGGGGTGTCTGACAGGCCACACAGTCACACTGCCTACACCAGGTGTTGGCAATCATGACTACACGCCCCTCAGTCTGCAGGCACATATACATGCCCAGAACACCTGCAGAAAGGCAGGCCCTGGTCCAGGACTTTTACAGGGTGGCACACTTCCCCAGAGTGCTCAGTGCCATTGACTGCACCCATGTGGCCCTACATCCACCTAGGGCCACTGAGCATATCTATCGCAACCGCATGCACTGGCATTCCATCAACAGTGCCTACCATCTAAGCACCCACATGATGACGTCAATACGGAAGGAACACCACCACACCACTCCAGGTAAGATACAACGCGGCCCATATTGCAACCTGGGACATAGTGGAGCACACATTCAGAGTGCTCAAGTCATGTTTCTGTTCCCTTGACCACTCTGGTGGGCAGCTACTATATACGCCCCCAGTAGTGTGCAGGATCATTGTGGCAGCATGTGTCCTGCACAATTTTGCAACCCGGCGGGGCATACTGGTGGACATGGTAATGCCCCCACATTCCCAACCACACGCATGGCCGCTGCGCATGGGAGGGGAAAAGGCATGTGGCGAGGCAGCCCGTACCCAGCTTGTGGCTACATTTTTCACCTAGACTCCCCCCTGCAGAGTGCACACAGGCCTGGCATATTCCAGGTGACAATCAATGATGACAAAGGGACACTCAACTGTCACAACCTTAAAACCCTGAGAATGTGTCCTTTGAATTGCACATTGTATGCATCCTTAGCCACTTAAACAAACACAATCCTGTGTGACCAAAGGGCACACATGCAAGCTACAGATTCCACCCACCATGCAAAATATCACATCCAAATTCTGGTATGTTACCGGAACCTCCCTCAACCCCATGTCACCCGCCCCACACACCATGCCATGGCATGCAATCTGAAAACCTCAATAAAAATGTCAACACACATGACACAGCTGTCACAAAGCGCACTGCTACAAATGGAACCAGGCCACAGACACGCACTCTGAAGAAAAGAGTGAGCAAAAACATCTAACCTATACTAAAAAAACATAAATGCATGCCACTGAACACCAAAACCTTGAACCTTTGGTGGCATGCATTTCAGGGAATCCCAAAAAGAAAAGAAAAAGTGGGTGTTGTGGGGTTGTCCCCTGCAACACCCAGCTCACTACACCACACAATATAGTGAGTGGTGTCAGCGGACTGGAAAGCCCTGCAGCAGCATAAAAATAATGAGCCAGTGGCACCAGTTCACGATCACGGAAGTCAATGTGAACATGTGCAGCAGGGACACAGCAGGAACACAGCATGTCTCAGAAGGCAAGTAGTCTCTGGGTGGGTGGATGTTGGGGTGGAGTTGGGGGTGTGTTGTGCATGTTGTGGGGGTGTGTTTGAAGGGTGATTCAATGCATGTTAGCATGGGAAATGCATGAGCCCACAGTGTAGCATACATTTTCCATGTTAACCACTCTGTTGTGGACACATCTGCAACGGAAACATATTGCTGATCCTCTGACACATCATAAGCAAAGCCAACAAAGGACTATCAATTTACCAGCATAGCACATCATGAACACAGGACCCAACAGTGACAATGTCAGACAGTGTGTAAACACCATAGCAAAAGTGCCTCAATGTGAGATTGTCACATTTTCCCCTACCATCATGATAGTGGTCTTGAAAGCTAAAGGGGGCATGGGACTGCATACAGCATGAAGTGCATCAATAATGTATACAGTCAAAGCAATACATGAATTTGCAGAATTAAATCATGCACAGTCACCAAAATGCAGTCAAACCATGCACTGGAGTAACCATCATGAATCCCCACTAGGGGTGTATACACAAGTTGGACTTCAGACTGGCCACAGATATGAAAGAATTCCAATGCCTCTGTGTAAGTTACTGTCATATGGTGCCATCCTTGTGAGCCCCTGGAAAGGGGAAGCAGGAATGGCATATGTGTCCGACCCCAAGCCACAAACACAAACACGAGACAAGCCTGTTTGGGCCCAGCCGGAACACACAGTGGATGCCATTGGATGCCACATAGCACCACACTGCAACATAAATGCAAAATACAAAAAAGGTAGCAGGCGCCCCTCTCTCGAAAGAACAAGGCATGATAACCTGTTCAGTGGTTATTAACCACATTGAGAGTTCGCAGCCATTGCTTTTTGCTCACTGTACCTTCACAGATGGGAAATATCCATTTGCATATCAGTCTTTGTCCCGCCCACAAGGGCAGTCCAGCACCGAAATGCTATGGCAATTCCTCTCTGAACAAGAGTACCATCAGCAACCCCATACACGTGTTTCAGCCTTGTTGGGCATCATCAGTGAGGTGAAGCTGAGCCTCTCTAAGCACAGTGAGCAGGGAGTCCACGTCTGGTTGCCCCCAGGTAACCTAGGGTGACCAACCCCAAGTTCCTTTGAAAATTACAAAAAAGGTAGCAGGCGCCCCTCTCTCGAAAGAACAAGGCATGATAACCTGTTCAGTGGTAAATGCAAAATAGACAAAAAATAAAAATGGCCATAGTGGACCTGGGGTTGTGGGAGGCCACCCAGCAGCGGGGACGTGCAGGGTGCACCTCAACACCCACATGTGTCGATGTTGAGAGTAAAAAAAAAACCTCCATGGGCTCATGGTCTTCACGGCATGACCTGAGTGAGAGATAGGACGTTTTCATCCTCACCCCCTGGTTGTACATCAAGAGGTGTGCATGGCACAGGTGCCTGTCCATGCATAGACCTAGCAAGCCCCTCCACGGCAGCAAGCATGTGGGCCTGGTGAGCCTGGCTCTGCATGAATATGGCACGAAGGTCACCATGCACCACCTCACGTGTAACATGGAGTTCTGCCAGGGAGTCCTCACGTGACAGACAGACCTCCCGGCTTGCATGGAGTTGAGCCGAGAGGGTGCATTCCAGCTGCAACATCCTCTGCTCTGACCGTGTCTCCTGGGCCATGATGAGAGCAGCCAGAGTACTTCTGAGGGAGGTGTTATCTTCCCTCAGGGCTTCCCTGTTGGCACGTGTGTTAGGCAGTATCAGCTGCAGTACCATGGGGGAACGCTACAGGCAATTAGGACGCCAAGTGTAAGCACAATTTCACCTTTGGTACAAGCCTGTACTACACAGTAAAGTGGTAGTGATGGCTGAGCCGCCAGACTTATCTCAAGTGTTTAAGTGAGCAGTAGAACAAGTTACACAAAGGACCAACCAATACAGTGATTCAAGCAAAAACTTACTCAAGATTTCTTCGTAAACAAATATATATTTATTTACTCAGTCAGTTCGAAAACATTAAACTAGCACCGGCAGCTCAATATTACACACTAATACACCACACAAATATAACCGGTAAGTAAAGTTCAGCTCCAAAATGAAGTGGCAGCAAAATGGCACTTCAGATACTTAATAAGGGAGGGAATAGACAAGGTTATAAGAATAGACAGCCCAAATACATTCATAGGCATGGCAAAGGGTTGCAGTTAAATACAACCAGAAATTCTTATCAATAGGCCTGGGCCAAAGTCAATCGTTCAGAGTCTTTTGTATAGGATAGCACAGTTCTGGTATATAATGGTTAAGTCTTTGCCACAGATTTTTTAAGAATTTGGCTATGCAAACAGTTTGACGAATGTTTTGGAAAGGACAAGCCTTTGTAGTTGAGAAAAGTTTTGTGCACTTTCTTGATGGCCGAAAAGATTTCCAGACCAGATTTGCACAGTACCTTGTCAGTGAAGAAGAGCTGTAGCTGAGGCAGTTGTTCCTGGCAGATCCTGCAGACCTTGCTCTTCCTGAGCGTCAGTCGTGGGGCCAAGAAGGAGGACGTCGGGAGGTTCCTTTCACTCCCCAGGGAAGAGGACAAAAGCTGTAGCAAAATGTCGGTTTAAGGTGTGAGTGCCTTAAACTCCACAAGCTGGTTTTCTTCCCTCTGGCTATCCGGTTTTCAACAGCACTCTGATGAAAATTCGACCAGATGGGGACGGGTCCAGGTGGCTTGCGAGTTGGTTGTTCCCAACAAACTCAAGGGAAGAAGTTAACTTTGAAGGGCTTCTGTGTCTTCGGAGTTTCAGGCAATTCAGACATGCTGCAGGGCTTCACCGGTCGTCCAGGAGTTGCAGCAGTCATCTTCCTTCAGCTTGTCTTCGGTTCTTTCGTTCCAGTGGTCGACTCTGCTTTCCAAGTCCCAGAGACCTGCTTTTAAACAGTTTTCCCCCATTCATTCCAGCCTGGCTGTCAATCACATAGCAGGTTGGCTGTCCTTACCAGACAGCCAGCCGGCCAATCACACCAGAGTGCTTTCAGGTCTCCTAGGAGACTAAGCACAGGAAGTTTCGGGCACCTCCCTCACATCCTGTCCACCCCAGACACCTTTGGTGCACTGAAGCCCGCCAAAGGCCAACGAACACTGGGACCAAACCTGGTTTAGAGCGCAGAGACAAACACAAGAAGGACCTTTCCTAAAAGAAATGGCGAAAAAAGATGACCGGAGTCTGTTTTTACAGATAGGTCTTCAGTGCCATATTGAAAAACATGGCTGACCCAATGTTTTGCTACCGTTGTTGGCATTACATAAGTGTTTAGACTCAGGGGAAACTAAGCAACCCTCCGAGCACTCTATAGCAACATAGTGTGTGCTGAGTCAATACATTTAAAGAGACTAGTAAAGTCAATTTAACTTTACATGCTCTGGCAGACAGTAGTCAGTCCCAGAGAAGGTATTTAAACCTTGGGGAGTCTGAAAGACACCCCTGTGCCACTGCACTGAAGGTGCTGTGTGACACTCAGAAAAAAAAATGATGCCATGGAGTTTGTTTAAAACACCATAACCAAAGAACACAATAGTAAAACACATCCAAAATACATGGAAGAGTGGGAAAAAAAGGCTCACACGCTTCCCAGGTAAATAATAAAATCCTAGAAATCCAGCAAAGTTGCTGGGGGTCTCAAAAGGTAAGGGAAATGAGCATATATTGAGAATTCTCCCTGACATTGTGTGTCAGCAGCAATAGCTGAGCGCAGAGCCACCTGTTCAGCCTGGCGGGCCCTGTTGGACGCCGCTGTGCCCAGTCTGAGTGAGCAGCACGTGGACTGTGTTGCCTGCTGCTGGAGCTCCACCTGGGTAGAATGGAATCATCCACACGTTCTATACCTTGAGCCAACATCTCAATTGCTCCTCTCGGTTGCTGTGCAATGGCATACATAGCATTCTCCCACCCAGTGTTCCCCGGTGGAGCACGGCCACCGCCTTGCTGGGCACCACACCTGTTGGGCCCAAGGAGACGTGGTCCTTGCTGTGCCTGAACTGCTTGCGGCTGCAGGACTACATTCATCCGTCAATCTGCTGCCCCAGGAACAGGAGCAACTGGTGTGGAGTGTGACTCTGCACCCGTAACCACCACATGCCGATATTCCAACACTGACTGACCCCTTGAGGGGTCTAGCCCCACTGCAGGTGTGGCAAACAGAACAGAATCAATTGCAGAATTACCCACCGTCGACGGCATGGATTCATGAGTATCCGATTCAACATCAGAGTCAGAGAGATCCTCAGAGCCATACCCAGAGGCAGGCCTGGACAGGATGGCCTGGAGCACCGAGAGATGTTTGTGGCCTACCACCCCACGACCACCACTGGTGCATGGTTGGTGACCTGAACCCTCCACCCTGTCTGTCATTTAGTCCTCCACTGCATCCGGTTCATCATCGCCTGTAAAAGAAAAAAATAACATGATTACACATGTCAGCAGCACATTCCACACACATACACAACACAATAATGAGGGCCAACACATGAGGCAGCCATGTCACACACCACAAAAACTCTGGCATGCATGTAGTGGCAATGAAATGGAAGGGGACCGTGAAAGCAGACATTGATGTGTGTCAAATGCGAAACCCACACATGTACTGCATGTTAGATATCAACTGCATCACACTCAACCTTCTGGCAGGCCTATATCTTAGCCAAAAATTACAGATATCAACAAAGAGATGATACGTAGCATACCCATGGCACAATTCTCAATTAGCCACAGCAGTAAGTCAAATAGAAGTGTCAATGACACATGCAAAATGCATGTCAACATGCACTACAAGAGAATTAATATCAATTAAGGCACATGTGTCACAGGATGCAACAACGCAAGTGCCTTGAAATACAGTGAAGGGAGGCAAATGGATACATACATGGCAGGTCACTTTGACAACACACAAGTGAATAGGCATGTTGAAGGGTGAAACATGGCTCAGAAGTGCGAGGGTGCAGTGCAGCACATGTATACATCCTCAACTATCAACAGAACCAGAAATGTAGTGATGTCAATCTTGTGACATGACTGCACTGTAAGGGCAAGTGCTGTCATAATGTGCAAAGTGTTGGCATTGGGTTGTATGGAGGCGCTGCACCCCCTCAACCCCCCCGGCGAATGACAAGGAGCCAGTGAATGGCTCTGAATGGCTGACCACAGTAATATAAAGTTGCAGACAGTGTTTGCAGGTGTCATCTGAGACAACTGAGACTACAGCAGGTGAGAGGGGGACAGAACACATTAGGAACCATCACAAGTACATCTATGCAGGCAGAAGCCACAACACCAATCGCCTTGAAGCAGGATGGCTGTAACAGAGGGAGGCCTGTGCCCAACAAAGACAGCAACATAAACATGTGCATGATGATTTAGTGACCCTGAGTGAGCATGATATGGATGAGCAAATATCATGAGATGGATAAAATACTGGAGATGTGGTACAATAAGTAGCCTGCCACAGACCCATAGGGTTGCACAGGGAAGTCTGCATGTACACAGGAAAGGGGAACAGGCCATTCAAGTAGTCCAACGTGGAAACCGCCAGTATCATGGAGACAGTGACATGCAGGGTGGTGGAGAGACAAGGAAGTATGCTTGTGAGGAGGAGCAGCTTGCAGTGTGACCTCACATAGCCGTGAGTCATGTGTCGACATAGGCTGAGTGTTGGGTGGAACTACACCACAGGCTATATTCAAACATGTCAGTGAGCTTGTACATGGACAGGAGAGGCTGCTGAGTGACCTGCATATAAGTAGGGTACATGTGTGGTGATGAGGACTGCCCCCGTGTGCAGCACATGTCCTGCATGCAGACTGCATGACAACAAGCACACATCAGTAAAGCATTACATGTGTTACACATGTCACTCATTAATGTATAGCCTGAACTGGCAGTCAATCACAACACATCACACAAGCAAAACATACATGGGCTGGAGACACACGCATCCACACTCACTGGACATTGCATCATAATCTGGCATCCCTCCCACTCCCTGGATCTGTCCCCAACCAATGAACTCTGCAGCTATTTCCTCGTGTGGAGTGAGTTCATCCTCGTCTGGTGGTGGCCCACTGCCAGTCACCAGCGTCACAGAGTAATTAGAAGCCCGTTTTTGTTTTGCACAGCGTTGGAGGTCAGTCCAACGCTTCTAGAAACTCTAAGCTGTGCGCCTCTCATATCCGATTGCATTCACACATCCGCAATGAACTGCCAGTGGACCTGGCGCTGGGCAGGCAAAGTATGGCAAACTGAGACCACCAGCATATCGCGGTCGTGTGCTGCCACGTAGTCCACAAGGAAGTCCAGCTCCTCTTTATTGAAAGGCTTCTTCCTTGCCATGCCGCAGGCCGATGCCATGTTTGGGGTCCCAGCCACTTGCGCAGAAGGACACTTCCTCCTCTTTGCCGGTTGTGCGGACCACGAGAGGCAAATGCTGCTCTGGTCTGTTGGGGCAGTGGCGATGGTGGACTGGCCAATGAGAGTAGGAATTAGCATGAGGACGGAAGGCCTGGATTGTGTGATTGGCTGCTGGGTGCTGTTGCCTGTGTTGATGTACACCAGCATGAGACGATGCACACATGTTTGAATGCCTGTGTCTGGACTTGGCCATGTTTGGGATGTGAGACATAGAGGCTGATATCACCATCATGGTCATGCATGGTGCACACGTGCGTGTGTCTGAGTAGTATGTGTGTGTGACTGGGAAATGGCATGGATGCATGGCACATGACCATCACAATGCGTTAATTCACTGATGCGGCCTATTTGTTCACGAACATACTGTGACGGGAGGAAGACATGGCCAGATGCATGACTGTCCGGTGGTGTGTGTGCATGTGATCAGCATGTCCCATGATGCATGCGACTTTCAGCCCCTCATCGGATGTACCAACAATGCCTTGGAAATGGATGCAAATGTCTACTGCACATGCCATTCTTGTTTGTGCATGTGTCTTGTTTTCACTGACCCCGTGTGTTGTGGAGGGTGATGATGGAAGTGAGGTTTGACAGTGCCACTCATGGGCAATTGCTTTGTGTCTAGCAGACTATAGTTCAGTACCCTGATCTCTGTGTTCAATCTCTCCCTATCTACAGCGGCGACTGAGGAAGAGGGCGGAGATGGCGCTGTGGAGCAGAGCGGCGGGGATGTTTCCACCAGGCAGGGACGCATGGCCCTGTCATCCTCCAAGGACATGTCATCTTCGGGAGCGAGGAGACTGGTGCCGCATCCATGGCTGGGCCTGATACTGAGACTGAATCACCATGCACCAGCAGGGATGCCCCGTCCCAGGCCTGTCCACAGGTAGGGGGGAGATCCACATCAACTGACACTCCTCTACCTGCGGACGTGGTGATCTGTGACAGGGTTGAGCCCATCCTAATTGGTATAGCATTGTGGCTGCTCTTGGGACTATCTCCTCCTCTTTACACACTATGTGCCAGTCATACTCCATGTCGTCTTCCGGACCACATGCCACCAGGGACCACTGTGGACCTAAACAAGCCAGCATGGCCAGGCTGGTGGAGATCCCATCCCTGCCACAGTCAGGAGTCTGAGGTCCAGCATAGGTGGTCACCCAAGCAACTGGACCCCTGGCAACGGAGGTTGTGCACGCACCATCAAGTAGGGCACGTGCATGAATACCCCGGGTGTTGCCATCTTCCCGGAGGCAGTCATGGTGGCACAGGCAAATGGCATCAAGGCGTCAGCAGGCTCGATTTGGGAGGCGTCAGGACTCGGGCCAACTATATCACAGGGGCAGGCATCGGCCAAAGGGCAGGAGGACCCTGGACAAAGTGTGTCTTCCGTGTGGCAGTGGTTGGGCCAACGGATAGGTGCAAAGCGGAGGGAGACAGGGAGGGCAAGGCTCACCATGGTCAGGGTGGAGAACTCCATGCGGCGAGCCTTGAGACAGGCAGAGTTCCTCGAGGAGACTCCCAGGGAGTTTCTGGAGAGCATGGCGGCGTCCCTGCGAGCCCTCGGTATTAGAGCACAGTCTCACCTCCAGGCCATAGACTCGGAGTTCGATGATGCCCTGGCCAAGACTCTTGGGAAGAACGGTGAGCCGTAGGACAAGCCTGCCACCATTGTAAATAGTTATTTAGGGTTAGCTTTCCTTTCGTTTTATTCTTTTTTTTGGAGTCCATGGACATTGCTTTACTTTTTGTATTTAGTTGTGTTTTTGTAGGGTTTCTGGTAACTTTCATTTTGTTTCGGGATCATGGACCCTAAAACGTTCATTGTAAATAGTTCTGGTACTGTGGATTGTTTTCTTCTATTTTTTTTTTACACCCATGAAGGAATGTTTTTGTTTTTTAATTTGCCCTTTTGATTTTGATTTCTGAACTCTGGACATGGACCACTTTGAGGATTTTTTTATTTTTTTGGATCACATATTTTTTTTTGATTTTGCATTTCAGTTCAGTTCACATTCATTTGTTTTTGTTGTCATGGTTGCTTTTCATTTGGTAGTTTTCTGTTTTTTAATACATTTTCATCTGTTCAGATGTGTGTGTTGTCTGCTTTCATTTGTTTGGTGCATGTGTCAATTGTCATTGCCTCAGTCATGTGTCGCTACTGTGTGGCCATGTGGGGCATGTCTTAGGGTGCATGCATATGTGCTTCTGTGATGACATGCCATGGGGCCTGTACTGGGAAGTGGGGACAATGGATAGGTGTGGAGTTGCACTGTGGGGTGGTATTTGGGTGGACATTTCCTACATGCATGTATGTTGTGACAATGTGTTGGTTGGGAGGACATGAGTCGGGCCTGCTGACAGCTGCCCATCACTGGTGGGGGGACATGAGTCGGGGCCTGCTGGCAGGTGCCCATCACTGGTGGGCCATGAGTGGGGGTCTGCTGGGAGGTGGCCATCACTGGTGGGGGACATGAGTTGGGGCCTGCTGGCAGGTGGCCATCACTGGTGGGGGGACATGAGTCGGGGCCTGCTGGCAGGTGCCTGGCACTGGTGGTGGTCATGAGTCGGGGCTTGCAGGGGAATGGTGCCATGTGGGCTGCCTGCAGGGCATGGTGACAGGTGTCGGGGGGGCCCCCTGTGGTGTGGGCTGACTGTGGGCATGGTCATTGGTGTTAGGGGTATAAGAAGTAACATAAAAAAGGGGCTTGACTAATAACTATGTTTAAATCCATAGCTCATCAACATTTTCAATATTTAAAGAAAGTGTATGGGTTGTACAGAAAATTATACAGGGAGCACAGAAAGTTTTAAAATGGCTTTGGTGTCATCGCTCCACCTCAAGACCAAATTTGTTTTCAAGAAAAAAATGCATTCATATAAACACAGTATATAAAGTACAATTGACATAGAACATACTTTTCAAGAACCAAAGATACAATTATTTTAAAAACACATACCAGTTATCTAAAAAAGCACATTCAGTCAAAGGACAATAACAAGTCCCTCAAAAGGTACAATTTTAAATGAGTTCCTTTAAATGCTGAAAAAGTACCTGCCCACCTCCCCAAGGAAATTTCACCACATTTGGTGAAGAGCAATTTTACTGCTTTTTTGTGGCATTTTGAGGGGTGCTTGGAGTAATGGGATATTTGTAATGGGATTTTAGGGTTGTAGGCATTAGGGATGGTGGAGTGTAGAAGGGAGGTGTGGGGAGGCTTGACCCCCAAAGAAATGGCAGAAAATGCTGTTAAATGGCCGAGAGTTAAACAGGATCTGATGAGAAAGAGGAACCACTGATTTCATTTCTTAAATGTGCCACTTGGTGCAAACAATTGATGCTGCATGTATTGTCTGCAGACTGCCCCTGGGTGGTAACAGTGCTCAGTATAAAATCCACATAAGATGACGTATTGACCACGCAAATACATTATTAAAAACAGAGCCAAACTGCCAATTTGTAAACATTCACATATCAAACTTTTTGGTACACACGTCAGGACGTTCCTCTATAGTTTTCAATAAGACTTCATGAATTAACCCAGGATGTTCAGGTGCTCCACTATACCCAGAAGAATTGTGTGAATAAAAAGAATATCCTCATTATGCAACAGGGTCCTTAGTGGAGCCAATTAATTCAAAGTTGACGCAGATTTGCAAAACATCTTAAATATCCCATATGTGCTTTATTAAACCCAAGTAAATCCTGTCGCACCACCCTTTTTATTTAGCACTTCACAATTTAAGGGGGTCACCATAGTGTCAGTGCATTTGGAAACACATTGGTAGTTGTCAATTTTGTCTTCGGTGGAGAGGGTGGTCAGATGTGTCCTTTACAAGAAACATTAAGTAGAGATGAATTCTGAGAACACGTTTTTTTTTTCTCCAAAATGTGGCAGCACAGTGCTATGCTTAAGCACATGACATAATGGACACTTAATAACGTGCACTATTTAGCACCCTGAGAATGTAGCATTGTCTCTTACTGCTGAGCTTTAATCACGTCTATTCAAAAAGGACAATCGTACTCGTCCTTCACACTTAAGGGGTTAAGTGAGTCTCATTTTTAGAGTATGTATAATAGACCCTTATTTTACCAAAAGTTAGTCATCATGTCAAACACATGTAATTGTTACTATTGTGCTCTGCCTATGCCCAGTTCCAATGCATTGTGCAAACTGTAATCAAGTAAACGTTACATTCGCTAGAGTAATTGTGCAACATTTACATAATTCCACAACCTAGGTTCAAGCTCATCATGTTAGTTTTCAACTTCAAATCTGGACTGGGTCCAGATTATGGAAACCTGGTATTAGTACTAAAACATACATTGTTCTCGTGTAAACCCCTATTTTTTGCTTTGTGCCTTTGAAATAGGGCAACATATGCCATAGTGCTATACGGAATAGTATTGTAGTATTAAAGTGTGCCTTAGTACAGAAATCCATTGAAAGCATAGGATTGTCTTTTTTGTACAAGGTAATATTGTTGCCCTACTGCAAATACAATGCATAATTGGAACTTGTGCCACTCGAACATGTCTGCATGTCTGTGCTCTGGCCCATGAAGTCATTTTCAATGTCATGTATTTCAAACTGATAGGAAATGTGTCGAGGCTCTTTTTTTTATCAAAAACAATTATGCAGTGCACAGTTAGTGCAGAACAAACTAATGACATATCATGCAAGGTGCTTTAAAAAAATAAATTATAAGAGGTTCTCACTCACCTGTAACAGAATCAAAAACCTACAACCATCTTTGTTCCTGGGATGTTGAGCAAAGTTCCCCATGTGGCTACTTTGCACCATCTAATGGTGTAATGAATGTGC
The DNA here is from genome assembly GCF_040938575.1 of Ambystoma mexicanum. NCBI lineage: Eukaryota > Metazoa > Chordata > Amphibia > Caudata > Ambystomatidae > Ambystoma > Ambystoma mexicanum. Next base: position 551,302,583 of record NC_090939.1, on the reverse strand, counting down.
TATTACTTTAATAACCTCATCATCACTAACTCACAGATTCTTGGCCCCGTCTCTTAGCAGAGAGCAGACCTAAGCATCAGCTGATCCCTCCTAAATATCCAAAGCACATCTAAAAGCAACTAACATTCTCATATGCAACAATATGAACCCCGGAAGCTGTGATGCCCACCCGGTCTCATGTTCCCACACACTAAGACTGTTGTAGGAAACCGCTTGCTTTGTTTTGTTTGTTTGATGGTTATTATTAAAACTTGGCATTACTACATGATCTTCACTAACTATGTGCAATGAAAAATGTTTTCAACTAAATGCCAATAAAAATATTTAAAAATAAAATGAACATCTAACTGTGGTCAGGTGACGATGGCACTTGAGGCATGGACAGAACATGAAGAAAGCACATTGTGGCCCATCAACATGCATAGGAAACACAATGATCTCTTCCTCCAAAACTCATATATCATACCGCAGCCATTGTCAATGCATCTCAGCCGTGCCTCTCTTCCCGCAAGAATCAGTCCTTCCTTAATGGCTGTGAAAACTATTTACAACAACAGCACACCTTCCCTCACCAATAAAATCCCCTTCGGGCCTCAAGAGCAACCTACATTTTCGCCCATACCACACCAATCGCTGTACCACCTCACCTCATCAAATCAAGGGCACATTAAAACATTTTCCTCCATTCACAAGCCTACCAGCCATCTCAGTGTCTTGGAATAGGAATACACACAGGTGCCCTCAAAATCATAATGGTCCGGACTATTCAATGTCAACCTAGCCCATATGCAGGAGGTGAGTCAAACTGTTGCACATATGATAATGGGGTAACAGGTCTGGCACTTGCACACATTGAATCACCGTAGCTCCCAAATACACAGATCACACTTACAGATTCAGACCCATAAACCTTGACACCTTTCTAAACTGTGTGGAAATATCATCCTTTTAATTGTTCACCTTGAAATAGAAATAAAGGGGAACATGATATGTTAGAGCCAAAAAAGAACTCTAAATGTCATCTAACGAACATTGAATTATCACATTCATGCCTTAAACGTTCCCTAAATACAGCATAGGCACAAACATCCACACCCGAAACCCCCTAGACCACATATAACATATATGCTACAAGAAATATATGAAGGTCAACTAACAACTGCCATATCAACTCCTAACGATGAAAGCAATCAGCTCCCTACCTCAAACTATTGACAAAAACACACTCTCACAGTTCACAGGCTCCCTAAAACAAAAACCAACATCCATACTTACTAAGAGCATGATGGGAAGGTTCACAAGATCCCACAAATACATAAGACACATTCTCAAACTATTTGCAAAGACTTCACGGACTGCTGGTGCTCAAGGCACTGTCATTTGTCTCACATTACCATCCCTGCAGGCATATCGTCCTTATTTTGACCATCACCGTGTGACCTGCTCCCAAATGAAAAACTATCTTCTTTATCTTGCATACACGCTCAGCCAAGTATAAATACAGGCTGTAAGACTTAGGTTTTTTGAACCAGCCTACATACAGTGCATTCCACAGAAAAGAAGTCCCCAAACATATAGTGCAAGACGTCTTTCCACAACATTTATATAGCCCTAACTGACAAACCAATTGTTATACATTCATACAAGTCATACATATAGAACACTTGCCTCTATTATTCATTCATGTGTATACAAATACTAGATACACCGTTACCAAAGTCGAATTGTGTCAACCTGCAGATAAACCCTCGACTATAGAACAGAAGAGCTCACTCCACAAAAATGTACACATTTTTTGGAAGATTGCAGATATTCTCATCCGGTAAATTGCAATATCCCTTACTTGCAGACACCCTGACAATACTTCTCATCCCCATGGATGCTCTGTCTCACAAATCACATTTGGGTTTGTAAGGATGCAAAGTAAAGACCCTAGGAGATATTATTGTTGCAGAGCAAAATCTGATGATATCTCCAAACATCCAAACACAGTGTCACACTTACTCAGTCTACTCACACCAACACTGATGAAACACTAGACTACCCATAACAGCTAACATCACACAGTACACCTGAACGTAGGAAGAATGGTAAATTGACTAACCTGTTAAAACTAGCAATACAAGAGAAATCACTAGTTAGAAAAGGATCACATGTACAAATATAACATGGTTTAGAGAGAAATTTTAACTCCAACTTGTATCAATATATTTACTAAAATATTACTAACAGGAAAATCTACATGTGTGTTGTGCATGGTGAAACTCTCCCACAACATGTTTACCTCTGTCCTTTTCCCTTTGTTACTTTCCTCTCCCCTTTTAATATGCGTAGATAAATGGTAGCCATTAGTGGATGTTTTTTTCTAAATACTGGAAACTGACAGTGTTAGGTTGCACAGGTAGACCCGTTAGGAGATATGTAATGTGGTACTGCTTTTCCACTTGTACTAAGATATGGCATCCCGATTGTACAATGTTCTGTCCCTGTCTAAATAATCTTTGACAACAAAAGAAAAAGTTGTTGACACAAATTAACTCAGACATTTAACAGTCAATACCTTTGTGTTGCTAAAACCCAAACATTCCAAGTAACACGCACATTCAGAATATCCTAGAGAACATAAACATGCCTGAGTCTTCTGACTCACGAAAAACTAATTTCACTCATGAACCATGCATTGAGATGTTTTGCAAGGCTTATGCCTCTACACATGTCCAAAAGAGAAAAGGACAAAGAATTACAAAAAAAAGAAAGCAAACCAAAAGAAAATATGAGTTAGTTAGTTATTTGTTTATTTAGTTCTGTTTGCGTTTTGTGGATTTCTACAGTGCCTTGACCAAGGCTCAGCACAACAATAAATAATGAGATAGTACAATATTACATGGGTCATGGAAAATGAAAAGAAGATAAAGAGAAAAAAATAAAAAAGGGAAGAAAGAAAACCAAACCAAGGTGAAAGCCTATATGAAAACACATAGCTATTATGAATAAACAAACATGAACTCAGTCAGAACTCTGCAGTAATGTAACTGTCCAGCACAACTTAAACATGCAGAAGACCCTGAAGCCAGACCGCTTGTTCAAACTCAATAAGAACAACTGCAGAAGTTATGAAGTTCCACAGACTCTATGGTAGCATGACAAAGCACCTTAGGTGATGTGTGCTTTGCTTCAGAAGACAATGCCAGGCATGTCCTGGTTGTTTTCTCTTTCTCCAAGATCAGGCATGATCTTGTGTAGAAGAATGTTGAATTTGTTTCCTGGGTTATATACTCAAAGGACGTAGGAGTCCATGTATATTGTTCCTCCCTAAAAGTAAAGGCAAGCTTTTATTTATGTTCCCAACTAACCAGTATCATACAATACCAATTTGTCAGGTCAAGAGCTGAGCAGGCTTTTGACCTTTGGATTTTAGCCAGTATTTAGTTGGTGCAAGGAAGCAGCAAACTTGATAATTTCTGTTAATTCCCTGAGGACAAGCACAGAGTTCCCATTGTCCATTTGGCATTAGTATGCCTTGTAGTAGTTTGTTGAAAGTACTATGAAACAGATTTTTATCCAGTTGGATTCCAAGTTTTTTATAGTGACAAACAATATTGTCTTACAAATATGAGAGACATGTTAGGGTCTGTTGCTATTGTCATAGAAAGAAGAGATGTATATAAAAAAGCAGATGAGTCAGCTGTGAAGATGCTCTGGTAATCCAGAAACGCCCATCTCTTTTGTTGCCACAGTTCATTAGTTTCAAAAGCATTGGCCAGATTGATCTGTTCTTTAACCATCTGGAGAAAGCCTTGAAATAGCCCTGGTTTTGAAATTTCAGAAGTATCCTCTAGTTGGTTGGAGAGATCACAATGTACACTGTTTGCCATGACAGAATGTTCTCCAGTTCAAAGAAAGTTATTACTATCATTTCACCTTCCTTTATTTTACAGGTAACCTCCTCTATTCCAAAGGGGCAACCAGAATACACATAGAAATTCCACCCTGGCAAATTCTCAACTTTTCTGGTTGCATACTGTTGGTCTTGTCAAAACCGTGCTCTTTTATTGGACCAATGATCTATTTTTCGGGGTGTATGAAAAAATATTGTGAGTCAATAGCTACTTCAACGGAGGAATCTTTAATCAAAGTGATAATTTAAGGCTCTAATTCTTGAACACATCAGGCATAATTGTTGTGTCATTAGAGCTGTCATATCTGATTTCATCTCAGAAGTGACATTTTCCATCAGTTCAACATTAATCAGTACTCTATCAATGACATTGTTTAGTTAAGATGGGGAATTAAGCCAACAGACTTCAAAAATGTTGAAAAGCATTTCAGTCTGCTCAACTTCTGCTGCCTTATGCTGTTAATGTCTTCATAAAAGAGGATGATACTATCCCTGATAGTAGCTGAACATGTACTGTACCGAAAATAAAGAAGGGGCATATCTTATCAAATCAGGAAGCTTTAAAACATGTCAATACTATCCTTTAATGGCAGGGATGTTTTCAACACCTAGTAGACCCTACAGGCAATATCATTGGAGTACTGGTGGACAATAATGAGCATGGGGGAGTTTGGATTTCTTTGGATGACTTCTAATTATAACATTGTAGAGTATAAGGTTGAATTTTAATCAATGAGATATTGTCCCTTTACTGTTGTGTTCATCTACTGAGATGATGGTGATGTCTGGAACCTTATTGCTCTGAAAGGGAAATTTGTTAGGGACATCATTGTATCAAGAGACAAGTAGCATTTATATTAACATATCTGCTACTTTTCTTTAATTTGATTGGGTGGTAAATTGGGCTTTCACACAATCAATCAGAGGAGAAAATAATTTCCCAGATGACTCTGTATTCCCTCTGGAGCCACAACAACCACCGGATGGGCTACTCATTGTCAAACAATTTGTTATCTCCAACACAGTAATCCTTCACTCCTCCCTTGTTTTAAGTTGTCGAAAAATTTCATTTGATATCAACTGTGTTTCTTACCATCTGTATACAAGGGCCTGCATGTCAGAATGGCCTTGATCCAGAAAATAACATTACAATACATTTCTTTAAATTCTAGCTTACACAGAACTGGATTCTTTTGATACCAGGGATTTCTTGAACTTGACTTTCGGTTGCCACCATGCCTGCATGTTTATCCCTGAAATTCATGTAGATTGGAATGGGAACCTTTTTGTTTAAAAACACACCCGGTCATCAAAGATGGTTAAGGTGTTGTTACCCTCTTCCCAGACTCTTGATATGATATGCTAGGTTATTTATAACGCACTCCACAGAGGTTTCTAAGCGTGGACCCAGGGATCGAACCCTTGTTGCTTTGTGTCATCTTGCTTCCAAGGCGAGCATGTTGCCGCTAAGCTTTCCTCCAGAGACTATCTTGCTTCTTTCAAATAATAGTCCTCAAAGTTTTCTGTAAGGGAACATCTTTTTGAACTTTGATTTTAGTGCTGTCATGTTAGATCGTATGTCTATGGGTTCCCTGTTGAATACCTCTTTGTGTTTGAACGTTGTCGAGAACTATTTTGATATCTTAGACCCACTTCTCTTTTGGAGACATCAATCCATCTGTGAAAGAAAAAAACATAGTCATCTCTTCACTTCGTTCATGTCTCTCTCAATGGTGACCAATACATTTTCTGCTAGTTGAAAATCCCCCATTTCTTGTGATTTTAAGGTGGTTCAGCGGGTAAGGAGTCATTGATATCAGTTCCTTCTGTTTTTTTGTTGTTTAATTTGGGGGTAGGTGTTTAAGGAATAAGAAAGAATCGTTTTCATAAGGATTGTCAAAACTCTTTATCCATATACCCATTCTTCTTGTCCCCTTGTACATTGTTAGAAAGACAGTTCCTCCTTGTATAACCTAGTGGGACTAGTAGGTACACCCTTCTTGTTGGTTGTGGAACACTGTAAATAGGAAGAGCCTATTGGGTCTTAACATTTGTTCAACATTCTTGGTAATTTGCGTGATCTGTTTTTTCAATTGAGACATTTGTCCCTACTTTCTGGTCTGTGAAGATGTCTTTGCTTACACCTCTGATCCTCCCTAGATGTTTAACTACCCCTTCTAGGAAAGGGACTTGCTTAGTTCTGAAATGTTTCTATTGTAAACATAATTTCTTGGTCTACATGCACCCTGTTACTATAATGCATTGCCCTGGGACATAGCAGCACGAGATAGGAAATTGTTGTAAACATTGTAATCATCAGGTAATGTTGGGTTTCTTTTGCACATAAATTCTGATTATTCCCTTGCCAATCTGCAATTTGATTTTGGTTTCCTATTTGTAGTGAGGGGATGTATATGTACCCCACATGAAGTTAAGAGCATATTTCTCGAGGTCTAGCATATGCTTCAGTCTGAGTTCGCTCAGTATGTCAAAGGCCAAGGTGAGCACTGCTAGATTGGGCCTTGACAGTGTGTCTCCTCCATCTGCAATTTTCATTGGCAGCAGGGGGAGAATGTTTTGCCCCTTCTGTCTTCAGATCAAGTGATTTTCATCTGATATGACATAATGCCGGCTAGTTTAGGCATCCATTCTGGGTTCATTTGTTTGTTGTTTGATCGTTTAGCATCTGTACCTCATAGATCATTGTAGCTTGAGTGATAATCCACTCAGAAATCTTGATTCAGCCAAATCATGAATAAGTGAGTCACTTCGTATTTCAGTAGGTAATGGAAAAGTGTGGGATTCAAATCTTGAATATCGGTACTCTGATCGAAAACATGCTTCAGTTCCTGGGCAAGGTCAATAAGAAACTATCACATAATATGCAGCCTTGAAGGCTTCCAGTGAATGTCGGCACGTTGAGAATTATTATTAAACAGTTGCTTTATATGTGGACCATCTGTACAAATTATGGTCCTCCAGCCATGGAAAATATTAGAAGAATTGTGGAGAATTCAGGTTGTTTTGATCACTCTTTAATCTGAATGAGGCCAATATCTTCTCATACAATTCCAGAAGTTCCCACACATAACATCGGCCATTCAACATCTGATTTCTATTTGTTTAATAAACTCCAGTCATTTTGTTCTGTTGTGATCTGACATTCTTTTGTCATTACACTCAGGTTCAAAATAAGTTTAAGTAAGGGCAACTACTTGAACCTCCTTCCCTGGTTTTATCTAAATTCTTAGATTTTTTATGGCGTTCGAGCGATGCCGCCTAACTGTGTGGGGCAAAGCTACTTTTCCCGTTTCTTTCCTATGGGGCTTTTCTTGGTTGTTTTCCCATATTCCTTTTTGGAAGATTTGATAGTATGAGTGTTCACCTTCATACTGCTGAAAATACACATTGTCCCTCTTTCTTGGTAATCTGGAAGAGTCCTCCCAAATCTCTGAGTAATAATATTTTAAGACTTCCCTTCCTCGGTTGTGACCCCTGCCTTTCCATATATGCTAGGTGAGCTATATGATCTCTATGGCTGATCATTTTCTGGAGTTCTATAACCCTTGAATCTTGATATCTCTCATTCACACCATGTAATGTGGAAACATGTTCATACCCTTGTGTTCACTCCCAAAATGTTCTGTGTGCCACTCACCCCTGTTCTGCAAGTAGGTCAATGTATTCCTCTGCTTCTGACATGAAATCTAAATCGCCCCTTCCATTATAATATGTTCAAGGAGGGGAAACTATTTTAATATGTTCAAGGAGGGGAAACCGTTTACCTCACACCCTTTTGGTCTTGGAAGAGAGAAGTCATACTAGATCCTCTAGGATGAATCTGGGTGTATCTGATCACATTGCAGGAGATCTTAAAGACTGGAGAGTAATAAATAATACCATCTTTCAAAAGCATCTGAATATGAGGTTTGTCGACTCTGTGGTTGAGAGGGCACTTCTCATTTCTTGTCTGTGTTAGTCAGTTTATCTATTTCTACAATCATCTGCTATTACAAGGGATTGACTGTTCTTTCAAATGAAATGGACTAGGCTGTCCAGATTCCAGTATTGTACAGTTTGAGGCCAATAAATCAGTTGTATTTAATAATTCCACTTATAGTGATTCAATCACACTCTGACAAAGCCCACACCATACCCAGATGTCCTTTATCATTCCGCTATATTATACAGGACACAGTATTAAATTGGATACAGTATTACTCTTCATATCTTAAAAAAAAGTATCTTGATCTTTCCCTTCCAGCTAATTTACTGACTATTCTCTTCTGGTTTTCATTTCCACAATGCTTGAGTGCATCGTCTATTCTCATGTGGCACTGTATCCTGTACTTCACTCCCTTCTCCCACAGTACCAATCAGGCTTTCGTGTCTGCCTTTTACTGAAACTGTTCTCCTTAGTGTAAAACACATCTTTCTACTTGCCATTCAAAGCTTTCTTTTATTCTCAGTCCCTGTGTCCTGTCGGCTGCATTGGTTACAGATGATTATTCCACTCTTCTTCTTACTCGATCATCATTCAGCTTCTTTGGTTCAATTCAACAAGGATTTCAATCTTTTCTCTCCAACTGCTCCTTCTCTATCTCTTTGGATGGGAAATGCTCTTTCACCATTTCTTTATTACATGGTGCCCCAAAGAGCTTGGTATCGTGTGCTTTTCTTTTCTCTCTCTACACCTCTTCTGTTCTGTCTCTTTATTCTCATTTCTATGCTGATCATTCACAGATTTTCATTTCATTTTCTTTTTTGCTCGTGGATGCATACTCATTTCTTACAACTCAAGCCTCAAAAACGGAGATCCTCTTCTAACCTGCCTCTTCTTTGCCTCTTCATCTTCATTAGGGAAGCCAATGTTCTAAAATGTGAGGGTTAGGGAAAGTGATATCACGTATCTGAGGGGATCACAGAAAGTGTCACCAAAGTCAGGGTTAAAGTGACACCAAATGATATGCTGGGAGTACACTAAACAGAACCACCACAGGTCAGGAACACTTCTTTCTGATGCCAGTATTGACTCATAAGGCCAGTCACTCACATATCATGTATCTCTAAAAGCTGCACATGCAATGGGATTGAGATAATATGCTAAATACTACTTCACTCCCAGGAAACCTCATATACTCATATACTCTATAGTGCTTCTTATACCAGGTTCAGGCTAATATGTCATTGACAATTGTCACACGGATGCTACAGCCTCAAAATTGCATGTGCTGTGATAATTGCCAACAGACGACACAATCACCGAAATACTGAGATCTTATGCCAGTTAAAGCGTGAAATTCTAGATACATGTTTTAGCAAGTTGTTTTTTAGTAGTACTCATTTCAATTTTACACCAACATACAAAGATCTTTGTGTTTTATCCAACCATGTGCACATACAGTTGTTTGTATTTAACAAAGCAGACATTTGAATCTCCTAATCAAATTTTAAATTCAGGGGAAAATCTTAAATTGCAGGGACGTTAAGGTGAGAACTTAATGCAACAAAACCCCTGAAATTCAGCTAGAGCCACCTGATCTTTGCTCCCCCTGTTGCTCAGCATATGACCATAATGATGACATAACAGATCACATCACTGATGACATCACTAATTACATATTGTATGAGAACACTGATGACATTACAAATCACATCACTGATGCCATCACTGGTAACAACACTAATTACATTACAACAATAACTCTCCTTAAGCATGGCCTTCAGCCATGGTCAGTGTGCATGGCCAAATACATTTTAACATATGAATGGGTACTAGTCATGGCCTTCAGTTATGGACAGTGGTGACAACCTTCACCCATGTGCACTGAATATTTTAAAACACTGACAGCCTTCTCCTTAAAAGAAAGGTGCAACACAAAATAGCAATGGACATTTAAAAAAAAAGTAATGTACACCAGAAAAATAACTTGAGAGAGGAAATCTTTCAATAAATTTGCCAGCAAAGTATAAAAGGTACTCACCTTGTAAACCTAGCATCTGTAGTGACATATTCAATGTAAAACAAATTCCCAATATGAAACAAGTGCTTGTGGACTTGTGGGTAAGTGTCTAAACTGGTAACATAACAATCTGAGTAAATCATGGTATCCAAATACATGAGCAAGCTTACCAATAAAAAAAAAACAAGGGGTTGCATCCGCCCTCTGAAAAAGGTTTTGCTGTCCACCCACATGTGTCCTTTAGTGGTACCCTGAAAAGTAACCACAATCAAAATAACAGCACCAGTGTCCAGGATTATAAACTCTCTTGCTACATTGTGGGCAAATACCCATGGTTTACTTGCCCTCTCATTATTTCAACTCCTCACCCCCATGTCTGTCTTTCAACAACACTCTGCTTTATAAAGCTAACTTTAAAAGTACACATATCATAGAGTCACTCAAATATATAAATCCTTATAGAACTATGTTAGGCAAACGTGTACAATTTTGCCATTATTCCTCCCATTGTGACTGTGAGACTACAAATACCAGAATGCAATTCAGTGCAAAACGTTCAAGGACTGACGGTAACATGGTTTAAAAAAATAATAACGCCTATGTCATGTGTTATGAGATATTTAAAACTTTCATGTTTTTAGGCAATGCACAGTGAGATTAACTGGCCGATTCATGGAATTAATGTGCGCTGAAAATTTCGGCGCAAGCGTGCGAAAATGTGCGATTCGCAGTGAAAGAGCGAACATCGCAGTGCAAGTGCGAATATCGCAGGAAAACCAGCGCACATCTATTCATGGAAGTTCGTGTGCGAGTAAAATCAGGGATGTGCGCTGAAAAAGTGCGCTGCGCACGCCGGTGCACAGGTCATCTAACGGCGTGCGCTAAGACCACAGCATTTAGCACGGCGCACATAACAAAAGTAGGCCAAACACGGGGCGTAACACTCAGAATGGGGAACAACTCGTGAAAATGTGGGCGTCACAGGGGAAGTACAGGAGGCAAGTGCGCGGAACGCCTACACGCTCGCCTACAGCACGTATTCATGGAATCGAATAAGGCAAACCAGCGCACGGGCAAAGACACGCACAGGCCCAAACCCGTCCACCACACGAAGGTAGGCTGTAGCGTCCCTGCGCTGGAAAAAAATGTGCGCCAAAATGTGCGCTAACAAAAAGCACGAATATACAGCTCTGATGAATGCCCCATACTGTGGCCCCCTAGGACAAATCACGTGCAAAGGGGTACGCGACAAACAGCGACACCCGCTATGTGAAAAATAGTGTGCGTGTATTCCGGGTGTGCGTGGGAAGTTTTACACACGATCGGGCCTGGGGGAGCGGGGTACGTGTATTTCAGGGTTGCGCGGGAAGTTTCACACGTGATCAGGCCTGGGTGAGTGGGGTACGTGTATTACTGGGATGCGCATGAAGTGTCACACGCGATTGGCCTGGGTACGTGTATTTCAGGGGTTCGTGTGAAGTTTCACATGCGATCGGGCCTGGGTGAGCGGGGAACGTGTATTCCAGGGGTGCGAGGGAAGTTTCACACGCGATCGGGCCTGGGTGAGCGGGCTAGTGTATTACTGGGGTGCGCGGTAAGTGTCACACGCGATTGGCCTGGGTACGTGTATTTCAGGGGTTCGCGTGAAGTTTCACACACAATCGGGCCTGGGTGAGCGGGGTACGTGTATTCCAGGGGTGCGCGGGAAGTTTCACACGCGATCGGGCCTGGGTGAGTGGGGTACGTGTATTACTGGGGTGCGCGGGAAGTGTCACACGCAATTGGCCTGGGTACGTGTATTTCAGGGGTTTGCGTGAAGTTTCACACGTGATCGGGCCTGGGTGAGCGGGGTACGCGTATTCCAGAGGTGTGCGGGAAGTTTCACATGCGATCGGGCCTGTGTGAGTGGGGTACGTGTATTACTGGGGTGCGTGGGAAGTGTCAAACGCGATTGGCCTGGGTACGTGTATTTCAGGGGTTTGTGTGAAGTTTCACACATGATCGGGCCTTGGTGAGCGGGGTAAGTGTATTCCAGAGGTGCGCGGGAAGTTTCACACGCGATCGGGCCTGGATTAGCGGGGTTTGTGTATTACTGGGGTGCGCGGGAAGTGTCACACGCGATTGGCCTGGGTACGTGTATTTCAGGGGTTCGCGTGAAGTTTCACACGCGATCGGGCCTGGTTGAGCGGGGTATATGTATTACTGGGGTGCGCGGGAAGTGTCACACACGATTTGCCTGGGTACGTGTATTTCAGGGGTTCGCGTGCAGTTTCACACGCGATCGGGCCTGGGTGAGCGGGGTACGTGTATTCCAGGGGTGCGCGGGAAGTTTCACACGCTCGCCTACAACACGTATTCATGGAATCAAATGTGGCTAAGGCATGCACTCAAAAAGACGGGCCAATCCGGAAACACGTACGCCAGCAGGAAGCAGGTGTACGTCAACCCGTGCATCATAAAAGTGCACGCAAACAACAAACAAGCTCAGACGCCAGGATGAATATACCGTTTCTAGCAGCAGTGGCCATGGGATACCGCTGGAGGAGGAGGAGGATAGTCAGGGCCAGAATTTTAACACCCAGAACCAGCCGTTTTGGGATGCCTGATGACCACGTGTATGGGAGGTACAGGTTTCCACCTCACATAATACTCGACCTGGTCAGTGAGTGGGAGGATGACCTCACATCACCCACCCTGTGCTCCCAAGCACTCAGCCCCCTGGAGAAGGTCCTTAATGTACTGCACTTCTTGGCCACTGGATCATTTCAGCGGACAAGTGCCATAGTGGGGGGGGGTGTCACAGGCCATGCAGTCACGCTGCCTACACCAGGTCTTGGCAATCATCACTACACCCCCATCAGTCCGCAGGCACATATACCTGCCCAGAACACCTGCAGAAAGGCAGGCTGCCGCCCAGGATTTCTATGGGGTGGCACAACTCCCCAAAGTGCTAGGTGCCATTGATTGCACCCACGTGGCTCTACGTCCCCCCAGGACATCTGAGCACATCTATAGAAACCGCAAGCACTGGCATTCCATCAACGTCCAGGTAGTATGTGATGCCAAGGGAATCATCACCTCAGTATATGCCAACTATCCAGGGTCCACCCACGACAGTTTCATTTACAGAATGTCCACCCTAAACCGAGACCTAGAAGCTGGGCGGCATGGCAATACATGGCTGCTTGGTGAGTATAAATGCCACTGCACATGCATGCATGTCAGATACTGAGTAATGTCACAACCCCACTAATGATACCCATCACCACCTCCCCAGGGGACAGTGCCTACCCTCTGAGCACCCACATGATGACGCCAATTCGGAACCCCACCACCCCACCCCAGGTAAGATACAACACAGCCCACATTGCAACCCGGGGCATAGTGGAGCACACATTCGGAGTGCTCAAATCATGCTTTCGCTCCCTTGACCGTTATAGCGGGCAGCTGTTATACGCTCCCCCAGTAGTGTGCAGGATCATAGTGGCAGCATGTGCCCTGCACAATGTTGCAACACTCCGGGGCCTGACCGGGGACATGGTGGTGCCCCCACATCCCCAACCACATGCACACCCGCTGCGCATGGGAGGGGAAAGGGCACGGGGTGAGGCAGCCCGTATGCAGCTGGTGGATAATTACTTCACCTAAACTCACACCCCTGTGGAGTGCACACATCCCTGGCACATACCAGCTGACTATCAATGATGATGAGTCAAGTGACAGTCAACTGTCACAACCATACCAGCCTGAGATTGTTCACCTGGAAGTGTTCCATTGTGTGCATCCCTACCTACACAAACACCACCAATGCTGTGTCATCAAAAGACACACTTCTATGCTGCTAAAATCATTACCCCTTTGCAAGATACAACATGACAACAGTGCCATGTCACCCAACCCCTCCCCAGCACCGCCACCCAACACACCATGGCATGTCATGCTATGTGAGAGCAAACAAAGGAATCCCCAAAACATGACAAAAGTGTCACAAAGTACAGTGTCCCGAATGGAAACTGGCCACACACAATATGCGCCCATTAATGTAGAACTGACAACACACATGACCAAATACTTACCACACTACAATGCAGCTACCCAACCCCAAACATAGCATTCACATGACAGAACTAAGTTAAAGGATAGGTAGTCTTACAACCTGGTGACGCTAGCACATCGACCACTTCCAACTGTACAGTGTTGGTGCCACGCAAATCTGGAAGTGCACTGCTTACAATATGAACTCCATCTCCAAAGTAGACGGCCTTGTGAAGACATGAGGAATGAGCCTGCAAATTAGGAGGGAGACATGGATGCACAAGCACACATCAATACACCATGCAGTGTACAATACAACAACAATATGCTCTAGGATTGTATACACAGTATTGACTACGACTGCCCACACATGTCATGGGAGTCCAACGTCACTGTGTAAGTCACTGTCACTTGGGCACACCCTTTGCAAGCCCATGGAAACGGGAAGCAGGAGGGGTGTGTGTCTCACGAACCCAAGCATCTAACCCAAACTCAGGACAAGCCTACATGTGCCCAGCCGGAATACAGTGGATGCCCATGGGAGCCACACAATGCAACACACTAACACAAAAAATCAAAAATCAAAAATGGCCATGTGGGTGCCAGGGGGGTTGGGGGAGGCCACCCAAGAGGTCCGAGGACAGGGTGCACACCAACAGCCACCTGTGTGGATGTTGTGAAAAAAAATAAAACCTCCATGGGCTCATGGCCTGCACGGCTATGCTATCGTGAGAGATTCTGAATCGCTGTGGTCACTCTCATCACTCTGTGCTGCTGCTGTCACAGGAGGTGGTGGTGCTATGGGAGGCAGCCCACGCAACGCCCTAGTCTGGTCCTCCATAGCAGCAAGCATGCAGGTGTGGAAGGTCTCATTCTGGAGGAATATGGTGCAGAGATCCCCATGCACCACCTGACGTGATGCCCGGACCTCCTCCTGAGTTGCCTGCATCTCTGCTGAGAACATACGTGTGACCCGCTCCAGCAGCTGTTCTGTCCTCGTGACAGTGGAAGCCTCAAGGTCCACAAGAGTCTGCCTGAGGTGATGGACTTCTAACCTCAGGGCTTCCCTCTGGCCCTGGGACTCTAAAGAAATGGCTTCCCTCAGAGTGTCCAGGGCCGCCCGTCTGTCCCCTTTGGACGCCAACATGTCCTCCCTGAGTGATTGGCAAATGGAGTCTGTTGCCTGCTGTAGTTGCTCCATCTGCCTTTCTGGCGGGACAATGGAAGTGGCCACCCTCTCCATTGCTTGAGCCAGCATCTCAGATGATGCTGCCTGTTGGTTTGCCATACCGTATATGGATTGCTCCCATGCCGTATTGCCTGGTGGCGTACGGCCACCGCATTGGTGGGCACCACACCTGTCTGGGGCAAGGCAAACTGTGCCTTGCTGTGTCGGCACTGCCTGAGGCTGCAGGACTGCATTCCCCCTCTGATCTGCTGGCCCAGGAACAGGATCCGATGTTGAGGAGTGTGGCCCTGCATCCGTAACCACCAAAGGCAGACCTACCAACACTGACATCCCCATAGTGGGCTGTACCCCTGGTGCAGGTGGGTCATACAGAACATAATCCCTTCCAGAAACACCTACCTGCGAAGCCACATAGGTCTCATCATCCGAATCAACACCTGAATAGAGGTCTGGGGAGGTGCACCCAGAGACACCCCTGGAGAGAACGGTCTGCAGCAAGAGTGGGTTCTCACCCACCATCACACCCCATCCCCCACTGGTGCCGGGTCGTGCCTGAGATCCCTCCTGGGTCTGCACCATCTCCTCACCCTCAACAGCATCAAGTGCGTCATCCCCTGCAAAAACATGAAAGACAAAAAATGGAAACAGGAATTAGCACCATGGCACACAATTAGGCCGGACAAGCTACAGAACCAGTACTTGATTGACACATGTCCCACATGACTATAAGCCTCCCATGCATGCACTGTCACTGAGTTTGAAGGGGAGGAAAATGTCAGACACTGATGACACCAAGATGGAAGAGCAACACATTAGCTGCATGCTGGCTAGCAATGCCATCAAACATTGGCATGTCGAATCCACATACATGACACATGCCATCACACAGATGGCATGTACCATAGGCATGTCACATATTGTTTGACAACAGGGCTGAGAAATGCGTAGTGAAAGTGTGGGAATTGAAACAATCAGCCTGAATGAACACTGAAAAATACAGAACAATGTTTTTGCAATATGCCACTTCAAGAGCAACTGGCAAGATGTTGCATAAAATGTCTACTGTGGGCAGAAGGGATACTGTAATACCCAAATACAGGGGCGCAGAATGTTTGGGATGAAGCACATGGATGACCCAAACCACTCAGGCACACACACCCTCACCTGGCACTCAATCAGGACCCGTCACACACAAAACATACACATGGTTCACACACACATGCATGTGCACTCATCGGACAATGCCTCGTAATCTGGCAGTTCTCCCACACATTGGATCTGTTCCTCTGTGACGTAGGTCCCAGCAACAGACTCTTGCACAGTGAGTTCAATGTCCTCTTGTGGAGACCCACCTCCAGTCACCAGAGTAGCGGCATGACTTGAGGCCAGATTTTACTTTGCCCTGTGCTTAAGGTCATTCCAGTGCTTGTAGCACTCACCAGCTGTGCGCCTCACTAATCCAAGGTCACTTATGATGTCCGCGACGGTCTGCCAGTATGCCTGACATTGAGCAGGTGTGGTCTTGCACCCTGAAGTGATCAACATTTTGCTGTCATGTGTGGACACATACTGCACAAGTGCATCACGTTCGGCATCATTGAAGCTAGGCTTCCTTGGCTTGCCGGACTGCGTAGCCGTGTCTGGTGTAGCAGCCTGTACTGGACGAGCACTCTTCCTCTTTCTTTTGGAAGGTGGTGGGGATCCTGAGTGGCCTACGCCGCTCTGGCCCCTAGGGGCAGGAGCACCGGTGGACTGTGTAGTTGGAGTGTGGGAATGCACACTGAGCATGGGATTTGGTGCAGGCATTGGCTGAAGTGTGACGTAGTCAGGGCTAACGTTAGCAAGATGGACTGGGAACAACACTGCCCTGGCTGGGAGGGTCAGAGCTGGGGTGGATGGAGCTGCAGCTGCCCCTGCAGCCTCCCCACCCTGCCTACTCGGGGCAGCAGATGACATAGCTGCCCCTGATCCACGTGGCCTGGTGACACCAACTTGCACCGCCACACGTGGCCTAGACTTGGCAACCTGGAAGTCAGCCTGGGAGTCACCCTGTGCCAGGTCAAGTGCCACAATGGGCCGGTCCAACCAGGGCTGAGCAGAGATGGTGTCCGCCACGTTTCCCTCAACCATGGGGGGGCATGGGTGTCCCTGACTGGTCCTCCACACATGGGGGCTAGGGGTACCCTGCAAATCCCGGCTACGTCCCCTACCACGCCCACCACGCCCACCTCTTGAGGCTCTGCCACCTTTGCCACCCTTACCGCTTGGTCGCCTCCCAACCAGGGCACTGATGTTGTTGTGCGTATGGGAGTTGCAGTAAACTATTGTCCTGGGCAATTGGGGGTGAAAGGGGTAGGAAACTAGATGGAATTCGTACCCTAGTGCTCTAGCAAGGCTGTATGTGACCCTTGGGGAAAGATGACGGGTCACGCAACGCACAGGCACCCCAAAAACAGAAAATAATGTGCACGCAACCCCTCGTAGACCACGTGTGTGGAAAAATGAACCCGCACTACGCTGTGGCACCCAGAAACACAAAAATGCAGCCTACAATGACCTCTGAAGGGGTACGCGACACACGGGGCAAGCACAGTTGGTAAATACGTGCGCGACTCACCGTCTGCCTGTAAAAAGAGCGTGAAAAATATGCACGTGTGCGCGTTGGCAACACCCCCGCCAAAAGAAGAATTGTACGCTGTCTGAGGAGACAGGACAAAAGAAGAAGTGAACGCTGTTTGAGGAAACAGGCCCAAAAGAAAATCTGGAAAAAGCTGTCAAAGGTAACAGGGAGTACGAACTAGAAACGCCGTGAAGTAAATCGCATGTGAACCGATAAGAATTACAGAATTCACCCACTCGCTCTCCACAAAAAGCACGTACAAGGAAAGGACGTCCTACATGTACCTTTTGAACCGGCCCACACGTCCAAGGTCACTTCCGCGTATACGCGCTAAGGCCCTATCCTCCAATTACACGAGCTGACACTCAGACGTGCAGTTCTTGGACGTGTAACATGCATCCGGGTTCAGGGAAACGCCCGCGCGCGCACGTCACAGACACGCATACGCGCTAAGGGCCTTTGGTCCAATGAAATCGCGTACGCGTGCTGACGCGCTTACGCGCTAAGGGCCTTTCCTCGAATTACACGCTGACATGCAAGATTTTCACGTGCCAAATCACTCCGTATCAAGCTGGCCATGCGTTCGCACACGGAAGACCACACTCCTGCCCAGAAGGCTGAATTACTGCCCCCCAGAGCCCAGAGCACGCACCCACCTGCCATCTGCTGCTGCCTGATTGCCTGCTGCCCATTTCCCTGCCATTTGCTGCCTGCACGTCAGCCCGGGCTGCTTTTGCTGTGACCATCCCTGCTGGAACCGAAGACTCCCGACTGCTATTCCATCGCTCCACAGCCCAGCCCCAGGACCCAGTTGCCCACCCACACCTGCCTCTGGGGTTGCCATGTCGGGCACTACACCATCTGGCACCACTGGCAACCCCCAGCCAGAGAGGCAGAGGGCCACCAGCTTCACTGCCACCGTAGTTGGTGTCCTGGTGGAGCAAGTCCTGGGGCAGTATGATGCCCTCTTCGGAAGGTCAGTCGCCGACAAGGAAGGATCGACTCAGATCTGGACGGACATCATGACTGCCATCAACGCGGAGGGGGTGGCAGTCTGCGACTTCCAACATGTCAAGAAGCGCTGGGAGGACTTCAGGTCCAGGACCCTAAACAAGGCCCGGCGCCTCTTGAAGGCAGCGGATGCTAAGGGGCACCAGGGCCACCTGTCGAAAAACATCAGATGAGGGTCCTGGAACGCATATGCCCAGCGCTCCACGTCCAGGTCCTTGAGAGGCAGACCCGTCTGGAGTCGAGCGGTAAGTGTACATGCATACTGATTGGAAGCTGTGCGTGTGGTGGTGTGCCAGTAGTGTGCAGGTTGTACATGTGGTTTTGTAGGGTCATGTATGGATGTGTATGTACAGGGCTGTGAGGCTGACACATGCAAGTCCTTTCATGTGTGAGACACATGGATGGTGTATGTGTGGGTAAGCATGCAGGCCAAATGCAGATGTGTGAGCACACATGTTTGGATTACTGTGTATGTAAATTGGCATGGTTGTGGTGTCACACATGGATGTTGGTTCCAGCTGCATGTATCTGCACCGTGTACATGTGCATGTGTGTGTATTTGACATGGGTGCAACAGTGATGCAACATTGATGCATGTGAGACTGATATGTAGAAGACTGATTGCCAGATGTGACATGGATGCCAATGTCATCACTGTGTTAGTTGGCGGAGGTGTACACATGCATGTAATTGTGGTGGCGTGTGTGCATGTCTAGTGCACTCCCTGTGTTTCATGTGATGTCTGACTCACCTTTGGCTGCTCATGCTGTTGTATGTGTATGGATGGTGCTGGCTGTTGCAATATGGCTGTGGAATAGCTCATGTGTGTGAGTTGCAATGACATGTGTGTTGGGGATTGTGATGCCATGTCTGAAGTTTGACAATGCCACTCATGTACAACTGTCATGTGTGTATGAGTCAATTGTACAGTGCCCTGATGCCTGTCTCCTATCTCTCCCTGTCTGCAGCGTCAACTGATGAAGAGGGCGGAGAAGGTGCTGTGGAGCACAGCGGCAGGGATCGCACCGCCAGCCGGAGACACAAGGCCCGGCTCCCCTCCCAGGTTGTCATCTCGTCGGGGAGTGAGGAGTCCGGTGCCGCATCCCAGGTCGCAGCTGCCGAGGGGAGGTCCAAGAGCCGGAGGTTGGAGTTGGACTCCTCGGCAGCCGAAGGGGCAGCTGAGACCCCACAGGGCCCGACGGAGGAAGATGGCACGGAGTCATCCAGGTTGGTGGGGGGTTTGGTGGAGGAGGAGGCCGTGCAAGGGACAGAGACGGGGTCTGGAGGTGGGGATTCCACTGGTGCTAGTGGTGCAGTGCAGGGGCAGGGACAGGAGGCAGCACAGGCCGCCGCAGAGGTGCCTGTGTGTAATCCTGTCCCCGATCCTGTGACTGCATCATCTTGCACCAGCAGGGATACCTACGTCCAGACCCGTTCTCAGGGAGGGAATTGGCTTACACCAACTGGCCTTCCTCTCCCTGCGGATGTGGCTATCCGGCACAGGGTTGAGCCTGTCCTGGGCGGGGTGGTGTTGTGTCAACGTGCCATGCGAGCTAACCTGCAGTCTTTTCATGAGGAGAGTGCACATCTTCTCGCATGGCTCATTGACCCACTGGGACAGCTCAACAGGGCCGGATTCCTCCGTTTTCTGAACCTTGTTCCGACCCCCTCCTCAACTGAACCCCCTATGCGCCAGTTCTACTCCGTGCCATCTTCCCACCCATGTGTCACCTGGGTGCCCTGTGGAGCTGCCTCTGACCCTGTGGCCAGGCTGGTGGAGGACACATCCCTGCAACAGTCGTGAGTCGGACGTCCAGCAGGGGTGGCCACCTCAACAACTGCACCCCAGCTGGAAGAGGACGTGCAGGCAGCAGGAGCAGGGCACAGGCAGCGGCACAGCAGCAGCAGCAACAAGGTGGGAGCCATGATGGCTCGGGGCCTTCATCATCGGAGGGGCAGGCATCGGCCGGAGGGCAGGAGGACCCTGGACGGGAAGTGTCTTCCGTGTGGCAGCGGTTGGGCCATGCGATAGATGCGGAGCGGCAGCGGGCGGAAGAGGCACGGCTCATGATGGTCTGGGCGGAGAACTCCATGCGTAGGGCCCTGAGGCGGGCCGAATGCCTCGAGGCCATTCGCAGGGACCTGGAGTTCCAGATGTCATCGTCCCTGTGAACCCTCGGGGCCATGGCAGAGGACGCCTCCGGGACATTGAGCAGGAGTTTGATGATGCCCTGGCCCGGGACATCAACATGTGAGCCGTTGGACTTGCCCGCTGCCCTCGTAAATAGTTAGTGTTAGGTTTCCTTTGTTTTTTTAATTTTTTTTGGTTGCACTTGGACAATGCACCATGTTTCTGTATATAGTTTTTCATTAGGTAGTATTTTTTATAGGTTTCATTTCTTCAGTTGGGATCATGGACCCTGGATTGTTCATCTGTATATAGTTCACTATTGGATTCAGCTTTTTTTTTTGGTTTTCCCATGGAGCAATGGTTTTTCCCTTGGATTTGCTTTGTTGGACTGTGACTTTGGACACCTTTCCTTTGGATTATGATTTCTTGTTTTTCATTATTTTACGGACATGCAGCTTTTCTTTTTTATTCCCATTGTTGTTTGTTTGATTTTAATTCCATTCATGTTGCTTATAATACATTTTTTTCTTCATACTTCCATGTGTGGTATTATCTCATTGGTTTCATGCATGTCATGATATGGGTTTTCACATTCACTTGCAACCATTGTGTGTGTGTGACGGACATGTGTTAATTTACATACTTTGTATCCATTGGGGTTGTCTCATGTCATTTGCATTTCTATGTGGGTGGATGCAATACTTGGGTAGGTCTTTGGCATGTGGAGGCTGGCCATAAGGGCCAGGGATCTAGATTGTGATGACGTGTTGGCTGGGGGACATGTGTCGGGGCCTGCTGGCAGGTGCCCCACACTGCTGGGCGGTGGGGGTGCAAGGGGACATGAGTGGGACATTAGTGGGGGCCTGCTGGGAGGTGCCCTGCACTGCTGGGGGGTGGGTGTGCAAGGGGACATGAGTGGGACATGAGGGGGGCCTGCTGGCAGGTGCCCCGCACTGCTGGGGGGTGGGTGGTCAAAGGGACATGAGTGGGACATGAGTGGGGGCCTGCTGGCAGGTGCCCCGCACTGCTGGGGGTGGGGGTGCAATGCGACATGAGTGGGGGCCTGCTGGCAGGTGCCCCACAGTGCTGGGGCGTGGGGGTACAAGGGGACATGAGTGGGGGCCTGCTGGCAGGTGCCCCGCACTGCTGGAGGGTGGGGGTGCAATAGGACATGAGTGGGGGCCTGCTGGCAGGTGCCCCACAGTGCTGGGGTGTGGGGGTACAAGAGGACATGAGTGGGGGCATGCTGGCAGGTGCCCCGCACTGCTGGGGGGTGGGTGTGCAAGGGGACATGAGTGGGGGCCTGCTGGCAGGTGCCCCTCAGTGCTGGGAGGTGGGGTTGCAAGGGGACATGAGTGGTGGCCTGCTGGCAGGTGCCCTGCACTGCTGTGGGGTGGGGGTGCAAGGGGGTAATGCGTTGGTGATCACTAGTGCAAGGTGACATGTGGCTTGGCTGAGGGGGCATGCCCATGGTGGATGGGGTGCCTGTGGGACATGACCAGGGGTGCAGGGTAGTCCCCTGTGGTGTGGTCTGCCTGCAGGGGCCGTGGAGGGTATAGAGGGAACACCTGGGAGGACCCACACTGCCAATTCACATGTAGGACTCCCCTGCACCCCCGAAATACACGTACCCCACTCGCACAGGGCCTATCGCGTGGGAAACTTGACCGCACCCCAGTAATACACGTATCCTGCTGGAATCCCGTGTGGAACTTCCCGCGCACCACAGTAATAAACGTTCCCTGCTGAAATCGCTTGTGGAACTTCCCGCGCACCCCTGTAATACACGTACCCTGCTGAAATCGCGTGTAAAACTTCCCCGCACCCCAGAAATACACGTACCCTGCTGAAATCGCATGTGGAACTTCCCGCGCACCCCTGTAATACACGTACCCTGCTGAAATCGCATGTGGAACTTCCCGCGCACCCCTGTAATACACGTACCTTGCTGAAATTGCGTGTGAAACTTCCCTGCACCCCAGAAATACACGTACCCTGATGAAATCGCGTGTGGAACTTCCCGCGCACCCCTGTAATACACGTACCTTGCTGAAATCGCGTGTGAAACTTCCCTGCACCCCAGAAATACACGTACCCTGATGAAACCGTGTGTAAAACTTCCCTGCACCCCAGAAATACACGTACCCTGCTGAAATTGCGTGTGGAACTTCCCGCGCACCCCTGTAATAGACATACCCTGCTGAAATTGCGTGTTAGACTTCCCCGCACCCCAGAAATACACGTACCCTGCTGAAATCGCATGTTAAACTTCCCTGCACCCCAGAAATACACGTACCCTGCTGAAATCGCGTGTAGAACTTCCCCGCACCCCAGAAATACACGTACCCTGCTGAAATTGCATGTGGAACTTCCCGCACAGCTCTGTAATACGCGTACCCTGCTGAAATCGCGTGTAAAACTTCCCCGCACCCCAGAAATACACGTACCCTGCTGAAAAAGCGTGTGGAACTTCCCACGCACCCCTGTAATACACGTACCCTGCTGAAATTCCGTGTAAAACTTCCCGCACCCCAGAAATACACATACCCTGCTGAAATCGCGTGTGGAACTTCCCACGCACCCCTGTAATGCACGTACCCTGCTGAAATCGCATGTAGAACTTCCCTGCACCCCAGAAATACACGTACCCTGCTGAATTTGCGTGTGGAACTTCCCGCGCACCCCTGTAATACACGTAACCTGCTGAAATTACATTTAAAACTTCCCTGCACCCCAGAAATACACGTACCCTGCTGAGATCGCGTGTGGAACTTCCCGCACACCCCTGTAATACACGTACCCTGCTGAAATTGCGTTTAATACTTCCCCGCACCCCAGAAATACACTTACCCTGCTGAAATCGCGTGTGGAACTTCCCGCGCACCCCTGTAATACACGTACCCTGCTGAAATCGCGTGTACAACTTCCCCGCACCCCAGAAATACACGTACCCTGCTGAAATCACGTGTGGAACTTCCCGCGCACCCTTGTAATACACGTACCCTGCTGAAATTGCGTGTAAAACTTCCCTGCACCCCAGAAATACACGTACCCTGCTGAAATTGCGTGTGGAACTTCCCGCGCACCCCTGTAATACACGTACCTTGCTGAAATCGCGTGTGAAACTTCCCTGCACCCCAGAAATACACGTACCCTGATGAAATTGCGTGTGGAACTTCCCGCGCACCCCTGTAATACATGTACCTTGCTGAAATCGCGTGTGAAACTTCCCTGCACCCCAGAAATACACGTACCCTGATGAAACCGTGTGTAAAACTTCCCCGCACCCCAGAAATACACGTACCCTGCTGAAATTGCGTGTGGAACTTCCCGCGCACCCCTGTAATAGACATACCCTGCTGAAATTGCGTGTTAGACTTCCCCGCACCCCAGAAATACACGTACCTTGCTGAAATCGCATGTTAAACTTCCCTGCACCCCAGAAATACACGTACCCTGCTGAAATCGTGTGTAGAACTTACCCGCACCCCAGAAATACACGTACCCTGCTGAAATTGCATGTGGAACTTCCCGCGCAGCTCTGTAATACACGTACCCTGCTGAAATCGCGTGTAAAACTTCCCCGCACCCCAGAAATACACGTACCCTGCTGAAATAGCGTGTGGAACTTCCCGCGCACCCCTGTAATACACGTACCCTGCTGAAATTCCGTGTAAAACTTCCCGCACCCCAGAAATACACGTACCCTGCTGAAATCGCGTGTGGAACTTCCCACGCACCCCTGTAATGCACGTACCCTGCTGAAATCGCATGTAGAACTTCCCTGCACCCCAGAAATACACGTACCCTGCTGAATTTGCGTGTGGAACTTCCCACGCACCCCTGTAATACACGTAACCTGCTGAAATTACATTTAAAACTTCCCTGCACCCCAGAAATACACGTACCCTGCTGAGATCGCGTGTGGAACTTCCCCCACACCCCTGTAATACACGTACCCTGCTGAAATTGCGTCTAATACTTCCCCGCACCCCAGAAATACACTTACCCTGCTGAAATCGTGTGTGGAACTTCATTCGCACCCCAGAAATACACGTACCCTGCTGAAATCGCATGTGGAACTTCCCGCGCACCCTTGTAATACACGTACCCTGCTGAAATTGCGTGTAAAACTTCCCTGCACCCCAGAAATACACGTACCCTGCTGAAATTGCGTGTGGAACTTCCCGCGCACCCCTGTAATACACGTACCTTGCTGAAATTGCGTGTGAAACTTCCCTGCACCCCAGAAATACACGTACCCTGATGAAATCGCGTGTGGAACTTCCCGCGCACCCCTGTAATACACGTACCTTGCTGAAATCGCGTGTGAAACTTCCCTGCACCCCAGAAATACACGTACCCTGATGAAACCGTGTGTAAAACTTCCCCGCACCCCAGAAATACACGTACCCTGCTGAAATTGCGTGTGGAACTTCCCGCGCACCCCTGTAATAGACATACCCTGCTGAAATTGCGTGTTAGACTTCCCCGCACCCCAGAAATACACGTACCCTGCTGAAATCGCATGTTAAACTTCCCTGCACCCCAGAAATACACGTACCCTGCTGAAATCGCGTGTAGAACTTCCCCGCACCCCAGAAATACACGTACCCTGCTGAAATTGCATGTGGAACTTCCCGCACAGCTCTGTAATACGCGTACCCTGCTGAAATCGCGTGTAAAACTTCCCCGCACCCCAGAAATACACGTACCCTGCTGAAAAAGCGTGTGGAACTTCCCACGCACCCCTGTAATACACGTACCCTGCTGAAATTCCGTGTAAAACTTCCCGCACCCCAGAAATACACATACCCTGCTGAAATCGCGTGTGGAACTTCCCACGCACCCCTGTAATGCACGTACCCTGCTGAAATCGCATGTAGAACTTCCCTGCACCCCAGAAATACACGTACCCTGCTGAATTTGCGTGTGGAACTTCCCGCGCACCCCTGTAATACACGTAACCTGCTGAAATTACATTTAAAACTTCCCTGCACCCCAGAAATACACGTACCCTGCTGAGATCGCGTGTGGAACTTCCCGCACACCCCTGTAATACACGTACCCTGCTGAAATTGCGTTTAATACTTCCCCGCACCCCAGAAATACACTTACCCTGCTGAAATCGCGTGTGGAACTTCCCGCGCACCCCTGTAATACACGTACCCTGCTGAAATCGCGTGTACAACTTCCCCGCACCCCAGAAATACACGTACCCTGCTGAAATCACGTGTGGAACTTCCCGCGCACCCTTGTAATACACGTACCCTGCTGAAATTGCGTGTAAAACTTCCCTGCACCCCAGAAATACACGTACCCTGCTGAAATTGCGTGTGGAACTTCCCGCGCACCCCTGTAATACACGTACCTTGCTGAAATCGCGTGTGAAACTTCCCTGCACCCCAGAAATACACGTACCCTGATGAAATTGCGTGTGGAACTTCCCGCGCACCCCTGTAATACATGTACCTTGCTGAAATCGCGTGTGAAACTTCCCTGCACCCCAGAAATACACGTACCCTGATGAAACCGTGTGTAAAACTTCCCCGCACCCCAGAAATACACGTACCCTGCTGAAATTGCGTGTGGAACTTCCCGCGCACCCCTGTAATAGACATACCCTGCTGAAATTGCGTGTTAGACTTCCCCGCACCCCAGAAATACACGTACCTTGCTGAAATCGCATGTTAAACTTCCCTGCACCCCAGAAATACACGTACCCTGCTGAAATCGTGTGTAGAACTTACCCGCACCCCAGAAATACACGTACCCTGCTGAAATTGCATGTGGAACTTCCCGCGCAGCTCTGTAATACACGTACCCTGCTGAAATCGCGTGTAAAACTTCCCCGCACCCCAGAAATACACGTACCCTGCTGAAATAGCGTGTGGAACTTCCCGCGCACCCCTGTAATACACGTACCCTGCTGAAATTCCGTGTAAAACTTCCCGCACCCCAGAAATACACGTACCCTGCTGAAATCGCGTGTGGAACTTCCCACGCACCCCTGTAATGCACGTACCCTGCTGAAATCGCATGTAGAACTTCCCTGCACCCCAGAAATACACGTACCCTGCTGAATTTGCGTGTGGAACTTCCCACGCACCCCTGTAATACACGTAACCTGCTGAAATTACATTTAAAACTTCCCTGCACCCCAGAAATACACGTACCCTGCTGAGATCGCGTGTGGAACTTCCCCCACACCCCTGTAATACACGTACCCTGCTGAAATTGCGTCTAATACTTCCCCGCACCCCAGAAATACACTTACCCTGCTGAAATCGTGTGTGGAACTTCATTCGCACCCCTGTAATACACGTACCCTGCTGAAATCGCGTGTAAAACTTCCCCGCACCCCAGAAATACACGTACCCTGCTGAAATTGCGTGTGGAACTTCCCGCGCACCCTTGTAATACACGTACCCTGCTGAAATCGTGTGTAAAACTTCCCCGCACCCCAGAAATACACATACCCTGCTGAAATCGCGTGTGGAACTTCCCGCGCACCCCTGTAATACACGTACCTTGCTGAAATCGCGTGTGAAACTTCCCTGCACCCCAGAAATACACGTACCCTGATGAAATCGCGTGTGGAACTTCCAGCGCACCCCTGTAATACACGTATCTTGCTGAAATCGCGTGTGGAACTTCCCTGCACCCCAGAAATACACGTACCCTGATGAAATTGTGTGTTAAACTTCCCCGCACCCCAGAAATACACTTACCCTGCTGAAATCGCGTGTGGAACTTCCCTGCACCCCAGAAATACACGTACCCTGATGAAATCGTGTGTTAAACTTCCCCGCACCCCAGAAATACACTTACCCTGCTGAAATCGCATGTAGAACTTCCCTGCACCCCAGAAATACACGTACCCTGATGAAATCGTGTGTTAAACTTCCCCGCACCCCAGAAATACACTTACCCTGCTGAAATCGCATGTAGAACTTCCCTGCACCCCAGAAATACACGTACCCTGATGAAATCGTGTGTTAAACTTCCCCGCACCCCAGAAATACACTTACCCTGCTGAAATCGCATGTAGAACTTCCCTGCACCCCAGAAATACACGTACCCTGATGAAATCGTGTGTTAAACTTCCCCGCACCCCAGAAATACACTTACCCTTCACGTGTGGAACTTCCCGCTCACCCCTGTAATACACGTACCCTGCTGAAATCGCGTGTTAGACTTCCCCGCACCCCAGAAATACATGTACCCTACTGAAATCGCGTGTTAAACTTCCCCTTCCCCGCACCCCAGAAATACACGTACCCTGCTGAAATCGTGTGTAGAACTTCCCCGCACCCCAGAATACACGTACCCTGCTGAAATTGCGTGTGGAACTTCCCGCGCACCTCTGTAATACACGTACCCTGCTGAAATCGCGTGTAAAACTTCCCCGCTCCCCAGAAATACACGTACCCTGCTGAAATAGCATGTGGAACTTCCCGCGCACCCCTGTAATACACGTACCCTGCTGAAATCGCGTGTAAAACTTCCCCGCACCTCAGAAATACACGTACCCTGCTGAAATCACATGTGGAACTTCCAGCGCACTCCTGTAATACACGTACCCTGCTGAAATCACGTGTAGAACTTCCCTGCACCCCAGAAATACACGTACCCCGCTGAATTTGCGTGTGGAACTTCCCGCGTACCCCTGTAATACACGTAACCTGCTAAAATTACATTTAAAACTTCCCTGCACCCCAGAAATACACATACCCTGCTGAGATCGCGTGTGGAATTTCCCGCACACCCCTGTAATACACGTACCCTGCTGAAATCACGTCTAAAACTTCCCCACACCCCAGAAATACACTTACCCTGCTGAAATCGCGTGTGGAACTTCATGCGCACCCCTGTAATACACGTACCCTGCTGAAATCGCGTGTAAAACTTCCCTGCACCCCAGAAATACACGTACCCTGCTGAAATCGCGTGTGGAACTTTCCGCGCACCCCTGTAATACATGTACCCTGCTGAAATTGCGTGTAAAACTTCCCCGCTCCCCAGAAATACACGTACTCTGCTGAAATTGCGTGTGGAACTTCCCGCGCACCCCAGTAATACACGTTACTCGCTCGGCGTTTGCTGTTTGCCAGCCCTGTATACTGGTCCAGGGTTAGCGCAGCCCTTTGCGCTGAATTGGGAATTTTGATGGCTTTTCCTTGCGCGAGGGCGTTCTTGGGGGCGTAACTGGCACTGCTGCAGCGTCGCTGCGCCACTCTGCGCCACGGCTGGTTTTGGAGGGTAAAATCCATGAATACGCTGTGCATAGATATCGATTTTAGCGCACGCAGCTGGAGCAGAAATTCGCACGCGCACACTGTGCGCCAGCCGCATGCGCCACTTTTGTGCGAAATTCTATGAATCACCCTGTAAATTATTTGCCTTAGAGCACGCACTTTGGTTAAGCAGTGCTCTCTAAGCGGTATACCCCTTTTCGTTGCCACCATTTTAGCACGGGCCGATTTGGCACAGGCTTTCCACCATTGCGCCCATTTCGGCGCACCCTTTTCGCCACAAAAGTCCTTCCAACCCCGTTATTTTGGCACAAGGGATGTTTGGACGTGGCTGACTTTGTAGCCACGTTGAAATGCCCTCATGCTAAATACAATCAAATGACTGCACTGCAACAAACCTCGCCACCTCCCATTTGCATGGCTTTTCTTAAATTAAATTTGTTGAATAAGGAAAAAAACATACAGCCTTGAACGCTGGTCTGCCAGAGTTTGAGCCTCATCATTTAACCACTAGACCACAATGGCTTGCTGCTTTAAGGGGCTTACATTTCATACTTAGCCTATAATTTAATATGTTCAATGATAAACGGCTAGCTATGGCACTTGTGAAAACCCAAACAATAACATCGTTGTAGCATAATTGTTAAGTGCTGTGTCTCAAACTCCTTAAGGTCAGAGTTCTCTGATAGCAGTGTTCAGCATACATGTGATTTCTTTAATTTCATTTTTCTGTTTTATAAAAATGCAGATGTCGTGTTTTATGACATATTTAAAACTAAGAAAACACACAGCATTCAGGACCATGGACTGACTGCCATCCATGCAGTAACCCAGGACTGTTCCCACATAGTTCAAAGCGAGGAAGGATCCAGCCCCCTTAGGCCATGTTTCTCTAGGTGTTCATCTAAGGGGGGGCATATATTAGGAAACATGCCCTTAGTGGGCTGACCGCTTCCTCACTTTAAACTAATCAGGGTTCGTCCCAGTTACTGCAAGGATGGGAAACCCACTGTTGCTGTAAAAATACTTGTTTTTATTTTTTATTATTGACTCAACAAAAGGCAAACAATTGTCGCTAAGTGCAAAACCTTCCAGCATCATGAGAGATATAACAATAATTTTTAGAGAAGGGAGCCCCCCTTCTCCGTCAAATTTTAAAATAACTACTGCACGGAATAGCCTCAAACCATGCATGGTGTGGGAGTCAACACTTCATGCTCAAGTTGTTTGGAACCTGGTCCAAATCCGCACAGCTGTTTGGGATGTGTGCTTTGGCAAAAAGTGACATTTTTTTGTCTATGGGAAAATGAATGGGAAGTAGGCTGCACTTTTTGACGTTTAATAACATTTTTATTTTTTAACACATCTTTACAAAACTTTGAAGTCTGGGAGGCCGGGGGGGGCGGGGGAGGGGCATGCAAACTTTTAATCACTTTCGAAATTTCAGCCAAATCCATTACTCAAATCAAAAGTTATTAACAATAGATGTTTGAGGGGTTCTTATAACTCACCTTAACTGTATCCTAAAACAAACAAAAAATCTTTTTGGGTAAAAACAAATCTGATTAATTGTGATGGCGTGCAGGAGGAACACAAGAACAAGCTAATTCAGCAAACTCCCCCCTATTCTAAATGGTTCATATTCATGTTAATTTCCTAAATGTATAGAGGTACATATAAATACCGTTTAGCACAGTTTATAATGAAGTATCAAAGATACACTATAGAACATCACACTCAGAGATGTTGCAAACACACACACGTACACTCATAGAAAATGTACACAGATGAATACAGGTACCCAGACAATAATACTTTTGATGCCAGTATGTGAAGTGATATTGTGAAAAATTGTAGTTTATTTATGCAACTTGTGGCAGTGTCTTCCTCTGTACAAGTGCTCTTTTTAAAAAGCTGAAAGGGGGTAAACACGGTCAACAGTGCTGAAACAAAATGATTTATTGCAAACAACATTTTTTTTGTAACTATCCAATAAAGCATTCTTTGACATC
Source organism: Ambystoma mexicanum (assembly GCF_040938575.1). Taxonomy (NCBI): domain Eukaryota; kingdom Metazoa; phylum Chordata; class Amphibia; order Caudata; family Ambystomatidae; genus Ambystoma; species Ambystoma mexicanum. The sequence goes on along the minus strand of NC_090939.1, from coordinate 551,271,469 downwards.
TTAGTGTGAGTCCCATCATACCAGGTGTTGCAGAGGCAGTGCCAGAGGTACCAACGAGGTTGCCAGCGGTAGCAGCTGGTACCCCTGGCTACCTCTAAATGATGGTTATGCTCTTCACTCCCTTCTAATTCTTTTCCTTCTTTTTGCCTCCTCAGATCTGCTTCAACTCATAATCGAGGTAATGGGCCTCATTAGACGGTAGGCGCTAAGGGATTACCAGCACCGGTAAGGTCACCGGTGCCGGTAATCCCTTAGCGCCCTACTACGAGGTTCCTCAGCGGGTCCCGTCCTTAACGCCTGGTCTGACCAGGCATTAAGGACGGGACCCGCTGAGGGACTTCAGAGCTAATAACGGTACCGCAAATTGCGGTACCGTTATTAGCTCCTTCCCCATTCCCATTGAGCCCTATGGGGGCTCACATGGGAATGGGGAATGGTATTTGGAATGGGGACTTACTGGGTCCTCCAGGGTGGGAATAACCCAGTAAGTCCCCATACCGCCTACCCAAACCCGGTATGCGGTAAGCGAGTAGCCATGCCGCTAATAGCGGCATGGTTACCTCCTACCGTGTAATGAGGCCCTGTTTCTTTGACTCTTCCCTTTCTTTCTCTCTAAACATTTCTAATATTGCTCATTCTTACCATTATGAACTCTATAATATACCCATGGTTGTCCCAACCTCTTTTTCCATGCCACTAAACTACTTATTTATGCCCTGTTGTTCTCTTCTTTAGACTACTGTTGTGCACTACTCATGGGGCTTCCCGTGTTCAGCCTCAGCCTGCTTCACTTAAATTCTTCTGTTCAAACGTTGTGGTATCTTTATCCCCATGCATCAATCTATCCATCACCCCAGTCCCTTATCTTTCTCCTTTTCTCACTCCGTATGTACCCCTTTATTCTCTTCGTTCCTAGGGTCAGGTTTTACAAGAAGTTCCCAAACCTAGATGTGCTCATCTCTTTTGGGATCTTTTGTGCTTTTAGCTTCCATGCATTGGAATTCTCTACTGGAGGGCTGAATTAACCAGTCTCTATACTTCGCTATTAGTAAATCTGTTCAGAAGTGAGTCGCATCACAATTAATGATTGTATGTAGGTTTTAGAGGTGTGTTGATTTTAATGTGACTCTATTGTTATATGCTGTATGTAATTGTGTGTTTAATGATGTTTGTATCAATTAAAGGCAAAGAAAGGAAGTAAGAAACCGTATATCCTTTAATATTAAATTCTTTCTTTCAAATCTGAAAACCTCTCCCCTTTCATCTGTTCGTTAATATTTGATTGTATTCATATCTCTATACTGTTTATTATGCACAGCGCTTTCACGAACGTGCTTAATAGAGCAATACAAGCAAACACAAATATTTATTTTTGCAGCTCACTACATATATTCAGAAAGTCATGATTAATGGGTGCATCAAGTCTGTTAATTTCAATGTTTGCAGAAACACCATGAATCATACCTTTATCCCAGATCTGGGTTTGCTATGACTATATATGAATGGATCATATATCCACTCGTCATACATGCCAAAGATGTTCAGGGACATAAAGCATGATAAGCAACTATGAAGAGGGAAAATCGAGACCAATTCCATGTCCCCTCACCCCAAGCGCATATATAGAAAACAGCAGGAAGAACAAGGAGCACACTTATCATTTGAACCAGGCCCCAGCGCACCCATGGGTGACAAATATGCTGAAACACACCCACTTCACCAACAGTGCAATTTCCATGCTACATTAGAATCAATGCTGCAATATCAGAATCTACAAGCACAAAAATCCCTGTTTGAAGGCTTGCAAATGCCTATATGAATTAACATTGTCTAAATGCACAGACAGTTCATTTCACTCACTGAACACTGGCTGCGGGAGCCTCATCAATGTTCCTCGCAAAACCCCCCGAACTGCCAAGGCCGCACATTCAAGATAAGACTGCCACAAATGCGAATAAATCACGGCAACCCAGTGTGCTTTTTTTTTTTTTTTCTTTCCGGGAAAGAAAGACATTTTCTCAAGGACTCGCACAACATGTAAAACATAACTTGTAACAAGAATGGTGCAGCCCAGCCAATCTGCGCCCAGAGCCCAGGTGCGAACTGCTTGTTCAGCTAAAAAGTTATGGGAACAATGTCACATTGCAACAAGTTAGAATTAGGTAATGGGGGCTCGCACAGCTAAATCAACCCACTGACGCAAGAGGTTAATATCCAATTATCAGGCTCTCTATAAGGGCTACATAGGTAACCTGCCACTTTGCAGCCAATAGCAGGAGGAGATAGGTTTCTGGGAGCTGATCCAATTCTGTGAGGTCAGCCTGCAGTGTGATTATAAAGCTGGCTTGCAAGCCAGCCCCGGGGGAGACGGCGCCTGAACTCGCGATGCACGATGCTCTGTGCTTTTCTTTTGTTTTTTTTCTTTTTTCTTTGCCTAGAAATAAATGCAGTTTGAAACATGCTGCTGCCTGCTTGGGACTCTGTTGCATTTCTGGGGGCCATATGGGAGGTGTTGGGGCCTCCCACAGCTAGTGAGGGTATGGCTGCTGGCCCCCCACTGCCCTGGGGGGGGATCCAGCTTCTCCCCAACAAGTTGGTGCCCTCTGTGAGGCTCATTGCTCATTGTAACATGGGTAAATGAGCTCTGCCTGCGGAAGACCTGCAGTGGACTGAGCTCCCTGCCGCCGACTCAAGGAAGCTGTGGGACCCTCGCCTGCACCTGAAGACCACCGGAAAACGCGTAACCGGCTAAAGGCTTCGGGGGCCACTTGGAAATACCCCGCTTGAGGGCAGGTGAGAGCCCTGCAGGAGAAGGGGTCCGGTGAAGCGCATTGAGGGGGTGTCCAGCAGCGGTGCAACTGCCAGTGCAGCATAGGAAAATGTAAGTCAACCAGCAACATGGGCTTTGAGGGGGGGAAATGTTTAAAGTATTATGATGCATTGTTGATCAGTATGTTGCAGAAATGTTAAGTTCTTTTGTTTGGGTAGAAACTGAGGGAGGGATTGTAAATTGGGTGGTGGGTGATTGTACATTGTCGCAAAATGCAGCGCATTGGTGGTGATCGGCACGTGAATTGTAGTTGGGACTGGGGCGGTGGCAGTGGTCCCTTCTTGTGTTTTTGAGCCTATTGGGTGGGGTAGTGACTCCCTACATATAGAACAGGAGTGCCGCGCTGATTGGTCTGGATGGTGATTTCATGTACGGGGGTCTGGATTTCCTATGAATTGACGTTATAGATCAATGAGTAGATGAGGTTCCCTGCTAATTGAGCGTTTAGTTCAGTGAGTGGATGATAGTTGGCTGGTTAAGGTCCCCTGGTGAGGAGCGTATCACACGCTAGGCGACGCAGCGTGTGCAGTCCAATTATAAGAGTTTTATTGTGGTTTACCTTGTTCCAGTTGAGACAGGAAGACAGCTGTGGGGATTGTGGGGTTTTATTTTGGGATTTTTGTGGGGTTGGGAGAAATGGGTTATTGTTCTGTGTATGCACATTTGTCTGTTCATTTGCACTGTGTTTTTAGTTTGGTGACGTCACCTTCAGATTGATGCATAAGGACACAAAGTTTTGATGGTGAGGAGATAGTGGTGTGGTTTTGGATTTGGAGAATAGGTGACCCAGAGGCGGTGTGTGGAAGACACATGCGCAAGATTGTGGGGGTGTGCCGGAGAAGGCAATGGTTTGGTGAAGATGGGCTGCACGTGGAGTGCACTGGCTAAGGTGCGGAGCCAAGAAGGCTCACAGAAGTTGAAAAATGTTCAATTATCTTCTAACTTTTGCTCCCTGAACAGCGGACTATCGAAATTTTCGAATTGAAAAGAGGTAAAATGTATCACACAATACAGAAATGACTCCCCTTCACCTGTTGTGTAGCACACAGCTTCCATGCCGAAATAAGTCAGTAAAACATAGTGTGCAAAGATTCAAAAGTACTGAAGGTAAATTAAAAAAGACCATGGCTGCTCATAGGCGGCTTCTCCAGAAGCGTGCAGCAATCGCTAAGGACACACATACACAGCACTTACACGGGAATAGCTTTAAAAGCACATGGCTACAGTTGAACTGTGTGCACGAAGGAAAGGGAAGATGCGAGGGGTCAGCTCATGCTGAACGAGCACGAACAAAGGGAAGAGGGGACTCACCCTTCTGAACCTCCGGGAGTGTAATATTTGATGACACAGGGGCAGAGAAAGGCAGATGAGGACAAGTAGGCACAAAATAAATCATTCAAGCATGCTATGGGAGGGGCAGTTAAAAACAGCTTCAACACACACGCACAAGAATCACAATAGCAGTGTCAACAATCACCACAATATGCACCGCCCATGTGGGGAGGATACATGGGGCAGGATGGGATCATTTCAGCAGACACCACAAGCACCAACGCAGGTACTGTTACCACTACATGTACAGACACAACAAATGACAGCACCACTACCCCAGGACTGACTAGAATAACAACACTGGGGCACTGCACAGCAGCCAGCACCCATACAGAACACTGACACAGTAGCAATGGTACCGGTTGCATGGCTGGGAGGGGTCTTCCTGATGGGGAACAAATCTTTCAAAGGACATAGATTGACATTATACCGCTAATAGGACAGCCCAAGACAAACTTGATTTGACTCACTCTGCCACACACACTCATGCTCCACCTCCCCGACAGAGCGGGCGAGACGCGCGCCGACACACACACTCACGCACACTTAATAATGCAGAGGACAATTGCATAGGGGTGGTGATAGGTATCAAAACATTTTCTTTTCTGGGTGACAGTGGGGCGACTAGGCCATGCATTAGGGAAGAGAGATTTGTGACATCATGAGCAATGTGGATATGACCACCTTAATAACAGAGAAATCCACAATTTGTTAAACACCAGGCATACACATGTTGAAAGTAAGGAAGATTGTTTAAGAATAATGGGGGTGCACGGTACAGAGGGGGGTGCATAATGATAGTGCATCACAAGAGAGTACATTTAGCTACATTTTGAGCACACATCTTTCAGTGAGGAGACTGGGCTCATGAATACACAATTAACACAGAACAATTAAATGAGAAACACAAGGTGGAAGAAGGTGCACTTGAGGGGGGAGGCCTACATTTCATTGACAGTTCACCACAGGAGGAGAGAAATAGGGGTAAAGGGTGGATGATCCATGTTCCCAACAGAATTAATTTGGCGACAAAATGACAGTGCAAGTCGTAATGCCACTAGCGCTTTTGAAAATAACACTGGCACAAATGTATTAGCCAACACACATAGGGAAAGAGGTCATTGCTGCACGAACTGGAGAATGATGGTTGTATTAAAATTTGAGAGCAGATATTGGGGGGAGAAATATATATTGTTTAAATGTAACAGTAATTACAGTAGTGGAGTAATAAAATACTAGACTAAATGAGTAATTAACAGAGTAGGTAGGCTTTAAAAAGTGGACATGGGGTGGGATAGAGAGAATGGGAGTAAATTGGTAGCGGATTTCATTAGTACCAGCTTAAAGTGCCTGCAGTTCACTGCGAGGCACGCCCTGAGAAGTGTGAGAGGAGCCATAGAAAAAAAAAAAAAAGGATTTAAAAACCCTGCGATTATTTTAACTAAGTAACATGGTGCACTTAATTTAGAAACACAGCCACCCTATATGACAAATTTACCACCCTGATGTTTCCCTATTTAGCTTGTCAGTGCGTGATGCCCCACGGGACAAAGGCACGCACTATAAATAACTTATAACAAAAGCACAGTAAATACAAAGATCCAAAGGCCCATTTATACACTAGCACCCAAATTGCATATATATGATCCAAGTGTGTAATGAGTATCTTCACATAAATTAAGTGCCTACCCATTTTCTGGGTACATTTCGAATTGTGTAACAATTTACAGTCAGACCGCCATTGAACGCCACCAGGTGGTGACAGGATGGTGCATAGGTGTACCATTGGCTCCTCCCACTAGGACACTGAATAGTGTGAGAGTAGTGCAGAGATGTTAGGTCAAGAAATTGAAGAATATGTAAATTCTCAGGTCTCAAGCGCTTCCATTTAGTTTCTCGCCAGATATAAAGGACCCAGGGCAGGCCTGAAGACAACGGACAACCAACACCCAATGGCTATGGACTACAGTGGGACATTTTCCCCTCCTGACAGACTTTGTTAGAAGTGTAAGGCGTCAAGCCCTACAAAGCGGTGGCCACCCTGGCAACGAGGGAGCAACGATCAACAGGGCCAACGCAAGAGATTTTCATGAACTGCAAAATAGCACGAACTCTCCCGAGTTAGGGAAACATGGCCATCCTATGGTCCAACGCACACTAGCAACTAGAATAGGGACTGACACACGCATTTCCAAAGTTTAATTGAGTTTCATATTACATTTTTTGCACCTACAGCTGTAACACTGTTTTGTTTCTTCTCTTTTCCCCGCACATGCAGGTTGTTGCGTATGTATGCTGTTAGAAATGTGTAGGAAATTTCCTTAATGTTATCTTCCATTAGAAACTGTGAGGCCTACTGATTAAAACATTGTGTAGCATTCCCCACTCAATTGCCCACCCTATCAAGAACCTCAGACCCCTTAGAGCATGTTTCCCTGAAGTATATTTCCTTGCTTCCATTGAATAAACAGCCCAAGATTTTCCCTACCCATATTGAGAAATTTTGAAAAGGCGAAATGTCCAGGGGGAGGTTTGATTTTTGCCCTTAGTGATTGTTTAGTTCGCGGAGCTTGAGGTTACTAACAAGTACTAACGTATTAACGCCTTTCTTGCGATTTTCAGGCGGGCAACTTTATCATCTCATCAGCTGCAAGGACCCAGCAGCGTAAGTGGTTATGGGCACGCAAATAAGGACTTTTACCTTCACGATGGGACTATTAATGATGAACGAAATAATGGGGGTGGTACTTTGAAAATGATATGTAATAGTGAGCATTACCGCTGTATCCCCTGCTAACATTCCCTAACCTAAGCAGGAAGAGTTACGGCATCAGTGGGTAAGGAAAAGCTGCTGCTAAAGTAAAGCGAGTTAAGGGCAGACACAAAGGGAGTAAAACATACACATAACACACATATCAGAAGTGACCAACAACATGCACACATGTACAAAATTGGTAGGGACACCACTGGAGAGAGCTGTCCTGACTGTTCTTTAACATATGCCGGAAGAGAATTGATTACAATAGAAATTACTACAGCAGAGCACGACACCCATGTATGATAAGGTGCGAAGAAGATTGCAAGGGAAGACAGCAACATTGAGATTGAAAAATAAATAAATAAATAAATAAATAAATAATAAAAGAAGAAAGAAAACAAAAAGAGAGAAGAAACGAATAAAATAAAAGAGACAAAAATATGATAAGTGCCTAACGGAGTGAGAGAAAGGAGCAAAGATGGTTACTGAAGAAGGACGTATACTGTTAAGGTACCAACGTTATGTTACCAGCACAACAGTGACAAGAAGTGGACAATGATGCTGGATGCGAGAAGGTTGAGAGAAGTTGCGAGATGAGAGCAGGAACATCACTGCTTATGGACTACTATTGAGCACATGCATCTAAAGATCAAGAGAAACTACCACTGAATTGGGGGGGAGAGTGTTCATTGGTGCGCATCAGCATGCCCTTGTTGGTGATGACCAAGGAAGATGTGAAGAGTGACACATTAACAAAGATGGAAAACAACAGAAGAAGAGAAACAGACAGAGGAGTAAAAAGAAGGGGGAATTACTTCTCGAGCGAGACAGAAGAATGATTGGGTGAAGTACCAGAATACCAAAGAATGATCAGCAAAAAATGCATCTGAAAAGAGAAAGCAAAGAACTAGCTAGTGTTTGCATGGTAATGGATGACATCATGACTGCCTGGTTGATTGAAGGTGATAACGGAAGGACGAGTACCGAGCACAGCACCATTGTGCAAGATAGAGATACATTGCAAGAGAACAACAGAAGAAGTTATCGGAATGCAAATAAGAGACATGGTGATAGGAAGAGCCGGACTAAGGAAGAAGATAGCGGTGTGCAACATGGTTCCAGCAGTAATAAAGGTGGCCACTCCCTGTGATCAGAGGAAGTACGAAGGGAAGTGAGTGTGGTGGAACACAGAAGGCGAACACTCCTATATGTACTGTTCATCAACAACAATGCAGAAAATTATGGACACTTCAAGGAATTGACAAAGATATGCAGAGCGGAAGGAGGTGAATGTTGCTTGGTGGTGTGGGGGGACTGAAGAGGGAAAATCGAGACCAAACCCATGCCCCCTCGCCCCAAGCGCATATATAGAAGAACAGCAGGAAGAACAAGGAGCGCACTTATCATTTGAACCAGGCCCCAGCGCACCCATGGGTGACAAATATGCTGAAACACACCCACTTCACCAACAGTGCAACTTCCATGCTACATTAGAATCAATGCTGCAATATCAGAATCTACAAGCACAAAAATCCCTGTTTAAAGGCTTGCAAATGCCTATATGAATTAACATTGTCTAAATGCACAGACAGTTCATTTCACTCACTGAACACTGGCTGCGGGAGCCTCATCAATGTTCCTCGCAAAACCCCCCGAACTGCCAACGCCGCACATTCAAGATAAGACTGCCACAAATGCGAATAAATCACGGCAATCCAGTGTGCTTTTTTTTTTTTTCTTTCCGGGAAAGAAAGACATTTTCTCAAGGACTCGCACAACATGTAAAACATAACTTGTAACAAGAATGGCGCAGCCCAGCCAATCTGCGCCCAGAGCCCAGGTGCGAACTGCTTGTTCAGCTAAAAAGTTATGGGAACAAAGTCACATTGCAACAAGTTAGAATTAGGTAATGGGGGCTGGCACAGCTAAATCAACCCACTGACGCAAGAGGTTAATATCCAATTATCAGGCTCTCTATAAGGGCTACATAGGTAACCTACCACTTTGCAGCCAATAGCAGGAGGAGATAGGTTTCTGGGAGCTGATCCAATTCTGTGAGGTCAGCCTGCAGTGTGATTATAAAGCTGGCTTGCAAGCCAGCCCCGGGGGAGACGGCGCCTGAACTCGCGATGCACGATGCTCTGTGCTTTTCTTTTGTTTTTTTTCTTTTTTCTTTGCCTAGAAATAAATGCAGTTTGAAACATGCTGCTGCCTGCTTGGGACTCTGTTGCATTTCTGGGGGCCATATGGGAGGTGTTGGGGCCTCCCATAGCTGGTGAGGGTATGGCTGCTGGCCCCCCACTGCCCTGGGGGGGGGATCCAGCTTCTCCCCAACATCAATATTGACTTTCACCACTAGCAGTTTAACATTCAGGTTTGCTTAAACAAACGAAAAACAAAGATTGAATGGAGCAATGCAGGTCACTGACAGGTTGGTTCAAAACACACTTTTTCAGGGAGTAGAACATAATTTGCTGCTCAGATTGCCAGAAGGTGGAAGGTTAGTTGCAGGGAATGCTATTCCAAATATCATGTAATGAGGCCTGCCATTCCCAAAGAACAAATGAAATCAAAATGTATCTCCCTATTTGCAGAAAGACTTGCAGCCTGGACAGCCAGTATGAACAGCGCAACTCATGTCAGGAAGCGGCTTACACGGGGTTCTTATGAATCGTCACCCAAGCAGTGTGATTCAGGAGCGCACAGATGCATAGAATCAGGCAATACCATGTTCTCCCCTCCACACTCCATACTAGTAGCTTTGGCGCTGACACGTGATCGTGTTCTGCACCTTCCCTTTCATTTTTGGACAATAATAAATCAAACACAACACCATACAGTAAAATAACTGTAAATATACTGAATGCAAAAGAAACAGTGATGTAATATTAGCACTGTCCAGGATTGTGTATGCGCATGCATTTTGTGCGACCCGAAATAGTGCTAAATAAGAGTTCTACTCTTAACTGCCCCTGGGGTCCATTCTGACCCTGTAGGGTTTCTTTTAAAACTGAGGAAGTTTAAAAATAAGGAAATGCTCTTGCCGTGAGACCTGCCTTTCTTTGTCTGAAACATTTGCAAGATGCACCTTGTTGTCTTTATGTGCTCGGTTCCATTCCCATCATTGCACCACACTCTTTTCCTGTGCTGGCATCCAGCGTGAACCTGTCAATGTGAATCATTTGCAGCTGCAGGAAACTGTCAAGGGATGCTGAACATTTGAGTTTATGCATTAAGAAGTATTAGGATGCAAACTGTTATTGGAATACTCCTGAAGGAAGTCGATCATGTCTATAGGCCCTACTAGATAGGCCACACGTATACTAATATTTTAGTTTTGGTTATTGACATGGCACACCATGTAAGACACATCTGCTTCAGGAAGCATACAGGAATCTTACATTCAAATTGACGTTACTTTATCCCTTGTGTGTCACTATTGTTGTGGAGCAACTATCATTTACAACCATTGATTGAAAATAAATGTTTTCCCTACGTTCCTCCTCCAAAATATAACTAGCTAAAGCATTTCAGCTCTCAGTCATAATGGAGTGGTCTGATATTCTTTTTTTTAATTGTGCAGATAGTCACATAAAAGGACTTTTTACACATTCTTCATCCTTGGTCTGACATTCAAATACTTGTCAGACTTAAAGCTTGCTTTAGTGGTCTGGATTAATAGATTGGGGTTAGAGCATAAGCGATATGGTAACAAATACAGGTGAAATATGGATTGGGCAAACCAAATAATGTCTCCTGATATCTATGTGAAAGGTTGGGAGCAATGGTAGGCAGGTGATCCTATATATATGCTTCCGACAGAACATAAGGCTTTAGGCATCATTCAGGGTTTGGCGAATTTACATGGATGAAGTCAACGCGACAAGAAAAACACCTTCACC